>NC_134266.1:184079247-185401747 GCF_031893055.1 Leptodactylus fuscus | reverse complement strand
GAGTGACAGAAAAATAGATGTATTCATTTTATGTGGCAATCACTTTGGTGAATTTTCGATGTCTTTCCCTTTCCTAAGCCAACATGATAGCAGTTAGCTTTATTCCCTAATTTGTTTCCCTGGAAGAAAAACTTGCATCATGACTCACATAAAAACAGATATCAGGTCAATATATAAATCTTTCAAATCGTAAAAAAAGCACAATCCTTGTATAAACAAGCAGTACGTCCCTCAAAAAGGCCAACAACACATGACAAAGAGGAAACTCTCGGCTTCATTAGCCTGCTTACAGATTACCTTAGCCTTGAAATACATTCTACTATTTGTGCTGCCCACAGAAAATAATCATCAGCGTTCAGTAACTATATTAAAGATGTGTTGTTATTAAATTTAACTATATGGATATTTTTTCAGAATTCGGTGAAATCTTTTCACAATATCTATTCCATTTCTAACTCACATAACGAAGATTCTTTTTTTTTTTTTTTTTTTTTTTTTACCATTTTGACCTGGATTAAATTGTGTAGGTCTGTACATTATATCATATCACAATAGTAGAGCATAGAGGCACTGATACAGAAACAGATGTGAAGCATAAACTAAACACTGAGGTCGGTAACAATTCTGAAGTAGAGCTGGGTATGCAGTATTGTAGCGGGTAGTTCAAAAGGGAAGTCAAATGTGCTACAGTTCAGTATTTTTATTCTAGCAGAGGCAGGTATGCCATACTATTGTGTATGGTCCAGAGGAAAATTAATTGTGTCAAAGGTTCAGTGATGTTGGTCTAGTAGACCCAAGGAAGGGGCATAGCTAATGGGGGTACATTGTAAGCCTTTGCGGGCAGGGTCCTCTACCCCGCTGTGCCAGTTGGTTATTGTTAGTATTATATCTACCTGAATATTTTGTATAATGTATGTAACCCCCAAATGTAAAGCACCATGGAATTAATGGTGCTATACAAATAAATAATAATAATAATAATAATAATAATAATAATAATAATAATAATAATAATGTAGCAAGTGCTACTGGCCCCTGGACCAAAGCAATACAGAGTGCCCTTGAGGGGAACCAAGTTCTAGTTAATTCTCAGCCAGACTTCTCCGTGCACATAAGTGGCGCTTACTGGAAGCTCACAACTTCTTTGGTGATGGCACAGCACTGTGTACATTATTGGGAACCAAAGTCTTCATCTGAAAGAGCATCCTGCAGTCCTGTACCATATGATCCACAGTCCAATGATCGTTCTAAATCTCCATCTTCATATTGTTATACTGTTGCAATTCAAAGTTCTAAATGTCCCCCTGTTACAAGTCTCAGTTGCCGCATTAGGTATGAAAAGAAGTTATGAAACACTGACCGTGGTAACTGTTGCATATGCAGGAACATTAGGTGTACAGGCCTTATCTCCTTCTGTACATTACATATATGTATACTCTGCCTCATGCCACTGTAACCTTATGGACTGCTGCAACACAGCCTTTTCTTATGGGTATTTTTTTTTTTTTTTTTAGTTTGAGCCCCACATAGAGCTCACAATGTACATTTTTCCCTATCAGTATGTCTTTTTTGGAATATGGGATGGAAATCCATGTAAACACGGGGACAACATACAAACTCCTTGCAGATGGGTTTTTTTTTTGTCCTTGGTGGGATTTGAACACCAGGACTCCAGCGCTGCAGGGCTGCAGTGCTAACCACTGAGCCACCGGGTGGCCCCATTCTTGTGGGTATTTTTCACAACATGGAAGTAGTTTAGTGTGTAAAATATGAGTGACAGCTTATTACAGTCTTATATTGATAGTCTTACATTGATACAGTCTTACGCTAGGTTCACACTTGCGTTCGGGTCTCCGTTCTGTGGTTTCCGTCTTCTGCATGCCAGAAGACGGAAAGCACAGACCGGGTCCGGCCGTGAGCGGCGGTGAGCGTTTTATGCTGTCCGCCGTGAAACCGTTTTTTTTAAACCGGACACAGAGTAATGCATGTCCGACTCTGTGTCCGGATTTAAAAAAAAAAACGGTTTCGCGGCGGAGAGCATAAAACATTCACCACCGCTCATGGCTGGACAGCTTTCAAACCCATTCAAATGAATGTGTATGAAAGAGTCCTGCAGGTTTCCATCTCCTGCCTCTGTTTTGTGCAGGAAACGGAAACCTGTAGAATGGAGACCGGGTGCAGATGTGAACGAGCCCTTACATAGATCGTGACACCTTTGTTTTTGGCCAGTGTCTCTATCATGGTGAGCTAGTGTTTCTATCACCACTACAGGAATACCAACAATATATATATATATATATATATATATATATATATATTATATATTTTACATATATATATATAGCACCAGCATATTCCACAGCAAGTCAGAGGTTCCCTGAAAAGACAATATTGGACATTATAATGTGACAAAGTGATTCACATATCAAACAATACAAGCACTGCAGTCCATCTGGGGCTGAAAAACCCCATTAATAATCTAAAGTAATACTTAAATCTGCATGAAATATTGACCCGACTTCTCATTTACCTCACCGAAGAATCTTTTTAAAAACTGAAACCTTTGAGTAATGCTCTCAGATTTAGCTTTGCCATCTACAGGTAAAGTGAGGTAATGCACGTATCTAAAAGTATGGACTATGTAAATAACAAGTATAGACATTTTATGGTATACGCACTATATGTAATGTGAATGCTCAGTGTGTATCTATAATAGATTTTCACTGAAGCATGTGAAACTACGGAACACATTTATCAAATCACTTTTTGTCTAATTTTGCCCCTTTTCTCTTTGTTTTTGGGACCTATATTTTTTATACTTTATATATTAATTTCCATCTGTTTCCTTGGCAAAATCACTTCCCTGGCCATCAAGAGATTTTGTTGGGAATAGGGTGTGTGATTTATTTTGCCTTTTTTTTTTAACACATTTACATCTAGCGTCTATGCTAAAAAAGGGGCACAATAAGCACAAGTGCCCTCTAGTATATGGGCAATGTTAAAGAAACATTATTCGCCGTCTTCAGTTTATAGTCTGACAGGCTGTCTTGAACTTACTGACTGTGCAAAGTAATCATTAGACTGCGGTAAAGGGTAAAGCCATATAAGCCCAATGCTACTGTTTGCTGTAGGTTTCTTAGGGCTCTTCCTTAGTTAGCAAGCTATTGTGACATTTTGCAAGAACAGCAGAGACGAAGCATTCTTATGCAAATCAGCTATTCCAAACAGTTCAAGAATTGAAAGCCCCCGAATCATGTGAAAAAGTCGCCTTCAATTAATACCGTAGTTCCATGGATCTATTTAGTCACAATCTTCCAACGGTTAAAAAACTCTGGAGGACATTTTTAAACATATATTTTACATTCCACGAAATGTAAAGCTTGATTATTGAGACAAGAATATGTGGCAAGTGTCACTATTGAACAGGGAGAAAAATAATCATTACTTTGTTCAGCAAGAATTCAGAAGACAGCATGAAATTCAACTTCATTGCGCTGAGGTCTAATCTAAAGTGATTGTTATTTCTGGCATTCAGAGACGGTGAATAGACCCTTAACCTTATGAAAAGAATTACACTATATTAACGCAAAGGCTGTTCATTGCAGAATAATGAAACTTACAAAACAGGAGCAATGAAAGCCGCCTCGGGATTGGCCATCGTCAGTTCCTAGACATATTCTTACAAATGTGGCTCCAGAACCTATTTCATAAGCTTCAGTGAGCAGAAACTTTATCAGTATGTTCCCTGTGTCTGGAAATAGCTCAGAATGGATTGGGATTGCAATCAATGTTAATGTGCCCATATACTAATTCTGACTACATTGTCTATAGTCCTGCACTAGTTTGTATATTTCCCTAATAAAATCTTCTTTTTAATGAGCAGGTTTTATACCGTAGGAATATCCTTGTCCAGAATATTTACTCCCTTGAAATTCACAGGATACTGCCTTGCATTTGCAGCAATATAAAAAAAATTGTATCATGGCGTGCCATATTGATTCCAACTTTTTACTGGTCTGAAAGATGATCGAAAAGGCAATGGTAATGGTAGGATGGGCTTCACTTCGGACAAGGGAAGGCACAGAGAGGAGATGGCTCACTGAAAGAACAGAATATGGGGCCTGTGCTCTCAAATGGCTCAGTCTATATGATAGTTATTGTTTCCGTTCATAATATGAGTTGATAGAAGTTCTAATGGATATTTTAGAGAGGCAATGCTTCTGCAGTTTATTGGAGCCTGTGCGACTGCACAATTTGCACGTGTCCACATAACCTTGCTTCATTAACCACTTCCGGACCGCCCATAGACTATATACATCTGGGAAGTGGTTGTCTAGTTCTGCCAGGATGTACCTGTACGTCCACCAGAGCACAGCAGCTGCACGGAGATCGTGTAGCTGCTTTCACTAGGAGCCGGCTATAACTTCAGCCAGAGCTCCCAGAGAGAAGACAGGGCAGATTTATTACCTCCCCTGCCTTCTCAATGAGCACTGTATACACGGCTATGGATGCAGCCATAAATCAGCTGCCCTCTGACCCGGCAGACACGTGATCTGCCGGGAGCAGTGTCCTGCCAGAGCTGCTGGGTCCTACAGGACTCAGATCAGCTCTGCATACTGTGTATACAGTGTGCAGGAGTCTGTATTCCTCCTGTAACTGAGGTTAAATGTACCAGCCCCAGTTATAGGAGAAATCAGCCTCAAGTACAAAAAAAAAAGTGATCAGATGTCCCCAAAGGTCTCTTATCACCTTATGGGGACACAATCTGGAAAAAAAAAAATATAATAAAAAAGTTTTTAAAAAATGTAAATAAAATAATAATAAAAAATAAATAAATAATACGCTAATAAAATGCCGTTATTAAAGGTTATAGCCCCGCCCCCGACAACACCATACAAAATAAAAATTACCGTAATGGAGAGGAAAAACTATTTTATAAAGTTTTTCAGTGACACTTTGTGTTATTAAATTTAAAAAAAATTATAAATTGAAAACCAGACACAATTTCCCTCCTATTTTGTTTATATTTTCCTGGATATAAAAAACATTAAAACACATTTGAAAATAAAAATAACATAAAAATAAAGCCCTATGTGTCCCCGAAAATAGACGCAAAAATTAGTTGACTAAGACATACGAGAAAAATTTTACAGACCTAAAAACCGCACATACATAATAAACCTAAAATGTGTCTGGTCCTGGACCACAAATTGGCCTGGTACTGAAGTGGTTAATATGATATCATTCTGAACACCAAGGGGTTGATTTATTAAGAATGGCATATAGCACACTAGTCTTATTGACTGGCCATGTCATAGAATTGTACACCTAGTACAGATATCAGCTATTATTTTCACCAGTAAATTTATTGGGGTATGAAGCCCTCCCTACACTCTGTTAATAAAGAGAATTACTTTAACAGAGTTATGGTCCCCCACCTGCCCTGCTACCTTTCTTTTCTGTAAGACAGGCCAAAACCACCTTCCAATACAGGAGAACACCCCCAGAGGATCACTCTTCTTCAGGAGCTTTTCATGGTTGGTCTTAAAAAAAGGTATCCATTAGGAACACAACAGGGTTGACCATACACAACCATCTTGCTTTCTCATGCAGTATATATCCTCCCTCTTGACTATTTCTTAAAGAGGACCTATCACCTCCTGGGGCACATGCGGTGTAATACACTGCTAGAAAGCCGTCAGTGCGCTGAATTCAGTGCACTATTGGCCTTCCCTTTCTGTGCCCCCGGTGAAGAGCTATTGGTGCCAGTAACGTAGCTCTTCAGTGTCAGAAGGGCATTTTTGACAGTCTGTCAGTAACACCCCAGCTCACAGTAGCGTATATTGCGATTTACTGCGAGAGGGGGCGTTCTTTACCACCCAGCAATGACGTTGAGTGGTGAGGAATGTCCCTCTCCCCTCCCGATGGTACTCGTCCATAGACGAGTACTGGGGGAGCGTTCCTCACCGCTCAGCGTCATTGCTGGGTGATAAAGAACGCCCACTCTCACAGTAAAGCTCAATAGGCAATGCTGTGAGGAAGGGCGTTCCTGACAGAATGGGCCTTCTGACAGTGAAGAGCTACGGTACCGGCACCGATAGCTCTTCACCAGGGGCACAGAAAGGGAAAGCTGATTCAGTGCACTGTCGGCTTTCTAGCGGTGTATTACACCGCATGTGCCCCAGGAGGTGATAGGTCCTCTTTAAGGGCAAACCCTTCAATTGGCAATCTGATATCTTCTTCTCTGGTATATCAAAATATCAAGTGAGGGGTCATCTCCTGATACAGACATAATTTAAGCCTGGAAAGCTGACCACATCTAGATCCTTTTTCTCAAGAGGTGTAGAAGGATCTGACAACCTCTATAATCCCTGATCTTAACCTTTTCAGGTATCCTACACTATCAATCACTCCTGTGAAAATTTTACTGCTCATTAACATCTTACAGTTTCTGAAAGGATCAGGTGAACAGTACTTAGTATGGTACGGGTGCCTAATATACCTATGCTTCTCAAGCAAATATTTCATTTTAAAGATATCCTTATGGCTACCTCTAGTCCAGAACAGATGATCGAGTTTCCTATTCAGACCCTGGTGCAGACTCCTGAGGCTTGATAGATGGCAGAAGAATCTGGAGCCCATACATCCTTGAAAATATGGGGTGGGAATACCCATCCCGCGGCCACTGGGAATGAAGGAAGATTGCAACTATCTTCCATTTTATAAATAAGTATTTCTACTTCTACTGTTCTAATCTACATCCCCTGTCTCAAAAACTCACATTAATATTAGAAACATTTTTTGGAGTTTGGGTGAAAACCATAGACGCCAGAGGAAACCTACACACATGCAGAGAGAACAGACAAACGTCTTGCAGATGTTATCATTTCCAGTGCTGTTTACCTAGAAATACTTCTCAAAGTAGAATGAATATGAGAAAAATACTTACACCATAATAGATGGAGAGGATGGAATGGATGTCATCCTTTTTAAAACAGCCATAGATGAATGCAAATAAATACAGATGAACTCACACATGGTACATATTTTAGCTCTCATCATTTCAATAATCTAGAGGATTTTCTGAATGGCTCAGATGGTAATGTTATGAGACAGAAAATATTTCCTTCATTGAGATACTGCCAATTCGTCATGCACACTTGTATGTAAAAAATGCATGAATAAAATATAGAGTAAATGTAGATAATCAAGAGTAAATTGAATAGAAGGCTTGGGGACTCTAGCATTACAAGATAAAGTCTGTCTCTCTTTGATCTATAAGAGATGAGTCGTAAAGGCAGCTTCTGTTCCTCTGCTTAGGAACTAAGAATTCCTTTTACTGCATTATGCATTAGATCATTACAGAAGAAGTACAAGCCTGGAGCATGTGGTTCAAATAGCTACAAGCCGAAAAAACCTCATCAAGATATGTTCTGTATTCTGGAGGCCTGTACATAGAGAAACTTGTGATCTTTGCTCTCTTATAAGTTTTTCTTGCTTTTTTTTTATTGTTATGTTTTCTCCCAGCTGTTTTTCTTCCTGGTTTCGTGCGCATTTTCGATTTCAGCGAAACACAACTCAGCAGGTTTCTACAACTGCGATGACTAATTTACAGTCCAAAGCTGCCATAAAGTAATTTGATAAAAGCTCTTACCTGTGTCCTTCCACAGCTTCTGAACCTCGGGCAACATCTGCCCAGATCCAACAATCTTAGATAATTGTACAATTAAAGCCTTTAACCAGCTGATGCTGAGTAAATATAAAGGAGCCTCAATGCAAGGTCAGGGAAGGAATCTGCAGCCAGATAAGCTATCATGAATGAGACAACCTGGAGAAGTCCTCCTCATAAATCACTATGTTTTTACTTCTAGCCTACATTATATTTGCACTGCCGTGCCCCTGTAAAGACTATTTTACTGCCAATACAACTGCTGCTAGTTAGAAGGCTTGGTGCCCAACAATGACTCATTTTCCGCCTCACTTTGTTTGAGGCTTATGGTTAATAAAACTATCACCTGAATGAGCTTAACAATGATTATTGAAAATTGTTTTAGCAGTCAACTTCAATGAACACAATCAATTAAATAGCCTTTTTTATATGCTTACGCTGTCAGTATTGCCATCACAATACCCTATTTTTAAACTGAATTAAAACTTACCAAATTGAGTGCTAGAAGAATTGTCCATATTTATGTTAAACACTGCAAGGGAAAATTTGAAGGTGAAAAGTTACTTAAAGGGAATGTGTTGCCAAGAAACGACCTGTGGCTTAAATAATCTTTTATGTTAAATATATTTTGTTAAGAATTTTTGGTGATATTGTTTTCATTTTCTATGTTATTATTTATTAGAGATGAGCGAGTAGTATTTGATCGAGTAGGTATTCGATCGAATACTACGGTATTCGAAATACTCGTACTCGATCAAGTACCAAGTATCACTCGCTGTTCGAATGTAAAAGTTCAATGCAGAACCAGCATTGATTGGCTGAATGCTATACAGTCGGCCAATCAACGCTGGTTCTTCTCCTACCTTTAGAAGTCTTCTCCGTGCAGCTTCCCCGTGGCGTCTTCCGGCTCTTCATTCACTCTGCCAGGCATTGGGCCTGGGCAGAGCCGACTGCGCATGCCTGCTTGTAGTGCGGGCATGTGCAGTCGGCTCTGCCCAGGCCCGATGCCTGACAGAGTGAATGAAGAGCTGGAAGATGCCGCGGGGACGCTGCAAGGAGAAGACTTCTTGGAGGATCCAGCCCGACCCTCACTTGTGGACTTGGTAAGTATAATTTGATTGAACGTTGCCTACCCCTGAAACGAGCATTTTCCCCCCATAGACTATAATAGGGTTCGATATTCGATTTGAGTAGTCGAATATTGAGGGGTTACTCGAAACGAATATCGAACCTCGAACATTTTATTGTTCGCTCATCTCTATTACTTATATTTAAAAAAAATCTTAAAAATCTTGCAGGTCCAACTCTTGCCTCAAAACCTAAAATAGCCTGTGACTTACTGTTCATTTTTTGGTGAGGCATTCCCTTTAATTAGGCATTTCTCTAAATAGCAGAAAAGGCGATTTTCATTTGCACCCTGTCCCCTTAAGTCTATCCAGAACACATCTTACTAAATCTGGCCATACACGGTAAATTGTAAACTGCCATTGCTTGTCTAAAATAAAGTGTGGTTAATTGTACGGCCAAATGTCCCAAGCACATGAACAACCGCAAACCATCCAACAAGCATTCATCTACCCACACACTTGGAAAATTAACACTAATGAAGTACTGAGAACAGGAAAAGATTAACACTTTGTGGGTGTGTGAGTAGTACAAACACATCTCCACAATACAAAAATTGGACGCAGGTCTGAAACTGACTTTAAAGAGAGTCTATCAGCTGGAAAATTGTCATCACATATAGAGGCCAATGATACATAATCAGGTATGGGACATGTATAGAAATAACAAAGCAAAAAACAACCACACCTTACATTTATATAAAATGTTAGGGGGCGTTCACACTACCGTCGGTGTCCGACAGGTAGTGTGAACCCCCTTAACATACATTTGTCCCTGGACGAAGCCTGGTAATACGGGCGAAACGCGCATCAGACAGTTCTTATGATGCATTGGTAAGGTGCTACACATATGATCATTGATATAGATTGCAATCTGGACATTTGTGTTCTGATTTTCTTTGTGAATTGTTAGGCTCTGAGGGGATTTAGGAGAGTAGTTTGCACTGTATCAGCACAATCTTGTATCTTTCCTTATCCCTCCATCTGACACCTACAATTTGATATACATATATATACATATATGATCCATGGCAATGCTTATTTAGTCATTTGATGTAATCCTGCACCTATACCTGCATCACTTTTCATTTGCTGGCACTTTAAACCTTATGGTTTCCCTTGTTATTTATATGTACTATGTTGTCCATGTCTGTCCTTACATTTTAATTTTTGGATACCAATAAAATGTAACATTTTATATAAATGTAAGGTGTGGTTGTTTTATTTCCAGCTGGAAAATTGATATCAAACTAATGACTGTGCCTTGTAGGGCTGCTTCTGCACTTTCGAAAGATGTCTTTCTTATTTGGCATTGCATCTCCATTTATACGAAAAACAGTATTTTACTCTTATGTTAATTAGCTGAAAATGGCTTAAGGCTAAGGCCCCATGTTGCAGAAATGCAGCTTTTTTGGTTGCAGATTTTGCTGCAGGTTTTTGAGCCAAACTCATGAGCAGCTTTAAAAGAAATATAACATACAAAGGAAGTTCTTAGACGTTTCCTTTTTGTTATATCCACTCCTGACTTTGGCTCAAAAAATGCATCAAAATCTGCAACAAAAAAAGCTGGGTTTCCACAATGTAGGGCATTAGCCTTAAGGGTGTTTATTCTACGGCAGGGACTTTGCTCTAGATAACTGTCCTTAACTTCAAGCAAAGTGAGCCAACATGGCATATGTCATTCATGCAATGTGGGGTGGGGCTGGGCAGCGGTTAAGCTAAGGCCCCATGTAGTGGGCCACAGCAAAAAAGTGCTGCACGAAAAACCATGGTGGAAGCGCAGAAAATCTTTCACAGAAAGTCTGCAGAGGTTGCTATTGCGGACTTTTTGCTTCAGATATAGCTATAGGGAAAATGCCGGCGTATCTGTATACCTTTCAGTATGAAGGTTTGATTCTGATGAGCGATTATCAATGTCTAAAATGTAATGTGCATTGCTAGCTTTACTTTTCCGTGTGGCAGTCTGTTCATTTTGAGGCTACTTCTCAATAGACACTATTATGTATCGGTGAGGAATACAGGCTAAAAAAAAAAAACAACAAAAAAAACGTTATGTGTTCTTCTTCAAATTTTAGCTATAAAACCGAGACTTTTCTATTTGCTATCTACTCCATTACTAAAATAAAGTTGACTGGAGCTATCCCTTCCCCTGGATAAGGCCCTTCCCCGCTCTACCCCCCCCCCCCCCGATCTCTGTAATATGGCCCTACTCATCTCCCTCTCCCCCCCCCCCCCCTTACGTTGGTTATTGTTTCTTATACCTTTTTATCTCTTTTCCTTATTTTATATACATGCTACATTTAGGTTTGCCATTATTTTCTTGCATTATGTTTGCCTTACTCCACATTTTTGCACTGATCTGATGACTGTTCTCCTATTTGGCTTATACTCTGTATTTGATACTTTTCAATAAATTCCTTAAAAACCGTAAAATAAATTTGACAGATCTGTTGGACATACTTAATGCAATTCCCGCATCAAATAAATGAAATACAATATTCTTTATAATATGGCACAGTGACATTTTCTATCCCACAATAAATCTTTGTTTTCTTTATGTTAAAATTGCCAATTTCACTAAAATTATGTTTAGTTTTTAATTGAATTTTGGCATTTTATGTGACTCTTTTGGGTTCTCATAATTTATGCTATTTTGAACAATCTTCGCTTTATTTTTACCTTACTCCATGACTAGGTGACATGTACTTGAAACCACTGAGCCATAACCATAAGCAAACCATACATTTAATTCTATGACATTGCCAAATCATTGACAATTATGGTGATGATTGATGTCTTGTCATATACTAACACAATGTATATCACAAGGAGTTGGTCTTGCATACAGCAAATACCTGGTAACCTTGTTTTTTCAGTATTACGGTATGATGCTAAAGGAAGGGTTGAGTTTATTTCCTTGGGCAGAGGTAATGGGGTAGTTGAAGAGCTCTATTATATAAAGAATAAACAGCTTGGGTGCAGAATAATTACTAATGATTATACAAACATGGCTGAGACATGAACCTACACCCTTGCTAAACAGAATTACTCAGAAAGAGCTGTTCTGCCATCACAGAGTGTGAATTGTACAAAGTCATGCTGGCAACCATTACTAGTTAGTAAAAGTTTATTTTCTAACGTAGTTGAGATTGAGTCACTTTTCATTTCCATTAAGTGCCAACAGTTTTTCACTATTTCAAAGGCAATAAATGTCCAGTTTTACCACTTTCTATGTAACTGAATTCCTGACTTCCGCAGATGAACATGTTTTCCTGACATTTATAGCAAAGCTTTTTTTTTTTTTTTTTTTTTTTTTTTAGCGCAGGAAAACTTTGGAAATGTATTTTTAAAATGGTAAATAGCTTCCATGATAAGTATTATCAAACTAAAGAAAATAATTCATTATGTGTGTTTTAAAAAGTTAATAAACTATGTACTAAACACAAATGTGAAGATTTAGTCACCAAACATTAATAATATTTTTAAAATCATTTTTATATGTAATAATTATATTTTTTTTTTTATTTCGCTGTGATCTCTCTGTTATAATATTCCTTCACTTCATTTGTTTACTCTGTTACTCTTTCTTTGCTCTTTGTCTTTCTCTACTCTTTTCTACTGACCTGGCTAAAAAACTGAGCAGTGCCTCGTGGGTTGCAGATCGCCTCTGGAAGAAAAGCCACTCCCAGGAGGACTTCCTCAGGTATAAAGAGGCAGTACTTGCATTCAAGAACACTCACCTCTGAAAAGCAGGTATATTTCACCACACTCATATCTGCCCTATCCCGCAACCCCAATGTCAGGATTCGGGGACGCCACGGCCTTCCTGCTATGGAGTGCATGCCCCGGAGGAGTGTCAGAGACTCATCTGGCTGTATTTAGTACATCAAGGGGTTAAGTTGTCTCCTTTGTGTCAGTTTGAATGGCAGGTTGTCTAGCCAGTCATTCCTATCTGTGATGGGTGGGGTTGTATCTCAGTTCCTATTTTAGTTCCCTCCTCCATGTTCATGTGCCTGTTATAGCATTCAGTATCTGTTTGCAAACTTCCAGGTTCTCTATAACTTTATCTGTACACTTGCTACAGTCTTTTAGCTTTGCTTTCCCTTACCCTTCCTGTCCCTTGCCTGTTTAATTTCCATGTTTATGTTTGTATTCTATTGCTTACCTATATCCACCACTGGTCTAGCCTGACTACTCTTAACAGCTATTGTCCTCTGTTATCTGCCACTACTAGTAATACTCGGTTTGCTTCTTTTTACATCTCAGCCCAGTGTTAGGGTAACTATAGGGAATCTATTTTAGGTTCCTGTGAGTGGCGTCCTTGTAAGGATGTTACTCTGAGGTTAGGCAGGTTCAGTCAGGGAATCTGTTAAGGAAAGTTCCCAATCTGTTTCTGCCCACGTTCCTCAATTTGCACCCAACTGTAACCAATCTAGGTCAGAGGTTGCAGGGATGTCGGGGACTTTCATTGGTCATGGATTTCTGAGAGCTCCAGGTCAGTGTCTTACACCCAAACAGCTATTCACTACCTTCAACTCCCTTCTCCCTCCTCTGGTGTCCCCTCCAACATCGCTTATCTCAGCTGACGACGTTGCCTCTTCTTTCAAAAGTAAAATTGACAACATCAGAAACAGTCTCCCCCTACACTTCCGGAAACCACTCTACTCAACTGCACACTTTTCTTTATCTTTAACCTGTTTTGCCACTATCACTGATGAAAAGCTCTCCTCCCTAATCTCCAAATCCCACCTCATCTCCTGCACACTTGACTCAATCCAGTCACATCTCATTCTCAAACTCACTGAAGTAATCACTCCAGCCCTAACCCATCTCTTCAACCTATCCCTAACCAATGGACCCTTCCCCTCCGCCTTCAAACATGCCACAGTCACACCTATACTTAAGAAACCTTCCCTCGACCTGTCTCTCCAACCAAATATCGACCTATCTCACTGCTCCCATATGCCTCAAAACTGTTTGAGCAACATGTCTACTCCAAACTATCCTCCTATCTCTCATCCAACCTGCTCTTTGACAGACTACAGTCAGGTTTCAGACCCCATCACTGCACAGAAACTGCCCTAACCTAAGTCACTAATGACCTTCTAACTGCCAAAGCCAAACATCATTACTCTGTCCTCCTCCTTGACCTCTGATCTGCCTTTGACACAGTTGACCATTCAACTGTGCCACCCTCTTGTTAAAAACTCTCTCATCCCTTGGTATCTCAGACCTGTCCCCTTTTCTGGATCTCCTGATACCTCACTAAATGCACATTCAGCATAACCCAATCACATACCACCTCCCCTCCACGCCCCCCTTCTGTCGGTGTCCAACGAGGCTCCATCCTAGGACCCCTTCTGTTCTCCATCTATACCCTCGGCCTAGGCCAACTCATAGAATCTCATGGTTTTCAATACCATTGCTATGCCGATGACACTCAAATATATCTCTCTGGACCAGACATTATGTCTCTGTTGGCCAGAGTTCCAGATTGTTAAACGGCCGTAGCCTCTTTTCTTTCCTCCCACTTTCTCAAACTCAACATGGAGAAAACAGAGTTCATCATCTTCATCCCACCTCGTACAGCCCATCAACTTGACCCATCTATTAAAGTTAATGGAACCACACTTACTCCTGTCCCATGGGTTTGTTGCTATGAAATAACCCTGGACTCTGACCTATCCTTCAAGTCACACATTCAAACCCTCAACACCTCCTGCCGCCTCCAACTCAAGTATATCCATCAAATCTGCTCCTTCTTTACCCCGGAAACTGCAAAGATGCTAATCCATGCCCTTATATTCTCCTGCTTAGATTAATGTAACACCCTTCTCCATGGCCTCCCAGCGAATATTCTTGCCACCCCCTTCATTTCACCTTAAACTGCGCTGCTCGCTTAATACGCCTTGCTCCCCATTCTTCATTGGCTGCTTCTCTTTGCCAAACCCTTCACTGGTTACCCATTGCCCAACAAATTGAGTTCAAATTATTAATGCCAATATACAAAGCCATCCACAACCTGCCCCCTCCATATATCTCCAACCTAATCTCCCGCTATCTGCCCACACATAACCTCAGATCCTCCAAAGACCTCCTTCTCCATTCTGCTCTCAACTCCGCCTCACACAACCATTTCCAAGATTTCTCTCGTGCATCCCCCATACTCTAGAACGCCTTACCAAGACACGATACGACTGACCCCACAATCACAGGTTTAAAAAAGGCCCTGAAGACTCACCTATTCAGGAAGGTCTACAACCTCCAATAACGCTACTGTCACCACACCACTATCTGAACAGTCTCTTCCTCAGCTTCTGTCCATATCCCTCTTGCCTCATAGATTGTAGGCCCTTGCGGGCACGGCCCTCTATCCCACTGTGCCAGTCGGTCATTGTTAGTATTATATTTGTTTGTATACTTTGTGTACTGTATGTAAACCTTCAAATGTAAAGCACCATGGAATTAATGATGCTATATAAAGAAACAATTACAATAATACTCTCTTTACCCATTAGCTTTTTCTATTCTTATTCATGGCTCTCTCTACTCTGTTTCCTTGTCTTTTTCTTTAAGTCATAGCATACAACCATCTGACTAATATTATGTTAATCATCCCTGTGGCCCTAAGACAGCTCTGAATTCAAGGCATGGACTCCAAAAGAATTGTGAAGCTGTGATGTGGTATCTGGAACCCAGTGTTAGCAGCAGTCCAGTAATAGGAGAATATGATAAACTGCCGAAAATATGAGCAGTAGCAAGTGGGCAGAACTCAGGGCCAGGCGAGACTTCATCAATCAGAGGAAGGAAGGAGGTGTGGCGAGTAACACAGAGAGGTGGGAGGCTTACTACATTGGGTCAATGCCCTGGTTTAAAGAGCTCATATGCATATTGACATGAACAACAATATCTCGTAAATGGAGGCACCAATTCACCATTTCTAAAGGGAAAACACCATTTAGTTCAGGTGACACTAAACTATCTATCTGCAGATATGGATTGATGATGGTTTCAGTGACAAGCTCCCTTTAAATTGTGAGGTTTGGCCTTTACATACCAAATTGTTTTCCCTATGCATTCCATAGATGCTCCGTTGAAAGTTGGCACATAGCAGGTGTTATGTCACCTTTCTATTATAGGCAACAATAATATTTTCAGTAACTTTTGCTACAGTAGCTTTACTGTGGGATCAGGCCAAATGGGTTGTATCCTAATTGGCATCAATAAAACTAGGGTGCCCATAATCCTAACCTTGATGTCTATCTTTAGACTACTTTCAGCAGGTACTGCATACTGGGATCATCCTAGCAATTCCTCTGATCAAGTTGTCTTGCAGTCACAATTTGACCCTTGTAATTTTTTTTTCTTTTTCCAACACATTATTGTCAAGAACTGACTGTTCCCTTTCTATCTAGTATATCAACCCATGACACATGACATTGTAAATGAAATAATCAATGTTAATCAGTTCATCTGTCAGTTATTTTAATGTCACGAGGGATCGGTGTCTATATGATGAGAAATGATCATTTACAATGTCTCCTTGGTATGGTACTTAATACTTGCAGCAAGCAATCTTCTTTCATATTTCCTTTTCTAAAACAGCAATTATTGGTCTCCAGTTATTAGAATGGTGTAATGGAATACCAGGCCAAAATGACTCACTGTGTCACATCTGGCGTGGAGCTGCGTGGTGAAGGAAACACAGTCAGGGGCAAACTCTCACAATGACAGAAAGCCCAGTTAAAATTATAGTAACACTGTTTCAAATGTGACATATCAATAATAGCACAGCAAAGAAAATTCCTAGACAATGCAATATTTGCCTTGGACAATTTCCTGGGCAGTGTACCTGGAATGTCACCCATAATTAATTATAGGTTTGGCTGTCATTTGTGAAAGAAATGCCTGACTGCATAAAATGTTTTTGATTGTCATAACAGTTCATAGTTGCCTCGCCTGATCATAACTGACTGTGTATCTTGGCAAGCATTTTAAAGACTTGTTGCAGCGGCATTTGAAATGGCTCACCTATATTTTGGGTGAACTACTTTCCAGTTAATGACCAAGGCCGTATTTTCTACAGCTCCTGTTTTGTACAATATTTTATTACTAAAGTAAAAATGGTGAATTATGGAGCTTGTTTATGAGTTCAGACAGGTCAAATGAAATTACTAATAGAACAGAAAGGAGCGCTGCTGGATTCTGAGCCAGATTCACTGCTTTAAACCGAAAGGTTTTGATTTTGAAATATGATTTATAGAAACCAATTATAAATTGAATAGCTGGCCAATGGCAAAATTATCAGGAAAATACATTTGAGGAGTATTAGAGCTTTTCAAAAGAATATACATCTTACTTCTCATTTTCTGTAAAATAAAATTGATATATATATATATATATATATATATATATATATATATATATATATAATGCACTATATACATAGGTAGTTGATTCTATTTGGGATCACTAAATATTCCATAAATACCATGTATAATTTGAAATTAAGGGAAAAAAACCTTCTGCTCTTACAAATTTCATCGTAGACGAGACACGCAGGTGAACAGGAAATGAGTGAAGAGAGAGTCACAATTTCTGCAACTAATCAGACCAAAGTAGCACAAATATTTAAGAGTAGATAACTCCCATATTCCCCTATGCAGACAAGTTTGGAATGGAAGAAACTAAGCCAACATAAAAAATAAAAAGCATAAAGTAATGAGTAGAGATGAGCGAACACTGTTCGGTGCACGCTCACAGCATGTTCCCATAGAAATGAATGGAAGCGGGGGGTTAAGCGGCCGGCCGCCGGCAAAGTGTGCGTGCCAGGTGCTTCCATTCATTTCTATGGGAGCGTGCTGTTCGGATCGGCTGATCCGAACAGCGTTCGCTCATCTCGCTCATCTCTAGTAATGAGTAGATTGATTGTTAGTAAAATTACATTTTGGGAAAAGTATTTCAAACCATTGGTACCATTTCTCGGAACTGGAAAAATAAAGTTTCAGCCTTTATGTTTCCTTTATATTATTTGTGTTTGGATTTATTGTTAGTGAAGTGACATTCACAATAGAAATGTTTAATTAAAGTATAAACTGCTAGATGTAAATTGTCAAAATCATGATCTGGTCCTTAAAAAGAGGTTTATAGTACACATCACTGATCTGATTTCCATTTGTGAATTAAGATTTGATAATACAACTTTAGAATTAATAGCAGGACTTGATATTTCTACAATGGAAATAGTATTTTACTGTACAGTAATGTTTCAATTATGAAAAGATATCTCTTTCTCAGCTTTCTCAGGGCAAATAATTTATTTTCATTATATCAAAATACAACACTGTGTCATCCAGTTAAATCTTTGTCCAGAAGGCCAACAACGCAGCTGTTACCCTGATAAAAAAGACATTTTGCATTCACAATGTGCACTTGAGCCCTCTCTCTCTCTCTCTCTCTCTCTCTCTCTCTCAAATGGCTGAAGAAGCTCACTACTAGTCATGTCATTATAACTTCCTGGAAACTCTACAGCAGGGGTGCACACACTTTTTCAGCATGTGAGCTACTTTATTAGCTGACCAAGGCAAAAGATCTACTAGGGCGGGGGCGGAGCGGGCCTGTGGGCGGGGCGGGCCTGCCAGTGTCCGGAGATGACTCTCAGCCTGCACTGTGAACAAGCAGACACCGGGGATCCCTGCATCCCACGATTGACCCATACGTCCTTTGCGATCTACCAGTGGATCGCGATTGACGTATTGGGCACCCCTGCTCTACAGTATTAAAGGCATTCTATCATTTGGAAAACTCATTTTTGACTAAGCATATACTTAAATAGTCTTTAGAAAGGCTAGTCCAGACATACCTTTAATCCGTTAATCATCTCAGATGTTTTTGAATTAGCCCACTTTTATTGATATGCTAATCAGCCATATCAGAGCATCGGAAGCTCAGTGAGCACTGTGGGATATGTGTACACAGGGGGAGGGGAGAGCAGGGAGGCTGATGACTTATCAGAAGCAGCCTTCTCTTCTCTCCTCCTCCGGTGTACACATAACAGACAGTGCTCAGTGAACTTCCAATGCTTCGAGGTGGCTAATTAGCGTATCAATAAAAATGGGCTAATTAAAAATTGGCTGAGAGGATTAACAAATTAAAGGTGTGTCTGCAGTAGCCTTTCTAAAAGCTATGCAAATATATGCTTAGATAAAAATGAGTTTTCCCAATGATAGAATCCCTTTAAGGCACCACCGCCAACCAAAGTATTCTCAAATTTCTTTGAGTTGGTTTTCAGAACCATAGTATTATATTTTAATTGTATTTATTAAATGAGTCATGCTATTTAGAACCTGTATTCCCTATCTACTGGCAGCATAGGGGAATTGCTGAAAGAGAAATCTAAGAGATGAGAGAATAGAGACACTGCTCTAGTCTTTCATCTCTGAAATTAATTTTCCATCATACCCATCTCCTTCACTTTGGTTTCCCTCTGCTTCTCTAATAGTTAATCTTAGCCTTACCTTTGTGATTGACAGCCCATCTACCAGTCAAGTCAGGGATGGGTTCTGGACTTCGTATAAATACTTCCTCAGCCCACTCATGTTTGTTGGCTGTTGTAACTTTGTCCTTGCTAAGCTTCTGTTTTGTTATTGTATTGTATTACTGACTCCTGACCTTTGGCTTCCCTTATGACTTCTGTTTTGGATTGCGATTTGATCTTTTTGGCTTTGACCCTTGGCTTGCTGACTCCTCTTCTGTGTTGTTTTGTCTTGTCCTGTTCTATGTAACACTTATTCAGAGAAGGGTCTGTTGCCCAGTTGTCCCTCTCATTAGGACAGTTGTGGCAAGTAGGTAGGGACAGGGGCTCCCTGGTTTCAGCAGCAACACTAGGGAATTGCACTAGCAATTCCCTTACAGTACATTACATAATCGATGACTAGATATTTATCTTAACCCCCTCATACACAATCACAGCTTTTTTGACTGAGCATTTATATGTTTCCAATGATGGAAAGGGCAGTAAGTTTCTGCCACATACCTTTCCCAGAGAATAAAATAATTGAGAATGATAAAACCCAAGTACATGATCCTACTCACTTCCAAAAAATATCATCAGCAGAGAGCCAGATGGGCCCATAGAAATTGTAAGGTTTTCACCAACAGCAATCTAAAGTGTATAGTCAGCTTAAGTCTGGATCTGTTTTTAGCTTCAGATTTTAACCATGAACGTTCTCAAGTACTAATAGCAAGTGAATAACTTGACAATGGTAGGAACTGAAACCATAGTAGTCATCAGAATGTTACATCACATTTTATTATACTATGATTATGTGTTATTTACATACAGTACATAAGACTGGAAAAATCATTTAAGTTAATGTCACATTAATATAAGAGGTATGAGATGAATGCATGTCTGATTTTGATACAAAATGACTGCAATAGTGAAACATGTTAGTATCGGTTACATAATATAACCTAATATGAAGTTAACTCGATGGGCCCAATAATCCAACTTTGGTTCCAGGGCATATGCTATATTGTACATACCTGAACATGTGTAGGATTAATTTGAACAAAATTCATTAAAAAAATAAAAGGTCTAACACTTATGATTTTTTCCCTATCAGTATGTCTTTGGAGTGTGGGAGGAAACCCACGCAAACACAGGGAGAGCATACAAACCCCTAGCAGATGTCGCCCTAGGCAGGATTTGAACCCAGGACCCTAAGGCTGCAGTGCTAACCACTGAGCAACCGTGCTGCCTTTGTGATTTTTTTTCGTACCAACTTCCGAAATGTTGGCATTTCGGGTTTTCCTATATATTATTTATGTCCATTGCCAGTTATACTTCCATATTGTAAAATGTTTCTACAATTGCCCTTTGTCCCCAGTGGTATGAGCAGAATTTGTTACCTTATACATGTAAACTAATAAAAATGTGAAACTATGTTACAGCTAAATGTAGAAAAAAGGACAGCACCATGTAGGATATAATGCTTTATTATAAACTATGGGAAGCATTCGAGAGCTGTGCAGGGCTTTTATCTCAGCTATCACTTCCTTTTTTAGGATATGAATACTTATGCCAGCAAAATTCCCTAGTTCAGTAGTTCAGTGCCGTTTGTGATAGCTTTATTTGTACTCTCTGATATATATCAAAACTCATCCTAAATTCGGAAGTTAGCAAATGCTGAATATGTGGGTGTCAACACGCATAACTGTCTATGTTTATTCAGCTGCATAGGTTTGCAGAAGGGAATTGTTGTTGTTGGACATGTGTAATGGTTGAAGTAAACTCTGTTTACCTTATTTAAAAAGCTTGAAATGGAAATGGAGATCATATTTATTTTCTTTGAATACAACTGCTTCAGTTATTCCATATAGTGTATGTGTGTGTGTGTGTGTGTGTGTATATATATATATATATATATATATATATATATATATATATATATATGTAATATTTTTTTTATTGCATTTTTGCTATGGTTTTCTCTGCAGTTTTTCTTCCCTTATTAAATCTATACGGAAATGCAGACGCTTCCACAGGTAAAATTTAGAGACTGCATTTACAAACGCATGCATAATACGGCTTTTCAGTAATAATAATAATAATACTTTTTATTTATATAGCACCAACATATTCCACAGCACTGTACAATTTATAGGGTTCAAATACAGACAAAAAGATACATAACAAAGAGATAGTCACTTCACAGAATGGGACTGAGGGCCCTGCTCGCAAGAGCTTACAATCTATGAGGTAGAGGGGGTGACTCAAGAGCAATGTTTTTTTTTTCTGGAGTGTGTGGATAGGATTAACCAGAATTTACGTTACTGGTACCTTAAAATGCAGAGGTTTTTTTTTCACTACATCTCAATAGCAGGAAAAGCGCTACATTTCCTCAACGTGGGGTCTTAGCCTTACAGTAAATTGCATTTTGGAGTGTCCTGAAGTAGAAACATGAGGTCTTGTCTTTACTATTAATAAATCTGTGCGTCCACCTCGCAACAGCACCCTCCGGACTAGGCTCATTCATGTGGGCCTAGTCTGGAGTGGAAAGCCTCAACGAGATGCCGTGCACTACACCGGCATCCCGTCACGGCAGCCGCGACGGAATGTGGTCATGTGGAATCCCCGTGTGAACTAGCCTTAAGAGGCTGTACTAAACAATACTAATGTTGATAAAGCGCTCAATGTGAGATAGAACACCTAGTATAAGCTGCAGCAGCATGTCATTGTGTGTCCTTCCTTTTCATGATGCTCCTCCTCCCTTAACATCCCCTCTCCTTATACATTCTATAGTCAGCTGTAATTTGATACATTAATGATCTGACAGACCATCTTGGGAAGCCAAGATGGATTCAGCAGGGATTACACAGTGAGTAAGAAGTTATAATGTTTGTTACAAAATACCTTATATTCAGTTGTACTATTGAGTTAGACAAAGTTTAAGTTGTAGTAAGTTGGGTCATCACTTTATTGTGATATATCTACAAGTCACAAAAATACACAGAATTAGGCTGGAGGCCCACGTGGCGCAAACTCCATGGACAAAAAAACGCACTTTACATTTTACAATTTCTGAAACGTGGATGGGATTCTAGTGAATCTCATCCACACATTGCAGAAAAATACACACAGCGGAAATACTACGATTTCCAAAACTGTAGCGTTTTTGGAAATTAGGACTATTAGGGCAATTTTATAGGGAACTGAGAAGTGGTTTATGATTTACAGCATTATAGAAGGGTTTCTATAGCTTTTCGTATACAGAGCTGATTCAACAGTATGCATTGAAAATGCATTATGTTAAATTTTGTTCTACATGACTAAGTACATTGATGCAGTGCATACACAGAAGTTAATGTAATCCTGTAGAAACTGTTATGCCTACTGCTCTAGTAGTTATTCTTGGAGCGCATAATTCTTAAATTCATAATTCTCTTAAATCATCCCATATGAAAAAAATAAAATATAATTTGAAAGTTTATAGAATTGATACAGCACCCAATACTGACTTTAAGAATTAATAAAACATATTCTCAAAAAATGTCAAAAGTCATATAAGTAAATCAAAAAATTAAAACAGCAGCTGAAGTAGCTAAAGCTGCCAAAGCAAGTATGTTCTGTTATGTTCTATTACTTATAGACATTTTAATATTTTCAGTTGCAGACATTAATGCAAAACGGAAGATGTTTTCATATTGGCTGTCAATTTTGGTGGTAAATTGTTACCACTGATTCAGCAGTGTAATAAAATGACAGTTGTTATCAACAATAGGAAGGACTTCACAATTCTCAGTAGAGTTTGCAATAATAGTGTTTATTCACATAGTAGAGCGACGTTTCGGCCTTTCATATATGGCCTTCATCAGGCTCTATAACAAATAAACAAAGTGAGACACAATGAGCCACAAGACATTCCACATGAAAATTAAATACATAAATATCAATATATATACAAAAATCATTATTGTTACAAATCTTATAGTAGTAAATAAATAAAGACAATGAACCAAGGCACATGTATCAAGGGAAAAACAAGGCAATGAACAAAGGTTAACCGCAATGCAGACTGCCGTACATTCATATGTATTGCAGGATTCCTCAAACTTTTTAAACCGGGGCCAGTTCACTGTCCCTCAGACCATTGGACAATTTTATGCTTACCCATGAAGAGACGCCGGGTGTCTTCCTCCCTCAGACTATGGGCACCAATGACTTATGTCATCGCACCTGCGTCGGGGCAGAGGTCACACTCTGCAGTCAGTGTAGGCCGCGCTTGTGCGGACTGCGGCCTACACTGACTGCTTTCAGCTGTATGTGCATTTGCACATACAACTAAAAGCACCAATCGCTCTCTAACGGGGAATCCTGTATCGGATTCCCTGTTAGTGAGCGCGGGCCACATGCTGCGGGCCAGAAAAATGTCCTGTGGGCCGCAGTTTGAGGACCCCTGATGTATAGGGTCAAAAGTAATCATATATGCACATAATCCCATATAATAGTATGCATTATTCATGTATATTTTGCACCAAGCCTCAGGTGCAATCCTTGGGTAAGGGTAACCTCACTTATGAGGCTAATGTAGCCAAATTCCAAAAGCCGAATGGTTCTATTCCCCTTAAGTATGACATATGTTAAGTAAAGGAGTAACTTTGAATCAAACGAAAATGAAGCTCAGATAAAGGAAAGAAATAGGATAATTGTTCTCAGTTCCTTGGAAGGGTTTTGACAGTAACAACTACTATGGCAACATTTTCTACCACTTTGCAAAATGGACCCCCAATACAAAACAGAAAACACAACTATTTTTATGGATAAAAATATTATTATCAAAGTTTGTGTGATGAATGTAATTTTTGATTTACTAACACATGGTCATTGTTATTTTTTAGGTGGAAAATGCCAGTGTTTCCATATGCATAATTGACATGTTGTAATTTGCAATGGTCTTTGAAATTGCAGCATTTCTGCTACAGATATTTTTCTGCAATGTGTAGGATTAGCCAGAAACCCATTCACTTTGCAGGTAATGTAAGACACAATGGTTTATTGCAACATTTATGCTACATGGGGCCGTAAGGTGAGGCCCTGCATTGCAGAAACGCTGCTTTTTTTGGTGTGAATTTGGAAGCTTTTTTTTGAGCCTACATCAGGACTAGATTGAAAAGAAGGGAAAAATATAAGTACTTCCTATATATTTACCAAACCTTTTGTAGTCATTCTTGGCTTTGGTTAAAAAAAAACACAGCAAAATCTGTAACAAAAAGCTACTTTTCAGCAACGTGGGGCCTCAGCCTTATTTAGCAAGTCTTATTCTTCTGAATGTGGCAGAGTTGATTTTGACTTTTAATTATTAGAGATGAGCGAACACTGTTCGGATCAGCCGATCCGAACAGCACGCTCCCATAGAAATGAATGGAAGCACCTGGCACGCAGACTTTGCCGGCGGCCGGCCGCTTAACCCCCCGGCCGCTTCCATTCATTTCTATGGGAGCGTGCTGTGAGCGTGCTGTTCGGAACGGCTGTTCCGAACAGTGTTCGCTCCTCTCTATTAATTATACTTATTATAAGGCTTTATTTTGGCTATAGTTGCTCTACATACAGCATAAAAGGAAGCAAACCAAAGCTGTTCACCTAGTCTCACAAACCAGTTTATCTACTGGGAAGGTATTGATCAAGTATGTGGCACACCCTTATGAACTAATAATGAATGGTGTGAATAGCAGAAAAGCAGATACTCTATAAAGCATATAATCCAAAAGGTGTAGACATTTATAGAAAAAAAAATGTTATTAAAGTGTACACTGTAGCATGTATATGTCCCCACAGCAATTGCACAGAATATATTGTGACTTGCTGAGTAAAAGTATCACTACTGAGTGACTAGTTAGCTAGTTTGAGTGACTTGGTTAAGTTATGGTTTAGATATTATATTTGTACTGTCTGTGTAATCTTATCAATTGTATTGTCAGCAACATTTCCTGAAAGCATTATTGTGGAAACAGGACACTAGTGGGCCATGAGAAGTCTCTTGTGTGCGAACATCAAATTATGCATAATTCATGACACAAAACAAATACAGTTTAAAAGCATCTTCCCGACCTTCAAATCTCATACAAAGAAAGTATATTAAAATTATACTACTAATGACAATAATAATAATAATAATAATAATAATAATAATGATAATAATAATAATAATAATTATTATTATTATTATTATTATTATTATTATTATTATTATTATTATTATACTACAAAGTATTATATTGAAATGTAACAAACAGTTTATATCTCAAATTATCTATAGCTGCAAGAGAAAGTGAGTGACCCATTAGAAATTACCTGGATTTCTGCATTTATTACTAATTAAATGTGATTTGATTGTTATCTAAGTCAAAAGTACAGATAAACAGAATCTAATAACACACCAAGACTATCCAGATCTGACACTGAACACATTAGGGAAGAGTTCTGAAACCGTTTTTGTTGCACATAGGACCAATCACAATGCAGCTAAAATGAGCACAAGAATGAAATGTGCTCTGATTGGTTACTATGGGGAAGGTTTTCTCATAGACTTTTATACATGTCCCCGCACTGAGTAAACCTCCGCAGTGCAGGGAAATAGGAAACAACCTCTGGAAATAAATGGAACGTATGGCCTGGAAATGACTTATTTTTTAAATCATATTTTTATATTAGTCATATTTTTAAACATTTTGTGATGTTTTTAATTTTCCAGGTTATTATCTATATTTAAACATTCTACAAATCTTGCAATTCCAATTCTTGCTGCAAAACCTAAAATAGTTTGTGACTTCCTGTCTCCTGCAGATGGACCATGGGCCATAGATACAATAGTCTGGAGCAAACACTATGGACCTGTATAGAAGAGTTTTCTCAGTATGTTCTATGACCTGCACAGAGGTCATTGTGTAGAGAGGGGAATAGATAAGCTGTGACATCACTTATTAATGTCTGGTTAATTGACTGGTTAATTTTGTGTCTTATCTACATATACACTATAGATGAGATCATCAGTGTACAGGTGAATAATGCAACAGAATCTACTACAAAACACAAGAAGAATCATTGTATAATTTGGCTTAGTGGTCAGAATTTGAACTGCAGGATTTTTAAAATATAGATAATAGCATCAAACATTTGAAAAGTTTCACCAAAAACTACTAAAAAATAAATTTAGCATAAAATTTTCCTTAACATAAACATTTCCTCCTACTGATGCTTCTAGCCAAGCCCTTAGGACAGACTAGCCCTCCCACTCAGCAGCTTGAGAGTTATAATGTACACCTCTGTACATCCCAGCTAATCTCAGAATTATCTACTCTATTTATACTTACTTAGCCCTATATACTGTTCCTGAGCAACATAGGTTCTTAATTATCCAGTTCCTGCAATGTTTTTGTGATTATATTCCTAATGCCTGTTTCCCAACTCTGCTACTGCTACTGTTCCTGATGTACTGCCCTCTTTCATAGTGTTCTTCTGATTTTGGTCACTGTTTTTGTAATAGTGGACGCAAGATCAAAGGTTTTCACAGTTTATATAATCTTCAGTAGGCTGAAGATTTTACTGTTACACTTGGATTATTTCTCACCTCTTTCAAAATTACCTGTTGTGCTGTTGGAGTAATGGAGAGATTCAGGCCTCATTCACATTTGCGTTGGTAATCCGTTCGGGGGAGTCTGCATGGGGACTACCAAATGCACTGGCAAGCGGTGTGCAGTGATGGGGTTCATGTGCTTTCTGCACGGTGTCCGCATGGAACATGTGGACAGAAAAGTAGATTGTGATCTACTTTCATGTCCGCCTGATTTGTGTGGGCAGCGTGCTGAAAGCACACAGACCCCATTATAGTCTATAGGGTTTGTATGCTATCACTGCACACCGCTTGTCAATGCATTGGGTAGTCCATTCAGGGGGTCCCCATGCGGACTCCCTGAACGGATTACCAAACACAGATGTTAACTAAGGGTTAGATGTGCACTTCTAGGGTGGGTAGTGATAGTATATGATTATTTCCATTGGTAGACAATTTTTCTTGCTATGCATTGATGGACAATTAGATCTTTAGCAATGTTGTTATGGAATTTTCTAGATTCACATATCTCTGTCATACTAAACAAATATTCTTAACACATTTGTCAGTAACCAGGCTCTGTGTAACTTTATTAAATTGACAAACCACCTGTAAAATCAGCAGTTCCAAACTTATGTCCATAATTGAAAGACCAGGTAATCCAGATAATTCCAAAAAGTTCACTTCCTTATTCTCCCAACTCTACTCATCTATCTATCTAGTTTTTTGCATTTCATTTTGGATTTCTCACTACTTCCAGGGTTAACCATTGCACATTACTGAAAGCAATCGGTTGCCAATAATAACTCCATCAAGATGTTTCACTCATTCAGGACTGCTAGTAAAATCAGAGCATCTCAATCATAGTTGCTACAATGAAACATGCTGGGCTTTTCTTACCAAGCATTGCCCTAGTGAAACATTGCAGCAAGATAACACAATATTTAGATTAGTTTATTGGGTATAAAACTGGGATATCTCTCTGTCAATGTCATGTTAAAGGACATGTCTATCTTAAAGTGCCAGACATTGTATTTTGTAACCAAAATATATGACAACATATTAGGTAATAGTATCTGGAGTTTCCCCTATCATGCTTACACTGTGTTAAATAACAGGAGATATTTGTAATAGTAGACCAGTTTCCTAAGCTAGTGCCCATACTTTATTGATTTCCAGACTTACACACTTTGAAAACCAATTTAATTGTTTAACCCATTCTCCTCTTTTTTTTTTTTTCTTTCCCCTTTTCCTTATTTGCCAAGATATATAGAAGAAAAATCATTATACAAAATTACTTTCACTCTGGCAATATGGTCTATCCAGCAGGTCAGAAAGTTGTCACAGCAATGAACACAGTGGCTCAGTTTATTAAATGGTCACTAACATTTCAAACAACTTATTCTCATTTAATAGAGCATGTGATTCAGCACCGAAATGTAGCACACATTTAAAAATTAAAAAGTGCTACAGTTTTTTTGTCTGAAAAAAACACTCTAAAAAGTTGCTACCACTAGGTGTCTCCTTTCTAACTAATTTTCTATTCACTCCCTGACACTAGGGAAGTTCCATCCTTAGTTAGCATCAAAATCAAGACTCATAGAAAGTGGAGGGAGGAGGAGATGATCTTTTTACACAGTGAATGGAGAGAGGAGGGTCTGGTCTCTTCTCACAGCCTGTCTGAACTCATCTTTCCCTGTATTCTGCACCAAGAAGAATCTGAAGCCTCTTCCACCATATAATGTAAGGAAAGTCTCATATATACTTGTATCTGCTTCTGGTTGCTTATGTTTTTGCTGATGGGTAGGGTTGAGCCGATCTTGAGATTTCAGGATCGTTTTTAAAATCCAATTTCCGATCATTCTCCATTCGAACCCGATGTTGATCCCAATTCCGATCCTAATGCAAGTCAATAGGATTTTTTTTTAATAATCGAAGATTGGATTTTAAAAACGATCCTATTCACTAGACAGCATGGAGTCCAATTTTTAGACTCCGCACTGTGTAGTGATAAAAAAAAAATCTTCTGGCTACTTAGTCCCCCCTGGTGTCCACTTACCTGCACAGATCGCTGCTGCTGCCACTCCCCATTGTTCTCGCTCCTCTTCTCTCTCATTTACAGGCCTTCAGAGCGCCGTACATGCTTCTGGCTTAGGAGAGCGTGGGCGGGTACAGAGCGGTGAGATGTGAGTGCATCACTCACGTCTCTCCTCTCAGTACCCGCCCACATTCTCCTAAGCCACAAGCCCCGCCTTCTTCCTAGGTCCATAACACTAACTTGGGAGCTAGGGGCGCACACGGCGCTCTGAAGGCCTGTAAATGAGAGAGAACCGGACCGAGAAGAATGGGGAGCGACAGTGGCAGTGGATCTGTGCAGGTAAGTGGACTATTCTGTTTTTAGTGGACTATACTATTCTGTTTCTTCCCTGCTGTTCCCTGCTGTAGCAGAGCTGAGTATACGGTAAAGCAGGGATGAAGCAGAAGAGTAGATAGGCAAGTCAATGTACAGTAATGCAGGTGTAGCAGAGTCGAGTATACGGCACAGCAGGAAGGAAACAGAAGAGTAGATACTATCTACTCTTCTGTTTCCTCCCTGCTATGCTGTAGGAATGAATGGATGCAGCCAACGCGCAGGGGGTTAATCAGCCGTACGCCGGCACAGGCTGTGTGCCGGCTGCATCCATTCATTCCTATGGGAGCATGCTATTCAAAACGGCAGTTTCGAATAGTACTCACTCATCTCTAGTAGCTAACACTGTTAGCTTTTCCCACAATGCTTGCCAGTAGCAAAGCATAGTGGGAAATAACCTCCGACCTCGATCCCACCTAAAAAGATTGGGATCAAAATTCTGATCGCGATTGTGAAATTTACTCGATCGGCAATTGGAATCTGATCTTTTCCGATCCCGATCGCTCAACCCTACTGATGGGTCTTCCTAGACAGCAAGCAGTTTTGCTAATTGCGTTCACATTTCTCTTTTTCTGTGTCAATGATCTTTTTAGGTACACCATAATCCAATTTTACTGGATCTTATTATGATCACTTTGGCTTTTCTCAGCTTTTTTTTTTATTTTTTATTTTACAGTTATTCCTGACAGAATTACATGTAATGAAACCAGTAGTAGTAGTAATGGATAGAGTAGGGAGCAGGGTGCTCTGCTTTGCGCACACCCCCAGCCTCTCTTAAATGTGATGCAGCACTATTCAAGAGCAAAAGATTCATATACCGTTCTTGCACAGTGCAGAAAATCCAGTAAATCATAAAAAATTAACTTCACTAAGTTCACTTCACTAAAATTCACTAATGCCCCACGCCAAAAAATACATTAAAGACGGCGGCAGAGATGCGTTATTTTTAAAGTGTATCTATTAGCTGAATTTTCTGCCTAACATAATGGCAGCAGTTTACACCTACGGGTTTGGATTCCTAGTAAATATGCACCAATAAGGTTATGCTATTTGGCTGCTAAGAGCGTTATAAGAAAATATTGAGCATAGCTTAGGAGTCTGGTGCTTTCATGGCATGTGGTGCTCTTAAACTAAGTGACTGCTGAGTTCTTCCAGTTCTCCTAGTACTTAAACATCATTGTAAATCCTATTGACTATTAAGCTACAAACCTGTAATTACAATATGATACCTTTACATAGGCAGCACATTAAGCTGACAGATCCACTTTTACCTAGAGAATATATTAGAGTAATTAATTTACCATCAAGGTAGCATTGATACTGTAGAAGAATCAGGAACCATTATTGGAAGCACCAGTTCACTTGGCTTTATATTTATAGGAGATGTACGTTACTTTTTAATATTCCTCAGTGTATAAAATGAGATGAAATGATAAAGTCAATGTATATTTTTTTTTCTGTCTATTTGGAAATTATATACTTCTGTTCAGCATTAGGATTTAGCTATTCTTCGGATGTCAAAGTCTCTTGCAAATGGCATTATATTTAAAATTGCAGCAGTTATGCTTTCAAAGTCACTTGAAACATATTAGCTGAAATGAGCATTTTGTACAAGAAAACAGCAATTATAATGTATTATTGAATGTCCTACTAAATGTGATTGACCTATTGAAGATTAAAAATGTTTCTTAATCTGGACCATCTCACATTAATGTCTAGACTTTAGAAAAGAGAGTCGGGATGTTTATGTGCCTTAATATAACTAGGGGGCAAATGAGAATTTTGTTCATTGTTTTTCTTAAAGGGGTTTCCCAAGGTAACCAAACATTGTCCAAAGCCAGGAGCGGTGATAAAAGTAGGAAAATAAACTATACTTGCTCATTTTATCTCCATTGCTTCCTGTGCTGATGGTTTAGTCCTCTAAAACGAGCTTTGTTTATTTGACTGGACAGGTGACATAGGGAATACTGGCATGTCATTACTGCAGCAGACAAAACTAGAGTAGGTGTGTATAGTTTCATGTCTTATCATTGCACAATTCCTGTCTTTTGCCAACTTTTTAGTTACCTCCCTATGACTGTCCATACACGTGTTACCTGGTAAAGGAACAAAACTCAATTATTTTGTAATTCTGGATTACTTAGTTTGTATAGATCTGTATATAAAAATAGATCAAACCAACAAGCTACTACTAAGATCTCATGTGTCATACCTTACCTATAGATATCTATGAACCCATACTATAACTCTGTGTGTGAAGGTTGTAACTATGACTGGGACAAAAGGGGTTAAAGTAGTGATTAAATTAGGAACTGCGGAGGAGCCAAAAACTGAGACAGTCGACAAGAGAGGGAAATATTACCTAGTAAAGAAATTAGATTGAGAGGAGTTAAAATTGTTCTAAAACACTATAAGTCTTACCAATAAGATTGATGAATTCGAATTATTAATGTTGTTGAACAATTTTTTATATATTCATTATAGCAGAAACAAATGTGGACTTAAAAAGACTAGAGATGAGCGAACAGTGAAATATTCGAGATTCGATATTCGTTTCGAGTAGAGCCTCAATATTCGACTACTCGATCAAATATTGAATCCCATTATAGTCTATGGGAAAAAATACTTGTTTCAGGGGAAACCACTACTTGACTAAAGGAGAGTCACCAAGTCCATGAGTAGCAGGAGGAGAGTGTTTAGGAGGAGCGCTGTGCAGTTAAAGCGCACGGACCCCATTATAGTCTATGGGATCCGTGTGCTTTAACTGCACAGCGCTTGCAGTTGCGCTGATAAAAAGTAAGCTCCCTCATAACCACAAGCTTTCCCGACTAGCAAAGACGAGCCTGCAGCAAATCAACGCTGGTTCTGCAGCAGGCTCGTCCTTACTAGTCAGGAGAGCTGGCAGCTTGCTGTTACGAGGGAGCTTACTTTCTCCAAAAGGATTGAATTGACCAGTGTTGATTGGCCAGTGTACAGCATTCAGCCAATCAACGCTGGTTCTGCCAGAGGCTCATCTGTGAGGAGGCAGAGTCTAAAATCGGACCACAACGGAGACTGCTGTGGTCCGATCTTAGACTCTGCCTGCTCACAGACGAGCCTCCGGCAGAACCAACGTTGATTGGCTGAATGCTGTACACTGGCCAATCAATGCTGGTCAATTCATTCCTATGAGAAAAAGTCAGCTCTCTCGTAACAGCAAACTGCCAGCTCTCCCGACTTGCAAAGACGAGCCTGCTGCACAACCAGTGTTGATTTGCCGAATGCTATACACTGTATAATGCTATACTTATGTATAAGCAATGCTACCTCCAATGCCGCCCCTGCTACCTCTTGTGTCACCCCCTCTACCTCATAGATTGTAATCTCTTGCGAGCAGGGCCCTCAGTCCCATTGTGTGAAGTGACTATTACTCTGTAATATATCTTTTTGTCTGTACTTGCACCCTACATTTTGTAAGGTGCTGCGGAATATGATGGCACTATATAAATAAAATGTATAAATATTATTATTTGTGACTTTTTTTAAATGCCAGTTGTGACAATCAACCCCTTACACAATAACAAAATAGAGTGAAAAGACAATTAAACTTTAAGACTCTTCTTGTCACAGACGTTAAAAGCAATGCGCAGTTTGTGTAGCTTAGTGCATTAGAACAGGAAAAAAAAAGTTAGAAAACTCTAGCAATTGTTATAGCCCCTGTGAGACGTTCTTACAATGATTTTTGCTCAAATCACTAAAATGTGCCTTAAATCTGTTACTTTACGACAGGACATCTAAATAAACATCTTCATAAAGTAGACTTGTTATGAAATACTTGATCCTTGTTTTATTAACTTTAGCTCAAGCTGGGTTACAAAGTTGTTCTACCATCGATAAACATTTGTCTGGAATATACGCAGACGCATGAGATACGGGGAACTCTGTCGTCTTCGCGAATGATGAACTCACCTTTGTTCTTAAATGCAGCAATCAAATAAATCCTTGTGTAAACAAAGGCTTATTCCTTTCTGTCTCTGTTAGGTGATTATTAACAGTGATATCTAAACAGATTATCTGATTTAGACCAGAATGTACATTGAGTAATGAAGTCTGCCCTTAGCTCTATTAGAAATTAAAATACTTAGAGCCTCGATGGAGAATTAACCTCTCATTATTACTTATTGACCGACTATTGTTGGCCATTTGTTGAATCCCAGTTGTAAATGCACTGGTAAATATTCAGTAAACTTGTGATGCAGAAACACGTACAAATACTTGGAAATAATTAGTCCCCATGGGTAATACACATCTGGGGAGATAAGTTACCCAAGGCAAAGGCATTACCATAGTGTTTGATTGAAATCAAGATATCTTTACACAACTCAGCATCTACACAAACTTATATAATATTCTTATGATAAAAGGAAAGTCTCAATCATAAATCCACAGACATCAGTGAGAAAAAATGATATGTTATGTGAAGATTGCCTTAGGTCAACAGCACTTGCACAGGGCACTGGCTGTTAATAAACGGCACGGCCACCAAATGGACGCCACGCGAATGTCATCCGTAAGCCGCCCATGCATCTGTGCTTCCACAACACCATTCATTCAATGAATAGGAGCCACAAAGGCACAACTACAGAACAGGAATATGACCTTTCCTAAGTTTCGGGGCCCAGACTGTCAGCCCGCACACTGATCTGTGCAATACACGATCATGTGTGTTGGCCAAAAGAAATGAATTGATCAGTGTGCTATCTGGGAAAAACCCAGATAACACACTGATCTAGCCCAAGGTTGTCTGCAAGGGGCCTTACTTTGTAGAAATGTATCCTAAGTAGATATTTTTTATTACAAAAAGTCTACAAATGTAACAGAGTTAAGCTAAGACTCCACATTGCAGAAACACAGTGTTTCTTAGGTTCATTTTGTCTAAACTAGACATTCTTCAGTATGATAAGTTGCTGCATCGTGATATATTTTCATGATGGGAAGCCAATGGAAAGTCATTTAAATTTTTTTTATAACACTCTTTGTCACAGTGTTGTTATTGTGTAAAGTGTGATTTTAAACTTAGCTCCATCTGTATATTGGCGATCATATATTTCACATGTTCAATAAACATGGTTCATAATATAATATCCCTATTGCTTATATAACCTAGTGCAGTCCTAATTCTCATCTTTTATGGCCTTGCAACCATTATTATGACTCTATATTGGATTATTGGACATATAGATACATTCTATATTTGGGGAGTATGCCAATGCTTCTTCCTCTGAGAACAGAGGATTAGGTGTTGAAATACACTGTCTGTTGATAGAGAGTCCCCATACATAAAAGACAGCGGGTGCCACTGAAGTCGGCTAGTTTGGCCAACAATTTTCTTATGTGTGTATAGGCCTTAAGGCACTGACTTCTGTGCCCTTCTGCACAACTTAAAAGCCTTGTTTCATTGCAGATCTTGGTTTATGATGGTGGACCACTGGAGGCAAATCTTTTACTCTCCTGTGAAATTCAAAAGGGAATGGAAAGTAAAAGATATGCAAATCCATGACTTTATGCTGTTGTAGCTGAAAACAGTTGAAATAAAAGTTCTAACTCTTACCAGATCTCTGTCTGGTGTCCAACAATTTATCAAACACGATTCCCATACAAAATTTGGGTGAAGCAGGGACAACCTGATATCTACATGCTAAACTCAAGGTCCATTTTCATGAGCAGATATTTGGCAATTGCTGAATATAGACACACGAAATGAACTAGTAGGTTGCCCAATGCAAGGTAAGGACAATAAACATGTAATGTAGATCAGTACTCATATGCATCAGCCCTTAAACTGGAAATATAGAAAGTATATAGGGAGGAACCATAACTAGTTAATTGCACTGATAATCGGCAGCACATACGTGTTTCCACAGGGCGACATGCTGACCGCAATATAGAAGACGCAGTTAGCCAACCAGTAAGTATTTGCTTGATTGTTGCCTAATCCACAGCACTATTAGCCAATTATTGGGAATGAGCATTGCTGTGAAACTAGCTCTCGATAATTTGCTTCTTAATTTCCCATTTGTTTTATCTATTGTGTAACAATTTCTCATGCTGTCTATCAAATCTGGCTGCTTATCTGCTAGCATCAATAGCTTTAAGGCTTTGTTTAGATGGAATTTGCCAAAGAGCCAACTTGGTGATTACAATGATTGCAAACCATGGATTCCTTTATGCCGTATTCTGGATTATTTTATGGACTGTATTACTCATTAGATCCACAGTTAAGAGTTGCAGCCGTAATACAGTCCATACAATAAGAATGTATTAAAACAACGTGACTTCAGACTTATAATATTGATCACAGTCCGATATTGGCGGTAATGTTGCTCATGATGGTAATTGTTATTAGCTTTGGGAAGCCGACAGTCATCTATAATCAATAAGTGTGATTATACATATTACAGCACGTGAAAAATCATAGTGTGTAAATTCACGAATCTGGGTAAGAATTATGGCATATCCATGGGCAGAATCCACATTGGGTAGATATTTTTTTAGAATGAGAAAAGTTCCAAATTCTACTTTATGCTGAGATTATTCTTTAATTTATATAACTTTGATGCAGATCCTAAAGCAGTGGTATAGTTATAGGGGAAGGTACAAAAGATTCAAAGAGACGGTGGCTCAGTGGTTAGCACTGCAGCCTTGCAGCGCTGGAGTCCTGGTGTTCAAATCCCACCAAGGGCATAAAACCATCTGCAAGGAGTTTGTATGTTCTCCCCGTGTTTGCATGGATTTCCATCCCATATTCCAAAAAAGACATACTGATAGGGAAAAAAAAAAAAAAAAAAAAAGATTCAAAGAGCAAACTTGTACATAACCATAACATTGATATAATTATGTAGGACAGAATTGTGTTCACAAATAAAATGTCTGATGGATGTATCATAGACATCTCACTTGGGAGCACGTATATAGGTTTTTCACATTTTGTAAACAATGTAAAAAAGAGAATCCGTACACAAAAGTAATGTAAAACATACATGAGTTGCTGAGTTGCTGTTGTCACACCATATTCTCTGTCCAGCTCGCTGCTCATTGGCAAAGTCAGAGTAGCAGTTGCCCATCCACTGCCATTGCTCAGCAGTCACGGCACTATCTGAACATTTGTGATCATTAAGGCCAACCTTCCGTATGTGGGGTTCAAGACTGTGTTGCATGGATGAGGTGGCCTTCACATAGATGGTGGTAAAGCATTGGGAGATTTTCTTAATGATATAATCAAAATTGATAAAAAAATATCCAAGACTCTAGAAGAACTTTCTCAAGATGTCCGATGGGTATGAATTAGAAATGAATAGCACAGAGGTTTAACTGACAAATTTCCAGATAGAAGATCATAGTTACCTCCAAAATAAATGGTGGTGAAGTGGAGCCTAAAATAATTTCTACTCCTAACTTTGTTATAGAACTCAAAAAAACTAGATGGTAACCAGACCTATCAGCAGGGGCATTTTAATGCATGGGGTGGGGGCCCTGTGCAAACTTTTTGAAAGTGGGCCCCGCAATGACCCCCATAATTTTATTTCCTCTGTTCCCCTCAAGCACAAATGTTGCCTAAATATATATATATATATATATATATATATATATATATATATATATTATTTTTTATTTCTCACTTAACCGTGTTCCCCAGACCTGCAGGCTTCATCTGCAAGGTCTGCTGATTGGTGAACTTTGCTGATCCGTGCTCCACTATAGTATTCAACCTCTATCTGTATCCTAAGGACACAGATTCAGTTGAAATCACTGCCTGCCATCCTGAAGAGCGGGACATCACCTGAAATATGGGACTATCCAGCATGATCCAGGGTGGCTGAGGGGGCCTTGCAACCTTAGGGCCCGGTGCAGCTTCACCATTGCACCTATGGTTATAGTAGCCCTGCCTGTTAGCACTATTTTGAAGAAAAAAATAAACATAGTGAAGACACTGTGGTTCTGGGAATACTCAGGAACAAATCAAGAATATACCCATGAACATGCCCCAACTTACATTAGCGGCTTGAAAACAAAACACTTCTGCCCAGTTTGATAGAGTTTAATGCTGACTTAAGAGCCGCATGTACATGGTTCTGAGATGCTCCCATGTTACAGACAAAATCAGAAAGGCAGAGGGCAACATGGTGGCTCAGTGGTTAGCACTGTGGCCATGCACCGCTTGAGTCCTGGGTTTGAATCCCGGCAGGACATCTGCAAGGAGGTTGTATGTTCTCCCCATGTTTGCATGGATTTCCTCCCATACTACATAGACATACTGATAGGGGGAAAAAAGTACATTGTAATCACTATATGGGGCTCACAATCTACATAAAAAAATAAAAATCAGAATGGCAGGCAGTGAAACAAACTTTTGACACATGGGTTGAACGTAGGGAATCTCTTTTTAGATCACAAATGGAAGTGGAGCTCTCTTGTTTGGAGGATAAATCAGGATTCTTCCTTGTGAACCTGGCAAAGGGCAAAAGACAGAGACAACACATTGTGGCCCTCCAAGATCATCTGGAACACAGTCGGCCTAATCCTTATTGAATCTACTAATATCATTATAAAAATAACGATAAAAAAATAACGTCTGCTACTTTAGCAATGTGGATTAAATGTTATCTAAGTACACATTAAACTATGAATACAGGTATAAACCTGTGAAATAAATCTACTTGCCTAGTGACTCACCATCTTTCTGGAATTGTAATAGTCTTTAAAGGACCAACGTTTCAGTAAATTGCTGTATCAGCTATCGACATTTCACATGTGATAAAAAAAATTCCTCTGTAACATTCAGAAATGTATTCAACAGAATACTTTTGTTTGCTCGGCTTTCTAGGATCAATATGATGAGCTGCCTGCCACCAAACCTCGCTATACACTTCACAGCACATTCAGTGGAGTCAAGATTCCTGGGAGCAGCAAAATAATTCCTCACATCAGGAGTCATTCATAACACAAAAGGCTCCGTACACATATGATCATCCTCAAAATGATCCCTTTCTTTTGTCAGTTTGCCTTGTGTGCTCTTAGGAAACAATACGGTAACACTGGTGGATATGAAAAAAAAAATCCACAGAATTGCATTGAATAATGTTTAACAATGAAACTACTGAATAGCCTGTAATACTGGCTGATGTATAAAATGGGAATTATTTGTCATTTCTACAGGCTTACCACCATGTTCTGATACATAACGGTATTTCCTCTTTAAGGCTGCAGAAACGCAGCTTTTTTTGTTGCAGATTTTGCTGCATTTATTTGAGCCAAATTCCAGGAGTGGATTGAGCAGAAGGTAGAAATAAAAGAAGTTCCTATATATTTCCCATTCCTTCTGTGGCTATTTTTGGCTTTGGCTCAAAAAAACTGCAACAAAATCTGCAACAAAAAAAAAGCTGCGTTTCCGCAACATGGGGCCTTAACCTTAGACTAAGGCCCAATGTAGGGTCCCGCAGCAAAAAAGTGCTGCAGGAAAAACCCTCAGCAGAAACAGCGCTGAAAAAAACCCGACATTTTACAGTCACAGCAATGTGGATGGAATTCTAGAAAATAGCATCCACAACTGGTGAAAAATATGCACAGCAGATACAATGCAGTTTCCAAAACTGTTGCGCTTTTGGAAATAGCAGCATGTTAATTATACCTACGGAAATGCGGGCGGTTTCCCTATTGGCATAATTGAAACAGAAAGCCTGTAGAAGACACCTCTGCGGTCTTTAAAGGCACTGAGGGGAAAACCACGATGCTTTGTCGGCTTTTTTCCCACAGTGCGCAGTGCTGCGGCCCGCTACGTGGGTCCTTAGTCTAACAGCCCAGTTATTATAAAATCAAGACACTTCACCGAACCAATAAAAGGGTTAAATTTCCATGTTACTTATGGTTATAGGTAGAAGCTTGTGACAATGAGCATTTGTCAGATCTCAAAGAGAAACAAGAACTGACATTAACATAATGAACAACTAGCAGTGTATGGATGGGCCATTTTGTGTGAAGTATTAAATCATTTCTTACCTGTCATCACAATTCCTGCCCCTCGGGGCGCTGTTAATTACTTTGATATTAATCCCTGCCTCTGTTTGACAATTATGACACACTGACAAAATCTCCGGGTCAGAATTTTCAATTTACGCTCACGGAGCGCAGTCGTATCTTGGCGCCGGTCCTGCGAGCCTCCCCCTTTATTAAAACAACTTTCATTTAACTGCACATTTGACTTACTTATTCTGATTAAACAATTCAGCGCAGTGATGGGAATTGGATTTCATTCATGTGTCTGTTCTGCCAATTTAGTTCTTTCAGTTACATTGCTTTCTCAGGTATACTGCGAGAATATTAAGCCATAGGAAACCTTCTATACAAGATCTCAAGTTTTATTGCTACCGAAGAGGAGGAAACCGCAGCCATAGCCATTGTGTATATCTATATAATTGTGTATGTACTATGCTGTTGTCTAGTGAATCTTAGGCATACATGTCTTATCTGATATAACAGTCTATTGCCCTAGGGAAATATATAGTTTGGAAAACCGTAATAAACAGTTAAGAAACCCAAGCTCCCAAGTTTACATATAGCCCTTTAGAAAAGTATTTATAGCACTACGGTCTCCTTTCTTGGGAAATATATATTTATTTTAAATGTACATTGTGTAAGCCTTAATTAATATGAAGCAGTATTTACTAGAGCCGGTCAAACTGGAGTTAAGAATCATTCCTTGTCTTAGGCTAAGGCCCCACGTAGAGGGCCACAGCAAAAAAGCGCTGCAAGAAAAAACGCAGTGGCAACGAATTAGAGATGAGCAAACACTGTTCGGATCAGCCGTTCCGAACAGCACGCTCCCATAGAAATGAATGGAAGCACCCGGCACGGCGACCGGCCGCCGGCAAAGTGTACGTGCCAGGTGTTTCCATTCATTTCTATGGGAGCGTGCTGTTCGGAACGGCTGATCCGAACAGTGTTCGCTTATCTCTACAATGCATCAAGGTTGTTCCCACAGCGCTTTTCACAGAAAGTCCACAGAGGTTTCCTCTGCAGACTTTGTGCTTCAATTATACATGTAGCGAAACCACCAGTGTTTCCCTAGGTATAACTGACATGCTGCAATTTCCAAAACTGCAATGGTTTTAGAATCGCAGCCTGTCCGTTGCGTGTATTTTTCTGCAATGCGATGGGGTTCACTGCTTTGCAGAGACTGTAAAAACTGCGTTTTTTTTCCACAATGTTTTTGCTGAGGCTAAACTGCAGTGTTTATGTCACGTGAGATCTGTAACGTTGTATTGATCATGTTACATAATCCATTGTATATGGAGGACTCTCAATTCTCCCAAAGTGGCATTTCTTGGCAGAGAATCATTATGCAGTTGGATTTCAACATGCAAATTGTTCTCAGAGGAGATAAGCTAAGACAACTATTTGACGTGTACGGACAGCTTAACACCATGAAGTTGTTTCAGCTAAATTATTATTAGCAGAGCTGACATGGAGGTGGCTAGTATTTCTCGACTTTGTGTAGCCACTATTTGCTTTAGTTAATCATTGAAACAAATGAGTAAAGCTATATTCACACAACAGTGTATAATGGCCATGTGATGTTTTTTTTTTTTTTTTTTTTTTAACAGATGTCACATGACAGCATTGAATTCAGAATCTGGAATGGGGACTATTCACATGACCATTATTTTGACGATTTGTTGTAACGTAATCCGGTCTTGTATTTTGTTTGTTGTTTCACGGACTCCTCCCTACACTCAAATATACAGGGGATCCTTGAAACATCTTGTGCAAAATGGACGCTATTCACAGCCGCCTTGCACATCGGTCCTGTGAATGTAACCTTAGGCTAAGCCACAAAAATGGAAGGGAAAAAATTTTGCATTTTATAGTACCAAAGAAGTGAACAAGATTTTGGTTAATTTCATCCACATATTGCTAAAAAATAAAAAAGCTGCATTTTCCAAAACAGATCAAACGCCACTGTTTTGATGCCGTTGAAAAAAATGCGCCATTTTACAGTCAATGCAAGGTGGATGGGATTCTAGCAAATCTCATCGACACTATGCTAAAAAATATGCGCTGCAGACATGCTATGATTTCCGAAATCATCGCGGTTGTCAATTATACCTATGGAAACGCTGACAGTTTTCCTATAGGTACAGTGGGGCAAAAAAGTATTTAGTCAGTCACCAATAGTGCAAGTTCCACCACTTAAAAAGATGAGAGGCGTCTGTAATTTACATCATAGGAAGACCTCAACTATGAGAGACAAAATAAGAAAACAAATCCAGAAAATCACATTGTCTGATTTTGTAAGAATTTATTTGCAAATTATGGTGGAAAATAAGTATTTGGTCACCTACAAACAATCAAGATTTCTGGCTCTCACAGACCTGTAACTTTTTCTTTAAGAGTCTCCTCTTTCCTCCACTCATTACCTGTAGTAATGGCACCTGTTTAAACTTGTTATCAGTATAAAAAGACACCTGTGCACACCCTCAAACAGTCAGACTCCAAACTCCACTATGGTGAAGACCAAAGAGCTGTCAAAGGACACCAGAAACAAAATTGTAGCCCTGCACCAGGCTGGGAAGACTGAATCTGCAATAGGCAACCAGCTTGGATTGAAGAAATCAACTGTGGGAGCAATAATTAGAAAATGGAAGACATACAAGACCACTGATAATCTCCCTCGATCTGGGGCTCCACGCAAAATCTAACCCCGTGGGGTCAAAATGATCACAAGAACGGTGAGCAAAAATCCCAGAACCACGCGGGGGGACCTAGTGAATGAACTGCAGAGAGCTGGGACCAATGTAACAAAGCCTACCATCAGTAACACACTACGCCGCCAGGGACTCAGATCCTGCAGTGCCTGACGTGTCCCATTGCTTAAGCCAGTACATGTCCGGGCCCGTCTGAAGTTTGCTAGAGAGCATTTGGATGATCCAGAAGAGTATTGGGAGAATGTCCTATGGTCTGATGAAACCAAACTGGAACTGTTTGGTAGAAACACAACTTTTCGTGTTTGGAGGAAAAAGAATACTGAGTTGCATCCATCAAACACCATACCTACTGTAAAGCATGGGGGTGGAAACATCATGCTTTGGGGCTGTTTCTCTGCAAAGGGGCCAGGACGACTGATCCGGGTACATGAAAGAATGAATGGGGCCATGTATCGTGAGATTTTGAGTGCAAACCTCCTTCCATCAGCAAGGGCATTGAAGATGAAACATGGCTGGGTCTTTCAACATGACAATGATCCAAAGCACACCGCCAGGGCAACGAAGGAGTGGCTTTGTAAGAAGCATTTCAAGGTCCTGGAGTGGCCTAGCCAGTCTCCAGATCTCAACCCTATAGAAAACCTTTGGAGGGAGTTGAAAGTCCGTGTTGCCAAGCGACAGCCCCAAAACATCACTGCTCTAGAGGAGATCTGCATGGAGGAATGGGCCAACATACCAACAACAGTGTGTGCCAACCTTGTGAAGACTTACAGAAAACATTTGACCTCTGTCATTGCCAACAAAGGATATAGAACAAAGTATTGAGATGAAATTTTGTTACTGACCAAATACTTATTTTCCACCATAATTTGCAAATAAATTCTTACAAAATCAGACAATGTGATTTTCTGGATTTGTTTTCTCATTTTGTCTCTCATAGTTGAGGTCTACCTATGATGTAAATTACAGACGCCTCTCATCTTTTTAAGTGGTGGAACTTGCACTATTGCTGACTGACTAAATACTTTTTTGCCCCACTGTATAATTGAGCATGAAGTCCACAGAGGAAACCCCTGTGAACTCTGTTTAAAGCGCTGCATTAAAAACTGTGATATGTTGCTGCCACTAGAGATGAGTGAACACTGTTCGGATCAGCCGTAGCGAACACTGTTCGGATCAGCCGTTCCGAACAACACGCTCCCATAGAAATGAATGTAAGCACCTGGCACGGCGACCAGCCGCCGGCAAAGTGTACGTGCCAGATGCTTCCATTCATTTCTATGGGAGCGTGCTGTTCGGAACGGCTGATCCAAACAGTGTTCGCTCATCTCTAGCTGCCACATTTTTTTCCTGCAGTGTTTTTTTTTTTTTTTTGCTGTGGTCATAGTCTTTATAAATCTCCTAGTGAGAATTCCACAGAAGGACAGTCAAGTTTTTAGATAATAAGGAAAGAATATTGATAACTTAATATCAAGTCTTGGCTTCATGTGTGGCTGGAACTATGCTTTTATGGAACTCATTCTATAAAATCAAACTTGGAACACATTTATGGCAGAATAACACTTCGTTCACATCTGTATTTGGTATTCCGTCTGGGGAAGTCCACATGGGGACTCCCCGAACAGAATACCGAACGCAACTGAAAGCAGTGTGCAGTGAAACTACACGGACCCCATAGACTAGAATGGGATCTGTGTGCTTGCCGCGTGTTGCCCGCACAAATCATGCAGACAGGAAAGTAGATTGGGAACTACTTTCCTGTCCGCATGATCCCTGTGGAGATCTGGTGGCAAGCACACGGACCCCATTATAGTCTAGTGGTACACCGCTTGCAGTTGCGTTTGGTATTCCGTTCGGGAAGGGGGGGAGGGTCCTCATGCAGACCTCCCCGGATGGAATACCAACGCAGATGTGAACAAGGCCTAACTTCTGCCTTCTTTAGCAGGTGAAAACCTAAGCAGATTCTACCATCAATAGAAATAGTATGGAAAGATTGCAGCTCACCACTCCTGTTGGTCTTATGCAATTTTCTTTGGGTGCACGGCCAAATAGCTCCAGACTCCTGAAGCTTGCTTCGGTACACAGATGCAAGAGGAAAGTTGGTCCGCACTCCTTTATATTTTATAAAACTTCTTCTTTATTTCATTATTTAAAATAAATGATTACAAGTACAAAAAAGTGCCAGTGAACAAACGGCACTTTTTTGTACTTGTAATCATTTATTTTAAATAATGAAATAAAGAAGAAGTTTTATAAAATATAAAGGAGTGCGGACCAACTTTCCTCTTGCATCTGTGTACAGATTCTATCATGTTCCTCACAAACTCATGCATCTTGTCTAAGGAGGTGACACAATGCTACCACAAACATCTCTGAGATGTAACTGTATAATATATATACTGTAAGTGTGTGTGTGTGTGTGTGTGTGTGTGTGACATCAGAAGGTTTGCCTTACAATGAGAGCACAGCAGAGCATGGACAATGGAAATCTCTTTCTACACATCAATGTAGTTTTAGGTGATGGTCAGTGAGAATGCTAACAAACTGGGCAGCAGATACAGTGCACATGAATTATATCTGTGTTCTTTAGGAAGTGGAAAAGCTACATAAAGCAACCTTGGATGTTTTAGATGAGCAGCGTAAATGGTGACACGCCAGATGACCTGTGCAGCAGTGCACGCCACTAATCTGGGAAGGCTTTGTTTTCACAGCTTTGCTCCGGACAGAAGTGTTTTTGGCTGGTGCTCCCTGCAGTGCCTGGGAGCATATGGCAGGCCTAGATACCATCATCTCAATTCACTGCTCACTGAAACTTGGGGAAACAAAAAAAAAGTTTGTGAAAACATGAATTAGTGCTGCAGATCCTTTTTACCTCAGACTCCCTATGGGATCACCAGCCATGGCCTTTGGTCTGCTAATGAGGCTTTCTTTTAACTCCGGGTGGGGTTATTGTGTTGTGACAGATGAAGAGGACCTAAAAGAGTTCAAGAGAAATGTTTCCTCACAGGTGCCTTCCCAAGTCATATAAAAAAGCTATCTTCCCCAGTACTGTGTGAGTCAGCAGACATATTACACAATCCTTCCCGAATAGCTAGAACGTCACTAGGTGAAACTATTGTGATAGAGCCAAGCACAATCTCTACAGTACATGCATGATCTAAAGATCTAACTTCAAAGGAATTTAAGCAGAGATGATCCCACATTTGTCTCCTGTCACATATTTCAGCTATTTGTCACACACTCTGCCACCTGCATGAATAAACATATCACATAGTAACACCCACAGTGAGAATCCTCCATAAACTCTAATAATAGCAGTAATGGCCATTCCAGACTGTAATAAGACAGAGCAGGAATAATCCCATCTCCTTATTCCCCAATCTAATAAAGCACTTTGTAATCTAGAGGTTTATCATATAATTCACTTTTATCATGTTATATATAGTAAACTATCCATACTGACTGACAGCTTCTTGAAAAAGCTACAAGAAATTTTAAAAAAACTAACCTTAGGTTTTATATGTTTAGGGTATATTGGCCCTGCTCACATGTCTCTCTGTCTCTATTCACAACCTAAACCTACAACAGAAGGCTGTGGTATATACTATACAGTGGGAAATGCTACTCAGAGGATTCTCTTATATGCACACCATTTATCTTTAACGCTACACCTTTCTGTAGATTAGTGCAGTCTACTATGCTCTTCCATATTTGTTTGGTGCTATACTAACATTTACTGGTCTTAAATGGAGTTGTATAGACTTAATAGAGCCCCTTCACACAGCATAAGTGAGCTGCTCATTTAGACATGTATGCACGTGTCCGAGCTCCACGCTTCAAAACAGAGCCCATTGATTTCAATATGCCGATATGTCTAAATGAGCAGCGCGTTTACGCCGTGTAAAGGGGCCCTAATAATTAATACCCTACCCTTAGGACAGGTTATATATATATAAGTTCAGAAGGGTCTGACAACCAGTACCCCTGCTGATCAACCATTTGAAGTGGCAAAGTGGCAGCATTGTTCAGGTGGGCACTGCAACCTATTCAGCACTTACCAAGCACAGCACCATACATTTGTTTAGTGGCATCACAGCTCAGCCCATTCATTTAAATGGGATTGAGCTGCAAATGGGCTACGTGACTCTTGAACATGATGTGCCATGGTCTGTAAAGCAGCAGCTGCTCTAAAGCATAAACAGCTGATTCTAAGGCCCTATTCACATCTGCATTCGGGTTTCTGTTCAGGGAGTCTGCTTGGGGACCCCCCAAAAGGAAAACTATAAGCATTAAAAAGCAGTTACCTGGGAAACTGGTGTACCCCATAGACTGAAATGGGGTCCGGGTGGTTTCCGCACAAAACTTGCAGAAAGAAAAGTCCTGCAAACCACACTTTTCTCTCTGCATGATTTGTGCAGAAACCGAGTGGAAACCACACGGACCCCATTTCAGTCTATGAGGTTCGTGTGAGTTCCTTGGGTAACTGCTTTTTAATGGGTATTGGTTTCCAAACCAAAACTCAGATGTGAACAGGGCCCGCTGCGGTTTTTCCCGCAAGGCTTTAGAGCTGTGGAACGTCCCGTGGGCCCTTAGCCTTAATCTTCACATTTTTTCCACAATGTTTCCACTGTGCTGCATTTATGTCCCACACCAGGAAAATTCTGTATTTTCAGTTGATGTAGAAACACTGGGGAAAAAAACAACACTTTTTAGAGTTTTACAGCAGCAAATTTTTGGGGTCTTAGCCTTAATCAGTCCAAAATGACACCCTTTGGCCTCCATGAGGTAAATAAAGCTCTATGGGTATGCCTGACATCTACACAAGGAGCTTTTTCTCAGAGTTTACACTCATTGCATACATCGCTGATGTGATGTGAACAGGTTCCTAGAAATGAGGTGAACTATAGACATAGGGCTCACTTAAATAATATGATCAATGTTTCTAAGATTCTATCATTGTTTGCGTGAAAAATTCTGATATCACTTTTCATTCAGGGGATTAATAACTGTAACAACCTCATTTTTTCCATAGGATAATAGTAATAATCATGTTGAAATGCTATCCTAAATGTTTTCTGATGGTGGTTGTAGACATTAGATATGCATGTTGGCTGATCCCATTTGTTCTGACAAGAAATAATTACAATCTAAGTAATTGATAGCGCTCACTTGGGCAGGACTTCAAAAATATGGCTGCTTTCTGGCACACTGCCACAGTTGTCTACATAGTTTCTAATTTGTTGTATATATATCTTTAGCAAATGAGAAATCAGTAGCATCCAATGTGGGATTTTTCTTCTTTTTTTTTTTTCAGAGCTGGTGGAATTTTTTTTTGTTTTGCTATCCATTCTTTTAATAGGTAACAAAAAGAAATAATGGCTTATCATCTCTCCATATGGACTTTTACAGAAGAAAAATTGTGCAAAGTTCTGTAGGACTTTATACATTAGAGGAATGTTAGCCATACTCATTGATTTCTGCAGTCCGAGCCAACCAGCTTCTGCATATGGAGTCCTTCAAACTCTCTCTTGACAGCAGCTATCAGGGAAGATAAGGCTGCAAAATCGGACAGGAATAGGACTTGTTCCATATTTGCGACCCGGACTGTCGGACGGCACACGGGACTGTGTAATTTATGGTCATGAGTACGGGCCCATAGAAATGAATGGGTCAGTGTGCTATCTGAGAAAAACCCTGTTAGCACACTCACCTTTAATACAGTCATCTGCAAGGGGCTTAAGGCTGTTGGATTTCACCTTTCCTGTTATTTTGTTCTGATTCTGTTCAAACCACCCTTATAGGTATCTTACACTGACTTTCTTTTCTCTTCCATAGAGAGCACATGCACACATAGCCATGCTGAATGAGCAAATGAATATGGAAGTTGGAAAAGATAGTTGTTTGCTGAACAAGCATTCACCTCATCTATCTAAGGTATATGGCCAACTTTACTGTCTATAGCAGTTCAAGCAGTGGAACGATTTCACGCACAGCTACAGATTAATGTTAAATTCCATTATACCATTTATTATAGTTGGAGCTGATCATAAATGCTTTTTATACTGTTTTTTGGTTATATTAGGCTTTGACTTTCTGTAGAATGCACCATCTATTCAGTGTCAATCATCATCCCATGTCAGAATAGGTGCAATATAAATCCCATTACTTTGTTTGTCATCTATACATCATCACGGCCAATTTTCACAATGAAAGACAAACAGCTGGATTCTTGTTTGTCCCTGTGAGTTCCTCTCACTTCATTGTTGTTTTTTGTAAAATAACTAATTAGCTGACACTTGCATTCAGAAAGAAAGCTACTTAGTTTTGTCTTGCAAGAAATACATATATTTTCATTGTCACCATTCTTGTTGTGATTTCTGTTTCCCTACTTTAGCTATTAGGTTGATGAATGAACCTTTCATAACATATTCTCTCAGTATAATTACCATTTGTTTCCAGCAAAAAAGTACCCTTCAAATGGGTGTTTGTTTGTTTGCTTAGAGATTCGGAGAAAAGAAAGAGTAGTCAGCGTTTCATACTTCCACATTTATACCAATAATTCAAATTAATATAATTAACCACTTGCCAACCATCTTTATATGTCTGGGTAGTCTGCATTTAACTCTGCAAGAACATACAAAAGCCAGCGTAGGTTCAGGGGCAAGGAGGTAGCTGTCTGTTGTGCCTTATAATATATAACTCAAAGGTGTCAAATACAAGGCCTTTGTGTTTTGTAGCCCATGGCAGCATGGCCACATCTGCCATGAGGTGACCTGAGGCAATAGGCGACTGGAGGCTGCAGTCCTTTTTTTTTCAATTTGACAATTTTTATTACGAGGATACAAAGGCAGAGACGGACATTCAGATTCATGAAAAATAAGAATATCTACAGTCCAAGCATGAAAATATACATCTTGAACAAGCATACTTGATGGTAAGGCAATATGTCCAAAATATAATAGACATAATAACAATCAACTTAATAAATGGTTAACAGGTAACAGGGGATAGACAAGAATAAGTGTTCCATAAGTCCCAGTGGGAAGGAAGGGGTTCTGGGGGAGTGTAATCTCTTATGGGCCATGTCTTCCATAGCAGAGTCAAATTGGATCAGTGTACCCTACTCTTTTATAGACAGAGGGTTATTTACCTTCCATGATCTAGCTGTAAGTGAACAAGCAGCCAGTATGATGCTACAGTGCTTCTTAATCGCCTGCTACTTATTGGATTATTGCAATATGTGGCAGCTGAAAAGTTACTCTGCTACCGCCTGTAAGCGACACTGAACATTTCATAATGACTCTGAAGAACGTCAGGGCATAGCTTCCTGGAATTCTTCAGTGTTGTGACGTACTGTTCAGCACTGCCGTGGTGGTGGCAGTGGAAGTTGGCCTGTATAGAAGCAAGAATGGGTAAATAAATTATCGTCTGCTACCGATTACAATAATCCTGTGTTATTATTGTGCAGTTAAAATACTGTATGAAGGCCAAAAAAGGGGATCATTTACTGTGTGGGGGCCATATTATATGTTGAGGGCTATTAAACCACTTCACATAACATCATTTTGTTCCGTTTTTGGCTGGAAGATCCCAAGTACTCTATAGCTGGGGAGTGCTGTGGACCTTCTAGCCAAAGACAGAACCAACAGTTATAGGAGTCACAGCACTCACCCTTGCAACCAGGGCCCTAAACTAGGGGGCCTCATAGGACCCCTCCCCACACTACTGTCTCCAAGTGTAGGGAATATGTGTAGGCACCCAGCTGTGTACCTACTTTACTGTCCTCCCGGCTATGCTGTCTCCCACTCTATGGTACTGCTTGTAGTACCATAATGCAGGTGATAGGGTAGACGGGAGGACAGTATAAGAGTTACAGAGCCAGGCACCACATTAGGATTTTGCTGAAAAAAAGAGATAAGTATGAAATTCGCCAGTGTTGTGTAGCCTGGACTGTATGTGATGTAAATTGGGGTGGGGAGAACTATTACCTGTGGGATTCACCAATATCTATGTGGGGGACAATTAGGACACTATTACCTATGTGCATTAACAATATGTTAACATCAACCTTATGGTTGCATTCAATGGGCTATAAATGTAATTACACATAACTGGCATAGATATGTTTATACATTTAGGCTAAAGCCCCATGATACAAAAAAGTGCTACGTTTTACAGAACCTGCAAAGTGAATGGGATTCAGGCTAATCCCTTCAACACATTGCGGAAAAAAATCAGCAGCAGAAAAGTTGTGTTTCCAAAAACGCCTGCATTTTTTAAAATAAAAACATGTAAATTATATCTGCGCAAATGCTGGCGTTTTCCATACTGATATAATAAGGGAAGAAATTCTGCAGAGGAAAACTCAGCAAAAACGCAATGAACAACACTGTGGAAAAAAAACGCAATGGATTTCTGCAGCTTTTTTCCCTCAGCATTTTTATGCTGCCTTTAACTACATGGGACCTTATCCTTATACAGTAGCAGAATTACTAATGCCCCTTTGAAGACAATCATAAGGCTGATGTGGACCTTGTTAAAAATTCATTTGACACTCCTGATCTAAGTTGCAAACCCGTGTGAAAAACATGAGACAACATTTTGTTTTTATCAAGAGTTATGAGTCATCTCCAGAGGTGACAAGAGGTTAAAGTGGCTTATCCCCCTCTCCCCATTCAGAAGATATGCACACTAAACTGAGCTGAGTGTGCGTGTGTATGGTGGAGTAAGAAGGAACATCTAATAACCACAGCAAATGAAGATGTACGTATATCTTCTGTTCTCTATGATGCCCTTATTTCTGCATATTTTCTGTAAAGTCATGTTACATCTTCCGTATAAGTTGCAGTATACTTTTTAAGAAATATTTTCCCATCCCTTTTCCCATAGACAAGTGTAGCTAGATAGCTTTTCTCTTCAGGGAGGTATGTTCCTTAGTTAAAGGACAGAAGCCATGTATTATTCACCAGTCCCAAGTGCAAAATAAGTAGAAGTTGAACATTTGTCGAAAGAATTATCAACTGACTAAGATTGCGAAGACAGTCTATCTGTTTAAACAGCTTTCAGTAAGATTACATACCTTAGAGAAGTAATACTGAGACGAAACAGAAAAATGGAATACATAAATGTAAAATTTATTATGAATTCTTACTATTTTCTCCAAATATGTATAACTCACCAAGAATGTATAACCTACTATAGAAATACTTTGAACGTGGACCTTTATTTATTTATGGCACTTTTATAATGTATTCACTTATTTATATACGGTTCACATTCAACTGTATATAACTACTTTTTCTGGTAGATTCGAGCTGCTCAAATCCTTCTGTTTATTCGTGTTATCCCAGACATTCTGAAATCGATAATATTGAGATCAGGACTCTGTGGGGACCCTCTGATCACTTCCAGGACTCCTCCTCCAAAGAGTGGACACACCAAATATAGATGTGATTTAGCTTTCTGCTTTGTTCATTTACTTAATTTTGTTTATTGACAAAAATAAACACGATATTAAAACTTCTAAGCATTCTTACGTGAAAACATTTTTTCCACACATGCTTAAAGAGGACCTTTCATGGTCCAGGGCACAGGCAGTTTTATATACCTCTGGAAAGTTCAGCACACTGTCGGCTTTCCCAATCTTTGCCCTGTGTAAAGAGCTATCCGTCCTGGTACCATAGCTCTTTACAGTCAGAAGGATGTTCCTGACACTGGCACTGTGAGCAGAGGGAACTGCCTTAAAACGTTTGCACAGTCATATGTATAAATATATAAACCAAATTGTTGGTCCCCTCGTTTAATGAAAGAAAAACCCACAATGGTCACAAAAATAACTTGAATCTTACAAAAGTAATGATAAATAAAAATTCTAAAAAAAATTAACAAATGATAATCAGACATTGCTTTTCACTTCAACAGTATTTAAAAAAAAAAAAAAAAACTCATGAAACAGGCCTGGGCAAAAATAATGGTTCCCGTAACTTAATAATTTGTTGCACATCCTTTTAAGGCAATTGCTGCAATTAAACAACGCCTGTAGCTGAGACTTCTGCACCTCTCAACAGGTATTTTGGCCCACTCCTCATGAGCAAACTGCTCCAGATGTCTCAGGATTGAAGGTTGCCTTTTCCCAGATGGCATGTTTTAGCTCCTTCCAAACATGCTCAATAGGATTTAGGTCAGAGCTCATATAAGGCCACTACAGTATAGTCTAATATTTTCCTCTTAGCCATTCCTGGGTGTTTTTAGCTGTGTTTTGGGTCATCATTATCCTGTTGCAAGACCCATGACCTGCGAATGAGACCAAGCTTTTGTACACTGGGTAGCACATTTCTCTCTAGAATCCCTTGATAGTCTTGAGATTTCATTGTACCCTGCACAGATTCAAGACACCCTGTGACAGATGCAGTAAAGCATCCCCAGAACATAACAGAGCCCCCCCCCCCCCCTCCATGTTTCACAGTAGGGACAGTGTTCTTTTCAAGATATGCTTCATTTTTCCATCTGTGAACATAGAGCTGATGTGCTTTGCCAAAAAGTTCAATATTTGTCTCATCTGTCCTTGAGACAGCACACTAAAGTTTCTCTTTCCATATATATAATTGAATGTAATTTCACATTACTCTTGTTTTTGCTTTATTATGACAAAAAAAGAAGAATCATTCAGTAAAGCCCATAGCAAACAGAGCATTGTAATGACCCACATATCAATTTATTGCTTTCTGTTCACCTATTTACAGAGGTAATAACTAAAGATACCTTTAGATCATGAACATGCTTGGCCTGGGCAATGTTATACAAAGCGTAACTTATTTATCACCTCTGTGTGCTGACACACAACTGTACTTATCTTATCCGGACTCTACTACATTAACAGTCTTCTCACTGATAAACATTTGACTATCTTCAGTCTGAAGAGGTCCCAATAAGTAGAACTGACTAATCTCTGGCTTTGAAGCAGATAGAACGTTATCAATGTGAGTGTTTCCCAGTGAGTATGTCAAGACAGTGTCACCATTTTTAGTTCCATCTGTGAATCTTTGAATTTCATTGCTTTAAGGAAGCTTAATGCAGACATCACAGAAAGAAACAATGTATTTGCATATGAATGCAAACAAAATATAAATAGCACTTCATATTTTATCTTAATTATAGGGTGGAAGAGACAAGCTAAACCTCACCTTGCTTCATTGGTAAACACGTTGACTGGAGTCACACATAATGATGTTGAAACTAGGACACAGTCTGAAAATGTTTGGATGTTTTTTCCAATGTATGAAATATGTTCAATGAATGAATGTGTTACTTTATGAAATTCCTAGAAAAAGAAACTTAAGATAAAGCCCCACATTGTGGAAACGTCACGAAAAACCATGCAAAGTGAATGAGATTCTGACTAATCGCAGAAAGTGTTTACACAAGGATTCTTTATATAAAAAGGCAGTAGAGACAATACGTTACATCCTCAGTAAAACTGATGAAAGTAAAACCTTATTCATTTTGATAGTGATTAGTGAGGCATTTATGTTGGTTTTGGATAGTAACGCACTTCAATTTCCAAATGATTTGTACGTGCAGGAGACAGAAACGAGGGGATGCCAGTCTCTTGTACATGTGCAAGCTTGTATCTGGCTGTAATGGAGGAGAAATACACAGAACCCGTCACTAAAACAAATGAAACCTTATGTTACAATTGTCAACAATGTTTTCATGATTTGAGAATGATCTGCTAAGTCATTTGAAACATTTGTCCACTATCTGAATAAAAAAAACAACATAAATAAGTTTTTTTTACATCTAAGGCCTGGTTCACATCTGCATTCGGTTTCTGTTCGGGAGATCCACAAGTGGACAACCTAGAAAAGTTGGATACTAATGACCTATCCACAGTGCATGGAACTCTGTACAAGGCATACAGCTTTCTATCACTAGAAACAATGTAGCGGTGACCCCTGGAACTGCAAATCTACTTCTATTCACTTGGTCCAGGACCAAGATATACACTATGTGATCAAAAGTATCCAGACACCTGGCTTAAAATGACTTGCAAGTTCGTGGCGCCCTCCATCGGTAATGCTGGAATTCAATATGGTGTCGGCCCACCCTTAGCCTTGATGACAGCTTCCACTGTCGCAGGCATAAGTTCAATCGGGTGCTGGAAGGTTTCTTGGGGAATGGCAGCCCATTCTTCATGGAGTACTGCACTGAGGAGAGGTATCGATGTAAGTCGGTGAGGACTGGCACGAAGTCGGCGTTCCAAAACATCCGAAATGTGTTCTATAGGCTTCAAGTCAGGACTCTGTGCAGGCCAGTCCATTACAGAGATGTTATTGTAGTGTAACCACTCCGCCACAGGCCGTGCAGTATGAACAGGTGCTCGATCGTGTTGAAAGATGCAATCGCCATCCCCGCATTGCTCTTCAACAGTGGGAAGCAAGAAGGTGTTTAAAACATCAATGTAGGTCTGTGCTGTGATAGTGCCACGAAAAACAACAAAGGGGTGCAAGCCCCTTCCATTACCAATGGAGGGCACCACAAGCTTGTAAGTCATTTTCAGCCAGGTATCTGGATACTTTCGATCACATAGTATATGTCTGGAACCACCTTTGCTCCTACTCTAGTGAATGGGAGCAGAGCTGCAGCTCCCTGTGCCACCACTACGGTGTACAGAGCACTGTATGCTGCCTACGGCTTACTTTCTCTAGAAACAATGTAGTGGTGATTCCTGGAACTGCAGGTCTTCTACAATTCACTTTGTCTTGGACCAGCTATATGGCTGAAACCATCTCTGCTCTTACTTAAGTGACTGGGAGCAGAGCTGCAGTTCCCTGTGCCATCGCTACAGTGCAGATAGCTCTTTTCTACCACTACAATATACAGAGCTCTGCACACTGCATACAGCTTCCTGTCACTAGAAACTATGTAGCAGTGACCCCTGGAATGGAAGATCTTCCATTCAGTTGGTCTTGGACACCTCTATTTAATCTGAATTTAATCCCCTCCAAGACGATCTGCTATTTACCTTAGCAGTTGCCCCCATAGAACTGAATTGTGAGACATGCCCACCTCATCTTATTCTCAACATAGATGCAGTGTCCAGTCAAAAAGCCTCAACAGTCTAAACCAAGGTTATATGACCTTCATTCTGGAGATAGGTGTGGGTCCCATATGTCGACATGTCTGAGAATCAGCTATGCATTGGAGATGACACAAGCACATAAAAGGAATATAAGATAAAAGTTTCCGTGTATTTCATATACTTCAATTTTCCTGTGATTGTTTATTTATCATTTAGATGGAAATTGTATGCAGAGTTTTATTTCACTCCGACAGTGTCAATCTGGTATATTCTTGTTGTTGTCATCACCCAGCAGCAAAGCTCACGTCACAAAAGCCTCCATGTCAAGCTTTATGTACTTGTAAAAATATACAGTACTGAAGGCTTGTTTCTTTCCTTTGTCTACCTCCAGGAACCAAATATAATTAAAAATATAAACATCTGTCAGTCTTCCCTGAGCTATTTTCCTTTGAAAAGGCACATTACAGTATAAAAGTACTAATAAAATCGGAATGGCTTCTACTTAAAGATGCGCCATATTTGCATTTTCACAGCTTAAGGGGGCAGAAGAGCAGCCATTATGAAGAAATAAGTTAACATGGTAAACTTAGATCCATTGAATGTATAAAATTTTATTGGCTAAGTATGCTACACAGCATAATGTTGTACTTTTTCCCAAATCAACTATAAAAAGTATTCAGAACTCATAAGTACAGTCAATTTTATGTGAATCGTTAACTTAATATGCTACACAGGAGATGTGCTCTGTAAAAAGCAACCGAGATTGCTTATGGGGATTAATGTATTTACATGTGCTCTGCAGACCTAATTCATAAAGCACACTTACAACATGACGGCTTTAAGGGAAGAAATTTAAGAAATTTGCTTTGTTTATGAGAAGAAAATAGATCCTGTAATATTCTTTTAAGTGCTTTCGGAACAGGTTAAAATGTTTACGGAGAAATTTGTTTTTTAGCACAGTAATTTGATTTATGCAAGACCATGCTTTTTTGGAAACTGTGACATGTAATAATAAAAATGCATTATGCATAGGCTATAGATAGTGAATAAGAAATATAATTGCAACTTATCGGCCTGCTAGAAGAATACATCTATATTTTATCTATATTCTGGAAGACAAGTTGAACTTTTTAATGGAACAATTTTGTAGTACAAATAATCGTTTATTATATATATATATATATATATATATATATATATATATATATATATATATATATATATATGAAGAGCTCAACGGAAAAATGGCCTAAGTCCACATTTTGTCATATTTCAAATTATTACCTAGAAAGCTTCTTTGTACCTCGTTCTATGCATTGGGTTTACAAGGTACCTAGGATTAATGACCTAAGTCCATATATTTCAATGCAGAAGAATTTACATTCAATGGAATAATGGCCTAAGTCCAATACAAACTTACTTACTTCACTCTCGTTGGTCATTTTTTAATTGAAATCGTGACTTCCGGTCTGTTGTTTATATTAGTGTAAAAACTTTGTCTTATTGTTTAAAAGGCTCTAAATCGACTTTTGCACTTATTTAGCGCCGAAAAGGGAGGCAGGTAATTATTATTCTTCATCGTTTAATAATAGTAGTAATTAATTAATAATATTAAATAAATAATATTTATACATGAAGCTGCAATTTTTTTAATAAATAATACAATTTATGATTAGGATTAACGGTGTTCATTAGCTGATTACATTGGATAGATATATTCCACAATAATGCCCGTTTGCTATATATATATATATATATATATATATATATATATATATATATATATATATATATATATTAAGAAGAGCGGGTGGGGGGGAGTTATTAGTGTTATATTAGTGTTCAAACTGCAGAGAAGAATAAAACACAAAGCCTTACAACTTGAATGGGACTGAGCTGCAAGCCTCTCCATGGGACCAACAGATGTGATATCACTGCCTGAGAAAAGGAAGTGGAGCCCTTTCTGAAAGATAGCTGTCATGTTTTCTAATCATGGAAAACCCCTTTAGGTTGAGAACCCATATTGAGGAAACCCACCTTTTTTGTTGCAGATTTTGTGGCAGTTTTTTTGAGCCAAAGTCCGGAGTGGATTGAGCAGAAGGTAGAAGTCTAAGTACTTCCTATATATTTCCCATTCCTTTCGTATCCATTCTTGACTTTGGCTCAAAAAACTGCAACAAAATCTGCAACAAAAAAAGCTGCTTTTCTGCATCGTGGGGCCTTAGCCTTAAGGTCGGGGCCCCACATGGTGTAAATGCTGCGACTTTCCCACGGTGGAAACATGTTGAACAAAACCACAGCATTTTATTCACAGCAATCCCATCCCCACTTTGTGGGAAAATATGCACCGCAGACATGGTGTGATTTCCAAAATCATTGCGGTTTTGGAAATCGCAGCATGTTAATTATACCTGCAGGATCGCTGGCGTTTCCCCATTGGTATAACTGTAGCAGAAAGTCTGCAGAGGAAACCTCTGCAAATTTTCTTTGAAAAGCGCTGCAGGAAAAACTACGCTGATTTGCCATCTCTGTGTTTTTTGCCATGGGACGCTACATGGGGACTTAGCCTAATGCATTTTTGTAATTACAATCAATCAATAAATATGTTAAACAGTCAATAAATAAATTATGTTAAATATGCTTAGAGTTTAGGACACTGGCAGCCACAATACATATTGTTTTATTTAATGCTGGTAAATAAGATGTTGCTAAATATTATTCAGGCGTTTATGCTTACTTCTAAGTAGAAATGACATCCCATGCTAATAGGGTCTGGTGCAATGTTGTTGCAATATGTATATCTAATCCAAGGAAAAACCTTTGTTTTATATTTATCTTCAGCATGTGTTTAGAAGATAAGGTTTTATCATCTTCTAGTCATGTTCCTGGATTAGACACTGATGTAAACATTAGATTGTATTATCTCTTTGTGTGATACCTTAGCTTTTTCTGCTTTAGTGAATTTAGATATACTGCGAAGATATACATTAGGGTTCAAAAGTGCACCATGTTGGTCACACACTGGGTACATGTCTGACAGAGCTATATGCTAAATATCAAACACACCTAGGCAGTTTCTTCTTTTTCTCTCAATACACTCCATTTTTTAGCAATGCATTTGGCACAAAAAAACAACAACAACAAAATAAAAACAATATAGTACCAAAATAGCTCAATCATTTATAGATTTATTGACCTGCAAACGTAGAGGCCCTGTCTCCTTGGTGTCCAAAATGTATTCTAGACCCAATTATAAACCAAAACCCACAAACAAACTAACTTCATCTCACAAGTAAGAACATATAAAGCAAATACACGTTATTAATATGACAGATAAAAAAGATTAAAAAGTACAGTGATGTGAGTGAGATCCACAGGACAAACAATGATAATGGAGTGTGACAATATGAGTAATAGTATATGTATGATCCAAGAGTAGGGGAGAATGATAACAATGCACATATGTATAGAACTTAAGATAAGAAGTAAAAGTCGCCATACATATAAGGATACATGCTAAACAACCATTATATGAAAATAATGAAGAAACCAAGTGAATAGCTGATAGCAATAGTTTGTCACTGGGATGGCGCCAGTCCCATTATGCGGTTTGGAGATGCCTTCTTCCAGGAGTTTTGTGTTTATTAGATACTTCACTCCAGTTCTAGTCCTCAATACTGTACTTTTTCTGATGATGATGATGATGATGATGATGATGATTATTATTATTATTATTATTATTATTATTATTATTATTATTATTATTATTACTACATTATATTATAATTTTATAAATAAAATACACATGAGTACCACAGATCACCTGATTTTTAGGTCAGACCAGAAATATTTATAGCAACAGCAACCACAAATAAAGAATAACAATCTATATTATCAATAGAGATGGCAAACCTCTCAAGATTTGTTTCATGATCGGATTCAGCGGCTCAGGTCCCTGATTCATTTCAGGTCAAACAAGTTTGGTATGAATAACACCTTAAATTGGCTTAAAACATAGTGTATAACACTGTCAGGGTTCCTAGGAACTATATATCTAATTTCTAGCTCTATAAGACAAATACAGCTGAAATTATGTAAAAGTGAAAGTGACATTATTATACTCTGGGGTCTCTTGAGAACCCAGAGTATAATAGATGGAGGACCAGGGGAGGTGTAAAAAATAAATAAAACATTCATACTAACCCTCCATTACCTTTTATGGGCCTTCTGACTGTCTAGTGCACTCCTGGTGATGCCCTGCACTCTTCTGTGATGTCATCAGTCCTGGGGTCACTACATTGACCTGTAATCACAATTACTAGCAATTTGGAATATTTCTATTGAACTCAGCTCCATACAAACCCATTCATCCATCTCCAATTATCAACAAAATATTCAGCAACCAAAATACCTGTCATCACACAAGTCACACAAAACATTCAAACAAACATTATTCACTTGTGAAGTTCTTAGCACTAATGTTCCAGTGGTTCATAACAGAAGCGATGGCACATAACAACCACTGATCTGTACACTAATCTGTTCACTGGAGTATGGGGGTGTACGGGCTCTTGTGTTATGAAGGAGAAGCTGGTCTTGGGGGTACATCAAAAATTATATGACACATCCTGGTGTGATATAAAATAAGAGATCCTCAGCTTTCATATGATATCACAATCATAACTGAATTGGCATATTTCTATTATGCCACAGCTGCTCCCAGTCCAAGAAGTTTTTTCAACTGTTGATACCTCTGGAAATAATACAGGTAGAACTGCAAACTTAGAGTCAAATTTAAGATGAGAATCCTAGGTGAAGGTAGTAATAACCACAAGAAAATCAAACTGTTACTTCTGTGAACTTGTCTTACTTACATCTTGTTGTGATTTATGAGTAATAAAGTATCTGAGACCCTTTTCCCATCAGTACAAAACACAGGCAGGATCCCCAGCATCAAAGTTGCCTCACAATTGCCCTCCTGAGTGCCATGTGCACACATTCTCAATGTAGAGATCAATACAGGCAGCATTTGCATTTATCAGTTATAACAGGAGGACCCGGCTTTGCATGGGTATATTTAATTTTTTGTTTGTGTAGTGGCCCCATAAGAATTGTCCAAGACATGCATATCTAATCCTCCGGCATTTGGTACTGTGTACAGATGTGCGTATCTAATCCTCCGGCGTGTGTTATTGTGTGCAGACGTGCATATCTAATCTTCCAGTGAGTAGTACTGTGTGCAGACACGTGTATCTAATCCTTTGGCGTGTGGTACTGTGTGCAGACGCGTGTATGTAACCTTCCCTGTGTGGTATTGTGCGCAATAGTGTGTATCTAATCCTTTGGCGTGTGGTATTGTGTGCAGTGACGCGTATCTAATCTTCCATCATGTGGTATTGTGTAAAGATGTACGTATCTAATCCTCCGGCGTGTGGAGGTGTGCACAGATGTGCGTATCTAATCCTGCGGCATGTGTAACTGTGTATAGATGTATGTTTCTAAACCTCTGGCGTGTGGTGCTGTGTGCTGACATGCGTATCTAATCATCTGGCGTGTGGTACAGTGTGCAGACACGTGTATCCAACCCTCCCCGTGTTGTATTGTGTGCAGTAGTACGTATCTAATCCTCCACCGTGTGGTATTGTTTACAGTGGCGCGTATCTAATCCTCCATTGTATGGTATTGTGTAAAGACGTGCGTGTGGAACTGTGCACAGATGGGCATACATAATCCTGTGGCATGTGGAACTGTGTGCAGACAGACAGACAGAAATTCATTTTTATATGATAGAGAGATAGAGATAATCCTGACAATGGTTTTATGAATGAGCAATTTATAAAGATCAACAATAAATTATACTGGTAACTTTATTGTTTATCATTCAACTTTTTGTATTTTTAAGCTGCGCATTTCATACCAGTTATTCTCTACTGTGAATAGGCCTTTACTGACACATTGACTACTCACCTTTCCTGTAATGTTCCTACAGAGAATACTGTAAGTGTAGGTTTATAAGCCAACTATAAGAGAAAGATTCATACATTGCTCCAATCTCTAAGGTGTTATTAAGTACAACCCCTTCCCCACAGACTTTAGAGTAAGAGGGGAAATGAACATCATATATTACAAACTGAATATAATATTGTTGCTCTTCTGAGTATTCTAGGTCTTTAGAAATATAATAGAGCTGCTGTTAAATTTAACATCCTATGTGACCCTGTCCCCGTCTCTGCACCATGCTGTCAGGTGAGCTACAGAAAATAGTAAATAGCAGCCATGCGTCAGTTTTGCTAAACTCAGGAAATGCAGCCATATTGGTTATCATTAATAACTAATGGTAAGTGGTCACATGACTAGGAAATTGATAGTTGGTTGTCAATTATCGAGAAACTAATAGAAAGTGACTGCATATCCTGTAATTGCTTAGATGGAAATAAAGTCTTGGCTACAACTACCTAAATGTAATAACATTCCTTCACCCAATGGTTTGGATCCCAGATAATATTTAGTAAAATAGTCGTAAAGTGGATTTGAGTCTGTATCAGCTTATTTGGAGTTATGGCGCTGAAATCTAATTTAAGCAAAGAGACCTTAGGTAGCATCTGTGAGTAGCAGGAGGTCTGAAATGTAAGATCGTATCAGTCTGATAAACTTGAAAATGTGATAATTCTATACCTCTTTGGCAATGCTGGTGCCGCATTATCAAACCCTTACTGTTTATTGATTTCAACCTCTGAAATATTAATGCATTTTACATTAATGCTTTAAACCTAAGTGACTATCCGCTATGTCTAGCTAGTTTGAAATGCTTTTACACTGTCATTTAGGAATAGCTTACGTCTCACCACATTTTACAATTGTAAAATTGATTTTGTTAACCATTTGCATGGTATTTTCCTGAAGAAAAAAGTTTAAATAAAAATTGAAGATAACTGAAATAGATACAGTGATATTAAATCCTAAATATAGTGAAATTAGTTGGATATGGACTTTAAGTCATTGGTGGGAACAGCTCCTCCTAGCTAAACACTTAATTGTGTTTTCTTTCAATCCTGATGAACATCGATTGGAGTCCAATTAGATGTTGATCAGAATTGACGGTCACATTAGGTTCATGTACAATGAAACATTTGCATTTACTTTCTACTAAATTGTCCAAACTGTCTGTGAAATAATTGAATGTGTAGGTGGTTTACCTATTTTTACAATTATTCACAGCTCCTTGGAAAGAGAGAGTCAATGAGTTCTATTGGAACTATACACATAATTAACACACATAAGTATATATATATATATATATATATATATATATAGGGAAAGGTAGCTCGGTAGCAGCAAAGGTGCGGTTCAACCAGTCAGAGACAGGGACACAAAATGTAAACAGGTTTATTTAGAAAAAAAACAGCAAAATAAATAAACCTTCCCTTCAGGCACAAAAATAAGCAAAATAAAATACAGCCTTAACTTCAGGCAAAAAATGAGAAATAAAACCCTGCTCATCTGAGCACTAACTAAACAGTAAGTACTAACTGTACGGGTGGCTTACTACAAGCCACACAAAAAGAGCACAATAAAGTCTTACCAGACACACAGTGTATCAGGAAAGACCCAGGCACCTCCTTTAGCTCCCAGGACCTGCAGCCTCTTATGGCCGTGGTAATAAGCCTATGACCCACATCTGGGGCTGTGGCATATTCAAGACCCTGGGCCACACATATGTCAGAAAGCTGAGGGATATATACCGTGATTCCAGCAATCTTCCTTCCACCTTCTCACTATATATATATGTATATATATATATATATATAATTATAATATTTCTAGAGATTAAACCATCTTTTTAAAATCTAGTCAAAATCCCTTGTTTTTCAATAAAGACCCCTGCAAGTGTCAATATATGGTGAGTTTTTAGTTTCAAATACAGATATTTCATCCACTTTCAAAGTGTTCAAAGTGTAAGAAATCTTTGAATACATGGCTGCTGCCATGTATTTTGTGTTATCTCCTGTAGTTGGTGCTATGATGTGATCTATAGTTGATGCTATGAAGTGATCTCCTATAGTTGGAGCTATTGCATTATATTTTTCCAGTATGTAAATAATCCATTTTTAAACGTATGCATGTATTTGCAAATTTATGTTTGTGCTGTTTCCATATTTACAGGTTACTTGCCTCTTTGACCCACCTAAACTAGGATTCTAGTTCAATTCCTATATAGGTAAAAAAAAAAAAAATATATTGACATGAGTTCGATCTAGATTGTCTCTTTGGAAAAGTTCATGTCACAAGCTAAAGGTTATGTGAAACTCGAGAAAATTCAAGGTCATAAAGGAAAACAATTTAATGCCTTAATAAGAAAACTAGTTATATAATAGAATGCAGTATTATTAGAATATGGAAAGTTGCTGAATTAGAATTTAGCATATTAAGAAATAGTAATATAGGAAAGAAATAATAATGGCCATCAAGTTCGATTCGAAAACAAAAGTCCCTGGGTAATAGGGGTCAATGTAACCTCCTAACCCACAATGGCAGACAGATAAATCCCTGGAACACATTAAACTCATAGTTATTTTCAATGATTATAATTCTCAGTATGATTAGTCATAAGGTAGTTCTCTTCTAACTGATGTTATTGACTATGCCATTAATACATCCAGAAGTAGGGCATCCTACATATCCCTGTCTGGACAGTGATTAAATGACTAATTATAGAATATTTGCTCAGATCTATTGAAACTGCATATTAATCTATTGGTTTAAGATTTAGAGGCAAAAAAGGGGCAATGGGAAATTCCTCCTGGTTTAGCTTAATCTATAAATGAGGAGAGTCTTATTTTCATTTCCTTTCTTTAACATTATACCATGTGTCCTTTCCATGTTGTTGTTTCTCATCATTGATGAAATATGAGGGAGAGAAAGAAAGAAGAAAAGCAGTGGAGGAAATGAGGATCAGTTTACAAGCCGCCGCATTCTTAGTCATCTACCGATAAAACTAACATTTTTGGATAATGAAAGCCTAGGATATTTCACAATTTTGGTTCAATTGTTTTATCTTCGGAAAACTTCTTGTATTTTAATTATATGTTATTTATTATTTATATTTATGTCATTAACTTTTGTAAACCATTCTACATTGGTCTTAGGCACAGTTCACATCTGGGTTCGGTATTCCGTTCAAGGAGTCCACTTGGGGACCCCCCGAACAGAATACTGAATGCATTAAAAAGTGGTGAGCAATGAAAGCACACGGACCCCGTAGACTATAATGGGGTCTGTGTGTTTTCCGTGCGGTCTCCGCACCAATCATGCGGAGAGAAGAGTAGTGCTTGAAGTATTTTTTTACTGTCTGCATGACTTGTGCGGACAGTGCGCGAAAAACACATGGACCCAATTTTAGTCTATGGGGTCTGGGTGCTTCATTGCTCACTGTTTTTCAAAGCATTTGGTATTCCGTTCAGGGGATCCCTAAGCAGATTTCCCAAACAGAATACCAAACGCAGATGTGAACCAAGCCTCACATTGCATAATAGATTTGTTTATTTGTTTAACTTGTTAGAATTAATTTTCAGACTTCAGGCTTATACACATAACAAAGCTGAGTGTATGGAGCTGGTCTCAAGTCAAAGTCGAGGTGGTTCTTTATTATAGATCTGTAGGCATTCTGTGTGGCTTATCGTAAAGTGCCTCTATTATGAATAGAGATGAGCAAACAGTAAAATATTCGATATTCGTTATTCGTTTCGAATAGCCACTCAATATTCCACTATTCGATCGAATATCAAACCCTATTATAGTCCATGGGGAAAAATGCTTTGTTTCAGGGGAACCCACAATTCGACTCAGGAAGGTCACCAAGTCCACTATGACACCTCAGGAAATGACACATCTGCAATGCAACTGGGACAGCAGGGGAAGCATGCCTGGGGGCATCTAACAAGCCCAAGTCACAGTTTTACCCCAACATCACAGCCTATCAACTACACACTTTCTACACTCAAAAAATCCTCTATCAAAGTGAGAAAATACCTGGAAACCTTCTTTCTTCCCCAATTGGATGGACAGAAACCCAAATTTAAGCTAAACAAACATTAACAAGCACCCCTTTAAATCACGTTGCCCATGACAACCACAGATGGAATAGGCAATGGGAAATCCAACAGTACCCACCCTGAACTGTCATTGTGGATGTGTGTGTGTGGGTGTGTTTGTGATGTGGTAAGACCTTCCAAAATTCACTTTTCTGGCCCTTAACGTGAGCCCTTCCAAATTAAGTTACAGGCCCTTAAGCTGAGCTACCAGCAGAGATTGAGGCCCTTTAGGTGACTTCAGCCTTTTACCAGCCTTTTAGGCCCTTTGGGTGAGTTGAGCCTTTCACCAGCAGAGTTTTTGGCTCTTTGGGTGAGTAGAGCCTTGCACCGGCAGTATTTTTGGCCCTTGGAGTGAGTTGAGCCTCTAACCAGCAGAGTTTGGGGGAATGAGGGTGGACTGAGACTCTAACCAGCAGAGTTTGGGGGAATCAGGGTGGATTGAGACTCTAACCAGCAGAGTTGGGGGGAATCAGGGTGTATTGAGACTCTAACCACCAGGGCTGGGGGGAATCAGGGTGGATTGAGACTCTAGCCAACCGAGTTGGGAGGAATCAGGGTGGATTGAGATTCTAACCAGCAGGGTTGGGGGGGAATCAGGATGGATTAAGACTCTAACCAGCAGAGTTTGGGGGAATCAGGGTGGATTGAGACTCTAACCAGCAGAGTTTGGGGGAATCAGGGTGGATTGAGACTCTAACTAGCCGAGTTGGGGAGAATCAGGGTGGATTGAGCCTAGTAGGAGCAGAATTGTGCAACGCTGATGGTGCAGGAGGAGTAGGAGGAGGAGGAGGAATTGTAGAGGTTGAGCACACACATGAAACTTCATGTCGGGGTGCTTGACACAGGTGGACAGGAAAATGATGGGTCGGGTAAATTGGGGTACATTTTTAAAAACCGTTGCACCACTAAGTTGAACACGTGGGCCAGGCATGAAACGTGTTGGAGGTTGGCAAGCTCCAGAGCCGCTACCAGGTTGCGGCCGTTATCACAAACAACCATGCCTGGGCCCAGGTGCAGCGGCGAAAACCATGTTGCCATCTTATCGAGGAGAACATCCCTCACCACGGAGGCAGTGTGCTGTCTATCCCCCAAGTTGATGAGCTTCAGCACAGCCTGCTGACATCTCCCCACGCCAGTGCTGCAGCGTTTCCAGCAGGTAGCTGTGGTCGATGTGATGGCGGAAAAGGAGGAGGAGGGTGGTGGTTCAGAGCACCTGCCAGGAATGTTGGGTGGGGAAATGAGGTAGACTGCCCCAGATTGTGACCCGGTCCCAGCCTCAACTACATTCACCCAGTGTGCCGTCAGTGAAATGTAGCATCCCTGTTCGCATGCACTTGTCCACGCGTCGGTGGTCAAGTGGGCCTTTGTGCAAATCGCAGAACTTAGGGCCCGCCTGATGTTGCGTGACGTGCTGGTGCAAGGCGGGGACGGCACAGCGGGAGAAGTAGTGATGGCTAGGGATGGCATAGCGAGGTGCTGCATTTTACATCAGGTCACGGAAGGCTGGAGTTTCCACAAGCTGGAACAGCAACATCTCCTGGGCCAGGAGTTTAGAGATGTGTACGTTTAACCCCTTAGCGACCCTTGACGTAACTGTACGTCATGGGTCGCATGGGGATGTATGGAGCGAGCTCACACGCTCAGCTCGCTCCATACACGGCAGATGCCGGCTGTATAATACAGCCAGGACCTGCCACTAACAGCAGCGGTCGGTGCCCGAGCCGATCGCTGCTGTTAACCCTTTACACACTGCGGTCAAACGTGACCGCAGTGTGTAAACGGCGCCGGCGGCATGGGCGCCGCCATGTTTTGCCGATCGCCGCCCTCCTGAACATCACATGAGGGCGGTGATTGGTTGCTATGACAGCCGGAAGCCTATTGAAGGCTTCCAGGCTTGTCTCTGCATGAGATCTATTAGACGATGCCAGAGGCATCGTCTAATAGAAGTGCTGCGATTTTGCTATTCACTGCAATACTGTAGTATTGCAGTGAATAGTATGAGCGATCAGACCCCCTAGGTTTCAAGGTACCTAAGGGGTCTGATCATAAATGTAACAGAAGAAAAAAAAAAGTTTTTAAAAGTATTAAAAAAATAAAAAAAATATAAAAGTTCAAATCACCCCCCTTTCCCTAGATTAGCTATAAAAGTAACTAAAGAACATTAAACATAAACATATTAGGTATCCCCGCGCTCCAAAATGCCCGAACTATTAGAATATTAAAACATTTATCCCGTACTGTGAACGGCGTAGCGGCAAAAAAAATAAAAACAGCCAAAAAGCGTTTTTTTCAACACTTTGCCTCCTATAAAAAATTGAATAAAAAGTGATCAAACCATCAGATCTTTCCCCAAATGGTATCAATAGAAATGTCATCTTGTCCCGCATAAAAAGACACCACAACCAGCTCCATACATGGAAATATGAAAAAGTTACAGGTGTTAGAATATGATGACACAATTTTTTTTTTCTATTTTGCAAAATTTATCATTTTTTTAAAAGTATCAAAACATTTCAAATACTATATAAATTTGGTATCACCGCGTTCGTACTGACACATACAACACAGGTAACATGTCATTTGTACCAAACAGTGAACGCTGTAAAAATTAAACCCATAAGAAAATGGCGCAAATGCATTTTTTCTCCAATTGCACCTCATTCTGAATTTTTTTCCAGCTTCCCAGTACATTGCACGGCATATTGAATGGTGCCATTACAAAGTACAATTTGTCCCGCAAACAATAAGCCATCATGTGACTCTGTGAACTGAAAAATGAAAAAGTTATGGCTCTTGAAATGTGAGGAGGGAAAAACAAAAATGCGAAACCAAAAAATGGCCTGGTCCTTAAGGGGTTAAGGCTTGTGCATGGGGGTGGGTAGCGCTGTATTTTTGCCTGCGCTCAAAAGTCTGGGAGACGGTGGATTGCTGTGAAGAGGCGCGTGATGGTACAGGAGAAGGAGCTGAGGCTGGAAAAGGGGAGGATGAGGGAGAAGTCTCCAAAGTGGTGGAGGCAGATGTGGAGGTTTCCTGGCTGCTGGTCTGGACTGCAGCGCCAGCACTAGCAACAGTGGTAGAGGCAGTGGCGGCAATGCCAGACAACGATTGTCCTGCGTTTGCTCTCTGCCACTGAGCCCAGTGCTTGCCTTCCAAAGGACAGTGCATGGCAGTGGTCGTAAGGTTACTTGTTTCAGAGCCCCTACTCAGTTTCGAGTTGCAGAGTGTGCAAACCGCAGCATATTTGTCCGCTGCACATACATTAAAAAATTCCACACCACCGAAGACCGTGGCCTCGATGTGGGAGTTTTTCTAGGCTGGCTACAAGAGGGAACATTTTTGACCCTTCTTGCTGTAGTTGGCTTTGTTGAAGCAGCTGTCCTCTGCCTCTGGACATGCCTCTAGCCACCCTCTTTGGTGCTGCACTTCCCTCCACATCTACACTGCTCTCCCCGCTTGACATCCACCCTGTCCAGGTCAGGTCAATGTCCTCGTCGTCCACCACCTCCTCTTACAATTCCTCTGATGACTCCTCCTCCTCTTGCACACCGACGATGGCAACAGGCTGCCCTGATGGCAACTGTGTCTCGTCATCGTTGTCACTGAGGGCCGATTGCTGGTCAACAACAGGAGATAATAGATGCTCCAGTTTGGGCATCAGGACACAGTAATTTATCTGTTACCTCCAGTGATTCAGGACATGGTGGGACAGTGAATGGACCCGAAAACAGCTCCTGGGAGGTGGGAAAGGTGGGGTTACTTTGCTGGGAATATTGGGCGTGTTGTGAGGAAGGAGGACCAGACTGTCGTTTAGGAGAAGGAGTTGAGGTAGAGGCTGTCTAGCTGGTAGAGAATGTGCTGGAAGCATTGTCCACTAGCCATTGTAAAACCTCTTCCTGGTGCTCGGGCTTGGTTAGGGTTGTACCCAGCACCGTACTTAATGTGTCCATCAAGCCGGGGACTGTGGGGAAGCGCAATGCTTGCTGCCGCAGAGCAGTAGACACAGTAGACGCTGTTGGTTGAGTGCAACCTTGCTCCACATCTGCATTTCCATGCCCCTGTCCTCGTCCCTGTCCTCGTCCCCATCTCCTTGCGCTAGCTTTACTCATTTTTTGATGTATACTAATGCCCTTTTTATGGTCTATACACCAAGAAAAGCTAGATTGCACCTATATGGCAAGAACTAACTGCTGTGTATTCCTACCATTTGGAGGGGGGGGGGCACCCCTGAGAAAAGCTGGTTTGCACCTATATAGCAAGAACTAACTGCTGTGTATTCCTGCTATTTTTTTGGGGGGACACCCCTGAGAAAAGCTGGTTTGCACCTATATAGCAAGAAATAACTGTTGTGTATTCCTGCTGTTTTTTTGGGGGACACCCCTGAGAAAAGCTGGTTTGCACCTATATAGCAAGAACGAACTGCCGTATATTCCTGCTGTTTTTTGAGGGGACACCCCTGAGAAAAGCTGGTTTGCACCTATATAGCAAGAACTCACTGCTGTGTATTCCTGCTATTTTTTTTTTTTTGGGGGGGGGCACCCCTGAGAAAAGCTGGTTTGCACCTATATAGCAAGAACTAACTGCTGTGTATTCCTGCTGTTTTTTTGGGGGGACACCCCTGAGAAAAGCTGGTTTGCACCTATATAGCAAGAACGAACTGCCGTATATTCCTGCTGTTTTTTGAGGGGACACCCCTGAGAAAAGCTGGTTTGCACCTATATAGCAAGAACTCACTGCTGTGTATTCCTGCTATTTTTCTTTTTTTTTTTTTTTTTTTGGGGGGGCACCCCTGAGAAAAGCTGGTTTGCACCTATATAGCAAGAACTAACTGCTGTGTATTCCTGCTGTTTTTTTGGGGGACACCCCTGAGAAAAGCTGGTTTGCACCTATATAGCAAGAACGAACTGCCGTATATTCCTGCTGTTTTTTGAGGGGACACCCCTGAGAAAAGCTGGTTTGCACCTATATAGCAAGAACTCACTGCTGTGTATTCCTGCTATTTTTTTTTTTTTTTTTGGGGGGGGCACCCCTGAGAAAAGCTGGTTTGCACCTATATAGCAAGAACTAACTGCTGTGTATTCCTGCTGTTTTTTTGGGGGACACCCCTGAGAAAAGCTGGTTTGCACCTATATAGCAAGAACGAACTGCCGTATATTCCTGCTGTTTTTTGAGGGGACACCCCTGAGAAAAGCTGGTTTGCACCTATATAGCAAGAACTAACTGCTGTGTATTCCTGCTATTTTTTTATTTTTTTTTTTGGGGGGGGCACCCCTGAGAAAAGCTGGTTTGCACCTATATAGCAAGAACTAACTGCTGTGTATTCCTGCTGTTTTTTTGGGGGGACACCCCTGAGAAAAGCTGGTTTGCACCTATATAGCAAGAACTAACTGCTGTTTATTCCTGCTATTTTGTGGGGGACACCCCTGTAAAAGCTGGTGTGCACGTATATAGCAAGAACTAATAGCTCTGTATCCCAGTTTTCCACCGTCCGTGGAAAGCTGGACTCCTGTCCCTGCAGTGTATATCTCTGAGAAGAGCTGTTGTTTTGATTCAGTTTTTCCCTGCCTACTAGAAGTTAATGCCTATCTAGCCCTCAACAGATATGTTTCTCTCCCTATCTCTCACCGCAAATCTGACGAATATGGCGGCGGCCGTTCTTATAAATGGGAGATCACATGTTTTAGGCAGCCAATGGGTTGTTTCAATTTTTTTTCAATGCCTCTGTTGTCATGGTTCCTGTCCCACCTCCCCTGCACAGTTATTGGTGCAAAAAACGTGCTAGGGATGGTGGGAGTAGAAATGAATTTTTACTGCGTATGCGGCGTGGTATTCGCTAGGAATCGAATACCTCGAATGGCCTTATACTCAATCGAATATCTATTTGATCAAACAGTGTTCGCTCATCTCTAATTATGAACTGTATTATGGAAACACGCTCCCCAAATTTATTTATTTATTTTGTAGATTGTGAACCCCAAATAGGAATCACAATGTACATTTTTTTTCCTATCAGTATGTATTTGTTGAATGGGAGGAAATCCATGCAAACACGGAGAGAACATACAAACTCCTTGCAGATGTTGTTCCTGGTGGGATTCAAACCCAGGACTCCAGCACTGCAAGGCTGCAGTGCCAACCACTGAGCCACAGTGTTGCCCCTACTCCCCTAAAATCTGTGCTTGTTGGAGAGGAGTCAGAATAGTATCCAAATGAAACATGACATAGTTTGTCTTCTTACAGTTAGAAATAGGGGATACAATACTTCATACGGTACCTCTGCAGAACAGGCAGATATTGTTCCTGTAGGATAACCTTTTATCTGTTTTTGTTATGCCAAAGGCATAACCACTGTAAGTGTGGTATATTAATCACAATGGAGCAGCCTATCCTGTCAGCTCTCCGACTGCCCTATGACACTGGTATCTTTCAGTACAAATAAAAAAGATTCTTACAGCTGTATTGTGTATTGATAGTTTCCGCTATCAGTAGTAGTTGAAACGTATTTTATTGTCAACACGTTTCAAAACCAGACATTTTTTCATCAGGACAAAAGTTCATCATACAACACAAACAATCTTAGTGTATTAAAAATAAAATGTAGAAAACTCCATCAAATCGCAGGGAATGTAGGACAGAAAGAGTGATTCGAATTACAACCACTGTTTTCTGGATCTTGCAGACCAAATAAATATTTATTCACTATCCACATGTAATGTCACAATGAAAGTGATTCATAGTCATGCATAGAAAATATATATATAGATAAATAATTGAACTGAAAACAGATCTGTTCATATAGTCCAAGATTAACACATTTCAGAATACCTTATAGGAAAAAGTATGGTAAATATTAATTGAAATCATATAGATCAGATAGATCATATATATATATATATATATATATATATATATATATATATATATATATACAGATAAATAGACAAATAAATAAATATAAAACAAAAACTGTATTCCCACAATACATATGTGCAGCCATTGTCCTGAATGGTATAATTCTGCATCAAATATTCCAAATTTCAAAGAACTGTATAAAAGACTGCAGATCGATGGATAAATATAGAATCTGGAACTTAAAAGATCACTTTCTACTTGAGGAATACAATGGAAATAATCTCTATATCCTAACATCTATTGACCATGGCAATTTGGAACCCTAGGTAGATCTTTAAAGCTAAGGATACTTAGATGCCTCCAGCTAATTCTTATATTTGTTTTCAGTGAGACCAACTATTTCTATTTAGGTTCTCCGTTTGTTAAAAGGAACTCATACTATGGCAGGATATTTTTCGCTTCTGTGGTTTGTAGGGTTTCTGTGAACCTATCCTTGCTGACAAATGGCATACACTGGACAAAGACCTCTGCAACATTGGCTTACTTGCAAGCCAAGTTATGTAAAATTACCTGAATTGGTAGACATGAAATGGAGCATACATTAGTATACTTATTTTTACCTTCTTAAAGAATCACTTGAATCAATTTTACTAAAGTAATATATTCTTGTGTAGCGTAGGCATGAAGGCAAAAACTATAGCCAAATCATAGCCTCAAATCTCTGTACTAGGCAAAGAACTTGACAGAAGGGTTTTGATGAAATCGTGCAAACCATTGTCCTACTTGGACTTGCAGTCTAATCCTCAGACTCTATATTGTCTCTACATTGTATTCTGTGTAGTCTCTGTGCTTTGCACTATGGAGCCATATTATTTACTAGGGGACATGTTACAGGGAAAATACATTAATAAAATTGCAGCCATACTTTCTGCTGGTGACCTGTGTTTGTTTGCTCACCAACCAAACACTAATATAGTCATTATTCCATCTTATATATACCTCGGGCCAATTTCAACCTCCAGAATGATGTCAGCAGATCCAGGGAAATTCTGAGTCATGTGACTTTTCCTTCATGAGGCAATTGGAGTGCATTGACGTCATTATCCTTAAACAATAGTGTCATTACATTGGCAAGCCCCAAGTGACTACTGAAGCCCAATTAGGGGCCTGAGATTTCCCACATGGTCGCTGATGTTATTCTATGGGAGGAGACTGGAAGTAGCCCAAAGAGGATACTGAGGAACCATTGGATGCTACAACAGAGCCCAGGAGGACTGTAATGTTTACTCTTCATCCATGGACCTCTGTTTATTATTAGAGATGAGCGAACAGTAAAATATTCAATATTCATTTTGAATAGCCCCTCAATATTCGACAAACGAATATCGAACCCCATTATAGTCTATGGGGAAAAAATGATTGTTTCAGGGGATCCCACTCTTTGACTCAGGAGAGTCACTGAGTTCACTATAACACCCCAGGAAATGATGCCAACACCCTGGAATGTAACTGGGACAGCAGGGGAAGCATGTCTGGGGGCATCTAACATGCCCAAGTCACTGTATTATGTCGGGATCCCTGTCAGCTTGCGATATGCAGGAGCTGACTTTTTCTCATAGGAATGCATTGACCAGTATTGATTGGCTGAATGCCATACAGAGTACAGCATTCGGCCAATCAACGCTGGTTCTGCCGGAGGCTCATCTGTGAGAAGGCAGAGTCTAATATCAGACCAGAATGGAAACTGCTGTGGACCGATCTTAGACTTCGCCTCCTCCGGCAGAACCAGCGTTGATTGGCCGAATGCTGTACTCTGTATGGCATTTGGCCAATCAACGCTGGTCAATGCATTCCTATGGGAAAAATCAGCTCACTCATATCGCAAGCTGACAGGGATCCCGACCAGATAGAGCCCCAAAGAGCTGGGTGAGTAACATTCCCACCTAAATAAAGGTAATCCCTAGCTAACCCTGCCTGTACATCTATCCCTGTATCACAGTCACATAGTTCACAGTCTCAAATTAACCAAATGTTAAATCCACCATTCGTATAAATTGGAGGTCACCTGATTTAGCCAGCCAATTACTTTTTCTGATATTTTTTTAATGCCTCCATTGCAATCGAATATCTATTCGATTGAACAGTGTTCGCTTATCTCTACTTATTATACTCTGACGTCTCTTCTGGGTATAAAAATAGCAATTCTGGTTATTACCAAGTTTGACATGAAACTCAACTGCAGAATATTTGCAAGGTTTGCCCCAGTACTATTCCAGCAACTCTGCTATTAGAGCATAAGTTACAGATTTACCTGGCAAATGAAGTTTGGTCTAAAAATAATCTATTATAGAAAGAGAGTTCACATGTGTAACTTTAGTGTCTGTCATGTCACACTATAATGAAATAGAAAAATGGAAATAACAGTGCAAATGTGAACCTAGCCTTACATTTTGTTTACAAAATAGATACAATTGTGTTTATTTTTCTGGCATTACACCATCTCCAATATTAAACCATTGTTAATATAATACAGATAAATATAATACTTTTTAAAGACTTTGTAAGTAAAAAATGTGCCAAAAATCTGGAGTTCATTACCTCTGTTTCCGACATTCATAAAGCTTTTGACAAATGCACAACACCCTGTTTAGAAGACAAACTAGGAGTCATAGACAGGATGAAAACTCTAATACTGTAATATAATGTCTCCATCAGTGTTTCCTAGAAACTCAATGTATATGAAAAGATATTGTGATATTTTATAACATTGTATCAGTGATGATTAATAATGCAATAAAATGCTAATCTGATTCCTAAAACTAAAAGAGATTGTTGTGTAAAAAAAAGTTCAATAATCAAACAAGAAGATCATTTAAAGTATACTAGTTCCAGTATTTTAACCCCTTCCCCACATAGTGGGCCGCAGCAGAAAATTCCTGCTGGAAAAACTGCAGCGGCAACAAACCATATTTTTTCAGGCAGTGCTTTTCACAGAAAACCCACAGAGGTTTGACATGATGCGATTTCCAAAACCGCGGCAGCTTTTTTTTACATGTTTACGCCTGGCCTAAATCAGCTTTCAGCTACTCCTGGAGAAGAACTACTTTTCAATATGGAGTGCTACAGTCTGTGTTGTTTCCTATTTAATGAGCTTATTTAATGACGCTAGGTTCACACCTGCGTTCAGCCTTCCGTTCTGTGCTTTCCGTCTTCTGCATGCCAGAAGACGCAAAGCACAGACCGGGTCCGGCCGTGAGCGGCAGTGAGCGTTTTATGCTCTCCGCCGCGAAACCGGATTTTTAAATCCGGACACAGAGTACTGCATGTCCGACTCTGTGTCCGGATTATAAAACCCGGTTTCGCGGCGGAGAGCATAAAACGCTCACCGCCGCTCACGGCTGGACATCTTTTTCACCCATTCAAATGAATGGGTGAGAGAGACTCCTGCAGGTTTCCGTCTCCTGCTCTGTTTTATGCAGGAAACGGAAACCTGCAGAACGGAGACCACAACGCAGATGTGAACGAGCCCTGAGCAGTATTCATGCACGTATCAGTATATGAATTGGTGTGTGTATATAATACATACTGTGTGTGTACACAGCTGCCTGTGTCTGTGTGTATTAAACTCTAAATAGGGAACACCAGCTTCTGTACCTTCTCCAAGGTGAATGGTTAACTCACCCATCACAAAGAAAAGGAAAAGCAAAGAAAAGATAAGATAAGTGTAGGGTCTAAGACAATTTGTTTCAAGTCTCTTATATACAGTATAGTAAACCTAGAGTCTGTACATTGTACTGTGGAGTCATATTATTTACTAGAGGACATGTTACAGGGCAAGTATGTTAATAGTATAGCATGCATACCTTCTGCTGGTGACCTATGTGTGTGGTCATCTACCAAATGCTAGTATAGTTATTCTTCTATAGATATACCTCCTTTTGAGTTCAATATTATTATAGACCCATAATGTTCTATTTATTTATCACTATTATCATTTTATATTTCCATTTACCTTTCAGAGCTACAATGAGTCTAAGACGCACTTGAATCATTGTGGAAGTGAATGCTTTCCATGAGAATATCTAGCCTTTCTCTTTGTGTTTAATGTTCCCCATTTTTACATCCTTATAATCGTGTACTCTGACCTTAAAAACAAACTGTACTATGAAGATTATTTTAGCTAACAAGTATTTCCTGTGAAAATAAGAATTCCTGCTGACACCACTTCCTGTTCACCTTGTGACTTAATTCTCAATTTACAATTCTCCAAGCAGACATTCATAAGGAGGATTTAGGAGTTCTAGACCTGGGGGAGTAAACGACTCATTCCAGGTGCTGCCTGTGTTCTCAATGGCCAAATCATTACATCCTGAAATAAAAGTGATTTTGTATTGTGTATCTACTGTAATGATAACATTTTTATGAAAAATATACTTGGATAAGACTAGCAGCAATTCATTGAGCTGCTCTGTGAAGATCAAAGGAAGAAATGTGGGTTAAAGCACAGAAATCTGTCAGATATAAATAGTCACTTTGAAAAAGTCAATTGAAACTGCAACATAAATGTACCAAGAATAATAAACCTAAGGAGAAATTTGCTTAAATTTAGTGGACTATTAACTGCAGTATACCACTAATGGTACAGTGAAAATGGCTTGTATATGTGTATGTGCCGAAGTGGATCATGGATAGGGTTGAGCCGATCTTGACATTTCAGGATCGATTTTAAAAAACGATTTCCGATCATTTTCCAGCGGAACGTGAAATTTGCTCGATTGCCGATTGGGATCCGATCTTTTCTGAACCCAATCGCTCAACCCTAGTCAATGCTTCTCTATGGGAAAAGTTACTTTTAGGGTTAAGCCGATCTTGAGATTTCAAAATCCGATTTCAGATCATTTTCCAGCCCATCCCGATCTTTTCCGAACCCGATCGCTCAGCCCTAATCATGGATTAGTAGATCATGTTTATAACAGACATGTTACCTTTAAATTTCTGCCATAATGGGATAACTGCTGTTTCTGCCCCAGTGTATACAGCACAAGCTGTATTTAAATACGAAATAAAATATTTTTGATGACTATTTGCATGGGAATGGAATATTTTGTCAGTACATACAAGGATTTCTTTTGGGTACTCTGGTTTTCTACCACACTCCAAAGACATACAGATAGAGAATTTAGATTGTGAACCCTACTGGAGAGAATGAGTGATGACTTCTGTAAAGTGCTGTAGAATATAAAATGCTAGACAAATACATAGATATTAGTGTGAAAACTAATATTTTAGTATTTATTTTCATAACCTCAGATCCTCCAATGACCTCATCTGTTCCTCACACAACCATCTCCAAGTTTTCTCCCATGCATCCCCCATACTCTGGAACTCCTTACCAAGACACATAAGACTGACCCCCACAATCACAGGATTCAAGAAGGCCCTGAAGACTCACCTATTCAGGAAGGCCTACAACCTCCAATAACACTATCACCTCACTGCCATCCGAATTGTCTCCCCCTCTCCTTCTGTCTCTACCCCCTTCCTTTATTGATTGTAAGCACTCGCGGACAGGGCCCTCTACCCCACTGTGCCAGTCGGTCACTGTTAGTATTATATCTACCTGTATATTCTGTGTACTGTATGTAACCCCCAAATGTAAAGCACCATGGAATTAATGGTGCTATATAAATAAATACATTAATAATAATAATAATAATAATAATAATAATAATAATAATAATAATAATAATATTTAGTAGTTACCCAAAGATATTATGAAAATATCACTAAACATGTTTAATAATATATTTAGCACAAAAACAATTTAAACAACAGTTCGCTCTCTGGTGATATTCCCGTTACGTCATTTTAGCCAGTGTTTGGCAAATGTTCTGCAATCCCTAAAAATCAAAGGTGATAATTTTAACGCCGCGATGACAGGGCAATAAAATAAAAATACATAATTTAGTGCTCACGTTAGAGTGTCAGAAAGAAAATTTATTAACTGAGGAGATTTGAGATCTCTTAGTACAAATCTTTATGGCATTAAGGTGGAAGCTTTATGCATTAGTACTAGTGGATGCATCCCATACTGTGAAAGTTTATCATGAGGGGAATTGTTACGGTCTGTGGATTGAATTTACAAAGCCCTGCTCTCTAGAGTTTGCAAATGTCGCTATATACATATATATATATGTTCCTCACAGTGGAAACTGACAGGTTAAATCTCTGAGACAACGTTTTGTATCCTTCCCCTGAACAACTATGTTGAACAATCTTTGTTTTCAGATCATTTGAGAGCGGGCTGTCCATGTTCGGCGACCATCAAACTTAACTGAACTTGAATTGTTTGTCCAAAATACCTTTATCCAGGATCCAGGAACTGATTAAAAGCTACAGGAAGCGACTAGAGGCTGTTATCTTTGCAAAAGGAGGATGTACTAAATATTAATGTCACTTTTCTGTTGAGGTGCCCATATTTTTGCACCGGTCAAATTTTGGTTTAATGCATATTGCGCATTTTCTGTTAGTACAATAAACCTCATTTCAATCCTGAAATATTACTGTGTCCATCAGTTATTAGATATATCAAACTGAAATGGCTGTTGCAAACACCAAAATATTTAGAACTAAAAATGATTAAGATTAATAGGGGTGCCCAAACTTTTTCATAGGACTGTATATATATATATATATATATATATATATATATATATATATATATATATATATATATATATATATTGGAAATAGCCAGAGGGAAAATTGAGACCCTAGAGTATAATAGCTGGAGGCCCTGGGGAGGTGGAAAAATTACAAAAATTTTTTATAGTCACCTTCCTTTACCTCTTTTGGACCTCCTCAAGGCATCCGGCTCTCTGTATCTTCCTCCTCATGGCATCTGGCACTCTTCTGTAACTTCATGTGCTCAGGGTCACCACTGAGTCCTGTGATTGGGCTTCTATGGTGACATGGACACGCCGGGCGTCATGACCTCACAGAGCACCATACGCCATAAGGAGGTCTGAAAGAGGTAACAGAAGGTGAGTATATATTTTTTTTTTTAAATTTACACCTCCCCTGCGGAGTATAATAATTTACTGGTGGCAGCCATTTTAGTTAGCCTCAGATGAATCCCAAATTGTTTGTTTTATTAAAACGAATGGAATCCAGTTTGTTGATAACTCATTTGCCAATCTCTAATTGGGAATGGACATTCCTATGAACAATTAGTCAGCTGATCAGCAGCTCAATTAAGAAGTCCTTCAGACTAAGGCCCTACGTAGCAAGTCACAGTCAATAAGCGTTGCAGGAAAAACCTGTGGAGAAAGCATGTTGTGTTTTTTTCCTGCAGTTCTCTTCACAGAAAGTCCATTCTACTTCAATTACACCTACAGGAAAATAGCCAATACTTCCGTAGGTATAATTGACACATGACAGTTTTGGAAATCGCAGCACTTCCACTGCGGGTATTTTTCTGCAAAGTGTGGATAGGATTTTCTAGAATCCCATCCACATTACAGGGACTGTAGAATGTCACATGGGGCTTCAGCCTCTGGCAAACCTGTGGCATTTTACAGTCCCTGCAAAGTTGATGGGATTCTAGCATGGATGGAATCCTTAGCCTAAAGCCTCATGTAGTGAAACAGCGGAAAAAAAGGAAGAGCATTTTTATCTCAGCATATTTGCATTTTTCTTTGCAATTTTTTTCACCCCATATTAAATATATAGGGAAAATGCTTACAATTCCATGACTAAAATTAACATGCTGCAGTTTTCAAAAACACATGCATTTGTGAATACACAGCATTTGCAGTATTTTTTCTACAATGTATGGAAGAGATTAAACAAAATCCCATTCACTTTGATAGTACTGTGCTATAAAATGCAGGAGCTTTTCACAGCAGCCATTAATGCAATTGTTCCACAACTTGGGGCCTTAACCTCAGACTACATTCACACAACCATGTTGTTTTATGGCTTAGTTTAGTCACAGCTGACACCAGTGTGGCATCCCTGTTTTTCATTGATGCATAGACTTTCAAAAAATGGAGCCATTTGGATTTCCACCAATCGTAGATAACAGTTGCCTGAGTACATGAGTAGTGTGAACAGAGCCTAAGCCTGGTTGCACATGACTGTGTGCTTACAGTTGGCCGTGAATGAAAGTCACAGCCAACTCACCTGTGAGACATGGATGTCGTCCGTGTACCGCCTGTGCACGGCTGTGCTTCTGTGGCCCCATTCATTCAAAGAATAGGAGCCACGGAAGCATGGCTGCATGGAATAGGAATATAATCTGTTCCATATTTTGAGGCCCAGATTGTCGACCTGCACACTGCTCTTCTTCACAGTAAGAACAGAGAGGCCTGTTCTCTGCCCCAAGAAGTAGTGATGGTGGATTCATTGAACAAATTCAAAGAGGGCCTGGATGCGTTTCTCGAGGAGAACAATTTTACAGGTTATGGACTCTAGATTTTAAGGACACATTGATCCAGGGTCGGGAAGGATCTTTTTCCCCTGAAATGGTGCAATTGGCATGAGCCTCATGTTTTTTTTTTGCATTCCTCTGGATCAATACTTCAGGGGAGTGTAGAGTTATAGGTTGGACTTGATGGACTCATGTCTTTATCCAACCTTATCTACTATGTAACTATGTGCCTATGTAACTGTGTAATTCACGGCCATGTGCATTGGCCAATAGAAATGAATAGGTTTTTCCCAGATAGCACACTGACCTTTCATACAGTCATCTGCAAGGGGGCTCAGTCTGTACAGTACATGCTTAACATAAACTATAAACATATGTGAAGTCCAGACAACTGCCTATAAAGATTACTTGATTGTGTACATTCAGTTTTACAGATTCTTAACTCTCTCTCTCTCTCTCTCTCTCTCTCTCTCTCTCTCTCTCTCTCTCTCTCTATATATATATATATATATATATACAGTGTATATATATATATATATATATATATATATATATATATATATATATATACACTTTAATTTTCATTGCTTAACAATGATAGACAGCCACTAATACCAACTGAACATGTCCATAAGCAAGTTTAATGGACATCTTTTTAGTTATGACACGTGAGAACCCACCTGTTTGCAAAATCAGAAAGATATTAAGGGTTTTTTTTGACAATGGATAATGCAAACCATGGGCTAGAATAAAGTGTACTCCAAGTATGCACCAGGATTATAAACTGGATTGCTAAAGTGAGAGCTCCAGAATGTGCCGAGTAATCAGTTTGTGTAACCAGTAGAGCAGGTTAGTAAAGAATGTGCATGATATTGTGTGGGATCATTCCTTCTGTGTTATGGCAGGTGTCATTCTCTACCTGTGACGACAGCAGGAATAGCATGAACAATAAAAGCAAATGGGCTGTCCATTTCATACAGGTCATACAGGAAACATACACAACGTGCTGTATAAACAGCTGATTTGTGTTAACTGACTGATAAAGATTTGTCATGAGTATCATGGGTGTATTAGCTAGGGCGTGTGCCTTTACTTTCAGTAGACTGAATTCCACTATATGTTATATGCTTTCTCACACCTCACCCATTTGTCCTGTTCTGCCCTCTGTTTCAGACAGAATTGTAAAACATTTCAGCAATGCTCAGCACTTTAGTTTCGGGTCTGTGCATAATATTCTGTATAGTTTCAATCACCGGCAATCTTTCTTACTGTGTTCCACTTTGCTAATACTCAAAGGAATAAAATATCTTTGTAGGATGTCGAGAATTTCATTTCTGACATCATTTTGTCAATGAGGATTATAGTACATAGATAAAAATAACAAATAATCTTTCCTAAAGCTACCTTAGAAATGAGAACCATATAAATGTCTGCTTTAGGTTACGCTTCATGTAGCACTTAGACATCATGATGCAGCATGTCAGCCATTCCTCTGGTCAGGACCTTCTAAATGACAGAGATCAGACATCCACTTTCACTAGTATTTTCATTAGTAATCATAATGTTACCTGAGACATTCATCTTCAGTGAATCTTTTCCTTTAAGTAGCTAAACATATGTCTCAGTACTAAACTGCTATGATACAAATAATTCTCCCATCAAACATTATCCAATTGCTTTGTGTTTGTCCTTAAAATATTAAAAGAAGATTCTGAATGATACCCTTCGCTCACATCTGTGTTGGTATTCCATCCAGGGGAGTCCGCATGTGGACCCCCCGAACAGAATACCAAACACAATTGCAAGCACTGTGCAGTAAAAGCACGCAGACCCCATAGACTATAATGGGGTTTGTGTGCTTGCTGCCCGCATGAATCATGCGAACAGGAAAGTAGATTGTGAACTACTTTCCTGTTCGTATGTTCTGTGTGGAGATCTGGCGGCAAGCACACGGACCCCATTAAAGTTTATGGGGATCCATGTGCTTTTACTGCACAGTGCTTGCAGTTGCGTTTGGTATTGTGTTTGGGCATACCTCCCAACTTTTGAAGAACTGAAAGAGGGACAAAATGTGTGGCAAATTTAGCCCCATCCACTTTTGTGTTGACTCCGCCCACTCATTAATTTTTCATGTGCCCGCACACAATATAATCCTCCTACAGTCACCCGTAAATTATATGTCCCCCTCTATCTCTCCCCCAGTTTCATATACACCCTTCATCTGCCCCCAGTTTCATGTCCCACTTCCATCTCTGCCCCCAGATTCATGTCCCCCCTCCATCTCTGCCCCCAGATTCATGTCCCCCCTCCATCTCTGCCCCCAGATTCATGTCCCCCCTCCATCTCTACCCCCAGATTCATGTCCCCCCTCCATCTCTGCCCCCAGTTTCATGTCCCCTCCATCTCTGCCCCCAGATTCATGTCCCCCATCTCTGCCCCCAGATTCATGTCCCCCATCTCTGCCCCCAGATTCATGTCCCCTCTACATCTCTGCCCCCAGATTCATGTCCCCATCTCTTCCCCCAGATTCATGTTCCCTCCATCTTTGCCCCAAGATTAATGTCCCTCCATCTCTGCGTCCAGATTCATGTCCCCCATCTCTGCCCCCAGATTCATGTCTCCACATCTCTGCCCCCAGATTCATTTCCTCTCCATCTCTGCCCCCAGATTCATGTCCCCCATCTCTGCCCCCAGATTCATGTCCCCTCTACATCTCTGCCCCCAGATTCATGTCCCCATCTCTTCCCCCAGATTCATGTTCCCTCCATCTTTGCCCCAAGATTAATGTCCCTCCATCTCTGCGTCCAGATTCATGTCCCCCATCTCTGCCCCCAGATTCATGTCTCCACATCTCTGCCCCCAGATTCATTTCCTCTCCATCTCTGCCCCCAGATTCATGTCCCCACATCTCTGCCCCCAGTGTCATGCCGTCCTCTCCATCTCTGCCCCCAGTGTCATGCCGTCCTCTCCATCTCTGTCCCCAGTGTCATGCCGTCCTCTCCATCTCTGCCCCCAGTGTCATACCGTCCCCTCCTTCATCTGCCCCCAGTGTCATGCCGTCCTCTCCATCTCTGCACCCAGTGTCATGCCGTCCCCTCCTTCATCTGCCCCCAATGTCATGCCGTCCTCTCCATCTCTGCCCCCAGTGTCATGCTGTCCTCTCCTTCATCTGCCCCCAGATTCACGTTCCACCTCCACATTAAACTTACCTTCTCCTCTGCTCCCTCGCCGCCTCTCTCGCTGACACATGCGGCTGAAGGAAGGAGCTGACACAGGTCAGCTCCTCGCTTCGCTGCTGCGCGCCTCTCTCCCTGACACATATGCGGATGAAGCGAGGAGCTGACCTGTGTCTGCTCCTCGCTTCGCCGCTGCCGCCGGCTCCTGGCTCGTAGACCTGTGTCAGCTCCTCGCTTCAGCCGCATATGTGTCAGCGAGAGAGACACACAGCGGCAAAGCGAGGAGCTGACCTGTGTCAGCTCCTTCCTTCAGCCGCATGTGTCAGGGAGAGTGGCGGGCAGCGGCGAAGCGAGGAGCTGACCTGTGTCAGCTCCTTGCTTCAGCCGCATATGTGTTCAACTCAGATCTGCGTCCTCTGGACGCAGATCTGAGTTGAAATCGTGAATGTCCCGCGGAAATCGGGACGGTTGGGAGGTATGTGTTTGGGGGTCCCCATGCGGACTCCCCTGGATGGAATACCAACGAAGATGTGAACCAACCCTTACATTAATAAATAGATGGTCCGTGTAGTATTTCTCTGGCACCGGTCTTAAGTATTTCCAATAAATATATTCTTCTAGAGTTAGATCTTGGGAGGGCAAGAGCTGGGAGAAGTTTCAGTTGGTTCACTATCTACATGAATAGTATGTCTATACAGATCTCTGCTGTATGACAATGTATGGACAGTAGATAATGTCTACACAAGCAATATAATGGATATGTGTAATATAAAATGTTTTTTCTCACATTATCCAATACCCTGTTATGCCATTCTGAATTAATAAAAGAGAATCCCGTACACACAGAGCATCTCCTGATCAGTATACACAGCATGTCCCTGTATCACGTAAATGGCCCATTTATTCAGTGGAGATTGTGTAATGCTTTATTTCTCCTGTGGTGGCGCTGCAGGAAAGGTAAACATAGTGTGAACAGATGTCATAAACTGACAGAACAAGCCATTGCTATCTCAGGTTAAGTAGAACTCCCCATTTTTATAAAATAAAAACATCTGTGGTAGTTTCCCTGTATTTGAGAATTTTATTGCAATCAAGAACATTGAGACTCTGGTCAGTTATAAGAAAACTGCATTTCAATCTTAACCCCTTCCCGACATGCGCCGTAATAGTACGGCGCGTGTCGGGTCTGTAACTATGGCGACCGCCTGGGAGCCGGGCGGCCGTCATAGCCGCCGGGTGTCTACTGCTTTAAGCAGTAGACAACCGGCTCTAATGCCTCCGATCGGTCCCCGGACAGATCGGAGGCATTAACCCCTCCGGCGCTGCTGTCAAAGGCGCCGGAGGCGCCATCTTCCCGGCGGCGCATGGGCGCCGCCATTTTGGCAAGGATCGCCGGCTCCTGGAGCATGCTCCAGGGCCAACCCCCCGTTGCCATGACAGCCGGGAGCCTTGTTAAGGGCTCCCAGCCAGTCTGCAAATTCTCTCTTTTGCAGGCTGGTGTATACAGCCTGCAAAAGAGATGATGATTTTTTGCAATGCATTGCAATGCATTAGCATTGTAATGCATTGCATTAGTGATCAGACCCCCTGGGGTTCAACACCCCTAGGGGGTCTAATAAATGCAAAAAAAAAATTAAAAAAAAGTAAAAAAAAATATAAAAAAATATAAAAAGTATTAAAAGTTCAAATGACCCCCCTTTCCCTAGAACACATATAAAAGTAGTTAAAAACTGTGAAACATATACATGTTAGGTATCCCCGCGTCCGAAATCGCCCGCTCTACAAATCTATAAAAATATTTTTCCTATTCGGTAAACGCCGTAGCAGGAAAAATAGTCAAAAGTGCCAAACCGCCGTTTTTTCACTGTTTTAATTCTGATAAAAATTTGAATAAAAAGTGATCAAAGCAATAACATTTCCCGAAAATGGTAGAACTAAAAAGTACACCCGGCCCCGCAAAAAAAGACGCCCTATGCATCCCCGTACACCTATGTATAAAAAAGTTACGGCCGTCGGAATATGGCGACTTTTAGAAAAAAAATTTTTTAACACCGTTTTGGAATTTTTTTTAGGGGTCAAAATGTAAATAAAACCATATAAATTTGGTATCCCTGGAACCGTACCGAAACACAGAATACAGGGGACATGTCATTTCGGCTGCACAGTGAACGCCGTAAAACCAAAGCCCGTAAGAAAGTCGCAGAAATGCATTTTTTCTTCAAATCCACCCCATTCTGAATTTTTTTCCTGCTTCCCAGTACATTATATAGAATAATTAATGGTGGCATCATGAAGAAAAAATTGTCCCGCAAAAATTAAGACCTCGTATGACTCTGGGAGCGGAGAAATAAAAAAGTTATGGGGTTTAGAAGGAGGGGAGTCAAAAACGAAAAACGAAAATCAAAAAATGCCATCGGCGGGAAGGGGTTAAAGAAGCACCCCTTGTTTTCCCTGTGACCTCCCCCATTCCTCCTATATGTACATACCTGATTTAGTGGGATGCTGTGAATAGAAAACTGCAGATATAAGGTCTGGCACTGCCCCATATTCCTCTCTTCTGACTTGCCAAGTTTAAGGCCAGGGCCCCATGTGGTGTAAACTTTGTGGCAAAAACTATGACGTTTTACAGTCCCTGTATAGTGGATGGGATTTCTAGTCAATCCCATCCACACATTGTGGAAAAATATGCGCAGCGTATACGATGAGATTTCCAAAAACGTTGCTGTTTTGTAAATCGCATCATGTCAATTATACCTACGGAAACGATGGCGGTTTCCTTATAAGTTTACTGTAAGCAGAAAATCCATAGAGGAAACCTCTGTGGACTTTACGTGAAAAGCGCTGCCAGAAAAACTGTGATGCGTTGCCAACAGTTTTTCCCCGCAGCACGTATTTGCTGCAGCCCGCTGTATCGGGCCTTAGCCTAATTGTTCTTTTCAGTAAACTAGAACTCCACTCTCAAAAACATTTCTAGGAAAAGAAGGGCAGTACCAGACCCGGAATCTGCAAATTTTACACTCAGCACTCCACTGAACCACCTACGTAGAAAAAGGTAGGTAGGCAAAAAAAAGGGTATGCCTCTTTGATATCAAAATGTTTCCTCTGCAGACATTCTGTTTCAATTACACCTATAGGGAAACCTATAATATATGTGTATATATAACCTAGGTATAATGGACATGCAACGGTTTTGGAAATTGCATTGTCCGCAGTGCATATTTTTTCTTAAGGTGTGAATGTGATTCGCTATAATTCCATCTATGTTGCAATGACTGCAAAACGCTGCGGTTTTTTTCCACTGGGTTTCTGCCACGGCCAAACAGTTTCTGCCATATTGGAGCCACGGCGTTAATTGGCAGAGAGGAATTTGGAATTTGACTGCAGCCTCTTCAATCCCATATGGACAGGCAATGATAATGTAGAAAGGCTTGTATGTTATTGGGGTCCGTAGTAAGTACTGTGAGTATTACTGTTATAGGATTCTTTGTCAGTTACAATTTTATTTTGTGAAACTTCTCTTCTACTTTTACTGCTTGATTTTATTCCAGTGGTCTCTGTCTGGAATTGGTGCATGTAGTATTCCTACTAATTTACTGAATCTTACACTCCTAAAAACCCTGTTGTGCAGCGGATAGGAGGGTAGCAAACATCTGTCTGAACATGTTTATTATGAGCACATTCTCCTCATAGCTTTTTCTCTTAAACATAAAGATTTTTAGACTTGTCAGCTGTGTTATTTCATCCTCACCTGCTACATTGTGGCTGAATGTTAACAGAAAAATCAAACATTGTGATCTGAAATTCTTTCCAATGCTAGTATGCAGTTTAGAGCTTTATCATAATATGGCCATCTAGCAGCGTCACATATTTATATCCTGTCATTCATGTCATTCACACAATGCAATATACAGTATTGAGTCATTGAATACATAATCTATATGCTACTGATCAACAAGAAACATGCTGATATGCAAGAACTTGCACAAGTTATTCTCTGTTTCTTCATAATGCTTGATCACGCCTTTACATCTCTCAATCATTTCACACATTGCAAAAGGACGTCAAGTACTTGACCATACTGATACACTTTTCACTCTCTCTTAGGGCCCGTTCACACGGAGTAAAAGCGGGTGTATTTTGGCAAAATGCACGTGTAAAAAATAAGACTCCCATTGACTTCAATGACATTTTTTACACGTGTAAAAAAACACATTAAGAAACACGTCAAAATACACATCAAAATACACGCGTGAAATGTCATTGAAGTCAATGGGAGTCTTATTTTTACCGGTGTATTCTTTACACGTGTATTTTGCCAAAATGAGCGCATGTTTACTCCATGTGAACTACCCCTTAGGGTCCATTCACACGGAGGAAAATGGTGAGGAACTTGGTTTGGAATTTCAGCACTGAAAAAAAGCCTTTTTCAGCGCTGAATTCCACACCAAATTCCTCATCATTTTCCTCTGTGTGAATGGACCCTCAGTGTGCAAGTAGCACTCCCAACCGCTTCATCCCCTGATGGGTAATGCTGTAGTAGATAAGCTGAAAATGGAAATCTGTTCAATATCCTCTCTATATTACCGATAGGATTGATAGGGAAGTCCTATCTATTAGTTTTGCATTTGTCATAAATATTATTTAGAATTCTATTTTTGTGACCTTATAAAACAATACTATGTCTAAAGGACATAAAGCAGGGTATTGATGGAAAAAACATTTTGAGGGTACCATTATATAACTTTAAGATCTGACATACAATTTATGATTCAGGGACTTATAAAAGAACAACAGCCAGAAGAACATTACCAAAGCTTTAATGACTTCTTAGGAAAACCCATAATCAAAGATTCAGTGCTGACAATTGCTTGGATAAAAGCCATGGTAGGAATAAGAAAGTACCACTTGAAATTCCATCCTGCTATCACTTCTGGATTACACCCATCATTAATTGCAACCTGTATCTTTATTATCCAAAATTATACCCCTGATACCGCATGTCTTAAGTCTGAGAAATCAGATCACTTATTATGCATAGCTACAAACCAATTACTTATACATTAGGTATATAATATGAATACATGCCAAAACTGTTCTATAGGCAAACGCCTAATTCATCCTTCTAAATAAAGATGATCAGAGAACACCTATTATATACGATTTTATAATAATACATAATAAATTATCACTTATTATGCAATTTAGTATGGATTCGGCTGCAACCAAATTGTGACATTTTCACAGCATGGGGCCCCGGCCTAAATGTTGTTCACATTCTGCAAAAAATAACTAAGAATTTCTTGTCTAGGATAATGAGAAAAATCAAGTCATTTCAATAATTCTTTACAATGCCCATTTGGATGCTGAAGATATCATTACATCTAAGCATATCAACAGTTCAATGGAAATTAGAAACTTCATGAAATGTACATCGCTCAGACCCGGCGCAATATTTTAGAAATATTTGAAACCTACTTCCCACATCTCCTTCTATAGACTGTGTGTATGAAGCTGAAAAATTACTCTAAAAGGTCACTTTTTTATTAACTTTGGTCTATCATCAACTTTGTAAAATAATCCATAAGTTAGCAAAATGTAATAATTTTCATTCTGAAAAGAAAACATATAAAATATAACGATAATCGAAACAGACTATTCACAGGTGGAGATGGTCTTAAAATTCATAATGAAAAACATCAGACAAGGTAAAAGTGGGTAATGACTCCTCACTTCAGTATTGAATGTGATTTGCATTTGCTCTACAAGCATCACACCCACCACAGGGTGTACAATATTCGCTCTGTCACTTAGAGCTGTCATTATATAATAATATGAGAGTGGATATTGAAACACAGATGTTCTTTGTCCACGTTCCTCTTATTTTCCTTGATTGTTTTTGTGCCATGGGTTTGAAATCCTAGATATGTTTAGCTCAAATCTAAATTAGATTTGACTACATGGTAAATGGATAAGGCTGTAATGTGAGAGAACGCTGCGAAATTATATATTTACACTCTTCAGGTAATACATAAAAATGTGTATTTTTTTTACCGACTCCTGTAGTATTTGCAAAAGCATAATAAGTCTTAGAGATATCAAATCAATAAATTTCATTTGTTTCAGTTCTAGAGCATTATAGCATTTCACATCTCATTTCCGAGAACTATAATGACTTATGTTCAACCGTTCACACTCAGGCCACGAGTTGTCACCTTCATCTCTTTCACTGAATAAAAGTGCTGCCTGGTATACAAAAATTCAAGTGAATCTTGAACTCTTCGTGTTGTAAGATAATTCGAAACAGACTTTATACTCTGCAGTAAGTAATCCTACTGAATTAGCTAGAAACTAGTAGCATATGTGGATGGAGACAAGCAGTCGGAAGATTACCATTAAGAAACTATATTCTTTGTGGCAGAAATTCTAGAGCGAGGTTCTTTTAAGAGAATATTAGCTTAGATATTTCCTGTGCTTGTTTAGTTTTCTGACTATAGCAATACCTTGTAAGATATACAGAGTCCCCAGATAGTTCTTTGGTTTTAGAGTCATGGAGTTTTAAAGCCAGGGAAGATGGAAAAAAACGGCTATTATCTATTTCAGACAGTTGTTTTGCAGATTAAGTGCATAGTTTCACCATGTTTCTAATCTGAAAGTTGGCATGCCTTGCAGTTTGTAATGTAATTTTTAATGCATAACCTTATAATTCTTTAGGCACTCAAGATTTCATAAATGTTGCTGTCAACATGTGAAGGAATGATCAAAGTTTTGAGGTTTAAAATGTAAATTTTGTTACAAAAATAAATCGCTCTTAAATAGAAAAACTCATTCTTCTGTCACATCTCACCCCTTGTCCTCTCCAGGGCAGTTGACTTGTAAGGAGCATTTTTATGAATGCTATTATACTGTTCTTATAATACTAACCTCTCAGCAGTCAGTACTAGGCTCCTGTAGATTTCTCTCTACACTCTTCAGATTGCATTTTTGTTCGGATATTGAATTGTAGGTGAAATTCAGGACAAGCTAGTGATGGGGCTACGTATAGCCCTTATCTGCTTGATTTGTGGAGCCCTGGGGAAGGTTAAATTATGTAGCATAGGCGCCTGTTCCATGATAATGATCCAGCGCACTCCAAAGAAATGTTCACACTCAACAAAAAATAATGCATATGGAGAATGTAATCACAAATATATCTTTGTGAAAAATGCATACTGTATGTGTGTGTGCCTATACCTTAACCTATTCCTCACTCAGGCCTCGTTCACATCTGCATTGGTAAACCATTCGGGGAGTCCACATGGGGAATCCCCAAACAGACTAGCAAATGCATTGGCAAGCGGTGTGAAGTGAAAGCACGCGGACCCCATAGACTATACTGCAACAAGCATGCGGTCTCCACATGGAACATACGGACAGAAAAGTACTTCATGATCTACTTTCCTGTCCGCATGACTCATGGGGTGATTGTGTGGAAAGCACATGGATGCCATTATAGTCTATGGGGTCACTGCACACCGCTTGCCAATGCTTTAGGTAGTCCGTTCGGGGAAGGGGGGAGTCCCCATGCAGACTCCCCAAACGGATTACCGATGTAGATGTGAATGAGACCTCAGTGTTAGCCAGGGTTGCATTTCTGTATCCCAGGATGATCACCGCTGCTTCAAGTGGACCAATAAAAGACTTACTTCTAGTATGGTTTGTTAGCATGGTTGACTTTTAGATAAATCCATAGACAAAACTCTAAGTCTCAGCAGCTTGGCCAGAAGATTTACAGCCATAACAGCCTCATTATGATTCCATAGATTTTCACGTTGGAATCTGCAGCAATAATGAACATGATGTGGATTTTAACATTTGCACCACATTTATTATTCCATATTTCTCAGAGTGTGTGAATGTGATGTAGAACAAACTGAGTATTAATGGTGGAATTCTTTCCAGATTTAAGCTCAGAAATCTATATCTAAATCCTAACAGAATAAGCAACATGTAAACATTGCCTTATATCTCACTCTTTTCTTGGGAAGTAGAGCATAGAAAAAAAAAATCACACCAGGTTCTTTAAGATTAATATTATACCCCCACCAGTAGAACAAGAGTCCTGTGTCTCTTCTCTGCAGTAGAAGTACCTCAGGGACTACTGCTCCAAGTGGGAAAAGGCAATGGAGAGCTGGTGTTCAATGTTGGCTACAAGACTTTTATAAAAAGGATAGTTTGCAGAATGTGGGACCCTCATCAATCAGTCTTTTATGGCATGCCCCATTCTTTAGACTGCCCCCCCCACACACACACACACACACACACACAAAAAAAAAAAAAAAAAAGGAACATTCTACATTACCTGCAAAGTGAATGGGATTCTGGCTAATCCCATCCACACATTGTAGGAAAATGCTGCATTTTAAGAAGAACGTGAGCATGTCAATTATACCTATGAAAGCACTGTTTTCTGTATAGATATAATAGAATTAGAATGTCCACAGGAAAAAATTCTTTGATGTGTTTCTGTGTTTTTCAGCTGTAGCTCACTACATGGCGCCTTAGCATAACGCAGTATTCTGGTTGGAAGCTATTATTACCTAATCATTAAATTGGCCAGGATTGGACTGTGGCAACCACCACTGATCACTACAATGGTCCCCAATTCTCCCCAGCTGCTTCACTGTATTTAAGAAGAGTTCTAATAGAAGAGTGGTTCCAAGTAGTCAGACTACCACTGAGCCAGCATTTTATTCCCTTTTTATTTAATACCCTTGTGTTGGGCTCTCACAGCTCGCCTGTTGCCCTCTCCAGGGTACATATGTTGAACTGCAAAGATATGAACAATCATTGCAATTCTGCCATGATATTTCTGAGCTCTCTTCATTTAGAATTCTAAAGGAAACCAGACTTCATATATGTAAAACATACAATATTTTTGTGTGGTGTGCCAGTTTTAAAAAATAAAAAATTCAAGGATTAGGTACTCAGTGTGCCATGCAATAATGTTATCGACCTATGAATAAAAGAAATTACAATGGGACTAGCAGCTTTAATACAGAGAATAGATTACCTCAGTGTTACAACTGAGTGAACCTGGCCAAATTTGGGCTCATATGTGCAGTGGAATGTCTGATAAAAACTTCCATTTCAGGTTAAAAAAAACAACAAAAACTTGAACACAAAAGTACAGCATGATGTGCTATTGTGTGTGGCCTAATGTCAGGACCCGTATATACAGTATGATACTCCTTAGTGTCCCCTATAGATGGTATAAATCTCCTTAGTGTCCCAGTATAAGTTCCCCCCACAGTAGGATGCCCCGCATGTGCCTCCCCACACAGTATAATGCCCATTAGTTTAATGCCCGTTAGTGACCCACACAGTATTTTCCACCTGTGCACCATGTGATTTATTACCATTGGTGCATGTGCTAGGTGTTGCTAACCCCTGGTATACCACATGCTATCTTAGTTGAAGCTAGGGTCTTAAGAACATTGAAAGCAGTGAGTAATAACCTAAAGCTTTGGCTTGAGAGTAAGAAATAAAGAAATACATATGATTACACTTAATAAAAATGTTCTTAAGTTCACATTTTTAAGGTTGAGCTCATGCCGTAAATATCTGATACTAAAAACTCATTACTGCATCTTTGTAATAACAACTCATCAGCTCTTCCTAATTTATATAGCTACAGCATTGGGAAAAAGTATTTGCAGATTTATTTTATTTTTGTTTTTTTTTGTCATACTTAAATTGATCAGATTATCAAATATCAATATCAGATAACCTGAGTGAATACAAAACACAGTTTTTCAATGGAGATTTTATTTATTATAGGAAAAAAGTCTTTCACATCTCCACACTGGAGGGTTTCCAAGCATGAACAGCCTGTTTAAGGACATGCAACAGCATCTCAATTGGATTTAATTCTGGGCTTTGACCAGGCCTTCCAAAATCTTAATTTTGTTTTTTTGCAGCCATTTAGAGGTGGACTTTCTGGTGTGCTCCGGATTGTTGTCCTGTTGCAGAACCCAAGAAAACTTGAGCTTAACATTACAGCAAGTTGTCCAGGTTCAGAAGCAACAAAGCAGCTGCAGACCATCAGACTACCACCACCATGTTTGACTATTGGTATGATGTTCTTATAAATACTGTTAGTTTTACACCAGATATAATGGGTAGCACCCTTACAAAAAGGTTCTAGGTTTGTCACATCAGTCCACAGAATATTTCCTCAAAAGTCTATGTTCTTTTTGGTCAGCAATGTTTTCACCTTGGAATCATGGATGCCACTTTTGCTCAGTCTCTTTCTTATTGTTGAATTATGAACACTGTCAAGACGTCACCGAGAATAGGCATACTGTAGTGCCCAACAGTCCTGGACAAGTGCCCCTCTCCCTCCCATCAAGACAAGGTAAAATCTACTCACCTGCTCCCGAGTCCCAAGTCCAGCCTCCCGAGTTTCCTTCCGAGTGCTATCTCCCGACAGCTACTATACTGTGGGCTTGGATACCTACGTGACCAGGTATCAGGTGCCACACCTGCTCACTCCCACAGATGCAGCCACTCCACTACAGCACCCCCCCCCTAGCATAAAGGAGATTATAAAGGAGAGAAGATAGGGACGGCACGGTGCCACTGCCACGCAAAGTGTTTAGAGAGAGTGTCAGTAAATTTAAGACGCACTGACCAAAAATTGCACCAAAAATTGTGAATGTAAGTTAGAAATACTAACCTTAACCATTTTATAAGATTCATCTGAAGCGAATCACAAAAGATTCTGATTCACTTTGGTGCCTAAAACATGAGACCTACCGCAAAAATAAGCCCTAGCTCTTTTTTTCAGAGAAAATAATATAAGACCCTGTCTTATTTTTGGAGAAAAATTGTAATTGTGTTAGGCTGGTCATTTCTGGAAATGTTCAGTACTATTTCATGTTTATTCCATTTGTGGATAACAGCTCACTGTGGTTCACTGGACTCCAAAATGCTTAGAAATGGCTTTGTAACCCAGACTGATAGATATCATTGACTTTGTTGTTTTTTGAGATCTTTTCGCTTACTATAGGTTTAATTTCAGGCATTTCTTCATTCTACGGTTCTGGAAGTAACCAGGCCTGGAAGTGGCTAGTGGAATTGAACTCAGCTTTCCAAAAAAGGTGGTTAACACTTGGAGGCCAATTATTTTTTTGCATTTTTCCTTTAAAAAATGGATTCATCATTTAAAAACACATTTTTGTATATACTCTGGTTATTTTATATGAAACATTTAAGTGTAACAAAAGAAATGTATAAGGGAAAATACTTTTTTTTCACAGCATTGTATATTTTACCATTTTTCTATATGAATAGACACCTAGATCACTCTTTTAGTGGCATACAATTGTTAAAATTTAACAATAACCACCTAAGTCATATTTTTATAGGATTTATAGAGGAGTCTACTACCTTCCCCAGTCATATTCAATGGGGGCAGTTGAATATGCTCCTAAATCTGTCTCTTCTTTATGTTTATACAGTATTTTATTTATCAACTTTTAATATGTAAAACTCATTACTGAAGTGACTGAGTAGAGAATAGATAGACAGATAAATAGATAGATAGATAGATAGATAGATAGATAGGAGATAGATAGACTAGACATAATAGACAGTGCTTTACCTCTAATCTCTCTTGTATTACTTCATTAAAAAGGACTGTGGAATTTCCCCCATGTTAGGTACTGAATAGTTTCCTTCAACACTCACTTTTTGTAATGTTGGATTGTTACAACATGTATTTTTGGTAATTCATCTGGTACAGATAAAAGCGATTTTTTTTTTGTGCTGAACCTTGCTCCAAACACTTTATTTGCACTTGTCTAAAATATGTGACACTGACTCATGTCCTAATGATAGTACCTATCCCTTCACCCAGTCTTTACAGCATGTGTTTATTTAAACATTCCCTCCTATTCCTTTATCATATGACATCAAGAGCTCCAAATGTAAAGACATGGTATGAAGACAGGGAGAACTGACATGTAGCTCAATCCTGCTTGGCACAAGCTGCTCTGCACACATCATGCTCACATCTGCATCTTATCAACCACCTTGTGGCTGTCTGGACATGTTTAAAGGAATTACATATTGAACATGAGTATGTGTTTATATGTTAGACTTCAGTTCAGTGTTTGATGATACAAGTATTCACTCCATTAGTTATGTCACATTAATAATAATAATGACAATAATATATTTATAATAGCATATTTATGAAGGGACACTGTAGGCTCCTTTTTAGTATCACATTTCAGCCAACACCCCCCAGCATGCTGCCAGCATGGGCTTTAATTCACAAATATGGATCTATTTTTTTTCTTCCTTTCCCAGAAATGATCAGAATGATCTTTTAGAACAATAGCAATCAGTCTTCAGTTATATGTTAGATGGACAGAGAATTCTTAAAACAGCCCCATTCATGGTCATGGTTTACATTTGATATTGATGTTGACACTAACGAAGGGAAAAGAGTTGGGACATAGAACCATACACAGCCAATGCATGAGAGTGGTGCGGTTTCTAAAAAAAATGATAACCTCCAACCATAAACTGGACAAACACCTTACAACAATGTAACCAAACCCAGCAGTGGGACTGAACAATCATCTAATGTTCCTCCTTTAGAAACAAAATAGGATGAAAGGAAAACAGAATATTTAGGCCATGTTCAAACATTGTGGGTTCTGTCCAGGCTTTGTTGCAGGTAAGGTGCCTAACAGAGGTCAGCACTAACAAATACCCCAGTTTCTTGAAGTGAAAAAATCTGCCTGGAAAAATAAATCTCTTATAGGTAATAAATCCACAGCATGGTCATTATTGCCATGGATTCTGGACTCAATCCATATGACTGGCACATTCACACATTCTAACTTTCAGTCTTCTGCTCCTAGCCCAGATTCTTTGAAACATCCACATTGTTATTGTTTTTGGCAAATCTGTCATGTGTAAACATAGTCTTAGCAGCTAAGGCCACCGGTGTTTCTGTAGTTATAATTGACATGCTGTGATTTCCAAAAATGCAACAGGTTTGGAAATCACAGCATTTCCCTTGTGGGTATTTTCTTGTAATGTGTGAATGGCATTCACTAGAATCCCATCCACTTTTCAGGGACTATAAAACGCTGCGTTTTTTGCCTTGGTGTTTATACCATATGGGACCACAGACGAATGGAGGAAACACTGTATTTTTTTGTGCATTTTCTAGGATTAGTGTTCTGTTGAGTTTAGTAGTTTAATCACAAGTAGCATCGGAAATCTGATGTCAGGTAAGGGAAAAGTATTCCCAAGATTGGACCCTAGAAGGCATCACTCATCCATCCATCTGCCAGCAATGACACTGGCATTTGTTGAACATGTGTCATGATGTCCTTTTGTTGCTTTTATCTAGCAGTGTCTTTCGTTCTCAGATACCAGTAGACATCTAGATTGTGTCTCACCAGATAACCTGAATGAAATGTCCTGTCATCTCATGTCATGGTGATAATAGCCCTTCTGTAATGTTTATTTATTTATTGCACTCCTTGTCTACCCCATATGGAGGATACAGGAAACAGAACAAAGCCATCGACCCCTCCATATACTAAAACAGATCCCAGACAGGTTAACAAGTTCTCTATCTATTAGGACTTCTTTGTGTACGGATTATCTGAATGGTAAGTGCCCGCCACCACATAAAAGTAATCAGCATTGTAAATGGCAGTACTATACAGTAAATGGCACATGTTTGCATGGGTTTCCTCCGGGTACTCCAGTTTCCTCCCACAGTCCAGAGACAGTACTGATAGGGAATATAGATTGTGAGCTCTACCTGCTAAATAAATACGAGTTGCTACTGATTTTGCAGGAACCAGAAAAACAGAAAATGCATAGACGCTATTAGTAAAGGAATAAAATATAACATTGTAAAGCCCAGACATTTTAATATGGAAATAAGAAAGATTGAATATTTCATTACATCTCCTCCCAACCACCCCCATTCCTATTTTACATAGTTTTAGCAAGAAATACAGCCAATAATGGAAGAAAAAACACAGGTCCTCCAAACCTGACTATTTAACCATTTCTGACCTATCCAAATTCCTGTAATCCAGATTTCAAGTAAAATAATTTCTTGGAACGAACAGGGGTGGAAAGTATTTATTATGCAATTGAAACGGGGGGTTTGAAAATGTCTATGAAAGTTAATAAAAGTGTTATTACTAAAAATGAAGTACTGTATTTGCATTAAAGGCTACTTATATGACAAGTATACATAGACAGAGCCAGAGTCAGAATAAAATCAGACGAGCTCCAGTTCTGCGACTGAGAGGGATAAAAATTCAAGTAGCATGAATACAGTAAAGGAAAATTGAAATTGAACAATGTATTATATGATGTGTTAGCTATTGCCTGCGGAATTCCTTATATTAAGGCATGCCGGGCGCACTGTACCATATTAAATATTCCCCTTCATCTCTTGGAGTCTTGTCTGTTCTTATGAATACTACTGTCTCGGGCTGTCACACACTCAGATTAAAGACAAGGCCCATGTGTTTTGATTGGAAAGACAGATTGATTTATAGGTGGATATATGATGAATTCAGTTGTTAGGATTTACACATGACAACTGCTGTGTCTTGGTCAGATTAAAGAAACAATCCTTCTATGTAAGCCCAGCCTAAATGTATCTACAGCACAGCTTTATGAATGTTAATTTATTATTTCCATTAATATGTTGTGCTAAATGCTAAGAAAACATATAATATGCCTGACCTTTGGTCAATTCAATCAGAATGAGAGAAAGACGAATAATATTAATAACATAAGGCCACGTTCACATGACAAGGTGCAAAATGGCTGGAAAAAAAGTCAATTTTTCACAGATATCTTGCACCTAAGGGACGCCCATTTTCACAGATCCCCAATACATTTGAGTGTAGGGAGGGGTCCATGAAAATAGACAAGAATAGAACATGACCTATTTGACCGTCCATTACAATGGACCATCAAAATAATGGTCATGAGTATGGTCTCCATTCAGAGATATTGAATGTAATACTCCTGTGCAATGTCCATAAAAAAACAGACATCACAAGGCCATTATTCACTATAGCTTTAAACTCATTGCCTCCTATGTTTTGCTGGGGCACATAACACAAGGTAACTCTGTTATACATGGACATTAAGGACTTTGCTACATATGAGTGCATTATATTAACTAGGCCCTGAGGTTTAGGTGGATTGTGGGAGAGGGGCCTGATGATGACTTTTAGTAAAAAAAAAAAAAAAAAAAAAAAAAAAAAAACTTGAAAGCCATGTCAATAGTAATATAAAATAATAAAAGACCAGAATGCAAAAGAGTGTGTAAATAAAAATGCGACTGTAACCCCCATATTATGTGATTATTGATGTGACTCTTATTTCCTAACATTTGTAAAGCAAAATTTTTTTCTGCTTTATGCTGAGATCCAATCTGCTTTTTCATCACAACACATGGACAGTTAGAGTGGATTTTGCAAGTGGGATGTAAGAGGGGCAAACATTCCATAAAAAGTAATAGAATTCAGAATTTTCCATATAGATCAAATGTGTAGCTTTCATGGCAGTGTATAATGCTATATGAATAAATCAGACATTTTCAGAATATGCTGTTAAAACTCTACATGCTCAGTGACCTGAATAGGGAAATTACGAGTATTCAGCAACCTGAGGATTTTCCCTCGGGGGCCGGGCACTGAGATAATGATTTCAGTAAATATTATTTTTATCTTCATAGTAGGTCAATACAAGTACTGTAGAATTAATTGTTAATCTATTGAGTGTAAAACTTTCCATACACAAGTACAAGGGAACAAAACAACATAATTCATTAAATAAAACCTACATAAACACAGTGCAGCAAAGATATTCAGCAAAGTCCCCATACTTAGAGTCTATGGGCAACCAAACACACCCAGGACCATCCCAATGATCATACAAACCACATTGTGAATTCTCTTGTGAATTCCCTCTCTCTCTGTATATATATATATATGTACTTAGGCGCTCTAATTTCTCATACTTTCTCTGCCATTATGTCAGCCAAACAGAATCTGATCATTTTTCCAGTAAATATCAGGTAATCGCAATAGCTTATTGCATGCAAATATTCCATGTTAAGATGAAAGATTTGATCTTCTTATCTACCACCCATAGAAAAATATGCAAATGGATGTGTATATTTGAAAAGAAATGGTGTGATGTGTCACCCAGTGACATAATTTCACGTCTGCTTTTATGTCTTTCTCTCACCATATAGGATATGTCACCCAGGCTCACAATTATATTTAGAGTAAATGTGTGTAATTGTTTCATGTACACACAAACTTTGATAAATATGTTACCATAAACAATACAGTAGGTTATTAAAGCTATGAATGTGTTCACATTTGCAAAGGAGGCTTTCTTGAGTAGCCTCCATTGCAGATTTTGCAAAGAATGATGTTAAAATGATTTTCCATGATGGAAAATCAAAGGACCTTTTTACTATCATTATTATGATTATTTCTTTTTAGAGCACCATTAATTCCATTTGAAGAGGGTTTACATACAAAACACACAATATACAAATACAAAACAATTACAGTAGACTAATATATTGATCAACTGATACAGTGAGATAAAGAATCCTGCCGCAAGGTCTTACAATTATTATTATTATTATTATTATTATTATTTATTCCTTTTTGTTTATGTCTAACTAATATAAGGGCTTAGTTAACTGCACAATCAGAATTATTGCTTGTCTTACATCTCACAATCAGCACAATGATAGAGATTTGACTAGCAGAAACCACTAGTTCTTGAAGAACTGAACTTAGAATTGAACACACAAAGGTAGTAGCCTCTAAGTTCTGGAGATGTAACCTAGTAAAGGTTAGGTGAAAACTCCATTAGGCCACACAAATGTGTTCCAGAGGAACAGAATTTCTCTCAGCCCAAGAGGTGGAAACAGAGCGAGCATCTGGAAACATCACATGTATTTTTTTCCCCCCAATCCTTCAGGAAAAGAATGATTGGGAAAAATACTGGAAGAGAGATAACCGGGTTAATATTATTATGTAATGATACATTAGACAGGAAGCCAGGCATGAATCTTAACTGCATTCAGTCCAAATGCAAACTAATATAAGGATCCACTAGAGATAAAGCTTGCAGCTCCCAAATCCTCTTGGCAGAGGTTACAGTCAATAAGAAATTTTACTTCAAAATGAGGAACTTAAAGGGGTTGGCCACTTTCAGACCAATATTGAGAGACAAATGTTATGGTTTGTATAATAAAAAGTTGTACATGGTCATGGTCATGGTCATGTGATTTACGGTCCATGGTCATGTGATGAGGACACAGGTGCTTCTCATTATAGTCACAGCACAATAATCAGACATCTACCTGGTAATCAGCTGTGCACCTGTGTGTACATCACATGACCATGGACCGTAAATCACATGACCATGGTCAGAGTTTTATCCTCTAGAAGTAACAGAATGAATGACAGCAAGCAGAGATCTAGAAAACTGAGAGGAGTTGATACAGAAAGTATATTGGAAAATTGTACAACTTTATATTATACAAACTATAACATTTTTCTCTCAGTATTGGTCTGAAAGTGGCCAACCCCTTTAACATCTACTCCTTCAGGGGCTCAAATGGAGGATAACAAAAGACAGAAGTCTGGACCTTCAGAGTAGAAGGACTAAGGCCCTTGTTTAGCCATCCTGAATGAAATCCAAAATATTTTCAACAGTGGGATTGGATCTTTCTACTTCCTTTTTTTGCAGACCAAGTAGTAAAGATGGTATGTACATTGGCATAGCTTTTATTGGTAGATTCAGCTATGGAAAGAGAGAGAGAGAGTGTTCTCAGGATGGCCTCTAGACCATAGTAGGGACTGGTCAATCTCCAGGCTATCAGGTTGAATACTTTCAGATCTGGGCAGAGCAGGGTGCCCTGAAACACCAGGTTATGAATTAGGGAAGTCTCCACTAATTCACAGGACTCATCTGTGTGAGTTGGGAAAAACAAGCTCTTTTTGGCCAGAATGGTATGATGGCTATTACCATGGAAACTGGATGAAATATGTAGGCCAACCTGAACCGCATGAGATGTACATGGCATCCCCTGTCAATGAATTGTCCTCCTAATAAAGTGAGCAGAACTTCCCCACCTTGGTGCTGAGTCTGGTTGCCATGAGATCCACCTCCAGATAATCCTACTTCTGGGTAACCAGATGAAAGATCTCCAGATTCAGTGACTACTCTCTGGGAACTGAAAGACCTTGACTCAGCTGGTCTGTTATCAAATTGAGCAACTCTACTGCAGAGAAATGAGAAAGATTCCTCTATGCTCATCCCAATAACATCCTCACTTTTCTGAGAAGGGGTTGGTAACAATTGTCATATTGTCTGAACGTACTTTGACCATTTTCCCCTTGAGCTGATTGGAGAACTGAAGAAGTGCCAGCTGCAAGGCTTGAAGTTCTCTCCAATTTTATGACACTGTTTTCTCATAAGTGTTCCAGGACCCCTGGACAGGAACTTCATCTAGGTGGGTTCCTCAATCCAAGAGAGATGGGTCCAAAGTTAGCAGGGTCCACCAAGGTTGGACCATGGCCTTTCCATTTTTCAGATGTATCCACCACCTGAGTGAAAGATGGATTTTCTGCGACATGGTATACCATAGAATTTTTTGTCTATGCCTCTGGGACTGTGATTGCAGACCTGCAGAACCTGTGTGTCTTCCGGCTGAAATAATCCTTTTCTCTGGAAAAAAGTTAAGGAACATAATATGGGGAAGAAGAAATGTCCCTATTTTTTCTGTCCTACCACACAGGACAGAAAAAAAAACATAGCTGGGGGGAGTTCTTTCTTCCTTTTATTTTATTAAAGGAGGGATGGTCCAATTAATTCATTAATTAGTCTATCTATGAAAAGTTCCATCGGTCCTATCCGCACACATGGGCAGAAAATACCCTTCAGTGAGCTGCTGGTGGGACATAAGGGAACTAGGCATTATGCAATTTCCAAGTTGGTTGACCCACCACTTTTATCATAGTATAAAACCGAAAACAAACAAAATAGCACAAAAACAATGTCTATGAGCACAACATGGCAGTGGAGTCATGGTAAACAATTTGCATTAGTCTGATGTAATAAAGATAGGGACAATTAGTCTTCTGGAAATCTCTTAATTATAATCATCATTCAGGTATTTGCATATCTGGTAGGGTGTGCTGCATATGTCAAAATTCCAAGTAAACATTTTCATATACTGAGTCACTGCCCATCAATCCACTTTATCAGAAAGTCATTCCATCTGTTAACATATTTGATACGTAATTGTCTGTAGTATTGTACAGTCCAAGCCGCATCAGTGAGCAGGGTAAATGCATTCAAATATGCACGTAGAATGTGTATGTTCTCAGTGAGGATGGCAGGAGAAAACGACATTCCAGGAATGACAGCTCCATGGGTGACTACGATCTTTTCCTGTACACTGTTTTCATAGCAATAGGAGTTCCTATTTACCTTTTCACAAGCTATCATCTTTACAACAGTACCCTATTATTTGTTTTTTGTTTTTTCTTTCTTTTTTGTTCAAACTTGTGAGAGGAGGAGGTAATGGAAACAACGGGTAATCCATAGGCAATACCATGTAATCTATGCATTTGCTGCCCCGCCTAAATCTTAAATAGATTGTCTTTTCCTGATATTGTGCTGGAAAAGGCTCTATGCAAACATATTTGTTTAAAACCCAATTGACAAAAAGAAAATAAAAATGAAATACATTTTAAGCTGTTATACTTTCACTTGCATTCAGAGGTGGAACAATGACCTTAATCTGCTTGATGAAAGACTAGTAACTAAAGTTTATGCAATGCACAGATGTTTCCCTTGTGATATCACAAGGAAAAGCCAAGTACTGGGATTATGAACACTTGGAGCTCAATTCATCCACTTATACATCTGTAGTGTCTTTATTTCACATTCTTTGTATGATTCTGTGAGTATCTACTGTTTAGACTGTATTCACTAATGATACTGTACTGTTATTAATACATATGGAAAAGACCAGTGACGTAACTAAGGTCTTGTGTGCCCTGGTACAAACTTTTGTCTGGGGACCTCATCCCTAGCACATATTCTTGATAGTGACAGTTACAGGTCCTGCAGCGATATCTCAGATACTTCAAAGAGATACAGTTTTTGTACCCACAACTGCAGCTATTAAAAATATGGTGAGTGAGCAGCGCAGCGCCTGGCATGTAAACAATGCTGGAACAGTATTATATGCTCCAAAGTGGCCCCCACATGGTATTATATAGCCCACAGTGGCCCCCACATAGTATTATATAGCCCACAATGCCCCCCCCCCCACAGTATTATATAACCCACAGTGGCCCTCACACAGTATTATATAGCCCACAGTGGCCCCCACACAGTATTATGTGATCCACAGTTTCCCCCACACAGCCTTATATACTTCCAAGAACCTCCAGAAGAGCCGATGCTATTATTATACTCTGGGTTTCTTTAGGCTCCAGAGTATAATCAGAGGCCAAGGAGAAGTGATTAAAAATGACAAACACTTATACTCAGCTTACCTTAGTTCTCTGGGGCATCCTCGGTCTGTCCATATGTCTTTCCCATCTTTCTTGCTCACCTTCTGCTGGTGAATGAAGTCCTGCTCTCCAGATATCACTGCTGGGGCCTGTGATTGGACCTCAGCAGTCATGTGGGGTACAATAACGTCCTTATGCTGGCGTTCCCCATGTGACTGCTGGGGCCCAATCATAGGCCCCAGGAGTGAAGAGTGGATATTGAGCCCAGCACATGTGAGTAAGTGTTTTTCGTTTTTTTTTGTCACCTCCCCTGGGCTGGCATCTAATGGAATGGGGCCCAGATGGGCCCCTTTCCATTAACAATATGTATAGTGGTTGGGGAACCAGGCTTTCCCTGACCAATATCATGGTGGTCCAGGGCCCCCGCCATTTCCAGCTGGCTGTGGGCCTCGTACCACTACAGGCCCAGTCCCACCACCTGTGACCACAATTGTTGCGCCTCTAGCAAAGACAGTAACAGTCAAGAAATGAATATAGCTTACAGATTCAGATTACTATGGAAAAGTATTTCTCCAGCATGTTCCTGTATGGACCAATACTTTAGGAAATTTAATTATTTGCATTCACTATCACTAACAGTATTACTCCTGTTCGACTATTACAAACAAACTATATACATTCTACTCAGCACTCTGTACTTTGCTAAAAGCCATGAGGTAGGTACAAAGCAGATATATGCACAACTACACATGTGTAGCAACACAAGTGATGCTGAGTAAAAATAAGAAAGGAATAAGGCCTTACTCCGTACTCCCACAATCTAAATTCACCAGCACTGGCTAATATGTTACTCTATGCAAGGGGGGAATTCTAGTGGAGACAGAAATTCTATAAAGTTAGCAATGTAGCAGGGACCTCCTAACCTGTTATATACCAAGCATACATGTGTTTTCATACCTCTGATGAACCCCTATTTTAGATATACAATATATAGGGGTGAAATATGTTAGCTATTATAAGTGGTAATCTAGGTTGTAGCATTTAGAATAACAACCTATCTAACCTTCATTAGACTGTCCACTATAATAAACAAATAGAGGGAAAATATATATATTTTCCATAAAGAATATGTGCTGATCAGGTATGGAAGTGCAAGAGTTTTCTCTAAAGATGAATGGTGCCAGAGGATGATGGAGGATTCGGCACTCAATGTGCAGCGTCTCCGCATTCTGTTCAGGCTGGTAAATCTGGCCAACACACAAACCAAGATTCATGGGTGCAACTTGGCTGTGTGAATGTGGTGTAAGTCTTCAAAATCTACCTGAAGTTTGCTTGAAGAAGAATAAGATATTACTCATCGGAAATGTTCAGAAGAAAATATTTATATTATTAATCTCTTCACTAAGTATAACAAAAATATTTTTTGTTAGTCCTTATAAGTTTATTACTCACTTTCTTTGAGGAGCAATTTATTTTTCTTTGTGTTTTTTGCTCCTCCTTGTGTACATGTACATGTGCATACCTGCAACATACTGTGCTTAATGCTTCCCTTTATGTGTAATTTAATAGTGGGCTTTTTGCCAGCACAATATTTATAAATTGACTTATTAATGTGTTTTTGGAGAGTAGGAGAAATTCTGAGAATTTGTAAGAAACTCATAATATCACAGTAAGAAGCCCATCATTACCATTGCAAGTCAATAGAGGTTAACCGTACATTGAGCAGTACTTTAATGACATTATAGCACAATATATAAAGTGTATCTAGCTTCACTGGAAAACTACCAGATCAAAGGGAAAGGAAGGAGAGCATAGATAATTATTTCTGGAATAAATAGTGTTATTCAGATGCAGGGGCGTAACTACCGTGGTAGCAGCAGTAGCAGCTGCCACAGGGCCCGGGCCATTAGGGGGCCCGGTGACAGCCGCTACCGCTGCGGTTTTTTTTTTTAAAGTCCGTTACGGGCCCTATTCACTTGCCGATCCTGGCTGGGCCGGGATCGGCAAGTGACACCGCGGGGCCCACAGAGGCTATCATTATACTCGGGGGTCTTTGCAGACCCCCGAGTATAATGATCGGCGGACAGGAGAGGTAAGGTAACATAAAAAACAGTGTTACTTACCTCTCCACGATCCTGCCAGGCCTCCGTCATTCGTGTCTGATGTCTCTGACGTCACATGACCCAGGCCAGCTTCCCGGGTCATGTGACGTCTGACGTCATTAAAGCTGGACAAGAGCGGCAGCCGACAGGAACAGGTAAGCAACTGTCTCTGTTCTTTTAATGGTTTTAATCCCCCGGGTCTCCGATTATTATACTCTGGGGTCTTTTCAGACCCCAGAGTATAATAAATGTTTATAGGTGTCCACAGTGGGACATATGGGGACACTATTGGGGATAATACTGTGTGTGCATTGGACACTATAGGGGTTAATACTGTGTGTGCATTGGACACTATAGGGGTTAATAATACTGTGTGCATTGGACACTATAGGGGTTAATACTGTGTGTGCAAGGGACACTATAGGGGATAATACTGTGTGCATTGGACACTATAGGGGTTAATACTGTGTGTGCATTGGACACTATAGGGGTTAATACTGTGTGTGCAGGGGACACTATTGGGGATAATACTGTGTGTGCAGGGGACACTATTGGGATAATACTGTGTGTGCAGGGGACACTATAGGGGTTAATACTGTGTGTGCAGGGGACACTATTGGGATAATACTGTGTGTGCAGGGGACACTATAAGGGTTAATACTGTGTGCATTGGACACTATAGGGGTTAATACTGTGTGTGCAGGGGCCACTAATGGACATAATACTGTGTGCAGGGCTTACTAAGGGACATAATAGAGTGCGGAGGAGGGGGTCAGTCGAGGTCTTCGGCATCGGTTTGGGGAGCGGGGGCCCCATGTCAAAAGTTCGCCACGGGGCCCCGCCATTCCTAGTTACGCCACTGTTCAGATGTCTGCTACAGAATGAAGACGTTTGTTCTATATACAAATTTACATGGCTTACCATGTAAAGATTTGTCCCAACTCTACAATGTAGTCTAAAGACATTGGGTCATATCTTAACTTAGTGTACAAATATGGCCAAAAATATCAGCTCCACCAGTTATCCATAACATTAACTCTTGCCCCCCTCCAGTCCACCTTAAACTGTGCTCACTTAATACATCTCACCCCCCGATCCTCATCGGCTGCTCCCCTCTGCCAATCCCTTCACTGGCTACCCATTGCCCAGCGAATAATAATAATAATACATGTTATTTATATAGCGCCAACATATTCCGCAGCGCTGTACAATTCAAGTTACTAACTAATAGAGTTACTAATACTAATAGAGTTCAAGTTACTAACACTGACATACAAAGCCATCCACAACCTGTCCCCTCCATATATCTCCAACCTAATCTCCTGCTACCTGCCCACATGTAACCTCCGATCCTCCAAAGACCTCCTACTCCGCTCTGCTCTTATCTAATCTTCAAACAACCATCTCCAAGATTTCTCTTGTGCATCCCCCATAGTCTGGAACTCCTTACCAAGACTCGTAAGACTGACCCCCATAATCACAGGCTTCAAGATGGCCTCACCTGAGACTCACCTATTCAAGGAAAGCCTATAATCTCCAATAACACTACTGTCACTACACCACTATCTGAACAGTCTCTCCCCTCACCTTCTGTCTCTATCCCTCTAACCTCATAGACTGCAAGGCCTTGTGGGCAGGGCCCTCTATTCCACTGTGCCAGTCGGTCACTGTTAGTACTATATTTGTTTTGTATATTTTGTGTACCACATGTAAACCCTCAAATGTAAAGCACCATTGAATTAATATCATAATGTACAGCACCATGGAATATACTGTACATAATAATGTACAGTCATGGCCAAAAGTTTTGAGAATGACACAAATCTTATATTTTCACATGATCTGCTGCCCTCTGGTTTTTATGTGTGTTTGTCAGATGTTTTTATCACATACAGAAATATAATTGCAATCATATTATGCGTAACAAAAGCTTATATTGACAGTTAGAATGAGTTAATGCAGCCAGTCAATATTTGCAGTGTTGACCCTTCTTCTTCAGGACCTCTGCAATTCTCCCTGGCATGCTCTCAATCAACTTCTGGACCAAATCCTGACTGATAGCAGTGTATTCTTGCACAATCAATGCTTGAATTTTGTCAGAATTTGTAGGTTTTTGTTTGTCCACCCGTCTCTTGCTGATTGACCACAAGTTCTCAATGGGATTAAGATCTGGGGAGTTTCCAGGCCATGGACCCAAAATCTCTATGTTTTGTTCCCTGAGCCATTTAGTTATCACCTTTGCTTTATGGCAAGGTGCTCCATCATGCTGGAAAAGGCATTGTTGATCGCCAAACTGCTCTTGGATGGTTGGGAGAAGTTGATCTTGGAGGACATTCTGGTACCATTCTTTATTCATGGCTGTGTTTTTAGGCAAGACTGCGAGAGAGCCGATTCCCTTGGCTGAGAAGCAACCCCACACATGAATGGTTTCAGGATGCTTTACAGAGATAAGACTGGTGGTAGCGCTCACCTCGTCTTCTCCGAATAAGCTGTTTTCCAGATGTCCCAAACAATCGAAAAGGGGATTCATCAGAGAAAATTACTTTACCCCAGTCCTCAGCAGTCCACTCCCTGTACCTTTTGCAGAATATCAGTCTGTCCCTGATGTTTTATCTGGAGAGAAGTGGCTTCTTTGCTGCCCTCCTTGAGACCAGGCCTTGCTCCAAGAGTCTCCGCCTCACAGTGCGTGCAGATGCACTCACACCTGCCTGCTGCCATTCCTGAGCAAGCTCTGCGCTGCTGGTAGCCCGATCCCGCAGCTGAAACACTTTTAAGAGACGGTCTGGTGCTTGCAGGTCTTTCTTGGGCGCCCTGGAGCCTTTTTGCCAACAATGGAACTGTCACGGAACAAAGGTATACGTCTTCCTCCGGATGGTCTTTTGAATCAACACGGACGCAAGAGGTCGGGAGACAACAGCAATTTATTGTAATCCACAAAGTTAGTAGCCGGTGGCGGTCACATCAACCGTAATAACAATAAGTCCACAGAAGTCACAATCCAATGATAACTTTGGTTCCTTGGTCCTGTAACTAAGTCCTGGCTCTCTGCAGAGCTGTGCACAGGCCGGCTAACACATACTAACTGCTAGCTACATCTATATACTAAACTGTTACTTCCTATATCTGTGGGTGGGAAGGGCTGAGTCACAGATCCTTCCCCCCTCACCTATACCAAGGAGAGCAGACTCCCTGTCTACTATGGACAATGCACCATCCAACATCTTCTTGGAGACACTGATCAGATTATCTCCACCCATTGTCCTCACTGGTCCTCACTAGTTAGAGGTATTTGCATACAATGTGCTAACACACTAGACCCTAATCAGCCAACTACACACTGATGTTTACAACAGGTTAGAGAATACATTCCACATGAAATATATATTACACATGGCCTATAGTATAGACTCTAACCATCCCGTGACAACCCCTCCCCCTCTCAAAACATGTGCATGACACAATTGGCCTACACAGGTAAATTGGGGAATGCACATCAGTCTCTATAGCTCATATGTCCTCCTGCCGGGATAACCCATCCGCGTTCTGGTGTTGGCTCCCTCGGCGGTACTGAATGGTAAAGTTGTAGGGTTGAAGGGCCAGACTCCACCTCAACAGTCGTCCATTGTCCCCAGAGACTCTCTGCAGCCAAGTGAGGGGGTTGTGGTCGGTAACTACGGTGAACTCCCGACCATACAGGTACGGCTGTAACTTCTTGAGGGCCCAAACTACTGCCAAGCATTCCTTCTCTATAGTGGCATATGCTACTTCCCGGTCCTGCAGCTTCCGGCTGAGGTAGGCAATGGGGTGCTCCTCCCCCGCGGCATTTACTTGGCTGAGGACGGCTCCCAGTCCATATGTGGAGGCGTCTGTCTGAACAATAAACCTTCGTTTATAATCCGGGGCAGCAAGGACAGGTGAGCAGGCAAGGGCGTCCTTCAGTTGGTTAAAAGCTCTGTCGCAGGCCGGGGTCCAGCTCACCACTCTGGGCAGGTTCTTCTTCGTCAGGTCTGTCAGGGGCTTGGCCACGGAGCTGAAGTTAGAGACAAATTTTCGGTAATAACTAGCAGTACCTAAGAACGCCATGACCTGTTTCTTGGTCTGTGGTATGGGCCAGTCTCTAATAGCCTGTATCTTAGCGGGCTCTGGTCGCAGTTTTCCCCCTCCCACTCTATGTCCCAAGTATTGCACCTCGCCCAGACCTATCTGGCATTTGTCTGGTCTAATTGTCAGGCCAGCCTCCTGTATCCGATCTAGAACAGCCTCGACATGATGCAAGTGGTCCTCCCACGTGTGGCTAAAGATTGCGATATCATCCAAGTAAGCACAGGCAAAGTCTCTGCATCCTTGAAGTAGCTGGTCCACCATCCTCTGGAAGGTTGCTGGGGCATTCTTCATTCCAAAAGGCATGCTTAGGAATTCAAACAGTCCGAAAGGGGTTATGAACGCTGACCTTTCCCTCCCTGCAGCGGTCAGGGGAATCTGCCAGTACCCCTTGCTGAGATCCAAGGTGGTGACATACTTAGCCGCAGCGAGTTTGTCCAGAAGCTCATCAATGCGTGGCATAGGGTAGGGGTCACTCATAGTATGGTCATTCAGTCGCCTGTAGTCCACACAAAATCTCGTACTGCCATCCTTTTTGGGTACAAGCACCACTGGAGAAGCCCAGGGACTGTGCGAGGCTTGGATAACCCCTAGGGCTAGCATATCCTCCAGCTCTTTGCACATGGTGTTTTTGACAGATTCAGGGACCCGGTAAGGTGCTTGTTGCATTGGTGGGACACCGGGGGTGTCCACATTGTGTTGGGTCAGCCTGGTTTGCCCTGGTCGGGAGGAGAACGCAGCCCTGTGCTGATGAAGTATATTGGACACTTCCTCTCGCTGTGCTGGGTGCAGGTGGTCCTTTAGAGGGACATCTTCTACAGTGGTGATGCGTTGGGCCGTTTCTAGGAGATCCGGGAGGGAGTCTCCTTCTGAGCGCTCCTCAGAGGCAAGTTGGCACATGGCAATCATAGGTGGAGCCCGATCGTGATACTCCTTAATCATATTAATATGGACAGTCTTTTGTCGGAGCCCCTGCTCATCTAGTGCTAAGAGGTAGTTGGTGTCATTGAGCTTTCGGAGGACTCTAAAAGGCCCTTCCCAGGTGGTCTGTAGCTTATTTTGGGGATGTGGGACAATCATAAGAACTTGTTGCCCCTCAGTAAATTCCCGATAGCGTGCTTTGCGGTCGTACCAAGTCTTTTGTCGAGTCTGCGCCCTCTGGACCTGCTCTTTAGCAAAATGGGCCAACTGGGCCAGCGTGTCTCGAAGCTTCAGAACATAAGGGACAACAGGAATTCCGGTATCCTCCACTGTCCCCTCCCAGTGCTCCTTGACTAAGGTTAACGGACCACGAACTTTCCGGCCATACAGCAGTTCAAAGGGGGAAAATCCAGTAGATTCCTGGGGCACTTCCCGATATGCAAACAGGAGATGTGGTAGGTACCTTTCCCAGTCTGGATCAGTCTCAGTAAAGGCTTTTAACATGTTCTTTAGAGTACCATTAAAACGCTCACATAGTCCATTGGTCTGGGGGTGGTATGGGGTGGTCCGGATCGCCCGCACCCCGCAGGTACGCCATAGACACTGTACCAGTTCGGACATAAATTGGGTACCCTGGTCTGACAAGATCTCACTTGGGAATCCAACTTTGGTGAAGACAGTCACAAGGGCCTCGGCTACTTTGGTGGCAGAGATACAGGATAGTGCCACAGCTTCCGGGTATCGGGTGGCATAGTCGACTACTGTCAATATATATTGTTTCCCAGATTTACTAGGTCTAGCCAAAGGCCCGATGATATCAACAGCCACTCGTTGGAAGGGTTCATCGATGACGGGCAAAGGCTGTAAGGGGGCTCTTGGGTGGTCCCCTGGTCGGCCTCTACGCTGACATACATCACAAGTCCGACAGAACTGCGCAACAGCCTGAGAGATCCCAGGCCAATAAAACAAGTGAGTAAGCCTCCGTTCTGTGCGAGTTTTCCCTTGATGGCCAGCCATGGGAATGTCATGGGCAAGGTGCAGTAGGGAGGCCCGGTATCGCTGGGGCACAACAAGCTGTCTACAATAAGTCCAGGGTTTATCTGGAGAGCAAGCCTCTGTAACCCGGTAGAGGAGTCCATCTTCCTTAATAATCTTCTCACCACTTTCTCCTATCTGTCCAATCTCAGCCCGTGCTCGGAAACTATCCAATGTAGGGTCCGTCTCTACCTCCCTCCTAAACTGTGCCTTGTCCCAAATTGCAGGATTATTAGCCCCGAGGAAAGAGTCACTCACCAGTTGGGAAGTTGGGGCCGCTGGGCTGGAATCTGGCAGCAAATCCGGTCGATCCATGTTGGCTTCTCTCTGAGCTTGGCTTCGGGTCACTGCTCCCACAAAATGGCACTGTAGATTTCCAACATCGTTGCCTAACAGAACATCGGCCGGCAGCCCGCTCATCACACCAATTGTGCATCGTTTTGGTCCATAACCATAGTCAAGTTCCACGGTAGCTTTAGGAATACGTCTCCGAGTACCCTCTGCCAACTCGATAGAAATGCCAGGGCCCTCCTCTAGGGCCTCGGGTCGCACAACTCGGGGGTCCGCTACCGTTAGGAAAGCTCCCGAGTCCCGGAATCCAACAACTGTTCGGCCATCCAGTAGGACCTCCTGCAAGTGCTTCCGCTGAAGGTTTGCAGGATGTGTGGCAGAAGGCTGAATCCCATAGACCCCTGGAGGTGGAACAGATGGGTCATTCATGGAGTCATCTGGACATGGGGCCAAACTTTCTGTCCTAGGGGTGGTTCCCAGGTAGTGAATAGGCCGAGATGCCACGGTGGCCCGTGCCCCCATGTTAACAGGGCAACTAGCTTGCAAATGTCCAGGCCGCCCGCAACCAAAACATCTGCGCTCTAGCATTCTTCCAGTAGGTCGTTGTCTAGGGACAGGGTTGTTCATAGCTGGAGGCCGATGGGCTGGGGCAAGGGTAGAGGGGAAATTGTAATCCTGAGGCCGGGCACGAAAGGTGGGTGGCTGGCTGAAGGGTGTCTGGCGGACTGTGGTAGTTTTCCGCTCCTCTGCAAACAACCTCTTCCACTGCGGCTTGATGGTCAGGCCCTCATCTGCAAGAGAAGCAGCTTGCTCAACTGTGGCTGGGTTCCGTTCCAGCACCCACTCACGGATCTCAGCGGGGCACTGGGAAAAGAACTGTTCCTTAAGTATGACTTGGAGGATCTTATCGACTGTGACAGCCTCCTCTCCTTCTAGCCAGCGCTTGCATGCTTGCTTCAACTTGTGGGCGAACATGTGGAAGGAGCTTCCCCCATTGTAAGACAAAGAGCGGAACTGAACTCGGTAGGACTCTGGAGTGACTGCATAATACTTCTGCACCGCTCTTTTAATGGCCTCATAGTCCCGCTGATCACTAGGGTCCATGGCTCTGAGAGCTTCCGCAGCCCCATCTCGTAGGTGCCCCACCAGATACCGGACCCAATCCTTCTCTGGGACTTCCATCAGGTGGCACTGGTGTTCGAAGTCCTGAAAATATCCATCAACATCCCCAGCCGCTTCATCAAAGGTCTTGAAGTGTTTATGGGAGACATATGGTGGTTCTCTCACTGTTGGGCTGGGGGTCGACGTTTGATTATAATTCCGCGCAGTTATCTCAGCCATTCGCATTTCATGCGCCATTCTTTCCTTTTCATGCGCCATTCTCTGTTCCTCCTTCTCCGTTTCCTGAGCCCTCTGTAACGCTCTACTCCTTTGCTCTGCAGTTGCTCTTAGCCCCAGCACTGCCAATTCCTCCTCATACAAAACAACCCATCTGCTCTTTTGGGTCTGTACCTGCCACTCCCGTATCTCTACTGTCTCCTGGGGGCAGCCCTCCTCATGGTCGCTTTGCAGGGTCATCTCCTCCAGTGCCTCGATCAGTTGCTCTTTCGTTCTTCCCTGGTAACTCAGGTTTAGTTCCCGGGCCCTTACTTGTAGACTTGCCATAGTCCAGTTCCTGTATTCTGAGGTTGTGGCTCCATTAATCGCTGAGCTGCTGTAGTCCATCTCGCTGTCCGCTGTTGATCCCACCGCTGCCAACCAGTTGTCACGGAACAAAGGTATACGTCTTCCTCCGGATGGTCTTTTGAATCAACACGGACGCAAGAGGTCGGGAGACAACAGCAATTTATTGTAATCCACAAAGTTAGTAGCCGGTGGCGGTCACATCAACCGTAATAACAATAAGTCCACAGAAGTCACAATCCAATGATAACTTTGGTTCCTTGGTCCTGTAACTAAGTCCTGGCTCTCTGCAGAGCTGTGCACAGGCCGGCTAACACATACTAACTGCTAGCTACATCTATATACTAAACTGTTACTTCCTATATCTGTGGGTGGGAAGGGCTGAGTCACAGATCCTTCCCCCCTCACCTATACCAAGGAGAGCAGACTCCCTGTCTACTATGGACAATGCACCATCCAACATCTTCTTGGAGACACTGATCAGATTATCTCCACCCATTGTCCTCACTGGTCCTCACTAGTTAGAGGTATTTGCATACAATGTGCTAACACACTAGACCCTAATCAGCCAACTACACACTGATGTTTACAACAGGTTAGAGAATACATTCCACATGAAATATATATTACACATGGCCTATAGTATAGACTCTAACCATCCCGTGACAGGAACCTCTCTCCTTGAAGTTCTTGATGATGTGATAGATTGTTGACTGAGGTGCAATCTTTCTAGCTGCGATAGTCTTCCCTGTTAGGCTATTTTTGTGCAGTGCAATGATGACTGCACGTGTTTCTTTAGCGATAACCATGGTTAACAGAAGAGAAACAATGATGCCAAGCACCAGCCTCCTTTTAAAGTGTCCAGTGGTGTCATTCTTACTTAATCATGACAGATTGATCTCCAGCCCTGTCCTCATCAACACCCACACCTGTGTTAATGGAGCAATCACTGAAATGATGTTAGCTGGTCCTTTTAAGGCAGGGCTGGAATGATGTTGAAATGTGTTCTGGGGGATAAAGTTCATTTTCTAGGCAAATATTGACTTTGCAAGTAATTGCTGTTAAGCTGATCACTCTTTATAACATTCTGGAGTATATGCAAATTGCCATTAGAACAACTGAAGCAGTAGACTTTGTAAAAATTTATATTTGTATCATTCTCAAAACTTTTGGCCATGACTGTACAGCACCATAGGATTAATATAATAATGTAAAGCACCATGGAATATATAATAATGTATAGCACCATGGGATTAATATAATAATGTAAAGCACCATGGAATTAATGGTGCTATATAAATAAACAATAATAAATAATCATAAAAAAACCTCTGAGGTGAGATGAAATTGGCACCTGTAAAAGGGTAGGATCTGTTAGGCAGAAAGTGAGCTATCTGTGAATTGTAAGTAGGAAGAACATAATGGTGACTTTGATAGAAAGGTGCCAGAACATACTACTATGGTTAGCAGGTTGCAGACCTCTCAGAGTACCTGGTAACTGAAGACCTGTCAAAGTTTCCCAGCTGAATAAATGTTTTATGTGTGTCTACACATAGTTGTCCTGTCCACTCATTGCTGACAGTATTGGAAAGTGAAGAAACGCACCTAAGAAGAGAGATGGAATCACCCAATGAATGAAAATGAATGCATAATCTTTAAGGAAATAAAATAGAGATTCACAATGGACAGTTTTAAGAAAAGATGCTCCAGAATTATTTCATTTTCAAGAGTATTTACTTAACCAGATAGGTTAGTGGCTCCGATATGTCTTTTTATCACTAAATTTACTTTGTGACTGCAGTATAACAATGCATATCAATAGAGGTGTGAAAATCAATAGTAACAAAACATCACGTTTGACCTTGACCTTTGGTTATTTCTATAGTTTGAGTGACCTGTAGCTAATTCGCAATATGTATTTCTAAAAGACCAATAGATTTAGGCTACCATTTGACCACATATCAAGGGACACATCATAACAATTGTGCTCTGTTTTCCAACCTTCTGGCTAGGTCAGATGAATCTGTAGGCATTTATTCCTCATTCTTTCTTAGCATTCATTTTAAGATTGCACAGCTTCTCAAATAACCTCTCTGTTGCAAAGATTTATTGATCACAGAACTCTTTGAAGGACAAAGCAAATTTGCCCTTGTGATACAGTTAGCAGACAGAAAGATTTTTTTCCGTATAGCCCATTGGCTCTTGATCACAAAAGAGGACTAGCTAAACTTGTGCTGTTGGAGAATAACACTTTATATAAGAGACTGTGATTAAAATCACCATAATGAAATTTTTATTGTTAACAAGGAAGTTCTACAGAGTTTGCCGTATAAAAAAGATAGCTCTTGACTATACCAAAAGCTTTGCAATTCTCTGCTGAAATATAATACAGAAAATTACTAGTCCAACATTTGTCTAGAGCATTTTAAACTACGGACACCTTGACTATGTCTATATTTCATCATTTTATGCCTCAATAAAAGTTTGGCTGTAAGACTCTTTTGATGTAAATTGCCAACAAACTTTTATTTTGTCGGATATACTTATATAGCTTTGCTAGAATGGAGTACAACAAAATACTGAAAGAAAAAAATTTGAGAACAGTAAGGACACTTGGGGCTTATTCACACTTCAATGTATAACAGACGTGCTGTCTTCTACGCAGACATCACACCGATCTATGGATTTGTATGTGCATTTTCATGCCTGTTTTTCTGCAAACTGTTGATTCACATTTCAAGTTGAAGTCTATGGGCCAGTGAAAGTCACAGACAGCACCTGGATGCCATCCGTGCGATCTCTTCTATCATTAGAATCCCTTTTTCAGGTAATATCACGTCAGAATAGCCTTAAGAAAGGCTATTCGTCCCCTACCTTTATATTTCTGCTCCGCGCCACCGTTCCGTTAATATATACTGGTTTCTATGAGAATGCAAATGAGTCTCCAGACAGCACAGGGGGCATTCCCCCTGTGCTCAAATGGCACAGAGGGCATCCCCTATGCTGCCTGAAGACTCTCCAGTGCCGCCACCATCTTCCACATCCACATCGAGTCCTTCGTGCAGTCTTCTTTCGGTGAGCCTGCAGTCGGAATCTAAATTCTGTGCATGCACAGTTGGCTCTGCCATCAGACTTCGGGCAGAGCCAACAGCACATTTTACTGTGGTCGCTTACAGGCACAGAACGCTTGTGTAAGCAACCACAGTAAAATGGCTGAACAGACATGCTCAGTCAGCTCTGCCTGAAGCCCAATGGCAGAGCTGACTGCGCATGCATGAAAATAGATTCAAAATGCAGGCTTTCCGGAAGAAGACTACACACTACACAATGGACACGGCTGAGAGGCGCGGCTGTAGAAAATGGAGACACCCCCTGTGCTGTTTGAGCCTAGGGGGAATGCCCCCTGTGCTATCTAGAGACTCATTTACATCCCAGGAATAACTGATATATCAACGGTATGGTGGCACGGAGCAGAAATATAAAGGTAGGGGACGTATAGCCTTTCTTAAAGGGGTTGTCCCATCACAAGGATCCTATCTATACTGCTTGTTAATGTGAATGTAAGACTTTTCCTAAATACACTGCTTCATCAAAATTGCTTTGTTTGTCCACTATCTTACTTTATTCAATTATTGTTTACACTCCCTTGACTTATCTGGTCAAAAGTCCAGTGACGTAGCTGCCTGCTGTGAGGGGGGAGGGAGGGGGGGGGCTAAGTTCTCGGGAGCGTGCCTGTGTCTCTCTATTTTATTAGTCGTCCCCCCCAGGGGGCTTGAACCTGCAGTCATTTGATTGCAGTTCCCATAGACGTCAATACAACTGTATTGCCGTCTATGGGACTTTCTGTATATTACTATTACGGCTGGTCATAGACCCAGACCCGCAATACTAATATAGCCGTGACAGGCCTGGGAGCCTTCAGTAGGCTCCCGGCTGTCACCGGAACAGGTCGGCTCCTGCGATATCGCCGCACAGGAGCCGGCCTGCAACTGTACAGGTATGGGGTCGGTGGGGACTGGCCCTGGGGGGGGGGGGGTATTATACACCTTGGGGGGAAGGGGCCGCCAATACAGACCCGGCATCCGCTATAATAGAAAGGCAGATGCTGGGGAGGGTTAGACGCCGGCATATCGCTACACTCCTGCCCTGCATGAAGCCAGCAGTGGCAGGAGCAATTCTGCTATTCCGGGGAAAGCGGGGGGAGGAGCAGAATAGCAGCATCGCTCCTGGCGCTGCTGGCTTCATGCAGGGCAGGAGTGTAGCGATGTGCCAGCGTCTAACCCCCCGACATCCGCCTTTCTATTACAGCGGATGCCGGGTCTGTATTGGCATTGTGAAGGCTGGGGAACTGACTGGTCTTCACAATGCTGCATCGGGAGCACACACGCAGAGCCAGCGGCATAGAAAGTCGTTGGCTTTGCATATGTAACCCCGCCCACCAATGACGCAACAAAGCAGGAAGAAAGAAGATTTTCCAGCAGCGAAAACAGGTGAGTATGCGACGTGGGAATACCCCTTTAAGGCTAGTCCAATGTGATATTATCTGAAAAAGATTATAGTTATAGAATCCCTTTAAACAGATCTATTACATAGTACTGAAACTGAAAATGTTAAAAAGGGTTGTTTACATGGATGTGAAAAACGACCCAATTCACATCGTAAATTCTGATCTTAGGACACACAAAACTCACCAGCAAAACGGTCTGTGTTTTTGTGTTTTTAACCCCAGTCTTTATATCCCCTACAATGGCAGAGTTTGTGCCTGATTTATGTGGAGACATATAACTTCTCATAAATCGGACACGCACTCCGCTGGGCCATGCGTAGGAACTGGCATAGATTTCCAATATAATTCACGCCAGAAAACTGGCATGAACTATAATAAATCTGTCTGGCCGAAGTGTCCCCAGTCAATACCCGATCCCTGCCTCGCTCTGCCCACATTTGCATTATGTGGTGGGCGAAGTGCGGACGGGGGCTAAATATTTTCTACAATGTTATTCTTTAGTGAATTTGAAAGCGCTGAAGTAATTTCCATTTAATTAATATGCAGTTGATACAGTACATTGCTATATATGTGATATGTAAGTGATCTGAAAAAAATGCAGTTATCTTTTAATTACAGGCGAACACTGTTAGTAGAGAAAATAATGCCATGTGGATGTCAAGCTATGTCCTGGAAGAAGTTCCATTAAATTGTCATACGTAATATTAAAAGAACAAGATAATATTATTTTTGCTACACCTTCAGAGAAAAATGTGTTGAAATTGGCTGACATTCTAATTTCTGTAGCAATTAAAGCAAAAAAAAAAAAAAATAGTATGTAACTACACTGTGTGTCACATTTAAAGCAGGAAGTCGAGATACACCGCATGTGTTCTTTATGATAACAGCATTTTTTAAAGGGGGTTTTCTCAGCAGTAAATTGGTAATAAACCTAATCAACTACCTTGTATGGGCGACTCTTTTCCTTACAAATATGCCTTAGCTATTTAGCTTTATAGCATGACTTTCATGTAAAATGCTGTTTTATTCATATGCAAATGAGAGAAAAGTGCTTTTAGTGAATTTAGAGCTGAGTCATTGACATTTGTTGATGTGCAAGACAGAGGAAGGACTTCTAGTCTAATTCTAGTTCTTGTAGATGCCTGGGCACAAATCTACGCAAGCCAGGGGCTGGTATAGATTTATGGTATAACTCATGCCAGTTTTCTAGCATGTGTTATAGTAAATGTGGCAGACCGGGCTGTCCCTGTCCCAGCAAACCCATATTCAAGCCTGTTCTGCCCACTGTTTAAACAATTCTCCTGATAGGCAACAAACTAAATACATTGTAGAACTAACAGGGCTTTGTTAAGGCCAAGATATTTTGACCAATGTGTAAGGTCCTACAGGAGTCCCCTATGCCTGAAAACATTTCTTCAATCACTTAAGTGTCTCTATTGGTGACGGTGGTTTCATCCTCAACAGACATAGAATTTCCAGTGAGTACTAGGTGAGGAATGCCCCCCCATACTCATCTATGAATAAGTACTGTCAGAAATAGGGGAGGGGTTGTTCCTCACCGCTCAGCATCATGGCAACCCCCACTCTCACAGTATAGCGCAATATACAGTACTGTGAGGAGGGGCGTTCCTGACTGACTGTCAGAATCGCCCTTCTAACACTGAAGAGCTACGGCAATGGCACCGATAGCTCTTCAGTGGAGGCACAGAGCGAGAAAGCTGATAGTGCGCTGAATTCAGCGCACTGTTGGCTTTCTTGCGGTGTCTTAGGCTGGCCTTACATGACCGTATTGAATGTATGGTCAGCAAGTTGCTGATCAGTAACACTAGTTGCTGATTAGCAACATAGACTCCGCAGATGCCCGTGTCCTGCCACACTCGCCCATAGAGTTCTATGGGCGAGTCCGTGCAGTGCCGCAATTCACGGCCATTACGGACATGTCCTATAAATTGCAGACCACAGTTGTGGCCCGGCCACACCACGGATAAAATATCCGGTGGTGTAAGAGGCCACATTGAATATAATGTGTCTGCAAATGGTCCGCAATTGAAAACCCTCAATTGCGGACCATTTGCGGACTTACATTACAGCCGTGTAAGACCAGCCTTACACCACATGTTCCCAAGGACATGAAAGGTCCTTTTTAAAGAGCAGGACCCCTCACAAGTTCTCGCAACACCACTACGAGAATGGTTTACTTTTCCGACAATCCCCCTCTCTCTGTCCATCGGTCATGGCTCCTGGCTCTGTTCTTGCTCTGCTACACTCCCTCTCACTCAAGCTCACTACTTCCCTCTAGCTAGGCTCTCTTAGTAAACTCACTTGCTGCTCTTGGATCCATCTCTTCATGCTTCAGCCATGACTCTTCAGCCATGACTCTTCAGCCATGACTCTTCAGCCATGACTCTACACACTCAAACCCAAATAGTTTGCCTCCCTGCTTTGTCCCTATGGTGGTGAGATTTCTTTCCTTTCTCAATCTCCATGTTGTGTTGCCTTGCAAAATGCACAAATACAGGAATTCTTGGCTTTAGCATCACATGGGTCCAAATATAACAGATTGAGTGGCAGCTTCAAAGGACAATTAATAATATAAACAACAAGTTTATTTGCAGGTCCAGGTGTTTTCCAGTCCAAAATCTTTTTTTTTTTCACTTGTGAAACTTCAAAGTATTTTCTTTTAACTATACAACTATCGCTAGAGATTTACTTCCCATTAATATTTCAACCAAGCACCAAAATATTTTTTCGACTTTTAGATCAATTATTTGCTCAGCTAAACATTTTAGAAATTGCAGCTAATTTGTCACTCCAGGTTTTCAAGCACTGTTGGAAAAGTTGTGTATTATTATGTACATGCTGCAATAATAATAATAACAACCTTAGAATGTCCTCGAAGAAATAAGAGAAGCAAGGTAATAACTGGGGGAAACTTTGGCCTAGGAGAAAGTAGTAATAACCGGCCCAGGGTATAACAATGGCAGGTGAATAATGAAATAAATAATATATATTACTTCATTGTGGCGTACAGAAAGAGCAACTAATAAAGAACAGCTCTTTTCTATTAAATAACACTAATTTATGAATGATGACTACTTCTGAATACCGTGTTGTGGACAAATATGACGCATGGGAACAGAAGCAACCACATAGAGGTTCAGGCTAAAGACCGACATTGCGGAAATGCAGAGTTATTCCTGCTGCAGAAATTCTGTGGAAAAAAAATGCTGCATTTTACAGTCCTTGCAAAGTGAATGAGATTCTGGTTAATCCTATCCACACATTGCAGGAAAAAAACACAGTGGAAAAGCTGTGTTTTTAAAAAATGCCAAATGCTGGAGTTTTTCCAATAGGTTTAATAAGCGAAGAAAATCTGCAGAGAAAAACTCAGCAAGAACACAATGAAAAAAATGCAAAAAAAAAATAAATAAAACCAAAATGCAACAAGCAAACTGTGCATACAAGTATTTTAAGGTGGAAAAAAATAGTAAAAAGCGGCTGACTTGTCCCTTCAAAGTATCAACTGGCTATCAATCTGAAAGAATAGCATGTAATGCTATATGTCACCAGCAGCAGCTGCTGTAGGTTAAATGTATAGACAGACATAGCTTTCTCTTTTGATAACAGCTCATCATTGGAGATTAGTAAACCTCAAAAAAGTTGGGACATCTCAAAAAGTTGGGGCATATCTTCTTTTTATAACAGTATGTAAATGTCTGGAAAGTGAGGAGACCAATTGCTGAAGTTTTGGTAGAGGAATGTTGTCCCATGATGTAGGTTTCTAGCTGCTCAACAATCTTGGGATGCATCCAATGTATTCTATTGTTAAAGGTCTGGACTACAGGCAGGCCAATTCAACACCCAGACTCTTCTGTGAAGCCATGATCTTGTGGTGGATGCAGATGGGGAGAAATGTAGGTGGCATTAACCTTGGGGGGTAGCTGGAGGAGGACAGTAAAATGGGGACATCTAGAGGAGGACATTAAACTGGGGACAACTAGAGGGGGACATAAACTGAGGGCAACTGAAGGAGGACATTAATATCCCCCTCTAGTTGCCACCAATTTAATGTCCCCCTCCAGCTTCCCCCCATACTTTAATGTCCCCCTCTAGTTGCTCCAGTTTAATGTCCCCCACCAGCTAATCCCACAGTTTAATGTCCCTCTCCAGCTGCCACAGTTTAATGTCCTCCTCTAGTTGTCCTCAGTTTAAAGGGATTCTATCATTAAAATCACATTTATTTTCTCGATCAAATGTAGGAATAGCCTTAAGAAAGGCTATTCTTCTCCTATCTTTAGATGTCTTTTCCACGCTGCCGTTCAGTAGAAATCCCGGTTTTCATCTCTATGCAAATGAGTTCTCTCACAGCACTGGGGGCATCCCCAATGCTGCGGGAGAAATCTCCAGCGTCGCCTCCATCTTCTTCAGGAACGGCCTCTCTGCGCGTCTTCTTCAAGAGCTGGGTTCAAACTTCTAGGCCTCGGGCAGAGTCGATTGCGTGTGCCCACAGGCCACAAGAAAATGGCCGCTTACTGTGTACTGTGTACTGTCATACACACGGTCCCTTCACATGCACACAAAATTACTCCAGGTGTATCCAACACTGATATCCAAATTGAGATACATGCTTCAGAGGATTAGATATAGAGCTCAACACACAGTATCATTCATCGGATGATTAGATACACAGCTCAGCACACAGTATCACACATCAGAGCTTTACTCCAGGTTTCCAAAGCAACCCAGCATTTTTCTTCACTGCTGTAGGTCAGCTTTAAAGAGGCAGGGCGCTGTTGATGACATTGTTACACAAGGTCACCTACACACAGCTTTACTCCAAGTATCCAAACTGAGATACACATGATCACATGACACTTATGGACACACACACAACTGACATACAAAATACACCAGTGCAAAACTGGGCAATTCATATGGGTCCACTACACAAACAAAAATGTAATATACCCATGCAGGGCCGCCGATAGGGCAGTACTACTGGTACTGGCGTCAGGGGCCCGGCCAAATTGAAAAATGGGGGGGGCCCGGTTTTGGCCCGCCACCGTGTGCCGGCCCCCTGGCGCCCGTAGCAGTCATTGTGTATGTCCCATTTCAACTCAGATCTGCATCCAGAGGACGCAGATCTGAGTTGAAGACATATGCGGCTGAAGCAAGGAGCTGTGTCAGCTCCTCACTTCACCGCTGCGTGCCTCTCTCGCTGACACATATGCGGCTGAAGCGAGATCACATCACGTCTAAAAGCCAGTAGCCGGCGGTAGCAGCGAAGCGAGGAGCTGACACAGGTCAGTTCCTCGCTTCAGCCATCGCGTCTACAAGCCAGTAGCTGGCGGCGAAGCGAGGAGCTGACACAGGTCAGCTCCTTGCTTCTCCGCTATGCGCCTCTCTCGCTGTCACATATGCGGCTGAAACGAGGAGCTGACCTGTGTCAGCTCCTCGCTTCGCCGCCTCCGCTACTGGCTTGTAGACGCGATGTGATGACGTCACATCGCGTCTATAACTGTGCGCCAGTGAGAGACAGGCGCGCAGAGAGCTGCGAGGGAACGAAGGAGAAGGTAATTCAGTCAGTGTAATGTGGAACGTGAAACTGGGGGCAAAGAGAGGACGGCATGACAATGGGGGCAGAGATGGAGAGGACGGCATGACAATGGGGGCAGAGATGGAGGGACATGAATATGGGGGCAGAGATGGAGAGGACGGCATGACAATGGGGGCAGAGATGGAGGGACATGAATATGGGGGCAGAGATGGAGGGGACATGAATATGGGGGCAGAGATGGAGAGGACGGCATGACAATGGGGGCAGAGATGGAGAGGACAGCATGACAATGGGGGCAGAGATGGAGGGGACATGAATATGGGGGAAGATGATGGAGAGGACCGCATGACAATGGGGGCAGAGATGGAGAGGACGGCATGACAATGGGGGCAGAGATGGAGGGACATGAATATGGGGGCAGAGATGGAGGGGACATGAATATGGGGGCAGAGATGGAGAGGACGGCATGACAATTGGGGCAGAGATGGAGGGACATGAATATGGGAGCAGAGATGGAGGGGACATGAATCTGGGGGCAGAGATGGAGGGGGGGACATGAAACTGGTGGCAGAAATGGATGGGCGGACATGAATCTGGGGGCAGAGATTGGGTGGGAGACATGAAACTGGGGGCAGATGAAGGGTGTATATGAAGCTGGGGGAGAGATAGAGGGGGGACATATAATGTACGGGTGACTGTAGGAGGATTATACTTTGTGCGGGCACATGAAAAATTAATGAGAATGGGTGGAGTCAACATAACAGTGGGTGGGGCGCCGCACATTTTGTCCCTCTTTTGGTTCTTCAAAAGTTGGGAGGTATGGGTACAGGGGGCAGTGGAAAGATGTTAGAAGGTGGAGGAGGGGGGGATTGTTGGGACATCAGGTGTGCGGCACTGTGGAGAGGGAACGTCTGGGGCAATAATATATAATATATAAGTTTTTAGCTGGAGAACTACAAAGCACACAATAGCTCCAAAGGTACGTGTGCTTTGTATTAATAATGATGTAGGCTGCTATGTTACTAGCATAGCAGCCTGTTTGGGGGTGGGACTTTCAATATAAAGGAGTGTTCACATTGCGTTTTTGGCCTCCCTTGCCGGGATACGTTGGTAACCAGTCACAATCAGCTCCCCACTTATCCCTGCACGGAGAACTGCAGGCCCCCCTTTTTTTTAATGGCCAGTTCTTCGTGCAGGGATAAGTTGACAGCTGATTCTGACTGGTTACCAACGTATCCCGGCAAGGGAGGCCAAAAACGCAATGTGAAAAAGCCCTGAGGATTTATTAGGAGGGCTCTTATAAATGGTGTTGGCTCTCTATAGGTGCTGTCACACGTAGCAGATTTTACCTGCAAATAGAATCTGATGAAGCCTTGTAATGCTGCTAAATAAAGGGAAATGTAATACAGAATTGGTGTGTCGCAAATTAAAGTAGTTTTAAAATGGCGGCGGGGGGGGGGCAGACACTTAGGCTGTATGGGGCCCCAAAATTCCTGATGGCGGCCCTGTACCCATGCAAAGCGGGGTCCTCCTGCTAGTATTAGTTATATTTGCACCGCTGAACAAGTTCAGTTTTTAATATAAAGTTTTGATTTCATATTAAATCATAATTTGTTTTCTTTTGATGGTCAATCATGTTTACAGAAGAAAGGCTGTGCAGTGGGAGTTCATCCCAAATTGTGTTAATTTTTGTATGGGGCATTTGGAGTCCATCTTAATCTTTTCATATGTTTCGCCGTATAAGCGGTTCATAGGTGGCCCCTTTGGTCTGTGGGCTAGCACAGAACAACACACCTATACATTTAAGTACAAACAATCACAGCAGCAATTGTTTCTCTCTCATACAGTTTGCACTGGCCTGTAGATATGCTGATGCCAATGTGTACCAATTGGCATGTTGTATTACCAACTGGCAACCATCCTGTGCAAGTATTTGTTCCAAACCCAAACTGATCAAAATAGCAGAACAAAAAACCATCCATGTATACTAGAGATGCTTAATCATCTTTTCTCCCTTTTTTTATTACGTTTCCAAATCAGCAAATTAAGTAAAAAAAAAATAAATAAAAAAATAATTTACCTTCACCAAATATATATGCATGTAAGTTAATTTTACTTCTATACCAGGGAAGCTTATATAGATGACCAATGATCAATCCAATTTACCACTGTTCCAAGTCTTCTCCATTTAGAAAAAGATTTGTTCCTACCAAAGGTGGTTTAACCATCTATTAATCTTAAATGAAACCTATCACTTACATTTTTCAATAATTTAATTTAAATGTTATTTTAAATTAAACTAATATTTTTTTTATTCCACTGTCTATGCACATATAATTGGGCAGTCATTTTGCCTGAGTTGCTCTTAACAGAATTTAAGGATATGGTTTACAGCAGTCACATAGGCCGTAGGAACCATAAGGCTGAAGATATAAGATTTTTCAACACATTCTCTTTGACCTGTGCAAAAGTCACTGAACTTGGGATATGCATATAGATATAACCCACACTTATCCAATTGGCTAAGCTACTGAAGTAGGGCCAGCATCAGCACCCATCAAACCCGGCAGGTGCCAGGTCCATTGGGCTCAGCTGAGAACCTAAAACAATAGTTTTATTAACAAAACAGTCTTATTATCAGTCTCTGATAAACTTACTGTCATCCATTTACAACCCCATGTATTCCCTCTCTGACCTATGATCTCTCTGCAGAATCTGTCTTCTCCAAGTGATATATAGTGCTTCTGTAACAACTGCTATGTTAGTGGCCGGTGGACAAGTGATAGATAAGCAGTGAAAGTTTTAAGCATGTTAATTTGCTAAAGTTAGTCAGTCCACTGTGCATTTTGCTGCCATGGGACTTGTAGTACCTAGGCTTTGTAACACAGCTATCAGGGAAAGTGCATATCTCTAGTTGCAATGAGGAATCATTACAAGAAATGTCCCCAGTAAAAGCATGAAATGATAAATAAAAACAGAACACTCATTTTGGTTATTGGGACATGAGCAACACAACTGTAATGATATTTTACCAGCAACCAAAAAAAACTGTGAAAAAAAATCTAAAAAAAATGATACCAGAATTGGCTTTATTTTGTCTATTGGCCACTGAAAAAACAAAGTGATTGAAAAGCATTATGTTCCCCAAAATGGCATCAAAGCAACAGATAGGTCTTCCCACATAAAATAAGCCCTTTAACAATTCTATTAACAAAACAATAATTAAGTTATAGATCTTGGAAAGTGACGATGAAAAGTATAAAAGTATAGTATCAAAAGGCAATGGCAAAATTGCTGTTATTTTTATTTTTTCCCACAAAGAGTTAGGGTGAATTCACACTGAGTAAACGCTAGCTTATTCTGAACGTAAAACACGTTCAGAATAAGCGGCGTCTAAAGCAGCTCCATTCATTTCTATGGGAGCGGGGATACGAGCGCTCCCCATAGAAATGAATGGGCTGCTTCTTTCACTCCGTGCAGTCCCATTGAAGTGAATGGGGAGTGCCGGCGTGTACGCTCCGGCATGAGCAGAGCTTGCCGTATACGCCGGCACTCCCCATTCACTTCAATGGGACTGCACGGAGTGAAAGAAGCAGCCCATTCATTTCTATGGGGAGCGCTCGTATCCCCGCTCCCATAGAAATGAATGGAGCTGCTTTAGACGCCGCTTATTCTGAACGTGTTTTACGTTCAGAATAAGCTAGCGTTTACTCAGTGTGAATGCACCCTTAAAGAGTAAATAAAATGTTTATTTCATTGCCTTCATACAGTAACGGGCACAGCATATGACCACAGAAAAAACACAAAAAATGGTTTGGTCATCAAGTCACCAAAGGGTAAACAAGAAGTTCAGGTTAACTCTACATCTGTATATGTTCATGCAGGCCATGGCCGCTGTAGTTTTCTCGCAGCACTTTTTTTTGCTGTGGCCTGCTATGTGGGGCCTTAGCATTAGGGTATTCTCCAACACAATGTATTCACTTCATAAGAGAGGAGATCCGCAACACTTGACCATTACTTAAAATTTAACTTTTAATCCATTGTTTAAAAACAGTCAGAAGACACAGAGAGTGCAAAGTTAGAAAAAACAAAACAAAAAATTGTGCTTAAAAAAAAACGCTGTTTCTACTGCTGATGCTTTTCGGGATCGAAACGTCCCTTAGTCATAACTCTATCGGTGTGTGAGGCTTTTTTTTCCACGTGGAAAATTCTACACCAAATTCCTCACCATTTTTCCCTGTGTGAATGAACCCTTAAGGCAGCTTTTTCCACACGGAGATGCCTGACCAAAAAGGCTCTTAGCATGCTAGTTCCTAGGAATTTCTTGTTTACACATGTAGTGACCCTTAGATCAGGGTCCAATGTGAAAAAAAACACCCCATAATTTGTTACGCAATTTCTCATGAACATGGCCATACCCCATATGTAGATGTAAGCTGCTGTATGGGTACGGGGTCTTGGACCAGAAAGAGTTCAATTTGTCTTTTGGAGGGCACATTTTTCTGGAATAGGGGCCACTGTAGGACATAATACAGTACTCATGGGCCACTGCAGGACATAATACTGTAAGCAGGGGCAACTGTGGGACATAATAATGTGTGCAGGGGGCACTGTGGGACATTATATTGTGTGAAGGGGTCACTGTGGGACATTAAACTGTATGCAGGTGCCACTGTGGAACAAAATACTTTGTGAAGGGGCCACTATTGGACATAATACTGTCTGCAGGGGCCACTGTGAAACACTATACTGTGTGAAGGGGCTGCTATGGGACAGCATATGCCCATAGAGACTAGGCTGTGACAAAAAGAGCTACCATCTGGGATACAAGAGGCTCTGGGTTCAAACCCTAACACTGTCTAAAATTTCCAGTAGCTCAGTAAGAAGAGCTACTACCTTGGGACAAGGGAGGTTCTGTGATCAAATTCTAACAATATCTTTCTCAGCAGGTACAACATGATAACCAGGGATCTGTGTTGATAAAGTAGATGTTATTGACTGTCTAGAAAGTAAATTACATGTTACAACATTCGAGGAGGAACACACAGAAGCCGAACTAAAAAAAACCCATCAATCTCAGATGCAATATCCTACTATGAATTACCTAAGTAATCAAAAATGTCATCTTCATTCTCAGGTAGTACAACGATCCTATGGCTACTAGTGGTACCACCAGAAGTAGTGTTGCTGTTGCATTCTTATTGCTAGCACTTGCACAAGTGTTTCCTCCCCCCCCCCCATCCTTTGTCTATCCCCAACTCTGTTTTCTCCAGTCATTTTACTGCACACAGCTGAATAATAATAGTGATTGGCACTATGCGTATGTCTTTTTTTCAGAAAAAAATAGCAAAGGGGTGACCTTGTCAGTGAGTATTAGACTAGAACTGTGTTAGCCAGTTTGTTTGTTTATTGCTGTTACAATGGCAGCAATTTGTCTGGCTGTTTGGTAACCAAAAAAAACCCTTTAACAAATGGAGATTTTTTTTTAAACTTAAAAAGCTGTGTAACACTGATAATTGTGTGACTAAAAACAATAACCCTAAATAAGAAATATTTTCTTCAGATTAGTGCAAGCGGAATCAGTGTTTTACCGTTGGAACAGCAATTTGTATGTATTTAACAAAAAAAAATTAACTTTTGCCCCCCCCAAAAAAAAAAAAAAAAAAAAAATCAAGACAAAACAAAAAAAAACCCTTAATTCTGTTCCATAACAAGACTGACTTTGTCAACAAAAATTATGTTAAACCCTTGGTGGGCAGGTCAAACTGCTCTATTACAAAACAGTCAGGCAAAATTAGATTATCGGCAATGAAAGAGTTAAATGTACTTTGTCTATATTACTGTTGCAGTCAGGCTTACATAACACAGATATTCTCCCTTATTTCTATCTATGATTTCTATCACCAATCTTCATGTAATTTAATAGATCTGACTAAACTGTGTTGTAATTCTCCTACTCCTAAGACTGTCTGGCTCGTTTGCAAGCTACTTCTAAAGAATAGATCAGAAATAGATCCTCCTGCCTCTTCTCATCCCGGTTACCACTATAGATCCAGAAGGAAAGATCCAAATGAGTGACAAACATTCTTGAGAGACTTCTTGTTATCTGGTGAAGGTTTGACACTAAGGGCTCATTCACATCTGTGCCCGGCACTCCGTTATGCAGGTTTCCGTTTCCTGCATAAAACAGAGCAGGAGACGGAAACCTGCAGGACTCTTTCATAACCATTCATTTGAATGGGTGAGAAAGCTGTCCGACCGTGAGCGGCGGTGAGCGTTTTATGCTCTCCGCTGCGAAACTGGGTTTTTTAACGCCATTAACAATTTCTACTCTCACATGTTTTATGCACCCTAAACAGGCCCCAGCATGTGATGTATCATTTAATGACTCTTGCCATCATGGCCCTGAATTACCTGATTGATGTGGCAAAGTGAAGGTATAAAAGTTTTTTGTATGAGTTGTAACTACTCATGAAGCTCAAAGGAAAGTGGCAGGAGTGGTAGAGCAGTGAGCGTAATACGTATGCATGAGCTCACTTCTCTGACTCTCATGCTGTTTTTCATTGAGCAGTGAGCCAACTTGAGATGGGCACATGCATTCCAGTTTTCCTGAAGCAACAGTACATGAAGAAAGTGGTAGAACAGAGTCTACATGAGATGTTGCCTGCAGAACAAGAGGAGTCACAGAAAGAAGAATATGTCAATCCTACCAATAGAGCATGACCTGCCACCATGACAGTAAAAGTCATTAAATGATGCTTCACCCTTGGCCCCATGTTGGCCCTTCAAGTGAAGGTCATTTCATGAAAATATTGCAATGGTGCTGTACTATACATGGGTAATCCCATTCTTGCACACTTATACATTACACAGAAGGGTTTTTCCCATTGGAGTGGGGGTAGCTATTTTTAATAAACATATTGCCGCTGTATTCGACAATAAGAGAGCTATATAAGTAAGATAAATCCTGGACAAACCATTTAAACCAGAACTGAAAATAGTAAGAACAGATTTCCATATCTTTCAATAGAGGAGGAACTCCCATTCACTTCAGTCAACTCTCCATTTGGCTTTTCCTGGCAGCATAAATGTGCATATAAACAAGTAAATAAATGTTCTGAAAGCAAGGTCATAGCCATATAAGCAATCATTTTTAGCACTTACCCATCCCAGCCATAAATTATGCATTTCTTGCAAAAAACTAAAATTGAATAGAACAGACCCCAACTGTGCTAGAAAATATCCGTGAGTAGAGAACGTAGAAATAAAATATGTGCTTCAACCACATTTGAATTTCAGTTTTTCAAAAGCACATTGAAATCACCTTACCAAGAGTAAAAACGGCAAAGACAAATGGTGACAAAATGTAGTAAAATATAATATTCTCTTTAACACAAAACTTGAGTGGTTATTTATAATAAAGTAGGGTGATTTACAATCATATATTTCCAAAGCAAAGTCACCTTTGTACTTAATAGCAAATTGGCACCAACTGTCTTGACTAGTGGTTATTAAATATGACTACTGTACTAGCGTTTGAGTTAGTACACCATTTTTAAAGATCAGAAATATCTTTGAAGGGCTTATTGTCCACCTGAGCATGCGATTTTAAAATGCCTTGTTCTATTATATCAACCCTATTAAATTCATTCTTTCAGAAATTTCCTTGTAAAATTAGATTTGCACTTGCTTCCTCTTTGAATCAATGAAGCAGGGAACTCTGATAATCTCCACAGCCTTTCATGCCATATTTAACCTCAAAATACACATATTAAAAATGCATTATCAACTCTGAGATGCTTGTATTGAGTAAAATATACAGTGCCAGAGTTTTAGTCAAAAAATCAATACACATTTCATGGTTAAAATAAAGACTGAAGGGATATGTTCAATCAGTCTCCTTATGTGCACTGCAAATCTTTACGGGTGAGTTTATCTTGTGCATTGACTTGACAAGTTATGTAATGTACTTTTCCTTTTCTCAAGAGATACAATAAGAGACCCTTGTAAAAAAAAAAAAAAAAATGTAAAAATGTATATATATATATATAGAGAGAGAGAGAGAGAGAGAGAGAGAGAGAGAGAGAGAGAGAGACCATGGAAATCAAATTTACAAAATTTACTACTTAAACCTAAATTCTTTTATGGCGTAAATTTTGCCCCAGCTTTTATATGCACTTTTATATACAGCTTTTATATGTACACATATGTGATCCTTAAAGGTCCTTGATGCTTGTTGCCGGACAGGAGCTGAGCTGGTGCCATAAGCTGTCAGAATACGGCAGTCTATTCTATATGAAATCAGAAGATTCATCTGCTTTTCTAAGATTGGTGGGTAGGAAGAGACATTGACAGACCGGTTGTGGAGCTTAACACTTCTGTGGGTTTCGGTATGTTATAGCTTGTAAAAGATACATTTATGTGCTGTACTGAGTGTACACTGTCATATGACAAGTGAGCAGGACACTCTCTCCAATTTATCCTATAGAGTTATTTTTTAACATTTATAACTAGAGATGAGCGAACAGTGTTCTATCGAACTCATGTTCGATCGGATATCAGGGTGTTCGCCATGTTCGAATCGAATCGAACACCGCGTGGTAAAGTGCGCCATTACTCGATTCCCCTCCCACCTTCCCTGGCGCCTTTTTTGCTCCAATAACAGCGCAGGGTAGGTGGGACAGGAACTACGACACCGGTGACGTTGAGAAAAGTAGGCAAAACCCATTGGCTGCCGAAAACATGTGACCTCTAATTTAAAAGAACAGCGCCGCCCAGGTTCGCGTCATTCTGAGCTTGCAATTCACCGAGGACGGAGGTTTCCGTCCAGCTAGCTAGGGCTTAGATTCTGGGTAGGCAGGGACAGGCTAGGATAGGAAGGAGAAGACAACCACAACAGCTCTTGTAAGAGCTAAATTCCAGGGAGAAGCTTGTCAGTGTAACGTGGCACTGACGGGCTCAATCGCCGCAACCCAGCTTTCCCAGGATCCTGAATGGAATACACTGTCAGTGTATTCCCGTATACCCGATATATACCCCGATACCCGTTCCAACGGTGTGCCCCCCCACCTTCACCCCAGAAATACCCTGCAAGTCCCCTAGCAATAGAATTGGGGCTATATACACCCACAATTTTTACTACTGGTATACAGTGCCATTGTCTGACTGGGAATTCAAAGAATATATTGGGGTTATAAATACCCTCATTTCTTGCTACTGCCATATAGTGCCAGTTTCTGACTGGTAATTCAAAGAATATATTGGGGTTACGTGCACCCACAATTTTTACTACTGGTATACAGTGCCATTGTCTGACTGGGAATTCAAAGAATATATTGGGAATACAAATACCCTCATTTCTTGCTACTGCCATATAGTGCCAGTTTCTGACTGGTAATTCAAAGAATATATTGGGGTTACGTGCACCCACAATTTTTACTACTGGTATACAGTGCCATTGTCTGACTGGGAATTCAAAGAATATATTGGGAATACAAATACCCTCATTTCTTGCTACTGCCATATAGTGCCAGTTTCTGACTGGTAATTCAAAGAATATATTGGGGTTACGTGCACCCACAATTTTTACTACTGGTATACAGTGCCATTGTCTGACTGGGAATTCAAAGAATATATTGGGAATACAAATACCCTCATTTCTTGCTACTGCCATATAGTGCCAGTTTCTGACTGGTAATTCAAAGAATATATTGGGGTTACGTGCACCCACAATTTTTACTACTGGTATACAGTGCCATTGTCTGACTGGGAATTCAAAGAATATATTGGGAATACAAATACCCTCATTTCTTGCTACTGCCATATAGTGCCAGTGTCTGACTGGGAATTCAAAGAATATATTGGGGTTACGTGCACCCACAATTTTTACTACTGGTATACAGTGCCATTGTCTGACTGGGAATTCAAAGAATATATTGGGAATACAAATACCCTCATTTCTTGCTACTGCCATATAGTGCCAGTGTCTGACTGGGAATTCAAAGAATATATTGGGGTTACGTGCACCCACAATTTTTACTACTGGTATACAGTGCCATTGTCTGACTGGGAATTCAAAGAATATATTGGGAATACAAATACCCTCATTTCTTGCTACTGCCATATAGTGCCAGTTTCTGACTGGTAATTCAAAGAATATATTGGGGTTACGTGCACCCACAATTTTTACTACTGGTATACAGTGCCATTGTCTGACTGGGAATTCAAAGAATATATTGGGAATACAAATACCCTCATTTCTTGCTACTGCCATATAGTGCCAGTGTCTGGCTGGGAATTCAAAGAATATATTGGGGTTACGTGCACCCACAATTTTTACTACTGGTATACAGTGCCATTGTCTGACTGGGAATTCAAAGAATATATTGGGAATACAAATACCCTCATTTCTTGCTACTGCCATATAGTGCCAGTGTCTGACTGGGAATTCAAAGAATATATTGGGGTTACGTGCACCCACAATTTTTACTACTGGTATACAGTGCCATTGTCTGACTGGGAATTCAAAGAATATATTGGGAATACAAATACCCTCATTTCTTGCTACTGCCATATAGTGCCAGTGTCTGACTGGGAATTCAAAGAATATATTGGGGTTACGTGCACCCACAATTTTTACTACTGGTATACAGTGCCATTGTCTGACTGGGAATTCAAAGAATATATTGGGAATACAAATACCCTCATTTCTTGCTACTGCCATATAGTGCCAGTGTCTGACTGGGAATTCAAAGAATATATTGGGGTTACGTGCACCCACAATTTTTACTACTGGTATACAGTGCCATTGTCTGACTGGGAATTCAAAGAATATATTGGGAATACAAATACCCTCATTTCTTGCTACTGCCATATAGTGCCAGTGTCTGACTGGGAATTCAAAGAATATATTGGGGTTACGTGCACCCACAATTTTTACTACTGGTATACAGTGCCATTGTCTGACTGGGAATTCAAAGAATATATTGGGAATACAAATACCCTCATTTCTTGCTACTGCCATATAGTGCCAGTGTCTGACTGGGAATTCAAAGAATATATTGGGGTTACGTGCACCCACAATTTTTACTACTGGTATACAGTGCCATTGTCTGACTGGGAATTCAAAGAATATATTGGGAATACAAATACCCTCATTTCTTGCTACTGCCATATAGTGCCAGTGTCTGACTGGGAATTCAAAGAATATATTGGGGTTACGTGCACCCACAATTTTTACTACTGGTATACAGTGCCATTGTCTGACTGGGAATTCAAAGAATATATTGGGAATACAAATACCCTCATTTCTTGCTACTGCCATATAGTGCCAGTTTCTGACTGGTAATTCAAAGAATATATTGGGGTTACGTGCACCCACAATTTTTACTACTGGTATACAGTGCCAATTTCTAACTAGGAATTCAAAATGCGCAAGGCTCCCGGAAAGGGACGTGGACGAGGCCGTGGGCGAGGTCGGGGGAATGGTTCTGGGGAGCAAGGTAGCAGTGAAGCCACAGGGCGTCCCGTGCCTACTCCTGTGGGGCAGCAAGCATTGCGCCACTCCACAGTGCCAGGGTTGCTTGCCACATTAACTAAACTGCAGGGTACAAACCTTAGTAGGCCCGAGAACCAGGAACAGGTCTTGCAATGGCTGTCAGAGAACGCTTACAGCACATTGTCCAGCAGCCAGTCAGACTCTGCCTCCTCTCCTCCTATTACCCAACAGTCTTGTCTTCCTTCCTCCCAAAATTCCGAAGCTTTACAGAACAATAACCCAAACTGTCCCTGCTCCCCAGAGCTGTTCTCCGCTCCTTTCATTGTCCCTCAACCTGCCTCTCCACGTCACGATTCCACGAACCTAACAGAGGAGCATCTGTGTCCAGATGCTCAAACACTAGAGTCTCCTCCATCTCCGTTCGATTTGGTGGTGGATGACCAGCAACCCACCCTCATCGACGATGATGTGACGCAGTTGCCGTCAGGGCATCCAGTTGACCGGCGCATTGTGCGGGAGGAGGAGATGAGACAGGAGTTGGAAGAGGAAGTGGTGGATGATGAGGACACTGACCCGACCTGGACAGGGGGGATGTCAAGCGGGGAAAGTAGTGTGGATGTTGAGGCAGGTGCAGCACCAAAAAGGGTAGCTAGAGGCAGAGGCAGAGGTCAGCAGCTTAGGCGAAGCCAGGCCACACCCGGAATCTCCCAAGATGTTCCAGTTCGTACCCAGCCCCGAAAAACTTCCACCTCGAGGGCACGTTTCTCGAAGGTGTGGAGTTTTTTCAAGGAATGCGCCGAGGACAGATATAGTGTTGTCTGCACAATTTGCCTCTCGAAATTGATTAGGGGCTCTGAGAAGAGCAACCTGTCCACCACTTCAATGCGCCGTCATTTGGAATCCAAGCACTAGAATCAGTGGCAGGCAGCAACGGCAGGACAAAGGCCGCCTGCCGTTCACGCCACTGCCACTGCCTCTGCCACTGCCTCTGCCTCTGCCACTGCCACTGCTGACTGTGCTGGCGATGCACTCCAGAGGACGAGCCAGGACACCACTTCATCTGCCTCCGCCACTTTGTTGACTTCTACCTCATCCTCCCCTGGTCCTGTCTTATCTCCTTCTCCTGCACCATCAAAGGCACCATCAGGCGTTTCTTTACAACAACCCACCATCTCTCAGACATTGGAGCGGCGGCAGAAATACACTGCTAACCACCCACACGCGCAAGCCTTGAACGCCAACATCGCTAAACTGCTGGCCCAGGAGATGTTGGCGTTCTGGCTTATTGAAACTCCCGCCTTCCTGGACCTGATGGCAACTGCGGCACCTCGCTATGCCGTCCCTAGCCGTCACTACTTCTCCCGGTGTGCCGTCCCCGCCTTGCACCAGCACGTGTCACTCAACATCAGGCGGGCCCTTAGTTCCGCGCTTTGCACAAAGGTCCACTTGACCACCGACGCGTGGACAAGTGCATGCGGACAGGGACGCTACATTTCACTGACGGCACACTGGGTGAATGTAGTTGAGGCTGGGACTGCTTCCCAAACTGGCCCGGTGTACCTCGTCTCCCCGCCTAACATTCCTGGCAGGGACACGAGAAGAACACCCCCCTCCTCCTCCTCCTCTACCGCCTCCTCCTCCGCCACCGCCTCCTCCTCCGCCACCGTCTCCTCCTCCGCTGTTAGATTGACCCCAGCTACGAGTTGGAAACGTTGCAGCACTGGCGTTGGTAGACGTCAGCAGGCTGTGCTGAAGCTGATCAGCTTGGGGGACAGACAGCACACTGCCTCCGAGGTGAGGGATGCCCTCCTCGATGAGACGGCAATATGGTTTGAGCCGCTGCACCTGGGCCCAGGCATGGTCGTTTGTGATAACGGCCGGAACCTGGTAGCAGCTCTGGAACTTGCCGGACTCCAACATGTTCCATGCCTGGCCCACGTCTTCAACCTAGTGGTGCAACGTTTCCTAAAGAGCTACCCCAATGTTCCAGAGCTACTGGTGAAAGTGCGGCGCATGTGCGCCCACTTTCGCAAGTCGACAGTAGCCGCTGCTAGCTTAAAATCTCTCCAGCAACGCCTGCATGTGCCACAACACCGGCTTTTGTGCGACGTCCCCACACGCTGGAACTCAACGTTTCAGATGTTGAATAGAGTGGTTGAGCAGCAGAGACCTTTGATGGAATACCAGCTACAAAACCCTAGGGTGCCACAAAGTCAGCTGCCTCAGTTTCACATCCATGAGTGGCCATGGATGAGAGACCTTTGTGACATCCTACGGGTCTTTGAGGAGTCCACAAGGAGGGTGAGCTCTGAGGATGCGATGGTGAGCCTTACAATCCCGCTCTTGTGTGTTCTGAGAGAATCCCTGATTGACATCAGCGATAACTCAGATCACACAGAGGAGTTAGGGATAGCATCCGATCCGTCACAGCTGGAGAGTAGGTCCACACATCTGTCCGCTTCACTGCGTTTAATGGAGGAGGAGGAGGAGGAGGAGGAGGAAGAAGAGTTGTCCGATGATGTGATGGTGATACAGGAGGCTTCCGGGCAACTTCGAATCGTCCCATTGTTGCAGCGCGGATGGGTAGACATGGAGGATGAGGAGGAAATGGAGATTGAACTTTCCGGTGGGGCCAGAGGAGTCATGCCAACTAACACTGTGGCAGACATGGCTGAGTTCATGTTGGGGTGCTTTACAACCAACAAGCGTATTGTCAAAATCATGGAGGACAACCAGTACTGGATCTTTGCTATCCTTGACCCCCGGTATAAAAACAACATCTCGTCTTTTATTCCGGTAGAGGGGAGGGCCAATCGCATCAATGCTTGCCACAGGCAATTGGTGCAGAATATGATGGAGATGTTTCCAGCATGTGACGTTGGCGGCAGGGAGGGCAGTTCCTCCAGTAGGCAACCAAGTTCTCACCGGTCCACACAAACGAGGGGCACACTGTCTAAGGTCTGGGACACCTTGATGGCACCCCCTCGCCAAAGTGCCGCCACGGAGGGTCCTAGTGTCACCAGGCGTGAGAAGTATAGGCGCATGTTGCGGGAATACCTTTCCGACCACAGCCCTGTCCTCTCCGACCCCTCTGCGCCCTACACGTATTGGGTGTCGAAGTTGGACCTGTGGCTTGAACTTGCCCTATATGCCTTGGAGGTGCTGTCCTGTCCTGCCGCCAGCGTCCTATCTGAGAGGGTGTTCAGTGCAGCCGGTGGCATCATCACTGACAAGCGCACCCGTCTGTCAGCTGAGAGTGCCGACCGGCTCATTTTGATAAAAATGAACCACCACTGGATAGAGCCTTCATTTTTGTGCCCACCTGTGTAAAGCACCCCAACATGAAACTCCATGTCTGTACTCAACCTCTCCAATTCCTCCGCATCCTCATACTCATCCACCATAAGCGTTGCACAATTCTGCTAATACTAGGCTCCCTCCAACATGATTTCCCCCAACTCTGCTGGTTAGAGGCTCCCTCCACCCTGATTTCCACCAACTCTGCTGGTTAGAGGCTCCCTCCACCCTGCTTTCCCACAACTCTGCTGGTTAGAGGCTCCCTCCACCATGAATTTGCCCAAACTGGGCTGGTTAGAGGCTCCCTCCACCATGAATTGGTCCAAACTGGGGTTTTTAGAGGCTCCCTCCACCATGATTTTGCCAAAACTGGGCTGTTTAGAGGCTCCCTCCACCATGAATTGGTCCAAATTGGGGTTTTTAGAGGCTCCCTCCACCATGAATTTGCCCAAACTGGGCTGGTTAGAGGCTCCCTCCACCATGAATTGGTCCAAACTGGGCTGGTTAGAGGCTCCCTCCACCATGAATTGGTCCAAATTGGGGTTTTTAGAGGCTCCCTCCACCAGGAATTGGTCCAAACTGGGCTGTTTAGAGGCTCCCTCCACCATGAATTGGTCCAAACTGGGGTTTTTAGAGGCTCCCTCCACCATGAATTGGTCCAAACTGGGCTGTTTAGAGGCTCCCTCCACCATGAATTGGTCCAAACTGGGTTTTTTAGAGGCTCCCTCCACCATGAATTGGTCCAAACTGGGGTTTTTAGAGGCTCCCTCCACCATGAATTGGTCCAAACTGGGGTTTTTAGAGGCTCCCTCCACCATGAATTGGTCCAAACTGGGGTTTTTAGAGGCTCCCTCCACCATGAATTTGCCCAAACTGGGCTGTTTAGAGGCTCCCTCCACCATGAATTGGTCCAAACTGGGTTTTTTAGAGGCTCCCTCCACCATGAATTGGTCCAAACTGGGGTTTTTAGAGGCTCCCTCCACCATGAATTGGTCCAAACTGGGGTTTTTAGAGGCTCCCTCCACCATGAATTTGCCCAAACTGGGCTGTTTAGAGGCTCCCTCCACCATGAATTTGCCCAAACTGGGCTGTTTAGAGGCTCCCTCCACCATGAATTTGCCCAAACTGGGCTGGTTAGAGGCTCCCTCCACCATGAATTGGTCCAAACTGGGGTTTTTAGAGGCTCCCTCCACCATGAATTGGTCCAAACTTGGCTGTTTAGAGGCTCCCTCCACCATTAATTGGTCCAAACTGGGCTGGTTAGAGGCTCCCTCCACCATGAATTGGTCCAAACTGGGTTTTTTAGAGGCTCCCTCCACCATGAATTGGTCCAAACTGGGGTTTTTAGAGGCTCCCTCCACCATGAATTGGTCCAAACTGGGCTGTTTAGCGGCTCCCTCCACCATTAATTGGTCCAAACTGGGCTGGTTAGAGGCTCCCTCCACCATGAATTTGCCCAAACTGGGCTGTTTAGAGGCTCCCTCCACCATGAATTTGCCCAAACTGGGCTGGTTAGAGGCTCCCTCCACCATGAATTGGTCCAAACTGGGGTTTTTAGAGGCTCCCTCCACCATGAATTGGTCCAAACTTGGCTGTTTAGAGGCTCCCTCCACCATTAATTGGTCCAAACTGGGCTGGTTAGAGGCTCCCTCCACCATGAATTGGTCCAAACTGGGTTTTTTAGAGGCTCCCTCCACCATGAATTGGTCCAAACTGGGCTGGTTAGAGGCTCCCTCCACCATGAATTTCCCAAAACTTGGCTGTTTAGAGGCTCCCTCCACCATTAATTGGTCCAAACTGGGCTGTTTAGAGGCTCCCTCCACCATGAATTTGCCCAAACTGGGCTGTTTAGAGGCTCCCTCCACCATGAATTGGTCCAAACTGGGTTTTTTAGAGGCTCCCTCCACCATGAATTGGTCCAAACTGGGCTGTTTAGAGGCTCCCTCCACCATGAATTTGCCCAAACTGGGCTGGTTAGAGGCTCCCTCCACCATTAATTGGTCCAAACTGGGCTGGTTAGAGGCTCCCTCCACCATGAATTTGCCCAAACTGGGCTGTTTAGAGGCTCCCTCCACCATGAATTTGCCCAAACTGGGCTGTTTAGAGGCTCCCTCCACCATGAATTTGCCCAAACTGGGCTGGTTAGAGGCTCCCTCCACCATGAATTGGTCCAAACTGGGTTTTTTAGAGGCTCCCTCCACCATGAATTTGCCCAAACTGGGCTGGTTAGAGGCTCCCTCCACCATGAATTGGTCCAAACTGGGTTTTTTAGAGGCTCCCTCCACCATGAATTGGTCCAAACTGGGCTGTTTAGAGGCTCCCTCCACCATGAATTTGCCCAAACTGGGCTGGTTAGAGGCTCCCTCCACCATGAATTGGTCCAAACTGGGGTTTTTAGAGGCTCCCTCCACCATGAATTGGTCCAAACTGGGCTGTTTAGAGGCTCCCTCCACCATGAATTTGCCCAAACTGGGCTGGTTAGAGGCTCCCTCCACCATGAATTGGTCCAAACTGGGGTTTTTAGAGGCTCCCTCCACCATGAATTGGTCCAAACTTGGCTGTTTAGAGGCTCCCTCCACCATTAATTGGTCCAAACTGGGCTGTTTAGCGGCTCCCTCCACCATTAATTGGTCCAAACTGGGCTGGTTAGAGGCTCCCTCCACCATGAATTTGCCCAAACTGGGCTGTTTAGAGGCTCCCTCCACCATGAATTTGCCCAAACTGGGCTGGTTAGAGGCTCCCTCCACCATGAATTGGTCCAAACTGGGGTTTTTAGAGGCTCCCTCCACCATGAATTGGTCCAAACTTGGCTGTTTAGAGGCTCCCTCCACCATTAATTGGTCCAAACTGGGCTGGTTAGAGGCTCCCTCCACCATGAATTGGTCCAAACTGGGTTTTTTAGAGGCTCCCTCCACCATGAATTTGCCCAAACTGGGCTGTTTAGAGGCTCCCTCCACCATGAATTGGTCCAAACTGGGCTGGTTAGAGGCTCCCTCCACCATGAATTTCCCAAAACTTGGCTGTTTAGAGGTTCCCTCCACCATTAATTGGTCCAAACTGGGCTGGTTAGAGGCTCCCTCCACCATGAATTTGCCCAAACTGGGCTGTTTAGAGGCTCCCTCCACCATGAATTGGTCCAAACTGGGTTTTTTAGAGGCTCCCTCCACCATGAATTGGTCCAAACCGGGCTGTTTAGAGGCTCCCTCCACCATGAATTTGCCCAAACTGGGCTGGTTAGAGGCTCCCTCCACCATGAATTGGTCCAAACTGGGCTGGTTAGAGGCTCCCTCCACCATGAATTTGCCCAAACTGGGCTGTTTAGAGGCTCCCTCCACCATGAATTGGTCCAAACTGGGTTTTTTAGAGGCTCCCTCCACCATGAATTGGTCCAAACTGGGCTGTTTAGAGGCTCCCTCCACCATGAATTTGCCCAAACTGGGCTGGTTAGAGGCTCCCTCCACCATTAATTGGTCCAAACTGGTCTGGTTAGAGGCTCCCTCCACCATGAATTTGCCCAAACTGGGCTGTTTATAGGCTCCCTCCACCATGAATTTGCCCAAACTGGGCTGGTTAGAGGCTCCCTCCACCATGAATTGGTCCAAACTGGGTTTTTTAGAGGCTCCCTCCACCATGAATTTGCCCAAACTGGGCTGGTTAGAGGCTCCCTCCACCATGAATTGGTCCAAACTGGGTTTTTTAGAGGCTCCCTCCACCATGAATTTGCCCAAACTGGGCTGGTTAGAGGCTCCCTCCACCATGAATTGGTCCAAACTGGGTTTTTTAGAGGCTCCCTCCACCATGAATTTGCCCACACTGGGCTGGTTAGAGGCTCCCTCCACCATGAATTGCTCCAAACTGGGGTTTTTAGAGGCTCCCTCCACCATGAATTTGCCCAAACTGGGGTGTTTAGAGGCTCCCTCCACCATGAATTTGCCCAAACTCTGCTGGTTAGAGGCTCAATCCACCCTGATTTTCAAAACAAATGTTGGTGCCAACCTCAACTTACTACAAGGGCCAAATTCACTGCTGGTGACAAGCTCTCCTCACTGCAAGTGCCAAATACACATGTTTCAAGGTGTTTTCCTACTGTCAGAGATGTGGTATTGAGTGTGTAAAGTGTGTAGTTGTTAGGCTGTGATGTTGGGGTAATAGAGGGTCTTTGGTGTGTTAGATGCCCCCAGACATGCTTCCCCTGCTGTCCCAGTGTCATTCCAGAGGTGTTGGCATCATTTCCTGGGGTGTCATAGTGGACTTGGTGACCCTCCAGACACGGATTTGGGTTTCCCCCTTAACGAGTATCTGTTCCCCATAGACTATAATGGGGTTCGAAACCCATTCGAACACACGAACATTGAGCGGCTGTTCGAATCGAATTTCGAACCTCGAACATTTTAGTGTTCGCTCATCTCTATTTATAACATATTACTTCCTTTGGGTACTATAGTAATGACTAGAGGTGACCAAACTAGCTTGGATCGAACTCAAGTGGAACAGAACTTTCCAAAAGTTTTGTGTTTTTTCAACTGCAAACATCATGACATCTTGACACCTCATAAGAATGGGCCTCAGTATTCACTCCAGGTGCGTAATGTCACCAAGGAGACTGGAAGAGGTCAAAATAGGAATGAAACTGCTCTGCAAGGATGCCCAGAAGGAGGGGGGGGGGGAGCTGAGTGTAGTTTGTTTTGTTTTTTTACACATACTCTAAGGTATGAAAAGATCCCAGAGTATAATAAATTTTACTTATGGTTCTATCCGAACAACTTTGGTCCAAAACAAACCAGACCAGAGCTGAATTATCCAAACCTTAGATGAAACCAATCTTCAGAGGTTCACCCATCTATAGGCTAAGGCCCCACATTGCAGAAATGCAGCTTTTTTTGTTGTAGATTTTGCTGCGGTTTTTTGAGCCAAAGACAAGAATGTCTATAAAAGGAATGAGAAATATATAGAAATATATAGGAAGTTCTTATACTTCTACCTTCTGCTCAATCCACTTCTGGCTTTGGCTAAAAATAAACCACAACAAAATATGCAACAAAAAAAGCTGTGTTTCCGCAATGTGGGGCTTCAGCCTTAGTTGGCTTAAATAGGTTAATCATATGAATTGTCAATTGCAAATGTATCTCAGAACTGCAGTGCTCTGGAAATGATTCATATACATTATATAGTTAGAATCACATTTTTATGTTTTAATCTAGAAATCCCATTGTCCACTGTATATTGTTATTGTCTATGGTGAATTTGATGATTGTTTTTTCCTTATTCTAACATGGACAGGGTTTTTTTTTAATTGGATATTTCCTCTTTTTTTATGTGATGTTCTTTCTCAAGCCGTAATATGTGAGTGTATTTGCTGAGTCTGTCAATTAATCTCACATATCTAAAGAGCCAACTGTATTTACACATATGTTTTCCCAATTCACTCCTCATTGTACGAGCCAATTGAGCAAGGGTTCCCAGATGTACGAAAAGAGAAGCACAGTCATGGAGGATAATCATTCCCTTTCTTATTGTCAGTCTTACTTAGCAGAAGCCCTATGGATTACACCACAGTGCTATATGGAAATTTAATAATAAAATGTTGCTAAGCATTAAACAATGGTAAAAGAGTCCTTGAATAAATATACAATGTCTCTGGTGCTTTATTCCATTGAGCACATAAAACATGAATCTGCAAGTATATAACTTATATTTAATAAGGAAAACAATAGACAAGCTCTAGGGTAATATCGTAGTCATGTTATCACTAATATCACAAAAGCTTTCAATATGGATTTTATGGAACATGTGGCTGCAACTGTAATGAAAAATATTCACTCTACTTGCTTAGACCATTGAATAGGCTGTAAGTAGCAATGGAGAATTTTGGAGAAGCAAAACTAGAAGCCACTTATTTAAGCAGATGAGTGTCACCAATGAAGACTAATGCAGGTTCACATCTGCGTTCTGGTGTCCGCTTGGGGACCCTCCTGAATAGAAACCTATCTACATAAAAAAGTGGTTACTTAAGGAAACACGCGGAACCCATAGACTATAATCGGGTCCGTGTGGTTTCCGCTCAATTTTCGCATGAAAAATGCAGAGAGAAAAGTGCTGCTTGCAGGACTTTGCTCTCTGTATATATTTCAGGTGGATCGAGGAACGGAATGGCCTGAACGCAAATGTGAACTGGGTCTAAGAGATGCCAGTGCTTCTGAGGAAGTGGGTGCTGTGGTGGTCACTGAGTTTAGTTCTTGCAAGAAAGACTACCTAATCTTGCCTAGCTGAATAGACTACAATCTAAAAGCGTAAGGCTAAATTCACATCTGTGCCAGTCTCAATAGGAGACTGGGTATGTTTCCATAGGTATAATTGACATGCTCCGATTTCCAAAACTGCAACAGTTTTCGAAATCGCAACATGTCCACTATGTATATTTTTTCACAATGTGTGAATGAGATTCGCTATGCAGTGACCATTTCAGCCACGGCCAAACCTCAGCTTTTATGCCATGTGAAGCCCCAGCCATAAGTTCATTTACAGAGATGACAATGATAAACATTTTTAATCATTTTTTTATAATGAATGTACAACAAAAAATCACATACTGTACAAATGGAAAGCTATGGACACATGGATATTAAATGGAACAAAAACAGAAGTTGTTCTTTGGTTGAATGAGCATGGATGTGTGACTAAGGTCAGAAGCTGAAATCGCACATGCAGTTTTTATGGTGTTTTTTGTTTTTTGGACACAGAAGTGGATACAAAAGACAGAAGTCTCAATCAATGACCCTCCTGTTGGGTCCAATTCTGGTTTTAGCTCCATACACTGCATTCAAAAATTGCATGTGTGATTCTAGTCTAAACATGACATGTTTCAAAACCTTTTTTTTTTTCTGTGCAAAGAATATTCTAGACTGTTGCCATAATGTGATACAAGTGACTAACTAATAGTCTCAGTGTAAGAGCAGAATGTGGTCTTAGCTGTTCATGGCGAAAGCTTCTGCCAGCTCTATTACACAAAAGTAGGACATAAGAATGCAGCTCAAGCCCTTTTCATAATGCTCATCCCTGTCTCCAGCACACACTATTTCGAAGGTGCAGCTCCTTTAAAATAGTCTATGCCTTTGAATAACTTTCTCAAGTTTATCCTATTTATGTGTGTTAAATTTTAAAAAGTAGTAAAAAAAAAAAAAAAAAAAAAAAAAAAGAAAGAGAAAAGCTAATAAAATTTGAGTGAAAAATGATAGATGGGATTATCACTCCTTGGATAAGCCTGGAAAGCTAAGGAGAGATTTCATAAACAATAAGCTACAGTGGGATTTAATAATAGAACAAAGCATCACTTAAATTCTGCTACTTTCTCCTCCTCTCCCCTGTAATTCAAGCATATAAATAATCAAATCTGCCCAGCCATTCACTAAGGCACCCCAGCAACATTAACTCCATGACACAAGAATCCAACAATCCATAAGATTTACTGAATAAGGCTTGTTTGAATCAAATTTTTTCTTTTAACCCTTGTGGCTCCACTCCCCAGCCCACATCGCTAAATAGAAAATAAGAAGTTGGCTTAATTAGGGTTTAAATGAAAGCTTTTATTTTGGCAGTGCTGCCGGTGCCTGCGCCGAGTAATTAGCTGAGCGTGTGAAATTAAAGCCCTTACAGCAGTGTAATTATGCACAAGGAAAAGTGTATACTCTGCTTTATCTTCAATTCTGGCCAGCCTTTACGGCTTCATGATAGCTACAGAAACATCTTTACAAAATTGATAACAGCTGTCTGAGTGATTTCCTTCTGAGCTTTTATCAAACATATCAAACTCTTTTTGATGCTTTTTGATTTCATACAAGTATCTTAATTGAAAAAGGGAGTTGTCACCTCTGCTTGATGTAGATCAACGCATGTATTTTTCATCTGGTTTGCTGCTCAGACGATGAAATCTGAATATGCACATCTACCTCGACTCCTAAGACAGATGCAAGTAATTTGTGGCTTCACAGCTGTTATAGAACTACAAACCCCATCATGGCCCGCCAGTCTCACTTCAAGATATTTTGTGATCAGCATGCCATGACACCTCAGGTGCCAAAAATTGCTGATATCTGACAATGGTGATGAAATCAAATCCCATCTTTGTTGCCGAATGACAGAGAAAACAGGATTGCTGTAAGACTTACCAAAAGGATACAACACTAGGATACACTGTCTACCAATAAGTATTTGGACACCTGTGGTAGAATAGAAAAACAACATTTATTCTTATTCAATAGCTGGTAGAACCTCCACATGTGGCAATTACAGCCTCAACCCTCCAGGGCATGCTTTCCACAAGTCCTTGTATGACGGCTAGTGCTATTTTATTCCATTCGGCTTGGAGAAGACAGGTAAGTTCTTTCACCAATTTTGGACGACTGCTGCACCCTTAGTTTGGTGAACAAACTCAATAGGGTTCAAGTCTGGGCTCTGGGCAGGCCAATCCAGTTGGTTAACCTGATTGTTACTGTACAAAGCCATGGTAGACCTCGCTACATGACAGCAGTAGATGAACCAAAAAGTTCTCCAGCAACAACGATCCGGAATCCATGAAGATTAAAACATAACTTTTATTTAGTGGTGAACGGTATTCACATTAAAAGTCCTAGTGCAATGGTATGACAGAAAGCCTACGTGTTTCGGGGATTGGGTACCCCTTAGTCATGGATTCCGGATTGTTGTTGCTGGAGAACTTTTTGGTTCATCTACTGCTACTGTGCATTGTCTCTGCCGAGGGAGATTTCTGAGCACCGATCACTACGTATCCGTCCAGCACCAATGTATCACCAGCTGATATGTGAGTAATTATTGATTTTTTACTGTTTTTTCAAAGAATGATCGAACTGACATCATTGAATATATCAATGCACTCCATACGGAATAGGGCTGTTTGCATTTTTCTCTTAATTTAACTCGCTACATGACAGATGGTGTTGTCATCCTGAAAGTAACATTGGTCCGACCCATAGAACCACCAGAATGTAGGAAGCACACTGTTATCTAAAACAGTGCAATAGGTGTCGGCGTTGTGTTTACCATGCACTCGGATCAAGGCATGACGTACATCACAATCGCAGATATCAAGCACAGCGCCATATATTTTATAGAGACTGGGATTGGTATTGCAACTAATTCCCATTCACAAGGCCACTTCAAATGGCTGATCAGCAGAGGTGCTAAGTGTTAGATACCAACTAATCTGAGTGTCATGGAAATAGATTCATGATTATTAAATATGAATTGCATTGTGGTAAAAGCCTCACTTCATCATTTACCAGCTTTCTCCATCTGTAATGTGACCTAACATAACTAGTGAAGCCCATACTTTTGCTTGGACTCATTCCTAGAGGTCACGTGCAGCCAAAGTTTGGCTATTAGACCGTATAGCTAAATAAACTGTATGGGTATCACAAAATGAATTCATGCAAACACCACAATATGAAGAACAGAAGATCTGAGTAAAAAATGCATAGCAGCAAGAAATTGTTTTGTTACCACGTAACAGAAATATGATTTTGCAAGTGTTGTAAAGCTGCCCATAAGATTGATGTCATTGGGGTCAATCTAATGTATCAGTGGGGTCAATCTAATCTCATCTGCTCTGATGCAGATATTGGGGAAAGCAAGAATCAGACATTTTGGATGCAAGCTGCCTAATTCCTGCAGAAGATGAGCTGCCGTCAGCGGGGTCTAGAAACTGCATATTATCCTCTTCAATTTGGAATTCTTTCCAAGACAAGAGTGCAAGCATTTGGGGAGATCAGTGAAGTTATGTGATGTCCATTGAAACATTTAGGCTTAGTTTACCTCACATCTGGACCTTCCATTAGACATATACATTACAAGTACAATGGAAGGCTCCAATGTATGATACTGTATAGTCATACAGCAGTATTCACATCATATAGGCATCAAAAAACACATACAATGTGCTATATTTTATTGCCGCAGCTTGCTGTATGCTATACTTTTATTTGTTCTTTTAAAAGAAAAATACATGGCTTAGAGAAAAATGGGCACGATCTAGGTTGCAACACAGACCAACAACACATGCCTAAGAGTATGCCAACATTTTGGTGGTTTTTACTGGAGTAAATTCTATGCCAAATAATAAGAAGTGTAAAGTTAGACTACACAGTCTAAGGCTAGGTCTAAACGTGTCTTTGGCTGTGGCTCCATTCTTAATACCAAAGGCCTCCATGTTGCCCTGTGACCCCTTCACTAATGTGACCCCTGCCCAAGGATGCAGTGACTGCTACTTCTAGTCACAAAAACCCTCAGTCCTAATGAGACTTCATTTACTTGCATTAATAAAGAAGTCACAGAGATCTTTGGTCGCGCAGCAAGAGTTGTGGCTAAAGTTACATATCGCCCTAGCCTAAAAATGTGACGGATTTATCATTCAACATTAGACACTTCACACATCAGTGCAGTGGTCAGTATTTTGCATTACTCTTTGTAAGGCAAAACCTCGAGAATGTTGAAAGCAGAGAACAAGTGTAAATCTTTCCATTACACCTTATAGCTACATAGTCTCTACTCCTGGATTTGGGTGACAAACACTGATGTAAAATGCTTACCACAGCACCTTCAAGTGAATAATGGTTTTTACAGGTGAAATATGCAAAGTAATTGTGTTTCCCTTCAATTAATGCACTAAATAAAGGGGCAACACGGTGGCTCAGTAGTTAGCACTGCAGCCTTGGAGCGCTGGAGTCTTAGGTTCAAATCCCACAGGAACAATATTTGCAAGGAGTTTGTATGTTCTCCCCGTGTTTGTGTGGATTTCCTCCCTTTCTACAAAGACATACTGATAGGGAAAAAAGTACATTGTGATCCCTATATGGGGCTCACAATCTACATAGAAAAAAAAATTAATGCACTAAATAAATCACAGCACATGAGGGTAAAACTACATGCATATTTCACTATAACTGATCGATAAAACCATATCCAAATTACAACACATATCTGCTACTGTGCCCCCACTGAGTGGGTACTAAGCTTGGTTACTCATGGAGGGTCTGTACCTAAATTCTCATCCCAAGTAGAATGACTTAAAGTAGGGTTTTCATTAGATGCCTTTATTATGCAGCCACCTCCTCACTCTACTCCTATATTAGTGATAAATTGTAAACTGGATATGAGCACATATTGGGAGGTTAATCTGACCCAATTTAAGGTTACTATTAGACTTACTATTAGGCTTGGGCGAATATACAGCATTTTGGCCTCAGCTGTAAAAGCAGCCAAAAATGCATCGTATTACAGTGCCTGCAAGTTATAGTTTCGGTTAATCCCATCCAGACATTGCAGAAAAAAAATCTGCAGCAGAAATATCTTCTATTATAGGATTATCTATGCCTGTAAGAAGCAAAAAAAATTACAGAAATATAACAATGTATGACTCAGAGTTGGTATTTTTAATAGAAGAATTCAAGTTTGAACAAAATTTAAAAAAATAAATAAAAGAATGCTGAAGGGTGATTGACAAATTCTTTAAAAAATGGTGGTGACAAAGGATGTGCTACATTGGCCAATACAAATCCCAGATCTGTATCATAGGATACAGGAAACCCTAACCACAGTCAATCTTACTGCATTTCCCCAGTTTAAGGTCCCCCACTGCCCAGGGATTCCACATGTAAAAACTGGATACCAGTTGCCGATGTCCAAAGGAATTAATCTAAGGACCACCAATAAGGAAGAGAAATAGAAACTAGGCATGTCATACCTGGATGGCTACAGACTACAGGTCTTAACTAGTGACAACAGTACTGAAACAGTGATAGGCTATGTTCACATCTGCACTCAGTGAGTGTTCCGGGCTTCTATTTCCCATTCCACTCTAAAAATTTCAGAAATCATGCAGAAACCCGGCCGGCCCCATTATAGTCTGTGAGGTCTGTGGGTTTCCGCCAGTAACCATTTTTAAGTGGATTGGGAACGTACACCTAAGTGCAGATGTGAACCTAAAGATAAGGAAAGAGGGACTTCATTGAGCTTTTTCTAGCGCTTAGTACTTAAAATTATTTTTTGCCACATATTTCTAATACCATCAATTAGTCACAAAGGAAAAACTGGTGACCTGCTGGAAATTATTGCTGGTGAAATATACCGATTAAGGAAATATGGAATGATTAACCCCTTCAGGACCAGGCCATTTTTTGTTTCACATTTTTGTTTTACCCTCCTCACATTTCAAGAGCCATAACTTTTTCATTTTTCAGTTCACAGAGTCATATGATGGCTTATTGTTTGCGGGACAAATTGTACTTTGTAATGGCACCATTCAATATGCTGTGCAATGTACTTGGAATCTGGAAAAAAATTCAGAATGAGGTGCAATTGGAGAAAAAATGCACTTGCGCCATTTTCATATGGGTTTAATTTTTACAGCGTTCACTGTTTGGTACAAATGACATGTTACCTGTGTTCTACGTGTCAGTACGAACATGGTGATACCAAATTTATATAGTATTTGAAATGTTTTGATGCTTTTAAAAAAATGATAAACTTTGCAAAATAGAAAAAAAAATTTGTGTCGTCATGTTCTGACACCTGTAACTTTTTCATATTTACATGAATGGAGTTGGTTGTGGTGTCTTTTTATGAGGGACAAGATGACGTTTCTATTGATACCATTTGGGGAAAGCTCTGATGGTTTGATCACTTTTTATTCAATTTTTTATAGGAGGCAAAGTGTTGAAAAAAACGCTATTTGGCTATTTTTATTTTTTTTGCCGCTAAGCTGTTCGCAGTACGGGATAAATGTTTTAATATTCTAATAGTTCGGGCATTTTGGAGCGCAGGGATACCTAATATGTTTATGTTTAATGTTCTTTATTTACTTTTATAGGTAATCTAGGGAAAGGGGGGTGATTTGAAGTTTTATATTTTTTTAATTTTTTTAATACTTTTAAAAACTTTTTTTTTTCTTCTTATACATTTATGATCAGACCCCTTAGGTACCTTGAAACCTAGGGGGTCTGATCGCTCATACTATTCACTGCAATACTACAGTATTGCAGTGAATAGGAAAATCACAGCACTTCTATTAGACGATGCCTCTGGCATTGTCTAATAGATCTAGTGCAGAGACAAGCCTGGAAGCCTTCAATAGGCTTCCGGCTGTCATAGCAACCGATCACCGCCCTCCTGTGACGTTCAGAAGGGCGGCGATCGGCGAAACATGGCGGCGTCCGTGCCGCCAGCGCCGTTTACACACTGCGGTCACGTTTGACCGCAGTGTGTAAAGGGTTAACAGCAGCGATCGGCTCGGGCACCGACCGCTGCTGTTAGTGGCAGGTCCTGGCTGTATTATACAGCCGGCATCTTCACTGTATGGAGCGAGCTCAGCGTGTGAGCTTGCTCCATACATCCCCATGCGACCCATGACGTAATACTACGTCAAAGGTCGTGAAGGGGTTAAAATCCTTAGTAAGTCAAGCATTAAACAGAAAAGATATTCGGTAGTAGAGATGAGTGAGTAGTATTTGATCGAGTAGGTATTCGATCGAATACTACGGTATTCGAAATACTCGTACTCGATCAAACACTACTAGCTGTTCGAAGTTAAGATTCGATGCAGAACCAGCGTTGATTGGCAGAATGCTATACATTGCCAATCAACACTAGTTCTTCTCTTACCTTTAGAAGTCTTCTCCCTGCGCAGTGTCCCCGCCTCCTCTTCCGGCTCTGCATTCACTCTGTTTAGGCATCAGGCCTGGGCAGAGCCGACTGCGCATGTCCGCGCTACAAGAAAATGGCCGCTTACACTGTAAGCGGCCATTTTCTTGTAGCGCGGGCATGCGCAGTCGGCTCTGCCTAGGCCCGATGCCTAGCAGAGTAAATTCAAGGCCGGAACAGGATGTGGGGACGCTGCGCAGGGAGAAGAATCCAGCCCGACCCTCACTCATGGACTTGGTAAGTAGAATTTGATCGAATGTTGCGTACCCCTGAAACGAGCATTTCCCCCCATAGACTATAATGGGGTACGAAACCCGTTCGAACAGTCGAACAGTATGCGGCTGTTCGAATCGGATTTCGAACCTCGAACATTTTAGTGTTCGCTCATCTCTATTCGGTAGGCAACACTCGCACAAACATCAAAGTTGCTACAACATAGTATAAGGATTCTGGGATAATTGTATGACCAGGTATACATTGTAGGTACCAGGTATACATCAATTCCTTCTATATATGGAAACATAATAACTGAACATTGATAGAGGGACTTTGTAGAAAAAGTTAGAATAACAAAATGTTTGTCAGCACTTGTTCTTAGTTGAGACATAACGGAAATATGACATTTTAATATCACAGTTTAGCCAAGATACAACGTATTATCAACTCAATCTCCATATTTGCATTCAAAGCATTGACTACTGTGACCAAAATGAAATGTGAGCCTCAAAAAACATCTTAGACCATAATGGATGTCTTGACACTTTACAGGAATGTTTTTCTAAAGCTACACAATGCAGAGATAAAACAAAGCATGAAATGGAATAGGACATGCAGATTCTAATAGGAGTCTGAAGACAAAGGAGCAGATTTCTAATACTGTCTAATAGAGTATCTCAATTATTAGGCTAGGGTAACATAGCAACTTTGACCACAACTCCCGTCATTCCACCAAAGATCACCATGTTTTCCTGAGACTCTTTTACTTATGTTATGCAAGAGGAGTCTCATTACAAGGATTTTTAGTGGCTAGAAGTAGTAGTCGCAGCACCCGCGGGCAGGGTTTACAATGTGGCTCCATTCTCTTCACTGAAGGATTTACCAGCAATGGAGGAGTCACAAGGCTAGACAGCTATCTTTAGTCAAGGGAGTGGTGTCAAAGCCATGTAGCCTTAGACTGTCTAGTATAACTTAATGCTTCCTATTATTTGGCATAGATTTTACTCCAGAAAAATGCACCAAATTGTTGGGCATGTTTTTCGCAATGTTTTAAAAGATTATGCCTAAAATCATGAGTACTTTCCTATAGAGATGAGCGAACACTAAAATGTTCGAGGTTCGAAATTCGATTCGAACAGCCGCTCAATGTTCGTGTGTTCGAACGGGTTTCGAACCCCATTATAGTCTATGGGGAACAGATACTCGTTAAGGGGGAAACCCAAATCCGTGTCTGGAGGGTCACCAAGTCCACTATGACACCCCAGGAAATGATGCCAACACCTCTGGAATGACACTGGGACAGCAGGGGAAGCATGTCTGGGGGCATCTAACACACCAAAGACCCTCTATTACCCCAACATCACAGCCTAACAACTACACACTTTACACACTCAATACCACCTCTCTGACAGTAGGAAAACACCTTGAAACATGTGTATTTGGCACTTGCAGTGAGGAGAGCTTGTCACCAGCAGTGAATTTGGCCCTTGTAGTAAGTTGAGGTTGGCACCAACATTTGTTTTGAAAATCAGGGTGGATTGAGCCTCTAACCAGCAGAGTTTGGGCAAATTCATGGTGGAGGGAGCCTCTAAACACCCCAGTTTGGGCAAATTCATGGTGGAGGGAGCCTCTAAAAACCCCAGTTTGGACCAATTCATGGTGGAGGGAGCCTCTAACCAGCCCAGTTTGGGCAAATTCATGGTGGAGGGAGCCTCTAAAAAACCCAGTTTGGACCAATTCATGGTGGAGGGAGCCTCTAACCAGCCCAGTTTGGGCAAATTCATGGTGGAGGGAGCCTCTAACCAGCCCAGTTTGGACCAATTAATGGTGGAGGGAGCCTCTAACCAGCCCAGTTTGGACCAATTAATGGTGGAGGGAGCCTCTAACCAGCCCAGTTTGGACCAATTCATGGTGGAGGGAGCCTCTAAACAGCCCAGTTTGGGCAAATTCATGGTGGAGGGAGCCTCTAAAAAACCCAGTTTGGACCAATTCATGGTGGAGGGAGCCTCTAACCAGCCCAGTTTGGACCAATTAATGGTGGAGGGAGCCTCTAACCAGCCCAGTTTGGACCAATTCATGGTGGAGGGAGCCTCTAAACAGCCAAGTTTTGGGAAATTCATGGTGGAGGGAGCCTCTAACCAGCCCAGTTTGGACCAATTCATGGTGGAGGGAGCCTCTAAACAGCCAAGTTTTGGGAAATTCATGGTGGAGGGAGCCTCTAACCAGCCCAGTTTGGACCAATTCATGGTGGAGGGAGCCTCTAAAAAACCCAGTTTGGACCAATTCCTGGTGGAGGGAGCCTCTAAACAGCCCAGTTTGGGCAAATTCATGGTGGAGGGAGCCTCTAACCAGCCCAGTTTGGACCAATTAATGGTGGAGGGAGCCTCTAAACAGCCCAGTTTGGGCAAATTCATGGTGGAGGGAGCCTCTAACCAGCCCAGTTTGGACCAATTCATGGTGGAGGGAGCCTCTAACCAGCCCAGTTTGGACCAATTAATGGTGGAGGGAGCCTCTAAAAAACCCAGTTTGGACCAATTCATGGTGGAGGGAGCCTCTAAACAGCCCAGTTTGGGCAAATTCATGGTGGAGGGAGCCTCTAACCAGCCCAGTTTGGACCAATTAATGGTGGAGGGAGCCTCTAAACAGCCCAGTTTGGGCAAATTCATGGTGGAGGGAGCCTCTAACCAGCCCAGTTTGGACCAATTCATGGTGGAGGGAGCCTCTAACCAGCCCAGTTTGGACCAATTAATGGTGGAGGGAGCCTCTAACCAGCCCAGTTTGGACCAATTCATGGTGGAGGGAGCCTCTAAACAGCCCAGTTTGGGCAAATTCATGGTGGAGGGAGCCTCTAAAAAACCCAGTTTGGACCAATTCATGGTGGAGGGAGCCTCTAACCAGCCCAGTTAGGACCAATTAATGGTGGAGGGAGCCTCTAACCAGCCCAGTTTGGACCAATTCATGGTGGAGGGAGCCTCTAACCAGCCCAGTTTGGACCAATTCATGGTGGAGGGAGCCTCTAAACAGCCCAGTTTGGGCAAATTCATGGTGGAGGGAGCCTCTAACCAGCAGAGTTGGTGGAAATCAGGGTGGAGGGAGCCTCTAACCAGCAGAGTTGGGGGAAATCAGGGTGGAGGGAGCCTAGTATTAGCAGAATTGTGCAACGCTTATGGTGGATGAGTATGAGGATGCGGAGGAATTGGAGAGGTTGAGTACAGACATGGAGTTTCATGTTGGGGTGCTTTACACAGGTGGGCACAAAAATGACGGCTCTACCCAGTGGTGGTTCATTTTTATCAAAGTGAGCCGGTCGGCACTCTCAGCTGACAGACGGGTGCGCTTGTCAGTGATGATGCCACCGGCTGCACTGAACACCCTCTCAGATAGGACGCTGGCGGCAGGACAGGACAGCACCTCCAAGGCATATAGGGCAAGTTCAAGCCACAGGTCCAACTTCGACACCCAATACGTGTAGGGCGCAGAGGGGTCGGAGAGGACAGGGCTGTGGTCGGAAAGGTATTCCCGCAACATGCGCCTATACTTCTCACGCCTGGTGACACTAGGACCCTCCGTGGCGGCACTTTGGCGAGGGGGTGCCATCAAGGTGTCCCAGACCTTAGACAGTGTGCCCCTCGTTTGTGTGGACCGGTGAGAACTTGGTTGCCTACTGGAGGAACTGCCCTCCCTGCCGCCAACGTCACATGCTGGAAACATCTCCATCATATTCTGCACCAATTGCCTGTGGCAAGCATTGATGCGATTGGCCCTCCCCTCTACCGGAATAAAAGACGAGATGTTGTTTTTATACCGGGGGTCAAGGATAGCAAAGATCCAGTACTGGTTGTCCTCCATGATTTTGACAATACGCTTGTCGGTTGTAAAGCACCCCAACATGAACTCAGCCATGTCTGCCACAGTGTTAGTTGGCATGACTCCTCTGGCCCCACCGGAAAGTTCAATCTCCATTTCCTCCTCATCCTCCATGTCTACCCATCCGCGCTGCAACAATGGGACGATTCGAAGTTGCCCGGAAGCCTCCTGTATCACCATCACATCATCGGACAACTCTTCTTCCTCCTCCTCCTCCTCCTCCTCCTCCATTAAACGCAGTGAAGCGGACAGATGTGTGGACCTACTCTCCAGCTGTGACGGATCGGATGCTATCCCTAACTCCTCTGTGTGATCTGAGTTATCCCTGATGTCAATCAGGGATTCTCTCAGAACACACAAGAGCGGGATTGTAAGGCTCACCATCGCATCCTCAGAGCTCACCCTCCTTGTGGACTCCTCAAAGACCCGTAGGATGTCACAAAGGTCTCTCATCCATGGCCACTCATGGATGTGAAACTGAGGCAGCTGACTTTGTGGCACCCTAGGGTTTTGTAGCTGGTATTCCATCAAAGGTCTCTGCTGCTCAACCACTCTATTCAACATCTGAAACGTTGAGTTCCAGCGTGTGGGGACGTCGCACAAAAGCCGGTGTTGTGGCACATGCAGGCGTTGCTGGAGAGATTTTAAGCTAGCAGCGGCTACTGTCGACTTGCGAAAGTGGGCGCACATGCGCCGCACTTTCACCAGTAGCTCTGGAACATTGGGGTAGCTCTTTAGGAAACGTTGCACCACTAGGTTGAAGACGTGGGCCAGGCATGGAACATGTTGGAGTCCGGCAAGCTCCAGAGCTGCTACCAGGTTCCGGCCGTTATCACAAACGACCATGCCTGGGCCCAGGTGCAGCGGCTCAAACCATATTGCCGTCTCATCGAGGAGGGCATCCCTCACCTCGGAGGCAGTGTGCTGTCTGTCCCCCAAGCTGATCAGCTTCAGCACAGCCTGCTGACGTCTACCAACGCCAGTGCTGCAACGTTTCCAACTCGTAGCTGGGGTCAATCTAACAGCGGAGGAGGAGGCGGTGGCGGAGGAGGAGGCGGTGGCGGAGGAGGAGGCGGTAGAGGAGGAGGAGGAGGGGGGTGTTCTTCTCGTGTCCCTGCCAGGAATGTTAGGCGGGGAGACGAGGTACACCGGGCCAGTTTGGGAAGCAGTCCCAGCCTCAACTACATTCACCCAGTGTGCCGTCAGTGAAATGTAGCGTCCCTGTCCGCATGCACTTGTCCACGCGTCGGTGGTCAAGTGGACCTTTGTGCAAAGCGCGGAACTAAGGGCCCGCCTGATGTTGAGTGACACGTGCTGGTGCAAGGCGGGGACGGCACACCGGGAGAAGTAGTGACGGCTAGGGACGGCATAGCGAGGTGCCGCAGTTGCCATCAGGTCCAGGAAGGCGGGAGTTTCAACAAGCCGGAACGCCAACATCTCCTGGGCCAGCAGTTTAGCGATGTTGGCGTTCAAGGCTTGCGCATGTGGGTGGTTAGCAGTGTATTTCTGCCGCCGCTCCAATGTCTGAGAGATGGTGGGTTGTTGTAAAGAAACGCCTGATGGTGCCTTTGATGGTGCAGGAGAAGGAGATAAGACAGGACCAGGGGAGGATGAGGTAGAAGTCAACAAAGTGGCGGAGGCAGATGAAGTGGTGTCCTGGCTCGTCCTCTGGAGTGCATCGCCAGCACAGTCAGCAGTGGCAGTGGCAGAGGCAGTGGCAGAGGCAGTGGCAGTGGCGTGAACGGCAGGCGGCCTTTGTCCTGCCGTTGCTGCCTGCCACTGATTCCAGTGCTTGGATTCCAAATGACGGCGCATTGAAGTGGTGGACAGGTTGCTCTTCTCAGAGCCCCTAATCAATTTCGAGAGGCAAATTGTGCAGACAACACTATATCTGTCCTCGGCGCATTCCTTGAAAAAACTCCACACCTTCGAGAAACGTGCCCTCGAGGTGGGAGTTTTTCGGGGCTGGGTACGAACTGGAACATCTTGGGAGATTCCGGGTGTGGCCTGGCTTCGCCTAAGCTGCTGACCTCTGCCTCTGCCTCTAGCTACCCTTTTTGGTGCTGCACCTGCCTCAACATCCACACTACTTTCCCCGCTTGACATCCCCCCTGTCCAGGTCGGGTCAGTGTCCTCATCATCCACCACTTCCTCTTCCAACTCCTGTCTCATCTCCTCCTCCCGCACAATGCGCCGGTCAACTGGATGCCCTGACGGCAACTGCGTCACATCATCGTCGATGAGGGTGGGTTGCTGGTCATCCACCACCAAATCGAACGGAGATGGAGGAGACTCTAGTGTTTGAGCATCTGGACACAGATGCTCCTCTGTTAGGTTCGTGGAATCGTGACGTGGAGAGGCAGGTTGAGGGACAATGAAAGGAGCGGAGAACAGCTCTGGGGAGCAGGGACAGTTTGGGTTATTGTTCTGTAAAGCTTCGGAATTTTGGGAGGAAGGAAGACAAGACTGTTGGGTAATAGGAGGAGAGGAGGCAGAGTCTGACTGGCTGCTGGACAATGTGCTGTAAGCGTTCTCTGACAGCCATTGCAAGACCTGTTCCTGGTTCTCGGGCCTACTAAGGTTTGTACCCTGCAGTTTAGTTAATGTGGCAAGCAACCCTGGCACTGTGGAGTGGCGCAATGCTTGCTGCCCCACAGGAGTAGGCACGGGACGCCCTGTGGCTTCACTGCTACCTTGCTCCCCAGAACCATTCCCCCGACCTCGCCCACGGCCTCGTCCACGTCCCTTTCCGGGAGCCTTGCGCATTTTGAATTCCTAGTTAGAAATTGGCACTGTATACCAGTAGTAAAAATTGTGGGTGCACGTAACCCCAATATATTCTTTGAATTCCCAGTCAGACACTGGCACTATATGGCAGTAGCAAGAAATGAGGGTATTTGTATTCCCAATATACTCTTTGAATTCCCAGTCAGACAATGGCACTGTATACCAGTAGTAAAAATTGTGGGTGCACGTAACCCCAATATATTCTTTGAATTCCCAGTCAGAAACTGGCACTATATGGCAGTAGCAAGAAATGAGGGTATTTGTATTCCCAATATACTCTTTGAATTCCCAGTCAGACAATGGCACTGTATACCAGTAGTAAAAATTGTGGGTGCACGTAACCCCAATATATTCTTTGAATTCCCAGTCAGAAACTGGCACTATATGGCAGTAGCAAGAAATGAGGGTATTCGTATTCCCAATATACTCTTTGAATTCCCAGTCAGACAATGGCACTGTATACCAGTAGTAAAAATTGTGGGTGCACGTAACCCCAATATATTCTTTGAATTACCAGTCAGAAACTGGCACTATATGGCAGTAGCAAGAAATGAGGGTATTTATAACCCCAATATATTCTTTGAATTCCCAGTCAGACAATGGCACTGTATACCAGTAGTAAAAATTGTGGGTGCACGTAACCCCAATATATTCTTTGAATTCCCAGTCAGACAATGGCACTGTATACCAGTAGTAAAAATTGTGGGTGCACGTAACCCCAATATATTCTTTGAATTACCAGTCAGAAACTGGCACTATATGGCAGTAGCAAGAAATGAGGGTATTTGTATTCCCAATATACTCTTTGAATTCCCAGTCAGACAATGGCACTGTATACCAGTAGTAAAAATTGTGGGTGCACGTAACCCCAATATATTCTTTGAATTACCAGTCAGAAACTGGCACTATATGGCAGTAGCAAGAAATGAGGGTATTTGTATTCCCAATATACTCTTTGAATTCCCAGTCAGACAATGGCACTGTATACCAGTAGTAAAAATTGTGGGTGCACGTAACCCCAATATATTCTTTGAATTACCAGTCAGAAACTGGCACTATATGGCAGTAGCAAGAAATGAGGGTATTTGTATTCCCAATATACTCTTTGAATTCCCAGTCAGACAATGGCACTGTATACCAGTAGTAAAAATTGTGGGTGCACGTAACCCCAATATATTCTTTGAATTACCAGTCAGAAACTGGCACTATATGGCAGTAGCAAGAAATGAGGGTATTTGTATTCCCAATATACTCTTTGAATTCCCAGTCAGACAATGGCACTGTATACCAGTAGTAAAAATTGTGGGTGCACGTAACCCCAATATATTCTTTGAATTACCAGTCAGAAACTGGCACTATATGGCAGTAGCAAGAAATGAGGGTATTTATAACCCCAATATATTCTTTGAATTCCCAGTCAGACAATGGCACTGTATACCAGTAGTAAAAATTGTGGGTGCACGTAACCCCAATATATTCTTTGAATTCCCAGTCAGACAATGGCACTGTATACCAGTAGTAAAAATTGTGGGTGCACGTAACCCCAATATATTCTTTGAATTACCAGTCAGAAACTGGCACTATATGGCAGTAGCAAGAAATGAGGGTATTTGTATTCCCAATATACTCTTTGAATTCCCAGTCAGACAATGGCACTGTATACCAGTAGTAAAAATTGTGGGTGCACGTAACCCCAATATATTCTTTGAATTACCAGTCAGAAACTGGCACTATATGGCAGTAGCAAGAAATGAGGGTATTTGTATTCCCAATATACTCTTTGAATTCCCAGTCAGACAATGGCACTGTATACCAGTAGTAAAAATTGTGGGTGCACGTAACCCCAATATATTCTTTGAATTACCAGTCAGAAACTGGCACTATATGGCAGTAGCAAGAAATGAGGGTATTTGTATTCCCAATATACTCTTTGAATTCCCAGTCAGACAATGGCACTGTATACCAGTAGTAAAAATTGTGGGTGCACGTAACCCCAATATATTCTTTGAATTACCAGTCAGACACTGGCACTATATGGCAGTAGCAAGAAATGAGGGTATTTGTATTCCCAATATACTCTTTGAATTCCCAGTCAGACAATGGCACTGTATACCAGTAGTAAAAATTGTGGGTGCACGTAACCCCAATATATTCTTTGAATTCCCAGTCAGACAATGGCACTATATGGCAGTAGCAAGAAATGAGGGTATTTATAACCCCAATATATTCTTTGAATTCCCAGTCAGACAATGGCACTGTATACCAGTAGTAAAAATTGTGGGTGCACGTAACCCCAATATATTCTTTGAATTCCCAGTCAGACAATGGCACTGTATACCAGTAGTAAAAATTGTGGGTGCACGTAACCCCAATATATTCTTTGAATTCCCAGTCAGAAACTGGCACTATATGGCAGTAGCAAGAAATGAGGGTATTTGTATTCCCAATATACTCTTTGAATTCCCAGTCAGACAATGGCACTGTATACCAGTAGTAAAAATTGTGGGTGCACGTAACCCCAATATATTCTTTGAATTCCCGGTCAGAAACTGGCACTATATGGCAGTAGCAAGAAATGAGGGTATTTGTATTCCCAATATACTCTTTGAATTCCCAGTCAGACAATGGCACTGTATACCAGTAGTAAAAATTGTGGGTGCACGTAACCCCAATATATTCTTTGAATTACCAGTCAGAAACTGGCACTATATGGCAGTAGCAAGAAATGAGGGTATTTATAACCCCAATATATTCTTTGAATTCCCAGTCAGACAATGGCACTGTATACCAGTAGTAAAAATTGTGGGTGCACGTAACCCCAATATATTCTTTGAATTACCAGTCAGAAACTGGCACTATATGGCAGTAGCAAGAAATGAGGGTATTTATAACCCCAATATATTCTTTGAATTCCCAGTCAGACAATGGCACTGTATACCAGTAGTAAAAATTGTGGGTGCACGTAACCCCAATATATTCTTTGAATTACCAGTCAGACACTGGCACTATATGGCAGTAGCAAGAAATGAGGGTATTTGTATTCCCAATATACTCTTTGAATTCCCAGTCAGACAATGGCACTGTATACCAGTAGTAAAAATTGTGGGTGCACGTAACCCCAATATATTCTTTGAATTCCCAGTCAGACAATGGCACTGTATACCAGTAGTAAAAATTGTGGGTGCACGTAACCCCAATATATTCTTTGAATTCCCAGTCAGACAATGGCACTGTATACCAGTAGTAAAAATTGTGGGTGCACGTAACCCCAATATATTCTTTGAATTCCCAGTCAGAAACTGGCACTATATGGCAGTAGCAAGAAATGAGGGTATTTGTATTCCCAATATACTCTTTGAATTCCCAGTCAGACAATGGCACTGTATACCAGTAGTAAAAATTGTGGGTGCACGTAACCCCAATATATTCTTTGAATTACCAGTCAGAAACTGGCACTATATGGCAGTAGCAAGAAATGAGGGTATTTATAACCCCAATATATTCTTTGAATTCCCAGTCAGACAATGGCACTGTATACCAGTAGTAAAAATTGTGGGTGCACGTAACCCCAATATATTCTTTGAATTACCAGTCAGAAACTGGCACTATATGGCAGTAGCAAGAAATGAGGGTATTTATAACCCCAATATATTCTTTGAATTCCCAGTCAGACAATGGCACTGTATACCAGTAGTAAAAATTGTGGGTGCACGTAACCCCAATATATTCTTTGAATTACCAGTCAGACACTGGCACTATATGGCAGTAGCAAGAAATGAGGGTATTTGTATTCCCAATATACTCTTTGAATTCCCAGTCAGACAATGGCACTGTATACCAGTAGTAAAAATTGTGGGTGCACGTAACCCCAATATATTCTTTGAATTCCCAGTCAGACAATGGCACTGTATACCAGTAGTAAAAATTGTGGGTGCACGTAACCCCAATATATTCTTTGAATTCCCAGTCAGACAATGGCACTGTATACCAGTAGTAAAAATTGTGGGTGCACGTAACCCCAATATATTCTTTGAATTCCCAGTCAGAAACTGGCACTATATGGCAGTAGCAAGAAATGAGGGTATTTGTATTCCCAATATACTCTTTGAATTCCCAGTCAGACAATGGCACTGTATACCAGTAGTAAAAATTGTGGGTGCACGTAACCCCAATATATTCTTTGAATTCCCAGTCAGAAACTGGCACTATATGGCAGTAGCAAGAAATGAGGGTATTTGTATTCCCAATATACTCTTTGAATTCCCAGTCAGACAATGGCACTGTATACCAGTAGTAAAAATTGTGGGTGCACGTAACCCCAATATATTCTTTGAATTACCAGTCAGAAACTGGCACTATATGGCAGTAGCAAGAAATGAGGGTATTTATAACCCCAATATATTCTTTGAATTCCCAGTCAGACAATGGCACTGTATACCAGTAGTAAAAATTGTGGGTGCACGTAATCCCAATATATTCTTTGAATTACCAGTCAGACACTGGCACTATATGGCAGTAGCAAGAAATGAGGGTATTTGTATTCCCAATATACTCTTTGAATTCCCAGTCAGACAATGGCACTGTATACCAGTAGTAAAAATTGTGGGTGCACGTAACCCCAATATATTCTTTGAATTCCCAGTCAGACAATGGCACTGTATACCAGTAGTAAAAATTGTGGGTGCACGTAACCCCAATATATTCTTTGAATTCCCAGTCAGAAACTGGCACTATATGGCAGTAGCAAGAAATGAGGGTATTTGTATTCCCAATATACTCTTTGAATTCCCAGTCAGACAATGGCACTGTATACCAGTAGTAAAAATTGTGGGTGCACGTAACCCCAATATATTCTTTGAATTCCCAGTCAGAAACTGGCACTATATGGCAGTAGCAAGAAATGAGGGTATTTGTATTCCCAATATACTCTTTGAATTCCCAGTCAGACAATGGCACTGTATACCAGTAGTAAAAATTGTGGGTGCACGTAACCCCAATATATTCTTTGAATTACCAGTCAGAAACTGGCACTATATGGCAGTAGCAAGAAATGAGGGTATTTATAACCCCAATATATTCTTTGAATTCCCAGTCAGACAATGGCACTGTATACCAGTAGTAAAAATTGTGGTTGCACGTAACCCCAATATATTCTTTGAATTACCAGTCAGAAACTGGCACTATATGGCAGTAGCAAGAAATGAGGGTATTTATAACCCCAATATATTCTTTGAATTCCCAGTCAGACAATGGCACTGTATACCAGTAGTAAAAATTGTGGGTGCACGTAACCCCAATATATTCTTTGAATTACCAGTCAGAAACTGGCACTATATGGCAGTAGCAAGAAATGAGGGTATTTATAACCCCAATATATTCTTTGAATTCCCAGTCAGACAATGGCACTGTATACCAGTAGTAAAAATTGTGGGTGCACGTAACCCCAATATATTCTTTGAATTCCCAGTCAGACAATGGCACTATATGGCAGTAGCAAGAAATGAGGGTATTTATAACCCCAATATATTCTTTGAATTCCCAGTCAGACAATGGCACTGTATACCAGTAGTAAAAATTGTGGGTGCACGTAACCCCAATATATTCTTTGAATTCCCAGTCAGACAATGGCACTGTATACCAGTAGTAAAAATTGTGGGTGCACGTAACCCCAATATATTCTTTGAATTCCCAGTCAGAAACTGGCACTATATAGCAGTAGCAAGAAATGAGGGTATTTGTATTCCCAATATACTCTTTGAATTCCCAGTCAGACAATGGCACTGTATACCAGTAGTAAAAATTGTGGGTGCACGTAACCCCAATATATTCTTTGAATTCCCAGTCAGAAACTGGCACTATATGGCAGTAGCAAGAAATGAGGGTATTTGTATTCCCAATATACTCTTTGAATTCCCAGTCAGACAATGGCACTGTATACCAGTAGTAAAAATTGTGGGTGCACGTAACCCCAATATATTCTTTGAATTCCCAGTCAGACAATGGCACTGTATACCAGTAGTAAAAATTGTGGGTGCACGTAACCCCAATATATTCTTTGAATTCCCAGTCAGAAACTGGCACTATATGGCAGTAGCAAGAAATGAGGGTATTTGTATTCCCAATATACTCTTTGAATTCCCAGTCAGACAATGGCACTGTATACCAGTAGTAAAAATTGTGGGTGCACGTAACCCCAATATATTCTTTGAATTCCCAGTCAGAAACTGGCACTATATGGCAGTAGCAAGAAATGAGGGTATTTGTATTCCCAATATACTCTTTGAATTCCCAGTCAGACAATGGCACTGTATACCAGTAGTAAAAATTGTGGGTGCACGTAACCCCAATATATTCTTTGAATTACCAGTCAGAAACTGGCACTATATGGCAGTAGCAAGAAATGAGGGTATTTATAACCCCAATATATTCTTTGAATTCCCAGTCAGACAATGGCACTGTATACCAGTAGTAAAAATTGTGGGTGCACGTAACCCCAATATATTCTTTGAATTACCAGTCAGAAACTGGCACTATATGGCAGTAGCAAGAAATGAGGGTATTTATAACCCCAATATATTCTTTGAATTCCCAATCAGACAATGGCACTGTATACCAGTAGTAAAAATTGTGGGTGCACGTAACCCCAATATATTCTTTGAATTACCAGTCAGACACTGGCACTATATGGCAGTAGCAAGAAATGAGGGTATTTGTATTCCCAATATACTCTTTGAATTCCCAGTCAGACAATGGCACTGTATACCAGTAGTAAAAATTGTGGGTGCACGTAACCCCAATATATTCTTTGAATTCCCAGTCAGACAATGGCACTGTATACCAGTAGTAAAAATTGTGGGTGCACGTAACCCCAATATATTCTTTGAATTCCCAGTCAGAAACTGGCACTATATGGCAGTAGCAAGAAATGAGGGTATTTGTATTCCCAATATACTCTTTGAATTCCCAGTCAGACAATGGCACTGTATACCAGTAGTAAAAATTGTGGGTGCACGTAACCCCAATATATTCTTTGAATTCCCAGTCAGACACTGGCACTATATGGCAGTAGCAAGAAATGAGGGTATTTGTAACCCCAATATATTCTTTGAATTACCAGTCAGAAACTGGCACTATATGGCAGTAGCAAGAAATGAGGGTATTTATAACCCCAATATATTCTTTGAATTCCCAGTCAGACAATGGCACTGTATACCAGTAGTAAAAATTGTGGGTGCACGTAACCCCAATATATTCTTTGAATTCCCAGTCAGACACTGGCACTATATGGCAGTAGCAAGAAATGAGGGTATTTGTATTCCCAATATATTCTTTGAATTCCCAGTCAGACAATGGCACTGTATACCAGTAGTAAAAATTGTGGGTGCACGTAACCCCAATATATTCTTTGAATTCCCAGTCAGACACTGGCACTATATGGCAGTAGCAAGAAATGAGGGTATTTGTATTCCCAATATATTCTTTGAATTCCCAGTCAGACAATGGCACTGTATACCAGTAGTAAAAATTGTGGGTGTATATAGCCCCAATTCTATTGCTAGGGGACTTGCAGGGTATTTCTGGGGTGAAGGTGGGGGGGCACACCGTTGGAACGGGTATCGGGGTATATATCGGGTATACGGGAATACACTGACAGTGTATTCCATTCAGGATCCTGGGAAAGCTGGGTTGCGGCGATTGAGCCCGTCAGTGCCACGTTACACTGACAAGCTTCTCCCTGGAATTTAGCTCTTATAAGAGCTGTTGGTTGTCTTCTCCTTCCTATCCTAGCCTGTCCCTGCCTACCCAGAATCTAAGCCCTAGCTAGCTGGACGGAAACCTCCGTCCTCGGTGAATTGCAAGCTCAGAATGACGCGAAGCTGGGCGTCGCTGTTCTTTTAAATTAGAGGTCACATGTTTTCGGCAGCCAATGGGTTTTGCCTACTTTTTTCAACGTCACCGGTGTCGTAGTTCCTGTCCCACCTACCCTGCGCTGTTATTGGAGCAAAAAAAGGCGCCAGGGAAGGTGGGAGGGGAATCGAGTAATGGCGCACTTTACCACGCGGTGTTCGATTCGATTCGAACATGCCGAACAGCCTAATATCCGATCGAACATGAGTTCGATAGAACACTGTTCGCTCATCTCTACTTTCCTATAATAGACTTGCTGCATTTTTTAAAAAAAATGCAAGCTTTTTTGAAAATGCAGCTTTACCGCAGTGGATTTTTTTCTGCATTGTGTGGATGGGATTATCAAGAATCTCAATTATTGCAGGTACTGTAAAATACAGTTTTGTTGCTTTTTTAGTTCAGACTTTGCTGAGGTTTTTCAAATGAAAACTAGGGTTAGACTCAAAAAGAAGGAAATATACAGGAAACACTTATACTTCTCCATTTATATTCCTGGCTTTGGCTCAAAAACACAGCAAAATCTGCATAAAAAAGAAACAAAAAGTCAATATGTGTCTACAGTCTTAATTCCTCTGCTTAGTAGCAATGAATATTGTTTGTCAAGGACCTCCTTGAATAAATTTACAATCTATATGTTTATCCTGTTTTATAGTTAGTTAAAAGATACAGTGATCAGAAATTCTGGAAAAATTGCATGTCTGAATGTTCCTCAAAGGTACTTATATACATTAGATTAATGTTGGCTGAACCTGAAGCACCTAGTGGGACTATCCATCTATCTGAAGTACTGTTTAAGGCTGAGGGCCCGTTCACACGAAGTAAACGCGCGTGTATTTTGGCAAAATACACGTGTAAAAATAAGACTCCCATTGACTTCAATGACATTTTACATGTGTATTTTTTACACGTGTATTTTGTCAAAATACACGCGAGTTTACTCAGTGTGAATGGGCCCTAAGGCCCCATGTTGCAGAAACGTAGCTTTTTTTGATTCAGGTTTTGTTACAGATTTTTGAAAGCAGAAGGTAGAAGTATAAGAAGTTTCCTAGATATTTCCCATTCCTTTTGTAGCCATTCTTGGCATTGACTCAAAAAAAAAATGCAACAAAAAAAGCTGCATTCCTGCAACTTAGGGCCTTAGGCTAGGTGCACACCTGCGCCTGGATTCTGTTAATGGTATCCAACTCCCACAGGGGCATAATAGTGTTTCAGTTGTTAGCACTGCAGCCTTGCAGAGCTGGAGTCCTGTGGTCGAATCCCACCAGGAAAAACATCTGCAAGGAGTTTGTATGTTCTCCCTGTGATTGTGTGGATATCCTCCCATTATACAAAGGCATACTGATAGGAAAAAAAATCCCTATATGGGGCTCACTATTTACATTTAAAAAAAAGGGGGGGGGGGGGTATCCGACTCCCAATTATGCTTTAAAAAAGTATTCTTCAGGTGGAAACCAGGGGGAAACCTGGTGGATCCCATTATAGTCTATGGGAGTTTCTGTGGATAACCTATTTTTAAGTGGATTAGGTTTCCATTCTTCAGGTCCTCAGGTGGATCCAAAAAGCAGAAACTGAGGTGCAGATGTGAACCTAGTGTTAGCCTAAATGGATGTTGTCACTTTCTGCTAAATAGATCATGTTCTCAGAGAAGATAAGCTGCCCAAAAACTGTTTGGCACTGACTTTCTCTCTTGCCACAATGAACACATGCATGCTCAATCAAGTTCAGCATGCATGTGTATGGGACGTCAGTAGGGTTGAAATTTCAGGATCCTTTTTAAAATCTGATTTCCAATCATTTTCTATTTGAACTGGATCCCGATCCCAATTCCGATCCCAATGCAAATCAATGGGATTTTTTAAAATAATCGAAGTTCAGATTTTAAAAATTATCGTATTCACTACACAACATGTAGTCCAAAAATTGTTTCCATTGTTTAAATTTTTGTACTCCACGCTGTGTAGTGATTAAAAAAAAATCTCTTGGCTACTTAGCCCCCTGGTGTCCACTTACCGGCACAGATCTGCTGACGCTCCCCGTTCTTGTAGGTCTGGTTGTCTCTCATTGACATACCTTCAGAGCGCTGTGTGCACACACACACACACACACCCCCTTCCTTAGCTAGTGTTAGAAATTATGGGAGTAGGCGGGGCTTGTTTTGGCTTAGGAAAGTGTGGGCGGGGAGATGTGAGTGCATCACTCATGTCTCCCCTCCCAGTACCCCCCCCCCACACTCTCCTAAACCACAAGCCCCTTCTCCCAGCATCTCTAACAGAAGAGGAGCGAGAAAAACGGGCAGCAGCAGCAGCACTTCTGTACAGGTAAGTTGAGCGAAGTTTGCGAGTAGATAGATACTATCTATTCTTCTGCTTTGTCCCTGCTTTACTGTATACTCAGCTCTGCTACATCTCAGATGTAGCAGGGTTGAGTATACGGTAAAACAGGGACGAAACAGAAGAGTTGCAGGCTGCAGTAAATCCATAGGAATGAATGGACTGCTTCCGTTCATTCCTGTGGGTGCGTGCTATTTAAAACGGGAGTTTCGAATAGTACTCGCTCATCTGATACTATAGCTTTTCCCACAATGATTGGCCAGTAGCCAAGCATTGTGGGAAATAACCTCCGACCTCGATCCTGCCAGAAAAGATCAGGATCGGAATTCCGATCGCAATCATGAAATTTACTCGATCGCCAATTGGAATCCAATCTTTTTTGATCCCGATCGCTCAACCCTAGGCGTCACACAGAATAGCAGTAAGATGAACAAGGCCACCATTAGATTTAGAAATTTGTGGCTACTGATATGGGTGAAAAGTAAGATGCTTATTATCCTTGAATACTCCTAAGTGAATATAATATGAGCAGGTTAGCAGCCATAGAGCAGGTATAGATGTTAGTTATGCTTTAAAAAACACATTGCATTTGAAAAAAGGATTTTAGGTCAACAAAAACCTTACAATAAGTGGAATGATTTATATTTAACACCGCTTCAGAAAAAATAAAACTATGACATATAAAAAAAAAGTTCTTAAAAAGATGAAAGCAGAAAATAGTTAAATCCTTTGGGGAAGAAATTTCCTGCTGCGTAGGGACGGCAATCGAAAATGATTTGGAAACATGCAGAGACAGCGGTTAAAAAGTGAGAGCAGCCTTTATTAATCAGGTCTTTGAGAATAAAGACAAGAATCAGTTTCCAAGTTGACTCTGCCATTCTGAGAATAGAACTGTTTATTAAGATAAACGTTCCAATACCATGGCAACCGCCATTCAAAGCAAAATATATCAAATTTGGGTCTCAGTTTCTCATTCAGTCAGCAAATTATGACATACTGTAAGTTCAAAGTCAGAACCAAAACATCAATAACTTGATATTAAGATCTTGTGATATAAGAAATTGTGATCTTTTTAGAAAGAAACCACATTTGAGTTCTACATTAGACTTTTATTGGAATACAACCATAGTACAAAATATGGCTTGACTTTTTCCACCATCCTCAGGATACTGCACTTAGGCTGAGTTCACACAGGGAAGCCTCCTCCCCGCCTCCTGCTAGTACTCCTCCATAGACGAGCACTGGGGGGGGGGGGGCATTCCTCACCACTCAGCGTCATCACTGGGCGCTAAGCAATGCCCCCTCTCACAGTACAGCGCTATAGACGCTGCTGTCAGGAAGGTCATTCCTGACTGACTGTCAGAAACACCCTTTTGACAGTGAAGAGCTACGGTACCGGAACCGATACTCTTCACCAGGGGCACAGAACGTGAAATCCGTGAATTCAGCGCACTTTGGCTTTCTAGCGGTGTATTACACCACATGTGCCCCAGGTGGTGAAAGGTCATCTTTAACACCTTAACATAAAGCCAAAGCTGTGAAAATTTTTTGTGGGGAATTATTGCCATATTCTGACATCCATAATGTGTCTATATGTCAGAATATGGGAAAGCATAAGGTGTGGATTCAGATGTAATTTAATTTTATCTGATTCAAATTTTTTGGAGAGTCAAAACGAAGAAAACAAGGAGGTTTGACATATCTATTTTTTTACCACTGTGTCGGAAAAATATTTTGGATGTTTGTTGCTTGGAATTTTTGGGGAAAATGTGTTTACCTTTATTTTATTTGGAATGTAAGGAAAGGGGTGATTTGAATGTAAAAAATATATTTTTCATATATATTTGTAAATATTTTTAAAAGCTTAAAAAAATATACACATTTTTTTGAACCCGCATGTTAAAGGACACCACTAGTGATGGTTCATAAAGTTTTATGTTTGTATAATGACAGTCACGTCTATTACAAAAGTTTCTGACCTCTGCATAAGCAATGCCGCCCTGCTACCTCTTGTGTCACCCCCTCTACCTCATAGATTGTAAGCTCTTGCGAGCAGGGCCCTTAGTCCCATTGTGTGAAATGACGTTCTTTGTTATGTATCTTTCTGTCTGTATTTGAACCCTACAAATTGTACAGCGCTGCGGAATATGTTGGCACTATATAAATAAAATGTATTATTATTATTATTATTATTATTATTATTATTATTAACCCTTGAAGGGCTTTGAATTGCATTCTATGGCAAAATGTAAGCTTCAATAGATAAATTATTGTGAAAGACTCCCAGCTGTTATGTAAATGGAATGGATACCGCAGTCTGGCTGCGCCAGGGCTGTCTCATGAAAAAAAAAAATTGAAAGTGTGGTTGGGATGGCACCAGGGAGGGAAAATGAAGGTACTAGGGGCTAGGGTCATATTTAAATACCACTGTGACTGTCGGAAAGGAACACAGAAATAAGTCTCACTTATTAAAAAAAAAATCTAAAATGAAAATTTACATCATTGTACAGTATATTGTATTGTACAGTAAAATTCCTTTATTTCAATGTCAATGAACCCTAACAGGTACAGATAATATTGGTGGGTTTGCTGCAGGATGTCCGCAATGGATTGCATTATTCTTGACACTTATTGTAGCAATGCTGTAATTTATTTTTATATCATAAGAGTTTACTAACTCTCTGATCAGTCCAATTTTTTATGGAAACTCCACATGATGTTGCTATTTAGTGCTGAAAATAATTTCAAGATTATCAGACTTTGTGAACAGTCAGATTTAAAAAATTTCATGATAAAATAGATCAACAGACATACAGTTTTACAAGATAAGATAAGATGTGAAAAGATAAAATAATCATTTAATAGTCCCACCATGGGGAAATTTCAGTGTCTTACAGCAGCCATGATAATACAGATACAGGATATTAAGAGTAATATACAGTATTACAGAAGCTGACACACATAAGCTGAGAAAAATACTAGGAATCCATAGCAGCTAAGGAAGAAAAGAAAAAAAGAAGACTTCAGGATCAATTGGTCCTCTGTGTGGAGTGATCTTCGCTTCGTCTTATGTAGATTATGTAACCTGATCGCGGTTGGGAGGAAAGACCTCTGATAGCGCTCTTTCTCACACTTGGGGTGAAGCAGACGGTCACTTACAGTGCTGCCAAGTGCCGTCAAGGTCTCATACATGGGGTGGGAGTTGTTCTCCCACATGGAGGTCACCACGGACAGTATCCTTCTGTCACCCACCACCTGTACTGGGTCCAGGGGTCTCCCCAGGAAAGAGCTGGCCCTTCTAATCATCCTGTCAAGTCTATTTCTGTCCCTGGTTGATATACTGCATCTCCAGCAGGCCACACCGAAAAAGATGGCTGAAGCAATCACAGAGTTGAAAAAGGCCCTAAGAAGTGACCCCTGGACTCCAAAGGCCCCCAGCCTCCTGAGCAGGTAGAGCCTGGTCTTCCCAGTATTAATCCTAAGGTGGTTCTGCTGGCATCATTCTACAAAATTCCGGTTTAAGTCTCTGTACTCCCTATCTTCACCATCAGTGATAAGGCCTACTATAGCAGAGTCATCGGAGTACTTCTATAAGTAACAGCTGGATCAGTTGTGCCTAAAGTCAGCAGTGTACAGTGTAAAGAGGAAAGGGGCAAAAACTGTACCTTGTTGTGCCTCCATGCTACAGATCTCAGTGTCTGATACATGGTCCCTGGCTCTCACATACTGTGGTTGGTTTGTGAGGTTTGCATCATACTATTTTCTATATATTTTGCTTACAGCAAATGCCTACATTGAAACTACGGTAAGTTGTACATTACACAGAATTATAGAGAAAACTATCTGACAAAAGTAAAGTCATACATATCATTCTTTCCATCCTTCTCCTATGCTATATACATTTCATTTCTATGGTTTTTAGATTGAATATACTCAGTCCATCTTCCCATAAGCCATGTTTTGACAAATTACCAGACTGGTTTCATGCATAAGGTTTGTAATTGTAATGTAAGACTGTGCCATATTTATATAAGACCACAAAACATGCAAGATATTCCAGTGCTGGTATAAAATGAGAAGTTGTTTGCTGCTTATTTATATTTTTACATATCTTAGAATAATAATATTGTTTCTAAATGTAACTCTCATAAAAAAAACAATCTTTCCAGAGTATAATAAAATATGTACCTGTGGTAAAATACATGTAGCAAGTTGAGTTACAGTTGTTTTGAAATAACTTACAATGGGAAGTATTACATTTTTCCTCATAGGTCACGATTCTATAACCACTAGAATCCTGACATCATGACAAAAATATGAAACTTTTTTTTTTTTAGGAAGGACTGCTATAAAGACAGCTGGTAACAAATCAGTTCCTCCTAAATTGTATAACGTAGCATTTGTAGGTAGCTTTCAGCCTCAAATTTATTACCATAATTCCAATTATTTGCAGCCAGGATACTAAGGCTAGACATATAGATTTAATTATTGTGGGTTAATTTTTAGGATAAACCTGCAAGTTAAATATTGACCTGTCTGATTCCCAGGGATGAGGTCAGAGGAGTCTGCAAGGTGCTTATATCCCTAGTATTAAAATAGTACTCTATTTATTAATGCCAGATGTGCATGTGAATGCAAAAGTACAGTAGCAACCATGACTGGTCACCATTATTTGGCACTATGTAGAAACTAATAGCTATGCCTCAAAGGTTTTTCCATATCTATTCACTGTGGCAGCCAACAATCACAAAAACAACATTAATCATAGTTTAGGCTAAAAAGGAATGAATAGAGTTACCTGTCCATGTGTAGGCTTTCGATTTTAGTCCCTAGAAGATACTGATACATTGAGTACAAGGCAAGAACCTCAATGCTGTCATTATCAGGGTGCAGTTCTTCACTATCCTATGGATATGCAAAAAATGTAAATGAGAGAAACCCGTTAATGGGTTAGAACTTTATATTCACAAAATTTCCATAGTATAGTCCTGGACTTGCAGAAGTGACAACCAGAAAATGAAAACGTATCCTCATAAAAGCCTAATTCATATGGCATCAAAAATTTCCATCCTTTTTTCATGGCCATTTCCTTCAGTGTTGTGTGACTGCATCCTAGCCGCACTTAGCCATATCAGAAATCACTATTATAAAAAGATAATCTTTCCTAATAACCTAGTACTATAATGATTTTATAGATAAAATACTATATATCTCATGACATTGTCATTAGCAGGTAGATGGTGTGGATGTATAGTAGCTATTGGACCTGGGCCCACCACATTACTGCTATATCTCTGGCTGTAACACCAAACTGCCAAAAACTATACATCTGTATCTCTTATGCTATGTATCACTACACTGATATATCTTTTGACACCACTTCCATGTATTTGGAGGTTTTGCAGTGTATACTTCCTTGTACCCATGTACAATTTTACTATGACAATGAACAATTTATCTTTTTAAATTAATCTATATAGAGAAAATGTCAATATTTAGAAGAAAAAATGAGATTATTTTATGGATAGAGAAGTCACCAAAACATAGATCTTTATGTTCATCAATAGCTTACATTTGCTATAATTCCTAGAAATAATGAGGAAACTGTAATCAATATAACAATAATGTTTCCATGGGAATACAAGTTATTCAGTAGGTCTCAGCATGCACACTTGCGACTCTTTCTAGGAAATAGCAGGAATCGAGTTTTTTAGAAAGTAGATGAAGCAGTGTTTGTTTCAAAGTACAAAATGATATACAGTAGGAAAGATACGTTTGCATACATTTTTATATCTAGTACATTAAAGGGAGCTACAAGGAGCAAAGCCCTAGATTGTGGAAAAATACCCAAACCTGCAATCTATGTAAGTGTCCTAGATAGAGCAATTACTGTACAACTGAATAAACCAGGATGGACCAATGTAGCAATTGTAAGCAGAATGAAAACACAGAAGTAGAGGGATTATTGTCTTCATGAAAAGAATTATGGTATAAACCATATTATTATCCATTATTGAGCCTCCAACATGACAGGATGATTTCTGTACCAAGAGCCAAAGGTGTAAAATCAATTGGCCAATATGGCGATGCACAATATATTACTAAGAATTTCATATTCAAGAAAATAATATTTTCCAATGATTCCAATGATTTTCCAATCATTCTTTTGGAACTAATCTGTATAAATGAAAAATTAACAAGTCATTATTCATTTCTAGAGATGAGCGAACAGCGTTCGATCAAGTACATGTTCGATCGGATATCAGGCTGTTTGAGATGTTCGATTTGAGTCGAACACCAGGTGGCAAACTCACAAAAAATTTGATTTCCCTCCCCCCTTCCCTGGTGCTTTTTTTTTTGCATCATTAACTGCACAGGGGAGGTGGGACAGGAACTACGACAACAGAGGCATCGAAAAAAAAATCGGAAAAAGTAATTGGCTGGCTAATTCAGGTGACCTCCAATTTATACAAACAGTGGATTTAATATCCAGTTCATATGAGACTGAACTATGTGACTGTGAGACAGGGATAGATGTACAGGCAGGGTTAGCTAGGGATTACCTTTATTTAAGGGGGAATGTTACTCACCCAGCTCTTTGGGGCTCTATCTCATCGGGATCCCTGTCAGCTTGCGATATGCGTAAGCTGACTTTTTCCCATAGGAATGCATTGACCAGCGTTGATTGGCCGAATGTCATACAAAGTACAGCATTCGGCCAATCAACGCTGGTTCTGCCGGAGGCTCGTCTGTGAGGAGGCGGAGTCTAAGATCAGACCAGAATGGAGATTGCTGTGGACCGATCTTAGACTAAAATCTGACCACAGCAGTCTCCATTCTGGTCCGATCTTAGACTCTGCCTTCTCACAGATGAGCCTTCGGCAGAACCAGCGTTGATTGGCCGAATGCTGTAATCTGTATGGCATTCGGCCAATCAACACTGGTCAATGCATTCTTATGGGAAAAAGTCAGCTCCTGCATATCGCAAGCTGACAGGGATCCCGACATAATACTGTGACTTGGGCATGTTAGATGCCCCCAGACATGCTTCCCCTGCTGTCCCAGTTGCATTCCAGAGGTGTTGGCATCATTTGCTGGGGTGTCATAGTGGACTTAGTGACCCTCCTGAGTCAAATAGTGGTTTCCCCCTAAACGAGTATTTATTCCCCATAGACAATAATGGGGTTCGATGTTCAATCGAACAGTCGAGTATTGAGCGGCTACTTGACTCAAACTTTGAACTTCAAACATTTCACTGTTCGCTCATCTCTATTAATTCCTAAGGTTATCCACTCTAAATATCACTGTATTGAAGTACAAATTAGTATAATGGGTATATGAGCCAGCTCAGGGAGACACATAGACACAGCTAGATAGTATGTGTATTGTGGGTTCTGTTTTAATGGCGGGAAAAGGGTAAAGTTTAAATACATTGCAGTTGTGGTTATACATTGTATGGACAAAAAATAAGTGGGATTAGGATAATTAGCATAATATGATTGGCTATAACATAGTTCTGGTGCATAGCTATTGGATAGGAACCGCTTCTAAAGGGGGATAATCTATCTGGGTGGAACAAAGGAAAGGAATCTAAGATGGCTTTTGGCATGCCTTGCATAGGAATCTAAAATGGAGAACATGCACAAGCTGGCATTCTCCACGCTAATTGTTTGTACAAATTTGATCATACCCTTAGAAATTAATAATGATTTGTTAATTTTTCATTTATACAGATTAATTCCAAAAGAATGATTGGAAAATCATTGGAATCATTGGAAAATATTTTAGTTATCGTGACAGAATCAGTGCCACCTAACTCCGTGTGAATGCCCCCTAAGGTGGAAAAAACACCTGATAGGTTCCCTTTAACCTCCTAAGGATACAGCCTAAAAGTACCTTAAGGACCAGGCCTCATTTTTCAAATCTGACATGACACTTTATTTGGTAATAACTTTGAGATGCTTTAAGCTATCAAAGTGTTTGAGGTTGTTTTTTCATGACACATTGTACTTCATGTCAGTGGTAAATTTTAGTCAATATGTTTTGTCTCTAATTATGAAAAAAATAGGAAATTTGGTGAAAATGTATATTGCAATAGCCCTAGAATTGGTACATTCACAAGGGGTTAAATGAGAAAATGCATTCCGCATTCTGTTATGCCACATCTCTCAAGCATGAAATTATCCCACATGTGGATGGAAACTGATGTATGGTACAATGTAGGGACCTGAACGGAAGGAGCTCTATTGGGATTTTGGAACACAGATTTTGCTGGTCTGTTCCAGGCACCATGTTGCATTTGCAGAACCCCTGTTGTGCCTGAACAGTGGAAATTCCCACAAAATGTAACCCTCATTTTGGAAACTAGACCCCTCAAGTAATTTATCAAAAGGGCATAATGAGCACTTTGACCTTACAAGTATTTCACATATTTTTTTACTATTGGGATGTGAAAATGGAAAATTACTTTTTTTTTGTAATACAGTGTCACTTTAAAAAATCCATTATTTAAGTAATTTCTCGTGACAAAAGAAATGCCCCACATGTGGATGTAAACTGCTATATGGTCACACAGTGGGACAGAACCATATTTGGAGGGCAGATTTTGGCCTTAGTTTGGAAATTACACCCTTAAAAACTTTTGCAATGTGTATATCACGCATTTGGACCCCACTGGTATTACATTAATTTATTTTCCAGAAATGACTGTATAACAAAGGTTAAGAGGTATATTTGTGCCGAGTACATCATGGTATAAGGAGGTGATATACCAGGGCAATTAAATTATAAAAATAGCCATCTGTGGATGTGTAGTATAGTCAGAAATAGTCCTTCATGCACCTTTTTGGGGTTTTCCCTTTATTTGCAGTTTGTGGGACTTCACAGGGAAAGTTCTGCCCTGGTACAATACAGGCACTTTCATTTCCAGAAGTACTGGGCTGAGCCATTCCTTATCCCCAAATACCAGAGCCTTGATAACTTCCTTCTGAAAATTAAGGAAAGTGCACATTGTGATGTTCATGGACAGCTTTTTGTACCACTCTCTTGTTTTCTCATGGCACGCTACGACTCCAGGACTTGATTAGATAGATCAACCCCTCTCATGTACTTGTCATATGCCAGGATGCTCTCTGGCTTTGGGTAAGGTTACTGGTAACACATGGAGGGAAAGGGGTGCTGCCATTACTATGAATTGTGGTCAGTACTTGGACATCCCTCTTGTCTTTACACTTGACCAGGAGCATGTTCTCATTACAGACCACCCTACTCTCACCCCTTTTTAGGGGATGGCCAATCTGTGTCTAAGGGGTGTCTCTCTGATTTCTGCGCACTGTCCCACAAGCTGAAGTTCTGTAAAGAGCGGGATGCTAGTGTAGAAGTTATCCAGATATTCCTGGTCCAGCAGTGAGTGCTGCAAATCCCTCACTATTTTACCACTAACAACCTAGAATTGGGGGCATTCTGGAGGCTCAATTCTTGTGTCCCTTCTTCATAAACCCTAAACTTGTAGGTCTACCCTGAGCTGCTCTTGCACAGTTTGTACATTTTAATGCTGTACCTTGCCCTCTTACTGGCCAGGTATTGGAGGAATTTCAGCCTCCCTTTGAAACTAATCAGGAACTCATCTATAGAAATATTCTGATCAGGGATGTATGATTTATAATTTTTGCATTAAAGTGGTCAATGACAGGGCTGACTTTGAATACACAGTGAAAGTTTGGGGCATTTTGGGGCAGGCACTGTGCATTATTTTTAGGGTGCCTTCACACAGCGTAGCGCGCTGCTCCTTTAGATACGTATACATGTGTCCAAGCGCAACACTTCAAAACAGAGCCCATTGATTTCAATGGGTGCCGATATATGCACGCTACCCATTGAAATCAATAGGTAAAAAAGCTTCTGATTGATTTCAATGGGTAGCGCGTGTATATTGGAACACGTGTATACACGTGTATATGTGTCTAATGGAGCCGTGCACTACGCCGTGTGAAGGCACCCTGAGGGCCCCTTCACACGGCGTATACGCTCACTGCTTTGGAGCATGTAAACGTTCCGTAGCAGCGGCGTCTAAAAGCAGATCACATTGTTTTCTATGGGAGCCGGCAGACGCGCGCTCGCCATAGAAATTAATGGGCTTCTTTTTCCATTCATTTCTATGGGGAGCGCGCGTCTGCCGGCTCCCATAGAAAACAATGGGAACTGCTTTAGACGCCGCTGCTACGGAACGTTTACACGCTCCAAAGCAGTGAGCGTATACGCCGTGTGAAGGGGCCCTTATAGTGTAAAAATTTCAGGATCCCTTCAAAATATGTCCTGCTCATGGCTATTTGACAGATTGAAGTGTTATACAAGATGCCAATACTGTCAAATTCTTGGTTTCTTTACTATGCCGATATGCAGAACAAGACCCCAAAATATTTTTATGTCTACTGCATCAACTGGGGTCTAACATAGATAGTATAAAGAGGTGGCATTTTGTTCTATAAATTGCTGGGCATGCACAATTATTTGGCCCGCCATAAAATCCATAAATTCACCAGAGAAAAAGACTTTGAAAAAATTTATTTATTTGAAACCTTCTGTCTTAATTTGGATTCCTGACCTGCCCACAATGGGGCATCTTCCTCTTTTCCCTTGCTGGCAGTATCAGCTTCAGTTTCATTCTTTGGGCCAATTGAAGGTATGGGACATTTTGTATTTGTTGTGTTTTTACACATGTATAGAAACTTTATTCCTTGAAACATGGAAATGTGGGGTGTATGTTATGTTTCAATACGTGTATATATGTAAAAATGTCACTTGTCTTTGTAGAATGTGGCTGCTGAGACCAAACCAAGTCCCTATTGCTATTATTCAGGGGACATAGCTGTTTTGACCTTGTTTTTTTTTTTGCATTCATATATTTAAATAAATTTTGGGGGGGTTTGCTTTGCTTTCATTACCCACCTGTCTTAAATTTTGTATTTTAGCTGATTTTATTTACCTTTGATAATTATTCTTAAGAGCTTTATAATTATAAAAGGCTACAGATGACCCTTTGGATTTATATTTTTGAAATACCTGATTTTAATGTTTATTGTTCTTTTACCATAGCTGTGAACCATTGGGTGGGGTGAGGCATTTAAGGCATTTATACACTCACCGGCCACTTTATTAGGTACACCATGCTAGTAACGGGTTGGACCCCCTTTTGCCTTCAGAACTGCCTCAATTCTTCGTGGCATAGATACAACAAGGTGCTGGAAGCATTCCTCAGAGATTTTGGTCCATATTGACATGATGGCATCACACAGTTGTCGCAGATTTGTCGGCTGCACATCCATGATGCGAATCTCCCGTTCCACCACATCCCAAAGATGCGCTATTGGATTGAGATCTGGTGACTGTGGAGGCCATTGGAGTACAGTGAACTCATTGTCATGTTCAAGAAACCAGTCTGAGATGATTCCAGCTTTATGACATGGCATTGCATTATCCTGCTGAAAGTAGCCATCAGATGTTGGGTACATTGTGGTCATAAAGGGATGGACATGGTCAGCAACAATACTCAGGTAGGCTTTGGCGTTACAACGATGCTCAATTGGTACCAAGGGGCCCAAAGAGTGCCAAGAAAATATTCCCCACACCATGACACCACCACCGCCAGCCTGAACCGTTGATACAAGGCAGGATGGATCCATGCTTTCATGTTGTTGACGCCAAATTCTGACCCTACCATCCGAATGTCGCAGCAGAAATCGAGACTCATCAGACCAGGCAACGTTTTTCCAATCTTCAATTGTCCAATTTCGATGAGCTTGTGCAAATTGTAGCCTCAGTTTCCTGTTCTTAGCTGAAAGGAGTGGCACCCGGTGTGGTCTTCTGCTGCTGTAGCCCATCTGCCTCAAAGTTCGACGTACTGTGCGTTCAGAGATGCTCTTCTGGCTACCTTGGTTGTAACGGGTGGCTATTTGAGTCACTGTTGCCTTTCTATCAGCTCGAACCAGTCTGGCCATTCTCCTCTGACCTCTGGCATCAACAACGCATTTCCGCCCACAGAACTGCCGCTCACTGGATGTTTTTTCTTTTTCGGACCATTCTCTGTAAACCCTAGAGATGGTTGTGCGTGAAAATCCCAGTAGATCAGCAGTTTCTGAAATGCTCAGACCAGCCCTTCTGGCACCAACAACCATGCCACGTTCAAAGGCACTCAAATCACCTTTCTTCCCCATACTGATGCTCGGTTTGAACTGCAGGAGATTGTCTTGACCATGTCTACATGCCTAAATGCACTGAGTTGCCGCCATGTGATTGGCTGATTAGAAATGAAGTGTTAACGAGCAGTTGGACAGGTGTACCTAATAAAGTGGCCGGTGAGTGTATATGGAAACCTATTTGTATACAGTTTTATACATACTTATTCAACGTCATCCATAGAAAACATCTTGTATCCCATTGAAAAATCAGCCCAGTGCTCTAGAAACCCAAACCCTTCTTTACTGCACCATGACTTGAGCCATGCATTTAACTGCCTAAGCTTCTGCTACGTTTCCTGTGTTGTGCATTCAAGAAAATACAACCTTGGAAGTCTTTCCCTTTAACTAAGAACTTGGCATTCTTAAATTATTGTTAAGGAACCTCCACCTCCCATGTATTCTATCATTGGTACATATATGGACCATGATCGTTGTGTCTTCCTCAGCCCTTCCCAGTAATTTATCCACCCATTCTACCACTTGCTAAACCCTGGCACCATGAAGAAACAGCAAACAGTTCAGTTGAGGCACTCTTGGTCACAAATTATTTTATCCATCTGATTATAGAATCCCATAAAACCACTAATTGCCTTGTCCTACCTTCACTACCGTACTCCAACTACTAGCTTGGCTAAACTCCTGACTGTTAGGGAAAGCCGTACCTGCTAGAGCTGTCATTTTTGACACTGAAATTCTCAAATGTATTGGCATAAACAGAATCAATTGTGGCCTTCCTATTCTTGGAGCCCCTTCCAACACTTCTATCTGTATTTACTAAGCTCCTTGACTGATCTTCCTGATGCTCCTTCTTACCTTATAGATAATAGCTGTACCAGCTAGTCACTATCTATTGTACTTGTTTTTGTATTTATGTAAACCCCCTTCAAATATACAGTAATATGGAATTAATAGTACTCTAACAACAAATAATAATACATATAAAATGTTAGGAACCTGCATTTTATATTTTAACAAGCTAACACTAGGTCATTATCAATATGTTATGAAAGAATGCTAAGCATCTCCAACATACATTTTTGTATAAGGTGAGCTTGATATGCAATGTATAATCTAATACTTTGTAACAGAAGAAAATCAGATTACATTTGATAAATGTATCTTTTGGAAAATAAATATCCTTTCATTATCCAGATACAAGACAAGCCTCATGCTGATAGCACGTCTGCTTGATGTTATACTAGTTTTAGAATTCAAAGGTCTTGTCAAAGTCACTGCGCCAAGACGAATATAAAATGCAGCGGTTATAAGTTAACTATGATTGCATCTTAAAATAAGTGTTCCTGGTAAGCTTGGTGAGCGGAGTTCAAAAACTGCTTTTTCAGCTGCAGATGTATCTTTGTAATTTAAAAAAAAAAAAAAAAAGCGTCTCATTTCCACATTGTCATAGCACATTGCTAGCAGCCGTTCTTACCATTTAATATATTTGCTCCTAAATGCAGTATTGATTTTGTAATCTCCTGGAACATGCTTTTTCCTTATGAAAGATAATGTTAAATACATAGAAGCTATATCTTTGGATAGTTATTTAAAAGGGGAAAAAAAGTGAAATAAATTCTGAGTGGAAACATAAAAACTGTATGTCTATAACTAGTTTGATGGATGCCATTGATGCTGGTGATAAATTATTACTTAAACGCACTATTTCTCATTCATATTTTTTTATTATCAGACCAGATTGTAAGACATAATGCAGTTTTATCTATTTAATGATTCCATTTTGCACCAACAGCAGAAACTATAAATACATGACTTATGGCACTTTTGCTATCTTAGCATTTCATAAAATTGTACAGTGTGGCATGCTGGAAAATATTAAACATTCAGTGCATTTAAGCATGGTAACTGAATTCATTTATCCCGCAGGATTTTACTAACCCTTAGGATGTGCATGAATTGGTTTGCTGTAATGACCTGCTTTATATTGATTTTCCGACTGATAGACTATAACCTTTGGAAATAGTTCATTTTTGTTTCCCCGTTAGAGTAAATAGAATATAGGATTATTTCTGTTTGAAATCTAAATTATTGATGTCCTTTAGATATTGAAATGCAGTGTAAGCACTCTAATAAGGAAATACTTCACTTGCTTGTGTCCTTTACCTTACCCTGGGTCCTCTTTATTTTATTCTCCTGATGCTCATGAAATGTTTCACTTGCTAACTGCCAAGTTTATACTTGTGGTTGCTATCATAGAAACATACAATATAGTGTCAACCATAAAGGTGAACACCAAAACCAAAGACAGACATGCACTTTAGATAGCTGTCAGCCCAATACTATTCCTTCTGGAACGCATCTAACAAATATATTTATGTTCAACTGCCAAGTGTGCATGTGGTGGAATAAGGAAAGAGAAATAAGCCACTGCTAGACACATGTGGTGGAACTTCTCTCCCCCGAGACCAAAAGGATCAGATATGTTCAAATCCAACATCCCAATACTTCTTCCCCAACGTCTAATACAGATATACAAGAAAGAAGCAACTCTCCCAACTTCACAGTTTCCCAAGTCCATCTTCAACTTTTATTTGTCCATGTCCACAATGTTTTATCTTTAGAATGAAGCATTTTCAAACATAATGTGTCATTATAACAAAGTATATAAAAGCTCATTCATTGCTTCTGTACTTAGTTCATAAGGTGATACAACTAGAGATGAGCAAGTAGTACTTGATCGAGTAGGTATTCGATCGAATACTACGGTATTCGAAATACTCGTACTCGATCGAGTACCACTTGCTGTTCGAATGGAAAAGTTTGATGCAGAACCAGCATTGATTGGCTGAATGCTATACAGTCGGCCAATCAATGCTGGTTCTTCTCCTACCTTTAGAAGTCTTCTCCGTGCAGCTTCCCCGCGGCGTCTTCCAGCTCTTCATTCACTCTGCCAGGCATCGGGCCTGGGCAGAACCGACTGCGCATGTCCACTTGTAGTGCGGGGCTACTTGAAACGAATATCGAACCTTGGACATTTTACTGTTCACTCATCTCTAGATGAAACCATTTTATGCAATTACCTGTATGTGGTATATTATTTAATAAGTAAAGTGACTATATAAAAATGTATTAACTCTGAAGGAAAATCATATATATTTTATAAAAAGACATTCTATGTGTAAAGAATCAGTGCTATAATCCATTCATAATTATCAAAGGGATGAAAGAACTGGGCTGATGAACATTTATCTAGCAGCTACTTACTTTCTTCCCCATTCAGAACACATACACACTTGCCTGAGAAGATCATGTGCAGCATAAGCATGGGGGAGTTGGAAGGAAAAATTTGTTATACAAATGAGCATTTGGAAGATATTGTCACAATAGAGAGGTGAAGACCATACCTCTGAAATATAGATAAGAATAATATCTGGTACTTCAGCCTTTATTAGGTTTTTACTTTTTACGATTCAGCATGGCTCAACACAACCTGCAATGCTTAAAAAGTGCCTCAAAACCTTTAGTAAAGCATGTAATGCACCACTCCCATGTTAGCTAAGACATGAGCTTGGTTTTAAGTCTAGTGGAGATCCCAGATGCCAACTCCAAAAATGGGCTGACAAAATTGTTGTCATCTATTCAAAATTGTGGCTAAATAATATTTCTTCAAGCATGTGATGCTCGTTCAAAACTCACCTGTGGCAAGTAACAGGTGTGGGCAATATAAAAATCACACCTGAAAATAAATAAAAAGCAGAGAAGCTGACACAATCTTTTAAATGTGTGTCTGTGTGTGCTAGCATGGAGAACAGAAAGAAGAGAAGAGAACTGCCCGAGGACTTGAGAACCAAAATTGTGCAAAAATAGCAACAATCAAGGTTACAAGTCCATCTCCAGAGATCTTGATGTTCCTTTGTCCACAGTTCATAACACAATTAAGAAGTTTACAACCCATGGCACTATGGCTAATCTCCCTGGATGTATATGAATAGCTACTTTTTGGAGTTTTGCGTGAAATTATATAATTTTTGGCTTTTTTCCTCCATATTTTTTGTTGTTTCAACACACACAAAGGAAATAAACAGGTGCTTAACAAAACATGCGGAATTACAATAATTTCCTGGGAGAAATACTATGGGGTGCTAACATTTACAGCCATGGCAGTACATCTATATATATGATACTGTGAGCCACTGCCTCACCATGGGACTACTATCCCATCATCATTAAAGTATTGTACAGGACAGTGGTCCCGTGATGTGGCAATCACTCACAACATTGTACATAATAGTGATATAGTGGGTCCAGGTCTGAACACACTACTGTCTTGGAAATACCGCCAATATATGTACAAATTTTTCAGACTATAAATGACAATATGCAGCTGTCTAAAGATGCTAAATTTTCTTTCATAATCTAATCCAGTCTAGATTTTGCCAGTCCTTTTGAATTATATGGGGAAGATTTATCATGAGAGAAATTTTTAAAGTCAATTTGCTGGAGTTTGAGTTCCCATAATTCGTATTAAATGTATCAAATGTCAAATAATATTTAACAAAATTAGTTAATATTTAGGCTTAATACTTCTGCCTTTAGATGTTACTCCACTTTCTATGCCACCTCCACCTAGAGTAAGGGGGCATTCACACAGAGTAAAGTGGCGCTGATTCTGCCATGATAAATCACGGCAGAATCAGCGCTGATAAAAAGAGTAAAACATTGAAATCAATGGGAGGCTTTTTAACCCATTGATTTCAATGTGTTCCGTGCGGAAGAGGGAACCCATTGAACTGAATGGGAGTCTTTTTATCAGCGCTGATTCTGCCGCGAGTTATTGTGGCAGAATCAACGCCACTTTACTCCGTGTAAATGCCTCCTTAGATTGAAGCTCGGCAGGATAACAATGACCACTTTCCTATCCACTCTGTAAAAGTGAAGTGAGTGACCTATAATTCTGATATATCAAAAACTGTTTGTACAAATAGGTCCAAAACCATATTTGGTCCCAAAATTCAGAAGTGCAGGGCTTGATAAATTCCCCGATGTGTTTTCAGTAAAAACAATACATGTGTATAAATTATTAAATGTAAAATATTTTATTCAGTCAACTATTTCATATAAGATGCGTTTTGTATAAAGTGAAATCCCATCCCAGTTATATGTGAACTCACAATCTCTTATTAGCAAATATTACGTAAGAATATTTCAGCAAAACTGAACTCATTTATTTTTCCAACAGATACTACTTCAATGTAAATGAAATGTCAAGCCAGGACTAAGAAACAAGTCATTCTTCCTTCATTGTAGATATGCCTTTCTGTGTTTATTGATTTTGGCTGCCACTGTAAATCCATTAGATATACCAGAAGAGTCAAGTTCTCAGCACAACTTAACCCCTGCCAAATCATAGGGAAAATAAAAATACCTTAACTCTGATTTAAATGAAAGGATAACTAAGCCTAAAAGTTTCAGTTTTCAGACTGTTTATGTAGCTGACTCCACACTTTCCATTTTTAGGCAGTCAGCTTTAGTGCTGTCTTGTCCAGCTGTATGTATTCCTGGGTGATGAATCTTCTGTACTGTACCCATTTGTCCTGGTTGTTGCGAGACAAATACAGGCCCAGGATCCCAGTTGGCTCTTGATTTGCTGCTTGTATGAGCAGTTTGAGCACGCCATCTGTTACCAGAACATAGTGTGCGTCTACTAGACAATATACTAGTGTTTCCCACAATTTTTCTTCTTCAGCTCAACTTCCCAAAGGAACAGTTTTCAAAAACATTGAATGGATGTTCGGTCTCTGAATTATTTCAAACGTAAATGATGTTCGGCTTATAGTATATTAAAGGTGGGCAAAGCACATGACAACAACAAATGGCGCAATAGAACAGTGGCGTCTAGACAAACAACTCCCAAGGCACTATTTGGGCACTGTTCATACTTGACAGAAATGAGCTTTAAAGACATTGTAGACTCTTCTTTTCTTAGTTAAAAACAGTTCTACTTCTAGAGAGAAACATTTTTCTAGCAGATGTTAGGTCTCTTAATACCAGATGAACATTGCTCTAATGCCAGAGATTATCTGCTGTCACAGACCAGATGCAGACCAATATGAGTAACGTGTTTCCTTCATCATGAGGGTATTAACAGTGGGAAGTGCCCTATTCCATGTTGCTTTAAGACTTAAAGGAATGATCTAATGACATATGGGCATATGAACATCATAGAGGGAGGTCCCCTGTTTTTGAGACCCCCCTCAATGAACCAGAATTGAGAGTTGATATTTTGGATCCAATTTGTGCTTTATACACAGTTATAGCCATTTATTTCACCTGCAGTGGCCTCAGCTCAAGTGACTTGAAAATGTATCTCCTATTAATACAAATGGAATACCTTATAAACATATATATACAACTATGATCTGAGAATCCAATCATTATTATGACTGAGATGCTTTAATATCTAGACATCGTTTCTTAGAATGCAAATGGCAAACATTTAATATTAATCTGATACCGGGACATTATGTATTTCTATGACTGATAAAGACTAGAGATGAGCGAACACTAAAATGTTCGAGGTTCGAAATTCGATTCGAACAGCCGCTCAATGTTCGTGTGTTCGAATGGGTTTCGAACCCCATTATAGTCTATGGGGAACAGATACTCGTTAAGGGGGAAACCCAAATCCGTGTCTGGAGGGTCACCAAGTCCACTATGACACCCCAGGAAATGATGCCAACACCTCTGGAATGACACTGGGACAGCAGGGGAAGCATGTCTGGGGGCATCTAACACACCAAAGACCCTCTATTACCCCAACATCACAGCCTAACAACTACACACTTTACACACTCAATACCACATCTCTGACAGTAGGAAAACACCTTGAAACATGTGTATTTGGCACTTGCAGTGAGGAGAGCTTGTCACCAGCAGTGAATTTGGCCCTTGTAGTAAGTTGAGGTTGGCACCAACATTTGTTTTGAAAATCAGGGTGGATTGAGCCTCTAACCAGCAGAGTTTGGGCAAATTCATGGTGGAGGGAGCCTCTAAACACCCCAGTTTGGGCAAATTCATGGTGGAGGGAGCCTCTAAAAACCCCAGTTTGGACCAATTCATGGTGGAGGGAGCCTCTAACCAGCCCAGTGTGGGCAAATTCATGGTGGAGGGAGCCTCTAAAAAACCCAGTTTGGACCAATTCATGGTGGAGGGAGCCTCTAACCAGCCCAGTTTGGGCAAATTCATGGTGGAGGGAGCCTCTAACCAGCCCAGTTTGGGCAAATTCATGGTGGAGGGAGCCTCTAAAAAACCCAGTTTGGACCAATTCATGGTGGAGGGAGCCTCTAACCAGCCCAGTTTGGGCAAATTCATGGTGGAGGGAGCCTCTAACCAGCCCAGTTTGGACCAATTAATGGTGGAGGGAGCCTCTAACCAGCCCAGTTTGGACCAAGTAATGGTGGAGGGAGCCTCTAACCAGCCCAGTTTGGACCAATTAATGGTGGAGGGAGCCTCTAACCAGCCCAGTTTGGACCAATTAATGGTGGAGGGAGCCTCTAACCACCCCAGTTTGGACCAATTCATGGTGGAGGGAGCCTCTAAACAGCCAAGTTTGGACCAATTCATGGTGGAGGGAGCCTCTAAAAACCCCAGTTTGGACCAATTCATGGTGGAGGGAGCCTCTAACCAGCCCAGTTTGGGCAAATTCATGGTGGAGGGAGCCTCTAAACAGCCCAGTTTGGGCAAATTCATGGTGGAGGGAGCCTCTAACCAGCCCAGTTTGGACCAATTAATGGTGGAGGGAGCCGCTAAACAGCCCAGTTTGGGCAAATTCATGGTGGAGGGAGCCTCTAAACAGCCCAGTTTGGACCAATTCATGGTGGAGGGAGCCTCTAAAAAACCCAGTTTGGACCAATTCATGGTGGAGGGAGCCTCTAAACAGCCCAGTTTGGGCAAATTCATGGTAGAGGGAGCCTCTAACCAGCCCAGTTTGGACCAATTAATGGTGGAGGGAGCCTCTAACCAGCCCAGTTTGGACCAATTAATGGTGGAGGGAGCCTCTAACCAGCCCAGTTTGGACCAATTAATGGTGGAGGGAGCCTCTAACCACCCCAGTTTGGACCAATTCATGGTGGAGGGAGCCTCTAAACAGCCAAGTTTGGACCAATTCATGGTGGAGGGAGCCTCTAAAAACCCCAGTTTGGACCAATTCATGGTGGAGGGAGCCTCTAACCAGCCCAGTTTGGGCAAATTCATGGTGGAGGGAGCCTCTAAACAGCCCAGTTTGGGCAAATTCATGGTGGAGGGAGCCTCTAACCAGCCCAGTTTGGACCAATTAATGGTGGAGGGAGCCGCTAAACAGCCCAGTTTGGGCAAATTCATGGTGGAGGGAGCCTCTAAACAGCCCAGTTTGGACCAATTCATGGTGGAGGGAGCCTCTAAAAAACCCAGTTTGGACCAATTCATGGTGGAGGGAGCCTCTAAACAGCCCAGTTTGGGCAAATTCATGGTGGAGGGAGCCTCTAACCAGCCCAGTTTGGACCAATTAATGGTGGAGGGAGCCTCTAAACAGCCAAGTTTTGGGAAATTCATGGTGGAGGGAGCCTCTAACCAGCCCAGTTTGGACCAATTAATGGTGGAGGGAGCCTCTAAACAGCCCAGTTTGGACCAATTCATGGTGGAGGGAGCCTCTAAACAGCCCAGTTTGGGCAAATTCATGGTGGAGGGAGCCTCTAAAAAACCCAGTTTGGACCAATTCATGGTGGAGGGAGCCTCTAACCAGCCCAGTTTGGGCAAATTCATGGTGGAGGGAGCCTCTAAACAGCCCAGTTTGGGCAAATTCATGGTGGAGGGAGCCTCTAACCAGCCCAGTTTGGACCAATTAATGGTGGAGGGAGCCGCTAAACAGCCCAGTTTGGGCAAATTCATGGTGGAGGGAGCCTCTAAACAGCCCAGTTTGGACCAATTCATGGTGGAGGGAGCCTCTAAAAAACCCAGTTTGGACCAATTCATGGTGGAGGGAGCCTCTAAACAGCCCAGTTTGGGCAAATTCATGGTGGAGGGAGCCTCTAACCAGCCCAGTTTGGACCAATTAATGGTGGAGGGAGCCTCTAAACAGCCAGGTTTTGGGAAATTCATGGTGGAGGGAGCCTCTAAACAGCCCAGTTTGGGCAAATTCATGGTGGAGGGAGCCTCTAAACAGCCCAGTTTGGACCAATTCATGGTGGAGGGAGCCTCTAAACAGCCCAGTTTGGGCAAATTCATGGTGGAGGGAGCCTCTAAAAAACCCAGTTTGGACCAATTCATGGTGGAGGGAGCCTCTAACCAGCCCAGTTTGGACCAATTAATGGTGGAGGGAGCCTCTAAACAGCCAAGTTTGGACCAATTCATGGTGGAGGGAGCCTCTAAAAACCCCAGTTTGGACCAATTCATGGTGGAGGGAGCCTCTAACCAGCCCAGTTTGGGCAAATTCATGGTGGAGGGAGCCTCTAAACAGCCCAGTTTGGGCAAATTCATGGTGGAGGGAGCCTCTAACCAGCCCAGTTTGGACCAATTAATGGTGGAGGGAGCCGCTAAACAGCCCAGTTTGGACCAATTCATGGTGGAGGGAGCCTCTAAAAACCCCAGTTTGGACCAATTCATGGTGGAGGGAGCCTCTAAAAAAACCCAGTTTGGACCAATTCATGGTGGAGGGAGCCTCTAACCAGCCCAGTTTGGGCAAATTCATGGTGGAGGGAGCCTCTAACCAGCAGAGTTGTGGGAAAGCAGGGTGGAGGGAGTCTCTAACCAGCAGAGTTGGTGGAAATCAGGGTGGAGGGAGCCTCTAACCAGCAGAGTTGGGGGAAATCATGTTGGAGGGAGCCTAGTATTAGCAGAATTGTGCAACGCTTATGGTGGATGAGTATGAGGATGCGGAGGAATTGGAGAGGTTGAGTACAGACATGGAGTTTCATGTTGGGGTGCTTTACACAGGTGGGCACAAAAATGAAGGCTCTATCCAGTGGTGGTTCATTTTTATCAAAGTGAGCCGGTCGGCACTCTCAGCTGACAGACGGGTGCGCTTGTCAGTGATGATGCCACCGGCTGCACTGAACACCCTCTCAGATAGGACGCTGGCGGCAGGACAGGACAGCACCTCCAAGGCATATAGGGCAAGTTCAAGCCACAGGTCCAACTTCGACACCCAATACGTGTAGGGCGCAGAGGGGTCGGAGAGGACAGGGCTGTGGTCGGAAAGGTATTCCCGCAACATGCGCCTATACTTCTCACGCCTGGTGACACTAGGACCCTCCGTGGCGGCACTTTGGCGAGGGGGTGCCATCAAGGTGTCCCAGACCTTAGACAGTGTGCCCCTCGTTTGTGTGGACCGGTGAGAACTTGGTTGCCTACTGGAGGAACTGCCCTCCCTGCCGCCAACGTCACATGCTGGAAACATCTCCATCATATTCTGCACCAATTGCCTGTGGCAAGCATTGATGCGATTGGCCCTCCCCTCTACCGGAATAAAAGACGAGATGTTGTTTTTATACCGGGGGTCAAGGATAGCAAAGATCCAGTACTGGTTGTCCTCCATGATTTTGACAATACGCTTGTCGGTTGTAAAGCACCCCAACATGAACTCAGCCATGTCTGCCACAGTGTTAGTTGGCATGACTCCTCTGGCCCCACCGGAAAGTTCAATCTCCATTTCCTCCTCATCCTCCATGTCTACCCATCCGCGCTGCAACAATGGGACGATTCGAAGTTGCCCGGAAGCCTCCTGTATCACCATCACATCATCGGACAACTCTTCTTCCTCCTCCTCCTCCTCCTCCTCCATTAAACGCAGTGAAGCGGACAGATGTGTGGACCTACTCTCCAGCTGTGACGGATCGGATGCTATCCCTAACTCCTCTGTGTGATCTGAGTTATCCCTGATGTCAATCAGGGATTCTCTCAGAACACACAAGAGCGGGATTGTAAGGCTCACCATCGCATCCTCAGAGCTCACCCTCCTTGTGGACTCCTCAAAGACCCGTAGGATGTCACAAAGGTCTCTCATCCATGGCCACTCATGGATGTGAAACTGAGGCAGCTGACTTTGTGGCACCCTAGGGTTTTGTAGCTGGTATTCCATCAAAGGTCTCTGCTGCTCAACCACTCTATTCAACATCTGAAACGTTGAGTTCCAGCGTGTGGGGACGTCGCACAAAAGCCGGTGTTGTGGCACATGCAGGCGTTGCTGGAGAGATTTTAAGCTAGCAGCGGCTACTGTCGACTTGCGAAAGTGGGCGCACATGCGCCGCACTTTCACCAGTAGCTCTGGAACATTGGGGTAGCTCTTTAGGAAACGTTGCACCACTAGGTTGAAGACGTGGGCCAGGCATGGAACATGTTGGAGTCCGGCAAGCTCCAGAGCTGCTACCAGGTTCCGGCCGTTATCACAAACGACCATGCCTGGGCCCAGGTGCAGCGGCTCAAACCATATTGCCGTCTCATCGAGGAGGGCATCCCTCACCTCAGAGGCAGTGTGCTGTCTGTCCCCCAAGCTGATCAGCTTCAGCACAGCCTGCTGACGTCTACCAACGCCAGTGCTGCAACGTTTCCAACTCGTAGCTGGGGTCAATCTAACAGCGGAGGAGGAGGCGGTGGCGGAGGAGGAGGCGGTGGCGGAGGAGGAGGCGGTAGAGGAGGAGGAGGAGGGGGGTGTTCTTCTCGTGTCCCTGCCAGGAATGTTAGGCGGGGAGACGAGGTACACCGGGCCAGTTTGGGAAGCAGTCCCAGCCTCAACTACATTCACCCAGTGTGCCGTCAGTGAAATGTAGCGTCCCTGTCCGCATGCACTTGTCCACGCGTCGGTGGTCAAGTGGACCTTTGTGCAAAGCGCGGAACTAAGGGCCCGCCTGATGTTGAGTGACACGTGCTGGTGCAAGGCGGGGACGGCACACCGGGAGAAGTAGTGACGGCTAGGGACGGCATAGCGAGGTGCCGCAGTTGCCATCAGGTCCAGGAAGGCGGGAGTTTCAACAAGCCGGAACGCCAACATCTCCTGGGCCAGCAGTTTAGCGATGTTGGCGTTCAAGGCTTGCGCGTGTGGGTGGTTAGCAGTGTATTTCTGCCGCCGCTCCAATGTCTGAGAGATGGTGGGTTGTTGTAAAGAAACGCCTGATGGTGCCTTTGATGGTGCAGGAGAAGGAGATAAGACAGGACCAGGGGAGGATGAGGTAGAAGTCAACAAAGTGGCGGAGGCAGATGAAGTGGTGTCCTGGCTCGTCCTCTGGAGTGCATCGCCAGCACAGTCAGCAGTGGCAGTGGCAGAGGCAGAGGCAGTGGCAGAGGCAGTGGCAGTGGCGTGAACGGCAGGCGGCCTTTGTCCTGCCGTTGCTGCCTGCCACTGATTCCAGTGCTTGGATTCCAAATGACGGCGCATTGAAGTGGTGGACAGGTTGCTCTTCTCAGAGCCCCTAATCAATTTCGAGAGGCAAATTGTGCAGACAACACTATATCTGTCCTCGGCGCATTCCTTGAAAAAACTCCACACCTTCGAGAAACGTGCCCTCGAGGTGGGAGTTTTTCGGGGCTGGGTACGAACTGGAACATCTTGGGAGATTCCGGGTGTGGCCTGGCTTCGCCTAAGCTGCTGACCTCTGCCTCTGCCTCTAGCTACCCTTTTTGGTGCTGCACCTGCCTCAACATCCACACTACTTTCCCCGCTTGACATCCCCCCTGTCCAGGTCGGGTCAGTGTCCTCATCATCCACCACTTCCTCTTCCAACTCCTGTCTCATCTCCTCCTCCCGCACAATGCGGCGGTCAACTGGATGCCCTGACGGCAACTGCGTCACATCATCGTCGATGAGGGTGGGTTGCTGGTCATCCACCACCAAATCGAACGGAGATGGAGGAGACTCTAGTGTTTGAGCATCTGGACACAGATGCTCCTCTGTTAGGTTCGTGGAATCGTGACGTGGAGAGGCAGGTTGAGGGACAATGAAAGGAGCGGAGAACAGCTCTGGGGAGCAGGGACAGTTTGGGTTATTGTTCTGTAAAGCTTCGGAATTTTGGGAGGAAGGAAGACAAGACTGTTGGGTAATAGGAGGAGAGGAGGCAGAGTCTGACTGGCTGCTGGACAATGTGCTGTAAGCGTTCTCTGACAGCCATTGCAAGACCTGTTCCTGGTTCTCGGGCCTACTAAGGTTTGTACCCTGCAGTTTAGTTAATGTGGCAAGCAACCCTGGCACTGTGGAGTGGCGCAATGCTTGCTGCCCCACAGGAGTAGGCACGGGACGCCCTGTGGCTTCACTGCTACCTTGCTCCCCAGAACCATTCCCCCGACCTCGCCCACGGCCTCGTCCACGTCCCTTTCCGGGAGCCTTGCGCATTTTGAATTCCTAGTTAGAAATTGGCACTGTATACCAGTAGTAAAAATTGTGGGTGCACGTAACCCCAATATATTCTTTGAATTACCAGTCAGAAACTGGCACTATATGGCAGTAGCAAGAAATGAGGGTATTTGTATTCCCAATATATTCTTTGAATTCCCAGTCAGACACTGGCACTATATGGCAGTAGCAAGAAATGAGGGTATTTGTATTCCCAATATATTCTTTGAATTCCCAGTCAGACAATGGCACTGTATACCAGTAGTAAAAATTGTGGGTGCACGTAACCACAATATATTCTTTGAATTACCAGTCAGAAACTGGCACTATATGGCAGTAGCAAGAAATGAGGGTATTTGTATTCCCAATATATTCTTTGAATTCCCAGTCAGACAATGGCACTGTATACCAGTAGTAAAAATTGTGGGTGCACGTAACCACAATATATTCTTTGAATTACCAGTCAGAAACTGGCACTATATGGCAGTAGCAAGAAATGAGGGTATTTATAACCCCAATATATTCTTTGAATTCCCAGTCAGACAATGGCACTGTATACCAGTAGTAAAAATTGTGGGTGCACGTAACCCCAATATATTCTTTGAATTCCCAGTCAGACACTGGCACTATATGGCAGTAGCAAGAAATGAGGGTATTTGTATTCCCAATATATTCTTTGAATTCCCAGTCAGACAATGGCACTGTATACCAGTAGTAAAAATTGTGGGTGCACGTAACCACAATATATTCTTTGAATTACCAGTCAGAAACTGGCACTATATGGCAGTAGCAAGAAATGAGGGTATTTGTATTCCCAATATATTCTTTGAATTCCCAGTCAGACAATGGCACTGTATACCAGTAGTAAAAATTGTGGGTGCACGTAACCACAATATATTCTTTGAATTACCAGTCAGAAACTGGCACTATATGGCAGTAGCAAGAAATGAGGGTATTTATAACCCCAATATATTCTTTGAATTCCCAGTCAGACAATGGCACTGTATACCAGTAGTAAAAATTGTGGGTGCACGTAACCCCAATATATTCTTTGAATTCCCAGTCAGACACTGGCACTATATGGCAGTAGCAAGAAATGAGGGTATTTGTATTCCCAATATATTCTTTGAATTCCCAGTCAGACAATGGCACTGTATACCAGTAGTAAAAATTGTGGGTGCACGTAACCCCAATATATTCTTTGAATTCCCAGTCAGACACTGGCACTATATGGCAGTAGCAAGAAATGAGGGTATTTGTATTCCCAATATATTCTTTGAATTCCCAGTCAGACAATGGCACTGTATACCAGTAGTAAAAATTGTGGGTGCACGTAACCCCAATATATTCTTTGAATTCCCAGTCAGACACTGGCACTATATGGCAGTAGCAAGAAATGAGGGTATTTGTATTCCCAATATATTCTTTGAATTCCCAGTCAGACAATGGCACTGTATACCAGTAGTAAAAATTGTGGGTGCACGTAACCCCAATATATTCTTTGAATTCCCAGTCAGACACTGGCACTATATGGCAGTAGCAAGAAATGAGGGTATTTGTATTCCCAATATATTCTTTGAATTCCCAGTCAGACAATGGCACTGTATACCAGTAGTAAAAATTGTGGGTGCACGTAACCCCAATATATTCTTTGAATTCCCAGTCAGACACTGGCACTATATGGCAGTAGCAAGAAATGAGGGTATTTGTATTCCCAATATATTCTTTGAATTCCCAGTCAGACAATGGCACTGTATACCAGTAGTAAAAATTGTGGGTGCACGTAACCCCAATATATTCTTTGAATTCCCAGTCAGACACTGGCACTATATGGCAGTAGCAAGAAATGAGGGTATTTGTATTCCCAATATATTCTTTGAATTCCCAGTCAGACAATGGCACTGTATACCAGTAGTAAAAATTGTGGGTGCACGTAACCCCAATATATTCTTTGAATTACCAGTCAGAAACTGGCACTATATGGCAGTAGCAAGAAATGAGGGTATTTGTATTCCCAATATATTCTTTGAATTCCCAGTCAGACAATGGCACTGTATACCAGTAGTAAAAATTGTGGGTGCACGTAACCCAAATATATTCTTTGAATTCCCAGTCAGACACTGGCACTATATGGCAGTAGCAAGAAATGAGGGTATTTGTATTCCCAATATATTCTTTGAATTCCCAGTCAGACAATGGCACTGTATACCAGTAGTAAAAATTGTGGGTGCACGTAACCCCAATATATTCTTTGAATTCCCAGTCAGACACTGGCACTATATGGCAGTAGCAAGAAATGAGGGTATTTGTATTCCCAATATATTCTTTGAATTCCCAGTCAGACAATGGCACTGTATACCAGTAGTAAAAATTGTGGGTGCACGTAACCCCAATATATTCTTTGAATTCCCAGTCAGACACTGGCACTATATGGCAGTAGCAAGAAATGAGGGTATTTGTATTCCCAATATATTCTTTGAATTCCCAGTCAGACAATGGCACTGTATACCAGTAGTAAAAATTGTGGGTGCACGTAACCCCAATATATTCTTTGAATTCCCAGTCAGACACTGGCACTATATGGCAGTAGCAAGAAATGAGGGTATTTGTATTCCCAATATATTCTTTGAATTCCCAGTCAGACAATGGCACTGTATACCAGTAGTAAAAATTGTGGGTGCACGTAACCACAATATATTCTTTGAATTACCAGTCAGAAACTGGCACTATATGGCAGTAGCAAGAAATGAGGGTATTTGTATTCCCAATATATTCTTTGAATTCCCAGTCAGACAATGGCACTGTATACCAGTAGTAAAAATTGTGGGTGCACGTAACCCCAATATATTCTTTGAATTCCCAGTCAGACACTGGCACTATATGGCAGTAGCAAGAAATGAGGGTATTTGTATTCCCAATATATTCTTTGAATTCCCAGTCAGACAATGGCACTGTATACCAGTAGTAAAAATTGTGGGTGCACGTAACCCCAATATATTCTTTGAATTCCCAGTCAGACACTGGCACTATATGGCAGTAGCAAGAAATGAGGGTATTTATAACCCCAATATATTCTTTGAATTCCCAGTCAGACAATGGCACTGTATACCAGTAGTAAAAATTGTGGGTGCACGTAACCCCAATATATTCTTTGAATTCCCAGTCAGACACTGGCACTATATGGCAGTAGCAAGAAATGAGGGTATTTGTATTCCCAATATATTCTTTGAATTCCCAGTCAGACAATGGCACTGTATACCAGTAGTAAAAATTGTGGGTGTATATAGCCCCAATTCTATTGCTAGGGGACTTGCAGGGTATTTCTGGGGTGAAGGTGGGGGGGCACACCGTTGGAACGGGTATTGGGGTATATATCGGGTATACGGGAATACACTGACAGTGTATTCCATTCAGGATCCTGGGAAAGCTGGGTTGCGGCGATTGAGCCCGTCAGTGCCACGTTACACTGACAAGCTTCTCCCTGGAATTTAGCTCTTACAAGAGCTGTTGTGGTTGTCTTCTCCTTCCTATCCTAGCCTGTCCCTGCCTACCCAGAATCTAAGCCCTAGCTAGCTGGACGGAAACCTCCGTTCTCGGTGAATTGCAAGCTCAGAATGACGCGAACCTGGGCGGCGCTGTTCTTTTAAATTAGAGGTCACATGTTTTCGGCAGCCAATGGGTTTTGCCTACTTTTCTCAACGTCACCGGTGTCGTAGTTCCTGTCCCACCTACCCTGCGCTGTTATTGGAGCAAAAAAGGCGCCAGGGAAGGTGGGAGGGGAATCGAGTAATGGCGCACTTTACCACGCGGTGTTCGATTCGATTCGAACATGCCGAACAGCCTAATATCCGATCGAACATGAGTTCGATAGAACACTGTTCGCTCATCTCTAATAAAGACCCTATACATTGTACTTGAAGTAATGACTATAGAGTACATTGGCCTATTCCTTTGATTTTACAATCACAGTAACAAAATATAAGAATTTAACCAATTAACCAGTGAGTATCTGAAAGTCTGAAGTGGTAAATGAGGTAAAAAAAATATATATTGCAATGTGTTTATTTAAATAAAACTTATCCAACAACTCTCAAAACATTACAGAGTATTCGCTTTAACTCTGTGCTGCTTTGGGTACAAGAAATAAGGACTTCTAGATGTAATATGCTGCCCTTATACAGGATGGCATATTAGACAGCCGGTGGACAGGTCTGTTTTTACCTATGAGTAATTTATCACAAATGCTGGCTGGGCAATATTTTCTCAATGTAATCCAGAAAATTTTTTAATTAAGATTGGTGAACTTGACCAGTAGTATAAGTTGTTTTCTGTTGTCTGTTCAGAGATTAGTAAAAATAAACCATCTGGTCATGAGTGGATTACTTTATAAGCTGTCAAAAAGGTTAATCCAAAACACTAATAATAATATTTTATTTATATAGCGCCAACATGTTCCGCAGCGCTGTACAATTTGTAGGGTTCAAATACAGACAGAAAGACATATTACAAAGAAATAGTCACTTCACACAATGGGACTGAGGGCCCTGTTCACAAGAGCTTACAATCTATGAGGTAGAGGGGGTGACACAAGAGGTAGTAGGGGCGGCATTGCTTATACAGAGGTCAGACAATGTTGTAATAGAGGTTACTGTCATTACACACACATAAAACTGTATGAGCCGTCACCAGTCGTGTCCTTTAATGTGCAGATGGTGCCTGGACATATAAAGTTATTCTGAAATGGCATCATATTGTGTGGGGTAATGTGGAAGTGTGAACAGAGGAGGGTTTGTTATAGGGATTCTATTTACGGTACGGAAGGGTTTACATTAGGACTTGCAATAGGCCTGTCTGAAAAGATATGTCTTTAGCTTGTGCTTGAAGCTGTACAAATTAGGAGTTAATCTGATTGTCCGGGATAGAGCATTCAAGAGAAGTGGTGCAGCTCAGGAGAAGTCTTGTATACAAGTGTGGGAAGTTCTGATAGTAGAGGATAATAGTCTTAAGTCATTGAGTAAACAAAGAGCACAGGTTGGGTGGTAGACAGAGACGAGGGAGGAAATCTAGGGAGGTGCACATCAGTTTTTTTTAAGTCCATTTTCCATCATAGGTTCAAAACAATGGACTGAAAAGTAATATATGACTGATGCTGACAACACATTCTGCCTGTATCCATCATCATTCTAAGTTGTGTAATAAACAAGATGGAAGCTTTCTTCTGTCTTATTTACTTAATTTTCAGATGAAAGATAAAGTCAGGAATGCAGAAATTCATCTTATGTTTAAAACAAAAGCAGAATATGCTTCATCTGCATCTGTCATTGCATATATTTTTCAGTCTGTTGTTCTGGTCCTATGGCTTAAAAGAAGCTGATGTGAACTGAGTTTAAATGGTACATTTGCCTAAGTATAAAGAAGAATTAGCTATGAGATAAGATATATTTGTACTATACGCCAAAAACTAGTAACTAGCCAGTGGTACATGACCATGAAGTTACAAATGGTGTAATCAGGCAGTAGGCTTCAGTTACTCTAATAATGTGCTTCACGAGCCTACTCTAACATTGTAATGAGTATCTGTCTGTCATCATGAGCAAAGTTCCATTGATCTACCATGCCTCTAAAATGACAGACTTTAACTAGAGCACTAATCTATGTTATTAACAATCTAATTTATACATGAGCTCTAATATAAACTCAGGTTTAATTGCCCTGTCTGGTGATTCAGCACAATATAGTCGAGGTTGGATAGATTCAATCTTACTTCCCTTAAGTATTCACTTGTACAGTTTAAGAACATTAAAGCCTAATGAAGAAAAAGAACATAAGTAACAAAATATCTTGGATGTGTGAAGACTGTTGATTGAAGCTATATGAAGTCATAAGATGTAATGTGGGGAATAAAAAGAAACTTTTTTGTAACCGGTTATTAAGAGGTCTGGAAAGAGTGCAACGACCTAAATACCATAATAGGAAAAAAGAGACAAGAACTCCATAGTGTAATGACGCCATGGCTAAAATCAGAAAGGATAAAGCAGCTGAGAAATAAGTTTCTCTACATTTCGATGTCGAGATGCATAGCCACTGATACAATATTCACTTTTTACACCAAATTGGAACTCCTTTTGTCCAGCACCACCAAGATTCCCCTTATGTTTCCATCAGAATAACAATGCCCTAGAAATAACAGCAATGCCTATAGTGAGCTTAAGGTTAATAAGGATGAAGAAAATAATGCACAAAAAGCGTATGGAAATAAATATTAAAAGTCTAATAATGCAATTCATAACAAAAAAAGGACAGAACGTCACAGTTGGGATTCTTGCTCTAGCCCGCACAGTTTCTGAACAATCAGCGCTTTTACATACTGTATCTAATAGGCTAAGCAGGCTCTGTACTGTCAGGTGGGTGGTCACAGGCTCGAAGAGAGAGCTCAATGCCACACATCTGACAGTAGAAAGTCTAATTAGCATATTAGGTGCCAAAACGGAGAGAAATGTTTGCTCAAGAGCAGTGAGGGCCAGAGAAAGAATCCCAACTGCACCACAATCATTGGAACAGCACCTATTGAAGGACGCAAAGAGCTGGAGTTGGAGAGCATGGTAAAAAGTCCTCTTCAAACTAGCATATAATAATAACATAAGTATATGCAAACAGCAAACAAAATCCAATACAAACAATAATAATTCCAATAATGAATAGTTACATAATGATATGACTGTTAGTTACAAATTACAAGAATGTGACAATAGGTATAAAGCACAAAAAACAAAAATTAAATATGGAAACATGAAATAGATACAAATACTTAGTACATGAGTAGAATCCAACATGGATTGTCACTACATTGCAACTACCTCAGTAGACAATAGATATGCCTTGTATGCTGTAGATCCATATGGAGCCATGCTATAGAGATATTATTTTCTGGAAGCAATTATATGGAGAAATACACTAAATCCATAGGTATTAATATGGTGTTGCCCCCCCCACCCCCCTTTGTAGCTAAAACAGCTTCTACTTCTGGGAAGGCTTTTGAAGTATGTCTTTTGTCATTTTTACCCATTCATTCAGAAGAGCATTTGTGAGGCCAGACACTGATATTGAACAGTATGACCTGGCTCTCAATTTTTGCTCTAATTCATCCCAATGGTAGTTGTTGAGGTTGGCCATACCTTTATGGACCTTGTTTTATGCACTGGAGAACATTAATGCTGGAACAGGCCTGGAGATAGGCCTTCGTCAAACTGGTCTGACGAAGTTGGAAGCATACAAATGTCCAAAATGTGTTTGTGTACTGAAGAATTAAGATTTCCATACACTGGAACAAAGGGGTCTAGATTAAACTTGGGAAAACTAACCCAAAGCATTTAGAGTCAGGCAGGTAACATTGTACTGGCAATTGACAAAGCCAGACTCCATTATTCATAAATTGTCAGAGGAGTGGATATATATATATATATATATATATATATATATATATATACCGTACATATTCGAGTATAAGTCGAGCTTTTCAGCACGGTTTTTGTGCTGAAAAGTCCCCCCCCCCCGGCTTATACTCTTACAGCTTATGCTTACAGGCATTAGCTCCGGCATCTCCGCTGTAAGAGTTACAGAGACCCGGTTGCTATGGTGACCGCTCTGCAGCAGAGCGACCGCCATTATACTTACAGATCCGGCATCCGCTGTAATAGAACAGCAGATGCCAGGGAGGGTTTTGATTTCTTGCAGCGGCAGGAGCGTGGCGATGCTGCGTGCCTCAACACCAAAACCCTCCCCAGCATCCGCTGTTCTATTACAGCAGATGCCGGATCTGTAAGTGCAATGGCAGCCGCTCTGCTGCAGAGAGGTCGCCATAGCAGCCAGAGATGCCATCGCAGGCATTAAAGACCTCCACTTCCACCCCAAAAAAGTTTAAAATTAGCCCTGGGGCCAGTCCCATACCTTTAGAGTTGCAGGAAGGCTCCTGCGTGGCCAACCTGTTCTGGTGACAGACGGGAGCCTAATGAAGGTTCCCAGGCCTGTCATAGCAATATCACTATGACCAGCCGTTAGTAATAGTAATGTATAGTAATGTAATGTCTAGAATGTAATGTATAGAATCTCCCATAGACGGCAATACACTTGTATTGCCGTCTATGGGACTTGCAATCAAATGGGCCTCGGCTTATACTTGAGTATATACAGTATATATGTATATATATGGAATTAAGTTAGTATGATATGATCCCATATAATTCTATCAGTGTCATGTTATGGCTATAAATCCAAGGTTGTATCAAGTAGTCTTAATGTACGGAATTATAAGAGAAAAACATATTTATGGTTTTGAACCATAATTGGGCGCTACAACTTTTTCCTTGCAGTTTCAATTATCAGAATTGTGTTTTTTATGTAACATGAATGCGCTGGAAATTTAGATAAAATAGATGCGGATTTGTGTTCATTAAATGACTAATTAAGCCATAAAATGTGCAGCTTATCATAATAGATACTCGCAGATCCTTCCTAAGACAGAGATCATCAGAAACGTTGAATAACTCTGACTAATATGACAAACCAAATATTAACAAAGTGCTGATTTCATAAAGCAACATGACTTAATTCATAAGTAATTATACAAAACCGGCTGACTCCAAAGCATTGAAAGGATTTGTATCCAGATATGAATCTAATACCATGCTGACAAAAATATTGCAAAGCATTTAAGATGTGTCCATTGTTGATGTCTATAGCAGGCAGTGTAAAAGAAGAATGATTTATTTTAATGCTTGCTATATACATAATTTTCATAGTTCTAGAACACAAGTCAATGTCAAAGGAAGTTTATCTTTCAAAAATCCAACATCTGGCACAAACCCTTCTTAAAGAAATTTGTTCCACGTCTCCATTACTTAGTAACATCTGTCATTCACGTCAAATCTAGAGCCAATATAGTAAATCATTATGCCTAAAAAAAAACAACAGATACACATAGAAAGTGTATTGTGTATGAAATGACAAAGGTCTTCTTGTCAACTTCCATTACCTACAAACAGAGATGATTTTTGTTTCCAAAAGGAAGAATATGCTTAAATTATTCTAGCAATTTTCTATTTTCTGTTTCATTGACTCCTATATTTAATTACTTGAAATCACTTTCCGTGGAGAAAGACAATGATAAGCCTTTCACAGGCATTTCATGCCTCTAGTTTTAAAAGTGTATGAATGCTTTTATGAGTTGGAAAGTTTTTCAGACTTTGTAGGTTGTCAACTTTTCAAGGAAAATGAGAAGAATAACAATGTGATGTTTTCAATGAACGTGAAGACAATACAATGAAGATTAGGTTATGTTCATATTGTGTTCAGAGGTGTAACTTGGAACATCTGGACCCCAATATAAATATGCAACAGGGCTGCCATTACTATATGACGTCTATATTACAAGTGTCTTATGTTGTAGAGAGACCTTCCAGCTCCTTGGGGCTCCAGGGACCAGTAGTAATGGCTGCCTCTGTACCCCCTATAAGTACATCCCAACTGCGCTTAATATACACACTGGGATATATTTCTTATTCAGATGCTTGTGATGGCTTCCATACAGTGGCATAAGAACCTATATGTCTTTTACTTCATAATATAATTTACTGGGTTATTCCATCCTGGTTTTCAGCAGTATACCAGCCATATATATCACCAAAATGGAGGACGCACAATTCCATCTATGGACAAATTTACGTTGGGACCTTTTATGGCATATACATTAAACACTATTAACCAATGAATGTTTCAGTTTTACATTCTGTCTATTATACAATATTTTATCCACTATTGAACAAGCTAGCAGAAAATTGTCATGGTTAAGCAGGTTTTAGGCATGGTCCTGTAAATATTTTGATGTATGATCTTCTTGTTTAATGAAATTATTATAATTATTATTAGAATGATGAGAATTGTCCCATGAGGAAGGAAGTGCGTCCTCCTGACACCAATTGGATACTTCTCCTAACAACACCTGTGGCTATTCCGAGTTTGTCTTTGGATTTCATAGCACTGAAGGTCAAGCGGTGGCCTCTTAAAGGACAAAGTAACCTGAATATCTTAATTTGAGGTTTAGAAACAGGAATATGATACTTATGTGAACTACCTGATGAAAGCAGTTAACTTATCCGCCAAAGGGCAGCTAGGAATAAAAGAACTAGACCAAGGTTTGTGACAAATTTTGTTTGGATTGACTAGACGACTGTATTGATCACTTACACCTATACATTTCAGTACACATTGCATCTCACCTATTGAATTATTATATTGTGATATGCTGCCATGGTTGGATTTGTCATCAAATCTAAAACTCAAGCCCCCTGACAAAAGAAAACAAGGTAAAGACTGTGAGCAGATCCCCCTAAACAGCAAGATCCACTTGTTAAATTATTATTAATACATTTCTTGGAGGAATAACAGAAGTATAGCACAATTCAGTGTTGCAAGAAAAGATGTCCCAGAGTTGTTATATTACAGGGAATACAAGAATTGACTAAACCAGGTATGTCTGGAGAAGTTACAGGTCCTCTTTAACTAAGGGTGCATTCACACGGAGTAAAATGGAGTGTAATTTGGAGTGTTTACGGAGCGTATATGGAGCATTTATGGAAGCGTTTCTTTACACGCGTAAACGCTACGTAAACACTCCGTAAACGCCACGTTTTAAAAAAAAAACACTCCAAAATACACGTGTAAATTTTTTACACGTGTAAAAATTACACTCCAAATTACACTCCATTTTGCTCTGCATATAACAGCATTGTTTCCTATATGGTGCTTTTACTCTGCAATGTTTGCCGTGAGTATTGATTGGGAGGATTTATTGATATATGCCCATAGATGCTACCAACATATGTCACTGTATTACCCAAAGGCTTCCAAAAAATTATACAGTGGAGGTAAATGTTTTTACTGCATGTCTATAGACTGTATTATTCAATACAGCACAAAAAATGTATACCAGTATATTTTAGGACATTCTTCCACCTAGTGAATAGGGCCTATGGATACATTTCACCAATGCTCTGGAGATTTCCTGGCACAAACAGCAAACCAACACAGCAAAACACAGTGTGAAAAGAGTCTTAAATACGTTTTTTTATATTACAAAAATGTTCCAGTTCCTTCAGAGATTCAGAATTCTTGTGTGGTCGGGAACATAATTTTGTAGTTACGGCCATAGTAAATGAACTCCTACTCTTAAAGGAGTTCACAAATTTCTGCTCATTTGCCCAGATAAAAAGGGTGAAGTAACCAAGCAACAGACATCACTTAGTATCTAGACTTGGATCAAATGTGCGATCCTGCAGGTCACACCAGAAAGCTTTGATCAACTGTCCTGTACAATGTACTTATCTATGATGTGGAATACTCAGGTCACAGAGGAGACATGTGTTAGAGATTAAACATAATGTGATAGTAAGTGTCACCTCATTGGAATTTCATTGTACAACATGGACCACAGTTTATAGGTACACTTATTCTTGTCTTTGTGTCCATTTATTTTCCCAATAGATTAACATTTCTAGAGAATCTCAATTGTATTTATTTCACTAGCACATTCTACTTCAGTTTTATAGAGTTGCTCTTAAAATGACATTCCTAATATAACTTTAAACCATTCTTTAGGAAAACTTGGAGGGAATTTATTAATACTGGTCCTCATTTATCAAAACTGTCTAACAAAAATATTGCTTTGTTGCCCATAGCAACTAATAAAAACTCAGCTTTCAGTTATTAATCTCCTGCCCTGCGATTGGTTACTATGGGCAACGGTATGGATAAATTAGGACTAATAAGGAAAAATGAATCAATGAAAATGGTGCATATGACATGACAAATTATTATAATGAACTGTCAGCTAAGGGGGAAATAAGGGGCTCCAGGAAATCATATCTCCTCTTTATCTGTCCCATATTATAGCCTGCATGTGAATGAAGCTACAAAATAGCATGGAGCACTCATTATAAAGTGGATGGCTGCTGCAAAATGAACTATTACATGATGGCAAGGGCCATAGTGGAAGGGGTGTAGCTCCTTTGCTACATTAGAGGACACTAAAATTATGTTATATAATAATAGTAATAATAATAATAATAATAATACTAATAATAATAATAATAATAATAATAATAATAATAATAATAATAATAATAATAAACAATAATAACAATAAATGGCACATTGTAGCTGAGGCTCTGTTACAGATTTCCTCAGTCAGTATCTCTAGCTTCTAGGATTGTTTACTTATGTTTTCTTCATGTTCATACAATTGTGCCATTAAAGCTCCAAATCTATGCAGACTATTTTATTCCCTAAAGAAATTCAACCATGGCTGTTCTTCAATCTTTCAGTGAAAGCTGGCCTTCTTATTCATCTTTGCTTTTACATTTGTATGCATTCGTTATGATGTCTGTGGCATCTAAGGGGTTAAACCTCTATGAGCAGATATATCTCTGATGGATTCTTCTGCAGTTGGGTATGAGCTGTAAGTTACTCGCCATGTGAGCATTTTAGTATCTTTGTTCTGCACCTATCTGAACATTAAGAGGTAAATAAACAAGTATAGAAGTAGCAGAGTTAACCTTGACACTTTGCTGCATGTGTATCACTCTGATGCTTGAGGAAGCCCAACGGTAAAGACACATGGTAGGTGGCATAGATTTTGTTACAGATTTTGCATTGTAGCTATTCACGCTACTTACTGTGGCTCAGTTAAAAGGGTTATCCAGTTTCTAAGATTGATCGCCTATCTTCTACATAAGCCATAAATATTAGATCTGCAGAATGTGCGACACCTGGGATCCCCACAGATCGCCTATACCAAGGCTGTGCGACGAGTATAAACACTGCAGCACTGTCCCATAGACTACAATGAGCCAGCACTGCAGTATGACTCTGAGGATAGGCCATCAATCTTACAAATCACATAACCCATTTGAGTACATATTTTTTTTTCTGCTTATCGGTCAAGGTCTAAAGTTTCAGACACCCTGTAATACACATTAAAGGATCTTCCTAAGAATAGGTTGTCTATGGGAAAAAAAAACCCTTTAACCTTTTCACTGCCAAGGACCTCTGTCATACGTCTTTGAAGAGAAGTCACGGACATACCTCATATATCATCGCAGTGAAGTTGTTCAGTAGCCAAGGCAGTATATGATACATTCTTGCTACTAAAAGCTCTAACTTGGCCTAGATTATGGCTAGGGTTACACACTTGGGCCTTCTTTTAAAGCCAAGATGCTACAGTAGCTGCAACCTAGCAGATGCAAAGGAGATTGACAGTTCAACCTGGGTGGAGGAGGATAAATGGAGGACATGGAGTCAGCATGGGGGGAGAAAAATGAGTTCTCCTTCTATTTCATTATGGATTTTAATTATCTTACATTCAGGGATACCATGAATATCTTGGCATGTTATGCCTTCTACCTCCTTATCAATCACTTGTGGCTTTCACTTTTGGGCAGGTCTATTGTAAAATAACACTTGGAATATGACCAGTTGCCCTTCTGATCACCACCGTGACTTACACCAATGAAATCAATTAGGATTATCACTAGAAAAAAATGGCACTTGTTTCCACGGGTGGTCAGCTTTAATTCACCCTTTGCCTTTGGTTCATAAACTGGATGGAGAATTTTATACATATATTTATACATATTTAATCCACAATTTAATTTGCATGCATAAAATTGGTTATTTCAGATGCTTGAGTAAGTCTAAATACTTATTTGCCCTATAAGAACAGCGCAGTATCATTAATGGCAAACAGAAGGTGAGGTACTGCTAAAGAGTTTGCAACAGCTCCTTGTTAAACCTCTGACATTGGTGTTCTTTTAAAACAACATTTTCAACATATTTACCTAAGTCAGTAGTACAGTGTGTGTACATGTGGATTAACACTATTTCTGGCCATTACAAGGCTTGTATTCTAAAGTCTTCCTCTCTCTATTCCTTTTTTTAAAAAAGTTTTCCTGGCATATCAATCGATGACCAGTCCTTTGAATAAGTCATCAATTGAAGATCAGGGGGGTCCAACACCTGGATGCTACACTGATCAGCTGTTCGAAAAGACTGCAGTGGACAGTGCCATATATTTTACAATGGAAGTGCTTGGTATCACAACTCGACCCTTTTCACGGGACGCAAATACAAACAGTCCGTGTGACTGATGAATATGTCATCACATGGCCTGTGTGAAGTGGGAGCAGCAATTACATAGCGGCGTTGTGGATGGAATCATCTGATCCATTGGGGTGTCAATTATCAGACCCCTTTTGATCCTCAATTGGTGACTTATTCCACTTACATTCACTGGTACTATTGTACTAAGTTTGTGGATTGTTTAGAAAAATACATTAGTGACCACCAGATTGTAGGCAACCATATGCATTGAACTGTTTTGCAGATACCAGTTACTTATTAAAAGTTATATGGTGGTAAAAAAAAATAATTATTAAGCATTGGTAGTAGCTTGCTAACAGAACGGGCTTGTTCCTTAACAGATGTAAAAAGTTCTCCAATTTACTGTAATTAGTGTGCCTACGTGACGCACACATTGTTATTGGAATTACGCTTCCAGTGTAATTACACTATGAGAAAACCAGCCATTCTTCTTGTTCTAAAGATAAGCTAATCAATCTTTACAAGTTAAAATAAGGAATACTTTCTAAGTGAAATAAGTGCTTTTCTTAGGAGAAGAGTGCCCACATGATTTGTGGGTCTGCTTTCTGTTTGTAATGCGCTCATTTCCAATTCAAACATTTAGATCAACCTGACAGATCTTTTTGCATATTTCACATACTATATAATTTTTCATTAGAGGTTCTGTTTAATTTGGCAATTTTGGACTGTTTATATGTTTTTTTGGAAGGCTGAAACAAGTGAGAATGTCTGGGTTTTAACATTTTGGCTGACATGATAATGGATTTTATTTGCAGCTTCCAAAATGTATCCAAGTACATAGGGCTAGTGTGTCTGCTGTACTAAATCAAAAATTCAGATCACATTTTCCAAATTAAACATACAATTTCACTTTTAGATGAAAATTGATCACCATTGGCATTTTGAACCCAGCTGGATTGTTGAAATATGGCTACCTTTGTTATTCTCCGATAAAAATTCACAGTCATACAGCCGAGGCACTAAACCAGAGGGATAAAAAGCCTATTATCCAGTAGGTAAATGTAATTTTGATATTTTCTCTCGGTTGTCTATCTAAATGAGTACCTTACATTGTTACTAGCAGAGTCAATGAAGTGAAGAATAAGATGTCTTGTTTCTAAGTGGTTTAAGAGATCAGGTAACATCTTAAGGCATGGAAGAGATTAACAGCCATAGAGAATAAACAAGTAATAGACAAGAAAGGGGATGATCTTCTTGATCAATATTGAAGACTAGAACAAATATACAGGCCATACTGTGGCATTTCATATTAGTATTATAAGTGAAGCAGTATCTAATTGTATAATGGCAAGACAATCTGGTTACTGTAGAATTTGTTAATACATATTGGTACAATGTATTGTAAAAGGTAAGTCTTGTTTATTTATTCTTGACCCTCATACATTTACATTAGTAGATGAGGTTGATAAAGACATTAGTCCATCAAGTCCGAGCTATAACCCTACAAACCCCTACAGTGTTGATCCAGGGGAAGGCAAAAACCCCATGAGGCTTGGTCGAAAGAAATTATCTGATTTTTGCTTTATCATAATAAAGTAAATCCCTGGCAAAAGGAAAATATTACCATAAAGTAATGTTACTCTGCATAAACAGGTAGAAATTACATAGCAACAACACAAAGACATAATTCATTAAAAAAGGTCAAATTCTAATTTCCCAGTGAACAAAATTGTTAGTTTCTGTATATATGAATCATTTTGGTCACATCTCCAGTCAATGAAATCTAAGTATACCGTACTGATGAGTAATAGCGACAGTAGAGCATTGTAAGGTAAGAAAAGATTGTGATGAACATGGGAATATTATGACTCAGTTTAGGTAGGTGATGGCCTGACTATTTTCTAGTAAATATATTAGACTTTTATATGCCATTTACAGACACAAATGTTGCTAGTAAAAGATCTGTACAAATGTGTACCATCATAACTAACCTGTTATTCTAAATAATGGCCTGTTTGATTCCATGGGTGTAACTACCAGGATAACAGGCATAGAAGCTGCAAGAATACTGAGTAAGCGGCCACACACATTTGATTATTGTCATCAATGTTGGTGGGAGCCACTAACCATAAGATGAGTATGGGGTCTGCAAACTCTTCTCCAGGAACATTTTTTTTTGAGAAGAGAAGGATGAAGCTCTTTTGATTTCAAAAGCTCAACTACTCTGGAGATGCTGCCGAGATGAGCGCACGGCCAGCACTGCTACACTGGAGAACTGCTGCCACACCAGAGAACCACTGAACCCTGCTTCATACTCAGCTCTGCTGCATCAGAGATGCGCTGAACCCTGCTGCACACTCAGCACTGCTGCATCAGAGATGTAGCAGAGCTGAGTGTGCGCTGAACCCTGCTGCACACTTAGCTCTTCTGCATCTCTGATGCAGCAGAGCTGAGTGTGCAGCAGGGTTCAGCGTATCTCTGATGCAGCCGAGCTGAGTGTGCAGCAGGGTTCAGCGCATCTTTGATGCAGCAGAGCTGAGTGTGCAGCAGGGTTCAGTGGTTCTCCGGTGTAGCAGCGGTTCTCCAGTGTAGCAGTGCTGGCCGTGCACTCAGCTCAGCTGCATCTCTGGAGTAGTCGAGCTGAGCTCACGGCCAGCACTGCTACATCTCGGCATAGGAATGCATTGACCAGCGCTGGTTCTGCCGGAGGAGGCGGAATCTAAGATCGGTCCACAGCAGTCTCCATTCTGGTCCGATCTTAGACTCCTCACAGACGAGCCTCTGGCATATCCCTTGGAGGATATACATTTTTTCAGTCTGTGTTTCGACGCTTTCTTTTTGCTTTTTTTGTTGTTTTGGATACTGTTCATTTGTACCACATTATGTATTGATTATAACCTTAGTATCTTTGGTTTCTATTACATTTCCTAGTCTCCCATACAGAGACTGTTACAATATAGAAAGGATAGCTGACGTTCTGTAATGAACTGCTTAGAACAGTAAAGCATGGATAGTACTTTGAAGATGTCACTAGTTCACACTGGTTTGCCCCCAGGTAACTAGGCATAAAAATGTAAGTCGAAATGCCTTTCAGCATTCCAGAGTCTTCTATAAATGGGCTTTGGAGCAAGTCACCTATTTATAGAGCATTGCTGGAGAAATATTTCAGTTTGTCTGTTGTTCTAAATAAAGTTTTTGCATATGGGAAAATGAATGGTAGCCGAGTGTTTCTAAAGAGCAGGCTATTTTAGTGTCATTTTCATATACAGAAATAACTTGCTCGAGTTTTCTCATAGACATAAGAATGCACTTACTCACTTTCGGCTAGCAGTACACAAAGCCGATGACATCTTGTGTTATGACTGCTTTTTGTAGGTACTCTATTCTTTCTAACCTTATAGGTGTGTACATAGGCGTGCAACTACACTATATATGTGATGGTAGTGGGTGTTAATAATTACTACTTATAGCTTCTATAAAAACAACCAACTATACAATATTACACTGCCCACAGGTTACATGGTAATGCTTCTAACTGCTTTTGGGAATCTTCTTTTCTAAAAGTGCTTTAACCTGGGGGATATCTGTCAATAGTATATTAAGACAAGGGGCTACAAAGGAAAAGTATAGCTTTGTAGAGAAATGGACAATGCAGATAGGCTGGTCTTGTCGGTTCTTTATTACTATTTTAGACATACTGCAAGATCTCTATTAGTTTTTAAGTTAAGTAACATCTGCCACGTGTTGCTTATTTATGACACAAGGATGTGACTTGTGGGTAAAACCACCACTCCATGTTCACGGCAGCATTCCTTGTTATGTTTATTAACGGAATAAATGAAAGTTCTTTAAATTATTAAGAATTAAGGATTTGTAATATTCCTAATATGTGATGTTAGGGAGAAGACTGGAGGCTACATGTACACTAGGGTTGATGCACCCCTTGCTCTAGCATTAAATATGATGTTTTATTAAAAGGGACACATAAGACTTAAACAGCAGACCCACTTTTCATAATGGAGGAGTAAGAGTATGTTCACACAGTGGAATTTGTAGTGCATCGGCATCTCGTCGCGGCATTCCACTCCAGATTAGGCCCAAATGAATGGGCCCACTCAGGAGGGAGCCTCGTGCCGCAGACACCGTGGCTGATTCAGCTGCGCAATCTGTGGCAAGAAGGCTCATCTCACTTCTTTTTTCCGCTTGCTAATAGCAAAGTCAATGAGAGCCTGTTTTGGCAGCAGATTTTGAGGCGGATTCCTTATCAAAACCCACTGCCAAAAAACTCCGCCAGTAAGGGGGAGTCTAAATCCATGTCATTGGGATTTGTATGTGTCACTTTATGAGGAAGGGCAGCTGAATAGAAGAAAGATTAACCTCATATTAACCTCATACTTATTATTCAAATCTTAAAATTTACATTATTGCGGGAATTGACTATTTCTCTGAAATATATCTTTTTGTCTGTACTTGAACTTTTGTTCTCTGAGAGATAAGTATCCTCTCCCAGTCCAGTTCACATGCACCGCACAGTCTCACATACAAGTGTAAGGAAGAGTTGGACAAGGTAGCTGTCAGTTGTATAATCCCTGTTTTCTATAAAGAATTTCAATTTTTGATTCCCTAGCTGTATTCTACTCACAATGTAAGTGGAGTAAGTCTGATTATAGAAGATTATTAGGAAATTACTGTACAACAATAAATGAAGCTTTAAGCAACAACTCTTCATAGGGGGAATATAGGAAACTTTATAATATATCTCATTAAAGAAATATGATCCCATCTCCACTTTTCAGGCCAAATTACTTTCTGCATAAAATACATGTTGTAAACAGTAACAGGTTTTCAACATGTATTTTTCCAGTAAAATAGATTTTTGAAGTAAAAATGACCTTGTAAATCCATCTCATCAAAGTGATAGAACCAAATATATTCTCAAACAAAAAAGATGTATTATAATAAAACACAAAGACAGATTCTTTGCTTTGTGGGAAAAAAAAACAATGACATTATTGGAACTGAAGATAATTTCTCAATTTCAGGCTCACATATACTTGCAAAGCAAACTAGTAAAACTGTGAATTATTGGGGATGGAACTAAATCTGTGTTCACACCTGAACCCGGATTCCGTGTGGGGATGCCATCCTCCATTTAACTTGAAAAATGCAGAGAGAAAAGTCCTGCAAGCCAGAAGCTGGGTGGAAATATGGCGGACCCCTTTATATGGTGAAGTGGGGTAACCGCTTTTCAAACGGAGTCTATCATTGCCTAGATTGTTTTTTTAAATAATCATATCTTTACATAGCCTTTAGAAAGACTATTCTAGGCATATCTCTAATCTTTGATCCTTGCAGCCATTTTTTTTTAATTAACCCTGTTTTCTTCATATGCAAATTAATCTTGAAGGAGCATTGGGTGAGTTATCCCTGTTCCCCAAGCACCCCTGCATCATCAGCTGCCTCCATTTCTTACTGCCCCTTTCTTTACAGACAATCCCTTCTCCTACACCTCTTCACTGCTTCGAGAGCAGCTAGTCACCTACAGCGCATGTGCAAGATTTTAATCACGCTGTACGTGACTAACTGCTCTTGTAAGCAGTGAAGAAGTGTAGAAGGAGGGATCGTCTTTCAAGAAGGGGGCGGTGAGAAACAAAGTCAGCAGATCACGCTGCGGTGCTTGGGGAACAGGGATAATGCTTCCTGTACTCCTTGAAGATTAATTTGCGTATAAAGAAAACTGGGTTAAATCAAAAATGGCTGCGAAGATCAAGAAAAGACAGGTATGCCTAGAATAGCCTTTCTAAAGGCTATATAAAGATATGCTTATTTAAAAAACGATCTAGATAATGATAAATTCCCTTTAAGTGAATTGACTTTATTATTTTTGGGTCCCCAAGCAGACCTGAAGAACAGAAACCGGGAGCAGGTATGAAACTAGAGTAACATTTCCAGATAAAAAAAACTATGTATGGTTATGTTCCAGATCAAATCCATGTTTTACCTCTACAGCTTATATTCCATGTACACATGTACACAGTGGCGTAACTAGGAATGGCGGGGCCCCGTGGCGAACTTTTGACATGGGGCCCCCCCGACACCGAAGATCTCGACCGAGTCCCTCCTACGCATTCCTGCGCGCTCTATTATGTCCCATAGTGTCCCCTGCACACAGTATTATGTCCCTTAGTGGCCCCTGCACACAGTATTATACCCAATAGTGGCCCCTGCACACAGTATTATGTCCCATAGTAGCCCCTGCACACAGTATTATGTCCCTTAGTGTCCCCTGCACACAGTATTATGTCCCTTAGTGGCCCCTGCACACAGTATTATACCCAATAGTGGCCCCTGCACACAGTATTATACCCAATAGTGGCCCCTGCACACAGTATTATGTCCCTTAGTGGCCCCTACAGGACTAAATACTGTCACCGCTGACCGCTATACCAGGACAAATTGTGGATAAAAAAAAATCTGGTCATGTGCATTACAATTTAGTAACTCCATGTGCCTCATATTAATAGCAGTTAACCCTATCATGTCCCTCACATTAAGCCTTGTGTACCTCACATAAGAGTTACTGATATGTGAGAGACATGGAGGTAATAATAAAGTATCTTCATTACTATTACCCCCAAATGTCTCACATATCAGTAACTCTTATGGTGAGGCAAACAGGGGTTAATGTGAGGGAGATGATGGGGTTAACTGCTATTACTATGAGGCACATGGAGTTACTAAAACACAAGTAATCCCCCCAAATGCCTGATAGTAATAAGTATAGTAACCCCAGTACGTACCTGTGTAGCTTCAGTTTCATTTTCCTGGAGCAGCTTCTTCCTCTTCTCTTCTGTGCAGGACGGCAGGGATAAGCCCCGCCTCCTCCTCTCATTGGTGGGCAGAGGACAGCAGAGAAAGGGAGGGGGGAGAGAGGGAGAGCGTCCTGCAGCGCTGACAGGAGCCAGACCTGCAGCTCCTGTCTCAGCCGTTGCTGCAGCTTCGGGGCCCCCTGTTGGTGGAAAGTATTCCACCAACAGGGGGCCCCGATCATTATACTCGGGGGTCCGAAAAGACCTCCGAGCATAATGATAGCAGCAGTAGCAGCTGTCACCGGGCCCCTAATGTCCCGGGCCCTGTGGCAGCTGCTACCGCTGCTATGGTGGTAGTTACGCCACTGCATGTACATTACTGCACCAAGTTCCAAGTTATACAAAGTAAGTGATATAGAGGAGAGATAGAAAATCACATTTTTTAAATGAAGAAAACATATTGCTTTTTAAACATTTTCATTTTCTATATTCAATAAAACAACTTTTACCAAGGTGGCAGAATAATTTATTGTATATGAGGCACATTAACTTATAGTGTGAAAACCGCTTAGCTCTACTGCTTCTTTCATTTACACAGAATTGCTCTGAAGGTTCATAGGAGCTCGTTCCATAATTCAGTATTATAATGTATCACATAAAGATTTTCAATAGACCTGAAAAAACACTTTTCACCTTTATTTATAAACAGATGTTTATTGAAAAGAGTGCAAATGTAAAAAGTGAATTTTGTTTCTCACCTTGAGGTGACACTAGAGACTTGGCTTATTTCAGACAAGTAATATGATGAACCTATTCTGTAATAAATAGCTAGACTATATACTATACTATTTTCAATAATGGGGATTCTAGAAAATAGATAAGCTTTTTCCCCCGCAGAAACAATGCCACTCAAGTCAATGGGCTGTGTGTGGTATTGCAGTTCAGCTCCTGTTACCTGAATGGCCGCTCAGCCCATTATCTTGAATATTGCTGACCTATAGCATCAAATATACCCAAGAGCAATCCAAGAGAGAAATCAGTTCTAACTTCTCCATTTTCTAATACATGTCACTGGGGTAAAAAAGGCAACAAAAAAACAGAACAAAAACAGGTTCTACAAATACTAAACATGGGGTATTTCTACCAAGAAAACTGGAGAAAGTCGATGGCTAGAACTGACACGTGTTTATTAGGACACACTGGTACATATACACTTGTCTGACTGAATTTCCTTTTACATCTGCTATGGACAGCTATACATATGTCCTATTAATTCACACCTTCCTTTCCCTTTCCCTTTAATAAATCTGTCTAAAAGTACATGTAATGAAACATATGCTTAGAGTGGCATTTTATATGTCAGACTAAAACTGATGGAGTAAGACGTACAAACCTTCTAATAATCTTCATGATTCTTTGACTGTTGGGGCTCCAGAAATGGAAATCTACACTGACCTTTCTGTCTCACCCCAGATACTTTTCACAGAAAGAAACAGAAAGAAAGGAATATGTTTCAGATTTGCTTGTGAAAATTAGATCAATTTTAAATGGTGTAAAAAGTTTACGATAATTTACTTTGTGCACCATAAATTCCCGTCATCTGCCACATATTTGTGTATTCAATAAGAAAAAGATTGTGTCTACCTATGTGGTGCCAAGAATTGTAGTGATTGTAGTGTCAGTAGTTTGTATCAGCATTTACATGATAAATGTTGGAATGGACCATTAACAGAGAAAGTGTTATTGGAAAAACATTGCACCTCTTTTAGATTTTGGATCTGTTCCTGTTTTGGCTTAGGGGGTTTTTCCTATCTCAGTGTTTCAGCAGTTTGCTTGCAATCTCTTCTTCTCACTTTCTGTATTCCTTTCCCTGCCCCCAGAGGGGACACTGAGGTATCACACTACTTATGCAGATCATATAATATACAGATACTTGTAGAGACTCAGTGTTATCTGTGTGTTTACATAGCAAGATAACAGACTTGCCTTTATCAGCAAACCATAACTAGATGAACGGATTGTCCTGCCAGTGAATAAATGACATAACTTGTCCTATAGGTTCGTGGTTATAGCAACCCTGTATAAGTAATGGGAGGAATAAGGTCACATACCAGGCAAACAAAGCAGCATTTCTAAAGCTTCAATTTACATAGGCTACCAGTATAGATAAGGTACTCTGTAAAGAACCAGAGTACCTTAGTGAGAAAATGGAGAGATTAGTGACTAAACAACTGCAGTTTACATAAACTACTAAATAGCCAATGTGTGAAGATGCACTTCAAGAAAACTAATAATTCTAATTACTTTATTTCCACACATCATAAAATAGAATTATTACATACAATTATAGAACTTCATTTTTTTAACCCTCATCCCATGCCCACCTGCAAAGATCTGTTGCTGTGAACCAAAAGGATGGAAGAAAAAGAAGGAAAAAACATGATGAAGATGAGAATAAATCATTTTCCTACATTTGTGAATATGCGCTTTAAACATGCTAAATGAATTATATTATCTTCTTTTTAAGTTGCTTATCTCTATCCCCTGGGTTACTAAGGAAAATTCATTTAGAAGTCTCTGGACTGAAAATCTATAGCTAGAAAACGTAAAATAATCTTCAGTACATTTTGGATAAACTTTCTAAATGAATTTTTATTTAAAGTGGTCAGCTACACTTATTGATTATATAAAGCATATTTAAAATGTTATAAATAAAACATATAAAAATATGTAAAACATGATATGGATATTAAAGAAAATAATTTACATTTCTTAGCTTTTATTACAGAAATATCTATATTCTATCTTGTTCTGAAATTAACATAGGTAACTCTTTGAATTGCCATAGAGCAGATTTAGATCAAATTATACATCCAACCCTACACTACTCACTACATATATACATACAGCATATCGTGTGTACAGAGTCGGAGCAGCCTGGTCTTTCAAGTCCCAGCACTGTGTCAACTGTAATGGGGGATGCCTAATTTATTTACAAACTACCCATGAATTATCACAATTCTCAGCAGGCACTTATACCAAACCAGCTGATAGGGTTATATAAGAACATAAAGCAAAAGGTCAACTCAGAGAAGCATGTCTGATATGGGGGCTGAATAAGGGGAACACGATAGGATTCTCAAGCAGTAGAGATGAGCGAGTAGTATTCAATCAAATACCTCCCCTGCATAGTTATTGGTGTAAAAAAGTGCCAGGGAAGGTGGTATGCGACCAATTACACCAATAACTATGCAGGGGAGGTGTTCAATCGAATACTACTTGCTCATCTCTATGAAGCACTAATTAATAGTATGTTAGCTTATTGGCCATAATAGAGTATCACAAGGGACTCAGGTAGCAATTCCAACACAGAGCTGGGAAATGCTTATATAACAATCCCAGAACAAGAAGTAAATGGTCCAGCAATCTGACACTTATTCTCTATCCTGTAAATAGTGGATACATGTATGTGATGAAACAACATGTTTAATGTTGTAACCATTTTTATCTTTCAGGATATTCCTGTTATACACTAATGCATTAGAGGATATTTAGAAGTGAATTACTGCTATGTAGACAATAGAGTCAGCAGCAGTGCTGCAGCCTCTAATGGACTCAGTGATCTTTAAAGAAAAATACAGAAAAGAAAAAAACACCTGCAGTAACCATACCTTTCACCGGAGTCTAAAGCACAATAAAGAATCCATTTTTACCATTATTTCATTGTTAATTTGCAAATTTTAAAAAATAAATAAAAAAACTATAAATTGAAAATTCCATATAGAGCTAAAAAATAACCAAAACTCCCTTTAAGACTAAGGCACCACGTAGCTAGCTGCAGCCAAAAAATGCCAGCGTTTCCATAGGTATAATTGACATACTGCGATTTACAAAAGAGCAACCGTTTTTGAAATCACAGCATTTACTCTGCAGATTTTATTATGTAATGTGTGGATGGGATTAACCAGAATCGCATGTACTTCGCAGGTAATGTTACATGCCGCAGCCAAAACGCTTCTTTTTTGCAGTTTGGGGTCCCAGCCTAAAGATGTAAATTATTGAATAGGGTTATTTATATGTTGCAAAAAAAAAAAAAAAAAAAAGAAAGAAAAAATTGGTAGCCCACCAAATAAAAAAACTTAGGGCTGTTAAAAGATCACGTCCATGAAAATGGCAATAGCTGCCTGTTTGTTAAAACCTTTAAGGCCAGGTAATAGAGGTTCTGTAAAAATGCTATGTTATGACAATGTGGGGCTTCAACCTAAGTCTTAAAATGTAGAGATGAGCGAACAGTGTTCGAGATTCGAGATTCGTTTCGAATAGCTGCTCAATATTCGACTATTCGATCGAATATCGAACCCCATTATAGTCTATGGGAGAAAATGCTTCGCTACAGGGGATCCTACCATTCGACTCAGGAGGGTCACCAAGTCCACTATCACACCCCAGGAAATGATGCCAACACCCTGGAAAGCAACTGGGACAGCAGGGGAAGCATGTCTGGGGGCATCAAGTACCTATTATGTCGGGATCTCCTGTCAGCTTGCGATATGCCGGTGCTGACTTTTTCACATAGGAATGCATAGACCAGCGTTGATTGGCCAGTCTACGGGATTTGGCCAATCAATGCTGGTTCTGCCTCAGGAGGCAGAGTCTAAAATCGATCCACAGAAGTTTCCATTCGGGTCTTATTTTTGACTCCGCCTCCTCCAGAATAACCAGCGTTGATTGGCCGAATGCCGTAGACTGGCCAATCAACGCTGGTCAATGCATTTTTATAGCGAGATGTAGCAGAGCTGGCCATGCGGTTAGCCCGGCTACTCCGGACAGATGAAAGAGCTCTGCACTACACCCAACCATCCCTCCAGCTACTCCTCCTGTACTAACACGACTAGCTCAACTTGGCTATTCCTTAGTACTACTAACACGCTCAGCTCGACTATTCCTTAGTGTAATAGCCCAGCTGAGCGTGTTAGTAGTACTAAGGAATAGCCAAGCTGAGTGTGTTAGTCTGCTGCATATCTGCCAGCTCTCCTACATCTCCTACACACTCAGCTGGGCTATTCCTTAGTACTACTAACACGCTCAGCTCAGCTATTCCTTAGTGTAATAGCCCAGCTGAGCGTGTTAGTAGTACTAAGGAATAGCCTAGCTGAGCGTGTTAGTACTACAAACCCCAACCCCAAACCCCACCCGGTGTTCGCTTACCTGCAGCTCCCTGTTCTTGGTCCACTTTGGTCCATGGTCCGGGTTTCAGAGTACTCTGCCCCCCTCTCCCCGACTAGTATTATAAAGAAGGCGGGGCTTAGGAGAGTGTGGACAGTACCCGCCCACACTCTCTTAAGCTCCACCCTCTATATAATACTAGTCAGGAAGAGGGGGCAGGGCGCTCTGAAACCCGGACCATGAACCGTAGTGGACCAAGAACAGGGAGCTGCAGGTAAGCGGACACTGGGGGGGTTTGGGGTTTGGGTTGGGGTTTGCGGTTTGGGTTGGGGTTGGGGGGGTTGGGGGGGTGTTAGGGTTTGTAGTACTAACACGCTCAGCTGGGCTATTCCTTAGTATTACTAACATGCTCAGCTGGGCTATTAAACTAAGGAATAGCCGAGCTGAGCGTGTTAGTAGTACTAAGGAATAGCCAAGCTGAGCTAGTCGGGTTAGTACAGCAGTAGTAGCTGGAGGGATGGTTGGGTGTAGTGCAGAGCTCTTTCCTCCAGTGTCTGGAGTAGCCGGGCTAACCGCACGGGCTCTGCTATATCTCGCTATAGAAATGCATTGACCAGCGTTGATTGGCCAGTGTACAGGCATTCGGCCAATCAACGCTGGCCAATGCATTCCTATGGGAAAAAGTCAGCTCGCAAGCTGACAGGGATCATGACAAGATAGAGCCCCAAAGAGCTAGGTGAGTGACATTCCCCCCTACATAAAGGTTATCCCTAGCTAACTGTTATGGTTCTGTGTGCAAATACAAAAATAATAATAAACGCAACAGAACCGCTAAGCCGCAGAGCACTGCGGCGAGGTCCACAGACCCAGATGGGCGGCCGTGTGCCAGTACCTGGCAGTGTGTCTGAACAGGGAGTAAAGTAAATGCACCAGTTCACTTCACTGGATGAATGCGTCAGGGCTGCAGCAGTGTGAATGGGCTGCGGCAAGGTTGTATCAGTTGACTGCACTGGGCAACCGTGTTAAACAATGGAGATTTACTCCAGTTATCCTCACTGGGTAAATAGCTTTTTGCAGCTTCAGAGATAAACAGGCTGCAAACAAGTCTACACCAGTTCACTGCACTGGGTAATTAGTTTTGTGCAGCTTCAGGTGGACCAGCTGCAACAAGACTGCCAGGGGTTAACGTCACCCCTAACAGCACCACAAATGGCTCCGCACAGCTTGGAGCTATAACACACACAGACAGGGACAGATAGCCTAGCTAAAGAGACCAAGCCTGCTGCCAGTCCACCGGCTGGTACAGAGTCCACTGCACCGAGCCGTAGTGTGGAGCTGTCAGTACATTCAGGACTTATAGGTCTTGCTAACAGCACTAGATGGAACCTGCCTAGCTACTGGAAGCAGCCTGGAGCTCCTGTCATACCCTCCTGTCTTACGTGTTTTTTAGATAAAGTGTGAGCACCGGGCGGGCGTCGGCTCACACCTTTTAAAGGCTAATCCCCGCCCAACAGGGGCGGTGGCATAACATCACCGAACATGCCCAGTAAGGCCAAACTGGGACTTAGCCTCAGAGCGGACCCAGAATGTCTGAGCATGCTCAGTGGGGAGAGAATGGCACTTAGCCTCTGAGCGGCTCCAAAATGCCTGAGCATGCTCAGAGGGCCGAAAACTGGACTTAGACTCCAGACATCCTATTACACAACGCCGAGGACGAGGTTCGGATTGGCCCGCAGGTGGCGCTGTGCGCTGTGATGGAACCCTGCGAGACCCGATCCTAACACTAACCCTGCCTGTAAATCTGTCCCTGTCTCACATTCATATAGTTCACAGTCCCAAATTAGTCGAATGGTAAATCCACCATTCGTCTAAATTGGAGGTTATCTGTTTCCGGCCGCCAATTTCTTTTTCCGATTTTTTTTCACTGCCTACCTTGTCGTATTTCCTCTCCCACCTCCCCTGCGCAGTTATTGGTGCAATAAACGCGTCAGGGAAGGTGGGAGGTGAATCGAATTTTTAGTGAGTTTGCCACCTGGTGTTCGATTGGAATCAAACACCTCGAATGGCCTGATATTCGATCAAATATCAATTCGATCGAATGTCGTTCGCTCATTTCTATTAGAATGTAATGATTCTGGCTTTCCAGTGCAACCATGGATCGCATAAACAAGCCAATGTGCCTTAGAATATAGTAAGTTACCAATAGACTGTTGGCACATTGTGTTGTTGTCAAAAATCTCACTCTACTTCAACCATGCAAATTTCAGTAAGTCACATGCCTCATATGACACCAGTCAATTTATACCTGTCATCCAAAATGCAATCTTTACTTCTACTGTGCTGATATTTTTTGCAGACTGCAGTGTATGGTCAGTAAGCACGTGTGTATAAGTATTAGAATGTGTTAACCTGTGAATATACAATCTACTTCACCTACAACAAACTCTATGAATATCAAGCAAATACATATTGTATACAGAAATTTTATCAAGAAGAAAGCCTCATCTCATATCACGGTAAGGCTGAGGCCCCACAGTGTGGAAAATCCGTTTTTTGTTATATATTTTGCTGGGTTTTTTTAGCTAAATCCAGGAGTGGCTACAAAAGGAATGAATGATATAAATGCAGCTGTTGTGCGTCTCCCTTCTACTTTATTCACTTCTGGCTTTGGCTCAAACGAAAAAGCAGCTTATATTCTTGACAAAACCATTTTGACCATTTGACTATTTGACCATATTGGGGTTTATATTTGGTCAGTTTTATAGGACTCCAATTTCTAAATATATTAGAGGATATTTTTTCGGGCTATATTGTTTACCAAGCTGATAGAAAATTAAGACATCAAAGCAAACATTTTTGCAAAATGTTTGTAATGGGAATGTACCATGAGAAAATTACCTATTGTTTAGCACAAGACCAAGGCTGAGGCCACACGTTGCAAAAAAAGCTGCTTTTTCTTTTAACAGATTTTTTTTTTTTTTGCTAAAGTCAAGAATGACTTCAAAAGGAATGGGAAATATAAAGATGCACTTATTACTTCTTTCTTCTGCTAAATCCAGAACGAAGAAGCTGTAACTTAAAAGAAACAGCTTTTCCGCAATGTGTAGACTTAGCCTAGATGCAGACGACAGTGTGTATTTTGCAGCCCACAAACTAGTAATCAGTGTTCCTTTTTTGCAGACTTTGTGTCATTAGGGTATCTTCAGCATTAGTGCTATATGTCCGCAAAAACGGACAGAGTGTCTTCAGCGTACCATCAGTGTGTTATTTTGAGTTTGTGGATGATGTGGTATTTATTTTCCCATAGGCTTCTATGGGCGAGTCCATTCTGCAAACACTGAACAGAATAAAACCTGTTCTATAGTATGCGACACGAACTCACAGCCAGCACACTGATCAGTGGAAATCATGGTTGTTCGCATGGGCCCGTAGAAATGAATGGGTCAGTGTGCTATCCCAGGAAAAACACGGACAACGCACTGATCTTGGTCACGGTCATCTGCAAAGGTCCGTAGGCTGCTTTCACACGGCAGTGTTTGGTCAGTGATTTTGTTGAGTAATTGTGAGTAGGGTTGAGCGATCAGAAAAGATCAGATTCCAATCGGCGATCAAGTAAATTTCACGATTGCAATCGGAACTCCGATCCCAATCTTTTTAGGTGGGATCAAGGTCGGAGGTTATTTCCCACAATGCTTTGCTACTGGCCAAGCATTGTGGGAAAAGCTAACAATGTTAGCTAGGTCCCATAGGAATGAATGGATGCAGCCGGCACACAGCCTGTGCCGGCGTCCGGCCGCTTAACTCCCTGCGCGCTGACTGTGTCCATTCATTCTAATGGGAGACTAGCTAACATCTCTAGTAGCTTAAGGCTTGGTTCACATATGCTGATGTGTTCCGTCCATAAGAGTCCGCATGAGGATCCCTACGGACAGAACACAAGCACAACTGCAAGCGCTATGCAGTTCAAGTGCACAGGCCCCATAGACTATAATGGGGTCTGTGTGCTTGAACTGCACAGCACGTGCTTGCAGTTGCGCTTGTGTTCCGTCCAAAGGGTCCTCATGCGGACTCTTACGGACAGAACACATCAGCATATGTGAACCGGGCATAACACTTACCTGCACAGAAGCGCTGCTGCTGGTCCGGTCCCCCTGTTCTCGCTCCTGTTCTCGCCTCGCTGCCCCCGCCTTGGGGGAGCACTCGTGTCTCCCCACCCTGTACCCACCCACACTCTACTAATCCACAAGCCCTGCCTTCTTCCTAGGTCTGTAACACAAACCTGGGAGGCAGGGGCAGCGAGGCGAGAACAGGAGCAAGAACGGACGGCACGCTTCTGTGCAAGTAAGTGGACACCAGGGGCGGACTAACTAGCCAGAGGATTTTTTTTAATAACTACACAGCATGGAGTCTAACAATTAAAGCGTCCAATTTTTAGACTCCATGCTGTGTAGTGAATAGGATCATTTTTAAAATCCGATCTTCTATTATTATTTAAAAAAAATCCCATTGACTTGCATTGGGATCAGAATTGGGATTGGGATCGGGTTCGAATGAAAAATGATCAGAAATCGGATTTTAAAAACGATCCTGAAATCTCAAGATCGGCTCAACCCTAATTGTGAGCCAAAATTAGAAGTGGAGACGACACAGAGATCAGGTATAATAGAAATATTTGTGCCTGTTCTATGTTTTTAACCCACTCCTGGCTTTGGTACACAGTCACTAATAAAAATCCCTGACCAAACACTGTGTGAAAGCAGCCTTAAGCTAAAGCTCCACGTAGTCAAACGCAGCTAAAAAATGCAGCAGAAAAAAAACACAGTGAAAGGTGTTGCATATTTTTAAGTTTCTCATTGAGTTTTTGCTGTTTCTTATTGTTTTTCCCTCTCTATTAAATATATATGTAGAAAAAAATGATTTTGTAGCTAGAATTAATATTAAAATTTTTGAAAACTCAACTTTTCCACAGCCCTTTTTTTCCACAATAGGAAGAGATTAAACAAAATCTCATTCACTTTGATGGCATTCGCAAACGCAGTGTGGGGCCTTAGCTTACACCAGTGTTTTCGTAGGTATAATTGATATGTTGCAGTTTCCAAAAATGCAACAGTGTCATACAATGTGTTGGATTAGCTAGAATACCATCTACTTTGCAGATATTTTAATATGCAATTTATTTGCCACTGCGTTTCCAACATGGCCAAAACGCTGTGTATTTACTAGTGTTGAGCGAGTAGTATTCAATTGAATACCTCACTGGCATAGGAATGCATGTAATCGGCCGAACACCAAGGGGTTAAACACTTTGAATATTTGATGCGTTTAACCCCTTGGTGTTTGGCCAATTACACGTATTCCTATGCCTGCGAGGTATTCGATCAAATACTACTCGCTCAACACTAGTATTTAAAACATCGAGCACCAGCTTTAAGAGATTTACTGGACAATAGGAACAGAGCTGCAGAACTCTGGCACTTTTGCTATACAGTGGATAGAGTCTTCTACTTCTCGATAAGTCCCCTATATAAGCTCATATGTTGGTGGCTACCTGAAACAGCTGATTGTTGTGGGGTCCAGGTATCAGACCTCATTGTGCTGATACCAATGACCTATGAAAATTGGCCTCCAGTCCAGAAACCTCTGTAAGTGAAAACATTATTTTTTAAATGTTTTTTTTTTTACATTTTCCATGCCACTAACTATTCCAGATAAAATACCTTAATGCCTGCCGTTTTCACACTGAAGCCTAATAATAGTCTGACACCAACCGATTGTAAGGGATCTCTTTTCCGCAGTCATTTTATTATCATAGTAGGCAGAATTACAATGATAGGTATGACTTATGGTCATAATGATAGTCACAGCTCATCTACATCAATATGAGCTGACTCAATATTTGTATACAGAAATATAGTAGGAAAAGGGAATATTTTTAACTATCTAGTTTTAATTAGTAGATAGTGTCGGGGTCTGGGGTTGCTAGGTGGGGTGGCCTAGACACAAAAATCCAGTTTCTTTAGTCTAAAACAAAGGTAGAGTTTTATTTTCACTCAAAAAGGTAGTGCAGCAACAAAAGGAAACAATACAAAAATAAATACCTGCCTGGCTAGGCTCTGACTAAACATAGAATAGGTTACCTCACCTAGAATAACAGAAATCCAAAAGCCAGTAGAATCATTCAGGACACAGCTCCAAAAAATATGACCTGTCTGTCAGCTCTCTAGCCAAACTCTGCCCCCAGTCTGCTGCTGGAGCTGGCTTCTTAAGCCTCCCTTGATGAGCAGGCTCTCTGCAGCTGAGTCGCTGCCACACCATCCCCAAAGTGTGGACTGGAAGGGGGTGGAATGACAGGTCTCACTACCAACCTACCTGCCATTCCTAAAAATCCAACCCAGTACTGAGCATTTACCAAAATGCTCAGCGGACGAAAGTTGTCTGCTGAGAACAAACATTCCTGGAGTTTTCTCATCTCACCCACCTGAGTAGTCTGGGTGAGATGTACACCCCCTCCATTATCTGAACAGCCATCAGCTTACAATAGATAGATAGATAATCTAGATAGATAGATAGATAGATAGATAGATAGATAGATAGATAGATAAAACAATCTGGTCTGTCAGCAACTTGTATGGATGGAAAATGTCCTTTTATTGGAAAAAGCAGTACACCACGTATCGGTCCACACTGGGACCTTTCTCAAGTGCTCTTGAGAAAGGTCCCAGTGTGGACCGATATGTGGTGTACTGCTTTTTCCAATAAAAGGACATTTTCCATCCATACAAGTTGCTGACAGACCGGATTGTTTTTTCTATTGCAAACCCTTTTACCTGGAGAGGGGTTTCTGCCGTGCAATTTGTGGGATAATAACCAGATTTGCTGGTGCTGCTGCAATTATTTTTCTTTGAAATAGATAGATAGATAGATGATAGATAGATAGATAGATAGATAGATAGATAATATGTTACCTTTAAGGCTTTAAGGGTACAAAATACAATATGGATGTCAAAATAGTGACCATTTTTCATTATTCTGTACAATTACTATTGCTAATGTTTATTTTTTTATTTTGTGACATTGTTACAATAAAAATCTTTTATTATTACTAGTCTTTATCCTGAAATATAAAATCATAATTAATCCTGTAATTATACATTCAGAAAATGAATAATGTCTGTGTGTGCTCTAGAAATTTAGGAAATTATGGTGCACTTACTATAAAAACATAGACAAACAAACCTTGGCCAAAAACTTCTAGGCCCTAATTGTTCTAATTATATAAACCTGGATGTTCAGCACAAAATGGAAACTGCTCAGAATTCACTGGCTCTATCCTTAATTTCAACATAAGACTCTATTCAGATTATCGTGATGCAAAATGACATGACCATTTCTCATCCATGGGACACCTGTTTTCACAGATACCTCAAAGATTTGAGTTTATTGAGGAATCCATGAAAATGGCCAATAATAGTACATGCACTATTTTTTAATGGCCTGTTAAAATAGACTGTCTGAAAATTAGATATTTATCGGTTAATGGATATTTATTCAAATGAATTGATTTTAATGCAGTCATGTGACAGGTATTAAAAAAACAACTGTCACATGGCTGATAAACTCATTTCTATAAATAGAGCCTTATTCACATGACAATTTTGGTATTAAACATTTACAGTAACCTATTTTTAAGTAATGTGTTGGGGCACATCGGGGGTTATTATTTGATGTGTAGGGCAGTGGCGTAACTAGGAATGGAGGGGCCCCATGGCGAACTTTTGACATGGGGCCCCCCCGACACAGAAGATCTCGACCGAGTCCCTCCTACGCATTCCTGCGCGCTCTATTATGACCAATAGTGTCCCCTGCACACAGTATTATGTCCCTGCATACAGTATTATGCCCCATAGTGGCCCCTGCACACAGTATTATGCCCCATAGTGGCCCCTGCACACAGTATTATGTCCCTTAGAGGCCCCTGCACACCGTATTATACCCAATAGTGGCCACTGCACACAGTATTATGCCCCATAGTGGCCCCTGCACACAGTATTATGCCCCATAGTGGCCCCTGCACACAGTATTATGTCCCATAGTGGCCCCTACAGGACTAAATACTGTCACGTCACCCGCTGACCGCTATACCAAGACAATTGTGGATAAAAAAAATCTGGTCATGTGCATAACAATTTAGTAACTCCATGTGCCTCATATTAATAGCAGTTAACCCCATCATGTCCCTTATATTAACCCTTGTGTACCTCACATAAGAGTTACTGATATGTGAGAGACATGGAGGTAATAATAAAGTATCTTCATTATTATTACCCCCATATGTCTCACATATTAGTAACTCTTATGGTGAGGCACACAGGGGCTAATGTGAGGGACATGATAGGGTTAACTGCTATTAATATGAGGCACATGGAGTTACTAAAACAAAAGTAATCACCCCAAATTTCTGATATTAATAAGTTTAGTAACCCCAGTATGTACCTGTTACCTGTTTTCTTTCTTTAGTTTCATTTTCCTTCTTCCTTTCTTCCTCTTCTTCTCTTGTGTGCAGGACGGCAGGAGCTCGGCAGGGATAAGCCCCGCCTCCTGGGCTCTCCTCAGCCCTCTCATTGGTGGGCAGAGGACAGGCAGAGAAAGGGAAGGGGGGAGAGAGGGGGATCATCCTGAAGCGCTAAGAGGAGCCAGAGCTGCAGCTCCTGTGTGTCAGCCGTTGCTGCAGCTTTGGGGCCCCCTGTTGGTGGAAAGTATTCCACCAACAGGGGGCCCCGATCATTATACTCGGGGGTCCGAAAAGACCTCCGAGAATAATGATAGCAGCAGTAGCAGCTGTCACCGGGCCCCTAATGTCTCGGGCCCTGTGGCAGCTGCCTCTGCTGCTACAGTGGTAGTTACGCCACTGGTGTAGGGACAGTAAATGGAACATTATAGGGTATGCGGGGATACTAAGAAGACACTATATTTTATGTGGGGTCACTGAGGAGATCATTATACTTCGAGGGGGAGAACTTAGGGTCAGGTCCAAACTGGCCCACAAGGGAAAAGGTGAATCCCCTAATGAGCCTCTGAGACAGGGAGACATCCCCATGCAAGAGTGGTCTGGTTCTCGAACTTAAAAACAGACAGTAAGCATACGTCACTGAAATGAGCCATATGTGTCCTATAATATATAATGAGATAGATAGAAAGAAAGAAAGAAAGAAAGAAAGAAAGAAAGAAAGAAAGAAAGAAAGAAAGTTCTAGCTCTAAGCAAGAGCCAGTCAGCAGCCTATTGATAGGAATCCCAGGACAGAAAAAGTGCCAGGCAGGGTGTAAATAGTAAGATGCTACTAGAAAAATTTATGTGTGCTGATACAGTGCTAGGAATTTGTGAAAAGGGATAAGGTAACATTGGCTTATAGCTATACGGTGGGCTACAAGAATGAATTTTACTGGTTATCCCTAGGTACCTCAGTGCAACACTGACTAAGTGAGTCATTATTCTGTGTGGGGGCATTTGGGGGTCATTATACTGTATGAGAGCACTGAGGGGGCATTGTATTGTGTGGGGGCATTAAATGGACATTATTCTGGGGGGTCATTATACTGGGGTGGGCCCCAAAGGAGGATGCCAGAAAAGGGGAACCCCCCCCCCCCCCCCAAAGTCCCGGTTAAGTGATCAAATCTTCCGTGCCTAGAATAATTTTCTGGCATGCTTCGATTCTTGGTCATGTTGCATCTCTGTGTCACAAAGGTGCATTACTCACACAAAGGGGTTCAACATTGTCAAAAGTGTCTGCTCCCCTATTCACATATAAACAGGACCCATCACACGATGGAGATCATGTCATGTTCCACAGCCCGAAACATCTCCGTCCTCCACAGACCCTATTGCCTTGTAATGGGGTTGGTCAGGTTACATGATGGTGCTCATAACTTTGATGGGAAGTATAATGATGCTGCTGCACTACCAATCCCACCAAATCTGACATAACTGCTGATGGAGACTACAAACACATCCTTATTTTGTCGTAATTTATGACTTATTAAAAACTTGTAACTTGTCTAATTTTGTGCATGCTTTGAGTCCATTGTGTGAAAAGCACATTACAAATGTTCGTGTTTATTTAACCTCATGGACATGTACTGGTCAGTACTACATACCCAAACCTGCCCGATTCCAGTTCCCTTTCCCTCGTGCATTCCCTGTGACTGTAATTATTGTTGTTGTCCATGGGAACCATAGCTTGATCTGTTTCCATTGGGTCTGGGTCCACTCCTGGTTCTATGCCTGGTAGATAGAATCAGTCTGTGAGCCACATAGGGACATTTAAGTTCTTATTCTGTGATTTGTTCTTCCTTGGGAAGCGCAAGACCTTGATCATTAATGGATATTAGAACAGTAAGATTTTAGAACCCCAGTCAAAAATCCATTTGTTGATGACACTTTTGACCCCCTATCCATAACCTAGAAGGGATCAGGAATTTTCAAATAAGTCATGAATATGGACAGTTATTTCTATTGTTTTCAGGTTTCTGACTATTGCAGACAAAAGATATAGAAGCCTATTCATTCCCGGAGTTATTGTGGTAGCAATGCTTTTCAATCCCTTTTCTAAACAAAGTCATCTAAATGTATTCTTCTTTCATGTGAGGTCATGTAAAAGGTAATGTATGGAACAGCATTAGTCATACTGTCTGTGATACCTGCACTTTTCAATCACTCTTACAGTACATTGTATACCGTCACTTAAAATAAATCATGTCTGCATACCGTTTTTGTCAAAAGGATTATATCTTCAGTGTTGTGTTACATGGGTTTACCATAATAGCTGTACATTTCATCTCATCTCTGCATTAAGGACAGCTTTCTGGTCTGCAGGACATTGCAAATACAATTGAAACTTGTTCTTAAAAATTACATTTCTTTCATGTATTGCTATGCTTTTTAGAATGACAAACCACAGGATACAGAATGACTATAAGTAATGTACAACTCGAGCAATGTAAAGAAGCACCTGGGCATGATTCATCCCCCATGCCATCAAGATTTCTCTGCCTGCCACTCTCAATGGGTAAAATTGGACACAGATGGTAAAGATGTTATGTCTATAATGTAGAAAGAAGTTCTGGTCAATGGAAATGTTTTAGCTTTGTTTGTAATAATTATTGAACCATGTATCCTACATCTATGGCCAAACTTAGATTTGTTATTGTAACTTACAAAGTATAAGATGAGATTATGTCTCAAAAAAGACTTTGTAAATTACATTACTATTAATATTTGTGTCATCATTATAGAGAAAAATTTGATCATGCTAGATTCACACTCATGCTATCTCTCCATTGTTCTGGTCCTCCAAAGAGGTGGACCACTAAAATAGCGGTTATTAGAGATGAGCAAACACTGTTCGGATCAGCTGATCCAAACAGCACGCTCCCATAGAAATGAATGGAAGCACCTGTGACGCTGATTTTGCCAGCGGCCGGCGTCACAGGTGCTTCCATTCATTTCTATGGGTGCGTGCTGTTCGGATCGGCTGATCCGAACAGTGTTCGCTCATCTCTAGCGGTTATACAAGGTGCCCGGTGGACTCCATTGACTATCCATCATTTTTAAACTGAAACCGGGAGAGAAAAAAGGCAAGACACTGCTACAGAGTCTCCAATAGAGATTTTGGTGCAGATGTCAACGTAGCCTAACATTTTTATACTGTAGATTTAACATTGTATCAGAATTGGTGTTTGGTACACCAGTCTTTATGTTCCCTGTCCAAGCACAACTATATTAGTCACAAAGGGGATTAAATAATAGCAATTCACCAATGTGTGACTTTTGTAGGCCATAAAAGTGGTATAAGGATTATGATGAATCCCCCAATGTATTATATGCATTTAACCATACAGTTTAGTAAGCTACCAGGAAAGTAGGACAATACTTAAAAGGTCTCTTAATGTACCTAGTTGACATAGACAGTAGTGATAATGTTCTTCTATTTTTCTTTTAGAAAAAAAAAATTAGGACCAGGCAGGTATCTTCCTCTTCTACAAGTACTGTGCCTTAGTGGTGTGCCCTAGACTTGAAGCTTAAGGATAGACCATCAGTTGGATGGATAACTTTAATAAGAACATAGAAAAAAAATCAGTAATGTATAGAATTTTTCAATTTAGAAAAAAAGGAAAAATCAATGTGAAGGATTTTATCATTCTTACTGACTTTTTGCCACCGTGAAATGTCAGCTTAATGGTCCATAAGTCATACTGTTACTTACAGTATTGTAGTTTGTTCTCTTTACAAAGAGGCTTTTATTATCTTCATGATAGATAAATATATCAGTTAAATAATATGTTGCTTTTTATATGTGCTAGTGTAATAGCTTTTGGTTTGCTAACAAAATAACTGAATAAATGGTTCAGGCTCCATGTTATTGTTCCGAAGTCCGACTGTCTATCGTAATTGGCCGCCGCTTTGTACAGTTCATGAAAGCTTTCAATGCACAATCCAAACAGATATTTATTTCATCATCAAATTCACATTTAACAATAATGCTGCAAGTAATAAGCTGGCTTATATCAGTGTTTAGGTAAGAAATAGATGTTCAGCTTCATATGCATTAACATGGTAACAAATGGCAAGGACTAAAAGTGAGATAATAAACAAATGCAAAATTATTCCATGTTGAGTAAAAAAAAAAAATGAAATTATCAGAATCTGCAGGTATGTATAAATGTAAAATTAATTTCTCAAAGTAATGGAATAATTCCTATATACAAGAGTGAAACATTAAATTATTTGCAAATTGAAATAAAGTAGAAAGAATATTCCCCCCTCACCATTGTCTGCCGCACATCAAAATGTATTGTTGTTGTATTGATGGCTTATATTACATTTCTGTTGCCATTAAATGGATGTCTTTGGCTCACAATCTTTCACTTTAATTGCAATGCCAAGGAAGCTGACTGTCTTGGGAGATTAATATGCTCATAACTTAATGTATCAGCTGCTTCCTTAAAAGATTTTTTTTAAAACTGTTTGAATTTGACTTGTTGCGGAACTTGTAGATAAGTAATTTAGTCATGACTTTCTCACCTACAAATGAATGTTTTAATGGAAAATAGCATACACTTTGTTTAATAATTTCATTACACAATGCAGAATGCTAGAATTTATAATGTCGGTTTTAATATAGTAATAGTTTATGTCTCTACAAGCCTAAAGTAAAAAAAAAAAAAAAAAAAAAAGCCCAAAATATTTAATGATATTTGCCGTTTTAGCAAAGAGAGGTAATAATCTGGCATAGTACCAAGATTACGATTAATGACAATTATTTGTTTGTATATCATGTGCCTTTTAAACCACGCCTCTTTTACAGTATGACTAAGATTTGTGGCAAATCCCTGATATTCGTCAGACTAAACATGGCCGAAATGAAACTGCTGCCATTTTCTGGGTTCTCTACAGACCCAAGAGTATAATATGCGGAGGCCCAGGGGAGGTGGGCAAACATAAAACACAGAGTTACTCACCTCTCCGGTGCATCCCCCTGCTGTTGTCGTCGCTTGTGAGCCTGAAATTGGGTTTTATGAGGTGTCATGACTCATAGACGCAAGTGTCACAATGCCAGTTATTTACTTGTCGCCCCTGTTGATCTGGTAAGATCTTCTCTGAAGATCCACATTATGTGTCCAGTGCTGGTGAGAAGAAGCAGCTTCTAGTGCACTGATCTAGTGATCTATTGCCGCTTCAGCTTTTGGTAAACTAACCATGGGTTTACTTTAACTGTATGCAATAAGTTGTCTATTCAGTTGTCTGTTTTTTTTGACTGTCCGTTATTCACAAACTCAATAGAAATTAAAGGATCAGGATCTGTTGAAAATGGATCAAACGGCTGAGTCAAAGAGAAAGATCAATTAAATATCCATTTTTTGAAATGATCAGTCTTTTCACTGACAGTTAAAAACTGATGCACAGTGGGTCATCACTCAGCCATCAAAAACAGAAAAATGGAACAGATTGAAAACATATGCTATAGAGCCATCACAATTGGACATTAATATCCGTTTTTAAAGGACATTAAATCCATCAAAATCCATTGTGTGAATAAGGCCCTACACATATATTATAAACTAGCAGGAGGACCTGGCTACGCATGAGTATATTTTATTTTATTTGTGTAGTGGCCCCATAAGAATTGCCCAGTTTAGCACTGGTGTATTTTGTATGTCGTTCGTGTGTCCATAAGCGTCATGTGATCATGTGTATCTCAGTTTAGATATCAGTGAAAAACCTGCAATTGGTTGTTATGGAGACTTGAAGTAAAGCTGTGTGAATGTGATTTTGTGTAACAGTTTCATCCACAATGCCCTGACCCTTTAAAGCTGACACAACAGTGAAGAAAATTGTCTTGGTTGCTATGGAAACCTGGAGTAAAGCTCTGATGTGTGGTACTGTGTTGTGAGGCACGTATCTAATCCTCTGGTGTGTGGTACTATGTGCAGAGCCACTTATCTAATCCTCCAGCATGTGGTACTGTGTGCAGATGAGCATATCTAATCCTCTGGTGTGTGATACTGTGTGCAGATGCGTGTATCTAATCCTCCGGCATGTGGAACTGTGTACAGATGCGCAAATTTAATCCTCTGGTCTATGGAACTGTGTGCAGACGCGTATGTCTCATCCTGCGGCATGTGAAACTGTGTGCATATGTGAGTCTTTAATCCTCCAGCATGTGGAACTGTGTGCAGATGCGTGTATCTAATCCTCCGGCGTATGAAACTGTGTGCAGACGCATGTATCTAATCTTCCGGCGTGTGGCACTGTGTGTAGATGCATGTATCTAATCCTCCAGCGTGTGGAACTGTGTGCAAATGCATATTGAAAACTTGCAAGTTTTTATTGGCTAATGGGGGTCATTGTTTTTGGAATGCTGTATCTCAGCAACTGTACATCCAAGCGAGTTGGGACTTGGTTTTAAACCTTCCTGGATACCTGAAGTGTCTGTGTGCCAAATTTGGTGAAGATTGCTCCAGTTGTTTGGTCACGCATAAAGAACACACAGACAGATATACAGAAAGACAGACAGAAATTCATTTTTAGAATATAGAGAGATAAATCATAATGTGCAAATTAAATATTATGTTAAACATAGAAGAGATGCTCAACTTCAGTGATAGAAAAAGAATCTGTTCTCTGCTTCCCCCATACACCTCCACTCTCACTTTATGTATAAACTGGAACATTTAGAAATGTTGCTACAAGCTGTGTTCCAAGCATTACATGAGTCATTCTAAACCTCACAGATAAAAGAAAATCTCTGTCTTGGCACTTCTTGGATCTCTTCCAGTGGAGTTGTTAGCCCACTGCTTAATGTTAGGTCTTTCCATGGTTTATATTTCCTGGTGTTCTGCAAATCAAACATTCATTCACTCTTGATTAAAACCAATGTTTGTGACAACGGAACATTTGACTTATGTAAGAGATACATGTTACGTAATAATAATAATTTTATTTATATAGCACCAAGATATTCCACAGCACTTTACAAATCAGTGGGTACATGAACAGACAGTATTACACATTTCAGTGTGAAAAAAAATTGACATATTAAACTATAGGGGCGAGGTCTCTGCTCACAAGAGCTTACAATTTATAATGAAATATTGGAACACTGTAAGAGGGCTTATTTGGTACAATGTCCAGCCCATCACCTGCCGATATCTGTGAATATACAGATACTAAGTGAGGGGTTAGGTTTTGAGGAATAGAGTGGAAGGATAGGTTAGGATAGAAAATGTTAGATTGCTGTGAAGAAATGTACAACATGGAGAATAGAGAGGATGGTTAGGGTGGTAGACACTGGTAAGGGAGGAGAAGTACAGAGGTGCAGCGCTATGGATGGATTTATGAATAAGTGATAAGATTAAGTCAAATACAACCCTGAAACAACATTCATTCTGCCTCAGTTTTATAGTAAGACCACAAACAGAAATGGAGATATCAGGGTTAGGTCAGTTAGTGGATGGAGGGAACACAAGAGGTTCAGTTTTTGAAAGATTCAGTTTCATATAAAGAGAAGACATGGTGTTAGAGACAGCAGAGTATTGTTCTGTAGTAGTGCAGGGGTGATGTCATGGGATGAGGTATATAGTTGGGTGTCATCAGCATAAAGATGGTAATGAAAGCCAAATCTGTTGAAGGTTTGTCTAATAAGGGTTGTGTAGATAGAGAAGTAGAGGAGGCCTAGGACTGAGCCCTGAAAAACCCCAACAACAATAGGAAGAGGAGGAGAAATAGTACCAATAATCAGTTACAAGCAGTCAGAAACATAGGAAGAAGAAAAAAAAGAGAGCATCCTTAAAGCCAATAGAGTGGAGCATAGTGAAGAGGAGTTGATGGTCTACAATGTCTAATGCTTCTGAGACATTGGAGACTTTTGTAAGGTCGTATCTGTAAAGTGTAGTGCACGTTAACCTGATGGTAAGGGATCCAGAAGAGAGTTAATAGAGAGATAGTGGATTAGGTGGGGATAGACAAAGCATTTTAGGAGCTTAGAGATGAATGGGAGGTCAGAGATTGGTCAATACGTAACAGCACAGGATATCTAATATGATTGTAGTCATGTCATGCCCTTCCCATCTGCACGTCAATGATATGACATTCCTCCCTGTCTCAATAAGTGCATAGTCTAGCTATGGTCTAGTTGTAGAGTTTTTATTCTATTTTCAGTGTCTGTTTATGGAAGCTGCCATCTTGCCTGATCTGATGTTAACAACTGTAAAAGCGGGTGCTTGGGGCTGGTTGTCAGGCAAGTAAAACACACATGAAGCTTGGTCTTCAGGTTCACACTGGTGCTTGGTTTATTGGGTGCAAATTCACAAAGTTCAACATGAACAGCTTTTCTTCAGCAAAAAGGAAAACAAAAGGCTTACTTCAGCCACAAGGCAGTACAGTCCACAAACTTAGCATGCTGGCCCTTCTGGTTCTCCCCAGTTACACAGGGTTTAGGTCCTCAACTCTCAATAGCAGCAGCAGTAATCAAAGACAGACACACCCTACTGTCTTCACAGGGTTAAGGCTCCAAATGTGCTGCACGAAAACTCAGGGCCAGAGCTTGGAACCTGGGTCTATGACTACCCCCAAGACCCGGAACTGGATTCATTATTTACCTAGTGGCGAGGAGCCATCTCAACGGGATATACCTTCCCTCCACCACCTTTCCCTCCACTTGCCTACACAACATATACAAATATACTTTACAGCAACCACAAATATACGAATATACTTTACAGCAACCACATAGACCATAGACACAATAGTCTGGAGATGTTCATCAAGGTCTATAGAAGAGTTATGTGGCCTCTAAGGAGGCATTATATGGGGTGAGAGTCACTAAGGGCCATTCTACTATGTGTAGGCCACTGAGAGAGTATAATAATTTGTGAATGTCAGTTATGTCTATGTGGTGGTGATGGAGGCACTTATGAAACCTTTGCACTGGGCCTACCTATGTGTTAGAATGGCCCTGCTGCCATGTAGTCTGTTCCACTAAGCATTGCTTGGTGACATCACTTGAAACCCTCATAGAGCCTATAATGGGATTTCCCAGTGCTAAACTCTTAGAAGTAAACTCTTCTTATCTGACAAGATTCGATTTATTTCTTTGACCCCAAGGGGCCCAAACAGTCTCTGACAAAGTCTCTGAAATTATGGACTATTTCTGTTGACCCTTTTCAGCTTGACAGTTACCTTAGCCAGTTCTTTGAACAAGACTATCATCTAACTATAGTAACTATTTCTTAGAATATCATCATGGGGATCCTGGGTGTGCTTGTAAAAGTCCATGCGGACTCATCCTGCTGACTGTGCAAAGTGTAAAAAGGGAGAAAATAAGTGACAACTACTTGTTTCTTCTGTTGTAGATAGACAGACTTCACTGTATAGCTTCACATATACACACCATGATATGAATGTTTAGCACTATACAGTCTAGCATTTAGCCCAGGACAAGTTTGCTCTAGACTTACTCTCGTGGGAGTACACTCACAATATGGAGTGCTTGAAACTTGTGATCTCTTGTCAATCCATCATAAACTGATAGACTTGAGGTCCTTTTCTGAGACACTCAGGATTTCTCTTACAGCCACTGTACTTTACACCATCCGGCTTATCTCTTGCTGACTCTCTATTCCTGTGCGCTTTCTAAACTGCTCTACAGTCTTCAGGGTCAAACTTCAGACATCATTTATCCCTCTAGACATGGCAACTGAAAATTATTACTTGTTGGATGTATTTTTTCAGTCCAATTTATATATAACTCATATAAACATGTTGTTAAAATTTCTGTGTATTTTTATCCTATCGCTTTTGATTCAGCGATGCTAAGAAGGAGTTAAATCATATTTAGTTATATATTGGTTTTTACGTGCGCCCAAAGTCTATTTCGTACAGTACAATATATATCCTTACAAGGTCTGTGCTTCATGTGTTTATATTTGATTCACCCTAGATACGGAGGCCTTTGCCCATAAGTCACATAGTCTATTTATAAAGTAATGACTTTTATATTTCACACTTGTGCTCCTTGGACACTAAAATAATGTATTTTAAACACTGCATCACCAAACACGACTTTGATAAATAAAAGAAATGATGCCACACATATCCAAACAAGAAAAAAGTTACCCTGCAAAAAACATTAGACATGAAAAAGAAACAGTTTTGAGTACCATTTATTAAGGAGAAATATCAGCTGACTGCAAAACCTCAGGCAATACTGGAAAAAAATAAACTGCATAATATTTATTTAGGTATGACAGAAAACAGCTTACAAGATATAGTTGGATCCTTTGATACATGGCTGTTATGACTTTGCTTGGAGCCAAACAAAATATTAAAAATGTACTTACTTATTTTTTACACTTACAGCCTGATTTTTTTTTTATTTTTTTTTTTTCATTTTTTTCTTTTTTTTAATTTGTTCACAGTTGGTTCTATAATAACTAACTGCAGATTTTAATGGTTCTACTGGCAAATGTATTGGGTAAAATAAAAATAAAGTAAATAAGTGAATTTCATAAGATTTTGATCATGATAAATGGAGCTACAAAAGTTCCAGATGCTTCTATTTTCCTAATAGATGGAAAGAAGAAAGAAAATATGGGGAAACTATTAAGAGGCATCACAGAGACATGTAAAAATGTGTTTTGGGGCAAAGACTACAATATGTAGTATGTTGGGATGAAAATATCTTGCAGGGGAGTTTGCATAAATCACTATTCAGATTTTTGTCATACTCTGCAGAGTTTCTGCTTCTATCATATCTATAGGGAAACCACAATTTTGGAAATTGCATCCTTTCTGTCTGCCCCTATGAGGGTAAGTTCACACTGAGATTTTTGGTCCAGAATCTGAGGTGGAGGCCACCTCAAGTTCCGGACCAAAAACCGGGTAGCCGCGATTGAAAGCCGATGCCCTGCACCAGCATCCAGCTGCGCACTCCGCTCCGTATTAGGCCCAATGAATGGGCTTAGTCCGGAGGAGGGAGTGTTTTCAGGCTGAATCGCGAGGTGGCTGAAAAAACGGCTCCCGGAAAAAACTCCTGAGCGTCTCCCATTCATTTCAATGGGAGCAGTCTTTTTGGTCAGGATTTTGAGGCTGATACAGCCTCAAAATCCTGACCAAAAAACTGTGTGAACTTACCCTAACAGTTAATGTTAGCCTTGCCTGTGTGATTGACTGCCTATCTTCCTATCATGTCTAGGGCAGGTTCTTCCTTCCGATTTATTGTGTGCTCACAATAACATTGGGCTTGCTATTGTCTTATGCATGCTGGCTATTACTCTTGCTGATTTGTTACCTGTATTCATATTCCTTTGACTACTCTCTTTGATTCCAATTCTGTACTATGTTGCTCAACTGTTACCAAACCCTTGGCTAGCTGACCTCCCTTGTGTTATTGTTTGTCTTGTCTGTTTTCTGTATCATCACCTATATCTAAGTAAGGTTTTGCTGCCAGGTTGTCGCCTGTTGCTTAGGACAGGACAGGCAAGTAGGAAGGGACGGGGCTGGGGGTTCCAGCTTAGGGCTTACTGTCTTGTAATACAAATCCCCCCAGGTTTCACCTGCAGCTACTGGGGAATTGTTCCTCTAGCAATCCCCTTACAATGTGGATAGGATTCACAAAAGAGTTAACAAAATGTTATCAATAACTTATTTCTAATGGTCTCAATAGTAAATGCATGTCATTCCACAAAAACAAACCTTCATATGAATTCAGCACCAGAAAAATAAATAAAATGGTATACATTTCCTCCCTCATCTCTGTCTACCACCCAACCCATGCTCTCCGCTCACTCAATGACCTAACACTTACATCCTCTATTATCAGAACCTCCCACGCTCGTATACAAGACTTCTCCCGAGCTGCACCACTTCTCTGGAATGCTGTACCCCGCACAATCAGATTAACTCCCAATTTTGACAGTTTCAAATGCAAACTAAAGTCTTATGTTTATGTAATGACAGTCACCTCTATTACAAAAGTGGCTGACCTCTGCATAAGCAATGCCGCCCCTGCTACCTCTTGTGTCACCCCCTCTACCTCATAGATTGTAAGAAGGGCCCTCAATCCCATTGTGTGAAATGACTTTCTTTGTAATGTATCTTTCTGTCTGTATTTGAACCCTACAAATTGTACAGCGCTGCGGAATATGTATATAAATAAAATTTATTATTATTGTTATTATTAAGGTAGAAGTATAAGAAGTTTCCTATATATTTCCCATTCCCTTTGTAGCCATTCTTGGTTTCGCCTCAAAAGATCACGGCAAAATCTGCAACAACAAAACCTACATTTCTGCTGCGAACTACTGAGGCGGTCTATCAATTGTTTTGCTTTAAACTTATTAGAAATTATCTTGAAAACATTACAATTCTGGGCTTTTTTATGTGAGTCCATATCAATTTATTATCAACATGGGGAAAAAAATATTTTTCTATTGTTCACTTGTAGGATTTTACTTTAGTGCAGGATTTCTTTAAAAAGGTACAATGAGAATGAGAAAGCAATCCAGCTTGCATCTCTTTATTGACAATAAAAATAAAATGCCAAGGCATAGACAGTCATGGCTGTGAATTCCACATTTTCATTGAAACTCAGTGCAATATCCCCTCGGGAAAATCTCTTTTTGTTGGAAGTATAAACCGGCAAATGAATAAGCCTTACAATACGTTTTTATTTCAAACCAGGTGCTCACCTGTCTTTTGAAAGAATCATTATTATCAGTGGGAGCACAGCTCTGTTCTCAATAAAAGTGAAACAGTGCTGGGAAATAACCAAGTTACTGTATGTGTGCTGCATCAGTAAAAACCGCTGGAAGAAATTTATCATCCCATGGCAAAGTGCTGAGTACTGTGGCTTATTCTAAAATTATCTTGTAATATCATGGGAGTATTCCTACACTAAACTAACATGGAATATATTAGAGGAAAAAAACATGTTTCTTGAAGAAGCCATAGAGCATTTAGTTCACTTGTTCAGGTTACTAAGCAAAAAAGATTAAAAATGAATATGTAAGATAATGCAGACTGGCAGTTTCATCATCCCCAATGTCCTGTCCGTGTGATGATGGCTATATGATTACAATTTCACATTAGATTTAGAAGTCCAAACTGTTACAGTTTTATCCACAAGGTTTTAAGACTATTGCTCTACATCTTATAATAACCTTCTTCCACCCTCCCTCCTAGAATTCTATTCCTATGTGTCCCTCTGTACATAAATATGCATCCTTCAGAAATTGTTTTCAGATATACCTGAAGAAGAAGCTGAGAGCTTCAAAACATTGTAATCTGTCATCATTATTAGTTAGCCATTAAAAAAGGTATCAACTACTGAAGACTCTCAAGTTTTTTTATTTTTATATTGCTCTACATAGTAAGCCACAACCAAATGGCGCTGCTGAATAGACTGCGGCAGAAACACATTGCGTTTTCCACAGTACTTTTCTCAAAAAGTCTGTAGAGTTTTTCATTTGTGGACTTTTCATCCTTATTATACCTATAGACAAACTGCCAAGGTTTCCATAGATATAATTAACATGCTGTGATTTATAAAAAAAAACACATTGTAGCATTTCCGCTGTGAATTTTTTCTCCAATGTGTAGATTGGATTAGCCAGAATCCTATCCACTTTTCAGGTACTATAATATGAAGCGTATTCGCAACGTGGAGCCCTGGCCTTAAGGCATTTTCCTCTTTGAACAACAATTCCATTACATATAATCAGACCAGTGGTCAACTCTTCACTATGTGTTCAGGTTCACTGATGCCTTGACAGCCGATTTGACAAGTTAAGGCTCCATTCACATCATATTTTTTACATCTGTTTAGCATATACATTTAATGGATGCATAAACACAATAATGCAAAAACAAGGACACAATAATGTAGTACTGTTAGGAAATTGCTAGGACAGCAATTCCCCGGTAGCTGTTGAACCCTGGGACGGGACACAAGAGACAGTGAGCCCTAAGCTGAAGCCCCCAACTGACCCTTCCTATTGCCAGGCCCTATCCTACGTAATAGGTGGCAACCACGAAGACAGTCCCTTCCTGTATATGTGAGACACAAAACGCAGCAAGACAGACAACAACAAATAGAGGTCAGCTAGCCAAGGGTCAGTAACAGTCAAGCGATGCAGTGCCAAATCGGAGTCCAAAAAATAGTCAGTAGGGAAAGTCAAAGGTCAAGGATTAGAATGCAAGTAAAAATAGTGATAGTAAGGAGCAAGTATGCACAAGGCAATAGCAAGAACTGGTGTGAATGAGAGCCAAGAATAAATAGGGAGGAAGAACCCGCCCTGAAGTTAATAGGTAGACATGCTATCAATCACACAATTTAACCACTTCCTGAACAGAGGCATACAAAAGTAGAAGACAGGTGTGATGGAAATTCAATCACAGAAGTAGAGCCGTGTTCACTCAGTGCGACCAAAAACTTTAAGCCAAGAACCAAACTGCACACGCCTCCTGCACCGCCGCATGTGAGCACAGGGTGGTGCAGTGACCTGAACAGGCAGAGATGTGACAAGTATACATTGATCTCCAGGTAAACAGATGGCCATCCTTTTGCAACAATTTTTTCGCAGAAAAAAATTTGCAATGGAAAAGCTGCATTTTTTAAAAAAGTATTTAAAAATCATATCATGTCAATTGTACCTAGGGAAATGCTGCAGGCTTTCTGTGAAGAACACTGTGGAAAAAACAATGCATTTCCACCATGGTCTATGTTATTTGGGTAGTATCAGTCTTGGTAGAATCATAATCTCTAGAGGATACGTTTGGGATTCCGCATGTTTGAAAACACAGTTTTTCTGCAGCTTTTTCCCCTGCCAATTATGAATAAGATGAAATCTCATTCACTTTTCTGGCACTGTAAGGCTAAGGCCCCACGTGGCATCCTGCAGGAAAAAAGTGTGTGTTTTTACCGCAAAGTGGGCATGGGATTTGCTAGAATCCCATCCACTTTGCTTTGACTGTAAAACTCTGCAACGGTGGCTCGGTGGTTAGCATTGCAGCACTGAAGTCCTGGGTTCAAATCCCACCCAAGACAACATCTGCAAGAAGTTTGTATGTTCTCCCTGTGTTTGCATGGGTTTCCTCCCACACATCAAAGACATACTGATAGGGAATTTAGATTGTGAGCCCTATACGGGACAGTGACTGTCAATGTCTGTAAAGCGCTGCGGAATATGATGGCGCTATATAAGTAAGCATAATAAATAATAATAATTTCCACCGTAGGCAAATTGCAGCATTTTTATTGCCGGTTTTTCAACAACCAAACATGCAGGTTTGAACCTAAATGCTTCAATGTGTCATACTCAACCAAAAGTTTGAGTTAAAATTCTGTATCAAAGTAAAGCACCTAATAGGAGGTATAAACATAGACTAGACAGTCTAAAGATGCTCCAGATTTATTATCCAGCATCAGACACTGTGATAAATCTGATGCATTTCCAGACAGCCTGTCTAAGTTTACACTGTCTAACTATTAATAAATGTGGTCCGCTATGTTTATACGCATTATGAATCTGTTATGTCAGCTTGAAGTTAAAGGGTACACCACTAAATTTAATTTTTATGACTATATATTGGGCTAGACAAGAAATAATAACAGGATCACAGAACAGGAAAAATCACTGTCATATATTCTTTACACAATTCTCACAGGTTCCATTGGCGAGTTTATAAGTTGAGAATATATATATATATATATATATATATATATATATATATATATATATATTATAATACATAATGCAGTACTCATATCTTCATATTATGACGTGTAAAGAATCTGTAATATTTTACAACTGTCATACTATTTCGTACAGTGAGTGTTCATTGAGGAGGGGATGGAAGTTTCATGTATACCCTTTCTCCATGTTTTCATGCATGAACAAGGACCTTAGCAGACCTTTACAGAATCAGGGAATCCAAGTGATTGACTGTAACAGCAGTACAGTAATTGGCTCGCACACAGGGGGTATAATAAAAGAGACAGCTGTGAAATCAGTTTTACAGGCAGCTTTGCTTCCAACATTTACTCCATAAAACACAAGCAATCTGCAATGATATAGAAGAGAGGTACAGACTTCAAAAACATCTATTCCGCATAATATTACTAATAATAGAATTTATATTAATAAGCAGATGAGGTATCATATAACAATCCACATGAACTATGTTATCAGTAACCAGATCTGATGAGCATCTATTTCTTGTTGCTTATATACTGGCAACATATTCCATAGCGAAGCACAAAGGTAGCAGTCAAGACATAGCACAGAGAGTACAATGGTTATTGTACTTTATATGAGAAGAGCTTATAACTTAGGTTGGCCTCACATCTGCGTTGCAGAGAACATTGAAAATTGCCGGAGAAAAAAGACTGCTTTCAGTTTGGAAACAAGACACCTGGTAGACGCCATTATAGTCAATAGGGTGCGGCAGTCTTCGTGTGTAACCTCTGCTGTAGTGGTCCGGCTCTCCGACGTTTGGGTCGCCAAACAGACTTGAACAGAGAGTCCGGCATGAGAGTGAACTTAGTGTTATATGACAGAACATACTGTATATGAAAGACAAATATGGGTAAAAGACAGTTGGATAAATACAGACTCAGCATAAATGAATACACCCCAACAGGTTTTTCAGATTACCTTTAGTTTCCTTTCAGAATCACCATTTTGGGATGGATTGCCAACCCCCAGAATGAGATCCATAGCCATGATAGCTGGGAACCTATTGAAGGCTTTCAGGCTTGTCTGGCATGTACCTCTATCACAGGCTGCTCTATGCAGGACAGAGTCCAAGACCTTTGTTCAAAATCATCCATGTGTCACTTGTGTTATCTTCACACTAGTATTTGGGTTTCCTTTGAATCCAGTGGGGGGCCCAAAAATGGAAATCCCTACCTGCTAAAAAGTATTATCCACAGACACTCGCGAACCCCATAGACCTTCCTCTTGACTTATTTTGAGCAGAATGTGAGACAGTTTTCCTCTGCGGACAACTTTCTGCTTCAATTATATTTATAGGGAAATGCTGATGTTTTTGTTGGTATAAATTTTACCTATAGAACGAATAAGGAAAGAAAAAACAAAAGCAGCAACAAAAACGCAATGAAAAACTCTGAAAAAAAAGTCAATTTTTCCTCTGATTTTTTGCTGCGGTTCGCTATGTGGGGCTTTCGTCTTAGATTGCATTTACTTACCAACTGATTCAGCATTTTGCGTTTCTAAGAAACAGCCCATTAAACATAGTGCAAACCCTATGCATATCTTTATTTAGATGCCTTTAAACAAGCAAAATCTGAAATTTATCTCTGTCTAAATGTGCTTCTTTTAGCAGAAGTCTAGATAGTGCACTCATTGCCTATTTGCATAAGTGAATTATTCTTGAGATGTGTAGAAAAATAGCTTTCTAGGTTGCAAGGCGCTGGAGAAAGAAGACAAAGGGATCGTTTTTCAAAAGGGATTTTAAAATACAAGCCAAAACAACAATAAAAATTCATAGTATCCTGTTCCCTATTAACATATCTGGGTTTCATTCAAATGAAATGAACACAGCAGATTTATCACCTATTTGTCTTTCCCTTTTATTTCAAAAGCTTTTTAACCTCATGGTGTGCAAAGCAACTGGAGAAAGAGAAGATTTTGCAGCGGCATGTATAATTTGTGTAATTAAGTCTGCTATTGCCATAGAGAGAATATGCTTGTATGTAAATGCAGGCAAGGTGCCTATCAGCTGGATAAGCATTCCACATTCAACAAAGGACTAATAATTATTATTATATTTACAATCAATAACACACATCATTGTTGACTGAATTTCACTAACCAGACGCTTTTTTTACCCAGCTGACAAAGATCTGGAATTTCATTTAAAGCAAAAGGTGTTTCATTCACATCATGGCTGCGTTAACAGTCTTATGACACATGCACCATATTTTTTGGCAATCAGATATTCACAGAAAGATGAATATATTTTTGTCAGCAAAGGTATAGTCAGGACTTGCATGTTTATTCTATACAGGTAAAAGTACAACCAGACCGCTAAGGCGCCAGATTAAATTTGGGGGAAATAATGCTGATCGGATGAAAAATCCAACTCAGTCAATCGACAGTTCCCCTGAGATGACTTGACCAAGGGTGTCTGATGATGTCAATAGACTTGAAAACTAGAATTCGAAGGTAATAAGCCAAGCATTTCCTTTTCCAAGTAATGCAAGTATTCTACAGTCCTATGAAAAAGTTTGGGCACCCCTATTAATCTTAATCATTTTTAGTTCTAAATATTTTGGTATTTGCAACAGCCATTTCAGTTTGATATATCTAATAACTGATGGACACAGTAATATTTCAGGATTGAAATGAGGTTTATTGTACTAACAGAAAATGTGCAATATGCATTAAACCAAAATTTGACCGGTGCAAAAGTATGGGCACCTCAACAGAAAAGTGACATTAATATTTAGTAGATCCTCCTTTTGCAAAGATAACAGCCTCTAGTCACTTCCTGTAGCTTTTAATCAGTTCCTGGATCCTGGATAAAGGTATTTTGGACAAACAATTCAAGTTCAGTTAAGTTAGATGGTCGCCGAGCATGGACAGCCCGCTTCAAATCATCCCACAGATGTTCAATGATATTCAGGTCTGGGGACTGGGATGGCCATTCCAGAACATTGTAATTGTTCCTCTGCATGAATGCCTGAGGATTTGGAGCGGTGTTTTGGATCATTGTCTTGCTGAAATATCCATCCCCGGCGTAACTTCAACTTCGTCACTGATTCTTGAACATTATTCTCAAGAATCTGCTGATACTGAGTGGAATCCATGCGACTCTCAACTTTAACAAGATTCCCGATGCCGGCATTGGCCACACAGCCCCAAAGCATGATGGAACCTCCACCAAATTTTACAGTGGGTAGCAAGTGTTTTTCTTGGAATGCTGTTTCTTTTTGGACGCCATGCATAACGCCTTTTTTTATAACCAAACAACTCAATTTTTGTTTCCAAAATGAAGCTGCCTTGTCCAAATGTGCTTTTTCATACCTCAGGCAACTCTATTTGTGGCGTACGTGCAGAAACGGCTTCTTTCTCATCACTCTCCCATACAGCTTCTATTTGTGCAAAGTGCGCTGTATAGTTGACCGATGCACAGTGACACCATCTGCAGCAAGATGATGCTGCAGCTCTTTGGAGGTGGTCTGTGGATTGTCCTTGACTGTTCTCACCATTCTTCTTCTCTGCCTTTCTGATATATTTCTTGGCCTGCCACTTCTGGGCTTAACAAGAACTGTCCCTGTGGTCTTCCATTTCCTTACTATGTTCCTCACAGTGGAAACTGACAGGTTAAATCTCTGAGACAACTTTTTGTATCCTTCCCCTGAACAACTATGTTGAACAATCTTTGTTTTCAGATCATTTGAGAGTTGTTTTGAGTAGCCCATGATGCCACTCTTCAGAGGAGATTCAAATAGGAGATCAACTTGCAATTGGCCACCTTAAATACCTTTTCTTATGATTGGATACATCTGGCTATGAAGTTCAAAGCTCACTGAGGTTACAAAACCAATTTTGTGCTTCAGTAAGTCAGTAAAAAGTAGTTAGGGGAATTCAAATCAATAAAATGATAAGGGTGCCCATACTTTTGCACCGGTCAAATTTTGGTTTAATGCATATTGCACATTTTCTGTTAGTACAATAAACCTCATTTCAATCCTGAAATATTACTGTGTCCATCAGTTATTAGATATATCAAACTGAAATGGCTGTTGCAAACACCAAAATATTTAGAACAAAAAATGATTAAGATTAATAGGGGTGCCCAAACTTTTTCATAGGACTGTATATGTCTGATTTCTGCTATGATCTAAATCATTGTTTTGGGGAAAAGTCTCTCAAATATATATATATATATATATATATATATATATATATATTAAAACAAACAACTCTAAATATAACTAAATAAATATATATATATATATATATATATATATATATATATATATATATATATATATATATATATATATAGTGGGGAATCGCTCAGGTAGATGCTTGTAGCAGTGCAGGAAACAAGGACCCAGACACTGGATTGCACACAAGTTCAGGCTTTATTCACTTGTAGCGCATACACTGCCTTTGCAGAGGCACAGAATAAACAAAACAAAACCCTTCTCGGCTGAGAACTAACTTAAACATATGGAAACTTTTCCCTGACTATATGCAACACATCAGTTTCTGATACTTTTTTTTTTTTTTTTTTTTTTTTTAATAAAAGGCAGCTATGTGCTGGAGTAACCCCAGCAGATAACGGGCTCTATTTGCTTATCAATTCCTGCTCTTGCTTACGGCTGCCTCCATCTCATATAACATCGCTGGGGCCCCATGGAGGGGAGAAGGGGAGTGGAAGCGGCTGTGAATAGGAGCAGGGATATATGGGACATAATACTGTTTGAAAGGATGTGGAGGGGACGCTATGTGACATTATAGTATGTGGGGGCCACTATGGGACATTATAGAGTGTGTAAATGGGGCATTATTCTGTGGAAAAGGAGCACTATACCATGGCAGGGCCCAAGTCAAAAGTATGCTATGGGGCCTAGTCTTTTCTAGTTACGCCCTTTAAATTGGGATATGTAGTAAGCCCTTAAAAGGAATGTATCACTAATCTTTTTATTTATTTAATAATTTATTAAAACAAGATAGTGAAAGTGAAATATATCACTTTAAAAAAAAATCTGTTTTTATTTTTATTCTATTTTATGTACTTGATTATGGGGGCTGCCACCTTGCCTGCTCATTTAGTGATATGCTTTACAACATAGTCATGGCCATAAGCGGCAATGACTCATTGAGGTGTATTGGGAAGTTTTCCAAGCATGCAATGATGTATCACTATGGATGTTATCTGTAGAGGTGTGATCTTTAATTGTGATCCTATCTGTCTTGTTTGTGATGGAAACGAGGTGACTGCAATGAACATTCCTACAAAATTAACAGGTGTCAGTCTATTATTAAACGTACTGGCCACAGTAAAAAATTGCATAATATAGTCCTTAAATATAAATATATATATATATATATATATATATATATATATATATATATATATATATATATATAGCTAGTGACATGAAAAATTAAAAATGAAATCATTAAAAAGGTTAAAAAAAGAGATCATTTTAGTACTACATTCCCTTTAAAGTTGTATTTCAAGGCAGATATTATGGCCACAATTCCAAGAACTACTGTTTTATTCAACCATACTGTGACATCTCTGCCTGTTCAGGTCACTGCACCACCCTCTGCTCGCATGCGGCGGTGCAGGAGGCATGTGCAGTTTAGTTCCTTGCTTAGAGTTTTTGGTTGCACTGTGTGAACACGACTCTAGTTCTTTAATTGAATTTGCACCACACCCGCCTTCTGCCCTTGTCTGCCTCTGTCCATGAAGTAGTTAAATTTGGTCTTGCCCTGTGATTGACAGCCTGCCTTCCTGTCAGGTCCAGGGCGGGTTCATCCTCCCCTATTTAGTCTTGGCTCACATTCACACTGGTGCCTGTTATTGCCTCGTGCTTGCTGGTGTTTTCTCTTGCTGTTTTGTTACTTGTATTCTTAATCCTGACCTGGGCTTTTCCTATTGACTATTCTTTTGGACTTCGATTTGGCACTGCATTGCTCGACTGTTACCGAACCCTGGCTAGCTGACCTCCCTTTGTTGTTGTTTGTCTTGTCTGCGTTTTGTGCGTCACATATATAGGCAGGGATCGACTCCAAGTTGCCGCCTATTACATAGGATAGGGCCTGGTAAGAGGAAGGGACAGTGGGGGGCTTCAGCTTAGGGAGACAGAGACAGACAAGGGCAGAAGACGGGTGTGGTACAAATTCAATTAAAGAACTAGAGCCGTGTTCACACAGTGCAACCAAAAACTCTAAGCAAGGAACTATACTGCACGCGAGCAGAGGGTGGCGCAGTGACCTGAACAGGCAGAGATGTTGCACATACTTACAATGAATCACTATGGTGATCTAAAAAGGCCCATAAACAGTACATGCATATCTGCCAAACCCAGACTGTGTGGGGTCCTCCCAACTCTCCTCTGTCAACTGGATTAGCAGTTGGATTTCACCTGTCTGATCCCTTTGTTGTCAGAGTCTGACTCCAGCTTTCTCTCCTTACTCATTCAGTACAAACGCAGTGATCAGCTGAGACAATCGGCATGTAAGGAAGTTGGACGAGACAGTTGTCATCCAAACAAGTCAAACAAGACTGACAGCTATTTCATTTTTATCACTGGCTTTAATTTGGTAAACTAAAACTACTGGGGACTTTGGTATTGAGGCTGTAATATGGGCCCTAAAATATTTCCCTATTATGGGCCAATGTAAAAACTATGTGAAGGTCCTGTCCTGCTTGGAAGCTATTATTTACCTGCCTTGAAGCAGAAGAAGAGTTACTATAGAAAAAGCGTTACTACTAGAGATAAGCGAACAGTAAAATATTCCATATTCGTTATTCGTTTCGAATAGCCGCTCAATATTCGACTATTCGAACGAATATCGAACCCCATTATTTATTTTTTTTTAACTATAATTTTTATTGAAATTTTTCAAAAACATTTAACAATACGCAGAAAAGGAGACAAGGCAAAACAAATACCCAAAATAGTAAAAAGAAGCAATACTGCATAATCTCAACTGCAAAATAGGCATACAACTTAAAAGCAAAACAAAATAAAGGGTAAAAACAAACATACAAAAACAGAATAGGAGGGAGGGTGGGGGAAGGGAAAGGAGGTTCCAAGATTAAAGGCCACCTAGCGCACAGTAGGCCTCCCAATGGGACCAAACAGAATGGAAAACATCCAATGTGTTATTAAGACTAGCAGTGAGAAATTCAAGACTACGTGTATCCTTAATACGAGCTAGAAGTTCAGCGCTGGATGGAGGGTTAACGCTCCTCCAGTGTTTAGCTATAAGAGTTTTTGTGGCTGTGCATAGATGGAGAAAAAGTCTTGAAGTCTTGCTACCCAGATGTCTATGAGGGAGGTTCAGTAAATATAAAAGGGGATCTAAAGGAACCCCCTGTGTGAAGAGGACATCCGTCAAAGCTTTCACCTCCTCCCAGAAACCCAAGACAAGAGGACAAGACTAAAAAATGTGAAATAAAGAACCTATCGCAAGATTGCAGCGCCAACACTCAGCAGGATGTGCAGGGTAAAGGGTGTGAAGAAGAGCTGGAGTATGATACCGTGCATTAAGATTTTAAATTGCGTTTCCCTGAAGGTTATACACTGAGACGATTTCTGGGCTCGAGACCAAACAATCCGCCACTGTCCCTGGGAGATGGAGATCCCCAATGCCTCATCCCATTTGATCATATATCAATGTCGAATAGGAGAACCAATAGTCTTAGAGGCAAGGATTTGGTATACTGTCTCCCACTTAGCTTCGGGGGGTACAACATTTGGAAAGCTGGATGTCGCATATATAGACTGACTGAATTGCTGTGTATCCCACTTAGCTTCGGGGGGTACAGCATTAAAAACAGGTTTGACCATACATGGCCTGACTGAATGAACGGCTGTCTCCCACTTAGCATTGGGGGATTCAGTGGAGCAAAGCTGGATGTTGCGTATATGGACTGATTGAATTGCTGTGTATCTCACTTAGCTTTGGGGGGGTAGACCCTTAAAAATTGGATTAAGCTCATATAGTCTGATTGAATTAATGTGTCTCCCACTTAGCTTTGGAGGTAGACCCTTAAAAACTGGATTCAGCATACATAGCCTGACTGAATTTCTGTGTCTCCCAGGTAGGTTTTGGGGTTACACACTGTGAAAAACTGGATTGAGCGTACATAGCCTGATTGAATTTCTGTGTCTCCCACCTAGGTTTTGGGGGTACACACCGTGGATATCTGGATTGAGCGTACATAACCTGACAGAATTTCTGTGTCTCCCACCTAGGTTTTGGGTGTATACACCCTGGATATCTGGATTGAGCGTACATAGCCTAACTGAGTTTATGTGTCTCCCACCTAGGTTTTGGGGTGCACACCCTGGATATCTGTATTGAGCGTACATAGCCAGACCTAATTGCTCTGTATCCCTGTTTTGGGGTTACACACTGCCTGAAAAGCTGGGTTGAACGTATATAGCAGGCACTAATTGCTCTGTATTCCTGCTATTTTGTGGGGGGACACCCCTTGAAAAGCTGGGTTGAACGTATATTGCAGCCACTAATTGCTCTGTATTCCTGCTATTTTGTGGGGGACACCCCTTGAAAAGCTGGGTTGAACGTATATAGCAGCCACTAATTGCTCTGTATTCCTGCTATTTTGGGGGGGACACGCCTTGAAAAGCTGGGTTGAATGTATATAGCAGCCACTAATTGCTCTGTATTCCTGCAATTTTGTGGGGAGACACCCCTTGAAAAGCTGGGTTGAACGTATATAGAAGCCACTAATTCCTCTGTATTCCTATTTTGTGGGGGGGGGGGACACCCCTTGAAAAGCTGGGTTGAATGTATATAGCAGCCACTAATTCCTCTGTATTCCTGCTATTTTGTGGTGGGACACCCCTTGAAAAGCTGGGTTGAACGTATATAGCAGCAACTAATTCCTCTGTATTCTTGTTTTGGGGGACACACCGTCCGTGGAAAGCTGGACTCCTCTCCCTGCAGTGTATAGCTCTGAAAAGAGCTGTTGTTGTTCTTCAGTTTTTCCCTGCCTATCTCAAGCTAATGCCTATCTAGCCCTCAGCAGATCTCTCTCCCTATCTCTCACCGCAAATGACACAAAGATGGCTTTGGCTATTCTGATAAATGGGAGGTCACATGTTTTCGGCAGCCAATGGGTTTTTTCAATTTTTTTCAATGCCTCCATTGTCGTAGTTCGTATCCCACCTTCCCTGCACAGTTATTGGTGCAAAAAATGCGCCAGGGAAGATGGGAGGGGATACAAATTTTTACTGCGTATGCCACGTGGTATTCAATTGTAAACGAATACCTCGAACGGCCTGATATTCGATCGAACGGTGTTTGCTCATCTCTAGTTACTACCAGCATGTACAACCTAAGTCAACTAGTATATAGTAAATGTTAAGTCCATTGTGACATTATTTTCAGTATATCTCTCCTATGACTAGTGCTGTTTTACATTGTCAATCTTATGCAGAGTTTTTCCCATCAAATTTTAAACAAAATGGATTCAGTATAAGGAGGGTTTTAGGTGAGACCATCCATATACATGTGACAAAGCCTGCAGCATATAGAGGCTGTATAGCTCAATGCCTAAGGAGCCATCCAAGGAGCCACAGCCCTTGCTATGAGCATGAACCCTTTATTCCATAGCTAAATCTATTTTAATTATATTTAGTCTGTATTACCATATTTATCCCACTGTCAGATAACTTTTCAGAGTTTTTTATACAGAAATATGCCTCATAAACTTTAGATTGCCTTAAAGGGACATTGAAATTTGGATTCTAATCTTGGTATCTATATTTGGAGAAGGCAGGCAGCCGTGGGAATTTAAAAATTCATCTGTATAGAGAAATCGGTAATGACATCTTCCTCAATCTGAGACATTCTTAGTATTTTATATAGGTTTTATATTGTCAAGTTACACTTTTATGATTTAGTTGAAAGTAAATGGCCAAAATAATAGCAGCGTCAGAATATAGATTGCTGAAAACTGTATGTGTGAAAAGAGATCTTTGCTTACCTATTATTCTGGTCTTTGTGCCATGTTTTAGCTTTTAGAAAGAGACAACAGAAATAGAAAAAAAAAAAAAGATGCAAACATGTTATTGTTGTCTGACGTGATTCTTGAACAGCAAATTGACTGCTATAAGTGAGAGACTTGCACATGATGATCCCAGAAGCCACATGAAAGCTCCCGTCCAGCACTGAGAACGCATACTGACTTCAGCCACTAAGCAGATTCCAAGGAGCAATTGTCACAGCCAGCACAGTAACTGCTTGCTTTCTTTTACCAATTAGAAGGAGAAAAAAATCAGCCGCCAAACTGTTCAATTTTCTCTCTGAATTGACTCACAGGCTATAATTGACAGAAGAAACAAACTGATGTGGCGCAATAACTGTAGCAGTTACTGTTGGAAGGTTGCATAGCAACCAAAATCAGCAGAAGAAGCGATAGACGAAAATCGAAATTGAATGACAAACATCCACCATAGAGCCTTATTTGAATCCTTAGAGCCGGTTTATCTGGAGGTGACACCTATCTGTTCTGGCATTAGTAAGTTTGTAGCATAAAGGACAGAAATCTTTTACAGTTCTGATATAGATAGATAGATAGATATACATTTATTTATACACACACAAATAAATATATATATATATATATATATATATATATATATATATATATATATATATATAACTATTGTTATGTTGTTGTTGTGTACTATTTCTTTTGGCAAGCCCTGCCAGGGATGGACGTCTATAACAGCAGCAATAGCCTTTTGACTAAATACAATATTTCCTTTGCTGTCGGTGCAGAAGTTCATAAAAAGAGCATTTCAGGCTGTTGGAAAAGCTGCTACTGATCCTCAGAGTATCAGAATAAAGGCAAGATCATAATTCAACAGTAGGAGGTCTTCTTCGCTTTCAGCAATGGAAAAAGACAAGAACCCAAACTTTGTCTGGAAAGCAATCAATGGTACACCTGTTTTGTATCCTGACCGACTCAAGATACGCTAATCAGTAAGAAAGATGATCACAGTCTATAGAAAACTCCACAAGACGTCTGTCTGACATTGTCATACATTCCAAAGTCTTAAAGGAAAAAATAAGTGCTATTTATAGTCACTTTATTTCTTCTGAGAATATGGGTTAGTTGGAGAGAATCAAACATTAATAAGATTTTTTTTCTATTTCAACTAAATATTGTGTTCTGGAAGAAAGTTAACACTGAACATTCTAAAAAAATATTTTTGAGTGTCTATACCCCAACACACCGAAGTATAGGTGGAAAAGTTGCATTCTCTGACAGCCCAGATGATGGGTACTAGATAATGGTTGTGTACGGTATGTTATTTTCACCCATGAGTCATGCTTATAGATGGGAAGTCATCATACAACTAAGCAGCCTGGTTTAGTTATCATTACAGTATGGAGGCAAATGGTATGGGCTTCATCTACTACAGTGAATTGCGCAAGCTGGGAGCGCTGAAGGTTCCTCACCCCATATGACTTCTCTTAAGTGAGCATAAGTGAGCATTAGTCCTAGGCACAGGTGGCTCTTTGAGACATTTAAGATACATTTTATGTTCAGTTATTATTAGAGATGAGCGAACAGTGTTCTATCGAACACATGTTCGATCGGATATCAGGGTGTTCGCCATGTTCGAATCGAATCGAACACCACGTGGTAAAGTGCGCCAAAATTCGATTCCCCTCCCACCTTCCCTGGCGCCTTTTTTGCACCAATAACAGCGCAGGGGAGGTGGGACAGGAACTACGACACTGGGGGCATTGAAAAAAATTGGAAAAAGTCATTGGCTGCCGAAATCAGGTGACCTCCATTTTAGACGAATAGTGGATTTCAAATCCGGGTCATATGAGAATGTGAACTTTGTGACTATGAGACAGGGATAGCTGTACAGGCAGGGATAGCTAGGGATAACCTTTATTTAGGGGGGAATGTTATTAAAAATAACTTTTTGGGGCTCTATCGGGTGTGTAATTGTGATTTTTGTGAGATAAACTTTTTCCCATAGGGATGCATTGGCCAGCGCTGATTGGCCGAATTCCGTACTCTGGCCAATCAGTGCTGGCCAATGCATTCTATTAGCTTGATGAAGCAGAGTGTGCACAAGGGTTCAAGCGCACCCTCGGCTCTGATGTAGCAGAGCCGAGGCTGCACAAGGGTTCAAGCGCACCCTCGGCTCTGATGTAGGAGAGCCGAGGGTGCACTTGAACCCTTGTGCACCCTCAGCTCTGCTACATCAGAGCCGAGGGTGCGCTTGAACCCTTGTGCACACTCTGCTTCATCAAGCTAATAGAATGCATTGGCCAGCGCTGATTGGCCAATGTATTCTATTAGCCTGATGAAGTAGAGCTGAATGTGTGTGCTAAGCACACACATTCAGCTCTACTTCATCGGGCTAATAGAATGCATTGGCCAGCGCTGATTGGCCAGAGTACGGAATTCGGCCAATCAGCGCTGGCTCTGCTGGAGGAGGCGGAGTCTAAGGTCGGACCTGAATGGAGACTGGTGTGGAGCGATCTTAGACTCCGCCTCCTCCAGCAGAGCCAGCGCTGATTGGTCGAGTTCCGTACTCTGGCCAATCAGCGCTGGCCAATGCATTCTATTAGCCCGATGAAGTAGAGCTGAATGTGTGTGCTTAGCCGAAGGCTGGCCAATGCATTCCTATGCGAATGCAGAGACTTAGCAGTGCTGAGTCAGTTTTGCTCAACTACACATCTGATGCACACTCGGCACTGCTACATCAGATGTAGCAATCTGATGTAGCAGAGCCGAGGGTGCACTAGAACCCCTGTGCAAACTCAGTTCACGCTAATAGAATGCATTGGCCCGCGCTGATTGGCCAATGCATTCTATTAGCCCGATGAAGTAGAGCTGAATGTGTGTGCTAAGCACACACATTCAGCACTGCTTCATCACGCCAATACAATGCATTAGCCAGTGCTGATTGGCCAGAGTACGGAATTCGGCCAATCAGCGCTGGCTCTGCTGGAGGAGGCGGAGTCTAAGGTCGGACCTGAATGGAGACTGGTGTGGAGCGATCTTAGACTCCGCCTCCTCCAGCAGAGCCAGCGCTGATTGGTCGAGTTCCGTACTCTGGCCAATCAGCGCTGGCCAATGCATTCTATTAGCCCGATGAAGTAGAGCTGAATGTGTGTGCTTAGCACACACATTCAGCTCTACTTCATCAGGCTAATAGAATACATTGGCCAATCAGCGCTGGCCAATGCATTCTATTAGCTTGATGAAGCAGAGTGTGCACAAGGGTTCAAGCGCACCCTCGGCTCTGATGTAGCAGAGCCGAGGCTGCACAAGGGTTCAAGTGCACCCTCGGCTCTCCTACATCAGAGCCGAGGGTGCGCTTGAACCCTTGTGCAGCCTCGGCTCTGCTACATCAGAGCCGAGGGTGCGCTTGAACCCTTGTGCACACTCTGCTTCATCAAGCTAATAGAATGCATTGGCCAGCACTGATTGGCCAGAGTACGGAATTCGGCCAATCAGCGCTGGCCAATGCATTCTATTAGCCCGATGAAGTAGAGCTGAATGTGTGTGCTAAGCACACACATTCAGCACTGCTTCATCACGCCAATACAATGCATTAGCCAGTGCTGATTGGCCAGAGTACGGAATTCGGCCAATCAGCGCTGGCTCTGCTGGAGGAGGCGGAGTCTAAGATCGCTCCACACCAGTCTCCATTCAGGTCCGACCTTAGACTCCGCCTCCTCCAGCAGAGCCAGCGCTGATTGGCCGAATTCCGTACTCTGGCCAATCAGCACTGGCTAATGCATTGTATTGGCTTGATGAAGCAGTGCTGAATGTGTGTGCTTAGCACACACATTCAGCTCTACTTCATCGGGCTAATAGAATGCATTGGCCAGCGCTGATTGGCCGAATTCCGTACTCTGGCCAATCAGCACTGGCTAATGCATTGTATTGGCTTGATGAAGCAGTGCTGAATGTGTGTGCTTAGCACACACATTCAGCTCTACTTCATCGGGCTAATAGAATGCATTGGCCAGCGCTGATTGGCCGAATTCCGTACTCTGGCCAATCAGCACTGGCTAATGCATTGTATTGGCTTGATGAAGCAGTGCTGAATGTGTGTGCTTAGCACACACATTCAGCTCTACTTCATCGGGCTAATAGAATGCATTGGCCAATCAGCGCTGGCCAATGCATTCTATTAGCGTGAACTGAGTTTGCACAGGGGTTCTAGTGCACCCTCGGCTCTGCTACATCAGATTGCTACATCTGATGTAGCAGTGCCGAGTGTGCATCAGATGTGTAGTTGAGCAAAACTGACTCAGCACTGCTAAGTCTGCATTCGCATAGGAATGCATTGGCCAGCCTTCGGCCAATCAGCGCTGGCTCTGCCGGAGGAGGCGGAGTCTAAGGTCGGACCTGAATGGAGACTGGTGTGGAGCTATCTTAGACTCCGCCTCCTCCAGCAGAGCCAGCGCTGATTGGTCGAGTTCCGTACTCTGGCCAATCAGCACTGGCCAATGCATTTCTATGGGGAAAAGTTAGCTTGCGAAAATCGCAAACTGACAGGGATTTCCATGAAATAAAGTGACTTTTATGCCCCCAGACATGCTTCCCCTGCTGTCCCAGTGTCATTCCAGGGTGTTGGTATCATTTCCTGGGGTGTCATAGTGGACTTGGTGACCCTCCAGACACGAATTTGGGTTTCCCCCTTAACGAGTTTATGTTCCCCATAGACTATAATGGGGTTCGAAACCCATTCGAACACTCGAACAGTGAGCGGCTGTTCGAATCGAATTTCGAACCTCGAACATTTTAGTGTTCGCTCATCTCTAGTTATTATTTCTTGGTCAGAAATCTGGAATGTATACAAAGTGCAATAAAAGTGATAACATTACCATATTTAACCTAAAAATAAATCTAACTTTCTGTTACAAGCCAGTTATACTTGGAGTCCACATATATGAAATTGTAAAAACTACCAATTCTGGAGGGATTTGACTACATTTCTGTAATATGTATGGTCAGTTTTAGAATGCTATATTTGCACTTCCACAGCAGGTGGGTAAAATAAGCAGTATAACTAAGAAAAATTGGAAATGATTGACTATTTTCCACTATAGAACACTTACCGTATATACTCGAGTATAAGCCGACCCGAATGTAAGCCGAGGCCCCTAATTTTACCACAAAAAACTGGGAAAACTTATTGATTCGAGTATAAGCCGAGGGGGGGGGGAAATGCAGCAGCTACTGGAAAATTTCAAAAATTAAAATGGTCGGAGTTTTTGGGTGCAGTAGTTGTTGGGTGCTGGGAAAGGGGAGGGGGTGTTTTGGTTGTCTGTCTGCCCCTTCCCTGAGCTTGAGGACTGGGGTTTTTTCTTCCCCCCACTTGGAATTCAGTCTGGCTGAATATAGGGTATCTGCAGTGCTCCTATTAACCCCTTCCCGACGGAACAGGAGCACTGCAAATACCCTATATTCAGTAGACCGGGCACTTTCAGACACAGGGATACCTAATGTGCATGTGTTTCACAGTAGTTTTCTACTTTTGTAAGTATTCTAGGGAAAAGAGGGATTTAGAACTTTTATTTTTTTAATTTTTTTTCTTTTGCACTATTTTATGGGAGATTCTATACATTAATATTGTAGCTCGTCATAGACCCCCCCCCCCTCCTAAAAAAAAAAATAAAAAAAAAATTTTTTTTTTTTTTTGCTGACTCGAGTATAAGCCGAGGGGGGGCTTTTTCAGCACAAAAACTGGGCTGAAAAATTCGGCTTATACTCGAGTTTATACGGTAGACTAAATTTATTGTCAAATAGTGAGATATTGCTCACTATGCTCATAAAAATCCTCTTTTATATATGCAGTACCATGATACAGTTTTCAATAGTATTTCTAATATTATTTCATAGGACAATCATTCTAATGCTTCTTCCATGATTATACTTGCAAAATTCGCAATTGTTAAGAGTATCCATGGATGAACATTCTAGTGCTGCAGTGAATGTCGTAAGTGAACCAAGGATAAGAAATAAAGCGACTCCCCTGAGTGTGAACTGACTCCAGCAGGATTCTGGGGCATCAGTTGTCAATCAAATTATCTGCAATAACAAGTGAATTCTAGAAATCTGCTGTTTGCAGAAGAGAATATAACAAGAATGACACAGTAAATGTATTCGTATTGAGACACAAATCTATATTATCACATAGTATGTTATAGTACTAGTATAGCACTATCAATCTATCTATCTATCTATCTATCTATCTATCTATCTATCTATCTATCTATCTATCTATCCATCCATCCATCCATCCATCCATCCATCCATCTATCTATCTATCTATCTATCTATCTATCTATCTATCTATCTATCCGTCTATCTATCTATCTATCTATCTATGTATCTATCTATATATCTATCTATCCATATCTATCTATCTATCTGTCTATCTATCTATCTATCTATCTATCTATCTATCTATCTATCCATATCTATCTATCTATCTATCTATCTATCTATCTATCCATATCTATCTATCTTCTGGACCTCTCTGCAGCTTTTGACACTGTTGACCATCATCTCCTCCTCACTATGCTCCGCTCAGTCGGCCTCAATGACACTGCGCTCTCCTGGTTCTCCTCTTATCTCTCAGACCACACTTTCAGCGTATCATTTGCGGGCTGTTTCCTCCCCTCTTTCCCTTGCTGTTGGGGTTCCTCAGGGCTCGGTCCTAGGCCCCCTGCTCTTTTCTCTCTACACAGCCCCCATTGGACAAACCATCACCAGATTTGGCTTCAGGTACCATCTTTATGCTGACGACACCCAATTATACACATCTTCCCGTGACATCACCCCTGCACTCATACAGAACACCAGTGACTGTCTCTCTGCTGTCTCTAATATCATGTCCTCGCTCTATCTGAAACTAAATCTCTCTAAGACTGAACTACTACTGTTTCCACCATCTAACAGATCTGTCCCTGATATATCCATTGCAGTCTCAGGCCTTACTATAACTCCTAGGCAGCAGGCCCGCTGCCTCGGGGTCATGTTAGACGCAGACCTTTCTTTCACCCCTCATATTGAATCACTCGCACGTTCATGTCACCTCCACCTCAAAAATATCTCCAGAATACGTCCTTTCCTTACCAGAGATACACTAAAGACACTTACTGTCTCTCTGATTCATTCTCGCCTTGACTACTGTAACTCCTTACTAATCGGTCTTCCCCTCACTAAACTCTCCCCTCTAACAATCTATGCTGAATGCAGCGGCCAGGCTCATCTATCAGTCTAGACGCCACAGCGATGCCTCCGGTCTGTGCCAGTCGCTACATTGGCTGCCTATTCATTATAGAATAAAATATAAAGTTATCACCCTCATCCACAAGGCTCTCCATAATGCCTCACCTCCCTACATTTCCTCCCTCATCTCTGTCTACCGCCCAACCCGTGTTCTCCGCTCACTCAATGACCTAACACTTACATCCTCTATTATCAGAACCTCCCACGCTCGTATACGAGACTTCTCCCGAGCTGCACCACTTCTCTGGAATGCTCTACCCCAGACAATCAGATTAACTCCCAATTTCTACAGTTTCAAACGCAAACTAAAGACGCATTTTTTCAGACAGGCCTATCACAATTCCTAATGCAAACCCTTCTTGATGCCTTCTCAGCCTAACATATTTGTCCATGCTCTATCCACATGTTAAAGGACACTACTAGTGACGGCCCATAAAGCTTTGTTTGTGTAATGGCAGCAACCTCTATTACAAAATTGTCTGAACACTGTATAAGCAATGCCGCCCCTCCTACCTCTTGTGTCATCCCCTCTACCTCATAGATTGTAAGCTCTTGTGAGCAGGGCCCTCAGTCCCATTGTGTGAAATGACGTTCTCTGTTTTGTATCTGTCTGTATCTGAACCCTACAAATTGTACAGCGCTGCGGAATATGTTGGCGCTATATAAATAAAATTTTTTATTATTATTATTATTATTATTATTATTATTATTATTATTATTATTATTATTATCTATCTATCTATCTATCTATCTATCTATCTATCTATCTATCTATCAGTATTATCTAGCAGTCCACCATGAAGCTCTGTGCGGGTAAGCTTATGTTGTTGTACAGGTCACCAGCTGGGGCGGACAGCAGAGGGTCTCTATGGAATAACAGATAGACACAACCATATGTGTAGATAAAACATACCTAACCTACATAAGTCTTATTTGGGGATAAACTTTGTTTAACAAACATATTACAGAAAACAGCAAAAACCATGACATGAATGCATTGTGAGTTGTAAACTGTCCTATTTGATAAATTTGCCTGTCATTGGGGCAAAGTAGCAGTAACAAAATACAGAGCAAGAACAAAGCTAACTATGCCATGAAAGGCGTACAACACCTGGCAGAAAGGAAAGAGGATAGTCCAGTCCGCTCCCTACAAGAAAGCTCGTGAGTATGGAGCTGCACTGCGTCACTCTCGCAGAATATATTAAGAATTTGAGGATCCCCAGGGGCCTCAGAATGGGTGTGATGCCCACCTTGTTCAAAGAGGACAAGGAGTACTGCAACCAATTCGAATGTATATTGAATAAATGTTCATTTGATTTAATGACGCTTACTGTAACACATCTACAGAAAAACATCTCGGTCCTACAGAAGCAGGTGGAAGGAGCTGAGGTCCAGCTCCGCAATTCCTGTTCGGAAACTGAATTCTCTAATCTAAAAGAAAAACTGGACACAACTATTTCTCAGTTTAAGAAGGATGTCCAAAATCAGAAGAGGAAGAAGTTCTTGAGGGATCAGGAAGATTACCGCTGTAATCGAGTCTATAGATGGAAGGAGGGCTATCCGTCTAACCGAGCAAATTTTCGACAACGCCGTACCTCCCCTGACTCTTCCGACTCAAGTGTCACCAGTGACAGATCTTATCGTTCACAGACTTCTAACCCGATCCAGAGGGGCACGAGTAGACGACGCGGTAGATACAACGCGATATCCACTACATCCACTATGGCGACTAGATCGCAGGTAAGGGGTGACTCCCTTGTTGTTAACATTTCTTCACAAATCTTGAGCCCGGCTCAGATTGCATTATTACAACATGGACTCTCCTTTTGTCCGAGTTACGGTTTCGATTTATTTCAGCTTGATTTAGATTTACAGAGATTTTATCGTCTATTAAGACTCAAAGTACATTTCTCCGACATTCCATCTGTCATTTCCACACCTGAGCAACCTACTCTCGTGTCCTGTAAGGACATGGGTTTATCCATCAGGAGTACCTTCAACCCACCAAAAAATTCCCCGGCTGTTGAAACAGTTATTAATCTTATCCAGAGAGATATTAAGAATTTTAGGGGTATGGTTGAACGAAATGAATACAAATGCACCTCCAATTTGTCCAACGAGGATAAGATTGCTTTGCAGCAACTTATAAATAACAATGATCTTATAATTAAACCAGCGGACAAGGGAGGTGCAATAGTTGTTATGGATAAAACCTCTTATATCAATGAGATCAAACGTCAACTGGCTGACTCTGAGGTATATACCATGCTAAATGGGAATCCAATTACTAAGATTGCTGATAGAATTAGCAACACCCTTCAAAAACACCTCCAAGATAAGACCATTGATCCATATACTGCCAATTACCTCACAAAACGTGACCCAATCACTCCAGTGATTTACATACTTCCCAAAATCCACAAGCGATTGATTGATCCACCAGGTAGACCAATCGTGGCATCAACCGACTCCATATTATCACCCCTTTCTATCTTTGTAGAGAAATTGTTGACACCACACATTAAAAAAAACTCGCTCTTTTCTGTTGGATACCTCGGCTTTCTTGAACATTATACGTGAAACCGGCCCACTATCCCCAGACACCATTTTGGTTACCCTCGATGTGGTGAGCCTCTATACCTCTATAGAGCATGGTAAAGGCATCATGGCCACCAAATATATACTTGAGTCCAACGGGGTTGACCCACGCATCATCAAACTATCCACTGACTTCTTACACATTATCCTTGAAGAGAATTATTTTTTATTTCAGGATTCTTTTTTTGTTCAATGGAGAGGGACCGCTATGGGGTCCAACGTTGCGCCACCGTATGCAAATGCGTACATGGCGTACTTCGAGGATACTTTCATTTACACAAATTCTCTCTTCCAGGTGCATGCACGCACCTGGAAGAGATATATTGATGACATTTTTTGTCTGTGGGAGGGGCCTATATCTACCTTACTTGAGTTCACTGCATACATCAATGACATATGGCCCGAACTTCAATTCACTTTACATCATAGTGACACTACCATCAGCTTTCTGGACACTCAAATTACAAAAGAACAAGGTGGTGTACTCCGTTCTGACTTATTCAGAAAAGATACTGACAAAAATAGTCTGTTGGATTTCACCAGTTGCCACCCAAGGGCCACCCTGAAATCTCTGCCCAAATCTCAATTCCACAGGATTAAAAAGATTGTCCAAGACAGGGACACCAGGGAAGTGAGATTTGAGGAAATGAAATCACGTTTTAGGGCAAGGTGTTATCCCGACAGAATATTGAATGACTCCCTTAATCAGATAAGACATGATACCACTACTTCAACCCGTAAAAATGAGAACACTGTAGGAGACAACAGGATTACGTTTGTTCATAAATTTCATCCATTTACCTACAAAGTGCATTCCATCATTCGGAGACACTGGCCACTCTTAGCACGGGCTTATCCTCAGGTCCTAGCCTTTAAAAACCCGTTTCGCCCATGCTACAAACGACCCTGTAACCTTAGGGACAGACTTGTGCGAGCCGATTTGGGTTCTGATCTGAGAATACCTCGTCAGACGTTTCTTAACACCCCTAGAGTAGGCACATTTCCCTGCCTAAATTGTCAACAATGTTCGAACATCTTGAGAGGTGAGAAGATTTATCATCCGCTTACAGGTCAGACATACCCAATAAAAGAATTCTTTACATGCAACTCAAACTATGTGGTTTATTTGATAAAATGTCCGTGCGGTCTCGCATACGTTGGGGAGACTACCCAACGTGTGCGGGACCGCATAAAACAGCACAAGTCAAATATCCGGTGCAAAAATCTACTACTCCCTCTGCCTGCTCATTTTGACAGGTGTAGGCATAGTGTCTCCCAATTGAGGTTCCAGGTTTTGGAACATGTTCCGATGCCACGAAGAGGTGGCAATAGGGTTACCTTATTAAAAAAGAAGGAGGCCTTCTGGATCCATAGACTCCAGACTTTGGAGCCTAGTGGACTCAATCGTGAGTACGAAATACAGGCCTTTACTTGAAGGTGTAACATCTGCAAATGTAGACCGTATCTTGATACATTTCCTGATTATTTTTTCCCTTTTTTACAGACACGTTGAGGACCACCTCCGAACGACCACACCTGGCCCGCTCATTTTTCATATCCTTTTATTACCAGAGACCGTTTTTTCATTTTCATTTTCACTTTATTTTAATTTTTTCATTTTCATTTTATTTTAATTTTTTCATCCTCCATTTATTCTTATTTTTGTATTTTTTATTTTTTATTTTATATCATCTCCCCTTTTAATTTCATTTCGTGTTTATCTTATCTCTTCTTCTCCCTTCTTCTTTTCTTTTCCTCTATAGTTCCACATCCTCTATTGTGTTGTCCATAACCATTCTCTTTACTATTAGTCTATTTTAGATTATTATTTACCTCTTCTATCATCATTTATTTGATAAACCATTGGGTGCTTCTTGTATCTCTTTACCTGATTATCCAGGAAATTCTAAATACTTACTTCATCAACTGACGCCTATGCACAGCTACGCTCACCTAATATTCGGACTGTTTAGATCCTTTTCGTGCCGTAACTTCAGCGCATGCGCGCTCAAGCCCGGCACTCTCCGTTCAATACTCTATAGGCTATGGGCTTCACTTCCTCCGTACAAATCCTTGTGCGCATGCGCACAACACTTTACTCCGTACAAGCGTTATTACGCTTGCGTGCGATGGACCAATCACATCGGTCCACCGCATTTTTATCTCCGGTCTCAGACGCAGTGTACTTCGCGCCATTCCTCAGCCTTTGGCTCCTTCACAGCGCGTGTACACTGCTTGTTAGCTTTGCTATTTTCGTCCACACACTGCGGGCTTGGTCCGGTCTCCTGGAGGTAAGTTCCCCTATACAACGAGCAGCTTCCAACATTGTGAAATATTATTGGCATTGTGCTCATTATATGTGATACTCTGTTACTCTTAGATTGGTCTGGAGTACCTTTCCTCATTTTGCAATTACCGTATCAACGGAGTTCATTTTACATCTATATGAACAGGTGAATTGTTTATTGTTTATTATTTACCTTGTATGTCTCTGTTTTTCTACATTGGCATTTTTTCTCTTGATTACTACTGTTGCCCTTGACTACTACATTTATATATTGGCCTTATCCTCCGATTCTCAGAGCAAGCTGCCTTTACCACACGATTGAGATTCTTGCTATACCCTGCATTACTTGTAGCATGGTTTAATTTAGGTCTTTGTATAATTTTGTGTCAATAGTTTAATCAAGATTTGGCTATGATTGTATCGTTTTTTTGCTTGTTTTTTCAACTTTATGTTTTTTTGTTATGTAGAGTCTGATGAAGGTCAATGTGACCGAAAACGTTCACTACTTGACTTTACGAATAAAATTTTGACACCGATAAACGTGGAGTTCCTCTTTATTTTACAAGACGGGTTGGGACCCTTACTCCACTATTTGGAAACTACTGTATCCCTCTTCAGATCCTTACTAATCGGTCTTCCCCTCACTAAACTCTCCCCTCTACAATCTATGCTGAATGCAGCGGCCAGGCTCATCTATCAGTCTAGACGCCACAGCGATGCCTCCGGTCTGTGCCAGTCGTTACATTGGCTGCCTATTCATTATAGAATAAAATATAAAGTTATCACCCTCATCCACAAGGCTCTCCATAATGCCTCACCTCCCTACATTTCCTCCCTCATCTCTGTCTACCGCCCAACCCGTGTTCTCCGCTCACTCAATGACCTAACACTTACATCCTCTATTATCAGAACCTCCCACGCTCGTATACAAGACTTCTCCCGAGCTGCACCACTTCTCTGGAATGCTCTACCCCAGACAATCAGATTAACTCCCAATTTCTACAGTTTCAAACGCAAACTAAAGACGCATTTTTTCAGACAGGCCTATCACAATTCCTAATGCAAACCCTTCTTGATGCCTTCTCAGCCTAACATATTTGTCCATGCTCTATCCACATGTTAAAGGACACTACTAGTGACGGCCCATAAAGCTTTGTTTGTGTAATGGCAGCAACCTCTATTACAAAATTGTCTGAACACTGTATAAGCAATGCCGCCCCTCCTACCTCTTGTGTCATCCCCTCTACCTCATAGATTGTAAGCTCTTGTGAGCAGGGCCCTCAGTCCCATTGTGTGAAATGACGTTCTCTGTTTTGTATCTGTCTGTATCTGAACCCTACAAATTGTACAGCGCTGCGGAATATGTTGGCGCTATATAAATAAAATTTATTATTATTATTATTATTATTATTATTATTATTATTATTATTATTATTATTATCTATCTATCTATCTATCTATCTATCTATCTATCTATCTATCTATCAGTATTATCTAGCAGTCCACCATGAAGCTCTGTGCGGGTAAGCTTATGTTGTTGTACAGGTCACCAGCTGGGGCGGACAGCAGAGGGTCTCTATGGAATAACAGATAGACACAACCATATGTGTAGATAAAACATACCTAACCTACATAAGTCTTATTTGGGGATAAACTTTGTTTAACAAACATATTACAGAAAACAGCAAAAACCATGACATGAATGCATTGTGAGTTGTAAACTGTCCTATTTGATAAATTTGCCTGTCATTGGGGCAAAGTCGCAGTAACAAAATACAGAGCAAGAACAAAGCTAACTATGCCATGAAAGGCGTACAACACCTGGCAGAAAGGAAAGAGGATAGTCCAGTCCGCTCCCTTGGCTACTATCCTCTGTCCTTTACAACAGGCAAACAGGATATCTTCAATTCCCAGTGTCATCACTCAGTTTGTCTCTCATTTTTCTTTCATGGACAGACAGACCACCAGTGGCACTTCTGGCCAGAAGACTTATGTTATGTGTGTAACAAGGATTAACACCAGGGCTCCCCGCTGCTCCTACACAGGCAGTTGTCTAAAGGTTCATTTTACAAAGAAAAAAATCATGGTTAGGAAGTGAGGTATTTATGACAGATGTTCATTGCAGGCTCTAAAAAAATAACAAGGTCATTAAAACGTAACATATATTAAAACGCCATAAAGACTGCCGGCTGCCCAAATATTTTCCTCTAGTACAAATAAGTCTTTGGCTTGAATTTTTTTTACTAAAGGAACATCGGTCATTATACTGTGTTTTGAATGGGGACTTGAGCAAATAAAGGTAGGGATGTACAAATGTTCTATACTCATGGTAGCTTTCAATACATCACACGTTTCAGAGAAAATGTAACCATAACACTAGTTTACGACTTTATGTGTAAATGTGATTTCAGGACTACTGTGACACAATCCCAAGAGAAGATAGCCTATGAATACGTACAAATCAAATCAAACAAGCTTTATTGGCATGTCCGAATAGATAGTAGAGTTGGGGGGTGGGGAGAGTTGCAGTTGGGGGGGGAGGGTGGTGGGTGGTTTGGGGTATAACTGTCCGTGGGGTCTCATCTTCCTCTTACACATACACTGATGTGACATTGTTATAAATGTGCAGAGCCACTGTGACATCACCAGAATAGAGCACAGCCTAGGAATAAAGACCAACACTACTGATGTGTCATGAAAAGAACACAACCAAGGCATAGGGAAACAATCACAATGGTAAAGACATACATGTTTGTTACATTATCACAATGCAACACAGCCTCATAATACAGGCACATGCTATTGTGATAGCCCACAATGAATATAACCTAGCAGCAAAGAAAAACACAATTATGACATCATCTTAACAGCTTTCATCCTAGAAATACATGCAAACACTATTAGAATATCATTACAATAGAACACAGCTTAAAAACAAAGAACGTCAATAGCAAAGGATCAACATGTCGTAGGTACAGACAAAGGAAGTCAATTGGTAAACTTCTGCTACTAGGTAGCATATAAGCAAAATGATAGATGATAATTTTATTTTAATATAACAGAGAAATTGTTACTCAATGAGCAATATCTCACTATTTGACAATAAATTTAGTCTAAGTGTTCTATAGTGGAAAATAGTCAATCATTTCCAATTTTTCTTAGTTATACTGCGTCTTTTACCCACCTGCTGTGGAAGTGCAAATATAGCATTCTAAAACTGACCATACATATTACAGAAATGTAGTCAGATCCTTCCAGAATTGGTAGTTTTTACAATTTCATATGTGTGAACTCATGGTGCCACCAAGTATAACTGGCTTGTAACAGAAAGTTAGATTTATTTTTTAGGTTAAATATGGTAATGTTATCACTTATGATTGCACTTTGTATACATTCCAGATTTCTGACCAAGAAATAATAACTGAACATAAAATGTGTCTTAAATGTCTCAGAGAGCCACCTGTGCCTAGGACTAATAATCCAGTATTGAAGTCAGAGATCCTATAATCTACCATCACACAAGATCTCTGTCTTAGAACATAGGAGGCTGCTGGATGCAAAATAGGAAACCTGCAGCACCTAAAACAACAAAACTACCTGTATAAATCACTATATTATGTACCAGTATGTAACTTCTGATCATAACTTCATAAATCCCTGCAGTAATGCGGCCAAAATAAAGGGACCAAAACTCCTACCCAGCACAACATTTGTCTTGAAGTTAGTTAACCCCTCTCTGGGGTGCACCATTCCCCTCTATATTTTATATTCTTAAATGTTTGTTAATATGATGAAACTGATAGGGGTTAACTATCTCCAAGTGATGGGTGGGAAATTTAGTGCCTTGATCCTAATTAGCATCAATACCAGGTTTCATTAAGTTCTGAACACTGACAATGATTTAAATAGCTTATAAAATGTATCTTCATTATTCTCATTGGTACAGATTTATTACATAAATAACATCATAAATACCGTAAACCCAATAAAATGACAAATATGTCTAACGTGCTTTTCTCTCCATGAGACTCAGAGCACAGGAGAGTTAGAGGCTACTAAACAGGTAGTCATCCAGAGCACACACAAGGGTCTCTTGTTTTACAGCAAGCCAATTTACCTATCAGTATCTTTTTGACATGTGGGAAGAAACCAAGTACCCAGAGAAATCCCACACAGGATAAGAATAAACAAACTCCATGCAGATGTTACCCTTAGTTGGATTTGAACCCAGGACCCCAATCCTACAAGGCAACAATGCTAACCACTGAGACAACATACTGCCTAAAACATGCCTCCAAGCGCACCCCCAAACAAGTTAATAATATGTGCAATAGATCTTTATCATCCTATTAATATTATAAATGTGAAATGTTTGTGGGTTTGGATGTTTGGCGGTCAATCACACAAAACCCGCTCCACCGATTTGGCTCAAATTTTCCACAAACATAGTTAATACACCCAATTGCGCAATAGGCTACTTTTAAACACAATAACCCACATACGTTTTCCACAGGACCCCCACAAAAAACAAACTGACATCACCATCTCTGCAATCTCACACACTTTGGACCATAGCAATCCCCTAAACTTCACATTACCCTCTACAGCCTAGCCCCTAACCCCACACACTCACATTCACCTATACTTTCCCATTTTCACCCTCACCTTCACCATACTGCAGGAGGCTACCTCTGTCACTCTCCGGATCAGCCATCTTTGCCGACCCCCACCACTGGGAGGATCCGTGGCACCTACACTATCTAGACAGGAGCATGCGCACTTTGCACACATAAAGAACATCTTTCCAGCACGCCACCATTTTGCACCTACAGCTTAGGCCGCAGCACCTGAAAGACTGGCTCCAGGCCACAACCCTACCCGACACCACTATCACCTCCCTGCTGTTTCCTCTGCAGGATACATCCACCAGCCCGACACTGGTAAGTTCACATACCATTCTTCCACTACCAGGACCTCTGCCCTCTCTACTCCGCTGTACCAACACCTTACGCTCCATAATAACCTTACCCCTCTCCCGCAATGCCCTATCGTTCCACTTCTCCTCCCCAAACACACCTCACAGTCAATTGCACCTCACTTCACCCCCCTTGCTACGGCACATGCCACTCATGTTCATATTCCAACCGCCCGCCATAGCCGCCACTTCTTTGCATACCACCGCTCACTTCCCTTACACTGCCTTTGCTCCCTGCCGGCATACCCCGTTGTACTACGGCGCATGCCGCTCGTTATAGTCACAGCACAATAATCAGACATCTGCCTGGTAATCATCTGTTCACCTGTGTGCTCATCACATGACCATGGACCGTAAATCACATGACCATGATCAGAGTTTTATCCTCTAGAAGTAACAGAATGAATGACAGCAAGCCGAGATCTAGAAAACCGTGAGGAATTGACACAGAAAGTATATTGGAAAATTGTATATCTTTCTATTGTACATTTGTTTGTCAATATTGGTCTGAAAGTGGCCAACCCCTTTAAGGAGCAAAACCATTTTTGGTGTCTTTACTTCTACCTATATATCGCATAACATGACTGTCATTCCCTGCCTCACCTTCCTTTGTCACTTGTCTAGACTGTGGTCTACCAATAAATATATACAGTCATGGCCAAAAGTTTTGAGAATGATACAAATATTAATTTTTACAAAGTCTACTGCTTCAGTTTTTCTAATGGCAATTTGCATATACTCCAGAATGTTATAAAGAGTGATCAGCTTAACAGCAATTACTTGCAAAGTCAATATTTGCCTAGAAAATGAACTATATCCCCCAAAACACATTTCAGCATCATTGCAGCCCTGCCTTAAAAGGAACAGCTAACATCGTTTCAGTGATTGCTCCATTAACACAGGTGTGGGTGTTGATGAGGACAGGGTTGGAGAGCAATCTGTCATGATTAAGTAAGAATGACACCACTGGACACTTTAAAAGGAGGCTGATGCTTGGCATCATTGTTTTTCTTCTGTTAACCATGGTTATCTCTAAAGAAACACATGCAGTCATCATTGCACTGTACAAAAATGGCCTAACAGGGAAGAGTATCGCAGCTAGAAAGATTGCACCTCAGTCAACCATCTATTGCATCATCAAGAACTTCAAGGAGAGAGGTTCCATTGTTGGCAAAAAGGCTCCAGGGCGCCCAAGAAAGACCAGCAAGCGCCAGGACCATCTCTTAAAAGTGTTTCAGCTGCGGGATCGGGCTACCAGCAGGGCAGAGCTTGCTCAGGAATGGCAGCAGGCAGGTGTGAGTGCATCTGTATGCACTGTGAGGCGGAGACTCTTGGAGCAAGGATTGGTCTCAAGGAGGGCAGCAAAGAAGCCACATCCCTCCAGAAAAAACATCAGGGACAGACTGATATTCTGCAAAAGTTACAGGGAGTGGACTGCTGAGGACTGGGGTAAAGTCATTTTCTCTGATGAATCCCCTTTTCGATTGTTTGGGACATCTGGAAAACAGCTTATTCAGAGAAGATGAGGTGAGCGCTACCACCAGTCTTGTCTCATGCCAACTGTAAAGCATCCTGAAACCATTCATGTGTGGGGTTGCTTCTCAGCCAAGGGAATCGGCTCTCTCACAGTCTTGCCTAAAAACACAGCCATGAATAAAGAATGGCACCAGAATGTCCTCCAAGATCAACTTCTCCCAAACGTCCAAGAGCAGTTTGGCGATCAACAATTCCTTTTCCAGCATGATGGAGCACCTTGCCATAAAGCAAAGGTGATAACTAAATGGCTCAGGGAACAAAACATAGAGATTTGGGGTCCATGACCTGGAAACTCCCCAGATCTTAATCCCATTGAGAACTTATGGTCAATCATCAAGAGACGGGTGGACAAACAAAAACCTACAAATTCTGACAAAATACAAGCATTGATTGTGCAAGAATGGACTGCTATCAGTCATGATTTGGTCCAGAAGTTGATTGAGAGCATGCCAGGGAGAATTGCAGAGGTCCTGAAGAAGAAGGGTCAACACTGCAAATATTGACTGGCTGCATTAACTCATTCTAACTGTCAATATAAGCTTTTGTTACTCATAATATGATTGCAATTCTATTTCTGTATGTGATAAAAACATCTGACAAACACACATAAAAACCAGAGGGCAGCAGATCATGTGAAAATATAATATTTGTGTCATTCTCAAAACTTTTGGCCATGACTGTACACTTTGTATGCATTTATAAAAATAAAAAAATAAAAAACTTTGTATTTTATCTTTTCAGAGAAAAACACTTCTTTTTGCTCTTATCAGACTATTTTTTTTGGTCCCATCTCTCTGCTAGACTGCCTTTTACTCTGAAAATCACCAGTATACTGTATTTATCATGAGACAGACTGCCGGTGACATGACTGCGATTACACATGTCTATACAGTAGAGGTCCATGGAGAGAGGAGGGGGGAGAAGTAAGCAGAAAATGCAGGAGATAAACAGTCTCATGTTGGGGATATATAGAACCTTCTATCACAACAAAAGCACTTTATTCACAGGCTGACCCCTCGTTCACATCTGCGTTTGGATTCTGTCTGGGAGAGTCTGCATGGGGACCCCCCGAATGGAATACCAAACGCATTTGCAAACGGTGTGCAGTGAAAGCATAGACCATAGACTATAATGAGGTCCATGTGCTTGCCGCAGGGAACATACGGACAGGAAAATAGTTCACAATCTACTTTCCTGTCCACATGATTTGTGCGGGCAGTATGCGGCAAGCACACAGACCCCATTATAATCCATGGGGTTCATGTGCTTTTACTGCACACCGATTGAAAATGCATTTGGTAGTCCGGATTACCAAAGGCAGATGTGAACGAAGGGTTATGGAGGAGGGTGTATTAGAACAGTTTGGATCAACAGTCATCCTTGTTTTTTCAGACTGCTCATTTGCTTATAATGAAATAAATGATTATCATGGCAATACAAACACATTTTCATGGGGTAAAGGTGTTATAGTCGGGTGAGCCTGGCCTATCTAACTGTGCTGATTCAACCTGGTGACAGACTCCCTTAACCTGGCATGAAATATTTTTTTTTTTTGCTGTTTTATTACATGCATCTTCCAAGCTCTTTCTTCTAAAGCTGGACAACCCTTCTAAATAACTCTATCATTGAATACTCTGACACTACTATATACAGTATGTGGAACATAATTTAATAATGCAAAAGCAAGTTTCACACATGTTATTTTTGAGAAAGTTTTTAGTCCAGTTTTAGATCAATTTCTGTCTGTAAATTTAGCCTTAAAGGGTTTCCCAAAGGCCAAGCTGAAAATTTTCAGCACATCAAGCTGTTTATTCTGCATGCTGGCTCAACCAATATCCTGAAATACGATGATGGATGTCATCAGCAAGCCTCACTTTCTATTCTCGCTGGAAATACGGTCTTCGTAATCTGCTCACAAATGACTATGATGGCTATTTTGGCTATTATCTCCTGTCTGACCGGCTTAATACAATATCCTCCTAATGATGTTATATTATTTGTCTAGTTTTATTTTTCATCTCATTCCAGCAACATCTGCAAGCTTGTACTAATCTGATGAGCATTGACTATTGTCAAACCCTTCTCATTAAACTTTAGACTTGCATCAGTTCTTTCCAATGACTACATTTATTTTACCATGAAATATGAGTCTGAATGTACAACACTTACTGGGCTCATTCACATACCTGTGTTATGGTGCCTTAATAAAGCTTTCATAGAGGTATATTGGACCTCTACAATATTTCCACGTCTCCAACTTCAGGCAGAAGTATATTCAATTGGACCTGATATGTAATAAGAAAACTCGTGGGGAAGTGCCCAATGAACTCTGCACAGCAGTATACATAGAATGCGTTGCTCAGTACTAAGGAGTGGGCTGAACATTACATTTAAGGTGTCCCCGCACCACATTGACCTAGGCATAATTCTATTCAAGATATTAACCAGTCAAATATATTTCAGAAAGAACACTCTTTTGTGTTATCTTTGGCCTATGATGAAGATGATAACTTTATATAGCGCCAACATATTCCGCAGCACTTTACAAAGCAAAGGGTACTTGAACAGACAATATGAGACATTACAATGTGACACATAAATAATGTATGAAACAATAGGAGTGAGACACTACTCATGAGAGCTTCCATTTTATGAGGAGATAGGGAGACACGAGGTAAGAGGGCTTGTTTGGTACAATGGTCATATAACAAGTTGTATGAACCCTTCATCAGCTGATATCTGTGAATATACACATACTAAGTGTATGGAGGATGGAAGGGTCAGATTCTGAGGAATAGAGGATAAAGGATAGCTTAAGATAAGAAATGTTAATTTAGTGTGTGTAAATGTAAAACTAGGTGATCAGATCATTTGATAAGCCTGCCTAACCAGATGTAATTTTAGGGCAGTTTTGAAGCTATTGTAGTTGGGTATTAGTTAGATTGTATGGGGTAAAGCATTCTAGAGCACCCATGCAGCTCGAGAAAAGTCTTGGAGACGGGTGTAGGATATTCAGATAACAGAGGATACAAGTCTAAGGTCATTGGCAGAACAGAAAGAACAGTTAGGGTGATGGATAGTGGTGAGTCAAGAGATATAGGGAGCACAGAGCTATGGAGGGATTTGTGGGTGAGTGTGATGATTTTATATTGTATTCTGTTGTAGATAGTGCAGTGCAGTGACTGACACAAGGTAGATGCATCTGTGTACCAGTTTGATAGAAAGAGGAGTCTGGCGGCTGCAGACAGGACAGATTGTAGAGGGGAGATATTAGCAAGAGAAAGTCCAATTAGGCCTGGTTCACATCTGTGTTCGGGCCATTCCATTCCCCTATCTGCATGAAATATGCGGAGAGAAAAGTCCTGCAAGGTGCACTTTTCTCTCCGCATTTTTTGTGCGGAAACTGAGCAAAAACCACACGGATCCCATTATAGTCTATGGCATCCACGGGTTTCCTTAGCTAACTGCTTTTTTTATGCAGATAGGTTTCCATTCAGGGGGTCCCCAAGCGGACATCCCAAAGGGAAACCTGGCCGCAAATGTGAAACGGGCCTGAGAAAAGAATTGCAATAGTCAAAACAAGAGAGAATCAGAGCAACAATGAGGAGTTTTGATGTTTCCACAGTGGGGCGTATTCTGGAGATGTTTTTGAAATGCAGATGACAAGAGAGTATAAGTGCCTGAATATGTGGGGTGAAGGTGAGATCCAAGTCAAATACAACCCCAAGACAGTGGAACTCAGTGTAATAAGACCACAGACAGAAATGGAGAAATCATGGTTAGGTCAGTGAGTTGATGGAAGGAACACAAGTTTGTTTTTGAAAGGTATAGTAAGGTATAGAAAGGTATGAGGATATCACAGTATATTTTGAATATTTTTTTCATAATCAATATAAACTTCTGACATAGCCGATGGAAACAGTGTGAATAGAGTCATAACATTAGCCTAAGTAAGAGCATCAGCTCTTTTCTGTTTCATTTGTTTTTATTAATGTAAAAGGTTATGTGGGGTATCGAAAGGAAAAGGGCAGTGCAAAAAAAAAATAACAGCATATGAATGCCATTAGTTACTGCAGTACAAGACTATATTATAATTATACATTCTGTACACCATTCAGTATATACAATAGCATAGTCAGGGAAATTTTCCGCTCACAGCCATCAACTCTTTTCTAAGGTAAAAACAGTAGTTATTGCATTTTGATATATCTTCTACTTTTGCCTGATTTTCTATTACCATATTCTGTTTGCTGTCTTCTTTTTATTCCAGAAATCAACCATCTTCTACTTGTGCTCTGCAGGTCAGGGCATTGCACCTGGCTTCTTTTAATCTCTCTCTGGAGAATGTCCTGACATCACACGCAGTCATTCACATGGAATAATTGTTAGAATCAGAAAGAAGGTTCTTGCTGTTCTCTCAAGCTATGCAAATCACACTATGTACTCTCGTAGATATCTGTACAGCAGCACAATATTTGTGTTGTAGAAAACTTACATTGTGATCCTTATATAATACACATGCAGCAATATAATCAATCTATAGCCAAGTAATTCATTATGTGTCCCTTAAATATGGAATGATTCAACATATTGACATTTTTCATTACTGAAGAATTATTAAAAAACCATTCAGCATACTTTTCTTTTATTCCCCCAAGGTTATCCCTTTACTAGTAGTAGAAATTCAACTTTAAGAAAATATGCTTTAAGCTGTACTATTTTGACAAAGGAAGTACAAATTCAATTCTTTTTTCCATGTTGTAAGACTTAGAAGGGCCCTGCCATAGTCCTATTCAGAACTAAATCCCAGAGATTAGAAGCTTGCTAGACACTCTTAGATTTTCGACTTTAACAATGAAACCTCGCTTCAAGTCAAACATGAACTGGGAATTAATAGTAAGTACAATTAATATCTGTCTGTTAACCCAAATACAAGGCTTTTCAGAAGATGACAATTAGGTGAAGCATTTGAAGACATACGACTCACATTTTTATGGGTCTCTTTTTGTTAGAAATTCAAGAAATACAGAAATCTAATATACTCTAGAAGAGGCTTATTTACTATGTTTTTAATGTGACATGTTTACTGCATTATACCTTTAGTACTGTCAAAAGCTGAGGATCTTCGTAACCTGAAATGTTTCATACTGTGCTGATCTGCCCTGTTTCCAGAGATTTGCATGAAAGGAAGCGGAATTTTAAAAGCACTCAAAGTGATATATTTTAGTCTTTTCCACATCAAAGATATGTCTCAGGCCCGATTCACATCTGCCTATGGTATTCCATTGGGGGAGTTTACTTGGGGACCTACCAAACGGAAACCTATGCGCATTAAAAACCACTCAGACCTCATAGATAGAGATGAGCGAACAGTAAAATGTTTGAGGTTCGATATTCGTTTCGAGTAGTCCCTCAATATTCGACTACTCAAATCGAATATCGAACCCTATTATAGTCTATGGGGGGAAAATGCTCGTTTCAGGGGTAGGCAACATTCGATCAAATTATACTTACCAAGTCCACGAGTGAGGGTCGGGCTAGATCCTCCGAGAAGTCTTCTCCGTGCAGCGTCCCCGCGGCATCTTCCAGCTCTGAATTCACTCTGCCAGGCATCGGGCCTGGGCAGAGCCGACTGCGCATGCCCACACTACAAGCAGACATGCGCAGTCGGCTCTGCCCAGGCCCGATGCCTGGCAGAGTGAATTCAGAGCCGGAAGACGCTGCAGGGAAGCTGCACAGAGAAGACTTCTAAAGGTAGGAGAAGAACCAGCGTTGATTGGCCGACTGTATAGCATTCAGCCAATCAATGCTGGTTCTGCATCAAACTTTTACATTCGAATAGCGAGTGGTACTCGATCGAGTACGAGTATTTTGAATACCGTAGTAGTCAATCGAATACCTACTCGATCGAGTACTACTCGCTCATCTCTACTCATAGACTATAATGGGGTCCGTGTGGTTTCCGCACAAATCATGCGGAGAGAAAAGTGCTGCAAATAAAATTATTAACGCTTCTTGTTCCCCATCTGCTGCAGTAATGTAAATAGCAGGCTAAAACTGACCATACATATTAGAGGAACGTTGTCCGATCCTGGCAATATTGGTAGGTTTTACAATTTCATATGCTTGGACCCATGATTTTCTCTTAACAGCACCCATGAGGGAAATGAGGAGCAAATATGGTGAATTTTAAGCTTCTCCATCTTTTTTTCTTCTAAAAGATACACTGTTGTCATATACTTATCTCCTCTATATAACAATTTATTTTTACATGACACTTATTTCATCCTTTGTGGTGCCTCCAGGAGTCACAAAGTTAAAAAAAAAAAAAATGTAAAAAAAGAAAAAAAAAAGGATGGATGCAGGGCCGAGAAGCCTCAAGATGGGATATATGCTGATGTATTTCACAAGGACCAGAGTCTACATGAAATAAAACAGAAGTTTGTCTTCTCATTATGTATAGTCCGTTAGATTTGTACTACACAACATCTAATACCCTAATGACTCTCTATCCTCTATCCTCTGATAAGTCCCTAACTTTCTTGGGATTAGGCTTCCTTTTATGTGATCTGTATTCTTGTGAAAGTGTTATTATTCTAGAAGATCACACAATGGGATGTCACATAATGGGATGTCCACGCTGAAAAGTCTAGCGGTTCTACACTGCTCTGAGCTGAGAGGAGAGTAAAACAAAACATGGTTAGAAGAAATCTACATTTTTTCAGTATATCTCTTGAACAATAAGTTCATTTTAATATATATAAAAAAAATCTTTAGTAAAGAAAATCTCCCCTTAAAAGTAAGAATATCTGAGCATATCTCTGACTGTAGCAGTACTGTTTTAAACAAGATCTCTGGGGCTTCGAAGCATTTTGTCACGTCACCAAGGTAATATTTCCTCCTTCCGGTTTTTTGCCATTGAACAGATAACAAAACTTTTGCGGGGGAGATTGAAGAAGAAAGCTCCTTAAGAAGGAAGCTTTCTAGATTCTTGAGTTAGCTATTCATTATCTAGATGGCCTAAACTATAAGTTGGATCTTATTTATTTTTCAGAGGACAGCACAAATAGGCTCTAACCAGAGTAGAAAGAGAAGTGGGAGGCCCCGCTGCACAACTGAGCAACAAGACAAGTACATTAGAGACTCCAGTTTGAGAAATTTACACCTCACAGGTCCTCAACTGGCAGCTTCATTAAATAGTATCCACAAAATGCCAGCGTTAACATGTAGAGTGAAGAGGCAACTCCGGGATGCTGGCCTTCAGAGCAGAGTGGCATAAAAAAAGCCATATCTAAGACTGGCTAATAAAAGGAAAAAAAATAATATGGGCAAAAGAACACAAACATTGGACAGAGAAAGATTGGAAAAAAGTGTTATGGACAGACGAATTGAAGTTTGAGGTGTTTGAATCACACAGAAGAACATTTTTGAGAAGTAGAACAACTAAAAAGATGCTGGAAGAGCGCCTGACGCCATCTGTCAAGCATGGTGGAGGTAATGTGATGGTCTGGGATTGCTTTGGTGCTGGTAAAGTGGGAGATTTGTATAAAGTAAAATGGATTTTGAATACGGAAGGCTATCACTCCATTTTGCAATGCCATGCCATACCCTGTTGACAGCACTTGATTGGAGCCAATTTCATCCTACAACAGGACAAAGACCCAAAGCAAACCTCCAAATTATGCAAGAACTATTTAGAGAAGAAGCAGGTCGCTGGCATTCTATCTGTAATGGAGTGGTCAGCGAGGTCACCAGATCTCAACCCCACTGAGCAGTTGTGGGAGCAGCTTGATCGTATGGTACGCAAAAAGCACCCATCAAGTCAATCCAACTTGCGGCAGGGGCTTCTGGAAGCATGAGGTGAAATTTCTCCAGATTACCTCAGCAAATTAACAGCTAGAATGCCAAAGGTCTGCAAGGCTGTATTTGCTGCAAATGGACGAAAGCAAAGTTTGAAGGAGAAAATTATTATTTCATATAAAAATTATTATTTCTAACCTTGTCAATGTCTGGACTATATTTTATATTCATTTTTCAACTCATTTGATAAATAAAAGTGTGAGTTTTCATGGAAAACATAAAATTGTCTGGGAGACCCCAAACTTGAATGGTAGTGTATTATGTTTTATTTATTATGTATCCAGTATTCACATGGGTCCAGATGTATTGTATGTTGTAGTTGTCATTATATTATTTATGTCCTTTGCATATGGATGTTTTTGTCATATTGATTATATATTGTTTGGTTTGGTTTTGGTTTGGTTTGTTCTAATTTGTGATTGTTGATTTGATTATTAAGGGTTAACGCCAAGGCTGTGATTCGAGTATTTACACCTGTTCTGATTTATTTTAGTGGGTTTCTCATAATATATATCTGTCACCTCTTGTATTCATGAATCTTGTGCTATGACTAAGAAGCTCATGCCTTGAAAGGAGTAAGCCAGATTTTTTGTATCTTTGTTTTTTGTTTTTGTCTTGCCATGTGTTTTCTTGGATTTTGGGACATTTTGGGACATTTGTTTGGCATTTTCTATCATGTTTTTTAAGAAGATATAATAATTAAAGGTTAAGCTTTATGATTTTTAATTATATCTCTGGTGCTGGATTTATTCTTTTTTTTTTTAAAGAAAATCTTCCGTTGTTTACACCAAGTCTGTGATAAACTGCTATAAAACAATAACCATGGATACAGAACACACATAGAAAAGATTAAAAGCTAGTTTATGTAAATACATTAACCATGTAATGCCTGTGGCAATAAATAGAAATAAATAAAATCATAGTCGGCATGGCCACTGACTAAAGTGACAAAGATGAACAAGTTTTACAAGTGAAAGAAAGAAGTTATTAAGAGAATTGTAAATAGGGGATGAGCATATTTGTTTGCTAACACTGAAAAATGAGCACAAGTTGTATGGCTGCTTTGTGAGTGGCGATGAATGGTTTAGCCAGTCAATAAGTACTTGTTTAAGGGCCTTTTATTCTGACCACTTGTTGAAGGATATATGGCCATACAAACAATCCTTCATAACTTACAACTGTTTGTACTGCCTTCTGTTTCTGTTATTGTGAACAGCACAATCCTTGTGTAGTAAGACGTGCTGCCAACAAATGATCATTTTAAGTGCCGCCTAAAGCTAAGGCCTCACATAGGGTGCCGCAGCAAAATAAAAACGCTGCAGGAGAAACTGCGGCGGCAATGCATTGCAGTTTTTCCCAGATCGCTTTTCACAGAAAGTATGCAGAGGTTTTCTCTGTGGACTTTCTGCTTCCATTAAACCTATAAGGAAACCGCTGGCATTTCCGTAGGTGTAATTGACATACTGTGTTTAAAATCCGATTTTTGATCATTAAAAAATCCCATTTTATTTGCATTAGGATCGAAATTGGGATCGTGTTCGGATGGAAAATGATCGGAAATCGGATTTTAAAAACGATCCTGAAATCTCAAGATCGGCTCAACCCTATTCTTGATCCCAATTGTCACACGTTCAAACCCTCAACACCTCCGACCGCCTCCAACTCAAGAACATACACCGAATCCGCATTTTCCTCACCCCTGAAACCACTAAGATGCTCGTCCAGGCCCTCATAATCTCCCGCTTAGACTACTGCAACACCCTTCTCCATGGACTCCCAGCAAACACCCTCGCCCCCCTCCAGTCCACCTTAAACTGTCCTGCTCATTTAATTCACCTCTTCCCCCTTTCTTCATCAGCTGCTCCCCTCTGCCAGTCCCTCCACTGGCTACCCATAGCCCAGCGAACTGAATTCAAGCTACTAACGTTAACATACAAAGCCATCCACGACCTGGCCCCTCCATACATCTCTGAACTAATCTCCCGCTACCTGCCCACACGTAACCTCAGATCCTCCAATGACCTCCTACTCCTCTCTTCTCTCATCCGCTCCTCACACAACTGTCTCCAAGATTTCTCCTGTGCATTCCCCATACACTGGAATGTAAGCCGTGTACCGGGGTGGGCTCCCCAGGATACAGCGAATTCACGAACAAAGGAAGTGAGTCCAATTCAATTTAACCAAGATAGGACTTTACTTAGTTTAGATAACCTCTTTTGTCCAAAAGAACACTCCCAGGTATTACATTTACACAGCCTAGAGGCTGGGACCCTGGTGTTATACAGCCCGGTGCCCACTAGTGTGGCCTTCAATATACTCCAAGCTTTTACCTACCTGCAGGCTGCGCCTATGCAGCTGCCTGTTACCTGTTATTACCCTATTACACAGGAACAATTCCGTGTGTGTGACACAGGCACCGGCGGTGTAACACCAGGGTTTACAATCTTATCACAATACTACTAAATTCCCCCCAAACCAAGTACAACTAAGCAAGTATAATGGTTAGTTAGCTTGCAAGCCAAACAGTGTAAAGTTAAACTAAATGTTGCTCCCAGACTTCCTTAAAAGTCCCTCTCTGAGAGATATAACTCTGTAGAAATCCTCTGTGACTTAGTCCTTTTACCAGACAGGTAGATAGTTCACCAGTATTGCAGCCTGGGGTGATGATTATACCTAACTAACTAACTACAGGCTTTTTACTCAGTCCCAGCAATATGGTGCCAAACTTGCAGTGTGGTGCGTGCACGCTTACTTCTGTTGGGTACCTTTTAGTCTCTGTCAGCATCAGGGTGAAGAGGAGCTCCTCGGACAGCATGCGGTCTCACTGACAGTCTCACTTCTCAGCCAAGTCTCTGACAGTAATCTTCTTCTTAGGATGGTGTCTGGACAGACTCTGAAAGTCTCGAATCCTCAGCTATTCTTGCTGTGGCTTCTCCCTCCAAGGACCCTCTCTGCACAGTGATGTCTCCACAGCTCTCTCTTCTCCTCTAGAGTCCAGCACACTCTGACTCAAAATGGCTCCTAGAACCTTCCTACAACGATCAGGGTCTCCACATCAATCTTCCAGGGGCATACAGCCTTTTTCCTTTTACTTGTTATCTCGCAACAGCGACCTCTTGGGGTCAAACAACAAAATGTCAGGTTATGAAAACACCAACTCAATTACACATTGCACATTCACTACACAGGGGCTGTTTCACCCTCTTACAGGAACTCCGTACCAAGACACACAAGACTGACCCCCACAATCACAGGCTTCAAGAAGGCCCTGAAGATTCACCTATTCAGGAAGGCCTACAACCTCCAATAACACTATCACCGCACTGCCATCTGAACAGCCTCCCCCTCTCCTTCTGTCTCCACCCCCCTTCCCTCATAGATTGTAAGCCCTTGCAGGCACGGCCCTCTACCCCATTGTGCCAATCGGTCATTGTTAGTATTATATCTACCTGTATATTTTGTGTATTGTATGTAACCCCCAAATGTAAAGCACCATGGAATTAATGGTGCTATATACATAAACAATAATAATAATAGTATCATGTATTCAAATAAATAACACAAAATTAAAGCATGCTGGATAAAATAGTTTGGAGGAATTTTCATTTAAAGAAAGAAAGAAATTATAGTAAATATACAGTATTTGCATCAATGTGGTTGTGTTGTGGCATACAACATACATAAGGCAGCCCTGATACCTCAGACACAAATAAAATCTAAACCTGCTTGACTTTTGGCTGCAGGTCACACGCAGCATAGACCTCAATGTAAGGTATGTGGTCATGTGATCTGCTTGCAACATGTCTAAATCTTTTACATCCAATGGCACGTCTACTGTATTCCATACAAGTCACACAACCGAATGTGTCACATAACCCTCTAGTTTTTATGCAAAAATTTTAAATTGCTCCTTGAAAAAGACGGACAAGAATAAAAATGAGTTAAAATGGCATCAGAATAATGAACAGAATACTTTAGTAAGGTGTCCAGGAATATATTTACATATGGGTGATATGTGTATATATATATATATATATATATATATATATATATATATTTACTGTGTACACTCACCCGTGAACCAGGGAAGCAACAATAGATGTTACAATGAAGAGAAGTAGAAATCTTTCCCTTACATTTCTCCTCTCCTTAGTCTGTGTTCCTGGCAGTGACAACAATGGATAGCACATATTACTGCATTTAGAGGAGCCATTGGTGACAATTCACTCATGAAACACCTGTGCATCTCTTTGCCTTTTATTCATTATATCCAGAGAAGTTCTTGGAAGTATGCACATTACAAATTAATTCATACTGGCAAAGACCCAATAAAGGCTGTATTTTCAATTTATATTTTTGCTATACTCACAAAAAAAACTGCAAAGTTCATGTGATTTAATAGAAAAAACTACAGGCTGTATATGATTAACAGAGTGATCTTTTTTAGCGTTCCAGAACACTGAAATATCTCATTTGTATTGTTAGTGCAGCAGCTAGATTTTGCTGTAGGCATTTTAAAAACGGTGAGGAAAAATTATTGCAAAACCCTTTATTACAGAACAATACCTGAACACACAAATGAAGCAGCTCTCTGGACAAAAATGCACGAAATGTATATTATAGTGCCAGGACATTGGGCAGCAAAATCACTTTGGACCTTTAAAGCATTTGGTTCAGTCAATACTTATTTCAGCCAACTCTACAATAACATGATTACTATTATTATTGTTATTATTCATCTTATAGTTATCTATATATATTTTTTATATCTGTTCTATCACATATTTATTCTATCATTCAAGGTAGCAGATTCCGAAGTATTACATTGCACATATTTCACGTCCCTAGACCCATGTACATTTGCTTTATCCATATCACCTCTATGACATCTCCCTAACACTAGGTTAGATAACACTGGAAGAGTTTTAAGATTACAGCTGTCATCTCACTACATCCTTTGAAGGTAATATTAGCCTTAAAGCTGTTTATTTCTCTCCTGAGATTTGTTACAGTTGTTTTTTATTGTTATAGTAGAACAACATGTTTTATGATTTCATTGAAGTCTAAAATTCAGCACGATCTCAAACTTACCTGCAAAAATACTGGCATCCTTTAATACACGAAGGAAAACATGAAAGACATCAACCTCATTTCATTAATTACAATGGTATTACATTTATACACAGTAGACAGAGAAATCTAATACACATATAATGTTAGACTTATTGCTTCCCACTTTAAACATTTTAAGTCCCACCAGTATATTAAAATGTGACAGTTGTGCTTACTTTGCAAAGATGTAGAAATTTATTAGGATTTATATACATTTATAAAAAGCTTCATGATGCCAAGTTATACAGACATAGCTCATTTAGGCCCAGGCAGGCTAGATGAGACCAAAGCATGTATTACTTGGCATAGCTCTAGTAGTATGTATGGTATGTAAGCTTTAATAAATGAATCTTTTAAGAAGGAGTCATGTAAAATGTGACATTAAAATCCACCTGAGAATCCTACTACTTTATGGTATAACTGGTAGGTCTCTGTTAATATAATGATCGCGGTGTTAACAGATACTCCAGTCCGTGCGGAGAATTGAGATCTAATTCCAGTAAAAAGACCACCTTGTGTCTATATACATTATACAGGATCCCAGACAAATAAGCATTTATCTGCATGGCTTAGACTGATACATGGATATTCTACATACTTTAAAGTAATGGACACCCAAAGCATTTTTTCCATATTAATCCTATGATAATGTAATCTTATATGTACGCATGCCGCACATTCAGCGGACAGATTTATAAAACGCATAGCCTCATATCATGTAGTCAGTTTATTGGCTCTGTTAATGTATTGGCAGAATGGAATCTGTATTAATTGTATTGACTGAGTATAATTATGACATAATTGTTTTACTGATTATTTTTTCTAATTTAGTTCTGAGAAAAATGGAACATGACAATGGCATTAATTAAATTCCCCGTAGAAATGTAATTGTATAGATCCTTTTGACATTTTTCCCTTTATATGGCATTTGGTGTTTATGTTCTCAACGAACCTGTAAATTTAATAATGTAGTCCTTGGATTTTTTATACTAATGAAATGATAATTTTCAGAAAGTGTATTTTTATAGAGCTTTTGTTTTTATAGGTCTGTAGATGAAAATTCTTAACATTTAACATAAAAGAAGACATAAAAGAAAATCTTGAAATTAAAATATTGGCGCTTGATTGAAGTAAGGGATAATACTAATAGTTTCCATAGATCATGAGTCATAAAGAGGATAGTCTATGCTAAATACCTTAATAAATTAGGTGTTGGAGATTAGAGGCTGCATATATAGCTACTTCACTGGATACCCCATGTGTTATCAATTTTAGCTTCTACCTATATAAGGCCATTTTATTAGTACTGAAGAACTTACCAGCCTACTCTAGAGCTAAATTTCGGGGCAGATATATTAAAACAGTCTATTAAATAGTTTTCATAAATATCTCCTAAAGGCGTATTCTGTCCTCTAAAAGTCATGAAGTTGACTTTTGAACATTTGTCTATATAGAGCTGTTGAAACTGTCGCCTACAAACTGAAGATAAAATGGAGACCTGTGCAATGTTAGTGATAATAAACAAGGGTTGTTTTTACTTTGTAGCTATCCATTTTAAGACAAGCTTTTAATCTTGACATACATGACTCTGCAGCAAACTGTTAGTTGGAGCCTGAAGGATGGAGGTAGTAGTAGGTAAAGATGCACTTATCGTGGTGGCTAGCAAACTCAAGCAACTTCTACAGCTGGACTGGTGCAGAGTAACTGATGGTGGTGGTAGTCTTCTGGAAAATTTCCTAATGGACTTCAGCCTTCCTAGGATGCAGGTGATGACAACTGATGCAACAAAAACATAAAATGGAGGTACAGTTCTACATGAGAGTTCCACTGATGGCACAACGTGTTCCCCAGTGGCCTCTAGACAGTACAATGTGCTCCACAGTGGCCCCACACAGTACAATATAATTCACAGTGGCTGCCAAACAGTAAATTATGCTCCACAGTGGCCCCACATAGTATAATATAGTCTATAGTGGCCCCCACACATTATAATATGCTCCTCAGTGGGACCCCACACAGTATTAAATGCTGTACAGTGGGACCCTACACAGTATTATATGTTCAACAGTGGGCCCACACACAGTATTATATGCTCCACATTGGGCCCACACACAGTATTATGTGATACCTACCACCACTCTCATGAAGAGCAGGTAAGTAGTGTCCTCCTACTTCTATCACTGCAGTCGCTGATGAATTACATCATTGTGCCTGCATTGGAGCAGAGGTCGCACTATGCTGTCCATGTAAGCCATGGTCTCACGGCCTACACTAATAGTTTTTAGCTGTATCTGCATTTTCACATACAGCTGAAAGAAGCACTTGCTCACTTACAGGAAATCATGTACAGGATTCCATGTTAGTGAGTGATCAGCCTGGATGGGGCGACGGCGCGCGTGCCAACAGAGAGGGCTCTGAGTGCCCCCTCTGGCATGTTTGTCATAGGTTTGCCAAGATGGACTTATTGATTTGAAATGTACATTTAAATATAATACAATGTTTCATAAGTCAAGAGCACAATGAATATAAGAAACTTTGTAAAATATCTTATTTCTAAAAATGATTCTTTCTCCATTTAGAAGACTGAATTCTTGCCAATTCCCTTCACTCAGTCTTTTATCACTAAGGCTGATTGCACACGAATGTGTGCTAGTCACTGGTTGTGATTGAACGGCACGGCTGGCACACGGGTGGCACACGGATGGTGTTGTTTTGTTGCTGAATTCATAAAAGAAATGCTACAGTTTCTCCACAGTCTTCATTCTCTGCTTTACTAAGGTTGGTGTGATTCTGAAGCAAAAATTGATATACTGTATATTTTAAATCCACACCATAGGTCAAGTTATCTCCCCTGCTCACAAGGTAATGATTCAGAAATACAAAGGACAGATTTCCCTGTCCAAACTAGTGATGATGAGCAGATCTGTTAAGAATTAACTAGATTTTTCCAAAAGTTTTGGAGCTAACCCTGGGGTGCAGGAGGATTCAACCATCAGACACAATGAGGATGCCCAGGAGAGGTGAGGGAAGGTGAATATAACTGTTTATTATGTTTGCACAACTCTTGGGGCTCCAGTTATTATACTCTGCAGGGACTACTTCCATCAAAGATTAGAGATGAGCGAACAGTAAAATGTTCGAGGTTCGATATTCGTTTCGAGTAGCCCCTCAATATTCGACTACTCGAATCGAATATCGAACCCTATTATAGTCTATGGGGGGAAAATGCTTGTTTCAGGGGTAGGCAATGTTCGATCAAATTATACTTACCAAGTCCACGAGTGAGGGTCGGGCTGGATCCTCCGAGCAGTCTTCTCCGTGCAGCACCCCCGGAGCGTCTTCCGGCTCTGAATTCACTCTGCCAGGCATCGGGCCTGGGCAGAGCCGACTGTGCATGCCCGCACTACAAGCGGACATGCACAGTCGACTCTGCCCAGGCCCGAAGCCTGGCAGAGTGAATGAAGAGCCGGAAGACGCCGCGGGGAAGCTGCACGGAGAAGACTTCTAAAGGTAGGAGAAGAACCAGCGTTGATTGGCCGACTGTATAGCATTCGGCCAATCAATGCTGGTTCTGCATCAAACTTTTACATTCGAATAGCGAGTGGTACTCGATCGAGTACGATTATTTCGAATACCATAGTATTCGAATGAATACCTACTCGATCGAGTACTACTCGCTCATCTCTATCAAAGATCACTTTGAAGTTTGGTGTCTGGGACTCAAGACTGAATTCTGGCTGGGAAATCTGGTTGATGTATGGATTGAATTTTCCATACTAGATTTTCCTGTGTGCAGGAGGCCTTACAGTAAAGCTAGTTGTACACACACACACACGCACAAAAAAAACTCAGTTGATCAGTTGATGGTCATGTGTATTGAGATCTGCTGATCATTAATCAGGAAAAAAAGGCCACCATCGGCATACATAGGCGGATACTCTGAGGACCCCAATATAGTCCGTGGGAAACTGCTTTTTTTAATGGATTGGGTTTCCATTTTGCAGATCCCCAAATGGACCTGAAAAAAAGAAATCTGAGTGCAGATGTGAACCTAGCATAACACAGCCTCTTTTTTATCATGTATATGATCACTAAAAGTGTAATTTGAGATCTTTATAAACCTTTTAATGGCCAAACAGGTTAATTGTACTTGAGTTAAAGACTTGGCATTACGATTAGAGATGAGCGAACAGTGTTCTATCGAACTCATGTTCGATCGGATATTAGGCTGTTCGGCATGTTCGAATCGAATCGAACACCGCGTGGTAAAGTGCGCCATTACTCGATTCCCCTCCCACCTTCCCTGGCGCCTTTTTTGCTCCAATAACAGCGCAGGGTAGGTGGGACAGGAACTACGACACCGGTGACGTTGAGAAAAGTAGGCAAAACCCATTGGCTGCCGAAAACATGAGACCTCTAATTTAAAAGAACAGCGCCGCCCAGGTTCGCGTCATTCTGAGCTTGCAATTCACCGAGGACGGAGGTTTCCGTCCAGCTAGCTAGGGCTTAGATTCTGGGTAGGCAGGGACAGGCTAGGATAGGAAGGAGAAGACAACCAACAGCTCTTATAAGAGCTAAATTCCAGGGAGAAGCTTGTCAGTGTAACGTGGCACTGACGGGCTCAATCGCCGCAACCCAGCTTTCCCAGGATCCTGAATGGATTACACTGTCAGTGTATTCCCGTATACCCGATATATACCCCCGATACCCGTTCCAACGGTGTGCCCCCCCACCTTCACCCCAGAAATACCCTGCAAGTCCCCTAGCAATAGAATTGGGGCTATATACACCCACTATTTTTGCTACTGCCATATAGTGCCATTGTCTGACTGGGAATTCAAAGAATATATTGGGGTTACGTGCACCCACAATTTTTACTACTGGTATACAGTGCCAGTTTCTGACTGGGAATTCAAAGAATATATTGGGGTTATAAATACCCTCATTTCTTGCTACTGCCATATAGTGCCAGTTTCTGACTGGTAATTCAAAGAATATATTGGGGTTATAAATACCCTCATTTCTTGCTACTGGTATATAGTGCCATTGTCTGACTGGGAATTCAAAGAATATATTGGGGTTACGTGCACCCACAATTTTTACTACTGGTATACAGTGCCAGTTTCTGACTGGGAATTCAAAGAATATATTGGGGTTATAAATACCCTCATTTCTTGCTACTGCCATATAGTGCCAGTTTCTGACTGGGAATTCAAAGAATATATTGGGGTTACAAATACCCTCATTTCTTGCTACTGCCATATAGTGCCAGTTTCTGACTGGTAATTCAAAGAATATATTGGGGTTATAAATACCCTCATTTCTTGCTACTGGTATATAGTGCCATTGTCTGACTGGGAATTCAAAGAATATATTGGGGTTACGTGCACCCACAATTTTTACTACTGGTATACAGTGCCAGTTTCTGACTGGGAATTCAAAGAATATATTGGGGTTACAAATACCCTCATTTCTTGCTACTGCCATATAGTGCCAGTTTCTGACTGGTAATTCAAAGAATATATTGGGGTTACAAATACCCTCATTTCTTGCTACTGCCATATAGTGCCAGTTTCTGACTGGTAATTCAAAGAATATATTGGGGTTACGTGCACCCACAATTTTTACTACTGGTATACAGTGCCATTGTCTGACTGGGAATTCAAAGAATATATTGGGGTTATAAATACCCTCATTTCTTGCTACTGCCATATAGTGCCAGTTTCTGACTGGGAATTCAAAGAATATATTGGGGTTATAAATACCCTCATTTCTTCCTACTGGTATATAGTGCCATTGTCTGACTGGGAATTCAAAGAATATATTGGGGTTACGTGCACCCACAATTTTTACTACTGGTATACAGTGCCAGTTTCTGACTGGGAATTCAAAGAATATATTGGGGTTACAAATACCCTCATTTCTTGCTACTACCATATAGTGCCAGTTTCTGACTGGTAATTCAAAGAATATATTGGGGTTACGTGCACCCACAATTTTTACTACTGGTATACAGTGCCATTGTCTGACTGGGAATTCAAAGAATATATTGGGGTTATAAATACCCTCATTTCTTGCTACTGCCGTATAGTGCCAGTTTCTGACTGGTAATTCAAAGAATATATTGGGGTTATAAATACCCTCATTTCTTGCTACTGGTATATAGTGCCATTGTCTGACTGGGAATTCAAAGAATATATTGGGGTTACGTGCACCCACAATTTTTACTACTGGTATACAGTGCCAGTTTCTGACTGGGAATTCAAAGAATATATTGGGGTTACAAATACCCTCATTTCTTGCTACTGCCATATAGTGCCAGTTTCTGACTGGTAATTCAAAGAATATATTGGGGTTACAAATACCCTCATTTCTTGCTACTGCCATATAGTGCCAGTTTCTGACTGGTAATTCAAAGAATATATTGGGGTTACGTGCACCCACAATTTTTACTACTGGTATACAGTGCCATTGTCTGACTGGGAATTCAAAGAATATATTGGGGTTATAAATACCCTCATTTCTTGCTACTGCCATATAGTGCCAGTTTCTGACTGGGAATTCAAAGAATATATTGGGGTTATAAATACCCTCATTTCTTGCTACTGGTATATAGTGCCATTGTCTGACTGGGAATTCAAAGAATATATTGGGGTTACGTGCACCCACAATTTTTACTACTGGTATACAGTGCCAGTTTCTGACTGGGAATTCAAAGAATATATTGGGGTTACAAATACCCTCATTTCTTGCTACTACCATATAGTGCCAGTTTCTGACTGGTAATTCAAAGAATATATTGGGGTTACGTGCACCCACAATTTTTACTACTGGTATACAGTGCCATTGTCTGACTGGGAATTCAAAGAATATATTGGGGTTATAAATACCCTCATTTCTTGCTACTGCCGTATAGTGCCAGTTTCTGACTGGTAATTCAAAGAATATATTGGGGTTATAAATACCCTCATTTCTTGCTACTGGTATATAGTGCCATTGTCTGACTGGGAATTCAAAGAATATATTGGGGTTACGTGCACCCACAATTTTTGCTACTGGTATATAGTGCCAATTTCTAACTGGGAATTCAAAATGCGCAAGGCTCCCGGAAAGGGACGTGGACGAGGCCGTGGGCGAGGTCGGGGGAATGGTTCTGGGGAGCAAGGTAGCAGTGAAGCCACAGGGCGTCCCGTGCCTACTCCTGTGGGGCAGCAAGCATTGCGCCACTCCACAGTGCCAGGGTTGCTTGTCACATTAACTAAACTGCAGGGTACAAACCTTAGTAGGCCCGAGAACCAGGAACAGGTCTTGCAATGGCTGTCAGAGAACGCTTACAGCACATTGTCCAGCAGCCAGTCAGACTCTGCCTCCTCTCCTCCTATTACCCAACAGTCTTGTCCTCCTTCCTCCCAAAATTCCCAAGCTTCACAGAACAATAACCCCAACTGTCCCTGCTCCCCAGAGCTGTTCTCTGCTCCTTTCATTGTCCCTCAACCTGCCTCTCCACGTCACGATTCCACGAACCTAACAGAGGAGCATCTGTGTCCAGATGCTCAAACACTAGAGTCTCCTCCATCTCCGTTCGATTTGGTGGTGGATGACCAGCAACCCACCCTCATCGACGATGATGTGACGCAGTTGCCGTCAGGGCATCCAGTTGACCGGCGCATTGTGCGGGAGGAGGAGATGAGACAGGAGTTGGAAGAGGAAGTGGTGGATGATGAGGACACTGACCCGACCTGGACAGGGGGGATGTCAAGCGGGGAAAGTAGTGTGGATGTTGAGGCAAGTGCAGCACCAAAAAGGGTAGCTAGAGGCAGAGGCAGAGGTCAGCAGCTTAGGCGAAGCCAGGCCACACCCGGAATCTCCCAAGATGTTCCAGTTCGTACCCAGCCCCGAAAAACTCCCACCTCGAGGGCACGTTTCTCGAAGGTGTGGAGTTTTTTCAAGGAATGCGCCGAGGACAGATATAGTGTTGTCTGCACAATTTGCCTCTCGAAATTGATTAGGGGCTCTGAGAAGAGCAACCTGTCCACCACTTCAATGCGCCGTCATTTGGAATCCAAGCACTGGAATCAGTGGCAGGCAGCAACGGCAGGACAAAGGCCGCCTGCCGTTCACGCCACTGCCACTGCCTCTGCCACTGCCTCTGCCTCTGCCACTGCCTCTGCCTCTGCCACTGCCACTGCTGACTGTGCTGGCGATGCACTCCAGAGGACGAGCCAGGACACCACTTCATCTGCCTCCGCCACTTTGTTGACTTCTCCCTCATCCTCCCCTGTTCCTGTCTTATCTCCTTCTCCTGCACCATCAAAGGCACCATCAGGCGCTTCTTTACAACAACCCACCATCTCTCAGACATTGGAGCGGCGGCAGAAATACACTGCTAACCACCCACACGCGCAAGCCTTGAACGCCAACATCGCTAAACTGCTGGCCCAGGAGATGTTGGCGTTCCGGCTTGTTGAAACTCCCGCCTTCCTGGACCTGATGGCAACTGCGGCACCTCGCTATGCCGTCCCTAGCCGTCACTACTTCTCCCGGTGTGCCGTCCCCGCCTTGCACCAGCACGTGTCACTCAACATCAGGCGGGCCCTTAGTTCCGCGCTTTGCACAAAGGTCCACTTGACCACCGACGCGTGGACAAGTGCATGCGGACAGGGACGCTACATTTCACTGACGGCACACTGGGTGAATGTAGTTGAGGCTGGGACTGCTTCCCAAACTGGCCCGGTGTACCTCGTCTCCCCGCCTAACATTCCTGGCAGGGACACGAGAAGAACACCCCCCTCCTCCTCCTCCTCTACCGCCTCCTCCTCCGCCACCGCCTCCTCCTCCGCCACCGCCTCCTCCTCCGCTGTTAGATTGACACCAGCTACGAGTTGGAAACGTTGCAGCACTGGCGTTGGTAGACGTCAGCAGGCTGTGCTGAAGCTGATCAGCTTGGGGGACAGACAGCACACTGCCTCCGAGGTGAGGGATGCCCTCCTCGATGAGACGGCAATATGGTTTGAGCCGCTGCACCTGGGCCCAGGCATGGTCGTTTGTGATAACGGCCGGAACCTGGTAGCAGCTCTGGAGCTTGCCGGACTCCAACATGTTCCATGCCTGGCCCACGTCTTCAACCTAGTGGTGCAACGTTTCCTAAAGAGCTACCCCAATGTTCCAGAGCTACTGGTGAAAGTGCGGCGCATGTGCGCCCACTTTCGCAAGTCGACAGTAGCCGCTGCTAGCTTAAAATCTCTCCAGCAACGCCTGCATGTGCCACAACACCGGCTTTTGTGCGACGTCCCCACACGCTGGAACTCAACGTTTCAGATGTTGAATAGAGTGGTTGAGCAGCAGAGACCTTTGATGGAATACCAGCTACAAAACCCTAGGGTGCCACAAAGTCAGCTGCCTCAGTTTCTCATCCATGAGTGGCCATGGATGAGAGACCTTTGTGACATCCTACGGGTGTTTGAGGAGTCCACAAGGAGGGTGAGCTCTGAGGATGCGATGGTGAGCCTTACAATCCCGCTCTTGTGTGTTCTGAGAGAATCCCTGATTGACATCAGGGATAACTCAGATCACACAGAGGAGTCAGGGATAGCATCCGATCCGTCACAGCTGGAGAGTAGGTCCACACATCTGTCCGCTTCATCGCGTTTAATGGAGGAGGAGGAGGAGGAGGAGGAAGAAGAGTTGTCCGATGATGTGATGGTGATACAGGAGGCTTCCGGGCAACTTCGAATTGTCCCATTGTTGCAGCGCGGATGGGTAGACATGGAGGATGAGGAGGAAATGGAGATTGAACTTTCCGGTGGGGCCAGAGGAGTCATGCCAACTAACACTGTGGCAGACATGGCTGAGTTCATGTTGGGGTGCTTTACAACCGACAAGCGTATTGTCAAAATCATGGAGGACAACCAGTACTGGATCTTTGCTATTCTTGACCCCCGGTATAAAAACAACATCTCGTCTTTTATTCCGGTAGAGGGGAGGGCCAATCGCATCAATGCTTGCCACAGGCAATTGGTGCAGAATATGATGGAGATGTTTCCAGCATGTGACGTTGGCGGCAGGGAGGACAGTTCCTCCAGTAGGCGACCAAGTTCTCACCGGTCCACACAAACGAGGGGCACACTGTCTAAGGTCTGGGACACCTTGATGGCACCCCCTCGCCAAAGTGCCGCCACAGAGGGTCCTAGTGTCACCAGGCGTGAGAAGTATAGGCGCATGTTGCGGGAATACCTTTCCGACCACAGCCCTGTCCTCTCCGACCCCTCTGCGCCCTACACGTATTGGGTGTCGAAGTTGGACCTGTGGCTTGAACTTGCCCTATATGCCTTGGAGGTGCTGTCCTGTCCTGCCGCCAGCGTCCTATCTGAGAGGGTGTTCAGTGCAGCCGGTGGCATCATCACTGACAAGCGCACCCGTCTGTCAGCTGAGAGTGCCGACTGGCTCACTTTGATAAAAATGAACCACCACTGGATAGAGCCTTCATTTTTGTGCCCACCTGTGTAAAGCACCCCAACATGAAACTCCATGTCTGTACTCAACCTCTCCAATTCCTCCGCATCCTCATACTCATCCACCATAAGCGTTGCACAATTCTGCTAATACTAGGCTCCCTCCAACATGATTTCCCCCAACTCTGCTGGTTAGAGGCTCCCTCCACCCTGATTTCCACCAACTCTGCTGGTTAGAGGCTCCCTCCACCCTGCTTTCCCACAACTCTGCTGGTTAGAGGCTGCCTCCACCATGAATTTGCCCAAACTGGGCTGGTTAGAGGCTCCCTCCACCATGAATTGGTCCAAACTGGGTTTTTTAGAGGCTCCCTCCACCATGAATTGGTCCAAACTGGGGGTTTTAGAGGCTCCCTCCACCATGAATTGGTCCAAACTGGGGTTTTTAGAGGCTCCCTCCACCATGAATTTGCCCAAACTGGGCTGTTTAGAGGCTCCCTCCACCATGAATTTGCCCAAACTGGGCTGTTTAGAGGCTCCCTCCACCATGAATTGGTCCAAATTGGGGTTTTTAGAGGCTCCCTCCACCATGAATTGGTCCAAACTGGGGTTTTTAGAGGCTCCCTCCACCATGAATTTGCCCAAACTGGGCTGTTTAGAGGCTCCCTCCAGCATGAATTGGTCCAAACTGGGGTTTTTAGAGGCTCCCTCCACCATGAATTGGTCCAAACTGGGTTTTTTAGAGGCTCCCTCCACCATGAATTGGTCCAAACTGGGGTTTTTAGAGGCTCCCTCCACCATGAATTGGTCCAAACTGGGCTGGTTAGAGGCTCCCTCCACCATGAATTTGCCCAAACTGGGCTGTTTAGAGGCTCCCTCCACCATGAATTGGTCCAAACTGGGCTGGTTAGAGGCTCCCTCCACCATGAATTGGTCCAAACTGGGTTTTTTAGAGGCTCCCTCCACCATGAATTGGTCCAAACTGGGGTTTTTAGAGGCTCCCTCCACCATGAATTGGTCCAAACTGGGGTTTTTAGAGGCTCCCTCCACCATGAATTTGCCCAAACTGGGCTGGTTAGAGGCTCCCTCCACCATGAATTGGTCCAAACTGGGTTTTTTAGAGGCTCCCTCCACCATGAATTGGTCCAAACTGGGGGTTTTAGAGGCTCCCTCCACCATGAATTGGTCCAAACTGGGGTTTTTAGAGTCTCCCTCCACCATAAATTTGCCCAAACTGGGCTGTTTAGAGGCTCCCTCCACCATGAATTGGTCCAAACTGGGCTGGTTAGAGGCTCCCTCCACCATGAATTGGTCCAAACTGGGTTTTTTAGAGGCTCCCTCCACCATGAATTGGTCCAAACTGGGGTTTTTAGAGGCTCCCTCCACCATGAATTGGTCCAAACTGGGGTTTTTAGAGGCTCCCTCCACCATGAATTTTCCCAAACTGGGCTGTTTAGAGGCTCCCTCCACCATGAATTGGTCCAAATTGGGGTTTTTAGAGGCTCCCTCCACCATGAATTGGTCCAAACTGGGGTTTTTAGAGTCTCCCTCCACCATGAATTTGCCCAAACTGGGCTGTTTAGAGGCTTCCTCCAGCATGAATTGGTCCAAACTGGGGTTTTTAGAGGCTCCCTCCACCATGAATTGGTCCAAACTGGGGTTTTTAGAGGCTCCCTCCACCATGAATTGGTCCAAACTGGGGTTTTTAGAGGCTCCCTCCACCATGAATTGGTCCAAACTGGGCTGGTTAGAGGCTCCCTCCACCATGAATTTGCCCAAACTGGGCTGTTTAGAGGCTCCCTCCACCATGAATTGGTCCAAACGGGGGGTTTTAGAGGCTCCCTCCACCATGAATTTGCCCAAACTGGGCTGGTTAGAGGCTCCCTCCACCATGAATTTGCCCAAACTGGGCTGTTTAGAGGCTCCCTCCACCATGAATTGGTCCAAACTGGGCTGTTTAGAGGCTCCCTCCACCATGAATTGGTCCAAACTGGGTTTTTTAGAGGCTCCCTCCACCATGAATTGGTCCAAACTGGGGTTTTTAGAGGCTCCCTCCACCATGAATTGGTCCAAACTGGGGTTTTTAGAGGCTCCCTCCACCATGAATTTGCCCAAACTCTGCTGGTTAGAGGCTCAATCCACCCTGATTTTCAAAACAAATGTTGGTGCCAACCTCAACTTACTACAAGGGCCAAATTCACTGCTGGTGACAAGCTCTCCTCACTGCAAGTGCCAAATACACATGTTTCAAGGTGTTTTCCTACTGTCAGAGAGGTGGTATTGAGTGTGTAAAGTGTGTAGTTGTTAGGCTGTGATGTTGGGGTAATAGAGGGTCTTTGGTGTGTTAGATGCCCCCAGACATGCTTCCCCTGCTGTCCCAGTGTCATTCCAGAGGTGTTGGCATCATTTCCTGTGGTGTCATAGTGGACTTGGTGACCCTCCAGACACGGATTTGGGTTTCCCCCTTAACGAGTATATGTTCCCCATAGACTATAATGGGGTTCGAAACCCGTACGAACACACGAACAGTGAGCGGCTGTTCGATTCGAATTTCGAACCTCGAACATTTTAGTGTTCGCTCATCTCTAATTACGATACTTAGGTTTTCTGTTAGTCGTGACCCAGCTGTGGTTGTTGGTAGTTTTATCCTGCTGTTAGTTCTGATACCTTATGTGTTTATTAATATACAGTAGACATATGCATGGAATGAAATGTTTGTTGGTTCTTCCCTTCCTTATGCATCTTTAATATGAGCTGAATTCTTTTTTGGTGGATGCTCATATGTATGCCATGCAACGCTCGCAGCATATTTGATGCCGTGTTCCACACAGCTGTCTTATTCCCATTTGTGCTGAATGTTCACGTCCGCAGCTTCAATCAGTTTTGATATTGGTTAATAACTGGGCAATTGCTGACAGATATGACGCATTCTTGGAAAACTTCAGGCATAATCTCTTTAATTAGAACGATCTTCGTTGGCTGCAAATATGTAATCATTCAGTTTCACTACACACTGCATTGACTTCTTTTTTCATGAATCAGTGAATTCCACATAAACTCCCCTTTGTGTAACTTGTTGAAATCACTCAATGCAAATGATTTCAGATGATTTTTTTTTCCATTAGAGATAAACTAAAATTATGTGAAACCGAATAAAGTTTAGCTTGAAATTAGAGGTAAATGCTACCGTTTACATCTGAAATGATGTGCTACTACATACTTCACCCAAACTGATTGGGAATGTAAGCAGAGCTCCGGTAAATTACAGTGAGGCTCGGCATAAGCTCCACACTTATCCAAACATGCCCTTTGATGCATGATTTGGTAGTTTTAAATAAGCAGCTGAAATTGGTCATTACGCGGGGTTAAATGTTGTGACTGTGGTTTACCAGTGACATTTTCTTGTTTGCGGATAGGATAACTGAATCAATCTTCATATTCATCTCATCCTTGTGTCTTAACATGAACGCCACTGGTATTTTCCGCAGATTTAGAACAGTTAAACCCCTATATATGGCAATGACAAGCATATAAATACATAATTATAGTATACATTAAAATATAATCAGAAGCAGCTCTGGAAAGGGATCCTATGATATACATGGTAACATTATTCGCATATGCCTGAATGTATGGACACTGGAAATTTTTATTCCTTCTATACAATTTATTGCTTTTAAAGCTTCTTGTATATCTTATATGAAATGATACTATACTTGAAATGTGTTCCAGACTTAGTCGCTATAACGAAATACACAGCAGTTACTGTATAAAGGATATACAATATATCAGAGTGACTTCTAAATGTATACAACTAAACACCCTGTATGGCCACATAGTGCCTAGGAAATAAATCCCAAATCAGAAGTTCTACAAACATAAACATTTTTCTAAGACGCCATTCACAAGTCGGTGTTTTGGTCAGTGATTGGAATTAGTGATTGTGAGCCTAAACCAGGAATGACTCGCATATTCCTAAGGTATCCCTTACCCCTACCTTACCTCTGTGTAGTCTCCAATCCTGATTTTGGTTGACAAACTCTGAGGCAAAATACCGAATAAAACTTTGACATGTGAAGTCCTGAGACAGGATGCAGACTATGCGTGGCTTTTCAACACAGTACCTCTACTATTCAAGTAGAAAGTCGCTGACTATTATTATTGTTACTATTACTATCACTCTAACCCTGTTACACATCCAGTACACGGACTTCCCAAGCTTCCACAAATTATATTTTTCATTGATAAAATCCAATACACTTGAACTGTATGCAAGTTATAACACTAGTGATCAAACTGTATCTGTGCTATACATGGTGGCTAAAGGGACAATTTGCAAATCTCCACCCACTAGACTAGAAAGAGGATTCATCTGCTTGTGTGGCCATGAGCAGGAAGCAAATATATACATATAAATGCCTAGGATGGAATAACTGTTAAATGGATCTTTCTTCCCATCCTGTTGTATTTTACTTTGTACTTGGGCACTCAATAGAGTTTCACCTTTTTTGCAGGGTCAACCACTTTACTTGAGCCCTTACTGCTCAATGTGATACTATTACGTTAGGCTGAACATATAGTTCAGGCTGAACTGTGCCAGTCGGGCATTGTTAGTATTATATCTACCTCTATATTCTGTATATTGTATGTAACCCCCAAATTGTATGTAACCCCAAATGTAAAGCACCATGGAATTAATGGTGCTATATAAATAAATAATAATAATAATAATAATAATAATAATATAGTTAATGCTCAGCACAGTAATAGTGCGGTTGTGTCTACTACATGGCTTCTGAGTCCCAGCAATATTATATAGCCAGGACCCAGGCCTAGAAGCCGGCGTCAGAAAATGCTTTGACTCCAGAAGCTTAATCCCCAGATGCCATGATCAATAACGGTCAAGGGTGATTGGGGGGTAAATGTGTGAAACTTATTGTGACACTACTATAACTGACATTTATATTAGAAGGTTATAGCAGCACTATTATTACTGATATTGATATTAGAAGGTTATAGCGGCACTACTATTACTGATGTTGATATTGTACCTGCATCAGAAAGTTATAGCGGCTACTATTAAGGATGTTGATATGTATCTGTATTAGTAGGTTATATCGGCACTACTATTACTGACTTCCATATTGTACCTCCATTAGAAAGTTATAGCGGCACTACTATTACTGACTTTGATATTGTACCTGTATTAGAAATGATAGCAGTACTACTATAACTGATTTTGATACTGTACCTACCTGAAAAAGTTATAATGTATTTTGTCACATTTAGTTCACAACCATTTCCTGTGAAACCATGCCCACTTCTCAAAGAAGTCATCATCATTTGATCTCAAAATAAAATCTGTGCCTTATACCATTGACTAGTCATAACCATAATACTGTACTATATATGCCCCACTGAGGGCAATTACTAAGCAGTGCACTAGAATTCTCAATCAGCAGAAGGTCGGATTTAGACAAGTTTGCGGCAAACGGCCTGCCATGATTTAAAAGCAGGGGGTGCATATGGGGTCACAGGGATGGCCCCGTGTGCCTCCGTGCACGGGCCGTGCTTCAGTGGCTCCTCTCATTAAATAAATAGGACCCACAGGGGACCGTGGAAATATAGGAACAGCACACTGACCCACATCACGGTCGTCTACAAGGCACAAATAAAACCCCATTTACAGCAGCATACAATAAGTGAATTCAGTCCATACTAGAGCCCTCTTACTCACCTCTAAACATTTGGAAAGCTTACATAGTATATGGGGTCAATTATCAAAATACAGACCACATATATTTTTCTGGAGATTTACCCAAATTTGCTTATCCTGATGTTATTAGAGATGTTGAAGCAATTCTGAAAATAATATTATATTTAGTAAATTGACTACAAATTATTCTAGCAAAATTACTTATACACAGAATGCCGGGATACTTCAGAAACTGGACACAGATTTTTTTTTTTCTTTTTTACAAAAAAAAGTAGTAAAAAAAGTTATAATCTTGAAAGTGACAAGACTCCAATAAAATAGTACAGTATCTGAACCATATGCGGAACTAGAAAAAAAGTTATTGTCTGCAACAGGCAAAGCTGTAACAAGTAGGTTTACTGGTGTAATGACACAAAGGTCAAACGGTGTTAGTGTGTAGCTGCTCTAACAATATGATCCATCAACACCTCTGGCACTCTGAGCCTTCTCCGCAGGGGAGGAGAGATCAAAGGCTCTCGCTGCATTCCACAGTTCACTACTCCATGTTTGACCCATGCTATGTGGTGTAGTATATCAGCAATAAATTCCTCCATGTGAAATTCTTTTCTTCCAATGTTTATGTACTAATGAATACTTTAGGAAGTTAGTGCTTGTTCCTAATTGGTAAATGATTGATACACAGATTGTAAATCATGGACAAGTGTCACACTCTTACTATTCTACACTTCAAGTCATTTTGTTATTACAATGTTTTGCATTCACTTCCTGCCTTGTGTTGTATGTCCTTACTACTATATCTAGTTCCTTATCAGTATTGGGATGACCCAATTTATACAGGACTAAAGTAACCTGATTCTGTGAAATAAAGCATATCCCACTGACATGTAGGTTTACATTCGCTGAACTAGCATAGTAATTTCCTGATGCCTACTTATTATTGTAATCACTGACTTTGTAGGAGTGTGTCATTACTAATAACTAGAGATGAGCGAACAGTGTTCTATCGAACTCATGTTCGATCGGATATTAGGCTGTTCGGCATGTTCGAATCGAATCGAACACCGCGTGGTAAAGTGCGCCATTACTCGATTCCCCTCCCACCTTCCCTGGCGCCTTATTTGCTCCAATAACAGCGCAGGGTAGGTGGGACAGGAACTACGACACCGGTGACGTTGAAAAAAGTAGGCAAAACCCATTGGCTGCCGAAAACATGTGACCTCTAATTTAAAAGAACAGCGACGCCCAGCTTCGCGTCATTCTGAGCTTGCAATTCACCGAGGACGGAGGTTTCCGTCCAGCTAGCTAGGGCTTAGATTCTGGGTAGGCAGGGACAGGCTAGGATAGGAAGGAGAAGACAACCAACAGCTCTTATAAGAGCTAAATTCCAGGGAGAAGCTTGTCAGTGTAACGTGGCACTGACGGGCTCAATCGCCGCAACCCAGCTTTCCCAGGATCCTGAATGGAATACACTGTCAGTGTATTCCCGTATACCCGATATATACCCCGATACCCGTTCCAACGGTGTGCCCCCCCACCTTCACCCCAGAAATACCCTGCAAGTCCCCTAGCAATAGAATTGGGGCTATATACACCCACAATTTTTACTACTGGTATACAGTGCCATTGTCTGACTGGGAATTCAAAGAATATATTGGGAATACAAATACCCTCATTTCTTGCTACTGCCATATAGTGCCAGTGTCTGACTGGGAATTCAAAGAATATATTGGGGTTACGTGCACCCACAATTTTTACTACTGGTATACAGTGCCATTGTCTGACTGGGAATTCAAAGAATATATTGGGAATACAAATACCCTCATTTCTTGCTACTGCCATATAGTGCCAGTGTCTGACTGGGAATTCAAAGAATATATTGGGGTTACGTGCACCCACAATTTTTACTACTGGTATACAGTGCCATTGTCTGACTGGGAATTCAAAGAATATATTGGGGTTATAAATACCCTCATTTCTTGCTACTGCCATATAGTGCCAGTTTCTGACTGGTAATTCAAAGAATATATTGGGGTTACGTGCACCCACAATTTTTACTACTGGTATACAGTGCCATTGTCTGACTGGGAATTCAAAGAATATATTGGGGTTATAAATACCCTCATTTCTTGCTACTGCCATATAGTGCCATTGTCTGACTGGGAATTCAAAGAATATATTGGGGTTACGTGCACCCACAATTTTTACTACTGGTATACAGTGCCATTGTCTGACTGGGAATTCAAAGAGTATATTGGGAATACAAATACCCTCATTTCTTGCTACTGCCATATAGTGCCAGTGTCTGACTGGTAATTCAAAGAATATATTGGGGTTACGTGCACCCACAATTTTTACTACTGGTATACAGTGCCATTGTCTGACTGGGAATTCAAAGAATATATTGGGAATACAAATACCCTCATTTCTTGCTACTGCCATATAGTGCCAGTTTCTGACTGGTAATTCAAAGAATATATTGGGGTTACGTGCACCCACAATTTTTACTACTGGTATACAGTGCCATTGTCTGACTGGGAATTCAAAGAATATATTGGGGTTATAAATACCCTCATTTCTTGCTACTGCCATATAGTGCCAGTTTCTGACTGGTAATTCAAAGAATATATTGGGGTTACGTGCACCCACAATTTTTACTACTGGTATACAGTGCCATTGTCTGACTGGGAATTCAAAGAGTATATTGGGAATACAAATACCCTCATTTCTTGCTACTGCCATATAGTGCCAGTTTCTGACTGGGAATTCAAAGAATATATTGGGGTTACGTGCACCCACAATTTTTACTACTGGTATACAGTGCCATTGTCTGACTGGGAATTCAAAGAGTATATTGGGAATACAAATACCCTCATTTCTTGCTACTGCCATATAGTGCCAGTTTCTGACTGGTAATTCAAAGAATATATTGGGGTTACGTGCACCCACAATTTTTACTACTGGTATACAGTGCCATTGTCTGACTGGGAATTCAAAGAATATATTGGGGTTATAAATACCCTCATTTCTTGCTACTGCCATATAGTGCCAGTTTCTGACTGGTAATTCAAAGAATATATTGGGGTTACGTGCACCCACAATTTTTACTACTGGTATACAGTGCCATTGTCTGACTGGGAATTCAAAGAATATATTGGGGTTACGTGCACCCACAATTTTTACTACTGGTATACAGTGCCATTGTCTGACTGGGAATTCAAAGAATATATTGGGGTTATAAATACCCTCATTTCTTGCTACTGCCATATAGTGCCAGTTTCTGACTGGTAATTCAAAGAATATATTGGGGTTACGTGCACCCACAATTTTTACTACTGGTATACAGTGCCATTGTCTGACTGGGAATTCAAAGAGTATATTGGGAATACAAATACCCTCATTTCTTGCTACTGCCATATAGTGCCAGTGTCTGACTGGTAATTCAAAGAATATATTGGGGTTACGTGCACCCACAATTTTTACTACTGGTATACAGTGCCATTGTCTGACTGGGAATTCAAAGAGTATATTGGGAATACAAATACCCTCATTTCTTGCTACTGCCATATAGTGCCAGTTTCTGACTGGTAATTCAAAGAATATATTGGGGTTACGTGCACCCACAATTTTTACTACTGGTATACAGTGCCATTGTCTGACTGGGAATTCAAAGAATATATTGGGGTTATAAATACCCTCATTTCTTGCTACTGCCATATAGTGCCAGTTTCTGACTGGTAATTCAAAGAATATATTGGGGTTACGTGCACCCACAATTTTTACTACTGGTATACAGTGCCATTGTCTGACTGGGAATTCAAAGAGTATATTGGGAATACAAATACCCTCATTTCTTGCTACTGCCATATAGTGCCAGTTTCTGACTGGGAATTCAAAGAATATATTGGGGTTACGTGCACCCACAATTTTTACTACTGGTATACAGTGCCATTGTCTGACTGGGAATTCAAAGAGTATATTGGGAATACAAATACCCTCATTTCTTGCTACTGCCATATAGTGCCAGTTTCTGACTGGGAATTCAAAGAATATATTGGGGTTACGTGCACCCACAATTTTTACTACTGGTATACAGTGCCATTGTCTGACTGGGAATTCAAAGAATATATTGGGGTTACGTGCACCCACAATTTTTACTACTGGTATACAGTGCCATTGTCTGACTGGGAATTCAAAGAGTATATTGGGAATACAAATACCCTCATTTCTTGCTACTGCCATATAGTGCCAGTGTCTGACTGGTAATTCAAAGAATATATTGGGGTTACGTGCACCCACAATTTTTACTACTGGTATACAGTGCCATTGTCTGACTGGGAATTCAAAGAATATATTGGGGTTATAAATACCCTCATTTCTTGCTACTGCCATATAGTGCCAGTTTCTGACTGGTAATTCAAAGAATATATTGGGGTTACGTGCACCCACAATTTTTACTACTGGTATACAGTGCCATTGTCTGACTGGGAATTCAAAGAATATATTGGGGTTATAAATACCCTCATTTCTTGCTACTGCCATATAGTGCCAGTTTCTGACTGGTAATTCAAAGAATATATTGGGGTTACGTGCACCCACAATTTTTACTACTGGTATACAGTGCCATTGTCTGACTGGGAATTCAAAGAATATATTGGGGTTACGTGCACCCACAATTTTTACTACTGGTATACAGTGCCATTGTCTGACTGGGAATTCAAAGAATATATTGGGGTTATAAATACCCTCATTTCTTGCTACTGCCATATAGTGCCAGTTTCTGACTGGTAATTCAAAGAATATATTGGGGTTACGTGCACCCACAATTTTTACTACTGGTATACAGTGCCATTGTCTGACTGGGAATTCAAAGAGTATATTGGGAATACAAATACCCTCATTTCTTGCTACTGCCATATAGTGCCAGTTTCTGACTGGGAATTCAAAGAATATATTGGGGTTACGTGCACCCACAATTTTTACTACTGGTATACAGTGCCATTGTCTGACTGGGAATTCAAAGAGTATATTGGGAATACAAATACCCTCATTTCTTGCTACTGCCATATAGTGCCAGTTTCTGACTGGGAATTCAAAGAATATATTGGGGTTACGTGCACCCACAATTTTTACTACTGGTATACAGTGCCATTGTCTGACTGGGAATTCAAAGAATATATTGGGGTTATAAATACCCTCATTTCTTGCTACTGCCATATAGTGCCAGTTTCTGACTGGTAATTCAAAGAATATATTGGGGTTACGTGCACCCACAATTTTTACTACTGGTATACAGTGCCATTGTCTGACTGGGAATTCAAAGAATATATTGGGGTTACGTGCACCCACAATTTTTACTACTGGTATACAGTGCCATTGTCTGACTGGGAATTCAAAGAATATATTGGGGTTATAAATACCCTCATTTCTTGCTACTGCCATATAGTGCCAGTTTCTGACTGGTAATTCAAAGAATATATTGGGGTTACGTGCACCCACAATTTTTACTACTGGTATACAGTGCCATTGTCTGACTGGGAATTCAAAGAGTATATTGGGAATACAAATACCCTCATTTCTTGCTACTGCCATATAGTGCCAGTTTCTGACTGGGAATTCAAAGAATATATTGGGGTTACGTGCACCCACAATTTTTACTACTGGTATACAGTGCCATTGTCTGACTGGGAATTCAAAGAGTATATTGGGAATACAAATACCCTCATTTCTTGCTACTGCCATATAGTGCCAGTTTCTGACTGGGAATTCAAAGAATATATTGGGGTTACGTGCACCCACAATTTTTACTACTGGTATACAGTGCCATTATCTGACTGGGAATTCAAAGAGTATATTGGGAATACAAATACCCTCATTTCTTGCTACTGCCATATAGTGCCTGTGTCTGACTGGGAATTCAAAGAATATATTGGGGTTACGTGCACCCACAATTTTTACTACTGGTATACAGTGCCAATTTCTAACTAGGAATTCAAAATGCGCAAGGCTCCCGGAAAGGGACGTGGACGAGGCCGTGGGCGAGGTCGGGGGAATGGTTCTGGGGAGCAAGGTAGCAGTGAAGCCACAGGGCGTCCCGTGCCTACTCCTGTGGGGCAGCAAGCATTGCGCCACTCCACAGTGCCAGGGTTGCTTGCCACATTAACTAAACTGCAGGGTACAAACCTTAGTAGGCCCGAGAACCAGGAACAGGTCTTGCAATGGCTGTCAGAGAACGCTTACAGCACATTGTCCAGCAGCCAGTCAGACTCTGCCTCCTCTCCTCCTATTACCCAACAGTCTTGTCTTCCTTCCTCCCAAAATTCCGAAGCTTTACAGAACAATAACCCAAACTGTCCCTGCTCCCCAGAGCTGTTCTCCGCTCCTTTCATTGTCCCTCAACCTGCCTCTCCACGTCACGATTCCACGAACCTAACAGAGGAGCATCTGTGTCCAGATGCTCAAACACTAGAGTCTCCTCCATCTCCGTTCGATTTGGTGGTGGATGACCAGCAACCCACCCTCATCGACGATGATGTGACGCAGTTGCCGTCAGGGCATCCAGTTGACCGGCGCATTGTGCGGGAGGAGGAGATGAGACAGGAGTTGGAAGAGGAAGTGGTGGATGATGAGGACACTGACCCGACCTGGACAGGGGGGATGTCAAGCGGGGAAAGTAGTGTGGATGTTGAGGCAGGTGCAGCACCAAAAAGGGTAGCTAGAGGCAGAGGCAGAGGTCAGCAGCTTAGGCGAAGCCAGGCCACACCCGGAATCTCCCAAGATGTTCCAGTTCGTACCCAGCCCCGAAAAACTCCCACCTCGAGGGCACGTTTCTCGAAGGTGTGGAGTTTTTTCAAGGAATGCGCCGAGGACAGATATAGTGTTGTCTGCACAATTTGCCTCTCGAAATTGATTAGGGGCTCTGAGAAGAGCAACCTGTCCACCACTTCAATGCGCCGTCATTTGGAATCCAAGCACTGGAATCAGTGGCAGGCAGCAACAGCAGGACAAAGGCCGCCTGCCGTTCACGCCACTGCCACTGCCTCTGCCACTGCCTCTGCCACTGCCACTGCTGACTGTGCTGGCGATGCACTCCAGAGGACGAGCCAGGACACCACTTCATCTGCCTCCGCCACTTTGTTGACTTCTACCTCATCCTCCCCTGGTCCTGTCTTATCTCCTTCTCCTGCACCATCAAAGGCACCATCAGGCGTTTCTTTACAACAACCCACCATCTCTCAGACATTGGAGCGGCGGCAGAAATACACTGCTAACCACCCACACGCGCAAGCCTTGAACGCCAACATCGCTAAACTGCTGGCCCAGGAGATGTTGGCGTTCCAGCTTGTTGAAACTCCCGCCTTCCTGGACCTGATGGCAACTGCGGCACCTCGCTATGCCGTCCCTAGCCGTCACTACTTCTCCCGGTGTGCCGTCCCCGCCTTGCACCAGCACGTGTCACTCAACATCAGGCGGGCCCTTAGTTCCGCGCTTTGCACAAAGGTCCACTTGACCACCGACGCGTGGACAAGTGCATGCGGACAGGGACGCTACATTTCACTGACGGCACACTGGGTGAATGTAGTTGAGGCTGGGACTGCTTCCCAAACTGGCCCGGTGTACCTCGTCTCCCCGCCTAACATTCCTGGCAGGGACACGAGAAGAACACCCCCCTCCTCCTCCTCCTCTACCGCCTCCTCCTCCGCCACCGCCTCCTCCTCCGCCACCGCCTCCTCCTCCGCTGTTAGATTGACCCCAGCTACGAGTTGGAAACGTTGCAGCACTGGCGTTGGTAGACGTCAGCAGGCCGTGCTGAAGCTGATCAGCTTGGGGGACAGACAGCACACTGCCTCCGAGGTGAGGGATGCCCTCCTCGATGAGACGGCAATATGGTTTGAGCCGCTGCACCTGGGCCCAGGCATGGTCGTTTGTGATAACGGCCGGAACCTGGTAGCAGCTCTGGAGCTTGCCGGACTCCAACATGTTCCATGCCTGGCCCACGTCTTCAACCTAGTGGTGCAACGTTTCCTAAAGAGCTACCCCAATGTTCCAGAGCTACTGGTGAAAGTGCGGCGCATGTGCGCCCACTTTCGCAAGTCGACAGTAGCCGCTGCTAGCTTAAAATCTCTCCAGCAACGCCTGCATGTGCCACAACACTGGCTTTTGTGCGACGTCCCCACACGCTGGAACTCAACGTTTCAGATGTTGAATAGAGTGGTTGAGCAGCAGAGACCTTTGATGGAATACCAGCTACAAAACCCTAGGGTGCCACAAAGTCAGCTGCCTCAGTTTCACATCCATGAGTGGCCATGGATGAGAGACCTTTGTGACATCCTACGGGTCTTTGAGGAGTCCACAAGGAGGGTGAGCTCTGAGGATGCGATGGTGAGCCTTACAATCCCGCTCTTGTGTGTTCTGAGAGAATCCCTGATTGACATCAGGGATAACTCAGATCACACAGAGGAGTTAGGGATAGCATCCGATCCGTCACAGCTGGAGAGTAGGTCCACACATCTGTCCGCTTCACTGCGTTTAATGGAGGAGGAGGAGGAGGAGGAGGAAGAAGAGTTGTCCGATGATGTGATGGTGATACAGGAGGCTTCCGGGCAACTTCGAATCGTCCCATTGTTGCAGCGCGGATGGGTAGACATGGAGGATGAGGAGGAAATGGAGATTGAACTTTCCGGTGGGGCCAGAGGAGTCATGCCAACTAACACTGTGGCAGACATGGCTGAGTTCATGTTGGGGTGCTTTACAACCGACAAGCGTATTGTCAAAATCATGGAGGACAACCAGTACTGGATCTTTGCTATCCTTGACCCCCGGTATAAAAACAACATCTCGTCTTTTATTCCGGTAGAGGGGAGGGCCAATCGCATCAATGCTTGCCACAGGCAATTGGTGCAGAATATGATGGAGATGTTTCCAGCATGTGACGTTGGCGGCAGGGAGGGCAGTTCCTCCAGTAGACAACCAAGTTCTCACCGGTCCACACAAACGAGGGGCACACTGTCTAAGGTCTGGGACACCTTGATGGCACCCCCTCGCCAAAGTGCCGCCACGGAGGGTCCTAGTGTCACCAGGCGTGAGAAGTATAGGCGCATGTTGCGGGAATACCTTTCCGACCACAGCCCTGTCCTCTCCGACCCCTCTGCGCCCTACACGTATTGGGTGTCGAAGTTGGACCTGTGGCTTGAACTTGCCCTATATGCCTTGGAGGTGCTGTCCTGTCCTGCCGCCAGCGTCCTATCTGAGAGGGTGTTCAGTGCAGCCGGTGGCATCATCACTGACAAGCGCACCCGTCTGTCAGCTGAGAGTGCCGACCGGCTCACTTTGATAAAAATGAACCACCACTGGGTAGAGCCGTCATTTTTGTGCCCACCTGTGTAAAGCACCCCAACATGAAACTCCATGTCTGTACTCAACCTCTCCAATTCCTCCGCATCCTCATACTCATCCACCATAAGCGTTGCACAATTCTGCTAATACTAGGCTCCCTCCACCCTGATTTCCCCCAACTCTGCTGGTTAGAGGCTCCCTCCACCCTGATTTCCACCAACTCTGCTGGTTAGAGGCTCCCTCCACCATGAATTTGCCCAAACTGGGCTGTTTAGAGGCTCCCTCCACCATGAATTTGCCCAAACTGGGCTGTTTAGAGGCTCCCTCCACCATGAATTGGTCCAAACTGGGTTTTTTAGAGGCTCCCTCCACCATGAATTGGTCCAAACTGGGCTGGTTAGAGGCTCCCTCCACCATGAATTTGCCCAAACTGGGCTGTTTAGAGGCTCCCTCCACCATGAATTGGTCCAAACTGGGCTGGTTAGAGGCTCCCTCCACCATTAATTGGTCCAAACTGGGCTGGTTAGAGGCTCCCTCCACCATTAATTGGTCCAAACTGGGCTGGTTAGAGGCTCCCTCCACCATGAATTGGTCCAAACTGGGTTTTTTAGAGGCTCCCTCCACCATGAATTGGTCCAAACTTGGCTGTTTAGAGGCTCCCTCCACCATGAATTGGTCCAAACTGGGCTGGTTAGAGGCTCCCTCCACCATTAATTGGTCCAAACTGGGCTGGTTAGAGGCTCCCTCCACCATGAATTTGCCCAAACTGGGCTGTTTAGAGGCTCCCTCCACCATGAATTTGCCCAAACTGGGCTGTTTAGAGGCTCCCTCCACCATGAATTGGTCCAAACTGGGTTTTTTAGAGGCTCCCTCCACCATGAATTGGTCCAAACTGGGCTGGTTAGAGGCTCCCTCCACCATTAATTGGTCCAAACTGGGGTGGTTAGAGGCTCCCTCCACCATTAATTGGTCCAAACTGGGCTGGTTAGAGGCTCCCTCCACCATTAATTGGTCCAAACTGGGCTGGTTAGAGGCTCCCTCCACCATTAATTGGTCCAAACTGGGCTGTTTAGAGGCTCCCTCCACCATTAATTGGTCCAAACTGGGCTGGTTAGAGGCTCCCTCCACCATGAATTTGCCCAAACTGGGCTGTTTAGAGGCTCCCTCCACCATGAATTGGTCCAAACTGGGTTTTTTAGAGGCTCCCTCCACCATGAATTTGCCCAAACTGGGCTGGTTAGAGGCTCCCTCCACCATGAATTGGTCCAAGCTGGGTTTTTTAGAGGCTCCCTCCACCATGAATTTGCCCAAACTGGGCTGGTTAGAGGCTCCCTCCACCATGAATTGGTCCAAGCTGGGTTTTTTAGAGGCTCCCTCCACCATGAATTTGCCCAAACTGGGCTGGTTAGAGGCTCCCTCCACCATGAATTGGTCCAAACTGGGCTGGTTAGAGGCTCCCTCCACCATGAATTTGCCCAAACTGGGCTGTTTAGAGGCTCCCTCCACCATTAATTGGTCCAAACTGGGCTGGTTAGAGGCTTCCTCCACCATGAATTTGCCCAAACTGGGCTGTTTAGAGGCTCCCTCCACCATGAATTGGTCCAAACTGGGTTTTTTAGAGGCTCCCTCCACCATGAATTTGCCCAAACTGGGCTGTTTAGAGGCTCCCTCCACCATGAATTGGTCCAAACTGGGCTGGTTAGAGGCTCCCTCCACCATGAATTGGTCCAAACTGGGCTGGTTAGAGGCTCCCTCCACCATTAATTGGTCCAAACTGGGCTGGTTAGAGGCTCCCTCCACCATGAATTGGTCCAAACTGGGGTTTTTAGAGGCTCCCTCCACCATGAATTTGCCCAAACTGGGCTGTTTAGAGGCTCCCTCCACCATGAATTGGTCCAAACTGGGGTTTTTAGAGGCTCCCTCCACCATGAATTGGTCCAAACTGGGGGTTTTTAGAGGCTCCCTCCACCATGAATTGGTCCAAACTGGGCTGGTTAGAGGCTCCCTCCACCATGAATTTGCCCAAACTGGGCTGTTTAGAGGCTCCCTCCACCATTAATTGGTCCAAACTGGGCTGGTTAGAGGCTCCCTCCACCATGAATTTGCCCAAACTGGGCTGTTTAGAGGCTCCCTCCACCATGAATTGGTCCAAACTGGGTTTTTTAGAGGCTCCCTCCACCATTAATTGGTCCAAACTGGGCTGGTTAGAGGCTCCCTCCACCATGAATTGGTCCAAACTGGGCTGGTTAGAGGCTTCCTCCACCATGAATTTGCCCAAACTGGGCTGTTTAGAGGCTCCCTCCACCATTAATTGGTCCAAACTGGGCTGGTTAGAGGCTCCCTCCACCATGAATTTGCCCAAACTGGGCTGTTTAGAGGCTCCCTCCACCATGAATTGGTCCAAACTGGGTTTTTTAGAGGCTCCCTCCACCATGAATTGGTCCAAACTGGGCTGGTTAGAGGCTCCCTCCACCATGAATTTCCCAAAACTTGGCTGTTTAGAGGCTCCCTCCACCATGAATTGGTCCAAACTGGGCTGGTTAGAGGCTCCCTCCACCATGAATTTCCCAAAACTTGGCTGTTTAGAGGCTCCCTCCACCATGAATTGGTCCAAACTGGGCTGGTTAGAGGCTCCCTCCACCATTAATTGGTCCAAACTGGGCTGGTTAGAGGCTCCCTCCACCATGAATTGGTCCAAACTGGGTTTTTTAGAGGCTCCCTCCACCATGAATTTGCCCAAACTGGGCTGTTTAGAGGCTCCCTCCACCATGAATTGGTCCAAACTGGGCTGGTTAGAGGCTCCCTCCACCATTAATTGGTCCAAACTGGGCTGGTTAGAGGCTCCCTCCACCATTAATTGGTCCAAACTGGGCTGGTTAGAGGCTCCCTCCACCATGAATTTGCCCAAACTGGGCTGGTTAGAGGCTCCCTCCACCATGAATTGGTCCAAACTGGGTTTTTTAGAGGCTCCCTCCACCATGAATTTGCCCAAACTGGGCTGGTTAGAGGCCCCCTCCACCATGAATTGGTCCAAACTGGGGTTTTTAGAGGCTCCCTCCACCATGAATTTGCCCAAACTGGGGTGTTTAGAGGCTCCCTCCACCATGAATTTGCCCAAACTCTGCTGGTTAGAGGCTCAATCCACCCTGATTTTCAAAACAAATGTTGGTGCCAACCTCAACTTACTACAAGGGCCAAATTCACTGCTGGTGACAAGCTCTCCTCACTGCAAGTGCCAAATACACATGTTTCAAGGTGTTTTCCTACTGTCAGAGAGGTGGTATTGAGTGTGTAAAGTGTGTAGTTGTTAGGCTGTGATGTTGGGGTAATAGAGGGTCTTTGGTGTGTTAGATGCCCCCAGACATGCTTCCCCTGCTGTCCCAGTGTCATTCCAGAGGTGTTGGCATCATTTCCTGGGGTGTCATAGTGGACTTGGTGACCCTCCAGACACGGATTTGGGTTTCCCCCTTAACGAGTATCTGTTCCCCATAGACTATAATGGGGTTCGAAACCCGTTCGAACACACGAACATTGAGCGGCTGTTCGAATCGAATTTCGAACCTCGAACATTTTAGTGTTCGCTCATCTCTACTAATAACGTTCCAAGCCAGTGTTTCAGTAGACACAGACTTGTAGGATAAAGCCAAAGATATTCATCGAAATTTGGAAATTTTCATGTTTTATGGCTTGTTTGTTTTTCAAATAAAAACAGAGACAGCTCAGAGTGGTCATTGGAAGCTGAAACATTGTAACAGCTCCCTTTCCCTCAGTGACTATGTACAATTTCTAATAATGGAGCCTTCTTAAAGAGGACCTTCCATGTTCTAAGGCACATGCACTTTTACATACTGCTAGCTAAGCTTTGAAGAATGCCCTCCAGTATTAGTCTATGGACGAGTACATTTGGGGGGGGGGGGTTCCTCACAGCTTAGTGTCATGGCTGGATGGCAAGGAATGCCCCCTCTGACAGTACAGTTCTATGAACAAGTATTCTCATGGGGACATTCCTCACAGCCCAGCTAGACTTTCAGGAATGCCCTTCTGACAGTGGGCAGAGATCGGTAATGGCACCAATATCTGCAGCCCGAGGCATATAACGGGAAAGCCTACAGTGCGCTGAATTCAGTGCAATGTTGGCTTTCTAGAAGTATATAAAACCGCATGTGCCTGAGGACATGAAAGGTCATCTTTAGGCAGCAGAGGGGTCTTTAGGCTACCTCAGGCACAAATAAATGCATGTGATTGATACCTCTGTACCCCTTCACTTGTGACCTAGAGTGAATCCTAAACAGGAAAAAAAACAAATATATAGCAGGATCTTTCTTTGGACTTACTTCTGGTTTTGGTGAACAGAAATGAGAATACAAGACATTGTGACTAGAGATGAGCGAACACTGTTTGGATCAGCTGATCCGAACAGCACGCACCCATAGAAATGAATGGAAGCACCTGTGACGCTGACTTTGCCGGCGGCCGGCCGGCGTCACAGGTGCTTCCATTCATTTCTATGGGAGCGTGCTGTTCGGATCGGCTGATCCGAATAGTGTTCGCTCATCTCTAACTGTGACCTTTGGTACTAGTAAACTAGTAAGAGTCACAAAATAGTTTGGTAGATTTTATTCAATGTTATTCAACCATGGCTCAGGCCATTTTTCATCCCTTTTGGTAATACCTTTTCTGGCTGTCCATTGTCTAGGGAGGAGAGATTAAATTGTTAACATTGACATACAAGGCCACACAAGGAAATTTCTGACCCAAATGCCTCCAAGCCCAACCATATCTCATTCTGCATCCCTAGTACAGTTTTCTACAATTAACTTATCCGTTCACTGTAATATTTTTATCATACATGTATCATTATTACATTCATATGTACAAAGTCTCATTCGATTCCAACTCCTTCTTGGTACGTAATCGGTTAGTGTATATACCACTAGGTCATTGTATCTTCTTTAGGTGTCATGTACACAACTGACTTATGTGGCACACAAATCAGATTAATAAACATTGTGCCTATCCGTATCATGAACCTAAACTATCCCAATTTTAAACAGATATACACCAAGGCTTCTGCTATGATGTTCACAAGAAATACATAAGTCCTTAGAACAGAGAGCATACTGACTGAGTGCAACTACGTACAAGCTGTAAACATCTGTGTATATTATGTTATTACCTCCTTGCATTTTTTTGTAAAAAAAAAATATATATATATATATATATATATATATATATATATATATATATTCCTTGCTCCGCAGCTGATCTGACTTGACAGTGTCAAATTGAGACAAGCTTGCATATAGTTTACAATGCATTTCCCATTTACATTAAAGAGGAGCTGTCACCTCTCATGACACATCTGTTTTAGTATATACCTGCTTTCCCTATAATATGAGAATTCTGGAGCATCTTTTCTTATAACTCCAAGTTCTGCTCCTTGACTAGAAGTTTATGAATAAATTGACAATCAGTTGTCTCCATTCCCCCTCTCAAAGATGTGCAGCTCTCTGACACCTTCAGCACTGAATGAACAATATCAGTCTGTGGAAGGACACAACCCATAATTTATTCACAACTTTGTAGGAGGAATAGCAGAGGAATATCCCAATGTAAAGTTCTAAGAAAAGATGTTCATGAATTGTTACACTTTCAATAATATGAATATTTACTACCACAGACATGATAGGAGAGGTCAAACGTCTTCTTTACGCTTTAATCCATTGCAGACATTCTCTGTAACAGTACTGCAGATGTCGGATATCTAAATATGATACATTAATACTATATAGTATTATACAGTGGTAACCTGGTGCTAATGCCCGTGATCACTGCAGGTATTAACCTCCGATATGCCTCATTCAAACCTATATAAATTAAACCTAAATATAAAAAAAATTTATGTGTCAGAAATTTTTTTCACCATCTCAGTACATTGTATGGAATATTAAATGTACCATTACGTGGTCATATGGCTCTGTGAAGGGAAAAATTAAAAAAGTTATGGAGTTTGGAAGGTGGAGAGTCAAAAACAAAAACTGAAAAATACCTGCAATAGAAAGGGTTAAGAAAATATCATAGTTACGGTAAATGAAAGAAACATACTGCCTAAATTTGTAAGAAAACTCCTTTCCATCTGCTTTATCAAGATATATAGAAATATATACAACCCCAATTACAAAAAATTTAGGATGCTGTTTTAAAATGCAAAGAAAACAAGAATGCAATGATTTGGAAATCTCTTGTAACCTTATTCTACTCGCTACTGAACATAGCATTACACATACCAGAAGTTGAAAATTACACATTTTTCAATTTCATTTGAGAAAAAAAACGTATTTAGAAAATAATGACAGCAACACATATTAAAAAGTTGGGATAAGGCGGTGTCTACCATTGTGTAGCATCAGTAGCATGCAGAGTGTGCAGGCCGAGTCACTTCCAATGGAGAAACAGAAGTTTCACTTGATTCCAATTATTTTAAAGCAGGTATTATCCTTCTCCAAGACATAAAAATTGAGCAGAAAGGAACCCCCTTTTGAAGTCAAAGGGGCACAGAACGCCCACACTGCTCAAGAGTTCTAGGTCTTCTTTGCTGAATTTTTCAGAATGAACCAAATGTTGAATGCGGACAGGCTAGTTTAGCATCCAAACTCTTCTGTGAAGCTATGCTGTTGTAATGGGTGTCGTATGTGGCATAGCATTGTCTTGCTAAAATCCGCATTCATCCGCATCAGGCCATTCCTGAAAAAAGATGTTGTCTAGATGGGAGTATATGTTGTTTAGGAACCGCAGAGTATAATAAGGGACTTCAGATCCCAGTGGAGTGGAGGCGCAGGAGAGAGTAAGTAAACGTAACAGTTATACCCACACTGACTCAACTCTTGCGGGCTTCTTCACATCTTCCAAGGGTCCCCAGTGTCCATTTCCAGCTTCTTGCTGACATCACACCCCAGGATCACTGCTGAGGCCTGTGAGTGGTCATCAGTGGTCGTGTGGGGTGTTTTAACATCATGACACTCTGACCCAGGATCTTCATATTGGTGCACTCCAAAATATTGCTAAGGCCTCAGAGGTAACAATGGGTGCATGACATCAGCCAGAGGCCGTGAGGACACCGAGCACCTGCCAGATGCCACAAGGATGCCCAGAAGAGGTGAAGCAAGGTGAATATAGCATTTATGTTTACTGACTTAGCCTCGGCTTCTGAAAATTATATTCTGGGATCCAGTATAACTTTGATGTTTACTCACCTACTCTGGGCCTCTGAATATTATATTCTGGGATCTAATGCAGCTAATGCCATCACATACCATCAGAAACGATCTGTGCACTGAAACCAAGTGTGATGGTTTCTCTATTCTTCAGTTTATAGGACACGGAATCCATGGTTTTCATAAAGAATTTCAAAGTTAAATTCATTTAATCACAGAATAGGTTTCCATTTTGCCTCAGTACATTTAGAGTTTTTATTCAGAGAGGTCAGCAGCTTCATCTTTCTGTGATATGTTAACTTGCATTTATGAAGTGCATGGCAAACTGTGCTCACAGATGAAGATTTCTGGAAATGTTTCTGAGCTCAAGCAGTGATTTGCATTACGGAGTCATGCCTGTTTATAATGAAGTCTGCCCACAGATTGCAAGCATCCAATATTGACCATCAGCCTTGTCCCTTGTGCACGAGATTCTCCAGATTCTCTGTGTCTTTTAATAAAATAGTAGGATATTCAAAGATTTTGCAACTTCCCATTGTGAAACATTTTTTGAAATTATTCCACTATTTTTAGATGCAGTTTTTCACAGATTGGTGAACCTTTGACATCTTTGCCTCTTGAAAGACTCTTCCTCTTTTTATATACATCCGTGTAACTCAGATGAAAATTGACGCTCAACTGTTTTCCTTTAGATGTGTCAACTTTTTTGAGATTTGTTGCTACCAACAATTTCTAAATCAGTTTTTTTTTTAAGTGAAAATGAAAAATGTCTAACTTTCTGATATGTTCTATTGTGAATAAAATATAGCTATATGACATTTCCAAATCATGCTTGTTTTCTTTATATTTTGCACAGTTTTCCAACTTTTTGGGAATTGAGGTTGTATAAGTATATACACTCATTGACGAAAAATTAACACGCTAGTTGTTGGAATCGAGTGAAACTTTTATATCTATGAATGAAATAATAAAATGAAGTTTATTGTGGAAAACTGTACAATGGAAAGGAGGCTCTAGTATCCTGTTAGGTTGCCTTGAGGTGCCTACAAGATAAGATACTGTTGGGCATGGAGACATTCAGGTTCTGTATGATATTCTGTAGCACATATGTTGCAACTGAACCTGTATTTTCTGCACACATGAGAGGCAACACATATGGATGTGTTGCACATTTCATTGAGCTATTACCGTCCCTTGTATCACTACTAGATTTGAACTACTGTCGTATGTGACGACTCCTTATTACAAAACCAGGATTGAAGTGCATGCCACAAGGTCTCCATACTCAAACCTGACCATTTCCAACTCCCAAACAGAATTTGGATTTGTCGCTGAAGATCATATGGTCCCAGTCTGTAGCAGTCCAGGTCGCCACCGCAAACAAAGTTGGTGGTAGCTGGCTGTCAATAGCTGGACACGTAATGGGTGCCGAAACATAAAATTTTCTTCTGCTATGCAGAAAAGGTCCAGATAGTGACATGGGCTTGTAATGAAGGTGTCACTTGTGCCTGGATGGTGGACAGGGAAACTATGAGACCTTTTCATGCTTTTCTGCTACTAGTGGGCTGTCTGGGCCACCAAAAGCATGTCCACAGTGTGTGCATGCCCTCACTTAACTACTTCTACCTCTTAAAATCTAGGTCAGAGTAGACTAGATTGCAGGTAGTTTGTTAAAATGACCGTCCTGCTTCTCTCAGTCCAGTGATGCTCTTCCTCTCAAAGTCTGTCAAAAGGGTAGTAGTGTGTCATAGAGTTATATCGAGCAGTCAACACTCTCTCACTCAGAGTCACACTACCCAAAAGTAGCCACTGAGAGACTTTTATAGGCCAAAAGGGGAAGCACTTTTATGACCCCTTTTGAAAAGGCTCATTGTCTACTTATACCACATCTGTAATTATTTACTTTCATCATTATTATTTATTTAGACAGCATTCTTTCTTTGCATGATTTTTTGAGACATGCATAAAACCTGTATATATACAGTGTGTGTGTGTGTGTACGCGTGTGTGTATGTATTAATTAAGTTTGCTCTGGTAGACCCTACCCAGCCATGTATTACATAGATGGTGATTCCGTTGGATAAGTAATGCATAAATAGTCACAACTTTCTCTGCTGATGATGTTGACTTTTTGTTAAGGGCTGAGCCAGACCTTCTTAAATTAAAAAAGGGGTTGTCTGATGAAGCTTTTATGTCTGGCAATGCAAAAAATGAATGACAGGGCATGAGAAGGATAATTTAGTTAGCTACTAAATTACAATACTTGCAAGTCTCCACGAAGGAGAGAAAACCACAGTTTATTAATATAATGTGTAAAAATGAGCAAAAGATCAAATGCTGAATGCATAGAACGAAGTAAAACTTGCACAGTATTATAAATCATAATCTAATCAGCAAGACATGCAGAATGACTTTCCGAATCAGGGCCTGACTTGAATTAGCTGAGAGAGACTTACCCATTGCAAATAATGAGCATCACGCCTTCAAATTGCCTTAATAGATTTGCCCTTTTAGTGTAATTTATGCGGAATCGATATAGCATAACATAAATTTGTAAATCATATACTTTAATAGTCCGTACTTGAGAAAAGAATGTCATAGCTGTATACAACTCAAAATGCTTCTAACCGCTTTGTTTCCAAAAATAAGGCTCATTTCTAAACTCATAGAATAGAAATACAACCTGAAAAAAAGGACCCCTGAAAATTCATGATACAGAATATCACATTACTAATAAAATTACCATGAAGTGATTTTATGGACGGAGAGCTTGAACTGCAAAACTCTATCAAACGTCATAAACTTTGATTTCTAATAACATTCAACCTGTCATGTATCACCAAGAGCCAAGCTGCCATATGGGCTTGCTGAACGTCCATTTCAAAACATGGACAACAGTACGGCACTGGCACCACTTTTCCATGACTGATGAATCTATCTGATGGCTTATCTAAGGTCAGGGATATAATAATGCAAATAATAATCTGAACTGTATTGAACATCAGCTCCAGAAACAGTGCATGCTTTGGTTTCAACCACAATGTCCATAACAATTTAGTAAATATTTTAAGGATTATATATCAGTGTCTAGTGCCCCCATCATATTTCATGGTAGTCTCAGGTAGGGGACCATAAGGTAGCTGCGACTGAGATTTTGTTGCTACTACATCACTTTAGGCACATTCACAGATAAACATTTATAGCATGTTATATTGCATCCTAAAGAAACATCTCATGCTCTTCAGAATGATCCGTATGATCTTATATATTCAGAAGCAATGGGTGTGACAAAAGTAGGCAAAATTATTAATCAAAAAGGATCACCAAATAAGGCCATTGTAGCCTATACCAAATGGGGAGATTTTATCAAGATGCATTTTTCTAGCGGATCATGGGAGATCCCATGCACTAGAAATGAAATATATCCCAGTCAGGAACTGGCATAGATTTCAGGTATTATTTGCCAGTTTTACCACATCAATCATGCCAAACCTGTTGGGCCAAGCTGTCCTCACCCCAGCTCACCTCAATCACCACCCACTTCTGGATATAAAACCAACAACATGACTCAAAAAAGGGCCCTGCACCAAAAATTCACCACATCTATGCCCATGAAGCTAGAAAACTGGCATAGGTGGGTTAGTAAATTCCCCCTAATGTCTCATTGTTATCAGAAAATGTATTTGGAATTTAATAATGTTATAAACCGGGAATATAGTAAAAATACAATATTATTGCATTCTACTAAGTAATTCATTAGTCTTCATCTATACTCAAGACTTAATGCTTAATGCATAAGACACACACATATATAAAATACTGTATTTGACTATTCATCATACATATCAAACGTTCGCTGGAGTTTATCTATTCATTTCACACCTACAAAAGATTAGCAGGTGGTATTGTTTAAATCAAGTAAAAAGTTCTTCATCTCAAATACTGAAGTTTTGCTTCTTCTCTTCAATATTATAAAGACTGACCTCTTGTAGAAAGTGGGGTCTTTATAAAAGGCCAGTTTCAGAGAATATTACCATCATTTCACACATTCCCAAGATGTATGCAATTACACAAGAGAGAAGGACTGGGAATGTGAGGTCTCAAGGGCTTAGATAATGGCATCAAAAATTGCAACAATTACCCTTGTACTTTTCCCAAAGACGTATTATTTAAAACCTATCAAGGCCTCAGCGAATGAAAGGCAGAGGAATGTCCACTTTCTGAAATTGCTATTAATGCCTGACCTACCGACGAAGACAAGGTTAATTATAGGTTTTTAACCAAAGTATCATTCTGGCTTAATATTAGTCCCTGTGCCTTAAATATTGAAGCAAGACACAGTTTTTCAGGAACAATTGTCTTAGAATGAAGAATGACAGCTCTGTGATCTTCGTTGCCCCACTCAACTCCTGCTGTGTCATCTGTAGTAACAATGTTACCAAGGAAACAAGAAGCACGTGGCTTGAAGAAAGAAGATGGGCTCGTGGAATTTGGTGTCATGACTATAAAACCTTCAAGTGTCATTTATTCATAACAGAAACATACAAATTATACATATTTGCAAATGTAGTTTCACACGGTGAAATCTCTGCTCTGCTTTTTATTCTAGTATTTAGATATTAAGAATTAATCTTCTTGGTGTCAAAAGTCCAGAATCCTGACTGCAAACCGGTGGACCCCAATATAGGTTAATGGGATCCAACATGATTCTTTGGGATTCATTACAACATGAATCTTGACTTTTTTTTATAGTTTAATTTTTATTTATTGTTCTTGTACTTTATTTTAACTTTATATCATATATTTCTTCTGGTAGATTTTTGTTCTTGTCACACAATTCCACATTTCTCTGTGTCCTTACCATGTGCTAGATTGTGAATTAAATTATGCTGTGTACAGTGTCTTCCCTTGCATTGTTTTTAAGCAGCAGCTCTGGTAAACAACTTGTGCTGGGTGAAGAGGAGTGTCAGAACACCTGCCTCTATTGTTTTTAATAACATCTTCCAGTTACTTTAGAAGGATTCTGCTACCATGAGAATTAAAAAGAAAACATTGACTGCAAAATATGTGGGGAGTGTTGGATATGAATCTCAAGTTTTTGAATAGCTGGAAGGGAAGCCTTCTGTAAAGTTTGGAAATGAAAATATTATTTGCAAAATGTTGTTTTGAAAAAAAAACAAAAAACAAACTATAAGTAGGGTATTTGTCCAAGTATATTCCATGTAGTGAAGATAGCAATAGTGGTTAGTTCATCATATTATGGGGGCAGTCATTGACTCCATTAAATGGATGCACATCATATTCAACCAGGAATATACATGCCTGACTTTTTGTTATAGTTTGTCTTGAAAAAGGAATAAACAAAATCCAAGATAATTTCTTGCTTTTGTCAAAGACATATACAGATATAGATAGATAGATAGATATAGATATATATACATACAGTATATATATATATATATATATATATATATATATATATATATATGCATAAATATACACTTGATGTAACTTTTGGAGATGCTAAAGATACCACTGTACCCCATGACAAAGGGGGGAAAAAGTATTCAGTATAAAGGAACACTGATGCCTGATCAATATGCTGAGACAGTAACTCCATAATATGAATATGCTTGCATCTTTGCATTTTCTACTTGTATGGCGTCATGTCCAAGCTTCTGAAATTTTCAAATGGCTACACATAGATGAACAGAATGCACCCTTAGGGTAAAGCCCCACGGGACATCCACAGACAAAAAACGCTGCAAAAAAATCCATGGCGGCAATGCATCATGGTTCTTCCCGTGGCGCTTTAAACAGAAAGTTTACAGACTTTCTATTACAATTATATCTATGGGGGAAACCACCAGCGTTTCCATAGAATTAATTGACATGCTGTGATTCCCAAAACGGCACCGGTTTTGGAAATTGCAGTGTGTCGGCACCACAGTTTTTACAGTAAAGTGGGCATAGAATTCGATAGAATCCCATCCACTTTGCACTTACTGTAAAATGCCGCGATTTTTCCAGGCAAATCGCAGCATTTCTGACCCGTAGGGCCCCAGCCTCAAAGGGGTTTTCCAGGCAAAAACTTTTTTTTTTTTTAATAAAAAAAAGGTCTATTAGTGCTAGAAATGGATTAATAAGTACACACATTTACCTTTAGAGGGGTTCTGGGTGTCTCTGGAAACTCCTGGCATCCTCTGCATTTGTTTATTTGGTGTAGCTTCCTGTGCAGCTTCTACAATACTTCCCTCTCACTCGGTTACACCCCCTCACTGTCTCCCTAGCTATTCTACCCACTACTAGACCTTCCAACTCAACCCCAGGCTGCCGAATAAGAGCAGTGGCACCCCAGAAAATGTTGCGGGGGGCTGATTGGAACCCCAATATGTAATAAAACCCTTGAGATGCCGTGGTCATGTTTGACTGTGGCATCTCAGGGGTTAACAACCGCAATCGGAGCTCAGCTTGGGTGTTAGCATACAGTGTTTGTTTGCGCACCAGGCTTCTGCCGTGGTTTGTAGGAAGTCCTTCCCTGCAGCGCTGTACTATTAGGGCACACTAGGCTGTCCCCAATGCTGCAAGAGAACTCTTCAGCGCTGCCTCCATCTTCTTCAGGAACAGGGCTTCACGCATCTTCTTCCGGGGCTTGGCTTCAAACCAACCTCTGGAAGAAGATGCATGAAGACCCCTTCCTGAAAAAGATGGAAGCGGCGCTGGAGAGTTCTGGGGCCTACCCCCAGTGCTGCAAGAGAATTCATTAGCATACCGGCGAAAAACGGGATTTTAACCGAACAACGGGGAGGAGAAGACATGTAAAGGTAGGAGAAGAATAGCCTTTCTTAAGGCTATTCCATCATGTCAACGAGAAAAAAAAAGGGTTTTACTGGTAGAATCCCTTTAAGGCTAAGGTTCCATGTAGCACACCACAGCTAAAAAAAAAAAAAACTGAAAACATGTGAAAATGCATTTTCTCTGCATTTTTTCTTTCTTTATTATATCTATAGGGAAGATGCTTGTGTTTTTCTGCAATATGTGGATGAGATTATCTAGAACCTCATTCACTTTGCTGGTGCTGTAAAATGCAGAGATTTTTTTTTCTCTATTGTGTTTCCTCAATGTGGGGTCCTAGCCTAAGCCTGTCAGGATGATTTCTGATGACCATATACACAGCCTGATATGAGCTGTCATTGGTCTTCTATCTGCGTAGCATTGTTTCTTTTTAATGGACCCATGGATTTTTAATGGGAGGGTCGGGTCTCTGAAAATGTAGCTGTTTCCAATCCATCCATCCATTCTTGAATCAAGGACAACATTTGGCCGTTGAGGACTTTGTCTCAGTGTCTGCCTGAAAATCAGAGGAGTAAAAAGTCCTGCACAAAGAACATTTTCCTGCCCGATTTCAGTTTTAAAATGATGGACAACCATCAGATCCCATTATAGTCAATGGGGTCCATTGGACTCCCTGTATTACCTCTATTTTAGCGGTCTGCCTTTCTGTTGTTCTGATCAACAGAGAGGTGACGCTAGTGTGAACCTAGTGTAAACCAGTTTCATCCCGTTTTATGATATTCCTCCAGATTGTTAGGTGATAATCAAGAAATTAACTCAACCACACAGATATTTCATTTGTAAATTTAGGTGCATACAAAATCATTCTCTTTCATTTTGTTCTTCAAAATCCATTTTTCAGTTTCAAACCATTTTACAGAATAATAAATGTGCATGTAGTTTACAAATTTTATAAATGGGACTTGGAGTCATGGACAGTGACTGCATCAATCTGTCTGATATACAAGCCTGTTCATGTTGTGCCAGTATTACCAAATGAAACACCTCTGCTCTCAGAGGATCTTTCTGCTGTTACCATGAAACATCAAAAACTAGTAATATGCTTTGCTCAGTAAAGCTTTCCTACAGTACACTTATGTATAATTTCTTATCTTCAAAAAGCCTGCACACTGCTATATATGCATAGTTTAATCTTCAATAATGCCATACATCTAATATTGTGTCGTCTGTCACTTTATGGCTGCAGTATTGTTTGGTGACCAAAATCTTATATATCTTAGTCAACTAGTTCTAAAAAATATACGGTTAAAGATGTGCCCTTGTTGAAAATAAGCCTATGAGTTATTGAATAACTTATTGACAGCTTTATGATAAGTTATGTTCTCCCTTCTGGAGCACTTATCTCCCTGTTACTCATGTACACAGTGTCCCCTGTAAGAACAAGCGATCCAACCATCAATGCAGAAAATTAAGAATGGAATTAGAGAAAAACACATTTTGGGTTTTGTTTTTATGGGGTTTACTTTGGGGCCAGAATAATATCCTAGCTATATTCTATGGGTGATTACAATTATGTCAATACTAAATTTAAGGTGAAGCCATACGTTGCGAAAATGCTATATTTTTGCCACTGCAGAAACGTAGTGGCAAAAAATGCTGCATTACATAGTGCCTGCAAAGAGAATGGGATTTTGGCTAACCCCATCCACAAATTGCAGAGAAAATCCACAACTGAAAGCTGCGTTTTCAAAAATGTTAGTTATACCTGCGGAAAGGCTGGTATTTTCTGTATAGGTATAATGAGGGCAGAAAGTCGGCTGAGGAAAACTGTGTGATGCATTTCCACCATTTTTTCACTGTGTTTCACTACGAGGGGCCTTAGTGTTATAGAGTTCTTGTTTATGCTTTAACCCCTACGTGCACCAAGACGTAAATGGACATTCTGGTGCATGTTACTAATTATTAGAGATGAGCGAGTAGTATTCGATCGAGTAGTTATTCGATCAAATAGTCAAATATTGAGGTCTACTCGAATTGAATTTCGAGGGGAATCGAATTGATTTTCGAGGAGAATCAAATTTTTACTGTTTTACTGCGTTTACTGCATGGTATTCAACCGAGTATGAGTATTTCGAATACCGTAGTATTCGATCGAATACCTACTCGATCAAATACTACTCGCTCATCTCTACTAATTATAACATACACTCTGAAGAAGAGCAGTTTTGTACTGCTTCATACAGCAGGGACCAGGCAGCATTGCCCATGGTTAGAGATGACTCTGATCACGGGCACTTAACTACTTAAATGTGACCATGGCATTTGAGTGGCTTCTTTCACTTTCCCTATCATGTTCGGTAATGCCCCCCCCCCCCCCCCCCCCCCGTGCGATTACGCCCCCCTACTATAGCAGGGATCCCAGCCTTGCCATAGTATTCTAACTACTGAAGCCTGCCTGCATGCCTAACTTCAATAGTTACATAGTGAATTTGCTATAGCCAGCAATACAATAGTATTGCAGTCTACGGCACAGGTGATCTGATAAACAGTAGAGCAAGATTATTTCCTGTTTACTTGTATCGGTAATTCCTAGGTTTAGTATTCCTTTATTGGGATCACCACCAACATTCTCTTCTTATTTTGGAAGTAAGCAATGAAGGTTTGTGTTTAGAGATGAGCCGAATATCAGGCCGTTCGAGTATTCGATTACAATCGAATACCACGAGGCAAACGCACTAAAAATTTGCATGCCCTCCCACCTTCCCTGGTGCTTTTTTTGCACCAATAACTGTGCAGGGGAGGTGGGACAGGAACTTCAACAACGGAGGCATTGAAAAAAATTGAAAAAACCCATTGGCTGCCGAAATCAGGTGACTTCCAATTTATACGAATAGTGGATTTAATATCCAGTTCATATGAGACTGTGAACTATGTGACTGTGAGACAGGGATAGATGTACTGGCAGGGTTAGCTAGGAATTACCTTTATTTAGGTGGGAATGTTACTTACACAGCCCTTTGGGGCTCTATCTCATCGGGATCCCTGTCAGCTTGCGATATGCGGGAGATGAATTTTTCCCATAGGAATGCATTGACCAGCATTGATTGGCCGAATGCCATACAGAGTACAGCATTCGGCCAATCAACGTTGATTCTGCCGGAGGAGGCGGAGTCCAAGATTGGTCCACAGCTGTCTCCATTCTGGTCCGATCTTAGATGTTGCAGTGTTGAGCACACAGCACTGCTACACCGGAGATGTAGCACAGCTGGCCGTGTGCTGAGCTCTGCTACACCCTAGATGTAGCAGAGCTAAGTGTGGGCTGAGCTTTTCTACATCCAGAGATGTAGCAGAGCTGAGTGTGCGCTGAGCTCTGCTATACCAGAGATGTAGCAGAGCTGAGTGCCGGAGGAAGTGCAGTCTAAGATCAGTCCACAGTCCGATCTCATATGTAGCAGTGTTGAGCACACAGCTCTGCTGCGCCGGAGATGTAGCAGAGCTGGCCGTGCACTGAGCTCTGCTACACCCGAGATGTAGCAGAGCTGAGTGTGCACTGAGCTCTACTACATCCAGAGATGTACTAAAGCTGAGTGTGCACTGAGCTCTACTACATCCAGAGATGTAGCAGAGCTGAGTGTGCGCTGAGCTCTGCTACATCCAGAGATGTAAAAAACTTCTTGACCTCTTTAAGTCCTGCCTAAAATTGTCATTATTTATAGTTGGTACATTTCACCCACTGAAAGCTATACATTTTATTTCATTTATAAGGCTCATATACTTGAAAATGCAACTAAATTAGTGTCCTCCATCCACTGAGACATGGACGCAGCTTGATGTGATCTAAAAATAGAGATCACAGGAGTTTAGAAGATAGATTTGTATCAATAAAAATTTAACCACTCACACCTGGCTAAGTTTCCAACAGCTCTGTACCTCTGCCATGTTCCACTTACATTTGCGATGTGCTGTAAGATTTGCTGGAGTATGCTGCATTTGCTGTTAGAGAAAATGTACTTCTGAAAAACTGTGATCTAAGATTAGCTCTATTATAAACACAGTAGGTGGGTAGAATGCAAGCGCAATATTGTGCTGAACTGTATTTTACAGTATAAAATCTGTATAATAAGCAATGTCACTCTGTAGCCACTTCTTTTAAAGAAAAACATTAACTTAGAGGAAGATCTAGAGATGATTTGGATTCTTCCAGGTTACCTGCTCATATATAATGTTGCTACAATATTATAATAAGAGACAGCACACAGTATGTCCCAGGTTACCAGCTCATATAAAGTGTAGCAGAGATAGCATAGAGTTCCAATGCAACCTCTTGAAACATAGCCAAAGGGTGTTAAAATAGCTATCAGTAAATTGTATCAGGAGCCATTCCATCATATAGACCTAATATGAATTGCTTTTTTTTATTCTCATTCACTCATGCTGTTTTTGTGGTCCAACATAGGAAGTGGATACTGAAGAGAAGTGTAAGGCCTTATTCACACATCACATATGTACCCATTCAGACATCCGTATTTTAAGGGGATCTTTACATGCATCACATCAGTTAAAGTCTATGTATCTAGACCTATAGACATACAAAGTACAGAAAATGAAACAAAAAAAAAAAGTTAATCTACTTTTGCTAGAGGTGAAAAGCAGATCAACCAAGGACAGCACACCAACCACAAATGAGCAGGGTAGGGTGCTGTCTGTGAATAGCACGGACCTCGTACACTATGTGATCAAAAGTATCCAGACACCCCCAAAAACATACGTTTTTCATATTAGGTGCATTGTGCTCTCACCTACTGCCAGGTACTCCATATCAGCGACCTCAGTAGACATTAGACATCGTGAGAGAGCAGAATGGGGTGTTCCGCGGAACTCACGGACTTCGAACGTGTTCAGGTGATTGGGTGCCACACATCACGCAGGTCAATGCCAAACGACGCCTCGCTTGGTGTAAGGAGTGTAAACATTGGACGATTGAACAGTGGATAAATGTTGTGTGGAGTGAAGAATCACGGTACACAATGTGGCGATCCGATGGCAGGGTGTGGGTATGGCAAATACCCGATGAACGTCATCTGCCAGCGTGTGTAGTGCCAACAGTAAAATTTGGAGGCGGTGGTGTTATGGTGTGGTCGTGTTTTTCATGGAGGGGGCTTATACCCCTTGTTGTTTTGGGTGGCACTATCACAGCACAGGCCTACACTGACGTTTTATACACTTTCTTGCTTCCCACTGTTGAAGAGCAATTCGGGGATGGCGATGACATCTTTCAACACGATTGAGCAACTGTTCATACTGCACGGCCTGTGGCGGAGTGGTTACACGACAATAACATCTCTATAATGGACTGGCCTGCACAGAGTCCTGACTTGAATCCTATAGAACACCTTTGGGATGTTTTGGAATGCCTCACTGACCTACATCTATACCTCTTCTCAGTACAGAGGCTGCCATTCCCCAAGAAACCTTCCAGCACCTTATTGAACGTATGCCTGCGAGAGTGGAAGCTGTCATCAAGGCTAAGGGTGGGCCAACACCATATTGAATTCCAGCATTACTGATGGAGGGTGCCACGAACTTGTAAGTCATTTTCAGCCATGTGTCTGGATACTTTTGATCACATAGTGTATGTCTATGCTGTTTACATGTGGACATGTGAATGAGTCCCAACTTACCTTCACACATATTGGATTTGCCTATTGCAACTCAAATATGTGTTTACAGAAGAACTGTGACCGACCCTCTCAGGACTTATTTTGGGTTTGGGTGACTCAGGTCCAAAATTAGTTTTGGGTCACTGTTGAGACCTGTGAGTGTCATGACATCATGACTCCTGCCATGCTCATGTGACAGCTGGTGGCCCAACCACATGCCTCAGCGGTGACCCTGGGCACATGATGTCACAGGTGAGTGCCAGGCGCCATAAGACGGCCCAAAAGAGGTAACGGAAGATAGTATGAGGCTGGGGCCCCACGTTGCAAAAACACAGTGTTTTACATCACCTGCAAAGTGATTGGAATTCTGGCTAATCACATTCACACATTGCCGAAAAAAAGTCACATCATGTTCAATTACATCTATGGAAATGCTGGCATTTTCCATATAGGTATAATAGAGGCAGAAAGTGCACAGAAGAAAACTCTATGCACGTTCTGTGAAAAATGCTTCGGAAAAAAAAACACAATGCTTTTCCACCACAGTGTTTTCTGTCTGCAGGTTGCTACGAGGGGCTTTAACTTCTAGTTTTCTTTATTTTTGTCATCTATTTTGAAACATTTTATACCCCAGAATAAAATGCAGTTGCCATTATAGTTGACCATGAAGATGAATCTACATTTGTTTGGTTCTGTAAGAAAAACAAACAATTTGGAATATTCCAGTCGAACCCAGCGTGGGGTATAAAACATCTAATTTCTTCATTCGCAAAAAGTGGAAAGCAAGGAAGATGTAACACAACTTTGGTGCAAAAAAGGTGCGACAAATTACCATCAATCTTAGGGCTCGTTCACATCTGCGCCCATACTCCACTCTGCAGATTTCGGTTTCCTGCACAAAACAGGGCAGGAGACGGAGACCTGCCGGCATGTTTCAAGCCCATTCATTTGAATGGGCCTGAAAAGTCTCCGGCCGTTTGCACCGGTGAGCGTTTTATGCGCTCCGCGGCGAAACCATTTTTTTTAAGCCAGACACAGAGTCGGACATGCAGCACTCTGTGTCCAGTTTTTTTAAAAAAAACGTATAGCCGCGGAGCGCATAAATCGCTCACCGGTGCACACGGCCGGACTCGACATGACAGGTTTCCGTCTTCTGCATGCAGGAGACAGAAACCTGAAAACGGAGTTCAGGCGCTGGTGTGAACCCAGCGTTAGCCAAGAATAAGGCATAGATGGGGTAATAAATTCCCCCAAGGGTCTGCTTTATTGGACTGCTACAAAAAAGATGGAAAAGTCATGTGAATAAGTCTTTTCTTTACACTTATTCTCTCTTTTGTATTTACTCCCGTGTATGGTTGGGCAAACAGAGTAATAAATGGAATTTATGAATCGAGCCTTAGTATACAATGGTAATGGTGTGGCAGAAAGCCGCACCTTACTACATTATAGCAAAACTACATGAATACCTAATATTTGATCCACAGGTAGGCTTGTGCTTATTGTTTCATCGGCTCTACAAGAAGTGTTTTTATTTATTCTTTCAAGCTCCATACTTTGCAATAATATCAGAGCACTATCCATAGTAAATGAGTAAAGCCCATAATGAGTATATATATACACTGTGTGTGTGTGTGTGTGTGTGTGTGTGTGTGTGTGTGTATATATATATATATATATATATATATATATATATATATGAATCATTTTTTCTGTTCTCTACAGGTAATACCAATTGTATCTTGTAACAATAGTAAGTAGTGCTGTAGAATACACTTGAACACAAATCTGTTCATTTATGTCTTTGTGTATTGCACAGATGATGCAGGAAAGTCACAATTCCTCCATCAATTATACTAAGAACCAAAAAACAATGTACCAAAATAAGACTGGTGCGATCACGCACTAAGGGTCGGTAAAATGCACATAAATATACACTGTTTGTATATATAGATGCTTTGTATACCTGTAAATGTTATTCTACAGTATCACTGCTGCAAAGATGACCAGCTGCCTTCTCTACATAAATAAAGCTGGGTTATTCTGGTAGGAAGTAAAATAAATGAATGTCCATTTCTGACCTGAATTCACAGTAAGAGGATGTAATGTAAGCAGATTAGAATTGCTTCTATTGCCAATGCGACATTGCTAGGAAAATATGGAGCTCATAAATATGCTGCAAGTCTTAAAATGACATAACTAAGAATAGATGTACGGGGAGGGTACTCCACTGCCTGTTCACAGACACAAGGACATGTTCTTAAAAATCAGTGCATCATCTCAAGAAATGAACAGCAATGTTCAGGCTAATGCAAGAAAAAAAACAGCCATATCAGCAAGGTTTGCATTATACTATATAATAGGTACTAATATAGGAAAATGTTCCTTTTCCTTAGATTTGCTGAATTCTACCATATGCTCCTTAGCAACAGATTGAAAACTGAATGTGCCCATGTGCAAATGTGTGAAGTGCCCATTCACACAATGGAATCCAGTGCTAATTTTTAGGGGGATTCTACCCCCAAATCATTTTGTTTTCAATGGGAGGCAGAGATGAAACTAGAAGCATACTGCTCGATCTTACTGCGGATCCTGCATATTCATCTGGGCGTAATCTGCTGAAAGTGGCAGAATGCTAAAGCTCTGCCTCAACTTCCTCCTTATTTTTGGCTGTGTGAATGACCCCTAAGGCTGAAGCCCCCGATTGCGAAAACACAGCCTTTTCCAGTGCCTGCAAAGTGAGCCGGATTCTGGCTAATCTCATTCACACATTGCTGAAAAAAATCTGCAGCAGAAAAACAATGGCGCTTTCCGTAATAGGTCTAATAAGGACAGAAAGTCTGTAGAGGATAGCTCTGTAAAATCGCTATGAAAAACACTGCTGAAAAAAAAGCTATGTGTTTCCATTGCGTTTTTTTTTCCACAGCGTTTTTTTATTTTCTGTTTTGCTACGTGAAACCTTAGCCTAAAAGTACATTTACATATATCAGTTCTGTCTGGCTAGTTTATGTTTTGTATGAGCTGAAACATAGTTAGGCGTTAGAGATGAGCGAGTACTGTTCGGATCAGCCGATCCGAAGAGCACGCATGCATTGAAATGAATGGACGTAGCCGTCACGCGGGGGGTTAAGCGGCCGGCCGCCGTCAAAGCGGAAGTACCAGGTGCTTCCATTCATTTCAATGCGTGCGTGCTGTTCGGATCGGCTGATCCGAACAGTACTCGCTCATCTGTATTAGGCGTCCAAATGAATGGTCCTAGTTGGAAGGGAGGTGTCGCGAGGCAGGTGTCCACACTGAATCAGCCACGGAATCCACCTGAAGAAAGGGTATGTCGCTTCTTTCTTCCTGCGAGTGGAAACAAACTGCTCGCGGAAAAAGGAAATGACCGGCTCCCATTGATTTCAATGGGAGGCAGTTTTTTGAGCAGGATTTTGACGCAGATTACGCGTCAAAATCCTGACCAAAAAACCCCATCTGAACCTGGCCTATAAGTGATTCAGAAGTAATATGAATAGGAGATACAGAGGTAATAGTCCTACCCTGCACCCTTCTGTGCTGTCTGAATGGGTCCAAATGCCACATAATAAGACACCAGTGCATGGTAAGAGCATCAGAGCCCAGAAGCTTCAACTTACAACTCTGACATGAACCTTTTTTGGATCTGAAAACATGCTATTCAGGTAATGCACACTGCTTCAATGGAAAATTGCAATAGTGATGGCATATGTGTGAGTTTCACAACCTGCAGAACATGTGAACACAGCATAGATGGTTTATCAACACGGCAATGACTGCATGGGTGCAGAATACCCCTGCCATATAATAAGCATAGTCTAACACAGCAGCAACAAATGCAGGTTCAGAAGCCATGAGTTATATGATACACAGCTTATTTTTGATGCCAAAAAAGCTTGTTTTATTACTGCAAATGACACAGATAATCAGATTACATTGTAAGTTTAATTAGATTCACTGTATATTTCTCATAGCTAAAAAAGATTGAGAAAGAAGAGCCTGGAAAGGTTAGAGCAGTGTATAGTTAATTATAGCATGGGTAATTAAGTTCCTATTCCACTTTGGATTTATTTGTTTCTATGGCAGCGGAGGGGCTTCATAGTCATTGTGTTTTCCAATAAGAACAAATGGCAAAATCATTCCACATTTATTAAGTCACAATCGTAACATATGAGAGAGAAAATAAAAGTAAACTGAAAATCTGTTCTATCTCAATTTCTGTGACTTTTAAAAGTTTCCAAGACAGCTCTTATACAAGACATATCGGAAGGAGTTATCCAATGCAAAATGCCACATCTGCAAACACCCTGATCAGTTTGCTGATGTCATTGTGGGGCTCATGCGAGCAAAGTTGCCTCTTTACTGCTTACGTCAGGTGCTGCCACTGACCGGACTTAAAACACCATATTTTTCGTAGCAGCATTATTTTATTAACAGTACAACGCTGCAATAACCAGAACAGCTTCTCTGAAAAGTGAGATGAATAGGCTGCAACCCTCACAGGGGCACTGTGGCCTCTACAAACAGCTCATTGGTGAGGGAGTCACACCCCACAGATCTAAAATTGGTATCTATCTTAATATTATTTTGGTGTCATATACATATACATATGGAAGAGATCCATATACTTGCTTAACCACCTTTCTTTTCAGCCTATGCCTGGATGCAATAGCCAATGGCCACCTCTTCCAGCAGTAGGAGGAGTGGAGGACTGTGTTCTAGAAATAGGTGAAATAGGCCCCATAGGTGAGACTCAAATCTATCAGATATTTATGGCGTATCATGTGGGTGTCTAAGATGTTAGTTGTCTGTCATTTCAACACTGGAATCAAAGGTAATGAAAAAGTCACATCATAAATAAATAGATAGGTAGGTAGATAGGTAGGTACATAGGTAGGTAGATAGGTAGGTAGAGAGAGAGAGAGAGAGAGAGAGAGAGAGAGAGAGAGATAGATAGATAGATAGATAGATAGATAGATAGATAGATAGATATTCATAAGCCCAAATTAATCAGATTCATTTAATTACTTGAATAAAACTGTAGCAGGCACTAAATAAAAAAAGAAGTACCATTTCATCCCCATCAATGTACATGTGGTAATACATAAGTCAACCATGTTCAAAAAATTAGATATGAGTAGAGATTTTTCCTACACCATCATGTGTCACTGAGCCTATTGGGACATGATAGCTTCACCCGTTTGCTGGGTGCAATGCCAACTCTTATCTGGCACAAGGGAATGGGCAGCTACGTGAATTCAGATTCCTGCTTCTGCCTATCCCAGCCATATGTATATTGCCTGTAGAAGTTAGCACCCAGTATGTAGCTATAAAAGTGTATTGTACTTGTATCAGGCAGGCAGCTAAAAGCTCTGTAGAATATATTTTATTGCAATATATTAGGAAATAGAATTCAAAATAATAAATTGGCAAAATTCTATTCATGTAGCAATTCTCAATAATTCTTGTAAAGTAGATGTCCGCTGAAGCTGTTGTAAATAAACTGAATTGTGTCCTAGGATATGCCCTAGAGTAGAAGTAACGAAGAGACATTCAGGCAGTAAAGTGGCCGCTACTAACTGCTTCAGCAATAAATGTTTCCTTCTAGGACCAAAAGCTTAAAGCGGCCCAACCCTATAGTCATTGTTTTACAGGCACTCTTAAGGCTTATAAAACCTTACAAAATTGTCATTGTAACCAAATACAAAAGGGGTTAAGTGCTTTATTCTGCAATCTACTCTTCAGTACAAGTATGTCTTTGCATCTTTCAACTTGTTGTAGAAGGTCCCTCTTTTCAAAAAGTTTATGTGATACAAATCCAGGTCTATTCATTTCATAGTCATAAAATGCTAAAAGGGGCAATCCACCATATAAAGCTACAGAACATCTAACAAAGTCATTTGAATAAAAAGAAAGCCGTAGACTATCATCCCTACCCTACCGTACGTATCCCACTCAAGCCATTTAAGGATACACTGAAAGTGTTGGCCCTAAAGAAGACAATCTCTTATTTATACAATGGACAGGCTGGGCAATAAGTACATTAAATCCTAAACCTTATCCCATAGATTGTCAACATTCTGAGAAGATCAATAATGTATGCAAGTTATGGGATGTTTGTTTTATCACCATATCACACTTGTATTCTAAAATATTATTTACTGGATAATAAAAAAAAGTACAAGCATCTGAGACTGACCACACGTGAGAGAGCTATCTTGCCTAATTCCACTGTACACAATGGCGGAGGGGGCCCATGCATATAAAATGGGCAGATAATCTAGTGGATTCAGCCAATATATATCTAATGCATAGATCTACTCAAAGGAATAATCTTTCATGGCTGAGAATAACATGTCCACCAAAGTAGACACATAATTTTGTCCCTAGTAAGACCTGTGCAATATTTTATATATTACGTTATATATTCCACTCACACCTATGTCCCATATGGGAGTCTACCAGTGGTGTAACTAGGAATGGCAGGGCCCCGTGGCAAACTTTTGACTTTTGACATGGCCCCCCCTCCCCGACCGACGCTGACACCGAAGACCTCGACCGACCCCCTCCTACGCATTCCTGCGCGTTCTATTAGTGGCACCTTCACACTGTATTATCCTCCATAGTGGCGCCTGCACAAAGTATTATCTCCCATAGTGGCCCCTGCACACAGTATTATCTCCCATAGTGGTCCCTGCACACAGTATTATGCCCCATAGTGGCCCCTGCACACAGTATTATGTCCATTAGTGGCCCCTGCACACAGTATTATCCCCCAGAGTGGCCCCTGCACACAGTATTATCCCCCATAGTGGCCCCTGCATGCAGTATTATGTCCCACTGTGGACACCCATAAACAATTATTACACTCTGGGGTCTTTTCAGACCCCAGAGTATAATAATTGGAGACCCGGGGGAATAAAAACATTCAAAAAACTACTGTTTCTTACCTGTCTCCCGGCTCCTACATTGTCGGCCTCCGCTGCTGTCCTTGTTCAATGACGTTGGCCGTCACATGACCCGGGATGCAGGCCGGGTTCATGTGATGTCAGAGACGTCAGAAAGGAGGTCAGGAATGAGGCCTGGCAGGATCGTGGAGAGGTAAGTGACAGCGTTTTTTATGTTTCTTACCTCTCCCGGTCCGCCAATCATTATACTCGGGGGTCCGAAAAGACCCCCGAGTATAATGAAAGCAGCGGTAGCGGCTGTCACTGGGCCCCTAATGTCCCGGGCCCTGTGGCAGCTGCCTCTGCTGCTATGGTGGTAGTTAAGACACTGGAGTCTACCTATTGTCTGATACTTTATTTTTATATACGCATGCGTTATTTGTAAATTGTTCTGAGTGATGGTTGACAGACTAGACCACACAAACATATTAAAACACTGTCAGTCTGGAATCACCCTGCAATTCTTAGTGTTATGTGTTGAGTGAAAACCAGTAGTTATTTTAAATGTAAGAGCAAGTTTAGAGGAAGAGCGTATATACTTGTTATGCTGTTTACATCTGATGGCTCAAACAGCCAGATTAAAAGAAGTCTATCCCCCCCCCCCCAAGCATACTCAACTGTAACCCCTAAGTCATCACATACATAACATATCTTTGATACGTATTTTTTGTAGATTTGGAGAAAAACATCTTTGAAGTCTTAAGCAAATGAGGCAAATGGTGCACTGAGGGTGGGCCTTAAATACTGGGAGCACTGCTCTTGCTTCACAAGTAGGATGGATGATATCATAGAAGTCGCAAGATCAGCTCTGACTGCATGAGGTGGCATAGATGGTAGATGGTAGGGGTCTGAGGAGTAAGAGCAGTGCTACAGGGAGACTTCTCCAAATCTACAAAAGTGATATGCATAATAAAGGTATGATGTGTATCACTGTGATGTGCTCTGTACTTCCTTTAATGTGGTCCTGAAAAAGATCAACAATGTGACTGTCAGTTGAAGAGATATTGTCATGTATCCACAATAAAAGCTATCATCTTAAATGTCGCTAAATGCTATAAGGTTGGTTCATTGGCCAGTTCAGATTGTAGAAACCAACTGTACTGGAGCTTGCAGTCTTGTTACCTTAGGTCAAATATAGGTATATGATGGACAAAGCAGATGCTCATGCTGTCATTCTACCCTTACATTGAATGACCATAACTGACCATAGATAGTGAGCATTACTAATGGGGTCATAAACTCATGTCACCAGTAGCACGCTGTGACCCCATTAGTAATAAACTGACAATGCCAGTACCAGTCTGGAACTCTGAGATGTCATTGCACATTTATTTCTTAATGAGTCACTTAATGGTATTTGCTGAAAGTAAGGTGAATTTAGACAATAAAATATCCTACCATTAGAAGTGTGAACTCTGTGTATACTATGGTGGCTTAGTAATAATGAACAGTTACATCCAAAGTCATTGACAGACAAAAGATTTTTCATTCAGACTTACAAAAATTTCTAACAATGGTACTATTATACAGCCCGATGTTCAGACAGTGAGAGCAAGATGAAGATAAACACTTTGATCAGTGCTGTTTTGCACTAATGTAATCCCAGTTTTATATGTTATAAAAAAAAATGTATAAAAATTATCATCAGCTGATGGACAATAATGTTCTCATTCGTTGACTGATTGGAAGTACAATAAGGATGGCTTTACATACTGTGATCCGCTGTATATTGTGTGCTCAAATTGGTAGGTCGCCCCCTATAACTTCCATTTGGATCAATAGTGTTAGAGGACTCCTAGCTACACACTGTATGAGTCCAGATCTAGCCATCCAGTAATGTCTTTGGAATTGGAGATAAAACTAAAACACCTTCTGCGCAGCATCAGCACCCACCGAGTCTTTGTTTGGGATTCAAATCTTGCACATGTTCACTTGGCTCTGGCCTATTAGTGGTGTCTGGGCGCTATTTGTATTTCAAAATTTCTCAGTACAGGAACAAGTCACCATAAACCAGGTAGATGAAGCAGCAAAGCAAATTTGTTTTTCTATTCGTCCTAGAGGATCCTAGGGGGTCTTGGGTTGGAATTAAGGGCAATGGGCAGACTCAACCCAGAGGGACATAAGCAATGTAAATCTCTTGGCTCCTCTCTCTTTCCTGACAATCCCCAGACAAGACTGGCCATCACAGGAACAGGTTAAGTTATATGCATGCTTTCTGAGTATCTACATAACTATATGTACCGAAAAAAACTTGGTCGGCGCACAGTCCCTTGTGGATGAAATGATTGAAACCGATACTTGAACTATGGCAACGGTTTATTGAAGGACAAATTCGAGAGTTGATAACGCATTTTGGGGCCTTTGGGCTACAAAGCCCACCCTATGTAATCTAGTGTAAGAATATAAAAAAATCACATTCAGTGACATTCATATATACTATATATATATATATATATATATATATATATATATATATATATCTGTATTCATATAATAAAAACTCCATAATGTCATGAAATTTGATAGGAAAATAAAAATCATGATGCAAAATAAGAATTAAAGTAAACATGGAAATAATGAATACATTGAAATCAATAGAAAGGGATTGTGCGCCCACTAAGTTTTTTTCGGTGAATCTAGTTCAATTTTTGTTGGTCCACTTACAGCTTGTCCCCAGGAGGCAGTTGTTGTTCCGGGTGAAGGCGAATAATAATAATAATAAATTTTATTTATATAGCGCCAACATATTCCGCAGCGCTGTACAATTTGTAGGGTTCAAATACAGACAGAAAGATACATAACAAAGAACGTCATTTCACACAATGGGACTGAGGGCCCTGCTCGCAAGAGCTTACAATCTATGAGGTAGAGGGGGTGACACAAGAGGTAGCAGGGGCGGCATTGTTCATACAGTATTCAGACAATATTCAGACAGACTTAGTACAGTATTCAGGCGAACCGCATATACGACCTCAGAGCTGTAACTATAACTAATTCTATTTCTATCAAAAAACCACAAAGGTTCTATTGAGAGTATCTGGTTCTTTAGAGGAGAACAGCCAGCTGTTACTCTCCAACTACTAGTGCTTTATTCCATTACAATGGAAGCGCGATTACCCTCTCTTTTTTATCCTCCTAGTTTACATAACTATATGTGTAATATTACGTATAGATATCGTAGGTGTAAAAATGTGTTGGCATATATATGGGAAGAATATGCAAATCTGATGTGGGGGGATGGGGGGGGGGGTCCCCATGCAGACTCCTTCGAACAAATTACCAACACAGATGTGAACGAGGCCTTACTCCTGTGGTGTATGAAGGACTGGAGAATGTGCATGTAGGAAATAGCACATAGTCAGGTGACTGTATAGAAACTAAGGTATATCCTAAAAATGGAAGAAATGGGTAAAAGACAGAAATACCCAAACAAATCATTTTTCAAATAGCAACATTACATAAGCAGCCTGACAATTAGCAGCCACATTTAATTACAGATATTGATTACCACATGTGATTTTCGCTAATGGTCAGGCTACACCTGTACTTGCTGTTGCTTGAAATTGAAAGTACAGGAGCAGCATGGGAATTAGACAGTGGACTGGGCAGCCCTATGTATGAGCACCTTTCCATGGGCTTAATATCAGAAATTAGCATTCCCATGCATGCTTGTTCCAGTAATTGGCCTGAAAAAGGGCGTTTACTTGTGTCCTGACAGGAACTGATAAAATGATTTCTAGATTTAGCCCTTCCAAACAATGTCATCTGCACATATGGAACCTGCTTTAGATTCCCTGACTCAGCTGGTACATCAAACATTCTGCTTTGAGCTTGATTTAGAAGTTCCCAAACTAGTTTATATTGTTACACACCTGCTGATATATTCTTTAAGTGAATCATACAAAACGTTTATAAATTATGAATACATACTGTATGTACCGGCTTGAAAAACAATGTGAGGCACTGCTAAAACTGCTTATATTATCATAGTCAGGGGATAATTGTACACATTAGGGAGAGTGTAAGTAAGTCTCCGTACGCCTATGTAGGCACACACTCATGCATGATGTTAAGGGGGCTGTTCCTAGAGGGCAGCATACAGAGGCACTGTTCTCCTAATTATATCCTGGAGAATAGATTTGCATAATTTTTACCCAGAATCCCTAGTGGAGCAGGAATGACTTGTAAGTCTCTGTATGCCTATGTAGGCACACACTATCCTTAATGTGTACAATTATCCCCTGGCCCTGGTCTATAGTCTCTCATTCTGCCGAATTAGTATCCCTGCGCTATGCTGAGGAGTTCCAAAAGACCGAAACAGCACTGTCCATAGCTGGGAATCTGTTCCTTTTGGAATATAAATACTAGTAATTTGGCAATAAACTCCGCATCATGTCAGTAGGCTTATTAACTGAGTCATGCATGATGTTAAGGGAGCTGTCCCTAGTGGGCAGCATACAGAGGCACTGTTCTCCTAATTACATCCTGGAGAATAGATTTGCATATTTTTTTACCTATAATATCATATTAAATATACTATAAGCTGAAGTAGTTAACTACAGTATGCCTTAAAATATTTTAAAGAATGTTCATGTTCCAGATATGCTTTGGCTAAAATCTAAATATGTGCATAATACTTGTATCTGATCACTCCCCAGCCATGTTGATTTATAGGTGTACATTTATAGAAGCCTACATTACAGGAAAAATGACAAAACATTTTTGAGTCCTGTATCGACAAACCACATAGTAAAAAATGGCTCAGGTTTACAAGAAACATAAACAACGATATCACATATAATCAATATTCTTGATCAATTTCATCCTGTGCAGTAAAACAAAGAATGCTGGATAAGCATGATCTGAGAGCCATTCAGCCCACTAGGATAGGACTGGTTCCAGCCTTAAAAAGCAATTATATAATGGAATGTGAGTGGATAATATATTAATAATAATAAAAATATATTTTTATTTATATGTCGCCAATATATTCCATAGCACTTTACAAATAAGTGACAGATTAATCCTGCTGACATGCGCACGAGACTAAATCTTTGTTAGTTAAAGGGATTCTATCATTGGAAAGCCCCATTTTCACTAACAGCATGTCAGAAAGGCTTTAGAAAGGCTATTCTGCTCCTACCTTTATTTTTCTGCTCTGTGCCGCCATTTTGGAGATTTTCTTATTTCTTTATTCAAATAATTCTTCCATAAGCACAGGGAGCATTCTCTCTGTGCTCAGAAAGCACATGCACATGTAAGAGGCCACAAGAAAATGGCCGACTGGACATGCACAGTTAGCTATGTCCAACGCGAAATGGCAGAGCTGATGGAGCATGTGCAGGATTTGAATTCCGAACAGAGACTTGGCGGGTGCTGACACTGCAGAGAGGGCTCAGCACAAGAAGAGAGAGGTAGCGCTGGATCTTAAGAAGAGTGGCTGCTTTGAGCAAAGGGGACACCTTTCTGAAGACTCATTTGCATAAAGAAGAAATAAGAAAATTCTTAGCACAAAAATGAAGGTAGGAGAAGAATTGCCTCTCTAAAGACGATTCTGACATGCTGTTAGTGAAAATAGGGTTTCCCAATGATAAAATCCCTTTAAATGAATAAAAATTTATATGTTCTTATTGTACTTGTATTGGATTCCTTTGGGTGTTCTAGTTTTATCTCAAATTCCAAGATATACTGATTCACCCATTAGCTTTACATAAAATAGACCAAGTTTGTATGTTTGAGATTCTATGGGTAAATTGATAACAAATATAACTACAGTGAAACGTCTTTGATACAACCACCCTCAATTGTTTTGAAATCGGTCTTCGGCATGGTGGTCTTCTCAAAGAAGATGGCCAGGATACCAGTCCAAGAAAATATCTGGATAAGGAAGCAATTTTCTCAATGAGGAGGTATTTTGGTGAGATTTCAGTTCATATACAGTACATAACAAAAACTTCTAAAGCGTTTTCTTATAGAATATTATATTAGAAAAAAATTCTAATAAAAAATAATGAAGTTACAATTTCATAAAATATAGAGAATTGATATTATGCTCTTGTGTTAAATGAATTGAGTGACTTTTTAGTCAAGTATTAGTCAATTTCTGTATAACATTCAAAGTTAAGGCCGCATGAAAACCGCTTATCAACAAATGGAAAAAAAAGCCTGTGCCATTAGCAATATGTCTGACAGTTCATACGATCTTTCCTCTCGCACGGGGTCTACAGTCTACTGAATACATTTCTAGTAGAATAAAAGGTTAAGAAAGAAGGGACATTAACTAGTACACTCATAGTAGAACAAGAAAAGGAATAAGGAACACACATTGTAGATGTGAAATCCAGTCTGAAAAAAGCCCAGTGAAATGTAAGTTAGGTAGTGGGTCTTGAATTTCTCTGTAGCCCTAGGCCGCCTTAATATTTATAGCCTGAACATCTCCATTACTTGCAGATCCTGTCAGGCTGACTTTGAAATGACATTACTGGAGTGAAGAGAAAAGTGGGCACGACTTGGAAATGATTAGAGCGTAATGTTAATAATTTAGCAATCCCATACACACAGATCCTCTAAGCCCCATCATGTCGTAAGCATCATTTCTGAGAGCAGAAATATGGTGATCATGCTGGAAGCAGAGAGGCGATGAGTGATAAGTGAAAGGACTAAAGCTACACAGAAACATAACAAGATAGTCACAGATATATTTATTTCCCAAGTGAGAGGTAAAGGAGGTCATCGGGAAATGCAGATGTGGATGCCAATTAACCGGTTAAGGACCGCCGTACGTAAATTTACGGCCTGCGGTCCAGGTACCTAAAGACCGGACTATTGTCAAAATACGTCCTGTCTTTAGGTACCTATTTCGTGGGGGGAGGGGTGTGGGGAGGACGGGGGTTAGGTGTTACTAACACCTAACCCCTTCCTCAATAACGTCCAGTCGGAACTGAGTCCGACTGGACGTTCTAACCCTTTCGATCGCGCCGTGAAACATCACGGCGCGATCGAAAAGCATCCGCCGACAATTGAAGCTGATCGGCACCCCCCGCGGCGAGATCGGGGGGTGCCGATAGCAGTAAAAGGTAGTCTGGGGTCTGGCCAGTGACCCCAGACTGCCCGGAGCCCCCACATACCTGGTGATCCTGCCAGGACCTTCTGATGTCAGGCTGTGCGTCTACACAGCCTGACATCCTGCTACGGAATGCCATGTGGGACACCTGCATGCTGTGTCTCACATGGCATTCTATATCAGCAAAGTATTGCTGATTGAAGTGTCCTAAATGGACACATGAAAAAGTAAAAAAAATGGAAAAAATAAAATAAAATGAAGTGTATGAAAAAAATTAATAAAGTTATAAAGCCCAAAAATCCCTTTTTCTCTATAGAAAATGAATTATATAAAAAAAGAACTAAAAAGTAATAAAAACAATGCATATTTGGTATTGTCACGTCCGTAACAATCTGTACAATAAAACTGAAATAATATTTAATGTACACGGCGAACGCCGGAAAAAAAAAACGGAAAAAACTCGCCGGAAGTAATGATTTTTCGCCATCTCACCATACAAAATATGCTATAAAAAGTGATCAAAAAGTCATATGCATCCGACAACAGTACCAATAAAAAGCGCAGGTTGTCCCGCAAAAAATAAGCCCTCAACCAACACTGTGTACCGAAAAATAAAAATGTTACGCCTCTTAGAAGATGCGATGCAAAAAACATTGATTTATGTCCCCAAATGTGTTTTTCCTCTGCAGAACTAGTAACACATAAAAAAATAATATAAATGAGGTATCGCCGTAACCGTACCGACCCGCAGAATAAAGGGAACATGTTACTTATACTGTACGCTGCATGGTGTAAAATTAAAAAAGTAAAACTCAATGCCAGGATTGATTTTTTTTTTTCTAAATCCAGCAAAAAAGGGATAATAAAATGTATTCAATAAGATGTAGACACCCAAAAACGGTGTCATTACAAAATGCATCTCATCCTGCAAAGAATAAGCCCTTATATGGCCGCGTCACCAGAAAAATAAAGAAAATATAGCATCTCACAATGTGAAGACAAAAGTCCGCAAAAATCGCCAAATTATTAGAACACAACTGGCTGCGTCAGGAAGGGAATATATAAGCTGTGCGAGCGAACATCAGCAGACACCCCAGATTTACAGCTTATGAGGGAACAGACACCAGAAGTGACCCCTAAAGTGACCCCCAGAGTGACTCCCCCAATCATAGGAGCTACGGGGACATAGTAGGGAATTTGGTGTTTGCAATGTTCTCCGCACTGCTTATATATTCTCTCTTTTCGCCATCCGCTGTGCAGTCACGTCCGGGATACTAATACTCACTACACCCCCTGATAAATTCTTTGAGGGGTGCAGTTTTCAAAATGGGGTCACTCCTTTGGGGAATCCACTTTTCTGGTACCTTACAGGCTCTACAAACATGACATGGCGCCCAGATACCAAACATCTGAATCTGTACTCCAAAAGCCGCATCGCGCTCCTTCCCTTCTGCGCCCTGCTGTGTGCCCAAACTGCAGTTTATGCCACATGTATGACACATGTATGACACTGGTGTACCCAGGATAACGGACGTAATGTCATATGTGGGTATAAACTGATATTAGGGCACAGCCGGACACAGAAGGGAAGAAGGGTCATTTGGTTTTTGGAGCACAGACGGTTTGGTTTTTGGATGCCATGACACTTTTGCAGAGCTGAAACGCCAGTAAAGTGGAATCCCCAGATATGAGACGTTATTTTGGAAACTACACCCCTGAAGGATTTATCCAGGGGTACAGAGAGCATTTTTAACCCCCAAGTGTTGCTATAACTTATTATCCATAAATGAATACGAAGCTGTGAGAGGTGAAAATGACCATTTTTCCAGGAATATGTCATTTCAGTGCGTAATATGTTGTGCCCGACTTGTATCCGAGATGAACGCTCTAAAAGCTGTTGTGCCCAGGATACCCGTTTAACAGTTTTTGGAGTGTCTCTGCTGACATAAGTCGGGCACAACATGTTGCACACTGAAATGGCGAATCTCTGGAAAATTTTAATTTTTAACTTCTCTATCAGTTGCGATTTCATTTCTGGAAACTAAATAAATGCAACACTCAAGGGTTAAAAATTCTCGCTACACCACTTGATAAATCCCATCAGTGGGGTAGTGTCCAAAATAGGATGACATGTCTGCGGATTCCACTTTATTGGCAGGGGCTTTGCAAAAGTGGCATGACGTCCAAAAACCAAACTGTGCTCCAAAAACCAAAATAGCGCTCCATCCCTTCTGTCCCCGGCTGTGCCCAAACAGCCATTTCTACCCAAATATGGTATTAAGTACGTTATCCGGGGTACACCAGTGTCATACATGTGGGCATACACTGCTATTTGGGTACCCAGCAGGGCGCAGATGTGAAGGAGCAATATGTGCTTTTGGAGTGCAGATTTAGATTCTTCGTTTTTGGACACCATGTCACATTTGCAGAGACCCTAAAATTGCCCCTACAAAATGGGGTCACTTCTTGGTGAATTCCAGTTTACTGGCACCTCCAGGGCTCTGCAAAAACAACATGGTGCCCAGAGGGTCCCTCTAAATCTGTACCCCAAAAGCTGAACCGCACAGTGGTCCTTCCCTTCTGAGCCCTGCTGTGTGCCCAAGCAGCAGTTTACACCCATATATATAATTTTTTGACCCCCGGGATGGCCCACTTAATAGTTTTAGGAGTGCAGGTCTCTGACAACACAAAGTGGGTGCAACGTATTGGGCACCGAAATGGCATATTTTTAAAAATTTCAATTTTCATTTTGTACATTAATTTTTGGGAAGCATTTTAGGCTCAAAATGATAATACCCCTTGATACATTCCTTGACAGGTGTAGTTTCTAAAATGGGGTCACTTTTGAGGGGTTTCCATTGTATTGATACTTTAGGGGCTCTGCAAATGCGACATGGCCCCTGAAAACTATTCCAGCAACATATGCCCTCCAAAATCCAAATAGCGCTCTTTCCATTCTGAGCCCCAACATGTACCCATACAGCAGATTTTGGCCACATATGGGGTATTGCCGTGTTCAGAAGAAATTGTGTAACAAACTGTGTGGGGGCTTTTAATTCTTAAACTATTTGCAAAATTAAAACTATGGCGCTAAATGGACGATTTATTGGGAAAAAAAGTAATTTTTCATTTTCACGTCCCAATGTTAATAAAATCTGTGAAACACCTGTGAGGCCAAAATACTCACTCTACCCCTAGATAAATTCTATGAGGGGTGTAGTTTCCAAAATGGGGTCACTTATAGGGGGTTTCCACTGTATTGGTACTTTAGGGGCTCTGCAAATGCGGCATGGGACCTGAAAAATATTCCAGCAAACTCTGCCCTTCAAAAGCCAAATAGCGATCTTTCCATTCTGAGCCCCGCCATGTTCCCATACAGCAGATTATGACCCCATATGGGGCATTTCTGTGTTCAGGAGAAATTGTGTAACGAACTTTAGGGAGCTTTTTCTCCTTTATCCTCTTGTGAAAATTAAAAATTTGGGCTAAATTGACAGTTTGTTGGAAAAAAAGTAATTTTTCATTTTTATGGCCCAATGTTAATAAAATCTGTGAAACAGCTGTAGGGTCAAAATGCTCACTCTACCCTTTAATATGTTCTGTGGGGGGTGTAGTTTCCCAAATGGGGTCACTTTTAGGGGGTTTCCACTGTATTGGTACTCTAGGGGCTCTGCTAATGCGACATGGCACCTAAAAATAATTCCAGCAAAATCTGCCATCCAAAAGCAAAATAGCGCTCCTTCCATTCTGAGCCCCGCCATGTTCCCATACAGCAGATTATAGCCACATATGGGGTATTTCCGTGTTCAGGAGAAATTGTTTAACAAACTGTGGGGGGCTTTTACTCCTTTAACCCCTTGTGAAAATGAAAACTTTGGAGATAAAGTGACATTTTAGTAATTTTTCATTTACACATCCCAATGTTAGTAAAATCTGTGAAACAACTGTAGGGTCTAAATGCTGACTATACCACTTGATGAATTCTGTGAGGGGTGTGGATTCTAAAATGGGGTCACTTTTGGTGGGTTTCCATTGTTTTGGTACTCTAGGGTCTCTGCAATAAGGCATGGCGCTGAAAATTATTCCAGCAAAATCTGCTGTTCAAACACCCAGTGTCGCTCCTTCCCTTCCATGCACTGCCGTGTGCCCAAAAATCAGTTTACTCCCACATGTGGGGTATTTCTGTGCACGGGAGAAATTTCACAATAAACTGTCAGATGCATTTTCTCCTTTAACCCTTTGTGAATGTGTTAATTTTAGGTCTAAATGAATGTATTCGTGAAAAAAAATGAAATGTCTAAATTTCACTGCCATATTATTTTTATTCTTATGAAATGCTTAAAGGGTTAACAAAAATCCCAAATGCTGTTTTGAATAATTTGAGGGGTGCAGTTTTGAAAATGGGGTAATTTATGGGGGTTTCTATTATACAGGCCTTTATAATTACTTTCAGAACTGAAGTGGTCCCTAAAAAATTGGTTTGGAGAATTTTCTTGTAAATCTGGAAAATCGCTGTTACACTTGTAAGTCTTGTGACGTCCAAAATAAATTAAAAGACAATCAAAATATGATGCCAATATAAAGCAGAGATATGGGAGATAATATTTATTCATGTATTTGGATGGTATGACTATCTGCCTGAAAAGCAGAGAATTTCACATTTTGAAAATTGCAATTTTTTTCAAATTTCCATCAAATTTCCTAGTTTTTTTTATAAATAAATGCAAAAATATTGATTAGTGTTTACCACTAACATGAAGTATAATGTGTTACGAAAAAAACAATCATTTGTGTAAGTTAAAGCGTCTCAAAGTTATTGCCATTTAAAGTGACACATGTCAGTTTTGAAAAAAGAGGCCTGGTCTTTAACATACTTTTGGGCCTGGTCCTTAACCGGTTAATCTTACAGCTAGGTTTGATGCATAGCTGGGGACGCGGTATAGAAATTCCCTAATATCCAGCTATTGTCAGAATCCCAGCTCTTATAACTATGAGCACTGTGTAACAGAACAGGGAAAGTATGGGGGGGGAATCACATTTCCTGTCATTAGAAAATGACCTATTTTTAAAGTCAGGTTTTTATGCAAAAGTCACCTTATTAATAGCAGATAATCTATATATAGATAACATAAGGACCACCATTGGACACAGCTTACCTACCACCCTTTACTGCACAGTGACCACTACACAGGTCACAGAACTTTCCCAAAGACCTCAATGAACTATTGGGGTAAACTACTAAAAATGGAGCAGAGTTCTGGCATAATTTTTGCCAAAAACTGGCATTCATCCTTTACCCCTCATTTTCCATGTGTTTCAGACATTTTCAGACTCTGTGCCTTGTCCAACAAGTGAAAAGAGACAATGATTAATATGCAAAACTGTGCACCAAAACGTGGCAAAATTTTAGACATTGCACCAAAACTAAACCAACTAATAAGTGGTGTAAGGTTAGACTAGACAGCCTAGTGATCATCATTTGCACAGTGCCACTCTCCAGTGCTACGATATAGTGCAAGCCTTGTCAATTGATTGTTAGCTCAGTCTTGAGAAGTCCTCCAGAGCTGAGTTTTCTACTTAAAGAGGACCTTTCATGGTTTGGGGCACAGTCAGAAGGGCGTTCCTGACAGTCTGTCAAGAACGTCCTTCTTCACAGCAGCGCCTATCACAGTGAGAGCGGGGAGGAACGCCCCCTCCCCTGGTGAAATTATTCGTCTATGGATGAGCACTGTGAGCAAAGGGAGGTGGCGTTCCTCCCCGCTCACACTGTACAGCGTAATAGGCGCTGCTGTGGAGAACGACATTCCTGATAGACTGTCAGGAACGTCCTTCTGACTGTAAAGCGCTACGGTACTGGGCCCGAAAGCTCTTTACCTGGAGCAAAGATTGGGAAAGCCGACAGTACGCTGAATTCAGTGCACTGTCGGCTTTCCAGCAGTATATAGAACTGCCTGTGCCCCAAACCATGAAAGGTCATCTTTAACCTTCTTTGCACACACTGTTATATCCACCTCATTGCCGTTTTTTTTTCTTGCAATTGTTGTAAAAATGTTAAAAATCTAATAAAAATGAGAATTTTAAAAAAAGACAGTCTAAAAGTAGACACTTTGGAAAATCGGATGCAGTTTAAAACTGTCTAAGTTTGCACTGTCTAAGGCAGTATTAGTTTCTACTGTGCCTATAGTCCATCTGGCTTCTGTAAAACATATCTATAAAAGTTGTCAATAGCAGCTCAGGTGGCTGCCCCAAAACCCTGTACAAAAGAAAAAAAAATCTAAAATTAGAACATCTTAACCACTTCAGTACTGTGCCAGTTTCTGGTCCAGGACCAGACACATTTTAGGTTTTTTTTGTATGTGCAGTTCTGAGGGCTGTAACATTTTTATCATATGTGTTATTCAACTAATTTCTAGGGGGGGAGGGGGGGTTTCGGTGACACATAGGACTTTATTTTTATGTTGTTTTTATTTTGCATAAAATATAAACAAAATAGGAGGGAAAGCGTGTCTGTTTTTCACTTTTGCTTTTTTGTTTTTTATTTACTAACACAAAGTGCTACTAAAAAACTTTATAAAATAGTTTTTCCTCTCCATTACGGTAATTTTTATTTTGTATGGTGTCACTGGGGGTGGGGTTATAACTAGGGTTGAGTGATCGTGTTCGGAAAAAATCGGATTCCGATCGGCGATCGAGAAAATTTCCCGATTCTAACAATTGTTAGAATCCACGCTGTGTAGTGAATCACTAAGTAGCCAGAGGATTTTTTTTTAATCCTCTGGCTACTTAGTCCCCCCTTGTGTCCACTTACCTCCAGAGATGGCTGGTCCGCTGCTCTTCGCTTCACTGCCAGTCCAGCTGCCGTCTTCTTCTACTCTCTGCCCCCTCCCTGCCAGGTTAGGAGAGTGTGGGCGGGTTAGGAGAGTGTGGGTGGTTACAGAGCGGGGAGATCTCCGATTAATAAAAAAATCCCATTGATTTGCATTGGGATCGGAATTGGGATCGAGATCGGGTTCGAATGAAAAATGATCGGAAATCAGATTTTAAAATCGATCCTGAAAAGTCAGCATCGGCTCAACCCTAGTCATAACCTTTAATAACAGAGTTTTATTGGTTTATTATTTTATTTATTTTTTAAATTATTTTATTTACTTTTTTTTTTACTTTTCTATTAATTTATTAATTTATTTATTTTTTAGATTGTGTCCCCATAAGGTCATAATAGACCTTTGGGGACATCTGATCACTTTTTTGTTGTTGTATTGGAGACTGATTTCTCCTGCAACTGAGGCTGGTACATTTAGTAGGAGGAATACATTTTTCTGAACGCTGTTGTGAGACAAATAGAGCTGATCTGGGTAAGACACTGATCTTGGCGGATCACATGGTCACCAGGTTAGAAAGCGGCCGCATCATTGCAGCGCCCACAACTGTGTATACACCGCTCCTTGAGCGCTATATACACAGGGATTGAAAAGGCAGGGAAGATAAAAATCCTTCCCTGCCTTCTATCTGGGAGCTTCATCTGACGTTACAGCTGGCTCCTAGTTTCAGCAGCTCCACTATTTTGTGCAGCTGCTGAGTTCTGTTTGGACCTACTGGTACGTCCTTGCAGAACAAGGCAGCCACCTTCCGGACGTGTATACCCAATGGGTGGTCCGGAAGTGGTTAAGTATTTGATCTGTGAATTTCAATGCTCTGCTTATAGACAGGAGAATATGATGACAGGGCCTGAAAAATGTAAGTTATATACAACCTAAATATATAGACACCATCCAGCAATGGTAAATACAATAGAGCCTTTACGATGTAAAGATGATGAAAACAGAAATAGATATAAAGATGATGATGATGATGATAGATAGATAGATAGATAGATAGATAGATAGATAGATACTGTACTGTAGATGGACAGATAGATAGATACTGTAGATGATAGATAGATAGATAGATAGATAGATAGATAGATAGATAGATAGATAGATAGATAGGTAGATTGATCTTTATTTTGCTCCGGCATCTGTGCTTCAAAATGGTCCAAATGGAAAAAAACAGTCCTGTGACTGCCGCTATTCTAGAACAATGTGACACTCAGGCTTTGGTGTAATCCTTACCTATCTAATGAAATCTTTATAAATTGCTCTGCTTGTTCTGCTGAAATCAAATCTCCATGCCATCTGTAAAGGAATACTTGTCCTCTGTGCTACAAAGTGGAAATTTGCATTAAATTCATAGCAGCCAATAAGATGCCTGATCTTTCCTACGGTCCGCTTTTATTCATGTTCATTCACATTGTTGGATTTCACCTGCTGCAGAAAGAATGAAGTGCCAGAAAAAGTGATTCATAAACATTGAAGAGGCTTGTGAGCTCAGTAAGACTTTTATGGTACAGAAAACAAAGGGAGGGGCGGGGGTTAATCGGGGGAGCTCCTCACACACAATATAATGCCTTCTCAGTGCTCCCCCAAAGGATAATGTTCTCCTTAGTTCCCCCACCAGATATAATGGCCTTACAGTGGCTATTACAATGGTCATAATGCCCTTCGTATAGTATACTGTCCTCCTTTGTGTATCCATGTACAGCATAATGTCCTTTATAACACTCACATAACATAATGTGCCTTTTATATACGTTACACACATTACCCCAAGCTCAGCCCAAATACATTATAATGCCCCTAGTCTCCACACAGTATAATGCCCTGAGCCCCCACACATTAGAACACCCCCCAGCTCAGCCCATATACATTATAATGCCCCTAGTCTCCACACAGTATATTGCCCTGAGCACCCACACATTAGAACACTCCCAACTCAGCCCACATGCATTATAATGCCCCTAGTCTCCACACAGTATAATGCCCACAGCTTCCACACATTAGAACACTCCCAACTCAGCCAATATACATTATAATGCCCCTAGTCTCCACACAGTATAATGCCCTGAGCACCCACATATTAGAACACCCCCATCTCAGCCCATATACATTATAATGCCCCTAGTCTCCACACAGTATAATGCCCTGAGCCCCCACATATTAGAGTACCCTAAGCTCAGCCCATATACATTATAATGCCCCTAGTCTCCACACAGTATATTGCCCTGAGCACCCACACATTAGAACACTCCCAACTCAGCCCACATGCATTATAATGCCCCTAGTCTCCACACAGTATAATGCCCACAGCTTCCACACATTAGAACACTCCCAACTCAGCCCATATACATTATAATGCCCCTAGTCTCCACACAGTATAATGCCCTGAGCACCCACATATTAGAACACCCCCATCTCAGCCCATATACATTATAATGCCCCTAGTCTCCACACAGTATAATGCCCTGAGCCCCCACATATTAGAGTACCCTAAGCTCAGCCCATATACATTATAATGCCCCTAGTCTCCAGACAGTTTAGTGTCTGCAGCCCCACACATTAGACTACATCCCACTCAGCCCATATACATTATAATGCCCCTAGTCTCCACACAGTATAATGCCCTGAGCCCCCACACATTAGAACACCCCCCAGCTCAGCCCATATACATTATAATGCCCCTAGTCTCCACACAGTATATTGCCCTGAGCACCCACACATTAGAACACTCCCAACTCAGCCCACATGCATTATAATGCCCCTAGTCTCCACACAGTATAATGCCCACAGCTTCCACACATTAGAACACTCCCAACTCAGCCCATATACATTATAATGCCCCTAGTCTCCACACAGTATAATGCCCTGAGCACCCACATATTAGAACACCCCCATCTCAGCCCATATACATTATAATGCCCCTAGTCTCCACACAGTATAATGCCCTGAGCCCCCACATATTAGAGTACCCCAAGCTCAGCCCATATACATTATAATGCCCCTAGTCTCCAGACAGTTTAGTGTCTGCAGCCCCACACATTAGACTACATCCCACTCAGCCCATATACATTATAATGCCCATAGTCTCCACACAGTATAATGCCCTGAGCCCCCACACCTTAGAGTACCCCAAGCTCAGCCCAGATACATTATAATGCCCCTGCTTAGATGTCTCACAGTATAATGTCTGCAGCCTCCACACATTAGAACACCCCCAACTCAGCCCATTTACATTATAATGCCCCTAGTCTCCATGCAGTATAATGCTCTGAGCCCCCATACTGCACATGACCTAGGGAGTGAGTGGTGAATATGATTCTCATTACTCACTGTTTTTTTATTCCTTGTTACTTCTATGTTGCTGATACTGGTGCACACTACCACACAGAAACATCAAGAGATGGTGCAAGATATGCCATAAAAGTCTCATAGATGAGGGTTATAGTTCTGGGACCTGCATGAGAAAGTCTCCCAACCTCCAAAACCACGATGTTCTCTCAGCTGTTCTCAGAACTACCATGGAAGTCAACAGAGAAAGCTGCAAATGCCCAGCTGCCTATTTGCAAAGTCAGGGCCAGCATCTATTGAACATTTATTATATATTCTAAAGATAAACCTTAAATATCTGAGATATGAGTATACTTTTGATATCCCATTCTATTCAAATGTTGTCTTTGGGTCCCCAAAGATTTCTCTTCAAAATAAGAAGATACCAGCATTATAGATAGCATGTGCTGAGTGAGGGGCCCCATTACAGATAATGCACTGGGGATCAGGAGCTGCAAGTTAGACCTCTGCTATGTGCACCGCTGCTGAATAACCTATTAATTGATGAAATATTGACATATATTACAATAATATTTACATCATTTTTATTTATATATATTATATGTAGGCTATTGTACATCAAACATTGGGTAACTGTAAATACAATGAATTACTTATCTTGCATTATATATACATTATATCTTATAGTTCAGGGCTGCATTCACAATTCTGCTGCTTGTTATTCGAAACAGCCAAGTATCTTGAGGAACACAAATCTAAGCTGCATTTATAATAATGTGGCAGGAAAATTAGCTTCACCTGCAGAATTGCATGGACAAACAAATGATTCAATTTATTTTCAACGTTATTCAAGTTTTTTTAGTTATATCAGTAAGCAATAAAATATTCTATAAATCAAAACAAATTAAGTATAAAAATGGAAAATTATTTTCTGACTTTTTTTTACAAAAGTAATTGTATGGACACCAAAAAACTTATATAATAAAAAACTGTAGCAAATTCATCATGGTAGAAAACCGTGGGGCCTGGGCATGGGCCCCACATACCGTAAAGGCATTTTACAGTACCTGTAAAGTGGATGGGATTCTGGCTAATCTCATCCACACATTGCAGAAAAATATCCACAGCAGTATTTCTGTGATTTAAAAAACGCTGCATGTAAATTGTAACATGATAAATACACCTACGGAAACACTGGCGGTTTCCATATGGGTATAATAGGGACAGAAAGTCCGGAAAGGAAAACTCTTTGGACTTTCTGTGAAATGCTCTGTGGAAAACAACACAATGCTTTTCCGATGCTTTTTTCTGAAGCTATTTTTGGCTGCAGCTACCTACATGGGGCCTTAGAATACATGTATGTCACCATGTACAGGGAAGAACAAGTGCTTATGGGAATCAGATGATCAGTTCAGTATATTTAACCCCTTCCAGCCATTTTCGTTTTTTGACAACCCCATAACTTTTTTATTTCTCTGCTCTCAGAGCCATATGAGGTCTTAATGTCTGCAGGACAAATTTTTCTTCATGATGCTACCGATAATTATTCTGTACAATGTACTAGGAAGCTGGAAAAAAAATTCAGAATGGGGTGGATTTGAAGAAAAAGTGCATTTGTGCGACTTTCTTACAGGCTTCGTTTTTACGGTGTTCACTGTGCAGCCAAAATGGCATGTCACCTGTATTCTATGTTTTGGTATGATTCCAAGGATACCAAATTTATATGGTTTTATTTACATTTTAACCCCTTAACAAAGATCCAATAAATTTTTTTCTAAAAGTTGCCATATTCTCACACCCGTAATATTTTTATACTTCCATGTATGGTGATGCATAGGGCGTCTTTTTTGCGGGGCTGGATGTATTTTTTAGTTATATCATCTTGGGGATTTGTTATTGCTTTGATCACTTTTTATTCAAATTTTTATCAAAGGCCAAACAATGAAAAAATGTTGTTTGGGATTTTTTAATTTTTTGCCCGTTACGCCATTTTTATAGATTTGTACAGTGGGCGTTGTTTGACACAGGGATGGGGTTAAAGACATGCTGGGAAATGCTACTTGTGATGACTGAAAGCATTTGTGTAATACACTCAGGCATCATTAGATGAACAGATATCACAGAATAACACTATGGTTGTGGGTCAATTGTTCTGACCTATCATGAGGATGAGAGCAACAGACATTGCCGTTTGCCAGATTGATTAAAAAAAAAACCTCTGTTTACATCTGTCTTCATTGACTGCAAAGTTAAAATAAAAACCAAAGGTCCTTTCCATCTAATGTCCCTTGTTATGATCCTCTGACAGATTAGAACAACAGACTGACAACCATAGAATAAAAATACCCTAAAGCCACTCACCACTACACATATTATGTAGGCACTTCTTACTTTCAGTGAGAACTAGCAGCCATTCCTCTAATACTGCGGACACCACCACAACAGAGATAGATGGATGAATCAATGGCTTTTAACTGTGCAGTGAAACTTGACTATCAACTCAATCTTTAAAAATGGCACTTTGAGCGGCTACAATTATCATCCCGACATGCTCATTTAATAGAGCTTGTTTCAAGTACTATTTATTGCAGGCTTAGATGGAAGCGGTACATAATAATTCAAACTATTTTGTGAAGTAGTGAAAGCTGGATACATTGTCCGAGGAGGAGACGATTTGCTCAGTGTGACCATGGAATGAGGTGTTGACACAGAAGGTCAACTGGTTTAACCTACATGGACAGCTAGTGTTATACCGACAATTACTCTAACATCAAATCTGCTCAAAATTGCTGACCTGATGGCTGTAGTATTATGCATTACACCAGGAAATTATAGTGCGATCCCAAACTAAACATCATTTATGAATATTGTTTTTCACTAATATTCCAGTATAAATTGGTGTGAAGACACCTTCCCTAATGAGGTGACTATGGTATGGCGTACAGTGTAGACTGCAGAATACATATTGCAAAGAACATGAACACTCATAAATAATTAAAAACTGAGCCGGGAAGTTCAATGTAAAAGTCAAATGTATCGAATTATTGTACTGCTAAAAATAAAATTTCCATGTCTCCTGAACTATATTAAAATAGAAGAATATGTCAGCCTAGTATAAAATTAAAATTACCAGTACATATAAGTCGCTGCATTGTCCACATGTATACGGAGTGGTTTATAATACGTACTCTTACACAAAGTGGATGACAACATCGTTACAACACCCACTGGCTTTTCATATCTTGTTGGCATATCTTTTGTCTTGCTGCATAACTAAGGCTATCTTCACATTTGTGTCAGAGGATCCATTAGATTCTGTCATCATTTTTTTTTCCCAGGAAGAACAGTGTGCGCTGCATGCAGCACTATTTTTCTTCAAAGGAATGAACGCCACAGAAGAACCTGACAGACTCCATTATAAGTTAACAGGGTCCACTCATCATTGTCCATGATGCAATGGATCCACCACTGTGTCATGGTTTTTATATATGAAAATAATTCTAATATAGATAGGAGAGTTAAAAGATTTGAAAACATGGCTGCCTTCTTCCAAACACTGACACACCTATCAACAGGTTTTGTATGATATTGCAGTTTACGTTAAAGGAGCTGAGTTGCTATGCCCCATATGACCTGTAGAGTGGAATGGCACTGTTTTTGGAAGAAAGTATTCATGCTTTTAAATCCTGGACAAACCCGTGTCAAAGGGTTGTTCACTCTTGACAATCCGATTAATCAGATGTAAATTGTGAGTATTGTAACTGCAGCACCACTTCAGGTGGAATGAAGAATTACACTGTGCCAATTAAAGTCAATGGGCTGCCAATATGTCTGATCCTCCAGAGTGAGAAATGCTTTTTAGAATTACATTTGGCTCTGGATGATTTTTAAATAACATGGTTTAAAATGGTGATTTAGGCTAAGACCCCATGTAGCAAAACACAGCAAAAAAACTCTCTTTTTTACGCAGTGTTTTTCATTGCATTTTCGCAGAGTTTTCCTCTGCAGACTTTCTGCCCCCATTACCCATATGGAAAACACCAGCATTTCCTAGGGTATAATTGACAAGCTTTTCTGTTGCAGATTTTTTTTCTACATTGTGTGGATGGGATTAGACAGCATTTTTTTTTTTTTTTTGCCCGGCGTTTTCATAATGTGGGGCTTCAGCATTACAATGCATTTTGTCCTTAGTCAGAAAACAGCATTAACACTCTTATAGCACCATCTGTTACTTGCTTTTAATGTTAGGAAACACAAACAACTAAATGTATAAAGAAAATGGACTTATTTTCAGGTACTACTGAAATATCAGGAGAAATGCTCTACAATAGTATTGTAAGTATATACAGAATGGTGAAGTATAAAACAAAGATATATCGCTACTCTGTATCGCTACTCCTTAAGTCATACAATATGTACCTTATATATATAGTTAAGTTTATAGTTAGAAGAATAAAGTACCAGCAAATGAATCCATACATAGAAAATACATTAAATGATAGTAGATAGAAATCACATGAAATGCTCTAGTGTAGTGGACACAATGAACTCGTATTTACTGTATTAGGCAAATATGAAAAACTTCCATCAGATAGTGTTTTTTCCATTTATTCTCTTTGGGAATGGTATAATTTGACAATTGTTGATGACAATATATTGAGATGATCAGACAAGAGTCCTATGAGTAATTCTAATTAGAATTTCAATTGTGCTCATGAAATTAATGCGAGCTTGTGAGTCTCAGTGGCTCTCTATAGATTGTTTGAACTTTATTGTGAGATCTTTGAACTTTTGTCCTTTTCATGCAGTTGCTTCCATGCAGACTAAGCCCTGGGAGCCTGACAGTCACAAGTTCAAACGGTCACACCCTGCAGAGAAAGCCAGACACAGCGAGGGTCAAAGGGTATATTGGATTGGTTTGATGTGCCATGGTGTGGTCCTGGGGAAACAAAGCCCTACTTTAATAAGATGTATTATGTTCTAAACATATTTGAGGTTAATATGTTTATATAGCAGATCCTAAAATGTATGTAAAATCAGATTGCTTCATTGTTAGACATTGTAGCTATGTGTATTAACCTTTATACAATATGTTACCTTTAATCAGAAAAAAAAGATCACCTTATTCAATATAAATCTGAGAATAAATTTCGATATACAAGAAATGACAATGTCCTATAATGGAGAATTAAACATGATACATATATACGCTTGTCCAGCATAAGTTGCCCATTTGCTACCTGTTATATACATAAGAAACTAGTCTGAGGGTAAGTTATTATTATTATTATTATTATTATTATTATTATTATTATTTATTTATATAGCACCATTAATTCCATGGTGTTTTACATTTGGGTTTATTGGGTTTCACACAGGGTTTATTGGACCGGAACCTGAGGCGGCGTTCCAGTCCAAAATACGTGTAGCTGCAACTGGATGCTGGTGTGGTGCAGCGGCAGCCAGTCGCGCACTCCACTTCGGATTAGGTCCAAATGAATGGGCGTAGTAGGGAGGGAGTGTCTTCATGTGGATGTCGCGAGGCGAATCCGCCTGAAAGAATGAGCATCTCGCTTCTTCACTCCCGGAAAAAAAGAACTGACTGCCGTCTTTTTGGTCAGGATTTTGAGGTGGACACGGCCTCAAAATCCTGACCTAAAAAACCCCATGTGAACTTACCCTAAAAGTTATAGGGCTGTTAAAGAAAATTGAAGCTATTTACCTACACAGCCAAACAAAAGATATAGAAGTCATGTTTTTACTGTACAGTATGTTCTATTATAGTGATTGTCCATCATTAGACATGGGGCTAGTATTATTAATGTTATATTATATTTTTTAGATTATAATAAAAGCATACAATAAGTTTTAGGTCTTTGCATTCTTCAAAGATTTTTATTGCTTTATCAGTCTTGTTATGTTATATTCCCTTATGCTAGTTATGTACTAAGGACTTGAGACCAGCATTTTCTGAGTGACTTTTCACAAATAACTTGCTCTATGATGGTTGTTTTCTTGGAGGACAATACCAAAAAGAACAATTCAGATAAAATGATCAGTTGATCCCTGCTTTGATCTGTTGACCTGTTGTGTTGCATGAATGAATTTCAACTAAACGACCAGACAACAACCAAAAGAAATACAACATGGCAGATCAACTTTTTGACAGGTATCTGTCTTGTCATGCAAAGTCAGCAAAGTTAGAAGAATGTAGTCTAATTGAGCTTTTCCGACCATTGAAAACCTCTCTGGTGTTAAGGCATCATCACCCAACACATGTACTGAAGACAACCCAAAACAACAGCAAGTTGCACCTTCAAGCTGGAGAAGTCTTGAGTTGGCCATGTACATTTGATAGCTGCTAGTTAAACAATCTTCTCTGACTCCACCACAAACATGGATAAATGAAGTCTATATATTTACTGTCATAGGGAGGGGGGTAAGAATGAGATAGCTATAAAAACACTTATGTTTTGATCAAAAAAGGAACATCCAACCTGCCTTGTCCTTGTTCCCTCTGATAGCAGCCATTTTTCTAAATGCCCTTTTAAATGGATCAATAATGTAATGTTTATGGACACTATGTTGAATTTTCCTATTTTTTCACCACGACTTGGTAGCGGTCCCAACACCATCCAGGCCATGTATTCCATCCAACTGAGGCAAGCATAGAGAAGCTGGTAACTATGTTACTGCTATGGATATTGTTAGTTCACCTAACAAGGTGTGAAATGTTGGATTTCAGCCCTGTCAATGTGTTCAGAACTTGGAATAATAACCACACTCAATAATACAAAGTTGTGAGAAATATCTAACTATAAAGATAGCCGGAGAAATTAGATATTCATTACTTTGTTCTCAAATCTAAATGTTGAAGAAAGATGAAAAGAAACATCTTAAGTCATAGGCTGACAGTTCTTGTAAATGAATTTTTATGAAGTATGTTACACTTTTGTCAATAAAAATATTTTAGAGTTAAATAGTGTCACGTAAGCACTGTTTGGATTCCACTTCTTATACCCCAAATTTGGCCTTTTTAAACTTCTTGAATAGACTCTTAAGTTATGCCAGATGGGTCTGAAATTTAATCACCATGGGGGTCTTTTTAACAAAGGCAGATGACGATCAGAATTGCAAACATTTTACAATATTCATTACCTTTCCTAAGTGAAATGTCTCTGTGTTCAAATAGAATGTCTGCCTTTAATGTTCTCTGACATTTGGTTCCCTTTTTTCTCACTAAAATGACAGGAAAAATTAAAGCAGGTTTTCATAACCGATGCAATGCTTTTGTGTGTCAAATGAAAGCTTTGCATTTTGCAATACATATGTCTCTCTACTAAGTCCTCTGCACTTTTTTTTTCATTAGATCTCTTTTTTGTGTGGAAATGAAGAATACAGAGGATAATTCAGGATGGGAAGACATGAAGCAAGACATCCACACCAAGGAGAATGTCATCTCACCTTACGAATTGTGAATTATTATTATAGTGACGTGCTGATAATTTACTCATTTGCATATGTTCCAAAGTGAGAATCCAGTGAAACATCTGTCATGGACTTCTTATTTGCATCTTAATTTATGTTTCTTGGATTTACTTTTTTACAGTACTGCATAATTCTCTGCCACTACAATGTAGACTAAATTTGCTTTTCACTGGATCCAAGATGACCAAGGATAGGCTAGCATCTGCGTTTGGGTTTCTGTTTGGGGGGTCCGCCTGGTTTTCGCTGAAAAGCGCTTTTCTCTCCACATTTTTCAAGCAGAGAGGGGACCAGAATCCCCATACGGAGAACTAATGCTGGTGTGAACCCAGCCTCACTAGGAGTTATAAGTCCTATTTTTTGTATATTATAAAGTATATTTTTAATAGCGAGAGGGAAACAAAGCTGGCAGGGGTGTAACTTGAGGGGGTACAGAGGGTGCAGTCGCACCGGGGCCCGGGAGCCTTATTGAGGTTGCAGCTTCCATAAACCAAGGACACCCACAGATTACCCTAACCACACTAACTCCTTAGCACCGACCAGTTGTCCATCTAAATCTTTTCAGAGAGATGAGTTGCTACCAAAGATGGCTGGCAGCAGTTTTCTCCGTTTCTTGAGTATACATACTTAGCCAAGGCCAGCATCTGGACACCTCCGCCTATTCTTCAAGAAAACAAAACTATTGTAGTTGGACACACTGTAAATGAGGTACAGGATAGAAATGATTGAACCTTTGAAATTTTGGCATATCAATTTAGCACAAATTTTCAAACCACCATTGGATCAATGTGTTTGCAGATAAACAGACAACGGGTAGCTGACCATAGGTGACAGCTGTAAAAAATTAATGTGTTTTTGTGTTCCCCATTTTAAACTCCAAAATCTCTCCAAAATCCAACATGCTTAATGTAGCTTGGAGTTCTTACAGGACTGAGAATAACTGACTTTTACAGTTGTTTTTAGCATTGTCTCCCAGCTACAAATGGTGCCCGAACTTGTTCCAGCACAATATTGACGCTAAGAAAGGCAATTTCTGATTTAGATTAGTCTAAACAACATAGAAATTGTTTGTCCTTCATACAAAATCAAAGCCAAAATGTATGGAAAGAGAGTCATGTATGTGTCTACACTCTCTATTATAGTCTATATGAAATATAGTTATAGTATTCACCCACCTTCTTTAGCAGATTCAATACACTAAAATGAAGAGTCAAAATACACATAGGGTCAGATCTTAGGTTCTTTGCTCCGCACTTTTCTTCAACCTCACGTGAGCTGGGACAAAGGAAATTCTCCTTCATACATGCCATAAATGTTTATGGTTAGAATACCTTGTATTAGGCAGTGCCAAAGAGTCAAATACATCTAGGCATCTGAGATACTAAGTAACATACCAAAGATCTTTTATTTCAGCAGCAACTTTACCACTGACCGTTCATAACATTTCCCCATCAGTTAGAAAAGGCAATTTGAGGCCATCCCTAATACTACATTTCTGTGGGAACTTGCTTTCAAGGAGGATTTAGGGTTAGTGCCATATTCCATGTTATGAGCTACATTTCATCTGATTGAACAGTCATTTATAATGTTTTGGTAAGTGCACTTCATTTGGAAATTGCTGGTTATTATCATAACAGAGCTCCATTAAAAAATACTTCACCTTTAATAACAAGTCGACTTTGAGAACATTTGGTTAGTCACAGTGAAACCCAAACCACACAAAAATATACATTTTTTGTTTATTCATGAGTTTAAATGTATTTTAGGACCATGTGTGGGTCAGAGTATTTGGACTTTCAAAAAAAATTGGAAGCGGTGTATGTAACCAACACTAAGTTATGATTTTGTCCTAATTTGTATTTATTGAAATGACTCCAAATCGGCTTTGGCTCTTTGAGGTTACGATATGTAATCTAAGAGTGTGCTCTGCTGATATAATGGTTATCTTTGGCAGCAGGTTGGGCATATTGCACATGTTCAATTTAACAACACATAGAAGCAGCAATATATCAGTAGATATTTGGACATATTTAGGGGTGGGGTGACTGAATGAGGAATGTATCCAGCTATCTGTCCTCATTGCTAACTAAAATATGCGGAGGCCAATACAAGCCACTATACTGTAACTTATCAGCACAACGACTTCTGGGAAAATACCTTCTCCGGCCAATGCCATGGCATCAATGTCTCTTTTTACACCTATTTTACTTTATTTATTTAAGATACGAGACAACTTGAACTATGCAAGATGTTCATATATTTAATAGCTAAATCCTAGGGAAATTTCTTTGTTCGCCTCCTCTAGTTTAAGCAGGAAGTCATCCAAAATGCTCAATGGAATAATTCATAAATCATGTATATAGATTTTTTTCAGCCAATCTCCCCTTTTGACTTCAGCTGGAGAGTTTTGGCTAAACAAGACCCAGATGGTTTAAGCGTTTAATGAATTACTCCCTACGAAGATATTAGCCAGGCTTCTAGCTGGGTGCAGGCCTCATCCACATTTCAATTATTCATTCCCAGGAACAAATTATGGCGTAATTACAGAATCAGATATGTTTTACACACAAAGGGGAGCTAAAAGTAGACGTATATTTCCATATACATAATAATAGTTTGCTATACATAATTTACAGAGGAATAGTAGCTCTCTTATAGAATAATCCCGATTGATATTAGTTTTGTGTTCATACGTTAAAGGTTAAATAAAATGAAATTCAAAATTCTAAAATACTTGAGTAAAGTACTTAAGTTTATGATTTATCTTTAATATTTCAGTGTTTGCAAAGAAGCTGTTTTATTCTTTTATGTTTGGACATTTTTGTTTCCATTATCAAAGTCATGTTTTCTTTTAAATTATAACCAAATCACAAATCAGTTGTGAGTCTAACACTATGTTCACACTGCGGAATTTGAACAAGCTGAAAAATTCAGCTTTAGGAATTTGAAGCCAAACTTTTCTGCTTGACCAAACTCCTCCATGGAATCTGTCACGGAATCCACTGTGGAATTTGCAAATTTTGCACCACCCTTCAATGGGAGTTATAAGGCGTAATCCTGGTGAATAAGACACATCAGTGCTTTCAATGACCATGGTGCTTTCAAGCAGTTAGTCCATTAATCTAATGCTAGTCTGAGCATATAGTTGCAACTAATAACACAATAGTGCGGTGTCTGATACCTGCTTACTACTATTGGTATAGCAGGAGGAAGCGTTATATTTCTCTGTTGCTGCGGATTACAATCCAGGGAATAATACATGAAGAGCTTGACTATCTAAAACTCCATACTAAACTCCTGGAGGCATATCTATATGCATAATTAATATCTATATATTGATTTAGCCTACCCACAAACAAATGCCCTTAAAGACCCTAATTTGGTAAACTGTCTGTAGTGGAGTTTATTAATACTTTAATACTTACTACATGGCGTGATAAGCCCAGATGACTGACATATGTCATGATATTGTGAGTCAGTTCTTTGGTCTTCATTAATGCCCAGAAGGAATGTCTTAACAATATAGGCATGTTTCCTCATGTTCACTTGTCACTAATGTCTTGTCATCTTATTATGTGTGTTGTATTTTATTGTTAGACTTAATGAAAGTGAAGTTTTATTTATCTGCAACATTCTATCACATTCCTATACCACTTTGAATCACAAAGCTAGGGATACATTATATGGGCCTGACCTCCCATAAATAGACTTCATTATAGATTACATATTGGAGCTTCTCAAACAGGTCTCTCTGGTGGGGTTCAGCGCGGGAGGCAGTTTTGCTAGAAGAGGTCCTACGATTGTACCAATGTAGATTCTGCAACATACCTGATTCCCTCTGTGCTTACTTTAATGTTCTACTGGGCGAAGCAACAACATTCAAGATAAATGAAGGTATTTTATTACATTTTGAACTATGAGGCCCTTATATTGCTATATTCTGTTCGGTGAGGCCCTAGTAAAAAAAGCTTGAAAACTCTGTTTCTTATGGACAGTCTAACAACTTGTTCAGTTAGTTCTACATAACTGGATTCTCCCTATATATCCTAATAGTATGATGCCTTGCAAACGCCATTCTCGATTATATATGGGAAAAACATTTACAATCACAGAACTCTTCAGTTACACTTTGCTCACTAAGGCTGTATTCATACAGAGTAACGCCAGCCGTTTTTTGTGTGCTTTTTGCACATAGCGCCGCGTTAACGCCGCGTAGCGCCACGTTAACGCGGCGCTATGTGCAAAAAGCACACAAAAAACGGCTGGCGTTACTCTGTGTGAATACAGCCTTAGATGTCAAAAGTCACATGGACATATGTTAAATCAGATTGGAGCCTCCGCTGTACCATGCAGAGGCTGCCGGCCCACTCTGTCTGCAGCGCCTTGGATTACGGTCACCTCCAAGGGCCGGGACTAGCACTTTCTGGGTCAGGGGGGTCAGCGGCAGGCCAGAGGCTATTTAGGCCTCATTCTGGCTCAGGCCCACCGCTGGTTACTCAGTTTACCTTGGTGTTAGCTCCCCCTGTGCTTTGTCCTACTCCTGACCCTAACCTCCTATGCCTTCACTGTGTTCCTGTTTTTTGACCTTGGCTTGCCTTTCAGACTACCTCCCTTTGACCTCTTGTTTTGGATACCTTCTGACCTCCTGTGGATGACCTCGGCTTGTTTCCTGACTATTCCTGGTTGTCCTCTGCTTGGCTATTCCGTGACCTCTTGTGCATGACCCGGCTCTCCTGACTACGCTTTTGCTTCTCCCTCCTGCTACCTCGTGACCTCGTGTATACCAACCCTGGCTTGATTGACTTTGTTTCTGGTTATCCCTAGAACCTGCGAGACCTCCTGTGAACTGACTTGGCCAATACGACCTTCCTGTGGTGCTTCTTCTATCTCCTGGCATACCTCAGAACATCTCACTCCTTGCTGACCAGCTGTCCTGTTTCTTCATCTGCTGAGGTTAGTGTTTATGGGTTTTCTGAGTCTTCTGCTACTTGGGGTGTGCTGAGTGTGCAGCACTCTCTGGGCAGTTGCTGTTCTGGGTCCCAGAATTTACCAAGTCCAACTCCACCATCAGGAGCTCTGGCGAAGACCTCTGGGGCCTGGTTCCATTCTGGTTAGGAGAGTGTTGTACACTCAGGACTGTTTTTGCCTCGGTATTTGGGGATTCTGGTTGCCCAGGGCTAACTGCCCGTTATTGTTGCATCAGGTTCCTAACAGACATATACTTATTACCTATTATGTCTATGATGGCCTTGGTTACTCTTTGTAGTCAAAATAGAATCTAAAAGTTGATATCATGTGACTTTAAAATACTGAACTATACAGTGCCAGGTCACAAGTCAATCATTCTTCATAAAAAGAAAGACTCCTCAGCGGTAAAGTATGCAAGATGCTGACAAGAAACAATATCTAAGCTCATTTTTGCAATATGCTGCTCTGAAGGGTTTTGCTTTAATTATTCCCCCAGCACCTGAAAACTGACACTTTTAAGAAAGTAGCAGAGATATCTATGCAGGGATCCCCATCTTGTCTGACAGATCTATTGTGCGGAGCAGGCTTATGATTTCATTACTTTCGGACATTAAATTGTTCAGTGAACTGAGCTCATTCTGCTCCCAGCATGTTGCGTCATGAAACTCCTTAGCAGGATTTTGGAGACTTCATTATCTTTAGTAACCTCTGTGACACGGCCTTTTGACTGGTTGGCATTTGCACTGTGTGAGGTGAGGCAACCTCAAAGTGAGCGCACTGAGGAGTTTTTGTAAAGGCTCCTTTCACAAGTCAAACTTGGAATCTTTTTTTTCTTTCAACATCTTACACCATTCTGTATGAGATGATTTCTGTCTGCTTAGTCTTTTCTGAACTGTAACAAAGTAGAAAAATCAAAGCTCTGTGAGGTAAAATAGGAAGTTAACTTGTAGCGGGAGCCCCACTGAATACACACAGCTTTAGTATAACAGGGGGGCATATTTAGTATAACAGGGGGCATATTGTAAAGTGACATGCTTTATAGGTGTTGTATTCCTTACTAATAAGAAGCATGTCATACTAGACAGCCATTTGGTGTAAGTTTTGTGTAGCATCTTTTTTTTTTAGCTATACACAGACCTAAATATTCCCCATAACATGAAGAATCTGTTGTATATTCATTTCATACATGCCAAGATTTTCTTCTCCTCTTACACATCTGTTGTTACTGAACCATATAAGCAATGGTTGTTGTAAAAGAGATCAGGAACAAAAGAATGTTTTAGCCCAATGATAAAATGTGTAGATCATAAACCTAATGCTCAAACTGTAAATGTATCTCTAGATCTACAGACAACGGTAAAAGCCCTATAATTCGGGTGGACAGCGATAGAGCATTTACAATGAATTAGATCACCACAAAAGCAGATAAGCTTTATGATGTTGTAGGAAGCATTTCTCTTGGTCATTTATGACAATATGATCAAGTAAGGGCGATGGTTGTAGAAGCTGTGCCTGGATGTGAAGACAAAGACTCTTTAGAACAAGCAAACTATCTGTAGGTAAAGTAAGTCAAATAGAGTCAAACACCTTTTTTTTGAGACTTACACCTAAAGGTCTTGAAAAAGGTCAACCACTTAATGTGCAGTGGCGTTCCCTAACTGATGACAGTGGAGAAGAAGGATTTTGCTCTCAGGGGACATAAGCCACTGCCAGAGGCATCTAACAGCGGTATACACCCCTCTCCTGATTAACTCCTTCTGGACATGTGCCATCCTATTATAATGGTTGCCAGGTCTTTAAAGATAGCAGATACTTTCTCTCTCTCTCTCTCTCTCTCTCTCTCTCTCTCTCTTTCTCTTTCTCTTCTCTCTCTCTCTCTCTCTCTCTCTCTCTCTCTCTCTCTCTCTCTCTCTCTCTCTCTATATATATATATATATATATATATACAGACAATAGTGCTATGTAGGGCCCTTTAATAGAAGCCAAAACATACTAGTGCATCCCAATAAGTCAGAATATCATCAAAGAGTTCTGGACTGTTGCTCAGTGATCAAAGGTGTTTTCAGATTAAAGTAAATTTTGCATTTCATTTGGAAGATCCCAGAGTCTGGAGGAATAGTGGAGAGGCTGCTGTACACAATCCAAGCTGCTTGAGGTCTAGTGTGAAGTTTCCACAATCGGTGATTTGGGAAGCCATGTCATCTGCTGGTGTAGGTCCATTGTGTTTTATCAAGACCAAAGTCAGCGCAGCCGTCTACCAGGAAATTCTAGAGCACTTCATGCTTCCCTCTGCCGACAAGCTTTTTGAAGATGGAATTTTCATTTTCCAACAGGACTTGGCACCTGTCCACACTGCCAAAAGTACCAATACTTTGTTTAATAACCACAGCATCACTGTGCTTTACTGGCAAGTAAACTTGCCTGACCTTAACCCCATAGAGGATCTATGGTATATTTTCAAGAGGAAGATGAGACACCAGACCCAACTATACAGACAAACTGAAGGCTGCTATCAAAGCAACCTGGGCTTCCATAACACCTCTGCAGTGCCACAGGCTGATCTCCTCCATGTCATATTGCTGCATTGATGCAGTCATTCATACAAAAGGAGCCCCCACCAAGTATTGAGTGAATTTACTGGACAGACTTTTCATTTGGCCAACATTTCTGTGTTAAATCATTTTTTATAGTTAGTCTTATGTAATATTCAAATTTTCTGACTTTTGGGTGTTCCTTGGCTGTAAGTCATAATCATCAACACTAACAGAATGAAACACATGGAAAAGTTCACTCTGTTTGTAATGACTCAATATAATATATGGGTTACACTTTTTCAATTGAATTACTAAAAAAAATAACTTTTTGATGATATTCTAATTTATTGGGATGCACCAGTACCTTTGGAGCCTCAGACCAATAAAGCCATTAACAGATAATCATCTTTTATAGATATACAAATTAGCTGGCGAGTGCAGATACCGGGGCAGATACTAACTTTGGTTATTTGCCTACAGACATCTGGAATCCAAGCAGAGGCTGAAAATATGATTCACAGCTACTGGAGTGTCACAGGACTCCCATTCCAGATGAGGACCAAAGCAACTATCTGCAGGTAAATCTGGCAAGTCATGCAGTTTCCAACACACTCCCATGTAGATTTGCTTAGGCTTAAAAAGATGATTATCTCTGCTTTGCTTCATTTGTTTGTGGATTCTGTTGCTATTAAAGACCCCTACTCAGCATTATCACTGGTTTGGAAGGCATTTTGGACCTGAAAGACTCTAGAGGACATAGATAAATGTTATCTTAAACATAGTATATATTTCTTTTTTTAAGAATATATATTAGTTGCAACTTATAATAGCAGGCATAAATAGAAACAGTGTAAATGAAACAAACATAATTAACAGCAATTAGGCTAATTACAGTTGAGTATACATGCTTTATTTTCAACTATAAACAAAACACGTCAGACAATTAGAAAAATTTTTAAATAACCAAAAAAACAATGCTTTTTATCCCACAGTTTTGGGATTTCATAGATAATCTGTGATACCTCCAAAACTCTATCAGATTGATGCAATAATACCTTAATGTAGTTCAAAGGCACCAGAGTTATTTATATAAATAGTATTATTTGCAGTTTTCCAATGTCTTATCACTAGCAGATTTGCTTAAATCCTGTGCAATTAACCATTGTGACCATGCATTCACATGACCAAGTTTTCCCCCTTGAAAACTGGTCCACGTGTTGTTCAAATTTACCGGCCTCAACGGTAAACAGGTAGAGAAACGATACAGATATCTATTCAGCTAGGAGTCCCTGCCTCCAAGCAACATAGTGTCTCGTACTACACTCAGTGGCCAAGAGTCACGGAAAGGCATGTCCCAGTGCCAGTTGTGTTGGATATGACGTTCAGTGTGACGCGATGCGGACTAGTGTTGCCAGGATATCTGAGCAGGCTGATGCAGACAAGTGTCTCGTGAACATGGCAGCACGTTGCGAGTTAAGTGACATTGAACATGAAATGAAAATCGGTGCAAGAGGTACGGGGCATAGCATTTTGGAGATTACCTGGGAATTTGGGTTTCTAAGGTCAACAGTGTCTTGGGTGGATCTGCAATATCACAGAGACAAGGTTGGCAGCTGCATAAACCAATGCACCGGTCGACCACAAGTGTTCGATGAACGGACGTCACGTCACCTCCACAGAGTCGTATGCCAAGAACTGCACCATATAGGCTTCAACAGTCAACACCCGACCCGTATCCCTTTGCTGATGCCGCAACACAGAGCTCGAAGACTGGCGTGGGCCTGCGACAATCATTTTTGGACCATGGAACTGTGGCAGCATGTGGCATGGTCTGATGAATCATGGTTCCAGTTGTACAGAACAAATGGGCATGTATAGTGTGGCATATGCCCCATAAAGCCATGGATCCTGCAGGCCAACAGGGATGTGTCCAGGAGGTGGCTCCGTCATGTTCTGGGCCATGTTCACATGGTCACAATTGGACCCCATTGTCTGGGTGCAAGGATCAATGACCGTTGCTTGATACATGCAACTTATGGAAGACCAGCTGCATCCCTTTCTGGTGTTGGAGATCCCTGATGGGGATACTGTATACCAACAGGACAATGCAACATGTCATTGCTCGTTGGTGGCACGGGTCTAGCTTAATGAACACACCAGTGACCTCACGACCCTCGATTGGCCTGCCCGATCACCCGACCTCAACACCATAGTGCATTTATGGGATGCTGTGGATACCAGTGTCCGCTCCATGGACCCAGCACCAACTACACAGGACCAATTGTGGACTGCAGTGCAGACTGCATGGATCAATATCCCTCCAGAACTCTTCCAACACCTTGTACCTTGAGTCCTTGCCTCCTCATCTTGCTGTAGTTATCAGGGCTCACGGAGGAGAAACCCACTATTAACGGCGCATCCGGTACCTTCCCATGACTTTTGGCCACTCAGTGTACAATAAGTACAGGGCTGTATGTCCCTGTCTCACATTTCTCCGTTTATCAGCAAGCTAATTCTCCCTCTCTGCACATTTCACAGTGGATGTCTGGCACCCAAACAATGCCACATACTCTCTTATGAAGCTCATCCCCCTATGGACAAGACACATGTAAGACAGCATTCCACCAGGCCTGAGGGATTTGCCCACTCTTTTAGAAATCCAGGAGATCACCCGTTTTTTGAGGAAAATTTGCAAGTGTAGTTTGCTATCACTAATACAACCCATATCCAGAGGTGAGATTGACTGCCAACCTATACCACATATATTGTTATTTTTAACATAGAAGTCTATGGAGGGAAGGGGAAGAGGCTCCCAAATGGAAAGAGGAGAAGAATACTTTGGGGGAAATTTATAACACTATCTTAAAGAAAACCCTTCTTTGTTGCAACCAATTACAGAATTGCTTTAATTTTTCATGCACACTCTTTCTTTTAGACAGTGTTACAAATCTCCCCATTATACGTTAAATAATCTTTATTAAAGTCTTATTCTAGAATACATAAAATGAACATGTTCTAAAGTACTTTAACCATAAGAAGCAAAACATTGTTTTGCAGATGGAAAAAGGTTAGAAAGCTATTAAGACCTTTATTAAAATGATACAAAATAATTCCACAAATATTAAAGGCAGTGAAAAGTTCATGTCCAATGATCAAAGCTACTATTGTTATGCCTGCCGTCAGAATCTATTCATTGGCTAATATGTAGTAAATAATGAATGACCTTCTTGTTCTATCATAGTACCTGGAAGATAACAGATGAAGAAATAATCCATTTGACTTTCTGTCTAATACTATGTAAATATATGCACTGAGAATATTGAATTATTGAAAGACGATTCCTACTGAACTCCAAACGCTATGTTTCACTCGAAGGGGATGTCCCAAAACAAGCCATTTAGAAAAAGGATTATATCTTAGTCAGTAAAAGTTAGATAGCCGGGAAACACAGGAATCAATAGAGCTGAACACACTGGCCCGGATTTACTATTGTGGTTATGATTAGACATTGGCATAAACATGACACAATGTGACGCATCTTTGGCGCAGTGTGGTGCATCTTGGTGCATCTATCTTGGGTTAAAATATTTTGATAAGCTACACATGGTGTGGATTCTCAGAAAATGGGCATGGCTTAAAATTAACACCTTGCGCCGAAAGTGCAGCAACATAGAGTTGAACAATTTTGGCTTAAAGTAAGCCAGCTAAAGGGCAGTCTAAATGTGAACTAAACAGTCCAAAAATTGCCAGATTTATCATCCAATAACTGAGAGCTAAGTTAGCACTAACTATTGATAAATCTGTGCCCCAGACTTGACTGTTTCCTCTGGTCCCATTCACAGCCTTATGCATTTGCACCTAAATGCACTCTTCAGTGCAAATATATTTCTAAGTATTACAATATGATTCTGAACATTAATCATTGAAAAAGGGCAAGTGAAAGAAAACTGAACACCCAATCCATAACACTTCAAAATAAATGACACAATAAAGTCAACTGCATTCAGTCAAAACCTAAAAGTTAGGAAATGTCACAATCAAGAATGTTACAAAAATGCTCCAATGCCAGATTAGTAAGAATTAACATTAAGAGGGTGTTCACACATGGCCAGTGTCCGCCCAGTGTCACTCCACTGGGTTTCTATCCTCAGCCCCGAGAAACTGGACAGGGGACGGCTTCCTGGTGGTCAGTTTTAAAACCCATTCATTTAAATGCTTTTTTTAAAAGCAAACCACCCGTGTCCACCTGCAGCCCCTCCATGGGAAAACCTTTTTTTTTTTTGGCCAGACACAAAGTAGTGCATGTTTGCCTTTCTGTCCGGCCAGAAAAAACGGTTTCACCGTGGGGAGGCCACAGGCAGATATTGGTGGTTACCTTTAAAATGCAAGTTTTAAAGCTGACCGCCGGGAAGCTGATCCAGGTCCCCTGTCCAGTTTTCCCGGGGATGAAGACGGAAACCAGGTGGAATGACACAGGACAGACACTGAGCACAATTGTGAGCGCCCCCTAATATAGTAACATAGTAGATGAGGTCAAAAAAGAAGGCAAAATAAAAAAAAATCCATGAGACTGGTGCTAATTGCTCCTTGTCTGCCAGGGAAACACGTTGTTCATCATTTGAATAAAGCTCATCTTGCATTAAGAATACTACGCATTAGTGGAATCTTTCTTTAACCTTAATCCTCAAGTGTGTGGTACTGTGTGCAGACACGCGTATCTAATCCTTTGACGTGTGGTACTGTGTGCAGATACGTGTATCTAACCCTCCCTGTGTGGTATTGTGTGCAGTAGCGTGTATCTAATCCTTCACCAACAACGTGTTTCCCTGGCAGACAAGGATCTTAAAAATCTAAGCACTAGCTGACCCGAACTATTCCACACCCAGCTTTCCATGCTCTCAGTCCTTTTTTTTTTTTTTTTTTTTTAGGCACCGCCCCCTGAGAGGCTGGCTGCCTTGATGCAGTGCTCCAAGCTGGGAGCAAACTTTTCTTTCCTTTTTCACTCTTTTTCTCTGTATCTTCAAGAATCCGGTAACCAAGCAATCTAGCACTATGAATTTAGCAACTATAAATCGAATGGAAGACCCTGTGGAGTTTTTTTGTTCCTTTTGTTTCCATTGTAAAGCATGGACTCAAGACCTGGTTCAGCTGGTTTCCACATGTGCCTGTTACCATCCCCCAGCTAGGACAGCATGGCTCAACATGCGGCATGGAAGAGAAACCTACATAGAAATGCGGCTTCTTCGTTCAAGGAGATGATTTCTGGCGTCAATTGCTGATGTGTGAAGATGCTACAGCTGACTGGTATTTCTTTCTATTACTGTGGACACGTGGGACACTGTTACAACCTGGGAACCTACCATCACCCACCTACCCCAGGAGTTATGAAAGCTTGGCAAGAGAGCAGCACCATGTATACCTGGATGGTCTCTGACTTCCTTGGGGCAGTAGAACACTGTGGTAAGGAGGAGGAGGACGGCTTGTGATGAAGGACATTTGGGGCATTTTTTTTTGTGGTTAAAAGGACAATAGTGCTGATGCAAGATACCGAACTATCAGCTGTGAGCAGGAGATCTCACCACCTACCAAAGGAACTACCACATGTTATCATGATAGCTGCATATGTCCCCCACCTCTGCAAAATTTCTGCTTGTTATATCCACATGCTGTGAACCCCCTCCTCGTGTCCTACAACCAAGTCGGCTGTATTATTATTATTATTATAATTATTATTATTAACATCAATTTAACAAGTCAGCACACAGTACTACACGCGGGAGGATTAAATACACAAGTCTGCACACAGTACCAAGTGCCAGAGGATTAGATACACGCGTCTTCACACAGTTCCATGCGCCAGAGGATTAGATACGCACCACTTCACATAATACCACACGCCAGAGGATTAGATACACGGCTCTGCACAGAGTACCACATATTAGAGTTTTACTCCAGCTTTCCATAGCAACCCAGCCATTTTTCTTAACTGCCTTATGTCAGCATTAAAGGGGCAGGGCGCTGTCGATGACACTGATACACAAAGTCACATACACACAGCTTTACTCCAGGTCTCCATAACAACCAATCGCAGGTTTTTCACTGATAGCCAAATTGAGATACTTATGGAAACACACAAACAATATGCAAAATACACCAGTGCAAAACTGGACAATTCTTATGGGGCCAATACACAAACAAATAATTAAACATACCTGTGCGGAGCCGGGTCTTACTGCTAGTTGATTATAAAGTGATGATGCACCCTAGCAGCATACCGTATATACTCGAATATAAGCCGACCCGAATATAAGCCGACCCCCCTAATTTTACCACAAAAAACTGGGAAAACTTATTGACTCGAGTATAAACCTAGGGGGGAAATGCAGCAACTACTGGAAAATTTCAAAAATTAAAATGGTCGGAGTTTTTGGGTGCAGTAGATGCTGGGGAAGGGGAGGAATTCAGTCTGGAATTCAGTCTGGCTGAATATAGGGTATCTGCAGTGCTCCTATTAACCCCTTCCCAATGGAACAGGAGCACTGCAGATACCCTATATTCAGTAGACCGGGCACTGTCAGACACAGGGATATCTAATGTGTTTGTGTTTCACAGTAATTTTCTACTTTTGTGTCTATTCTAGGGAAAGGAGTGATTTAGAACTTTTATTTTTAAAAAAAAAAAAAAAAAAATTTGCACTATTTTATGGGAGATTATATACATTAATATGGTGGCTGTTCATAGACCCCCCCCCCCTCCTCCTAAAAAAAAAAAAAAAAAAAAATATTTTTTTTGCTGACTCGAGTATAAGCCGAGGGGGGCTTTTTCAGCACAAAGACTGGGCTGAAAAATTCGGCTTATACTCGAGTATATACGGTAGCCTAATTTTACAATATGGGTATACCCCTTTATATGATATCTTATTATGGATTTGTGCTGAATTACATTACTTACCCATGTAGTGGCAACAGTTAACCGGGGTTCATGCCAGCCATTTTCAGGCTCCTTCTGAAAACATGTCAGAATACTACAAGCGCTACTGTACAATTCAGTAAACTCTTCTTCTTTTACATTTAGGAGCCATTTTATATATTATTTTATGATTTCAAGCAAATTAACAATTCTGTATAAGAGGAAACTGGCCTTGGGCGACTTTGGCTTCTTGAATTACCATGTCTCTTTCTGAAATTGGGTCATATAATTTGGCGGTGCTTCAGTGAACTGAACAGCACAGGGGTGAAAAGGCAACTGCTCCGAGATGCACAAATTAACCTTTAGTAAAACCTATACCCCCAGCCAGGACTTGTATGGTCAAGCTCGAAATGCAAGTCTGAGTTCCATAAACTGAAGCAAAATAAGAAGTCAAACTCTTCAGCAGTCAATCTAAGTGTATTGCCCCAAGGGACCTGCAACGCTACTAAATGCACTGATTTGTGCCGGCTTGATTACAGTAGCTCATAAATGATTGAGATGCTGCGAATCCTGTTTCAATTGTTTGCAAGATGAATCTAATATATTTTCATATCATTTTGCATATATTCATAACATGCAGATTGGAGGCTCTCAGTATTTCTGTATGCAAAGCAGCTGCTTTTTTATTTCATTTTCCCTTGTTTTTAGTAGGATTCTGGTATTGATTATTATATTCATCTTTATTTTCACTCAATTCATCAGTGTCAGAAAAATAGAAAAGACTGGACATATTTAAACAAATTTCCATATATGCAATCAAAGGCGCAACTTATGTATAATGAATATAGTTTGTGTCTGATCAGCGCAGAACATTACCAGTAAGTCAGTCAAAGAGAAGGCTGACAGTGATTTCTTATTCATTATGGCTACCTTTATTGCTTCTTTTTATTATGATATTTTTGTTCTCTGGAGTAATAAAATCGCTATTCCATTGAACAGTAATACTTTACAATAATTGAATATTTATAGATTTTTTTTATCCTAGATAGACTCTAACAAAAGGGGCAATTTCATATATTCTATTAATAAAAAGATGTTTTATTAATATACTCATCATTCTGTAGGCACCCAGAATTTCTATTTAAAGAGTATTTCCTATGACATAACAGATACAAGTAAATACAAATCCTTGGATTGCTATCTTCTGTGAAGTTCAGCCATTTCTGTTATATTCGCATGAAGCTGGGTGACAACAATAATGGCTGCAGTTGCAGTCTCTTTACTTTGTTGGACTCCTGAATGACACATGGAACCTTTAAGGCAGTACATAGAGGCTATATGGCTCCATAGTATAGAACCACACTGGTTCAATTTGCGACTAAACAGGCTCCATTAGGTGCCATATGTACTGAGCTGTTGGATAAGCAAAGTCTCCAGGGGAGAATACTGCCATATGTTCAGCATCTAATGGAGCAAGAGTCAATTTTGTTCTCAGTTTTCATTCCTGCATATGAACCCATAGACACACAGAGGTATAGTAGAGGCATGGGCTTATACAATGGAATGGTTAAACTGTTAAAACCTTGTCTTTGCAGTCCTCCCATCCCACCACTGCTGTACATGTGATGATGATTTATCATCATGCCCAATGTCCTGACTGCAGTAGTGGCATGACAGGTTCCTGATGTCCCAGCCCGATGATGCTACTGGCTCTAAGAACCAGGTTACCTGTATACCCTTGACTATATCCTTCTACCCAAAACCCTGGTCTCATGCATCAATTTGGCAGTTAAACAGATTAATATAAGAAATGCTGTGCTGGGAAAGGGACAGGACTTTTCTATGAGTCCTGACAGCGTCTAAACAACATGATATAAGATAAGATATTCCTTTAATAGTCTCACCATGATACAGCAGCATGATAATACAGATACAGGATAAAGATACAGTAATATATTACAGGATAATAACAGTAATATATTACATAAGGAGACACACATAGGCTGAGAAAATACTAGGAATCAATAGCAGCTAAGGAAAAAAAAAGATGTAGATTATGTAGTAAAAAAAACCCAGAAACTTACTCCAGCATGCCCAATTATGTATAAAATTAAACTTTTACTTCAAAAATTTAAAACCATAGTACAGACATGGTTAAAGGCACGTACAAAAAACAGATAAGCTTACGCGTTTCGGGAACAAGGATGGGGTCCCTTATTCATAGCTATAAATAAGTAAATAAGGGACCCCATCCTTGTTCCCGAAACGCGTAAGCTTATCTGTTTTTTGTACGTGCCTGGATCCATGTCTGTACTATGGTTTTAAATTTTTGAAGTAAAAGTTAAATTTTATACATAATTGGGCATGCTGGAGTAATTTTCTGTTTTTTTGACTATTGTCTACCCCGTGAAACAGTCCGGGGGTTTCTCTGTGCAGCCCATTTGCTCGTTCAACAGATCTAGTGAAAAAGTATACAGGTCATTCCATAGTGGTCAGAGCTGCATATATTCTGCTTTATACAAATTCTGAGGGTAAATTATGTAGCCCCGACTGAGGTTGGAAGGAAGGACTTGCGATAGCGCTCCTTCTCACACTTAGGGTGAAGCAGTTAGTCACTTACAGTGCTTCCACGTGCCATCAAGATCTCATACACGGGGTGGGATTTATTTTCCCGCATGGAGCTCACCAAGGACAGTGTCCTTCTGTCACCCACCACCTGTACTGGGTCCAGGGAGCTCGCCAGGACAGAGCTGGCTCTTCTAATCAGCCTGTCAAGTCTATTTCTTTTTTTTGAAATTCTTATTCCTGTCAAGTCTATTTCTGTCCCTGGTTGATATACTGCTCCCACAGCAGGCCACACCGAAAAAGATGGCTGAAGCAACCACAGAGTTGAAAAAGGTCCTATGAAGTGGTCCCTTGACTCCAAAGGCCCTCAGCCTCCTAAGCAGGTAAAGTCTTCTGTGACTCTTTCTGTGCAGCGCATCCAGGTGATCAGACCAGTCCAGTTTATTATTGAAGAGCACACCCAGGTACTTATAGGTCTTGACTATCTCAATGCATGACCCTTGGATCTCCCCCGGAATCGGAGCACTTCTCCACTTACTAAAGTCTACCACTATCTCCTTGGTCTTCCCAGAGGTGGTTCCGCTGGCACTATTCTAAAAAATCCCAGTTTAAGTCTCTGTATTCCCTATCGTCACCATCAGCGATGAGGCCTACTATTGCAGAGTCATCAGAGTACTTTTGTAGGTAACAGCTAGATGAGTTGTGCCTAAAGTCAGCAGTGTACAGTGTGAAGAGAAATGGGGCAAGAACTGTACCTTGTGGTGCCTCCATACTACAGATCACAGTGTCCAACACATGGTTCCTGGCTCTCACATACTGTAGTCTGCTTGTAAGGTAGTATCCAGTTGGATAGGTGATGGTACACTCCAACAAAGTCCAGCTTGTCCCTCAGTAGCCCTGGCTGATTGGTGTTGAACACACTAGAGAAATCAAAGAACATTATTCTCACAGTGTTCCCTGGTTTCTCCAGGTGAGAGAGAGCTCTGTGAAGAAGATGGATGATGGCATCATCTACCCCAATGCCCGGCCAATAGGTAAACTGGAGGGGGTCCATAACAGAACACACTAGAGGGCGTAGATTTGTCACGACCAGTCTCTCTAGGACCTTCATCAGGTGGGATGTCAATGCTACAGGTTGGTAGCCGTTTAAGTCCATTGGGTTAGGTTTCTTTGCGACTGGCAACACACAAGATGTTTTCCACAGTTGTGGTACCACTCCCAGCTTTAGACTCATATTGTACATGTGCGTAATAACACCACACAGCTGTTCTCCACACATTTTAAGAACTCTTGCGCTTATCCCATCGGGTCCTCCGGCGTTGTCTGCTTTAATCCTCTTAATTTTTCCTACACACTTGAGACTCAGTGAGGATCAGATAGCCGGATGGTAATTGAGTGCAAGTTGATGGGGGTGGGGTCTTGGTGTGTGAGGGAGGGGGGGTTGACTGACATGCTGGTGAAGGCATAGTTGGGGTGAAGTCAATCTGTTGAAGAATAGATTCAGCTCGTTAAGCCACTTCCTGTCTCCTATCTGGAGACCTGCCTTCTGCTTGTGGCCAGATATTGCCTTAAGGCTATTCCACACTTTGCTGAACCTTCCTTGTCCCATCTGTAGTTCCATCTCCCACCTGTGGTTGGCATTCCCTTCTCTGATCAGCTGTCTCAACTATTTTGGAAACTCCCCAAGCCATTTTTGTCACCAGATCTAAAGACTCTCTTTTTCTCCTTGAGAAGAGCTTTAACCTCAGAGTTGATACATGGTTTGTTATTGGAGAAACACCTGACCCTTCTAGTTGGTTACCGTACTGTCCACACAGAAATTAATGTAGTCCTCCATGCAGTGTGTAAGTCCCTCAATGTCACACAGATGAGATTAGATAATCCTTTAATAGTTCCACCATGGGAAATTTTGTGTGTGATAGAGCAGCATGGATAATACAGTAATATATTACAAGAAAGACACATCAAGCTCATAGCAGATAGAAAAGATACTAGGAGTTATAACAACTAAAAAGAAAAGAAAGACTCAGGATCATTTAGTCCTCTGTGCAGAGTGATCTTCACTTGGCCTGATGTTGATTATACAACCTGACCACAGTTGGGAGGAAAGATCTCCGATAGTGCTTCTTCTCACACTTGGGGTGAAGCAGTCGGTCACTTACAGTACTCCCCAGTGCTATCACAGTCTCATACACGGGATGGGATTTATTCTCCAGCATGGAGCTCACCACGGACATGAATACATGAAAATACTGAATCAAAACATAGAAAGCACCCTATCTCCAAGTTCAGGGTTTCCCTCCCTATTCTATGCTGTCCATAGATAGGAGACAAAGTAAAAATATTGTAATGGTTACATGAGAAGTTGGTTTGTACAGAACATGCAGCCATTGCATTTAATATCATATGTCATAGCCTGCTCGGCCTGGAATAGAAAACTGTTATGACACATCCTTCTTTCTACAAGGATTTAAATAAAACTGAGATTGTTCTTATTTTGTAGAGATTAGCTATGCAATTTGGCAGAATTCATACATTTTGCAGATTTTATGTATGCATATTTGAGAGCTAGCTTACGTCTCATTAGAATAAGTAAAAGAGGATTAGAAATGTAGTGTATGTGTTCTGACAGGGAACAGGTCTTCAAATTTTAGTTTAGCGGCTGAATAAATTCGCACTGGTAAGATTTAAGCACACAAATGTACGTTTTGCATAATCTCTATCATCTATAATACATAATAATTATATAGTGATAGAAGAGCAACATTTATCCGGGTCCTTACATATGACAGGTGACTGCGGTCTGGTACTCTTTTCTCTATGTCAGTCTCTTATATTTTCTTTTCTTTCATTGATACATACAATAGTAATGTTTGATGATGAAATTGTTGCTAAGTTAAATAAATTAATAGTACAAGGAGTAACCCCATCAATATAAAATGGAATGAACCATTTAGTTAAGATTCAATGATCAAAATTAGAGGAACAGAACAGAAAATCAGTTTTGTTCATCATCGGTTCCTATGTATATCTCTGATGAATGCCACTGTTGGGGGAATACCGGAGTATGCTGTGTGGTGCCAAATTAAGAGAAAATGCGGTACAGCATCGAGCGCTCAGGAGATGTACAGAGGCAAAGATACTAGGTTATGTTCCAAAGCAAAATCTCAGTTTATTTGTTAACAAATTGGATTATAAAGAGAAATAATGGGGCCACACGTTGGCTCAGTGGTTAGCCTTGCAGCGCTGGAGTCCTCAGTTCGAATCCTGTCAAGGGCAAAAAAACATCTGCAAGAAGTTTGTATGTTCTCCCTGTGTTTGCGTGGATTTCCATCTCATACTCCACAAAAATGTACATTGTGAGCCCTATGTGGGGCTCACAATCTACATTAAAATAAATAAATAGAAATAATGGCTTTATGCCAGTTTAAGCGTCACAAAATACATCACATAGAAATATGTATTATAATTGATCAGAGTATATAATGGGCGTCTACAGTTGATAAATAAGTGCATCCATGAGTTAACACAAGAATATGCATGTAGTCCGCCATCTTAGCTTCTAATCATGTGAGCCTGCCAAGATGGATACTGTGGCCTTGGGGACTTCATAAAACACTTTTAATGAGATCTAACTTCTTATCACCATGTCTCTCCCGAGAGACTGGAACATAGAAACATTCTCAAGGTTTTAATAACAAAATGTATTAATAACAACCTCTGCAATAATCAGCATTTTTTCAGAAATCTTACTTGTAAATGCCACAAAAGCTCACAAAAAGTTAAACATGGACGATACAGAACAAAATGGCTGAATGAATCAATGTCTGAGTTATACATATATTCTGCCCCTCACACCACTAAAGGCATACATCACATAGGTATATACCCCTGAGGTCTATAACACTCTTTAGGCCTCCATCAGGCAATATATGCTCAACAGTGGATCTCACACAGTATTATATGCTCCACAGTAGCCCCCCCCCCCACAGTATTACACACGTGGACAAAATTGGTGATACCCCTCATTTAAAGAAAGAAAACCCACAATGATCAGAGAAATAACTTGAATCTGACAAAAGTAATAGTAAATAAAAATTGTTGACAAGCCACAAAGCATCTGGGAGAATGTCTCATTGTATTTTTGCTACATTTTTCTCTGATGTTTTTCTTCCCACAGATAAAATTGCTATGTTCCACAGTATTTTCTTTCTGCACCTTGTGTGAATGGGATTTTCTAGGATGTCATTCACTTTGCTGGTAGTAATAGGCTGAGGCCCCACATGGCACAAACGTTGCAGTTTGGCTGCAGCACAAATGCCGTGGCAATAACCGCAGCATTTTACAGTCTCTGCAAAATCTAGCAAACCCCATCCACACATTGCATCAAAATACGTGCAAAGGACACACTGAGGTTTCCGAATCCGCTGCGATTTTGGAAATAGCAGCATGTCAGTTACACCTACGGAAACGTTGCTGGTTTCCCTATAGGTAAAATGAAAGCAGAAAGAGTTTCAATGATAAGCACTATGGGAAAAACCGCAATGCATTGCCGCCGTAGTTTTTCTTGCAACTCTTTTTGCTGTGTCCAACTATGTGGGGTCTTAGCCTGAAATGAAAGTTTTTTTCTGCTGTGTTTCCACAACATGAAAATACAGGGCTCTGGCCTAATGCTAAGGCCCTACATTGCTAAAATGCCGCAATTTGGCCTCAGCATTTTACAGTATCTGCAAGGTGGATGGGGTACTGGCTAATCCCATCCACACACTGCAGAAAAATACACGTGCATTATGCAAAAATGAGCAGCGTTTACTCCGTGTGCACGGGCCCAAAGTGTGCAGAAGAAAACTGTGGACTTTCTGTGAAAAGTGCTGCAGGAAAAACCGTGGTGCGTTTCCACCGTGGTTTCTTAGGGGGCGTTCACACTACCGTTGGTGTCCGATTGCAGTGTCCGTTGCTACTGTCCGTTCAAGATTTTAGCAACGGACACTAGCTGTGTCCGTTACAATTTCCATTCATTTCAATGGGATTTCATCTGTTGTCAGTTTGTGTCCGTTTGTGTCCTTAAGGGTCCGTTAACAACCATGTCCGTTTTTTCAAGCGGACAGAGAAATCACACATGCAGGATTTTTTTGTCCGTTTGAAAAAACGGACAGAAAGTGTCCGTTTTTTTTATAACATTGAGGTCTATGGGCAACGGACATATAACGGACAGTAACTGATTGCCATCAGTTACAGTCCATTATTTTCTGTCCGTTTATTTTCTGCACATGCTCAGAAAGCATAAACAGCAAAAAAGAAAAAACGGACAGTATAAAAAACGGACACTAACTGATGCTAACTGATACTAATGTGTCCGTTTTTTTTTAACTGATCCATTAAATGGATCAGTTAAAAAAACGGACACATTAACATCAGTTAGCATCAGTTAGTGTCCGTTAATGTCCGTTTTGATAGGTGTCCGTTTTTTTTCTTTTAAACGGACACCTTCATAACGGACACCAACGGTAGTGTGAACGCCCCCTAACACAGCGCTTTTTCGATGCAGTTCACTACATGGGGTTTTAGACTAAAAGTATATAAACCAAGAATGAGCACATAAAAGAAATGAAAATGCTATTTCAATTTGAGTTATTGAATAATCCACTTGACCTTTTCCTGTTGAGTATTAACCTTTCATATCATTTGTTACATGTAAAAAAAACCATCAAGTCTAATATTTTCCCAATATATAATACAATTAGAGTGACTTACAACACTTTATGTCACAGTTAATTGGATTATGTAAATGGTCTCCATGCCGTAAACTATGACATATGTATATAAAAATTATCTTATTAGACTTTTAACAAACATCAAAGAGTTACTTTGTAACTGTGTCCTTTTCTACTTTGATACAGACACGGCTTCTTTTTCTGAAAGTCTTTTTATAACCCATCACAGACAATTGGAATCATATGATTAAAGGCAACACAGCTTTTGCTGAATTGTCACAAATACAAATGATTTAAATTATGCACTAAACTTTACCAGAAATGCCCTAGAACTCCAAGTGGACTGCAAATCACCGCCAGACCCATGAATGCACTCATAACATAACTCTTTACGCATTGCAGGCAAAATTGTACAGAACAGATTATAAGTAAAACCGGACATAGACTAGACTAGACATATGAACTCGCTGTATCTGACTTTTTAAGCGAACATAGTTGAACTAAGATTCTGTAAGGCTGGGGCCCCACATGGTGCAAAAGCCGCGGACTGGTTGTGGCAGAAACACTGCGGCAAAAACCGCAACATTTTATAGTCTATGCAATGTGGATGGGATGGTGAATCCCTTCGACACAGCAGGAAAATACCAGCAGTAGAAATGCTGCAATTTCCAAAACCGTTGTATTTTTGGAAATCGCAGCATGTCAATTTTAACTACGGAAAGGCTGGCGGTTTCCCTATTGGTGTGATTGAAGTAGAAAGTCTACAGAGAAATACTTTGTGGACCTTCTGTGAAAATGGCTGTGGGAGAAAAAAAAATTGCAATGCGTTTCTGCTATGTTTTTTCCGCATTGCATTTTCGATGCAGCATCCTAAAACTGTAAAGGGAGACAAATGCCTTGTTACCCTCAGTAAATGTGTCATTTAGAATTTATGAAATATTAGGAGGCTGTTGTGTGTTATAATATTACTGTGCTCTACCAAAATTGAAAATTTCATAAGTACCTACCCTACTATATAATTAAAGGAGCTGTCCCATCTCAAAGATCCTATCTATAGTAGTAGCTTATGTAAATTGAAGACTTTTCCTAAATATATTGCTTTAGAAAAGCTGCTTTGTTTGTCTGCTATGTGCACTTAATCTTTCAATTGTTTATACAGCGTTGCTATAAATACGGACCTGTGTGATAGGACAAGTGACATCACTTACTTAGTGCCAGCAGGACAATCAGTTCAGCTAATTGCAGTTTTGTAATAAAGCGGAGTCTGTTATCTTTCTATGTAAATACACAGATAACACGGAGTCTATTCTGTACAAGCTTGTGCATATTATCTGATCTGCATAAGTATTGTGATACTTGAGTGTTCTGTTTAGCGAGAGGGAGGGGGAGAGAGAAATATAGGAAGTGAGAAGAAGTGACTGCATGCAAACTTCTGAAACAGGGAGATGGGAAAACCCCTTTAAGGAAACAGCAAGGATTATGATATTAAAGTGATGCATGCATGTAAGATAGCACAGACAAGAGTAACAAACACAACAAATGATTGTGCAAGTTTAAATCCAACATCTCATCTCTGACTCTTGTGTTTACTGAAATTCACCATTTGGAGGAAGTTTAAGGCTGATTGCGAAAGTGGAGCTTTTTCCACTGTGGAAACGCTGCGGCAAAAAATGCTGTGTTTTACAGTACCTATAAAGTGGAGATTCTGGCAAAACCCATCCACACATTGCAGAACAACATCAGCAGCAAAAAAGCTGAATTTCAAAAATGTCCATGCTCTTGATCGCAGCATATCAATTATCCCATAGAATGTAAGCCCTCGCGGGCAGGGCCCTCTACCCCACTGTACCAGTCGGTCATTGTTAGTATTATATCCACCTGTATATTCTGTGTATTGTATGTAACCCCCAAATGTAAAGCACCATGGAATTAATGGTGCTATATAAATAAATAATAATAATAATAATAATACATGTGGAAATGCAGGTTTTTTCCATATAGGAATAATATGGGCAGAAAGTTCACAGACAAAAGGTTTGCAAAACACTTAATGAAAACACTGCAGAAAAAAAACAGAATGTGTTTTTGCTGGGGGTTTTTTCTGTGGCATTTTTTTTTTTTTTTTGCAGCGTTTCGCTACCTGGGGCCTTAGCCTAAGGCCTGGTTCACATCTGTGTTTGGCAAATCTTTTTGAGATCAGTATTTAACATCTTCAAAAACTGATTTCAAACGGTCTGGATGAAAACCCATTCATTTCAATAGGTTTTAAAAGTAATCCGTATGTAATCAGTTTGTGCTATTCCGTCTTGTTTCAGTCTTTTTGTACGGGGAAAAAAGCAGAACTTTGTCTGAACATGAGGACAGAAAAGTAGTTCACGATCTACTTTCCTGTCTACTTGACTCATGCAGACATGGTGCTTTCACTGCACACCGCTTACCAATGCGTTCGTTAGTCCATTCGGGGGGTCCCCATGTGGACTCCCTGAACAGATTACCAAACGCAGATGTGAACCAGGCCTCAGATTGGTCAGAATTTGACATCCAGATCCCACCCTGATCAGTTGTTCCCATTCCAGATATACACCCTGAAGCAAATTCTCCAATGCCCCCACTATAGTGTACAGAGCTCTTTGCACTGCATATCGCTTCCGTTCTATACACTGTAGCAGTGGCACCTGGAGCTGCAGCTCTGCCCCCATTCATTTGAATCAGAGAAGCAATATAATCAGAGAAGTGCACATAATATGGCTTCCAACAGCCAAAGCAGCTGATTGTTTCGAGGTAGATTTAGGCTAAAGCACCACTTTTCAGAATCACATCAATTTTTCAGCTGCAGGAACACAGTGAAACAAATGCTGCATTTTACTGTACAGTTCAAGCAAATTGACTGAGATTTCATTTCATCTCATCCACACATTGTGGGGGGAAAAATCTGCAACAAAAAAGCTGCTTTTCTGCAATGTGGAGTCTTAAGTCTAAGGCCGGTTGCAGATGACTATGCACTGCCGGCTGGCCGGTCATGAATTAAATGTCACCCGTGTACCACCCATGCACTAGCCATGCTTCTACGACCCCTAAATGAATAGGAGCCACTGAAGCAAGGGCCGCAAAATAGGACAGGAATAGAACCTGTTCCAGATTTTGTGGCCCAGACTGTTGGCCCACACACTTGTCCGTGTAATACACGGTCATGTGTACGGGCCCATAGAAATGAATGGGTTAGTGTGCCATTGTGCTATCCATGATAGCACACTGTTCACGGCCTTAGACCGGTTGCAGATGACCGTGTATATTTTGCGGTCCGCAAACTAGTAAACAGTGTTCCTTTTTTGAGGACGGAGTGTCATCAGTGTCTCTTCAACAACAGTATGTCTCTTATTTTCTGCTATGTGTGTATGAGATTAAAGAAAATCTTATTCACTTTGCTGGATAAAACTGGAGCATTCACTTTTGTTTAATCTCAACCACACATTGTGGAAAATAAAAGTTACAGGAAAGTGGCATTTTCAAAAACACATTCATTTTTAAAAAGTGCAGCATGTTGATTTTAGCTGCAGAATCGGAAGTGGTTTCCCTATATATTTCTTAGGGGAAGTAAAACACAGAGAAAAACAAAAAAAGGCAATGAAAAATGCTGTGGAGAAAAAACAAAAAAAAACCAAACATTTCTGTTGTACTTTTTAGCTGCGTTTTGCTAAGTGATAGCCTAAATAGGGTCTTTCACAGATACCAGCCATTAGGCTAAGGCCCCACATAGTGCAGTGGCCACACATCGCAGTTCTTTACACAGTGCTTTGCACAGAATGTTCACAGAGGTTACCTCTACGGACTTTCTGCTTTAATTACATCTATAGGGAAACCGACGGTGTTTCCATACATACAATCGATACGTGTGCACACTGCATAATTTAACGCAAAGTAGAGGTGGGATTCGCTAGAATCCCAGCCACTTTGCTGTGATTGTAAAACGCCACATTTCTTTTGGCGGCGTTTCCGCCACATGGGGTCCCAGTCTTACATTGCACATTCTGAGAACAGGGGTAAAATAGACAAGCTTATTGTGTAAACTATGTAGGGCTCTGAGTTTTAGCTACAGCATTTGGATACGATTTAGATGAATCTCATCCACTATGCTAGTACTGTATATTTGCAGTGGACAACCCACTGTGAGCTTGTCCCATGTGTCTCTGGCCTCATAGCGCAGGATGAAAGGTAATGCCAGACCAGACAATGGTAGATGGAAATAAACATAATCTATTACAGGTTCTGCCGAGAAACACACTAATATTTATTTCACAGTAATAAACAGCAATGTGTGTTTGTTTTATATGCCTTGGAATAAATTAAAAGAAAGCTTATAAAAATAATAGAAATATACCACCTGCTATTAACATAACAGTATATGTAACTGACCAGGGTATTTTTACCACCGCGCGTTCCAAATGAAATGACTAAGTGTACTAAAAACAAATCAGAGCTATGAATCAAAAATCCAAGGGAATTATACAACCTGAGAACCTACTATTGAGAAGCCAGAAGCAACAAGATGTGCTAATAAGAAGTATTAAATTACAGTCTGTATGACTAATAATGGAATAGAAAATGCCACCAAACAATATTAATAATCCTAGTCAAAGCAGTAAGAGCATTAGGAACACATAGGAAAGTGAAATATCACTATGTGCCGTTACAGTTGATTGTAACCCAGGGCCGCTGATTAATTTATCCTAATTATTTTACCTGCTCGCATAGAAGAAACAAGCCATTTAACTCTTTCACTGCTCCTGTGTTAAAAAGTCAAAGATGTTAAATTGAATGCGGTATTCCCATCTTGTGATGATATAGGGCTAGGATATGTCAACATCTCCTAAGGTTTGAAGAGATCCCTTCCCAAAAACGGTTAGACTGTTCCCATTTATTTCTTACATGTATGTGCTCTATATATGACTAATATGTTCTGTATATAAGACTGTGGCACTGAGTGCATTGTGCAGGTGTGAACTGTGATTTATATAATTCGTCATCGCAAAAAACATGTTCACTATTGCTGTCATTATTGTGCATAAGTATAGTGTATTGTGTATGAAGGCTGGAGTGGTTCTATACTACTGCATTGTAAAGAACAAGGTGCTGGGGGAAAAAAATCACAGCATGTTACTTTTGGCTGTGGAATCACTAGTGTTTTCCACTATATATTAAGACCCCATCCACACATTGCAGAAATATATCCGCAACGGAAAGCTGCATTTTACACAACGCATAAATACCATATTGAATAGTGACTACAGAATCACTAGCATACTGTTTTCCCCTTCCCCACCTTCAATGCTAGCCTAATGAAGACTCCCACATTTGCCATCTAGTACACCTATTATATTCTGTGAGAGGCATGGTATAAAGAGATTTCTGTCAGCCTTAGGGAACGTTCACACTGAGTATACGCCAGCTTATTCTGAATGTAAAACACGTTCAGAATCAGCGGCGTATAAAGCAGTTCCCATTCATATCTATGGGAGCCGGCATATGAGCACTCCCCATAGAAATGAATGGGCTGCTTTTTTCACTACGAGCACTCCCATTGAAGTGAATGGAAAGTGCTTGCGTGTACGGCTAGCTCTGCTCATGCCGAGCCGTACATGCGAGCACTTCCCATTCACTTCAATGGGAGTGCTCGTAGTGAAAAAAGCAGCCCATTCATTTCTATGGGGAGCGCTCATATGCCGGCTCCCATAGAAATGAATGGGAACTGCTTTATACGCCGCTAATTCTGAACATGTTTTACGTTCAGAATAAGCTGGCGTATACTCAGTGTGAACTCACCCACAGGGCTAAACAGACAGTAGAACTACAGGTCACAGGAGCATTAACCAGCATTGGACTGGTGCAAGTACCCAGCTTAAGGTGGGGCAGAACCTCAGGGAAAACCCCCTCCCAAACACAGAGTTCAGACATCCAGAGATTAACCCTTACCAGCCCTGACTGGGTCCCTAACAGCTGACTGGTATCATACATTGCAATACAGTAAAGTATTGCAGTTTACCACCACACTCATGATCAAGCCCACTTGTGTTCACATCCCATTGTGGAACTAAAAATAACATATTTGAAAAAAATATATTATGTAAAGAAAAATAATAAAACTGTACATATTTATCAAGCACAGTGAACCCTGTAAAGATAAATCAACACCAAAAAAATAGCAACACCATAGCTTATGTTATAAATTTGCTACTGCATTAATAGCATGAACCCAGAGAATGTTTTCAAAAACGCAATGGTTATTGAAACCTCATCATGTCTGCTGTAGATATGTTCTGCAATGTATGGATAGGATTAGGATTGTAAAATGCTGCAGTTTTTGCAAAATCACTGTGTTTATGCTACGTGGGCCTTAAGAGCAATTTAGAATTGTTTTACATTTTCTATTACGAATCTATTAGCTTTACCAAATAAGTCACATATTAATCGATTTAAAGAAACATTCATTATGTAACAGGAAACTATACAAGCTGTCAGTTAAATAGGTGTGTTACATGTAAGCTATTCTCTCCACCCTCTTCTCAAATGCTTAAACTGAAGGGAAGCTGAATTACACAGTATTACAACAAATATTAACTTAGGCATGAAAAAGTTGGCAAAGTCACTGACTGGAGAATAAATATTATGAAAACGCCATCGTTCGTTATTTGATAACCACATCCTTAGTATTAAGCAGTTCCTTTGTCATAAAGTCAACTAAGAAACCTAGAAAAAAAAATAAACGTGAACCCCTGAGTTGTGCTATTCAAGAAGCGATTGTATGGCTAGTTGGGTTTGACAGATTGTTAGGAGGGATTGTTTATGCTAAAACTGCGCTATTGCAGTGATTCCCATTAGGGGTGCCTTGGAAACCTGCCAGGGGGCTGTGATACTCTGTGGTTGGGAAGATAACGTCATGCCTTCATGAAACATTATTTGCATCCATAGGACAATTTGGTTGGGAAACACACACTACAGCAGTGGTGTAACTAGGAATGGCGGGGCCCCATGGTAAACTTTTGATATGGCTCCTCCAGAGGGGTACATGGGTGTGCAGGCTGTATGTGAACAAGTAGGTGACATAGGGTGCAGGGTGTGTATAAGCAAGAGGAGAAATGGGGGTACAAGCAAGAGGGGGAATGGGGGTGCAAGCTGTGTGTGAGCAAGAGAGTGATGTGGAAAGGAGAATCCCCCCATTCCACCACACTCTTGCTCACCCACAGCCTGCACCCCCATTCTCCCTTCTTGCTCACACACAGCCTGCATGCCCATATACCCCTCTTGCTCACACACAGCCTGCACCACCCATTCCCTCCTCTTGCTCACATAGGGCGGAATGGGGGGTGCAGACTGTGAGCAAGAGGGGTACATGGGTGTGCAGGCTGTGTGTGAGAAAGGAAGGAATGGGGATACAGACTTTCTCACACAGAGCCTGCACAACCATGTACCCATCTTGCTGACAGTCTGCACCCCCCATTCCCTCCTCTTGTTCAAAGTCTGCACACCCAGTACCCCTCTTGCTCAGTCTGCACCCCCCATTCCCGCCTCTTCCTCACAGATAGCCTACAACCCATTCCCCTTCATTGTACACTGACCTGTACAATCCGGATAGCTCTGCCCACAAAAGACACTGATTCTATCTTAGTAGGTTAAAGGACCTTTGGTGACGTCATGTCACAGGTCCTGTGATCTACTAGGCGGCCCCTGCTTGGGTACAGTAGTGAAACCAGCAATTGCTGGCTTCACTACTGTTAAAAGATGGACTGTGGAGGAGGCAGCTCCTCTCTTCTCTGCACCCATCTTCAGGCAACACCCGATGCTGCAGTAAATAGGGCCTGTTATGCGCTGGATACCCAGAACTTGCTCAGCACTCTTGATCAGCACTCATTAGCATTTGCCTAGTTACACAGGCCAATGAAAACTGAATGGGGGAAGAACTTTCTCTAATATGGTTGCTTTTCCCCCATATGGCTGCATTATCAACAGCACTGCCCTGACTGCATACAATGATGTGCTATCCATAACCTGCATCTATTATGGAAAAGATGTAGTCATCTGACCAGCGAACGATTACTTATTAGTCACCAGAACGGCAGTTCTATTAGACAAGGCTACTACATACAGCAAGTATTCCTAATAACAACCAGAATATTTGTCCTTTAGTATGTTTAACCAGGTATTTGGTCCCTTCCAGGATTGGAAGTTTTTGATCACATGGGGCAGATAAGGACTTGAATTATACTTCTTTCACTGGATGTTCTCAGTCACTTTGAACCTTATTTAAAAAATATTTATAGATTTCAAAAGCTGAAAATTTTTCTGCTGGATTATGTTATTGTGAATTTAACTTACACAGGGCATCTGTGCACAGAAATGGATTTAGGGACTGCAAACTGTCAGCCAACCTAATTTTGTATGTGTTTTCCCTTGTTGGATTACTTTGGGCCAGGATTTTAACATTTTGGCTCATTTAGTGCATTTGGGTGCATTTAAGCCATGCTTATTTCCCAATGAATCTCAGCCCATTTCCTATTAAGCAAAACTTCACTTTCAAGTTATTTTGTAAAATTTGTTCTAAAATTAGATATATTATAATGTGCCAAAAATGTACCAAATAGTTGCAACCACAACAGTAAATCTGTCCTATTGCATGCTATCTGATCTTAAGAGGATTTTCTGTTTGAATAAAAAATATATACATGCATGCAGGTTTCATCCACACATGCAGATGCATAACAGATTTTTTTTTTTTTTAATAGGCTGTTACCTGCTGGAGTAACTTCAGTGGAGGCATGTGTGACCAGGAGAGGGGATCGGTAAGTAAGGCCGGGTTCCCATGAACTCTAAAAACAGCGCTATCATTATACTTGGGGGGTCTTTTCAGACCCCCGACTATAATGATCGGATGGCTAGGAGAGGTATAGTGGGGCAAAAAAGTATTTAATCAGTCACCAATAGTGCAAGTTCTACCACTTAAAAAGATGAGAGGTGTCTGTAATTTACATCATAGGTAGACCTCAACTATGAGAAACAAAATGAGAAAACAAATCCAGAAAATCACATTGTCTGATTTTGTAAGAACTTATTTGCAAATTATGGTGGAAAATAAGTATTTGGTCACCTACAAACAATCAAGATTTCTGGCTCTCACAGACCTGTAACTTCTTCTGTAAGAGTCTCCTCTTTCCTCCACTCATTACCTGTAGTAATGGCACCTGTTTAAACTTGTTATCAGTATAAAAAGACACCTGTGCACACCCTCAAACAGTCAGACACCAAACTCCACTATGGTGAAGACCAAAGAGCTGTCAAAGGACACCAGAAACAAAATTGTAGCCCTGCACCGGGCTGGGAAGACTGAATCTGCAATAGGCAACCAGCTTGGATTGAAGAAATCAACTGTGGGAACAATAATTAGAAAATGGAAGACATACAAGACCACTGATAATCTCCCTCGATCTGGGGCTCCACGTAAAACCTCACCCCATGGGGTCAAAATAATCATAAGAACGGTGATCAAAAATCCCAGAACCACGCGGGGGGACCTAGTGAATGAACTGCAGAGAGCCAGGACCAATGTAACAAAGCCTACCATCAGTAACACACTACGCCGCCAGGGACTCAGATCCTGCAGTGCCAGACGTGTCCCACTGCTTAAGCCAGTACATGTCCGGGCCCGTCTGAAGTTTGCTAGAGAGCATTTGGATGATCCAGAAGAGTATTGGGAGAATGTCCTATGGTCCGATGAAACCAAACTGGAACTGTTTGGTAGAAACACAACTTTTCGTGTTTGGAGGAAAAAGAATACTGAGCTGCATCCATCAAACACCATACCTACTGTAAAGCATGGGGGTGGAAACATCATGCTTTGGGGCTGTTTCTCTGCAAAGGGGCCAGGACGACTGATCCGGGGACATCAAAGAATGAATGGGGCCATGTATCGTGAGATTTTGAGTGCAAACCTCCTTCCATCAGCAAGGGCATTGAAGATGAAACGTGGCTGGGTCTTTCAACATGACAATGATCCAAAGCACACTGCCAGGGCAACGAAGGAGTGGCTTTGTAAGAAGCATTTCAAGGTCCTGGAGTGGCCTAGCCAGTCTCCAGATCTCAAACCTATAGAAAACCTTTGGAGGGAGTTGAAAGTCCGTGTTGCCAAGCGACAGCCCCAAAACATCACTGCTCTAGAGGAGATCTGCATGGAGGAATGGGCCAACATACCAACAACAGTGTGTGCCAACCTTGTGAAGACTTACAGAAAACGTTTGACCTCTGTCATTGCCAACAAAGGATATAGAACAAAGTATTGAGATGAAATTTTGTTACTGACCAAATACTTATTTTCCACCATAGGCTGCATTCACACGGAGTAAACGCTGGCGTTTTTTGTGTGTTTTTTGCACATAGCGCCGCGTTTACGCCGCGTAGCGTCGCGTTAACGCCGCGTATACGCCGCGTTAACGCCGCGCTATTTAGCGGTGGCGTTGCCCGGCGTTAACGCGGCGTATACGCGGCGTTAACGCGACGCTACGCGGCGTAAACGCGGCGCTATGTGCAAAAAACACACAAAAAACGCCAGCGTTTACTCCGTGTGAATGCAGCCATAATTTGCAAATAAATTCTTACAAAATCAGACAATGTGATTTCCTGGATTTGTTTTCTCATTTTGTCTCTCATAGTTGAGGTCTACCTATGATGTAAATTACAGACGCCTCTCATTTTTTTAAGTGGTGGAACTTGCACTATTGGTGACTGACTAAATACTTTTTTGCCCCACTGTAACAGTACATAAAAAACACTGTTACTTACCTCTTCTGCGCACCGGAAGGCTTTGTGCCTATTTGGTGACGTTACATGGGCTGGGCCTGTGTCATTATGTGTTGCGATGTAAGTCCGGCTCACATGACATTTGGTACATTATTGAAGATGGCTGACATCAGCAGGTAGTGCGCCAAAGCCAGGGAGAGGTAAGTAACAGTATTTTTTATGTTTGTATCCACCCCTGGGTCTCCGATCATTATACTCTGGGGTCAGACTATACTACAGGGTCTGTTAGTTCATCTCATGTTATGGCCTAATTTTCTATAAGATCAACAAGCTGGGCATCCTCCTTGAATAATATTTGGAGCAATAGTGTGCTATCGGGCTATTTCAGAGTGGAACCTACCAGTAGCCTGCCTGTTCATAAATCTCATGAGGCTCCTTGTAAACAAGATATTTTTGCCCGAGGACTATCACTCTATCATGGTTTTTGTCTCACACTTTATTCTGAATGCAACTATTGTATGCTAAAGGACCAGAATGCTTGTGGTTTAGCTGATACAAGAACCTTCATGCCCAACGCCCATACTACAGTATATCAAAAGTTATTTAAATAATGCAGTGATGATATCAAACTATTTCCCACATTCTGGCATATACTGTTGCAGGATAGACATAGATACTTGTACTATCGATGTAGGACTACTTTATGGCTTTTTAATGTGTATTCTGATTCATTTGTGTAGTACTTAAAACTAGAAATTATAATATTTTTTAATGGGGCGCATCTGCTTTGTATTTGCTATTACTGTCACTATAATAGACATTTGCACATATACTGTATTGATGCCGTGGTTTTACTACCGAAAAGTAAATGTAAATTATTCTGAGAACAGCCAACATTTTCCAAAGCACTCAGTCACCTGTCAGGTTTGTCATATACAAGGGAAGGAGATATTCTTTCTGCCATTTGTCCCTTTATAATGTGAGACTTGTGTCTTTAATGTATTTCACTAAGAATTACCCTATCTGTCATGTGCTAATACACTAGGCATCTGTGACACAAATCCCTTAAATCTATGGGAAATGTATTTTCTTAAAAATGCACCTGTTGGTGAAAGATAGACAACGGTAAGACGTAAATCAGACAGCACAATAGAAAAGGAGCTCAAGTATTTATTCCATCTATAGAAATAAAGGGCTTCATGAACACACAGCGACATATAAGCAGGAGCAGCCAAGAAGAGTCTAGGAAAAAAAGAGAATTGTGAGAAAAGATAGGGGAGATAGTATTGATGACTTTGGTGAATGTGCTACAAGGTAAGATGCTGAAAGATGTCAGCATCAATCAGGATGCGGACGAGCATATGAACAGTACGCCTGTGATTGCTTCTTGTATGTTCTGATATGTTAGTGATAAGAGACTCAGCTAAAGAGGGATGAAACAGACAGGCTATTCAGTGCTATCTCTGTTGTCCTCTTCTTATTACAGAACCCTGCAAATGTGGCTCTACCACCAAGATGTGTCTTTTCCTTTTTCTTTTGCCATTCCTCTCATTCCATTTGTAAATGAATTCTCCTGCCAGTCACCAGGAAACGGAGAGGATATTTTTTTTCAACACATTATGGCTACTTATTGACTAATGGAGCCTAATGCATCCTTGCGTTATTTGGATTCCACTTGAAAAAAAATGTAGCCTTTGATGTGAGATAATGAATTTTATGTATTTATCCTCAACACTTAACATTTATATACATTGCAATAAATTAACCAGTTAATGTCAGTAGCAGTTACAGAAAAAATACATTGTAACAACTAGATATGCTGTTGGAAGGTTCCCAGTGGTCTTGTATATTCTCTTGAGAAGTGCAGTAAATGAATAAAAACTCCACAAACTTAGTAAATAAAAAATAAAAAATACACAATAGCAACTCAAACCAAATATATAACCCCATCATTTATAATTAACTATATAAGTTTTATATATATAAGATATATAAAGATGTAGAGCAGGATAGCAAACCAGATTGTTTTGTACTATAGGACACAGCAATTTTTTCTTATGTTTCCATCTCCGTATTTTGAAAGTCAAAGAAACATAGAAGATTGATAGGAGAAATAGACCACATGGTCCTCTACTCTGCCCTTATATTATTTTCATTGTATATTAGGAATGATGTGTTTATCCCAAGCACGCTTAAAGGGGCTCTATCATTTTTAGCTATGCACATACTTAGAAAGGCTATTCCACACCTACCTTTTGTATGTAAATTGCCTCAGTAGTGTTTGAATAAGTGCATTTTTATTCTTATGCTATTCAGCTTCTCTGTGCACCGGAAGTCTCACCGTGCACTCCTCTCTGCTATTCTCTATGTGTATGTACAGCAGAGGCTGCTGTGCTGATGACTCATCTCCCTGCTAGCATACACAAAGAATAGCAGACACAGACACTTCAGGTGCACCAAGGAAGCTAATTAGCATATGAATAAAAACTGACTCAATCAAAGACTACTGAGGCAATTTACATACAAAAGGTAGGTGTGGAATAGCCTTTCTAAAGGCTATGCAAGGATGTGATTAGTTAAAAATGATTTTTCCCAATGATAGAGCCCCTTTAAATTCACTTACTGTAGATTTCCAAACCACATCTGCTGGTTAGTTCTAAGCCTCAACTACTCTTTCAAAACAATACACACATACCCACACACACACACACACACACACACACACACACACACACACACCTAGCTTCACATTGTTCCCCTTGTTCTTGTGACTTTTCTATTATTATATACACTTCCCTCCAGAAATTTATTTCTACCATTAACATGTTAAAAAGCTTCAACCATGTCTCCCCTTTCCCTTCTTTCCACCATTTCTAGTACACCTTTGCACTTGTTCTGTTCTATGTCTTTTTGTAGCTGTTGTCTCTACAACTGGACATGGTATTTCAGATGTGGCCTCACCAGCACTCTATATAGTAGGATCACAGTCTCTTTTTTTCCTACTGGTTATATCTACAGTATATCTGTATGGCTGAGCATCCTTCTTGACTTACCTGCTGCCCGGCTTGATTGTGCACACATTTTGAGGCTGTCTGATGCTGAGTACCAATCCTATTATACCCATTTTTTGACTTCAGCAAATAGGCAAATTTACTCTTATGTCACCTACAAAAATCCTCAAAATGCACATCATTAACAACAACACTCTGAAATATCTTCATCCACCAACTGTGAATCCACTGCGTTATCTATGGATTAAAGGGGTTGTGTATAATTAGAAAACATGGTTGATTTCTGTTTCTCAGGAAATGACATCATGTCCATTGGCCACATGGCCATGCTTCGGTTCACTCTCATTCATTTTAATGGGACTGAGGTGTAGCATTGTCATGTGACCAATGGACATGAGGTCACTTCTTGAGAAGCAAAAATCAGTCATGTTTTCTAATCCTATAAAACCCCATTAATTCGTAGATAACAGAGTGGATTCATGTGACACATTTCCACACCAAATCATACATTGTATTAGTGGCTGTGCTTGTATTTGCTGCTCAGCTCCATTCAGGTGAATGAGACTGAGATACAGCATGGTGATGTGATTAATAGGGGTGATATCACTTACTTAAGAAGAGGAAGTAGAGCTCAGGATCACAGTCCTGGACAATCCCTTTAACCAATTGTATTTGTTGTTTGCAGTGTGCTGCAATAGCTTTACTAGTAAACTGTTCCCACGGAGTAACGCGCCGCTCATTTAGACACGTAAACACGTATCAGAGCGAGGCGCTTCAAAACAGATCCCATTGACTTCAATGGGTATCGGCTTACACGCGCTACACATTGAAATCAATGGGAGGCTTTATAACCCATTGATTTCAATGTGTAGCGAGCGTAAGCCGGCACCCATTAAAGTCAATGGGATCTGTTTTGAAGCGCCTCGCTCTGATATGTGTTTACGTGTCTAAATGAGCGCTGAGTTACTCCGTGGGAATGGAGCCTTATACTCTTCAGTCTGTGGAGTCTGCCTCCACTACACCTGCTCAACATTACAACACCAATCCTAGGCAATAAAGCCCCAATGCACAGTTTTTTTTTGTTGCTATCAAAGGCAGAGGAGGTTTGGAACCTTGCAGTTACTGAGTCAAGTGAGTATTGGCCACCTCTAGGCATTATGCACCTCAGCACTCATATGCAACATTATCTCTCAGAAGTAAGGGTTCTCTTTAGAACATCCCAAATATTCTTAAACTCAGAAAGAGGAACAAACACCGAGCAACCTTATAGTGTAGCAATGCTAAAGAATCACAATGGATATCCAAAAAATAGTAACAAAGGACCAATTGGCTTCTCACCTGTTGTAATTATGAAGTTGTCACAACCACAAATAAAGCAATGTATGATAACAGGCAGAGGTGGCAGCACACCCCACATACACCAATCACCAGAGGGAACGGGAAAAGACAGCTAATTCAAGGAATGGTGGAGGCGGCACTCTCAGGTCAAGAAGAATAAATACGTATGGATGGTTGAAACTTTATTGGGACAACACACCTATAAAGTTTCAACCATCCATACGTGTTTATTCTTCTTGACCTGAGAGCGCTGCCTCCACCATTCCTTGAGGTAGCGAATATTCTTAAAGGCAGACGCTAGGTGCAGATGACTAGGTGCTTATACTTTAAACTGTGTAAATGGAGATGCTTTATCATTTGCGTAACATTAACATGCCAATAACTCCAAGACTTCTCCTTCTTGGGATTGCAGTTTCAATGCTAAGGAGAGTGTGTGTGTGTGTGTGTGTGTGTGTGTGTGTGTGTGTGTGTGTACGTGCGTGTCTGTTTGCGTGTGTGTGTATGTGTGTATGACTTTAGTGATGATCATGATACATGAATGTGGTTTATTCCATTCTATATTTCTTTGACATTCATAAACAGAAAAGAAGGGCCCCTCTAGCAAAAAAGCACAGTGGACCATCATTATGGCATGGGGGGGGGGGGGGGGTTTGGATTCTGTTTTTTGTTATTGTAAAATGTATGGCATTTGAAGGATGTGCTTGACAGACAAATCAGGAGAAAAACCCAACTGAATCTGTTTTTATTTTCTTTATTTCTAAAAATACACCTCAAATCTATGGCCCAAATGTAATGTGAATGGAGGCTAACATTGTTCTGGCAGCTTCCTCAGAACCTGAGGCTACTCCCGACAGCTGGGTTGTTTACAGCACATGGTTGTCACCTAGAGGTGCAGCAAATTTTCAACACTTTACCAGAAGGTCCACCAGCTGTTAATATAAATTTAGCACTAGTTGTCAAATCTGTCTTCTATGAAGTTTATAGCACCAGTGAACTACAGTATATGTAATGAATTTGCCTCAATATTCTGTACTAGAATCACATGTCACAGTAGCCACAACATAATAATCTTTTTTCTTTTTATCATCATATTATATTTATTACTTATTCCCATTTTACTTAGTGCACCTTTTTATATTATAGGCTGCATGCACACAATTCACTATGATAACTGACTGATACCAACACATTGTCATTACACCGCCTTAGTTATTTGTTCTCTCCTATCAATGGCTGCTCATGCTTCATGTTTTTACAATAATGCTACCTTTCCATTTCTTTGAAACACTTACCGTTCTATATTCATTTGACATTTGGTCAGTGTGAGAACCAATAACTATAGCCACCATTATAGCAATTCTATCCATCACTGACATGGTGCTGTATAACTAGAAAGATTTAGGAGCACTCTGTAATGGGGACCATATAGCTACCTCTAAGTTTAAATAAATATAATATATATATATATATATATATATATATATATATATATATATATATATACAAATATATATATATATATATATATATATATATATATACAAAATATGATCATTTATATTAGATCATAGTTGGCTGGATCAGCAATTCCAATAGAGCCAACCTAGTATAGAGTGTTGGAGCTTTCTACACAGCATTTCTATTTGATCCTTTGCTTTCCTTTTTGGAGAGTCTCCTTCATCTTTTAAGTATACTTATATTGGGAAATATTTTTTGCTAATTTACAACATTCTATACCTACATCACCTTACTGTGAAAATATAGTGCCTAGAAGTCTACATAATGAAAGAAAGTGAGAATATCTTACAGATTGTGTGTAGAAACCTTCATTCTGTTTACCAGGCTTTTCCAGGACAGTAGCCTTGATGTTCAGAAGTATATCTTGACCAATGTAATATTTTGTAATTTCCTTCCTGAGTGGTTATTTAAAAATCTTGTTATACTTCACATACAGTACATGACTTCCAGCTTGTTATGTTGTGAGAAAAGCTTTTCTCAGTTTCCATCTCTCATCTCAAGATGCCTTGTAGCAGGAAATTGTTTCTTCGGCTGAGGCTATTGTAACATGGAGAAGTTGGAGTCAGCCAGGTACCAATCTTTATGTTAAGTTTCTGGCACAGAAGCCACAGGTCAGTCTCAGGTCAATGTATACTCAATGCACTGTAGCGGATTGATGGATGGAGCCAGAGATAACCTGTGTATTGACAAACTTTCTTACACATAAAGACAATGTAAAAAGTGATTGTACAAGACAACATGGACAGGTGTTGGCTGAAAAACAATTACTGCGCTCAACACTTCTTTGTACAATTCTGATGATGTGTTTGTTTAAACCAGTGTAACAAATGCTGTACATAGTGCTGTAGTCAAAAACAAAGTCTTGGCCTTAGGAGTGACCTCATAACTAACTTACCTTGTATAAGTCTAGGCAATGGGATTTTACAATAGTTAAGTTAGATCTTTAACCCATAAAATTTGATAGGACATCATCTAATGCCTTTCAGGGTGCTCAACTGTAGATACCAAGGGAAGAAGAATAAGACTATTGAATTTCCACATACCATGAGATAAAACTCCTCTAAAGGTACAAAATAGGAACTTACTTCTCTCTTCCTACTCAGAATACATGCATACTCTGCTCAGCTTGGACCAAAGCATGCACGTGAATGATGCATCTAGAGGAAGAGCTATCAGGTAAAAGAGGTTCAACATTCATCCATGCATTTTAAACAGCTTTCAGCCAAATACTTGTTCAGTAGACAGCTATCTCAACTGACTCCCCCATTTACCTGCACCAGCACTCAACTCATATGTTACTATTCCAATATCTTGCATTGGGGGAGAGTCTGGGGTCCTCATACAAACTAGATTTTCAGCTGAACCCATCTAAAATATATGACCATCTTTAGCATCTGGAACAGTCAGTCTCAAGATGTTGCCAGGATGAATGCATTAAAGGGATTCTATAATTCAAAATATGCATTTTTAAATATACCCATGTTGGAATAATATAGAAAGGCTATTCTAGCCCTACCTTGGATTTTCTTCTGCTCGCAGCCATTTTTAAATTATATAGTTTTTAGCTATTATGCTAATGAAGCTAATGAAGCACAGGGGGCGATGCCCCTATGCTCAGAGCACAGCTGCGTCATACATTTTCTAACCTTCATTCTACCTCCTAGACCTTTCCTGCATGCCCCATTCTATGTATATCAGTTGACGTAATCCCATGCATGTGCTGTCAGCTCAGTCCTAACCCAAAGTGCACATCTGTGAAGCTATGGAAACAGTGTGACTTAACTGCGCTATGCCATTTCCATAACTCCCATTCTATTCTGTGGGGTTTATAGCAACAGAGTAGAGCAGCACTGCTTGGCTATTCCCTTAAATTCTGGACATATAAATTGGGATTAGAATCAGTTATTCCTGTGAATGCTTTCCTTCACTCAACAAGTGGATGGGACACCCTGTTGATAAGTGATAAAAGTCCATTTTGGAAAAACCCCTTTAAGCCTTGAAATGTCCACATGTGACATAGCCATACTATATGCAGTTCACTTTTTGTGTATGCAAAGTTGCTAAACTGCTTCAGTTGTAGCAGAACATAACATTATTACACTATATGAATGAGTCAGTGAAGGTCAAAATACTGAATGCATTGATTGGTGTTATAGCCTTATACAATGTAGACCAGAAGGATCATTATGTCCTGGCAGACCAATTTCCCACACAACAATAAAGTAATGTATACGGTTAAAGAGGCATTAGTTATACTGCACATTAACAGCGTCTCATAGGGACTGAGTATTGTCATAACTGAAAATAATCACCCATTGAAATCATAACATGAATACAATAAGTGAAAAAAATGACAATACACATCAGATGGATGTCACCTGAGGCCATCCAGCCATCCAGTGGATATGGTAGTGTCACAACTCTCCCAATATGGCAAATGTCAAGGAAAAGAATGGTCAGATATGTTGAATTTCAGCACTCTGAATCTCATCTGAGAAAGTGTCTTGAAGCAGTTTCGCTGTACACATGAAGGCTCAGCTGAGCTGTGGGTCTATGTGGTGTCAGAGGAATGGCTATCGGCCTTAATGAACTTTTATATTTGAAAAAATAATTTTATGTAAGAAGCAATATAAACTGTCATATGCTGAAGTGCTAAAGTGCCATATGGTCACATCAAATACTGTGATATCGAACCAGCAAAATGTGAATCCCATAATCCTCATATAGAAATGTACATCCATACATAATGCTCCTATAGCTCGATGTGAAAGCCCACGCATATCACCATAATTACAGCTTCATCATTGATTTATCTCCGATTTCTCCAGTTTTGAGATCCGCCTGAAACATTTACATACATATTTATGTATGATATTAGCAGCTTGTTTCCAACCTTCAGTTTTATAATCTTGCTCCGTATTTCATTGCTATTACAGAGGCAGATTACCAATCATGGCTCTCTTGTTAGCTACTAACTGGAAACAGCTCTCTCATTTGTACGTCACTCAATAACTTCCTATTTCTCACATGTTTCTGGGGCAAGTTCCTCTTTTCCACCAATGAGGTCTTATTTGCATCTCCCTACTCACATGTTTCTAAGAATTCCAAGCTTGCATTGAAAATATTGATAGATTTCTATCATCTTGTGGGTAAAGAACATGAGTAAGTGGCATGGGATTCTGCATTACATCCTTCAGACTGGTTTCCCATGTCACAAGACTTCATGAGACGGATAATGTAACATATGGAGGTTACGGTATAATCCATTTCATTTACGGTATGCCTAGTTGTTTATCTATGACCACTTCACGTCACTGGCATGCTTGGGATCACTATGGCATGAAAGCCATTAATTATGTGACCTGCCCGGCTGTCCCTTGCATCTTCAGAGAATACAATCATACTGTATGCATCAACAGCATCTGTCACAGTCAATGTCAAGACAAGAGCTCTTTTCTATCCTTTTTCTTCATAGCAACCATCGCCTCTTAGATACTCATAAATATTTGCTGAAAGCACCGCCACCGGCTCTCAACATTCCCTGTGACCATCAGCTCTGCAGATTGTTTTAAAATGCACATTTCTTGCAGCCTTTTGACATTATTTCACCCGAGGGGGCACTTTCCCCTGCTGGCTACTCTACAGTGCATCAACTCCCTCTCTCTGTCTGGGGCCGGCTCAGTGATTGAGCAGTTTTGTGCTGATCTATTTCCTTCAGCTGCTGGCTGTACATTACATTTTATTCCTATTCTGAGTCCTTTCTACTAGACATGTGTATCAGGTGATGTAGCTCTACAACATACATTCAAGACAAGGCTCTTAGCATTGTGTATTTTTCTGAATCAGTGCTGCAAATTACTATTGTATCTGCTTTCTCACCATTGTTTTGTGCTTAGGAGCTTGACATGCACTGATTAACTAGTAGATCTAGTCCTTGGGAAATAAATTATGTGCATGCTTTTGTCACATCGCTAGCTGACATTATGACATTGTGCCATTTCAAAGAGATAGATAAATATACATAATAGTATTAGGTATAGTATTGTAACAAGGCTTACCTAAGAGGGTGTGGACCCACTGAGTCGCTACGGATTTGGCAAAATCTGGGAGTGGAGTCTAAGGGATTCCCTGGAATTCACCTTTCAACCTGTAAACAGGGATTTATACAAGGAGCCTCGAGACCACAAGAGTGTGGTCTGTCAGAGGGCTGATGTCATAGTCAGGCAAGCAGAGGTAAAAAGCCCAGTTAGTAAGACAGAAAACAAACTGGGATCTAGGACACCGGAAATCAGCAGGTACCAGGATAGGATTCCAGGAGAACAGTGTTCTGCATTCAGTGGTGAACCTAGCCTCTCTGCTGCCTGAGGCGGACGATCAAAAGACGTGAATAGAATAAGTAATATTTTGTGCAGTAATACTTACAGGAGACGTCTTCCCACATTTCCCGTCTCTTCCCTTTGGACCGCCATGACCACTTCTTCCAGCTGTGACTTAACTCTGTAAAGTTTGCAACACAGACATATTTGACTCCTCACTTCTTCATGCACCCAACCCATATATATATATATATATATATATATATATATATATATATATATATATATATATAATTTATTATGTCCCACAGTAGCCCCTGCAGCCTATATTATGCCCCCACAGTGGCACAATAGAGTGTGGGGCATAATAGAGGTTGCAGGTGGGCCATTGTGGGGCATAATAGAGGTTACAGGGGCCACAGTGGAGACTGGAAGTGTCCAGAACCAAGTCACATTGAGTCCTTGCTGTAGTGCAGACCAGACCTATACTGAGAGACTGTGCAGCTCCTGAGGGAGAGTGTTGGGCTCTTTTCAGAACCACCTGACATTGCTACAGCCCAGAGAATTGAAGAATTGTAGGCAGGGTGCCACAGGGAATTATTCGTATACAACTCCCATCATTCCTCTGACCAAGTTCAGTACAAGTAGTGCACAGTGGAACTTCAAACTATTATTCCCATCCGAGAAAATGAATTGGTTTGTTGATACCTCAGTAAAGGTACATCATTGAGTCAACCTCACTTCTGCCCCCTGAGTCATTCCTGCACTCATCCTCATGGCCTTTCTGACCATCATCATCTGGCTCAGGGAGGAGAGGACCTCTCTGAAACTGGAAGTGCCTAGGGGAACTACCACCAAGTATAATGCAAGCCCCCTCAAAATTGCCTCAACTTGGAAAGTGGGCTGGAGGAGTATGTTGAGTGTCTTTTGCCTATCATTGGCAACACAGCTACTACTATTCCCATTCTCTGGTTAGCTCCTGGTAGTTGTCAGGACAAGGAAAAGAGCAGTAGATGATGGTGAGCGTGACCACTATATCCAAAATACCTCATCCATGTTATCCATGTGGTAAAGTTGTACTTACAGTTCTATTCTTACATGCAATTGTAAATACTAAGTAGGAATCATGTGAACTAACAACTAAGTCAAGTTTCCACTGGTTGTAGATTTTTTATTAGATTTTTATTAGATAACCTGGCAAATTTTGCCATCTTCCACGCAGAAAACATTGAAATCAATGGGTTAAAAAGCCTCCCATTGATTTCAATGTGTTCCGCGTGGTAGACGGAACCCATTGAACTCAATGGAAGTCTTTTTATCAGTGCTGATTCTGCCGTGAGTTGTCGTGGCAGAATCAGTACCACTTTACTCCGTGTGAATGCCCCCTTGAAGGCAGCCATCAATCACAGCTATCATCTTATGGGTAATCCTGCATGCAGAAATGTAAAAAAAATACAAGGGGAACCTTTCTCAAAAATGTAATATGCCAACTTGGCCAATTTAGGCTGAATAGCAAGACATGAACTGCACTGCAATAAACTTGACACAAATAAAACTGCGTAGTGGGGGTCAATGACTCATGCAGTGAAAAATGGTGCAGCAGGACTATAGATACATTTGGCAGAAAAATGCATTTCAGGATAATATATTAGTGTTATTAAACCACCACTCCTTTCCAAAAACCTACAAATATCATCTACCATGTTTAATCTGCTCAACTATCAGCTCTAAATATTTGCTATAAAATAAAGTCCCGCTGACAGTATATTTCTCTCCGTTATCATTGATTGCAAGTACATTTCCCAAATGATGTCACTTTATCACATTTTATGAATTACCTTTTGTCATAAGATATCATTCATATGTGTGTTTGTAACAAAGCCACCATATGTGAGGGTTTCTAGGTCTCCAGAGCCGCAAGATTTATTTACTTAATGTATTTGTTAATTTGTATAATGCAGCACTTGTGTACACACAGTGTGAAGAGCCAGGACAATGCTGACACAATTCATTTTACATAGATTACAGTTTAGTTTGTAATATGATAATGTATTAAACAAACACACTCCAGCAGATGGTAAGGTTGGTTGTAGGTCTGTATTTTATTTCAAACATTCATCACTGGGACTTTCTTACGAGGCAGTCATCGTATGATGAGATGAATGATTGTATGATCATTTTCTCCCATACAGTTTGCATTATTGTAAGCATCACATCTAGTCAGCATTATAGATGCAATTAACAACAACCTATTATTTGATCATTTGATCACTAGACATTTTTTAAAAGTGCAATGTATGGTAATTAGGGTTGAGCGATCGGGATCGGAAAAGATCGGATTCCGATTGGCGATCAAGTAAATTTCACGATCGCAATCGGAATTCCAATCCCGATCTTTTTAGGCGGGATCAAGGTCGTTGGTTATTAGCAAAGCATTGTGGGAAAAGCTAACAATGTTAGCTAGGTCCCAAAGGAATGAATGGATGCAGCCGGCACACAGCCTGTGCCGGCATCCGGCCGCTTAACCCCCTGGGCGCCGGCTGCGTCCATTCATTCTAATGGGAGACTTTCTAACATCTCTAGTAGCTTAAGGCTTGGTTCACATATGCTGATGTGTTCCGTCCATAAGAGTCCGCATGAGGACCCCTACGAACAGAACACAAGCGCAACTGCAAGCACTGTGCAGTTCAAGCGCACGGGCCCCATAGACTATAATGGGGTTCGTGTGCTTGAACTGCACAGCGCTTGCAGTTGCGCTTGTGTTCCATCCATAGGGGTCCTCATGCGGACTCTTACGGATGGAACACATCAGCATATGTGAACCGGGCATAACACTTACCTGCACAGAAGCTGGGAGGGTATCACTCACGTCTCTCCACCCTGTACCCGCCCACACTCTCCTAAGCCACAAGCCCCGCCTTCTTCTTAGGTCTGTAACACTAACTTGGGAGGTGGGGGCAGCGGGGCGAGAACAGCGGAGACCGGACCAGCGGCAGCGCTTCTGTGCAGGTAAGTGGACACCAGGGGGGAAACCAAGTAACCAGAGGATTTTTTTTACTCACCACACAGCATGGAGGCTTCAATTTTTGGACTCCACGCTGTGTATTGAACAGGATCGTTTTTAAAATCCGATCTTCGATTATTAAAAAAATTCCATTGACTTGCATTGGGATCGGGTTCGAATGGAAAATGATCGGAAATCAGATTTTAAAAACGATCCTGAAATCTCAAGATTGGCTCAACCCTAATGGTATTGAACAAGGAATGGGCGATCTTGTAAATAGGCCTTAAAGAGGACCTTTCACCACCTTCACCAATTCAAATTTGCATCATCTTTAAATGGGTGGAACAAAATAGTTGGGATTTTTTTCTCTATCCCCCACCATTCCCGAGCATGTGCAAGTAGTTTTGATGCTATTTAAGCTCTGTAATGTCAGATGGGCAGTGTCAGGCAGGGGGTGTGATTCAGAGCTCCAATCAGAGGCAGCCAGTGTCAGAGCTCAGAATCACACCCCTTGCCTACTCCTGCCTGACCTCGCCCTTCTGACAGTACAGTGCCTATAGGCATCAAAACTACCTTCATTTGTTCCTTGGGAATGATAAGGGCAAGAGAAAAAGTTCCAACTGTGCTGGAATCTGTGGAGCAGAGCCTATTAATTAATGTTAAGAGCTGGAGATAGTGAATGGTCCACTTTAAGTAAGAAGTGTGAAGCATGAAGAGACAAGAAGTATAGCTTGATTTTAATAAGTATAATCTAAATAATAATAATAATAATAATAATAATAATATACTGGTATTGCATGCTAGATGGTTCATTATTGTACATCTATCTTGTATTGCCCATTAACTGTACTGCTCATCTGGCATAGTTTAATCAACTCAGACACTAGGACCCAACTACAACCTTTGCATTCCCTATAAACATCTCACTGTGTAGTGCCAAGTAGTTAATAGTTAGAGAAGTAGGAATAAATAGAAAGAGTCTATACAGCCAGTGAAGACACCACAAGCCTGGGTTTACACACACTTAATTATTCCAAATCAAACTTGGATGCCTAACACTCAGCTACACACTTTTCTATACATTGGCTCTTCCATACAATTTTTTTCTTTATCTCACCTGCAAATTTCCTCCTAACCATAATCTAGCTTTGTCTTGCCCACCTTTCACTGCTTTAGGCAGGTTTGCCAAGTGATCTAAAGTATATGGCAGTTTACCCTTCAGTATCTGCTATCATAGGCAACATATCTAATCCTGGTAACGGCTTATTTCTCTCTCTATATTAATAGAGATGAGCGAACAGTGTTCTATCGAACACATGTTCGATCGGATATCAGGGTGTTCGCCATGTTCGAATCGAATCGAACACCGCGTGGTAAAGTGCGCCAAAATTCGATTCCCCTCCCACCTTCCCTGGCGCCTTTTTTGCACCAATAACAGCGCAGGGGAGGTGGGACAGGAACTACGACACCGGGGGCATTGAAAAAAATTGGAAAAAGTCATTGGCTGCCGAAATCAGGTGACCTCCATTTTAGACGAATAGTGGATTTCAAATCCGGGTCATATGAGAATGTGAACTTTGTGACTATGAGACAGGGATAGCTGTACAGGCAGGGATAGCTAGGGATAACCTTTATTTAGGGGGGAATGTTATTAAAAATAACTTTTTGGGGCTCTATCGGGTGTGTAATTGTGATTTTTGTGAGATAAACTTTTTCCCATAGGGATGCATTGGCCAGCGCTGATTGGCCGAATTCCGTACTCTGGCCAATCAGTGCTGGCCAATGCATTCTATTAGCTTGATGAAGCAGAGTGTGCACAAGGGTTCAAGCGCACCCTCGGCTCTGATGTAGCAGAGCCGAGGCTGCACAAGGGTTCAAGCGCACCCTCGGCTCTGATGTAGGAGAGCCGAGGGTGCACTTGAACCCTTGTGCACCCTCAGCTCTGCTACATCAGAGCCGAGGGTGCGCTTGAACCCTTGTGCACACTCTGCTTCATCAAGCTAATAGAATGCATTGGCCAGCGCTGATTGGCCAATGTATTCTATTAGCCTGATGAAGTAGAGCTGAATGTGTGTGCTAAGCACACACATTCAGCTCTACTTCATCGGGCTAATAGAATGCATTGGCCAGCGCTGATTGGCCAGAGTACGGAACTCGACCAATCAGCGCTGGCTCTGCTGGAGGAGGCGGAGTCTAAGATCGCTCCACACCAGTCTCCATTCAGGTCTGACCTTAGACTCCGCCTCCTCCGGCAGAGCCAGCGCTGATTGGCCGAAGGCTGGCCAATGCATTCCTATGCGAATGCAGAGACTTAGCAGTGCTGAGTCAGTTTTGCTCAACTACACATCTGATGCACACTCGGCACTGCTACATCAGATGTAGCAATCTGATGTAGCAGAGCCGAGGGTGCACTAGAACCCCTGTGCAAACTCAGTTCACGCTAATAGAATGCATTGGCCAGCGCTGATTGGCCAATGCATTCTATTAGCCCGATGAAGTAGAGCTGAATGTGTGTGCTAAGCACACACATTCAGCACTGCTTCATCACGCCAATACAATGCATTAGCCAGTGCTGATTGGCCAGAGTACGGAATTCGGCCAATCAGCGCTGGCTCTGCTGGAGGAGGCGGAGTCTAAGGTCGGACCTGAATGGAGACTGGTGTGGAGCGATCTTAGACTCCGCCTCCTCCAGCAGAGCCAGCGCTGATTGGCCGAATTCCGTACTCTGGCCAATCAGCACTGGCTAATGCATTGTATTGGCGTGATGAAGCAGTGCTGAATGTGTGTGCTTAGCACACACATTCAGCTCTACTTCATCGGGCTAATAGAATGCATTGGCCAGCGCTGATTGGCCGAATTCCGTACTCTGGCCAATCAGCACTGGCTAATGCATTGTATTGGCGTGATGAAGCAGTGCTGAATGTGTGTGCTTAGCACACACATTCAGCTCTACTTCATCGGGCTAATAAAATGCATTGGCCAGCGCTGATTGGCCGAATTCCGTACTCTGGCCAATCAGCACTGGCTAATGCATTGTATTGGCGTGATGAAGCAGTGCTGAATGTGTGTGCTTAGCACACACATTCAGCTCTACTTCATCGGGCTAATAGAATGCATTGGCCAGCGCTGATTGGCCGAATTCCGTACTCTGGCCAATCAGCACTGGCTAATGCATTGTATTGGCGTGATGAAGCAGTGCTGAATGAGTGTGCTTAGCACACACATTCAGCTCTACTTCATCGGGCTAATAGAATGCATTGGCCAATCAGCGCTGGCCAATGCATTCTATTAGCGTGAACTGAGTTTGCACAGGGGTTCTAGTGCACCCTCGGCTCTGCTACATCAGATTGCTACATCTGATGTAGCAGTGCCGAGTGTGCATCAGATGTGTAGTTGAGCAAAACTGACTCAGCACTGCTAAGTCTCTGCATTCGCATAGGAATGCATTGGCCAGCCTTCGGCCAATCAGCGCTGGCTCTGCCGGAGGAGGCGGAGTCTAAGGTCGGACCTGAATGGAGACTGGTGTGGAGCGATCTTAGACTCCGCCTCCTCCAGCAGAGCCAGCGCTGATTGGTCGAGTTCCGTACTCTGGCCAATCAGCACTGGCCAATGCATTTCTATGGGGAAAAGTTAGCTTGCGAAAATCGCAAACTGACAGGGATTTCCATGAAATAAAGTGACTTTTATGCCCCCAGACATGCTTCCCCTGCTGTCCCAGTGTCATTCCAGGGTGTTGGTATCATTTCCTGGGGTGTCATAGTGGACTTGGTGACTCTCCAGACACGAATTTGGGTTTCCCCCTTAACGAGTTTATGTTCCCCATAGACTATAATGGGGTTCGAAACCCATTCGAACACTCGAACAGTGAGCGGCTGTTCGAATCGAATTTCGAACCTCGAACATTTTAGTGTTCGCTCATCTCTATATATTAAAATGATGGTGGTTCTTAGACCAATAACCGTTGTACAAATGTTAAGCAAAACAGTTTTCTTATGAGTAAGGTAGCCCTACATATTAGAGCACCATTGGACAAACTCTGTGAATTTAGCAGAACTGGCCTATCATGTGTATGGGGTATCCTGACTTTCCCCAAAAAACTAACTCTTTTATCTTATTTATTAACACAACATAGTGACAAAGACATAGGCAGAAGTAGCATATGTATACCCAGTTTATCAAGAAAAATTTATAAGCTGTTTTGTGATAGTTATAGTAATGGATAGATGAAATATCAACTAAACTGCTGGGAACATCAAGCTCAGAGTAACCCATTTACAACAAGCATGTTCTGTTCTGCCCTGAAAAGTGTAATAACTCAGAAGATTCAATGAAATTCTATTAAAATTGCCTCAACCATATTGGAAAACAAGAGAGGCACAAATCCTTTATTTCTGTGATTTAATACCTTTTTGGAAGAGGAAAAGTCATCTACTATATGTACTATGATTAGATTTGAGCTGAGATTATGTACTTGTGTATTTGTACATCTTTCCCATTACTCAAATCCATGTCTCAAATCCATGTCTAAACACTGTAAAAGCTTTACACATTGAAGATACTAGTTTTGTATGTAGACCTCATATACATGGCCCAATTCTTGTCAACTGTGATGGGTGTGTTAGATTTTTCTCTTGCTTATATAGCACCAACATATTATGCAGTGCCTTACAGCTGTTGTTTTTACTTACTGTTCCCAGTACGACTCACAATCTGAATTCCCTATCAATGTATTTTTGGAGTGTGGGAAGAAACCCATGCAAACATGCAGAGAACAAACTCCATGAAGACGTTGCCATTGGTCAGATATTTTACAGCAGGGGCCAATGCACAAACAACAAAGAAACACAATCAGGTTCAAATCAGGGAGGAGGATTATGGGGGAAGAGGACCTGTTAGTGAAAGCAAGGTAGGTGTGGGTAAAGGAAGAGAGAAAAGTGAGAAAGAGAAAAAAAAAGGGGGCTCAAGGTAAAGGAATCCCAGTGCCCCAACCAATGGAGGAATACCCACTGAGCATGCAGCCTGGAAATCTCTGTAGTCCTGTGATCCCTGGAAAAGAACCTAGGGGGTCAAGGCCGTGAGGAAAGCATTGTAATTACAGAGACTTGCACTGAGGTCCTTCATGTTTTGGATATCTTCCACTTTGCAGATTCAGTGGAGCAATGAAGGGGGGGGGGGTGACAGAGAGCAGCATGTAAGCCCTGGCTGCATTTACTAGATACTTAGACAAGATTTGCGGTAGGTGCAGAGGGAGTCATTTGAGAGGTGGGATCTGAGGGGGCAGTTTTGGAATACCCTAGATATCACTCGGTGGCCCCCTTCCCTAAAGTCCCTCAAACTGGCATATTTCCTGAGAATGTGCAAGAGTGTCCCCTTCTCTGTGCCACAATGCCAAATCCTCAAAGAGGCAGATGGAAAAATTTTGTGGAGTTTAGACGGAACATGGTATCATCTGGTTAACATTTTGTGTATTTTCTCAAAATGGAGCTTTTGTGGGCAAACTCCAGGATTCTAGTATACTGCAAGTCAGATAAGACAAGATTCAAGTCAGTCTTCTATTTGGACAAGAAAGCAAGTATGTGGCCAGGAGGAGGGGAAACCAGTAGTAAGTAGAAATCCGATAGGTAGTGGCAGACCAAGCCGGATCCAGAGCAAGATCTCTCGAATGGAGAGAGCGACCTGTCGGACCCTGCCAAGGAAGACAGCAAGGACAGGAAGTGTGTGAGCTAAAGAGCTCTCCAAGGACCCACTATAGGCAAGACAGGGGCAGTGAGTAGGTCCCTGTGAGAACTATTGGTCAGATTTGACCACAGTGCAGCAAGGCACTTCTTCATAGCACTTGCTTCACCACTGTATTCAACTTATCTACGTCCTCTAGACACAGATGAATTGAAGTCCGTAAATCCTGCCCACCAAGTGGGACAACTGGACAGTACAATCATATAGCTTCCCATGTGATGCTGTCATGAGGCATCATGGGATTGATAGCACAGCGCAGAATAGAGAAATATAAAAGTCATGATGGAGTCAGATCAGGAGCTGGATTATGGGGAAAGGAGGGTGATAGTCAGGTGAGGGGTCCAAGGATGGAAAAAAGTGTCTTTCCTGGAGTGCTTCTGTACATGAAGAGTGAATGGAGTGTTATTTGCAAATTATTACATATGGAATTACAGAATAATATACTGTATATAGTATGTGTAGAATTAAACAATCTTAAGAAACCTAGTGTCGAATTTTATAATACAGATCTAAATCTGGGTCTGCATCAACCAAGCAATAAAGTCAAGATTACAACACTGACTTGTATCCAGAGCTGCCATCAAGGTGCTATAGGCAGTGCTACTGTCAAGGCGTCCAGGCTATTTGCCAGTCATTATTCACTGTTCTCTTTAATAGAAGGGGGTGGAAGAAGAGTCCAAGAGGCCCAGACTATTTGACTGCGTTCTAAATGTCAAAATGACCTTTTTTCAATGGTATACATACACCAGTGTAGAGCTATCTCGCTCAATGTCCTTATACACATGCACAGTCGACTTTCCTAAGAAGTGCATGCATAATGGATAGGAGAGGAAAGAAAGCCACTACAAGACTCCTTTGGCAGCAGTTTATCTACCTTAGAAGAAAAGGATTGGGCATCTGGCATGAGGGAGGAGTCGCAACCCTATCCACATTGAATGGTTCACATGACATATATCTAAATAATTGCATTTTATATGACTAACAATTCCTTATAATATTTTCTAATTAATGCTCTTGTTACTCCTCTAAAAATCTATGAATAAATTGACAACTGGGTGTTACCATTTCACACAGTTATAAGAAATCATTTTGCACAACGCAGAGTTTTGTTTTATAAAAAAAAAAAAAGCCTCTAGAATTGTTATATTTTGAAGAATACTATCCTTTATTATAAGAGACATGTCAGGAGAAGTGACAGATTGTCCATGAAGGCTTATGAAAAAGCAGCAAACACTATTAGTGGATCTAGACTAGTACAAAAAGGTATATTTGGTGAAAACACATAAAAGCAGGATACCAGATAAATAAACCAAATCGGCAGCATCCTCACAGTTTGGCACTTAAAAGAATTCAGGAGTCCACAAATTAACGAAGCCAGTATTATTTTAATAAGTGATAGAGATCTGCAGACTGTCTGACAACAGGGAATCATTGTTTGGAAAGGTGCTAATAGAATATAATTTAATTTGTACCTGGCCACAAGTCTTTCGCTTTTTGGGGTCATGTGGCGTATTGTGCGTCTGAATGTCAGCATGATCACAAAGGGCAGAAACTTCTTGGACTGAGATCTGTCCTGACAATTGCTCATTTTTATACGCTCTTATTTAATAACCGTTGGAGACTTTTCACATCTCTACACGACGAAAAAAGAAACACAAGAAAATAAACACTGGGAAAACTTCCTTTAAAAACAGTATGATATTTCTATCTTTCTAAGATAGAGAAATTACACATCAATAAATCCAGCGCATTCATTTATCAGTCTCCTGTCCTTATAATTATAACAAAGGCATGGTGAGTATGTGTCCAGAAATGTAATAAGGGCATCTAACAGTGGTGATCCAGCATTTGCACCTGTTCAAGCAGCTACTGAACTGGAGGCTGGAGGGGCAAGAAATCTAGCACACCTATACAAATAACATGTGTCACACTGACAACTCGGCAAATCAGTATCCCTCAAGGGGCGCGCAAGAGGAAACTGATCCCTACTGATTCTGCTCTCTCCACTGAAGAAGCACCATGTAGTAGATAAAGGACCCTTTATATATGTGCATAATCATATGAAAACTTGTATAATTGTGCAAATAACCAATTGTCTAAAACCATGCAAAGGTCACATATAAAAATCACTGTCCAAGTATGATCTACAAGAGGAAAAGAACTGCATCACCGGACAAATGATCTGTTACTAGCTGAGCAAATACTCACTCATTGTACTCTTGTATGATCTACATGTTTAAAGGGGCCTTATAATATCCTCTACAATCCCTTATAGGTTTAAATTAGAATTTGGTGTTTGGCCCGATGGTTGAGAGCAAGCATAATTCATATGTGGTTTAGATTTCAATCTTTAATCCCCATGAAGGGGCAAGAGCACTACTGCCTATGTTGGTAACTCAGTGGAACACAATCTAAACAAACATATCTCTTGACCAACATACTCTGCATACATTCCTCTAACTTTGAATTTATTATTAGAGATGAGCGAGTACTGTTCGAATCAGCCGATCCCAACAGCACGCTCACATAGAAATGAATGGACGTAGCCGGCACGCGGGGGGTTAAGCGGCCGGCCGCCGTCAAAGCGGAAGTACCAGGTGCATCCATTCATTTCTATGGAGCGTGCTGTTCGGATCGGCTGATCCGAACAGTACTCGCTCATCTCTATTTATTATTATAAAAAACATTAGACAAAATACAGTTTCTAATTCCCAGTTTCATCATGCGTGCCCTGTTTGTTCTAGCTTGCCACTTAGGCCTTATGAACATTATCATTGGCATGCAGAGATTTATTCTGCTGGGTTACAAATCTGGTAGAAGCAACAACTCTGCAATGTCCCCTTGAACATCAGAATATGGAGCTGCTTTCCATAGAAGTATTTTTTGTAGCAGGAAAAATCTCCATAATCCCCATGTAGCAAAACACAACAAAAAGTGCTGTGGAAAAAAACAAAGTGAATGTGCGTTGTGTTTATTTCTGCAGGGGTTTACATTTTGTTTTTGCTGCATCTTACTTTACGTTTTTCCCTGGTTTAAATACGTAGGAAAAATGCATGTGATACTGTAGCTAAAATTAACATGCTTAACTTATCAAAAAATGCAACTGTACCATAGCTCTTTTTTTCCCCACAATGTATAGAAGAAAGTATTCAAAGTCTCATTCACTTTGCTGGTACCATAAAACAGCATTTTTTTACATTATGTCTCCACAGCACCAAAAACACTGCATTTACGTGAATTAGCATTACCACTGGTTCACATATACGTTTGGTATTCCTTTCAGGGAGTCCGCTTGGGGACCCCCAAACGGAATACCGAACGCATTGGCAAATGGTGAGCTTTTGAAAGTATGTGGACCCCGTAGACTATAATGGGCTCCGTGTGTTTTCTGTGCACTGTTCGCAAGAGTCATGCAAAGAGGAAAGAACTTCATGAACTACTTTCCTCTATGCATGACTTGTGTGGTCATCTCGCAGAAAAAACATGGACCCCATTATAGTCTATGGGGTCCATGTGCTTTCATTGCTCACTGCTTATCAATGCATTTGGTATTCCGTTTAGGGGGTCCCCAAGTAGACTCCCTGAATGGAATACCTTAGCCTAATAAAGCACCATGTAAAATCAGAATTCTGGAGCACACAATGTGCCTCTGGGTCTATAGTAGGGAGCTAAATGGACCCTGTTTGCTTCCATACAGGCACCCCACACACAGCTTTACAGTGTGAATGAGGTGTCGTATGTTGCAAAGTCACAGTCATTATTGTTCATTAATTTATCATACCTCACTAAAAACACAACAAGGAAGATTTATTATATGAGAGATTATTTAAACTATGATTGCTGTAATTTTCCCCAAATTTGTCAAATGCCACACAATTGGGATTTATCATGCACAAAAGTTGCAACTTTACCTGTTTTGTTCCATGCTCACCACCTTTCAATAAGCAGAGGAAAAAGACTACATTCACTTCTGTGGTGGAGAATCCACCACAAGTCAGCATACAGAGAAGTCCTGTACAGAGGACTTTTCTCTCCACCGCTTTCAGTATAAATTGTAGTCATTATAGTCCATTATAGTCTATGGAGGTAACAGGTAAATGCTGTTTTAGCAGATGGGTCCTCTGTCGTTCAGGTCCCATGGCGGAGACGAATGATGAAAAGTATTGCGCAAGTGTAAACCTAGGAAAAGAAGGAAATCTAGGCAAGCCATATCATGGAGGCACTCAATTGGTTAGATTTACTAAAAATGCATGTGAGTTGTACCAGAAGTCTATGGCAATCTCTGGCTAGTGTAGATTCAATTTCATGCACACGAGTGAACCAAACTTATTAAGAGGTCAATGTCTCTTAATAATTCTGGAGCATCTTGTTTCAATGAACAAATAGATTAAGATAGGTAAAACTCAGCCTCGTTGTTTGATAAATTTGTTGCATCTTTACATCTAGCATTAACTGTCCGGAGATGGAGTGAAATCTGGTGTCTATCAGCCCAACACATTAACTATGCTCACTTTTCTAACCACTTTTCAAAAGCTGAGCAAGTTGAATGAAAATGTAAAATGTCACAATATTTTTTCAAAGACTGTTTCATATAAAAGAAAAAAAAGCCAGACTCTCCTGCTCCTAGAGCTCCATTACTTGTTCCTTTTTCTGTTGTATGACAGGGTTAATGCCCTATTCACATCAGGGTTTGGATTCCGTCCGGGGGAATCGCCATGGAAGCCCCCCCCCCCCCCCCCCGAACGGAATACCAAATGCAAGTGCAAAGCACTGTGCTGTAAAAGCACACAGACCCCATAGATTATAATGGGGTCCATGTGCTTACCGGCAGATGTCCTCAGGGATCGTGCGGGCAGGAAAGTAGTTCCCAATCTACTTTCCTAACCGCATGATTCGTGCGGGCAGTGCGTGGCAAGCACACAGACCCCTTTACATTCTATGAGGTCCATGTGCTTTTACAGTACAGCGCTTGCAATTGCATTTGTATTCCATTCAGGAGTCTCCATGTGGACTCTCCCCGGACGGAATACAAAAGCAGATGTGAACCAACCTTTACAGAGTGACCCTAGCACTCTCCATCTACCGCTAAGTATGCTTTTTTTTCTTTTGCATCCCTCCTGGCTATTCCTTAGGGTGCTGCAATACTGGAAAACCCCTTTAAGGCTAAGGCGACATGTAGCGTCTCGCAGCAAAAAAAAAAACAGTATAGGAAAAACTACGGCGGCAAAGAATCACAGTTTTTCCAGCAGCACTTTTCACAGGAAGTCTGCAGAGGTTTCCTCTGTGGACTTTCTGCTTCAGTTATACCTATAAGAAAACCGTTGGTGTGTCCGTGAGTATAATTGACATGCTGCGATTTCCAAAACCACAATGGTTTTGGAAATTGCAGTGTATCCGCAGCACATATTTTTTGCAAGGTGTGGGATTTGCTAGAATTACGTCCACCTTGCGGTGTCTGCAAAGTGTTTTTTTCAGTGGGGTCCCAGCCTACCTAAGCAGAAAACATCATCAAATAGATGAAAGTCAAACATTTTGCTATGGAAAAGGTTTGATAATTCTTGCTTTTTACCTGATTTTTTTTCCTGCCTTCTAGAGCTATCCATTGTAGCTGAAGGGTTGACCATTATCTAGTAACATTCCTGTATAGAGTGGTTAGATTGGAGATAATCAGATCACTAAATAGTGTCATTTTTAGTTAATTAAAGTGGCTAGTCTGAGTACACAGAGCTTCAGGCATTTTAATTAACTGTTGGACAGCTGGCTCAGACTCTGCAACAGATGGTAATTTCAGTAGTATACATATTGGTCTAGCTCTCCAATGAAATTTGTGTTAAGAATTGTATCTAGCCTTGTGATAACCTGCTCCAGGCTTTGAGCAACTAGAATCTGGGCTGATGACAACACTTATATTCAATTCAGTTATTTTCTGACCTTTATTTCCTATAGCAAGAGCTGCTTGAGCGGATGCCTCAGTCATGCAGAGATATGTAAATGAGAATTTCAGAATATCCTAATTATTTTCAATGTTTCTCTGCTAAGCTTCAAGGATTTAACTTAACACACTTATTTATTTTTCAATCATTAGAGCATAAGGGATGGCAAATACATTATGTTCACATCTGAGTTTCTGCAGGCTGTCCATATTATTTATTATATCAAAGCGTTATTTTTCCTGTTTTCCAGGATTCCTCATACGGAATACAGCATGAATTCTGTCTTATCTGCTAGCTGCAAATGGTTTGGTTTCAAGTGAAAGAAAAATTAAATATATTTTATAACAGGTCAGCCACAAAGGGCACTGCTATTTTATAGCCTAATGGTAATATCTCATGGCCAATAATCAATCTAATTTTACATTCGTTCATGAACTATCACTAGGGAAAATGTGTATCACCTGTAGTCCATATGCACATGGATGTACTATGGTTCAATACACAGTCCAGTCTTTACAGAACTGTAGTACATAATGCTATGGAGCGCTACTGTATCTCTGTCTACCTACAATGTCATAAGGATCTGACAAATGTGACAGATTATGGAATGATCCGTCAGAAGTAAATAATACTTTCCATTTTTATATTTTATGTTGCTTATTTAAAACTAACTATTCTGCAGCACTGTATAAAGGCTGCCAACATTCATACTGGTGTTACCTCTAATGTCATTCACATTTTTTTTGCATTGGAGTAAACTGGAAAAGCTGGAGATAACCGACACATGAGAACATACAAAGTCCATGTAGATGTTGCTTTTGGTTTGCAATTTTAATCTAGGACCCAGCAGAGAAACAGTGTTTTTAGGGGACAGCACCTCTGTAATACACTACTATATTTAATTCACCCTACAGCTGCACATGGGGTATAATACTAGACATGCACATATGCTTAAACCCTTAGAAATTCAGAAAATTTGCAAAAAAAAGGTACAAAACATGTTTTGCAAAAAAAAGCAAAATAACCGAGCAGACAGTTGGTCACATGCCATTGATAAGATAACATAATTGCCAGCTAATAACAGTGTGATAGCTATCATTCCAAACCTCCTAATAACGTTAATCCCTATGGAACTGGAAAGAGATTGCACTGTCTGTTAGAGTTCTATTGGGAGGCTTTTTTTGGAGGCTGATTTTAAGGCAGATTCAGTGTCAAAATCAGCGCCAAAAAACTATGTGCGCACTGACCCTTAACTGTACCTACCACTGTTGTGTCCACAGTGAGGCTTCTACTCTCATGTGATACTTAAATAACGTGTAAATCTGCTTATGTACCAGTTCTTGATTTTAGAAGGTTGGGAGATAGGAGCACATATACCTTTTCCACACTATTTTAATCTACACAGATACTACAACTACACAAACCACTCACACCACCACTCACAAACTGCAAATACCAGGTACACACCTACCCAGCGTTTTCTATAACCCCTTGTAGAAGTCCCAATGAGCTATGTCTGCTCATGTTTTGGTGGATTCCATAGAGAATGCCTGAAGGCACATAGCAATGTGAACATTCCCTCTGACATGAGGCCCAGCTCTTAGTAAAGCTGCCCCAACTCCAGAGCTGCTCATCTGTTCAATAAACTGCTCACCTTAAAGTACAGTGTTGGCCAAAAGTATTGGCACCCCTGCAATTCTGTCAGATAATATTCATTTTCTTCCAGAAAATGATTGCAAGCACAAATTCTTTGGTATTAATATCTTCATTTATTTTGCTTGCAATGAAAAAACACAAAAGAGAATGAAAAAAAAAGTCAAATCATTGATCATTTTACACAAAACTCCAAAAATGGGCCGGACAAAAGTATTGGCGCCCTCAGCCTAATACTTGGTAGCACAACGTTTAGACAAAATAACTGCAAACAACCGCTTCTGGTAACCATCAATGAGTTTCTTACAATGCTCTGCTGGAATTTTAGACCATTCTTCTTTGGCAAATTGCTCCAGGTCCCTGAGATTTGAAGGGTGCCTTCTCCAAACTGCCATTTTGAGATCTCTCCACAGGTGTTCTATGGGATTCAGGTCTGGACTCATTGCTGGCCACTTTAGAAGTCTCCAGTGCTTTCTCTCAAACCATTTTCTAGTGCTTTTTGAAGTGTGTTTTGGGTCATTGTCCTGCTGGAAGACCCATGACCTCTGAGGGAGACCCAGCTTTCTCACACTGGGCCCTACATTATGCTGCAAAATTTGTTGGTAGTCTTCAGACTTCATAATGTCATGCACACGGTCAAGCAGTCCAGTGCCAGAGGCAGCAAAGCGACCCCAAAACATCAGGGAACCTCCGCCATGTTTGACTGTAGGGACCGTGTTCTTTTCTTTAAAGGCCTCTTTTTTTTCCCTGTAAACTCTATGTTGATGCCTTTTCCCAAAAAGCTCTACTTTTGTCTCATCTGACCAGAGAACATTCTTCCAAAACGTTTTTGGCTTTCTCAGGTAAGTTTTGGCAAACTCCAGCCTGGCTTTTTTATGTCTCTGGGTAAGAAGTGGGGTCTTCCTGGGTATCCTACCATACAGTCCCTTTTCAGTCAGACGCCGACAGATAGTACAGGTTGACACTGTTGTACCCTTGGACTGCAGGGCAGCTTGAACTTGTTTGGATGTTAGTCGAGGTTCTTTATCCACAATCCGCACAATCATAATCTCTGATTATTATACTCTGGGGTCTGAAAAGACCCCAGAGTATAATACTGTAATTGTTAACGGATGTCCACAATGGAGCATAATACTAGGTGATGGGGCCACTATGGGGCATAATACTGAGTGAAGGGGCCACTATGGGGTATAATGCTGTGTGCAGGGGCAACTATGGGGCATAATACTGGGTGAAGGGGTCACTATGGGGTATAATGCTGTGTGCAGGGGCAACTATGGGGCATAATAGTGCACACAGGAATGCGGGAGGGAGGGGTCGGTCGGGGGTTGCCCCATTTCAAAGGTTCGCCACGGGGCCCCGCCATTCCTAGTTACGCCACTGAGCACTATACACATTGTATACTGTATCCATCTACTGTATATAACAAAATGCAGCTGACTATACTTTCATATAGAGTAAAAAATCAAAAAGGTATGCCAATGCAAACTGACCCTGCATTTGCCAAAAAGGACACTCTTTTATCATACACAGAGAGCATAATAGCTTAAGCATATGGTTTGGGTTTGTGCTGGGAGCTTTATGGGGCATATGCTGAATGTGTTTACATGACAAAATATAACCACAGTCTAAATTGGGCAGGTACATGCATAGTTACAATAGGTCTATCCTACATACGCTATCCATCTTATTATAAGCATCTTGGGTCAATAATATACATTCTAGTACTAGCCCAATATAATTATTGTATCCTGACCTCGGCATACATGCAGTGTCACAAGGTTCTGAATTCTTCCTACACAGCCATTTCTACCTAGTAATCCTCAGTTCACATTTACAATATAAAAACCTCATTTGTGTGCAGATTTGGCAAATATAAAATACATGCTTGAGCAATTCCCTTTAGAAAAGTGCAGTTTATGAGAAAGTTTGAGTAAAAAGAAGTAGGAGTGGAAGCTGTGTTTAGAGATGGCCAAATGTGTGGAAAAAAACGAAAATAACATGTTTGTAATGTACTGTGAGTTGTTCTCAGGATATTCCTAATTGTGGGCAGATGGGTTTCATATTGACAAGGGATGTCTCTACAAAGACCTCTTCATTCAGCCTAAAAAGAGTACTTAGCTAAAAAGAAGCACACAGAGCAAATTATATTTTAGGGCAATTCCCACTAAGCACTGAAATAAAAACAACAACAACCAGATGGTGATTATCTGAGTATATTGTTAGTTGAACATTTATGTAATAATTCTGTAAATAAAAAACCCCTCTGAAGCCTACACAAGCATAATGGTCTATGCATGAAAGCTGCAACGCCTTAGTTATTAACGTTAATCAAAACCAAAGAACCTAAAATGCACAATTTTTTCTATTTCAAAAATACATAAAAATGCCTTCTGGTCTTCCACCAACAATTACTCAGTATAAATGCACAAAAAGATCAGTGAGAAATGACATTGACTTTGTCTAGAATATGGTTCTCAAGAGAGCCGTCACTTACCATTGATGATGGTGCCCTCAAGAAAAGGGAAAATCATCCACCATGATTCCTCAGATATAAGCAGCTTGTATAATGGTTCCATGTAAAGTTTGCCTAAAGCTGACTCCAGATGCAATGGCTTTACCTCGAATTCAAGAATGGTCACAGTGTTTTCATTGTTGACAGAATGGATGAGAGATGGAACAATATTGGGGAAATGAAGAGTTGGGCATGTTGGATTTCTGCATAGAACCTGCTCTTTCTGTTATCAAGGGAGATGGACAATCCCCAGAATGATCTGGTAGCAATTTATTCCTATCTTCATATTATAGCTCATAGAGACTATTCAAGTGCATGCATGGATTCAGGAGGAATATCTGTTAGACCAACAAAAGTTTAATCGAGTTCCACATTAGATACAAGGCTGGGGATGCAGCAGAGCATGGGGGAAAGGTGAGTATAATTTTTTTTTTTCACCACCTCTGACCAATTAAAAAAAATAATTTGGGTGTCTATATTTGCCTGGACAACCCCTTTAAGGTCTTATTCACAGGTCAATGTTTTGCATCAGTGATTGTGAGCCAAAACCAGGAGCTGAGAGTAGATGATATCTGGGAGGAATAAATGGCTGTCAGATACCTCTGGTCTCACATATTTGGTGTTACATTTAATATCATCTGTTAAAATTATATCTAGAGTTAACTATACACCTTGGATAGCTGTCAGCTATCATCAGCTACAGCATCTCGCTCAATTCCCCTATACACATGCACACTCAGTTTGGCTGAGCAGTGAATATTTACAGGGAAAGGCAGGAGAGAGAGAAAGTTTTTCATTTTATAAGATGGAATAAAGCTGAAACAATTTTATATCAGTTCTTGAGGCAGGATGCTACCTTTTTTTCGTTTACATGGAGTATGTGGATGGAGAGTTTTAACAAACATCAAAATCAGTCCATGGTCATGTGACGGACATCAGTTGCAGCTATCAAGAATATGGTGAGTGAACAGTGTAGCGCCTGGCATGTAAACAATACTGGAAGCTGTTTGCTGTGGGAAAGTGTTGATCTGAAGGATCCTAACAATCTAAGAGATCAGTGGAGGTGCAACACTGGCTGATCAACAATTCGAAGGTACTGTGGTGCTTTTGTGAGCACTTTGACTTCTTCACTAGTTACATCTGTTATATCATAGTTATATCTGATTTATAATAACCATGCAGTGATATTACAGACTGTAATAATTGTGTACAGCAGCTATATAAGATATGTGAACAGTGAAAGGGCCCCACACAGTGCAGCATGCTCCACAGTGTCCCCCACACAGTATAATAAGTTCCACAGTGGGTACAATACAGTATAAGATGCTCCCACAGTGGGCCCCACACAGTATACTATGCTGCACAGTGGCCCCCCACAGTATAATAAGTTCCACAGTGGGCACAATACAGTATAAGATGCTCCCACAGTGGGCCCCACACAGTATAAAATGCTCCACAGTGGTTTCCCCTAGAGCTGCTTCAGGTGAACCCCACGGAATTTGACAAATATTTGTGAGGTTTATCCCTCCGTTTCAGTGCTACTATTGTACTCTGGAATCTCCTCAAACCCTAGAGTATAATAAGTAGAGGTCCAGGGGAAGTGATTAAAACTAAAACCACCTATACTCACCTTGCCTCTGTCTGGCTGTCTTCTTTAGTCCTCTTGTGCCTGTGACTGAGGTGATGCAACCCAGATATCACCACTGGGACCTGTGATTGGGCCTCAGTGTTGACATGGGGTGCGCTGTCATCATTACATTACAGGCCGTAAGAGCCCCAGAGAGGATGCTGAGGACTATCAGAAGGCCAGGACAGTTAATTAGAAGTATTTCCAATTTTTAGTCACCTCCCCTAGGCAGGCATCTATTGGAAAACTCCCCACCTTTCCATTAACAATGTTTATAAAGTTTAGCGCTATCATGGTAGTCCAGGGCCCTGGCCATCTCCAGCTGGCTGCGGGCCCCGTACCTTGTGCGCAGGTATCAAATTGACCAGGGACACAGCAAGAATCAAACAATGTATGGCATTTAGCATTTAGTGCTTGATGACATTTACACTGCAGGCCCACCCACCCCCTCAAAAACAAAAAATAAATTACTACAAAAACATAGAGATAGGCTAAATGGCTTTGCTTGAAATTGGTCATAATGCGTATGAGTGTGGTTGAAATTAGAATTTGAGATTGTGGGTCACTGTGGACATAACTTTGTATAGTGCAGAGGAATATGTTGCTACTATATAGGCAGTTGCGATAAATAAAATAAATACAGTTTATATCTGTATGTCGTGATATGTTCTGCACAAAAAGACCCCATAAGCATTCACAAATTGGTAAATAAAACAAATGAATCCTTTGTCCCCCTCCCTGTGTTATGCTAATACAGCACTATTACTAGACATACGTAATATCCCTGAATGGCGGTCACTGGGTGGATGACTCTTTCATGTGTCTGACATACTGAACAGCTCCAGGAGAGATGAACAGCACATTGAGATTCCTTTCTTTTATTATTTCGTTTAACAGCTCATATCAGCTCTTACAGATGACTCTCCATTCATAACCATGGCAGTAAATTCACATTTTGTCCTTGTTAGATAATTAATAGTGTCATGTCAACAGCAATGATAAACATGCTACTACCTATCCTGCCTGCTCCATAAGACAGACTATAGCTATGAGAAATTACCTCCTTTGAAGTCTGCTTTCTCTATGTCTTTGCCACCTAACACTACGTTTGACCCCTGTAACATATTAGGGCTTTCAATATATATCACAATTATGTCTTCAGCCCCCTGCAGATGCATATCGGGTGAGAAAAGGCTTTTAAAGTGGATATCAAGTAGTGTCTCGCTATTCCAGACTGCTCTGCATATTATTTGTGGTGGTTGCTTGGTTGCAATGTCAACAAGAAGCATTTGACAAGCTACAAGCTCCCAAAGTCAAGTTCTCAATAAAACTGTGTTTTTCCCTCTATACATCTATGTTTTAGGGGCATTATCTTGTCAATCACTCCTCTCTGAAAGACAAGGCATTTTATGAATTGCAAATGGGAAACTGTGTAAGGCAATGATTTGCATTTGTTAGAAGAGAAATGTATAGTATACTTCAATATCAAATTCTAAAGTATTCAGAATACAATAATATGGACTTAATGTACGGTCCTACATGATACATGCTTTAATATCGTATATATATATATATATATATATATATATATATATATATATATATATATATAGGACTTTTATATTGGACTGGAATATATTACATGGTCAGCATGGTAGGAAAAATTGGGAGTGACAGCTGATGTGATGCCCTTCACAAAATATGTTAGGTACAATTTAAAATAGCAGCTACTTAAAGACACTTATCTTATGTCTTCTGACATTGGCGGTGTTATATCCCATTAGAGAGCTGACTGCCTGGAATTCAGCGCACTGTCAGCTTTGCCAGTATGTGCCCTGGTTGCAGTACTATCAGTGATGTTAGTCTTGGCTCTGATATCACTGCACTGTCAGGGGCGCCAACCTTACAGCTCATCGTCTTTGCCTTTGCCATGAGGGATACCCCCTTATTTAGCATTTGAGGAACCTTCAGGCAGCGCCGCACCTCCCATGAGGCGACCTGAAGCGAGCGCTTCAGGCGGCGCTATGCCAGGGCCTCAGGGAGGGCAGCATTTTTGGTTACCTAAGCCAGTCCAGGACAAGCTGTCCTGGACTGGCTTAGCACCGAGCGGTGGTTTGGGAAGGCCACTGGAGCAGTGCTGCTCCAGCAGCCTCCTCTCACGCTCAGGCAAAGAGCAGGTCGTCTCCGTGCCTGCTCTCTGCCGGCGAACTGTGCTAAGCCACGCCCCCTCCACTCCGCCCCCTCCGCTCCTCCTCCTAGCGGGGGGGGGGGGGGGCGGCTTTCTGTAGTTCGAAAGGGGCAGGTTCGCCCCTGCCTTCGGGGGGGCGGTTCCTCACAGCTAACCAATGATGCTGAGCTGTAAGGGTCTCCCCTCTTACAGTGCATTGATATTGGAGCCACTATCACTGCAACCCCTTAAAGTAGTGTGTTTTTATTAATGGTGGGACTAAAGTGAGAACCAATATATATGTATACAGAAATGCATCATTTTACTTTTTAGGAGTTGATGGCCTATTCTTAGGAGGTGTCTGACTGTCAGGACCCTCACAGATCAGCTGTTTACTGGAGTGCACAGTTGCTGCCAAGGGTGGACACTTTACAAACCCATTCAAATGAATGGGTTTGAAAAGTGACCATCGGTTTCCATCTCCTGTCCAGTTTCTTGGGCAGAAGATGGAACCTAAAAGCGGAGACTGGGGCTCAGGTGTGAACCCGCCCTCATTGATGTATTTATGCCAGTTTTCTGATTGACATGTACCATTTTATCTGATAAATTACAATGTGGAGTATCACAAAATGCCCAGGGGACAGAAAAATGGTGCACTACACAGTGTATAATTATTAATACATTTCATCTCTCTTCCAATGTTTGATGCATTGTGGAGGAGATTTCTTTAATGTCCTGTATGTAATAATATTTTTTTAAAAAATATATAAAGATTACTTTCTGTAAATTCAATTTTGACTATGGCACCTGTCTAGAAAAAAACTGGAGAGAACCTTTTTAATTTACATAAAACATTTTACAAAAAATAGGTAATAAAATGTTCAATGAGTGAAAACAAGGTCCGTTTCTTTCTGACCAAACAGAAGGTATTTTTCTGGAAAACTGGAGCAGCCAGTAATTTTTACTGCCTGCCTAATAACTGGCATCAGCTGGCTAAACTCAGGCCGACACACATGTACGTGTCCAAGTCTGGTTGTTGTTTTAAATGGTCTAATAAAAGGAGAATTTTAAATCATCCATCACATTTCACTTCTTTGCCCATGTGCCAACATTCAAGCAGCAATACTGGAACGGATGCGAGTTTTCCAATCCATTTACATTGGGTTATTATTGAGGATCAGAGTTAATTTCAGGCCACAAGATGAGACGCTGAAATACTGCAGTATGTGTGGCCAGCCTCATATATGAAAACATTTACATTGCTGAGGGACACTAAACCTAAAGTACCATCTGGTGAATGCAATCTAATGTCTGCAAACATTCTAGACTGAGAAAATCCTATTTCAATTTGTGGCCGAAATTTTTTATATGTAAAATGACATATAAATCAGTTAACAAAATAATAAACTCATCCCTTAACACCCCTTTTTATCATGTAATATGTCATGTTACTGTTGTAAATTAGAAATATATTTAGAAAATAAAAGAGCGGCCTTTTTCCCCCTTATCCTTCCACAATCCTGTGTCTAGCTGTAAGACAACTGGCTGCATAAGGAGCCTCTGTCTACAATAAAAGACCAGTTACACTTAGCCCTCGTTCACATCAGCGTTTGGATTCCATCCAGGAAAGTCCGCATGGGGATTTCCCGAATGGAATACAAATGCAATTGCAAGTGGTGGTGCAGTAAAAGCACACGGACCCCATAGGCTATAATGGGGTCTGTGTTCTGGCTGCATGCAAGAATCATGCACACAGGATAGTATATGGTGAACTACTTTCTTGTCCACAAGATCCCTGCGGAGTTCTGGCAATAAGCACATGGACCAAATTATAGTCTATGGGGTCCTTTTGCTTTTACTGCACCAGCGCTTGCAATTGCGTTTGGTATTCCGCTTGGGGGGGGGACTCCATGAACAGAATCCAAACGCTGATGTGAACGATGGCTAAGCCACACTCCTTTAGACTATGTCCGTGATGGTGAACCTTTTGGAGGCCGAATGCCCAAACTGTAACCCAAAACTCACTATTTTATCACAAACTGCCAACACGGCAATGTAACCTTAATGCTTTGTGGATGCACAATTGCAGATAATTACGGACCCACAAAATATGGTCGTGTGAACAGGGCTTTTTACCAAGCTTTCAATTATATAAACAACTTTGTACTGCATTTGGTATAATTTTGAACAATTAATGTTCACTATTTACATTGCAGAAATCTGTTTTATCGTGACTGTGCAGTGTTATTATGATCTGTACTAATATCACATATCTGCTTTAAAACCGATACTGTGTGATATAAATAGTAAAGGGCCCCCACACAGTCCAATCTGCTCCACAGTGGCCTCCACCCAGTCCAATCTGCTTCACAGTGGCCCCCACACAGTATAATCTACTCCATAGTGGCCCATACACAGTAACATCTACTCCACAGTGGCCCCCATACACTACAATTTGCTCCACAGTGACCCCCACACAGTATAATCTGCTCTACAGTGGCCCCCACACAGTATAATCTGTTCACAGATGGGTTCTGAGTGCCACCTCGGGCACCCGTGCCATAGGTTCGCCATCACTGGACTATGTGGAAATGAGAAACGTTTTTTCATATATTACTTTCTTCGCTCATTTTAAGATTAAAAATTTATGTTTATGTTCAACCACATAAGAAATTACAAAGATAGGCGCAAATCACAATGTCCATAGGAAAAAATATTTTATTTTTTTAAGAACAAATTCAGTTTGAAACAGACGTGGAATGTGAAATTTCAGAGTTTTGTTGTCTGGTAGGGAAGGGGCTGAAGGGCTAAATACAATGTGAAACTAAAGCAAAAGTTGTAAACCTAGGGAAGGCTATCTCGTTTCTTAAAAAAAGGAAACAAATATTTATAAACTCAGGCATAATACTGTGTTACTTACAAAATTGGACAAAAATTATTTTAAATAAATATTCATGGTACACAATTACGGCACATATATGCAGCAATTTGGCAACCTTTTTTTACCTTTTCTTCCTCATTACAGTGCAAAGGGAAATGACACTGCCTTTAAACAAGCGGTAGCTAAATACATAGCAAAAATTCAATTTTATACAAAACATTTTGCTTAGACTTTGTAAAAAAATCCAACATTGCTCTATGTACACAATCTAGTTAAGAAAATCCGTTTTCTGTCTTTTTTTCCATGTGTAATTTTCTTTTTTTTTTTCTATATTAATATTTAAAAAGGTGAATAAGGCTACGGACACACCCCAAATCCAGATACAGTTCTCCACATATTTACAGCATCTTCACTTTGACATAATGGTGCAATTTCCTAAGTCAGGTGACTAAGGATCATATGATCTCACAAGCAAGGCATTTACAGAAAAAAAAAACAAAAAAACCTGAACCGACTTCTAAACAAAAGGGAACAGATTGAAGATTGTCATTCGGCGTCAGACACAAAACAGACAATAAAGTAAATGGTTTGACACTATTTGCAGGTTGTTGCATTTGTGATTTCACAGCTTGAATTAAAAGAAAGACATGGTCCTAGTTGTTAAAAAAATAAAGTGTCTTTTCTATAGCACGTGGGATGACTAGAAGAAAAATTTTAAAAAAAGAAACGGTATCACAGAATGAGTAATTCCCATCAACTTTGTGTACCCACATAGCGAACCATTCTGTGCATCACGCTCAATTGTTAGAAAATAATATCTGTCGCAAACGCTAACAATGACTTGCCACCTTGCATTTGTTTCAATGACCACACAACTATTCCTTCGTGCCAACGTAATTTTCAGGTTCAAGAATAAAAAGGATCAATCAATCCTTTGACAGTTCGTCGTTGCAGGTGCTCCTTAGAGACTCGAGAACCTTAAAACGTTGTTACTAATTTTTTTCTTTCCAATTCAGAGAGCAAAGTGTTACCATAGAAACAGGACTGTGTTGATGATATCTGTTTTGCATAGCACATAAATGTAGGAGAAAGAAGAAGAAAAAAAAAAAACGACAGAAAGAAAGAAGGGAAGATGGTGACGGGGGGGAGTAATAGGTAGAAGAAAGGAAAAACTCGGTATTGCGCTCTGTAACCTGCTGAAGTCTAGTAACATTGTTGCATTAAGGCAAAAAGGAAATTCTAATGAAGAGAATGACTGACAAAACATCTTCTCATCTTTGTTACATGTATGATGCAGTAACACTGATTTCCTGCTTTTTTGGGCTTGAACTTCCTAGTCTGCTCTTGTGTGAGACGCCTTGAGAGGGCTTTGTTATTTTTCCTTTTTTCTCACTATTGTTATTTTTGGACTACAGTTGTTTTCTTCCCGCCCCAGAAGCAGCGTCCGACTCCGTTCTGTAATGCCAACAACCTATTTAACTGCTGCAAACTGGATTTCACATCTTCTGGCGGGGCAGGATGTGCAATATTAAATTATATATTAGTAAAATCTTTTTTTTTTCTTTTTTTTTTTTTCTTTTTACTATATATCCCCTGTGTGCTATACACCTATTAAATAAGTCTTTTTTTTTTATTCTTTCCTGTTCTCCATACTAATAATTTATTTTATACCTAAGAACTGTAAAATGTTTGCCATATGTGCTTTTCTTTGAAATAGAGCACCAGCGAAACGCCATGTCAGCTAAGATTCCTATGCTGCACTCCTCTGGGACAGTATGACCGCAAAGTAAAAGTGTCCAATCGTTCGTTCTGTATGGGCCAGGTAACGTGGCGCTCTCAAAAATATACTAATGAGGAAAAAAAAAAAATTATTCAAGCGGACATGTGGAATATTTGCTCTGTTACGACCTCTGGTACTAGAACTCACAGGTCAGATTTGGCTTTCTGCTATTGAAAGCTTTTCCTAGCTGAGGAATATTATGGTCAATATAGCACCTGAGTCTGCTTCTAAGTTCAGTCACAACAGACTAGGAGTTTCATATAACATCCTCTTATTGCCTATATCCCCAACAGTCTAGCCTCAGAACCACTTACTATTGTCCTTCTCTACCTGCTTATTCATTTGTCTAAAAATCCTTGTAGTGAAGGGATTCTGCAATTCGGCACACTGCTACTTGACGACAGAATTCCTTCACCTGCAGTCTTACACCGCTGCATTTCATTTGCCTCTCTAAAACTAAGATATCAAAGTGCTTTGCCGCCTATATAGGTTTCTGTCCTATGCCTAATTTCCAAGGCAGCAGCATTTATCTGCATTCAGCAGTTTATCCTGTGGACTCCTGGACTTGCTGACAGCCTGACTTCTTTGCTGGAAGGCTCTGTATTAGCAAATACAATTTCCATAATATATTACCCATTCGAGTGTGACTGCGGTAGAAATGGATGGAGCAAGAGTCTACAAAGGTTAATGTTCCATTAGTGATATAGGAGGTGGAGTGAAGGAAGTCTTATGTGAAGGATAAAGTCATCCTAGACAACATAGAAAATGAAACAGTGATGGACTAAAAAGCCAAATATGCAAGTTTTGTGTTTTCTCATAAGTCTTACACACGTTTCGAACAAATCCAGTATGCACTGAGAAAGTTGATATTAAATCAGAAGATTGCATTTCAAGATAAATATTCTAAAGCATCTTTAAAATGCCGAAAAATGGAAAAAAACGTCCATGATTCTGTCTATATTAACCTGGTTTTGTATATGCTTGAATGCCTGGTGCTCATGGCTTAGAAAGAGGGTGAACATGACCAGGGTATAGCTTTCAGAATGGGTATTTTGTTATAGTCTTCCAGCTTGCAGTAAGCACTTTTCACAGGAACCATGAGATCCTATAAGCTGTGCAGCTTAAAGAGGCTTTCTCTGAAGAAAGGTTTTCGCTTGTGCCTGGTCCCCAATGCAAGTCCACGTTTATGCATAAGGAATCACCAAAAAACCCCATCAGGAAGCAACGGACCTTTCTTGTCCTTAATATTGTCAAAAGGTACCACCACTATCCTCAGACCTTGTAGTAAATATTTGCTGGACTCTGTGGTGGCATTTCTTGCACAATGTAAACAGGATGTCCATAGTCTCCGCTGACCTTCTCATAATGGGGGCAGAAAACACTGTCTGCAGTCCTTAAAGGGATGATAATGTCACTTGGCTCTGAACCATTATTATTGCCACTGCGCTTTGGTGTGGCTAATGTACTAAGGGACAAAGTTGTCGTATGTTGAGGTGAATGCTTTCTGTGACGTCTTCGGTATTTCAACAAAAGCACCACTAAAGTGATTATGATGACGATGAAGATGATGCACCCTGAAGCGATTCCTGCAAATAAGGCCACCTCGGATCCTATGATACTCGTATGTCCAGAGTTTCTGCCATCTGTGCTAGAACCTAGGGAGAAAAAAAGCCAAAGAATCTGTAAATAAATATTTGACGGTTTTATTTGACCAACTCGATGGTTCTGAATTCTCTGCAGAATATGGACAATGAACTAGCTCTCATCTGAACCTTGACAAAGCAATTACCCTTGGAAGTTGCAAAATGCAAACAGAGGGAGCAAGCGATCAATATTAAACAAGACTTTGTGTCTCATAATCTTACTTCCATGCTGATGTTCAACCACATTGTTTCTTTTAGGGGCATCCATCAACCTAGACAGCCAGACTATGCTATACGTTGTAGCAATTGCTGGAAGTCCTGTTACTATATTGCAGAACAGCAAACCCCAGAGGAGTTGCCCTAACAGTATGAAGCATTATCTTATCGTATTTCCCTGCAAACGCTGATTAACCTATTTAGTGCCTGAGGGAACTGCAGCCAAGTTCCCTTATCCTGATGCAAGTTACAACATTCACTATTGCCGACATCTGCAATGTAGTATCATTTCATATACTTGTCAGTGCAGACTAAGAAGCTATCTACCCTCATGAAAACCAAAGTTAATTTGTGAAACACAGTAGAAATATTAATGATTCAGCTTATGTAATAGACAATTAACTAAACAAATGACTGCACATCTGGCGAGCAATAAAAAGTGTCACATTGAACAGTCTGATATTCTGTGCTTTCAGCACATTAGGAATTAATTAGAATAATAAGCACATATAACATAATGAGCACAATGGGGGATATTTTGGATGCGCACATGGTGTATGACTCCACCCATTTGTCACATCAGCGGGTCATGGTACTTGATACATTTAGAATGATTAGTCACAATACTTGCATATGGCACTGCTGAAGTCATTCTGTAGAAATACTTTAGTGATTTTATTTGTTTTACATTATAGTTATTAAAGCACTTGACCAAGCCATTTTATAAGACAAGATATGTATGTTCACCACTGCACTGACACATATGTGTTAACGCAGACCAATGTATATGATTTCATCTTCAGCTATATTAACATATAATATATTAACACTTTCTGGATCTACTTGATCTCCAAATATAGAAATAGTCAGATAGATTCAAAGAGTGTGTGATATTCCTATCTGTATTTCTAATATTAAAAGCTCACACTCTCATAAGTGATCTCCTGCTGGAATAATACTACGTACCATATAATAGTAGATCACAGTAGGGTGGAATTATAAAAATATTGTATATTCATACAGGTGTACAGAGAAAAATCACAATAACAGGATAGATAGATAGATAGATAGCTTTGGACACAACATAAAATCATGGTTGAATATGGTATAGAAACTTACTTGCAGGGCTATTGACAAACGGACTAGTGGTTGAACTCTTCCCATTTGAGCCTGGCTCTTCATCTGGACGTCTAGATGGATTTCCATCCCGATTGGGACCTGGAGAGTCAGGATCTACAAACATAAGAGGTATAATTTTATTATAGTGCAAAGCAAATTGCATAACAGGGAAAGTAAGGGAAAGGGGTTTAGATAACAGCAAAAATGTCTCTTTAAGAAATCATGCAATGCAAGTTATTTTAGCTGCTGAGATTGTAAGGCCATCTGCAAAAACTATAGGGATTCTCACAGTTGGCAAGCAAAGCTCAGCAAATGACATTTCAATTTAACAGAGTGAGTTGATTGACTACTAAACCAAGTTCTAATTAGAAATATTATTCATTCTTGACACATAATCGGTTATCTATATGTGAAGGCGCAAGGAAACCTATATAGATTATATGATAAATAATAAAGCTACGCAAGCAATAGTTACTATATGCAAAGGACAAATAAGCATCACTAATATTCATTTATTTCGCTATATGTGTAAGGACTGGTTTAAATATTACAATGTCTGGGAATGTCCTCGAGTCTACTTCTACGTGCGGAGGAGAGGTCAGGACACTCCCTAAATAACCCTGTCAGCTGTGCTCACTGCATACCGCCTGAGAGAAACTTACTTCATCAGAACACTTGATGTAACTTTCATTATTATCCTACCAAAAGTTGTCAAAGATTTGCCACGTTCAATAAAGGGGGTTCCCCAAGGAGGCTTTTAATACTTACTTCCCAATTTCTATTGCAAACAAACTATGGATTTCTGGCTTGGTCACAAGATTGGAACCAGCACCTGACCAATGAGTCGCTCTACCTCCTCCCTCTTCTCTCTTGTTGTCAGATAGCTAGCTACTTGTATCATGGGCCCAGATCTTATTATAAAGCAATCTCCATAGTACAAGTAACTAGCAGTGAACATGGGAGAGGAGGGAGTGATTCAGGGGCAGGGCCTTGGTTATAATCATGTGACCTGGAGCCAGAACTACAGGTATAATGAGTAATTCAGTCATAGTCACCCTTGAGGGAAGGACTAAATGGGCATCCCCATTGATGTTGATGGGGTATTGCTTAGATGTACAATCACTTTGCAGGTCCAACCTCTGTGACCACCACCAATGAAGAGGTTGCAGTGCGGTTTCATAGAGCAAGTGTGGACCAGGAAAAATGGTTCATGTATCGGCCAGGTTTACAGGTCCAAACGCAACACAGTTTTTCCAGATCCAAACTTGACTGGGTGATAACTTTAGTGTTGTGTCTCCTTTGCCTGCGCCTTTCTTGGACCACTGAGCAGTGCTGGGAACTGCAACCAGTATTCACTTGAAAAACTGAGAAGACAAAGTATATCAGTGCTTGCCTCTTCCCCCTTATTCTCAGTACAGTTCCAGAGGATGGACCACCAACGATCATACAGCAATGACATAATTAAGCCATATGCCATCACTTTCTAATATGAAAGAACACAACATAAAACTAAAGCAATGACATAAGATAAGCTTCTCACCTTGCCCAACTTTCATGAGGATCTTCATGGCTTTAGTGACACAAACACCTCCTTGCTGGTTATCCACACCCTCTAAAGAGCCATTCGATGTAGCTGTAGAGCAGATAGGCACAAAATGGTTAAAACCCACTCTGTATTTATTGTATATATTACACAGATGCACGGTCTGTTAGTTGTCTACAGTCCACTGCTAACTAATGACCATTTGAGCACAGAGTCACAAAACACTGTAAATCCTAATCTGGGGGCTTTGAAGGCTCCCACCTGGATTTGCTGATTTAGAGTGTTTTCCCACATTTGTGCCATTTATTATATTGTATAAATAAGATCAGGAAATTACATGGATGGTGTAATGTATCAGTTAATTGTTGCCATTAAGAATAGTTAGCTGGTTCCTGTCAAACCAATCACAGAACATTTCATCATCAAAACAACATATAGGATATACGAGTTTGATTAACACAATAGGCCGGTTTCTTATGGCCGCAAGAACATATATTCTACATCAAAGGGCTACTAGCAAACTAAGAAATGTCAGCGTCAACTTTTGAGATTGTAAAACTGGTCAGAGACATGTTACTTTGCAAGAGCCATCAGCCCACAATCCAGCCATAGACATGAATGTTCAGATCAGAGGTATATGGTACTGTGCATAAGTTTTAGACAGGAAAGAATGTGGCAAAGTAAGAATGCTTTTACAAATATAAGTGTTAATAGTTTATTTTTTATCAATTAAAAAAATTAAGTGAATGTACAAAATAGAAACTTGTATCAAATCAATATTTGGTGTGAGTGCCTGTCTTCACGTTGCTTGCGCCAAATATTTTGGAGAGCTAACCACAGATCTCTATTTTTGAGATCATTCTAGCCCTGCAGCATTTTCCCCCAGAACTGGCTAAGATATGCACGGTGAAGGTGAACTGCCTGAGAGAAATCTCCAGTGACACCTCCATCTTCTTCAGGAATGGCCTCTCTGCTTGTCTTCTTCTGGAGCTGGGTTTCAATCTTCTAGGACAAGGGCAGAGCCAACTATGCATGCCCGGGCCACAAGAAAATGGCCGCTTACACAGCAGAGCCTACTGCGAATGCCTGGACCACAAGAAAATGGCTGCTGACACAGTAAGCTGGTGTAAGTGGCCATTTTCTTGTGGCCCGGGCATGCGCAGTCGGCTCTGCCCGAGGCCTAGAAGATTGAAACCCAGCTCCGGAAGAAGACACGCAGAGAGGCTGTTCCTGAAGATGGAGGCGTCGCTGGAGAGTTCTCTCGCAGCATTGGGGACGCCCCCAGTGCTGTTTGAGCGCTGTGGCTTGCCCCCAGTGTTGCGAGAGTACTCATTTGCATACAGACGAAAACCGGGATTTCTACTGAATGGCGGCGTGGAGAAGACATCTAAAGGTAGGAGAAGAATAGCCTTTCTTAAGGCTATTTCTAAGTGTGATCAAGAAAAAAATGTGATTTTAATGATAGAATCCCTTTTACATACATAGTAATGCATTTTTGTGGTGACCGGCGGTATAAGAAAGTGCAGCCAGTAGCACAAGTACCATCCTATACCCTTGTCATCACCACCAGTCTATATCTGATAACAGCAGTTTCCACAGCTTGTGAATAGAACTGTAACTCGTATTTATTCACACACAATACTTTGGCTATAAAGGAAGACGCTTACTCTGCATCCACTAATTGTCCAGACACTCCATTGTATGAGTACAGCTCACTTGTACCACCCATCCATCTATTGTACACATGACGCTACCTCTCACAACACCCATAAATCTCTCTTTAACTATATGAGGACTTCGGCTAACACGTACAGTAAACAAGTCTACATAGGGTTTGCTTTCTTTCATTAACACACAGGCATTCCAATGCAGTCCTGCAATGTCTTCCTTTAAAACCACCTCAAGTAACTTATTCTTATTCTAGGCCTTCTTTAGGGAAAGGGAAAAAAGCGATAGTAATCTAATCTATGAGTACATCTGACAGCGTGACACTAGAACACAAGGCTCACAAAATAATGGAGACATAGTTTTTTTTTGTTTTTTTTTTAGCGGAAACAAAAATCAATAGCAAGCAGCAGCCCTAGACATAAATCAAATGTGTCTTTGATAAAAGTGTTTTTTTACAACCTATTTGCCGATGTACTGGCAAGTAAGATAGAGGAGGAATAAGTAGAGGGAAAGTAAGGACTGAGCTGGAGCTATGTGGAAGCACCTTTTTTTTTTTTTTAATTGTAATAGAAGCTACAGGGAGCCGGTCCTTTGTCAGTCGCAAAATGTATTTACTATTGAAAGGAGCTTTGCATCTTCTGCTGGACTGTCAATCACAGATTATACATGGCTAACAAGTGTGCGGCACAAAGGGAGTTAATACAGCCCAACATTTTGTAAGTACCTATAGCATAGCTGATTATAGAATCGTCAGGATCTAATTCGAGCTCCAAGCCTCATGTAATAGAATGCCAACATAAATCTGACTCAAGCAAGCATTTCTCTCTTTGAAAAGGATTCGGCTTTAGAGCTATAGCATACAGCTCACGCTAAGCTATTTCATCATTAATATAAGCGCAAACTATTTTAGTATTAGTATTATTATTTAATTTTTAATGCTACATTCCACAAAGGATTTGTGCCAAGTCATTTTGCATGTCACAGTCTTTTTGCATGATCTCTTGGAGGTTCCGAAAATAGCTCTGGGCACTGCAAAGCTCATCTTCAGAATGAAGCGTTATCTGGTCGCATAGCAAAAGGCCAAAGCCACATTACACCCTTAATTAAAACTGACTACTTGTAACAACCTCTATAGGGAAATTCAGAACACCAGCAATTTGGATGAATTCCTTTGCTTCCTATTCAAAGCACAATAAAGGCTTTTTATTAAGCAAACACATGAAATGACTGGAAGGCCTTCCTGATATTGAAGGGGTATTCTCTGTGGCCATTTTGTATTCTAAGCAGATGACAATGACATTTAAAGCAAACCCTTTAAATCGAATAGTAAAATCACCATAGAAACCACCAAAGAGAGCAGCTATCAGGCGACCATATTTACATTTCAGACATTATAATGTTAATAAAAGGTAACAAAAGTCACTCCGGTGCATTTCAACAGGATTAGCTTTGCCTGAGGCGCTATGAAAACGTGGCATTGCATTTGGATTTTATTCACTAAAATGTTACATTATTTTCTAAATCATTTGGTTTCCTAAATCAGCCTTTAAGGAAGGCCCGGGCCATTCACCAGGGTCTAAATCAGGTTTTGCTTGTCCCTTAAAGTGTCTGTTTGCCAGTGAGAACCATATACAGTATGTATACTACATATAAATGTATACTTGGGTACTGGTTCCCATTGCAGAGATCTAACTGGGCTTCTGCAAGGGGAACCAATCGCCTTCTTCCCCCAAGAGTGGTATCAGAGGCATGTTACCTAGTAAACCAGAACCATCCTCTCTGCTGACGAATAATGTTAACCCTAAGGTTAAGGCACTACGTTGCGGAAGCACAGCTATTTTGTTGCAGATTTTGCTGCGTTTTTTGGAGCCAAAGTTAAGAATGGCTGGAAAAGGAATGGGAACTATATAGGAAGTACTCATATTTCTCCCTTTTATTCAATCCATCCAGGGCCTTAGCTCAAAAAGCTGCATTAAAATCTGCAACTCAAAAAGCTGTGTTTCCTCAGCCTAAGGCCCCACATTGTGGAAACGCAGCTTTTTTTGTTGCAGATTTTGCTGCGGTTTTTGAGCCAAAGCCAGGAGTGGATTGAGCAAAAGGGAGAAGTATAAGAACTTCCTATATATTTCCCATTCCTTTTGTAGTCATTCTTGGTTTTGGCTTAAAAAACTGCAACAAAATCTGCAACAAAACAAGCTGTGTTTCCGCAACGCGGGGCCTTAGCCTAAAGGAGCTTTCTACAGATAGGAAAATCTGGTTTGGCTGATATCTCTAGTCATGTTTTTGAGATTCTAATGGGATAGATTTATATGGTAGCCATCCATAGTTTCCTTCGTTCTTGAGAGCTTGAGATTAAATACCTCTAAAGATTTGCAATTTTTTTTAATACTACATTTTGGCTGTTGAGGGACACAGTTAGATTTGTCAAAGATATGTTTTAGCAAAGCTCCTGTAATGCACGGGGCAGTACTTTTTTTTAACTCCTTATATTCCATGGGTTTTATTGTGTGTTATATTACTGATAAAACTGAGAAATATATAAAGAAATCTTCTCTGTGTGTCCCAGAACAGTCATGTGCCCCTCCTCCTCATTGTCCTGTGTCTGGCTGAAACAGGAGCCCCTCCCACTAATCTATTTGTAGTAGGAAAAAAGGTTGTTAAGCCCTGCCCTCTTAAATAAGCCACACCTCTCAGTCAGTCCTGATCAAGACAGAGCAAATCAGCAGGAGATTAAGCCCTGAGTTTTCTGTATAATTTCTACAAGATTGTGTTTGAGGAACATGTAGAAAATCCTACAGACTGAAATGCAACTATTTTTTTACTTTTAGCATCTTTTAATAAGAGTCCTATATGGAAATCGTGAGTATACAGTGCCAGGTTTACAGCACCATGATAGATGAGAATCTGTCGGTAACCTTTTAAAGTGAAGTATTAGGTTCTGTTGAGCTGGAGAAGAAATATTTTCGTTCTTTCGAGTCCTCCAGAAACACTTTTACATGATCTTCCGCTGTACATTTAATGGATTTGTTTTCAATTAGATGTTAGTTAAATGCTTAAAACTTGTCAGAAAGCTCATTTAAGGCTAAAATGAATTAGTCATTTGTGTTGATGCGGCAGCTTGTGCTGAGGCACGTCAGAATGAAATGGTTGAGAGCAACCATATTAATTCTTCAATGACGGATATCTCATAGCGTTCTCTCAATAGCTTTTCCCTCATTCAAAAAAAAAGCCTTAATAACACAACACATTAAGAAGAGATTTGCCCAATTTGCGCTATGGTTTCAGTGGATTGGGTTTTTGTCTCTATAATAAAATCACAACATTAATTTCCTGCCATTTAAAAGGGAATTAATATTCCAAACTCTTTGTTTTTATAAATGCTATAGCCAAAAACGAGGCAAAAGAGCGGAGGCAAAATGGAATGTGCAATTTCTAATGCTCGAGGCTGAAAGCTGTTCCTACTTTAAGAGCATTTGCTCCAATTATTTTATCATTTGCTCTTGGCTTTTGTTGTCCTAGGAACAAAGCGCTACTGAATTTCTAATTTACAAAGCATGGTGTGAATGTTAACATGAAGAATGTTAGATCTTAGATTTGGATCCCAGAGCTTCTTAATAAAGGTAATGCCGCCTAATATTCCTCATTAGGTTTCTTTTTAAGGACCACAAGATGGCATGAATATGAAAGAGATGTATGATGTGTCTCTATAAAGTTCTGAATGTTAGAAGCTAAATGACATAAAGAAGGGGAATGAATTGACTGGCAACTGCTCTGTATGGTGCTCAACCATTCAGAGGGTGGACAACAGGGCTCAACACAGGTGTGCTGTTCTTATAGACATATGGTGCATAGCTTGCCTACTGGACATACATGGCCCCCTACTGATAATAAGAAGGTGTTTCAAAGTTTGTTGAACATTTGGCTAACACTGATGCCAACTTTACAGCGCTTTTGTCTGTTGCAGGAGATTGGTAAGAAGCAGATCAAAGAGCTAGAATAAGGAATACTTTTAGGGTTCATGTCTGAATAAATGTATCCCTAAAAATTTTTGGACAAATGTGCTACTAATGTCTTAAATTCTGACCCATCAATGTGGTATGGATACTATTTGGAGTACAGCACTTTATTGTGCCAATGATGAGCCACATCCCTTATTCCCAATGCTTGCCACTTCCTCTGAATGACTCTTAATACGTTACGCCTGCCTTTCATCGGTTGGAACCTCTATTAAAAGTGGAGCAGGAAATGCAAGTCTTCATAAACTCCTGTTATTGTGTGAAAAATCTATGCATGTTTAATAAAATTAAATTTTAAGTCTGGTGAATGGCATCTTTTAGTGGAATTTTAGTGGAATTTCAGTATTCTGGCAAATTTTGCACAGCAAATATCCCCTTTTTTCTATAATGTCTATATTCAGCCAAAATACCTTTAGAATTATATAGAGGCCTCTATTTCTGATAACTAGACATATGACCTCTCCGTATGGGCTTGTCCACACAATAGAGCAGTATAGGACCAAAAAAACCAACATGTCTTTTCGGTTGAATACCATCCACGTAAGCAACAGTAAATTAATGGGGTAATGGGAAATTCTCTGCAGTCTAGGTATAGGATTGCAAGGAAATGAATGCATACTGTCCAGATACTTTCCAAGCTCTTTAGATGTATTCTGTTTACAACGCATGGCTCATGCTGCTTTGACTATTTACTGTATCTGTCTATATATCCGTTCCATTTAGTGTTAGAAATGCTAAGTCAAATTGAAAAGCTATTGAATCAGCAGCTAAAACAGAAGCAGCAGGCACAATCTGTTTCTGGCTATGATTTTTATACAGTCCCCATGGAAGGGAAGTAATATTACATTTTAATATGTCTTCATTTGATCGTTATTACCCTACCTCCCAGGAGACTAAGCTGCTGCATAGATCTAGGCTGATTTTGGCCTATCAAGACAGTAACACTGCACTAATCACATAGAGCACTGAGTTGGCTGGGTTTTTGCTTCTATATATTTCTTCCCTGATACGGGCTGAAGAAAACGCAGTGGTAACAGCCAAACCCCATCCTTCGCAGTCGATAGTTGCATGGTAGATAGTTGAAGACAGAGTATCTGTTTCCTAATTACCGCCTATAATGTCGTTTTTCCTCCATTCTGCTCACGCTACGTGGTAATTTAATCATAGCGCCAGATGAATTACCTGAGAGTTTTTAGAGCCTAGTTAAACGAATATTCATTTCTCTAGTCATATCCGTTTGGGCTTTGCGAGAGAGGGAAGCAAGTGTAATAAACATCCCTCGGCTGAGTAAAAAATCTATTCTACTCAGTAAAACAGAAAAAAGGAGAAAGCCTTTAGAATCACGCATTATTAAGAAGCAATCCTTATTGCGAGCTGTACTTGATCTAATGTCCGCTTCACAGGATTATCAAGCTCACAGCTCTTTTATCAAAGAAAATCCTTTGGCGGCAGGACCGTGCAAGCACGCTCTGGCTCTTTTCATTTGTCTGCCTGCCTTATAGTGCATTCTGCTGGAATGTCTTTGCAGCCTGCCCATTACACTATACTGTATGTGGCCTGCCAACATCATGAGTTAATGCAGTGTCACTGTGTCATCAATTTGATAATCCACTGGTAATCCGTGCCTCTATATTTATATCTTTTTATGTATGCAGCAGCCTTCGTTCCCCAGGAGCCAGACTTTGCACAGGGTATACAGTGTTTTTATGGCAATATCCTATAATATTAAAAGAAACAGAGAGCATGATCCCTTGCTAGGAAGGTATTATACTAAGGAGTCTTAGCCAAAGCTGACATAGAAGTCATAGCGGTCAAAGTAATGTTAGAAAGCAGAAATGTAAAAGCACTGAGAGCTCAGGCAGAGAGAACTTTATGTCAGTGCATGTCATGTTACTAAACAAAATGAACAGACACAAAGAGGGAGGTAGAGTACAGCAACGGCACATTGTTTCTAGACACTTCAGGGCAGTGAATGGTGTACAGAGGGATAGGGCCTACTGCTGTATGGCAGCCTCCTCTGTGTATGGTGTGCATTGCCTCCTAAGAAAATAGAGTATCCTAGGTATATCTGTATATATTACATACATAGTCCACATTTTTAATTGATTTGATCTTTTTGGGCTTAAAGTAAAAATACAATTTATGTAACCCAAAAGACCACAGCCATACAAACATTGAAATAACAAAATAAAAAATATAGGCAACCATTTCAGCAGCCTTGGGGGCCACCAACAGTAACTAGAAATCTAAATGCCAAATAACCTAGATAAGCAGTGATATATACATCCCACTTCTTTATCACGATGCATATCTATGTTTATGAGCCTAATCATGGTGACAACATCCATGGCAATGGTTGTCATGAAGGTTTCCTAGAAAAGTAGCCACACATACTAGATAAATGTCAGACAACCACTAAGTCAACAGTTATCTTCTCTATAAACATCTTTATTACAACATGGAGAGAAGAATAAGCGCATCTCCAATGGTTGAACATGAATCCAATAGAATCCATTGGAAACCAACATGCCTGATCCATTGTTTTCTTCATGTTTTACTATCAAAGGAGAGTCCCATTACTCATGAAATCATTGGCAGCTAACCTTGACCTAATGTATATGGCGAACGCAATTGTGTTTTTAATAAACTGGCAGAAGAAAAATCAAGTGTGTATATTTTAGGAGAAAAATATCTCTGTAAATGTGATGAAGTAAGAAGAAACATCTCATAAATAGTATATACATTGAATAGAAAAGCATCACTGTTCTGTTCAGTGACTTATTTGGAATGATGCCTGGGCTATAGGAGCCATGATGAGGAAGACAGACATTTATTTTACATCAGTTCTAAAGGAAATGAAATAAGCCATCAGCTTATAGTCAAACAAATATCTGTGGGTCATAATCTGACAACCAAGAATAAATTACAGTTTGTGAGATTGTCTTGAGAGAAATTTCCCTTTCAAAGCAAAGTGCACTAAAATCTCATTCAATTAGGCAAATAAATGTAATACTCCAGAATCATGAAAGGGAAGCCGGCGCTAGTAATCATGGACAGGGAATGTATTACTACACTAATGCAGAGAGACATTAGCCAAGTCATAATGCACTTACATATAGAACATGTACACGGGGTAGCGGCACTATTAGAAGTGAGATCATCTGCAGCAAGCTGCAATGATATATAAAATCATCAGAGTCAATGATTTTTGGGATGTACACAGATACGAAGCATAATCATATGATATCTTGTACTGATGTAGGTAAAAAGCCTGTATCATAGTCCAATATTTAATGTATTTAGAAACATGCGCATATTTTTATCTTTACTCCTCCTAAATATAAAACTGATCAAAAGTAGCCATAGCCTTTAAAAACAATACAACTGTGATCAATAGTAGACATGCCCCTTATGGACACTAAAGCTAAAGATGGATACTAAAGATTAAAGATGGCCAGTAGAACCAAGTGACCAGCTGATAGGTATGGTGCCCACCCAACTCTCACAACCGCAGATGTCAGGGTAGATAAAGATTGTACTACTGGGGATCTAGCAGTCAGCTTTCTAATATGTATGGCGCTGCTAACATCATCCACAAACATGTATCTAAATGTTTCTAGAAAATACAATGATCATTGAAGAAGACACTTTTCTGGACTTCCTGTCAGGGATCCCATTGAGTACTGTGGTCAATTTCTTCCCCGTCTGATAATGGCTGAAATTAGCAAATGTAGACGTCAGGCACATTTTAACCATTTACTTTTTTAATATAAAAACAATTTTCTTTAGCAAAAAAAAATGTATATAACCCCAGTTTCGACATGGATAAAGTACATAAGCCTTTTTTTAATACCTGGAGTATCATGTTTTAGCCTTCCAGAATGTTTGTGGGCAGACAGATGTATAGCAGGCACTGATGAATATTCCTAAATGCAACCTTATACCTCCCCCATTAATTGCAATTTGAGCTTTCTCTAGATTATTTTCGTGGGGGAAATAAAAAATGTTAGATAATTTGAATTTTGCGCTCCACCTTAGCCCATGCTACACATTGTCAGAGCAGCATTATAATGATGTCTCATGTACTGGCCTTTCAATAGCTACTAGGAACACTTTAAAACCTGAGTGCCTTGAATTAATGAGCACAGATTTCACAGGCCACAGCTGTCTTTGTAAAGCACAGTTCATTGCCATCCTTGCCGATAGCAAAGAAAAAGAAAGAGAGTGACAAGGACACAAGTACCTTCCCAGGCCAGAGCCCAATACGCCTGCATTTTCTCAAGAAGATCAAATAGTACTGGCAGTAATAAATTGTCTCTCCTCTTGTACACTCATGGCAGATGAGGGAGGCGTTTTCTTTATTTAGGCACACAGTATACAGTAATGAGATAGCGGACTTAGGAGGAGTGTCCTATTGTCGTAATGATGTCATTATTTCATCTACTTAACATACATGTCCTTTTTATTCCCAGCGTTATGCATGGCTTGTGTAGTATATTGCATTTAAAGGAGTATCAAAACATAAACTTTGGAAGTAGGCCTCATATCACAGCTAAATTAGAGCTGAAATTTTATTTTTATTACCCAACGACAAGCTAATGTTCTGTCTGACTTCAATCTGATTGACTCCGAAGGGCATCTTCAGCAATACAGACTAAACTGTATTAGAATTTATATTTACTTTTATGATCTTGGCCTTTCTAAAGTAAGACTGGAGGGCTGGCATTAGAATGATGGGATGAACGATAAAAGGAGCAATTAACCGTAATTTGCAAAAGCGGGAACAACTAGGGGAATGTGGACAACAACTGGAAGGTGTGAAGAGACTGATATAATGTGACAGACAATATGGGGAAGACACGTAGGTGATTTAACCCATCTCATGCCTCAGTAGTTCACACAACACAGCCATTTCTGTAATTATCCCCCTTAAATATGTGGTGGAAAATAAAAACAGACTCTCAATAAGTCAGACGCAGCTGATCTGCTGAATTCCCTGGCCAACAAAGGGTCATGGTACAGGGAAGATACACACGCTTGCTCTACTGGCACTAATTGCATGCAATGATATTAATGACCCAGTAATTGCGTTACAAGTGGCACTGAAGTGGAAAACATCATTTTGAGGCAGAGTTCATCTCTTGGTGGTGAGATTTTACCACTGCATGAGTTAATGCCAACTGACAGGTCGGAATATAACACTACAGACTAGAAAACACTCCACTCTCATTGTATAATAGCTTCGATGGACGTGACGCCATTTACTTTGGCGGAGAACAGCCTAGCGGTAACCCAATAAATGACATGGTTAGACTTTGCCCTCTCAGTGAACCTTATTGCTTAGATCTACTCTGTACAATAGACAATCTAGAGCAATTTTCTACATGCTTGGGCTATTAAAAAAATGTACCTCACGCTTTTTCATCAAAGTAGTGAAGAGAATGTGGATTACAGAGAAAGGCAAAATGGTTATATCTCCAGGAAAAGGCTCAACCAAAATGTGGTCACTACTTAAATGAAATGAAATATGTATGAGAAACAAAACAGGCAACAAAATGGCTGCCCTACTGCTGTAAAGTGACATGCTGCAAAAATTGAAAGCCTGCTACAATGAAGCTTTTTTTTTTTTTGAGTGTTCACCTTTCATGTTTCCCTTTCACGTCTTGATTACCAACATTACAAATGTTCACAGTGAATTTCAACTTGAGCTATCAATGGCTGCAAATTATATGTCATTTTTCTAAGAAACTCTAAAAAGAATGGGTACAATTGTGTGCTATATAAGAGCTGCTCTCTCGCTCAGGAGTGATCATTTTCAACCGGGAGCAGCAGCGGCAGCTTCCATTCTGTTTCTGCACTTAAGGCATTGTTTTGGAGATCTGTAGCTGCAAATGGAGACTATGAGAACTGGACTGAGAACTACAATGCAGTCTAGGGGAGATTACGAGACATTCATAATGCTCATAATGGCACTTTATGAAAACTTTCCTTGCCTTCAGTCATCTAGGTGATGTGTGTTCATTATTCTTAGATATTGTTGATTCTTTCACCTTAAAGCAAGTGAAGAAGTTTGCATGGCTGATCGATAAGGTTAGAAATAGTGTCATGAAGCCTTAACTAGTATTAGTATCTGATTTGTATCAGTGTGGTGTTATTGCTTTAAGGAGTTGACTTATAAAGATAGGGTATATGACCTTATCAGAACACTCTTTACAAGTGGCTCCCATTCTGGCAGACTCTAGCCATACTTGTATTACAAGAACAACCATTCACCTCAATGGCTGCCATGTAATACCACATTTTCCCTGCAGTGGTTGCTACCTTTGGTAAAATCAAATTGGGGTGATCAGACAACATGGAGCCAAATTCTAAAAGGGGAAATAAACCTATTTAATCTAATGAATGTTTAAAGCACAAAATTTATGGTGTGCTGTTTGGGTGAGATGGAAAGGCACTTTTGATTCTCTCTAGCTACCAGGCCCTATGGTATTGCCTGATTGATCAGTCTGTAGAGGTATCACTATTGTATAAGGCTACAAGGCTATAAGGCCACAAGGATTGAACCAAAATATCCACACTCACCAGGACGTCTTCACAACTTTACCTTTATTGATATTATTACCATACACCTAACGCGTTTCGGGGACTGTAAATGCCCCTTTATCAAATGTATAAGCTGCCAGTACATTATTACCATGCAGGCACTCTTACCATGTAAAACTGTATACAAGGAGAAATTTGCCAAATTGGGGTTTATTTTAATAAAGGTATAAATGGGGTTTTACAAAAGTACAACATAAAGAGGGATTTGCTCTGACTACATTCCAGTTCATCCTCTCATGTAGCTGGTTAGGGAATAAGATCAGTTTGCATTGAAGCAAGAGGCTAATTAACTAAGGTTAGTTGAGTTTGGAATTAAAATTAAAAAAAAAAAAAGAAAAGAAAAGAAACGATGGGACAAAACATTTAGGGAACCCTACATATTTGAGTTTGTGCATGTCAGAATAAATGATCGTCTGACTGTAAGCTGAACTAATGAGGTCCGCATGCAAGCTGGAGGTTTTCAGGCGAATGTTTCCCGAGGCACTTCTTTACCCACTTCACAGGTCATAAAAGATGTTAGGAAGCCGAAAAATGATTATATTTCATGATAGTCTGGGCCGTACTTTCTAAAAGGTTAGTAACTGGGCTTTGAGGGCTGAGGTAATGAAAGTGTGTTTCTTGCTTTGCAGGCTTTGATCAGCTCTCGGCCTGCAAACCCATTTAATGCAGCTAAAAAGCAGGGGACATAATGTATATTTCATAGCATTAGACGCTATTCATTTCTACTCTACTTCAAGCTCCTGGAGGAAATTTTGATACCCTGCTCTTACAGAGCAGATCCAGTAGCTTTTATTCCCTGAGCTTGCCATGGGACCTAAATGATAATCTATTTTCAATATGAAACCACTCTTGATTTCTAGAAAGAGGATTATACTGATATATTCTTACCCCGTTTCTGATCAGGTTACCAGCAGACACAGTAAAAGATACGTCTCATACTGCACATTGTTTTTTTTTTCATAAAGTTAAAATTTGATATGACAAATAAATAAACTGAAGCAAAGCATACGTACATATAATGTAGTAGTCCCTGTTCTTCTGGAATTCCAGTCCCCAGAGATTTGGGCTGAACTCTTGAAATTTGATGGTAAATTTCACATCCTGGTCTGGTTTAGCACAGTTCAGCAAAGGTGTTCTGTCTTTTATAGTGCAGCTATCCGCTTGCTCCTTATCTACTAGGTAGACTTTGTAATACTCGTATTGGGCAGTAGATTTAGAGTCCACTTTGGGGCAAATAATGTCCAGTTTATCTCCTATTTGCGGATACAATACCAGCCCTTGGCCAGGAAGGAATCTAATTAAAAAAAAAAAAAAAAATGGACAAGTTAGATAAAAAATATATTACATGAGAGACAAATAAACTCTTAACAACTTGTAACAAAGTTTACATAAGTTCTCCATCATAGTTAACTCAGTCCTGAATAGCAAATCAAAGTGATACATAAAAAAGAAGCTATTTTAATGCTCAATTTCTGTTCAGGAATATGAGTACGCTAGGTGTGGACCCCTGTGGTACTTCTAATTCAGCAAGTTACCAACTTCCTCATAAAAACAGAATACAACTCTAAAATAAGTGTTAAACATGGGTGTAATGTATAGTTCTTTAGCTACAATGCAAAAATGCCTCCATCAACTATTGCATCTCGAAGACTTTTTTGGACCTCTGTACCCTAATTCTGCACCCACTCTGCTGACACATTAATGACATACCTTAAGAAAAAAAATTCATAGTATATATTAAGATTTTAAATAATGTAACCCAATACTAAAAATAAACACTCAAGCAAACATGTGCAACGCCCAGTATAAATAGCGGTGTATGGGGTTTTTTAGTTGTTAAGGGCAAAAGTCACGAATAGGCATTTACCATCTTCACAGGCCTATTTTTACCCTAGCTGAGAATGACTTTCAGTATTCATGTGTCTATTTCAAAGCAGTAGAATCATCTTCTTAACGCATGGATTGCCATTATCAGCAGAACTGTACACGACAGCAATCCAAGAAAATCCTGACACTTTATATAGCTCGCCAACCTCCAAGGAACACCTTACGGTCTATAAGCTTATGTGACTTGTTGAGTCTGAAGTTGTCCTAATGTCATTAGCATAATAATACTGATAGTAGTGAATCAAACAAACAAAAACATCACAGACGATGAAAAAATAATCTCAATCGATTTGATTTGACTCCACTTGAGTCCTTCTTTGGAAGCCTCAATGTTGACGCTGCACAGTGTGTAGGCCAAAGCTTTGTAAATGAAGCGTCAGCTAATACTTGGACACAGTATGCCACAGTGCAGCATCCACGCTTGTAGCTTAGCCTCTTCATGTATTGCTTGCGGCAGAAAGCCTGTGGGAAATTGAAACAAGAGCTTTCTAATCAACATCCTTTACGGAGCAGAGACATTAAACACCACACTTAGAAATCCCTACTCATTTGTAAGCAGCTAAGCCCGCAGGCTCATTAAAATATGAAACGCTGAGAACAAAGATTTTAGCCAGGAATCCCTCCATCGTGTAGCAGGAGAAGGCCACCAGGTAAGTTTTATTAATTGCTAAATCAATTCTCATGTCAGCTGAAAGGCACCATGTTTGGCCTAGCAACTGAATGTCAGGCTCCGGCGTATTTGATCTTCTAACTTTATAGCTACGGCTTTTGTTGGTTAACATTATGGGTAATCAAAGCTGAGGAAGAGCATTGCTTATTTCCCTGCAGCTATTATGTGCAATCACACAGCAGCTAGCAGAGCGCTTTTCTTAGTGTTAGGAGTAATATGATGCTGCAGCCCTGTCACTCAGGCGGTATACAGATTATTAGACCATTTTTCCTTACTAAGGACGCGAAACATAAAATACAACTCTTATAGAAAAAGATCACATCTATACAAATGTTAATCGGGTCGTTTGGTGGTGGTGGTGGGGAATTGCCAACTCACATGTCACTGAATGCCAGCTGTTACCTTTCCAATATTGGTTGGGACCCCAGGGTCTATGCTTCCTGGTCCCTCTCAACACATAGTAAGGCCTGATTCACATCTGCATTTGTGTTACTGTTTGGGGAGTCCAATTGGAGACCCACCAAATGGAGACCTATCCACATAAAAAAGCGGTTACCTAAGGAAACCTGCCGACCCCATAGAATATAATGGGGTCCATGTGATTTCCGCATGAAAAATGTGGTGAGAAAAGTGCTGCTTGCAGGACTTCTCTCCGCATATTTCATGTGGATAGGCAAACGGAATGGCCCAAATGCAGATGTGAACCGGGCCTAAATGATACTGAGCCAATGACCAGATGAGCAGATTCACCGCTGCAGACTGGTCCTGTGTGTTGAGAGGGATGAGGAAGTACAGACCCTGAAGGATCCCAAAATGAGACTAGAGGGGGAATCAGTGAGGTGAATAATTTTTTAAACCTTTGTAACTATTGTCAGAATTGCCAGACACACTCTTTAATGGAAGTATAGAACATAACATGGTCATTATAAGGCTGACATTTTCTTAACGTCCTACTAATAATCCCAATAAGGAAGTAGTCTCTGTCTAGACTAAAATGGCTGATAAAAGACAACAATAAATTGGGTTTGATCATGTTCAGGAGTCTTGTCCTTTCAAGCAAAGCACAGAAATAGGATGATTGTTAAAAATCATTTGGATGACTATGTACCCACACCTATAAAGGTCTAAGATAATAAAACCATTTCATTGTAAGCTATTGTGGTTCCATTAAACTGCTACACTGCTGCAACTGCTGAGTGCTAGCAATTAGAGGGAAAATCACTTCTAGTATAGTCTGGGAGATTCACTTATTAAAAAAAAATCAAGCGAGTCTATACAAATCTATTATAGCAAAATGAAAAAAGCGCAGAATATGGAATATACAGAATGCAAAGCATACAAGTGCTGTACAAGCATTTCACAATAATGTAATAGAAGAGAGGCAAAGGTGAAATTGGTGTTTGTGTTAGAAAGCCGGTTATTAAAGAGAAGAAAGAAAGAAAACATCATTGTAAAGTCTACCCCACTAATGTGCTATCTGTGACTGCACAAAAAAATCAGCGGGTTCTGTAATTAGTCGCTTTTACTTGTTACTCTTGATAAATGATGCTTTCTGGTCTGGATAAGGGCCAGCTCTTGACCCATGACACAGCTACACACTTCAGTACTTCAGATGGGCATCCCTCCCTCTGAAGAGCCTGGCAATCATTTTCCAAACAAGGGCTCTCCACACTATAGACTCAGTCCTTTTGTTCTAGTCAGCATTTCTGTGCATAATATTTCTACCAAAATATTACGGCGAAATGATCTTGTAGAAAGTATTCCTTCATATGAGGGCAGCATACATAACAAAAGCCATAGGTGGCATGGGAGCATTCCTGCTGCCAATTGTAGAGCATTATATGTTAAGAATAGGCCAAAAGAGAAATGACATATGAATAGTGCTTTCTAGGAATGCAATGATATTTTCTGGTAGCCCCCCATATAATAACAGGAATTACTGGTGGGAGTATTAAAAATTTGTACTGTAGCTTAGTCTCTGGAGGGTGGAATGAGCGGGCACAAGCTGATGGGTGACATCACTAGCCCATGTGTGCCCACTATATAGAAAACAATGTTAGGCCGGGTTCAGACAGGGTTTTTTGGGCCGGATTTTTACATGAAATCCACATCAGAATCCGGCTCAAAAAACCGCCTCCCATTGAAACCAATGGGAGTCAGTCATTTCTTTTTCCGCGAGCGTTTTCCCCCTGCTCTTTCTTCAGGCGGACTCCACGGCTGATTCCAGCGCGGACGTCCGCCTCGCGACACCTCCCTCCTGATTAGGCCCATTTGGGCCTAATCCGGAGCAGCTAGCCGTTTTTTGGACCAGAATCTGAGGCAGTCTCCGTGTCCAGTTCAAGTCCAAAAAACTCTGTGTGCACTGACCCTTAGCTGTGCAAGGTCCATTGCAGGGAATATATGAAACTACCACTGAAACATAGATAGATCCGGCAGAGCTTGAAGACGTCCCTACACACAATGTCATAAATGTTATTAATGAACATAAAAGACAAACCTGAATATTACATCTGCCATGCCAACAATATGTTTATGGGCCAAGCTAGTAATTAAACGCTTTCATCCTTCCTTTTAATAGACAATTTCTCCCTAGATATAAATAGAACTCTTTATAGTTTCTGAACACTAGGAGTACACAACGTTATTACTTATCTGTCTGGGAAATAAAAGTGTTCCTAATGTTAATTCTGGGGATGAAAGTTTCTTATTATGATATAAAACTGTAGGCACTTGTAAAAAATATTTTACTGTGGAGCTGAAAGAGTTAGAAATGGAACCAGTTAAACAAGTATTTGCTAGGCGTGTTCCAGCACATTTCTGTATGGCAGTACAATCGCAGGCTTTCTTATTTACTAAATAGTAATTTATACTGACATAGCTAGAGGGGGCACTTCTTACCCTCCCTGACCTCATGTTCTACTTAACAAAGAACCTGTGTGGCTGTGTATAGTTTCCCTCAATTCTTAATCAATTTCCCACCTCTGTCTCACAATTGCTATTGATGTAACAATAATATTATATTTCACGCTCCACATCTGCACAATTTACTCTTAGCATCGGATTCCATCCCATAGTCTATTTAATTCATCGGTATGGGTAAGGTATCCACGTTTGTTTATGTTAATAGTATTACAATGTATTGTAAGGCTTTACACTTTACAATAACAGGTAAATAGTAAAAGATAGGGAGCGTTCACACTACCGTCGGTGTCCGACATGTAGTGTCCGCTCCTAGTGTCCGCTCAAAATCTGTCACGGACACTAGGAGCGGACACTAGATGTGTCCGTGACACCTGTCATTCACTTGAATGGGCATTGGGTGCGTTCTTTTGCACTCCGTGCCCGTCCTTCCCTGTCCGCAAGAGAAGATGTCCGACTTCTCAAGCGGACAGAAAAATCCTGCATGCAGGGTTCTTCTGTCCGCTTGAGAAGTCGGACATCTTCTCTTGCGGACAGGGAAGGACGGGCATGGAGTGCAAAAGAACGCACCCGATGCCCATTCAAGTGAATGACAGGTGTCACGGACACAGCTAGTGTCCGCTCCTAGTGTCCGTGACAGATTTTGAGCGGACACTAGGAGCGGACACTACATGTCGGACACCGACGGTAGTGTGAACGCCCCCATACTGTGCTGTGACACAGTAGGTTAAAAACTTTGTTCAATGATGCAATGCCATCAGTAATGTCTAATCTGCATCTCCCCCCATATTAAGTAAAGAAATACTAAATATTAGAGTTTTCTATTTCATTAAATTATTAAAAATACACTAAGATATTAATTTGTACACTACAGGTGTTAAGGTAGCCATGTATCTATCAGACAACGACCGTCATATACATACACACTTGTGTATGTGTCTTCTCAACATATCTGGTTCTCCCATAGGAACAAAGGTTCAAGCATGTTGAAATCCATCAGTCTGATCCTCCTTTCACCAACTGCTGGTGGAAGAATCAGAATATGTTAATTTCATGTGTATGGTCATTTGTAAAGGGATTGCTACTAAGGCCCAGTTTACATCTGCGTTTGGGCCATTCCATTCCCCTCTCTGCACTAAAAATGCGGAGAGAAGTGGATTTTTTTCTCCACATTTTTAATGCGGAAACCACACAGACCCCATTATAGTTTATGGGGTCCATGGGTTTCCTAAGGTAACCGCTTTTTTATGCGGATTAGGTTATTGTTCGAGGGGTCTCCAAGCAGACTCTCCAAACGGAAACCCATGTGCGGATGTGAGCCGGTGAACCACACTTAACCCTTCATAGATTCCTAGGTTGAGTCCACATGTTGCAGAATTGCAGTGCTTATCACAGATTTTGCTGTATTTTTTGAGCTGCAGCCAGGACTGAATTTAGCCAATGAAATATGTATATGCAGCAAAATTGCAACAAAAAAAAACATTTTTATGCAATAAGTGCCCTCTCTTGTCTTTTATATAGCAAATGTGCTTTGTCTGGTAAGGGAATTTAGAATTATGTATCACAAAATTTGGATGCCAACCACTTAGGAAGTTGTAATGGGAGTTTACATATCATCTAGCTTTCCTAAAACTGATATCAAGATAACTCGAGTGTTATATTTAATTCTAAGAGACTTTTTTTTAATCCTTATCAAGTAGTGACATCGGTGGTTGCTATTTAGCTATGAGATTCCATCTCATGCCTTGGCACAAAGGGCCTATTTGAAGGTTACACCCTAAGTGAATAGCACAGGATGTCTATAGCAGCATACAAGTCTTTTATTAACTAGTGAGGAAAAGGACCTCACCAGCTACCAATGCCTCTTATAGAACATACTGGAAGACTTCCTGTAGTCCTGATGGCACCTGTTAAACAACTGGTTTTATCTCCAAACCATAAATCAACACATCAGACTGTGCTGACGGATGGACAGAGCAGAACATTTGGCTTCAGCAAGCTGCGTAATCCTGTCTCCCATCATAATAGAGTTTATAGTATACCATCATTTTAATCTGCAGGTAATTCACACCTGTACAGTCAGATTCCCAGCAGCAAGTCTCCAAACCACAGACTGCAATGGAGGGTGGGGTCTGTCTTGCTATGTGCAGGCGAGGCAGTAGATAAACAATGACAGAAGCCTGGAAAATAATTCATGCCAAATGCAAATTCTGATGATGTCATTTTTTTCTAAACTGGTTTTAAAAAATGCAAATGACAGATCTACATCATGCCACTGAATAAAGGAATATTTATCTACCATTTCCGCGCGTGACAGATTATATGACAGTCAATCACAGATGCATATGAAATGCACAATTAGCTGGTTGAATGGCAACAAGTATATTTTTTATTTATTTTAGACGTGCAGATCTTTTTTAACCCTGACTCTATTATCTTTATATCAGAGAATGCTTTCTCTGTGATGTGTTGCAATATAAAGAATCACCTTCTCACTGGACAATAGAATAGGACTGGAGAGACTGCTGTGTATTCTCACATACATACTGTAGTAATTGTACATCTAGAACCATTAGAGCTGGAAGCCTCATTTGTCCATAGATGCCCTGAATATAATCCATCACTGTCCCTGTAGCTCAGAAACAAAATATTTCTAACATACAGTGCTTTCTCCCATCTACTTTATTTAGAGTGCATTCACATGGAGGAAAATGGCACTGAATTTGGTGTGGAATCTGCTAGAAGAAAAAAGAACCCATTGAAGTCAATGGGGGCCTTTTTTTTCAGCGCTGAATCTGACAAAGATTCAACACCAAATTCAGCGCCATTTTCCTCTGTGTGAATGCACCCTTATATGGTCTGCATGAGGAATTCCACAGATATGACATTATTTATTCATTATAATAATGTTCTTTCTATGCTTGGGAGTCCAGTGGGCGGTCCTATCAGTAACTGACAGACTTCCCTCTAGTACTGTGCAACACCCCATGACTTATCTGCATAGAAAGAGCATATAATGTATGTTTTCTAAGGATATAATACAGTACAAGTTATACTGAATCCCTTTCTACAAAATTACAGTATATACCAATCTGCTCAGCTTGTCCCGCTCTATACACTGTGCCCGCAGATCAGATTACATTTGCAGTGGGATAGCTTTGCTTTAGCTACTTCAGATAATATCTATACGTAACTCTAACACCAGATGCCACCTTCCACTCTCCAAATTTAGGCTACATAGGAATAATGGCAGAGTAAGAATTGTTCATTTTTCCATTCCTCCACTTCTCTACTTTTTCCACATATAACCGTCTGCAGTCCGTGTGGTTTAACAATAAAATGGCAAATTCTGTCGGGTCTTGTTTTGTCTTTCCAGCCCATGGCTATTGTTGGTTATGATCCAGGTTTTCCTAATAGCCTTCTGGACAGAAGGTGTTAATGTATGTTACATATGCAATATGTAGAGTCTAAGTAAAGGAGTCTAATAATTTGTCACTATTCAGTCCCTATGATTTGCCATCTTTTATAACCCTAATACAACAGCTTTTACTAAAAATGTACCTTGCAAATTTACTGGATACACAAGAAAAAAAAATCTTTACTTCAATTGTCCTCTTAAGTTAAAAAATGGAAATCCTAGTAAATATTCAAATCAATTTTTTAAAATAAAACTTTACATAATTTGGGCTTTGGTTTCTTTCAAAGGAAAACTGCAGGGATTCCAGAAAGAAGCAAAGGCAATATTGGTAATGTTTCTAGCTCTCAAGAACCTATAAACTGGCAAATTTCGCACTCCAAAAACTAGATGACATTGTGACCAGACAGAAGAAAAACAAGTCATCAGTTCACCCCAACTCAGTTTCATGCTTCAGCCTGAACTAGATTGACTGCTGACATGGCTGCCCCAGCTATCTGTAGTGAAACCTCTGAGTGAGACATCATAATTTCTACCTCTATTACACATTCAATCTCTAAATCTGTAAGCTTCTACATTGGCTGCAATGCCGTGTGCCAAGAATGGGCTCTTTTTTCCATTCTTACTTAATGTCACTTTCAATAAAATGTATTCTTGCAACATGCACATTCACAGTACTCCTCTATTCCCTTGAATTTTCCAATTCTGCTCTGCTGCTAGATTTGTTTGACTACCCGTCTCCTTCATAATATCCCCTCCAGACTGTGATGTGAGTTGTCTGGCCTATTGCGCCGCACCTGACATCACTTAGGACAAAATATATGTAGTTTGTTGATATTTCTCAAAATTAAAAGCCTGTATTTTTTCATCAAATGAACACATATTCCTGCCACAGACTGAGAAATATACGACTCGGTAGCCTGGGAACTCGGCTAAAAGCTCTGCTAAAAAGAGAACTTTTAATATTTATACCGGGCCTTAAATCAGCTGCTTTGTAATTAACAGCCATATCCCGCAATGAAATAGAGGGTGTTGGCCGGTCACAGCTGCCAAGATGGGGAGAAATGCCTTGCCCTTTGAGACCGTATTTGTTTGGAAAGGAAAGCTGATGACTGGCATATATAATAATGCTAATATTATCTAAAGATTACTCTGCTTTCAGTTTACACAGTATTTTTCACGCCAGTGATAAGGAACTAGAAGAATGTGGTTGGGACGGCAATTAACTGAGTCAATGTGTGAGTCACGCCGTCCTATCAGGTAACGCAGCGCACTGGATGCTGAATAGCAGATGTAGCCATACTGTTGAGAAAAAAAAAGCCATCGAGGCTAAAATGAAGGAGCCAAAGCGGCCATTTGCTTGCAGTTACTTATCTCCTCAATAAGGGTACACACGTAAATGGGTGATCTGTACCTGTCTTATTATACTTATTGGTCTCTAGTTTACCATACAGGCCTATTATAATCATATTATGCCCTCACATTGCTGAGTCTTATTTAATACTTAAAATCGTAGAATTGTGCTCGACAATCCACCATGTTTGTCAGCCTGTAAGTAGTTAGCATTGAAGGTAGATAAGTGACTTTGGCGTTGTAACTGCCTGCTCCTGCTTTTCTGCAAGAAAGACATAAATAGGATTACCAGGTACCTAATGGCTAAAATACAATTACCTCTGCTTGGCCAGTGCAATGCTCAGGCATTTATGGGTGGCACGTAACAACATTTATGATAGGGCACATGCCAGATGTGGAAAGCAAACTATTCAGTAGTAGAAGGAAATGAGAGGCAGACAGGTCCTGCTTTACATCAGCACTATAGGCTTTCCTTTATACAAATAAGCAGTAGGCCAAAGCCATTCACTTTACTTCTTTTGTCATTGGAATGCCATAAATATGCACCGGTTTCCAGCTGAAAAGCTAGAAAGTCTGCTGGACACACAGACAGAATGTCATAGTTCCTTACACCATAAATACTTAGACTCAATAGCCCCTTGCTGAACACCATCAGGCAGAAAAAAGGTCTGGAAATGTTGTTTAAATTAACCCCTTAACCACAAGTCCCGCATTATGGTTATTGTTATTACGGGAAATACATGCTGCTTACTTGTTCACTGGCTGATAGCATGTCAATACATGTGTTCTGCTTTAGATTATTCACTAAGGGGGTTCTTCAGTCTCTCTGAGATGCACCCTATGCAGGGACATCTGTACCTGCAGGGGGAGAACACAGACTTTGGCACCATCCCAGAATAGGGTGTATTCTTTATTAGAAGCCCACAGAGGAACGCCTGTAGTATTTGTTTTGTATCTACGAAATGTATAAATTTTGAGAGAGAGTGATAGGTACTAAATCTGGACAGAAAGACTAGACTAGCTTGTGACTAAATTCATTTTAGGTTTGTTTATTGAGTGTATCTAGGATTCTAAAAATACAAAAAAGTGAGATGAACTCTATTCCATGTCACAACAGCAACGTTTCGGGCCTAGGTGACTGGAGCTTTCTCCTTGCATCAAAAGACAGTTAGGGTGCATTCACATGGAGGAAAATGGTGCTGAATTTGGTATGGAATCAGTGTCAGATTCAGATGCAGAATCCACACCAAATTCAGCACCATTTTCCTCTATGTGAATGCACCCTTAGATGATGTTAAGTTTCTAAAAGCAGCCCTGTCATGGTGCCATGAATGGTGCCTGTCATGGTGTCTGAATACTATTTAGGCTAAACCTACTTCTCAACTCCATGAGCTATCATAATGAGCATTAAAAAGACATGAATGACAATTTCACCTCCGCTACATCTGTAGATTCTTCGCACCGGCTTTATGTTTTCTCTTACTATTTTATCTCACAGGTTATTTTGTATTCTTATCTGTCACACAGACGACACCATGTGTAGTTAAGGTATATGCTCTTGAATTTCCTGCAACAAAGAAAGATGTAAAAACCTGGAAACTTCTCCAAGCCGCCCTGCCAAGAAACATGATTTAATGAAATCATCTGAGACGCACTTAATCAAAAAAGTGTGTTTAGGATTATTTGTGCAGACAGAACGGTTACTGTTAGCTTCTGTGTTTTCTCCCTATTCTTCCACCATAAAGAGCAGCCATTCCAGCTATAAAACAAATATTCTCTGTCTCTTGCACCTGTACTACCACATCTCAGCATGGAGTTTAGTGTCACTCCTCAGTGGATCTTGTGTCTGCAGTGACAAAGTGCAGGGGAAAACAAAAGCAAAAGAGTCTTTTCTTTCTTGCTTTTACAGGACTGTTTTCAGCTGGAGAGCAGAAGTCAGGAAATCATCTTTGGTTTTACTGCTTTACTGCATAACAAAGAGCATTGCCTTTAAACAAAGAGCAGCCTGATGCATTTAATGTGACACTCAGCACTGCTCTTAAACAACCAGGTCCATCCCCCTGTTTATTTCAGCAGCCAAAGGACCTCGTAGAACAGGGGATGATGTGTTCCAGGAATGGGAACACGGTTTCATAATAAGAAACGCAGCATGACATGTTTGTTTAAGCACTATCCCCTAAATATGTTACATTTAATATTGTTACCATTTTATACATAATCTTATGACATCAGGAAAAATGTTATTCTGATGCACTCAAGTCAACCTTACCAACTATGTAACATGTTGATTGAAATCATGAACGGCTTGTCTGCTGGGATTTTGTTTTTTTAAAGAATGGGTAAAAAAATAAAATAAGAATTGCTCATCTCTCCCATCACCTCCTACTGCCTCTCCGACGCCTCCTGTGCCCCCCACTGTTCTTTACTTTCTGGTGCCTCCCAACATGCATAAAGTACTGCTCAGTCAACCACTGCAACTAGTGAATGGCTATGGTCATTTCCTGAGTATCAAGAGGGACCAGGAAATAGAGACAGCAGGCACCCCAGGAAGCTAGGATAGGTCGTACTGGGATCAGTGAGAATAGTAATGTTTATTTTATTTTGCCCCATTCCAGAAAAATTAATCCTGCTATACGGCCCCTTTAGTTCCGTTTAGATGCTCTAGAATTAAGGTCAATGGATGTATCAGCCAAGTGGTACAAAAATAAAAGCAAATGTCTGATTGGTTACAACTAGAAGTTAGAATATTGCATTGGTCCCATGAGATGCCCTCACCTAACCACAAGCATGCCGGGCCCATTTTACACAAGGTTTAATTCATGCGTGCATGCTTGTACACTCTACAGATAATACCCAGTGGCCCCATGCAAGGCATTCAGTCTATCAACCCTTTCAGATATGTGTCAGCTTTTACATCAAGCTAATCTATGAGTTGCCATGGCTGCACCCATTATTTGCCTTTACGTTTTGTAAGAATATGTGGAATACAGGAAAATGGTGGCTCTATTGCCGTACAATCAGATTACTGCTGTTCGTTCCACCATGCCTTTCTTCCACACTTCAATCAAAAGGGATCAGTTTCTTTAGAGGTTGCTCTGGATTGAAATCACTTCTGTATAGATCTAGCCTGAGACGTTGTAATCCCCTTATTAACTATGACCATGGCTTGATTTGCTTAAAAATAAAAGCAAATTGTTTCAGCTTTGTTTTTAAACCGAAGCTACAAAATGGATTACGAGAGAAATCAGCAGATTTCACACAGCTAGTATGGTACTGAATTTCCAATGAGAATTAAACAAGTTAAACAGGAAAGCTGTGGGAATGGTTTACATTTTGCTTTATGAGACAGGACCTGAAATGCTCACGTCTTTTGTCTTGTTGGCCTCGGAGGAAACAATGAATCCACAGGAGCTTTTCCAAGCTATTCTAATACTGACCATTTGCTTTCATATACCATACGGATAAAAATGATGTGAAGAGGTGAAAGCTGGACAGAAGCATTTGGCTCTCAATCTGTACACCCAAATATTTTAGACACTTGAACACACCCGTTTTAATTACCAGAATGTGACACAAAGACAGATCACATAAAAAGTCTATGAAAATGCATGATAGGCGACCGGAAAAACAAGTTTTACTGATGTCAGCCTCGGCAGAAGGAAAAGCATAGCACATACCAACAGTAACTAACTTCTCTGGCATGTCTGTAAACTATATGTCTTGTTCAAAGACTATACTGTCCAGGGAGATTAGTATATTTTGCTTCTGAAGTCTGCGGTGAATCCATAGTGGAACTTGTAGTATAACTGGTAGCGAAAAACTAGTGACCTCACTAAGTGATCAAACTAGTGACATCTCCAGTGTGTGAGCCACCTAGAGATTTGACAATATAATTGAAGAATAAACTAGAAACTTAGGCACTCATTAAGGTATAAGGCACTTTGGGATAAATCCTTGGAGAGGGCCCAAAATTAAGCTAGACATTAATGAAGTATGAAAAAAGGGTTAAAATGTTTCCAAGGGATTCAAAAGGCACAAAAAATGGCCACGTCGTCTTATGAAGTATCTGCAAAATTTGAATAAACTTTCATAAAACTCTCTTATATGGAAAAAAAAAGGAGCTATGCATCAAAAAGAGACTTTCAACAAGTCTATAACATCTTGTAAGAGTCAAAGTATTCACAGCTGACATGTTACAGTGGAAGAACAATAAAGTACACATTGGCAAACAATTCCCAAACACATGCTTCAGCCATTGTACTGTATGGTTGACGTATGTACGCTACTAGCGGACCGACCACACTACCATTTCATTATTTGTGGGGTGATCATGACCTTGTTTGTAGACAAATAGAAAGCAAAGCCAGTTTATAGGACTGTAATGAAAGCTAGCCATAAAATGTGAAATCTTAACACGTTCACTAAGACAAACTACAGATGAGCTGTGGCTGCCCTTTGAGCTCTCCATAAAGTGTGTCTTGTAATAAATAACACAAGTCAATGGACTCTATCCGGATATTATGATGTAATGATGACTTAACCCTGTTTATACATGTATATGGGCGAGAAGTGATAATATTATTTATAAATAGCATCTGCATTATGAGCTATAATATTATTTTACAACATGCTTTCAGGCCTCATTTTCAAGAGTGTAAGCGAAAAAAAACTGCGGGGAAGAAGGGGGGGGGGATAGTGAAACTGATGTTCTATTTCTATGAGAGCTGTCTAAAGCAGTGTTTCTGGGAATTACAGGAAGAATCAATATTTATGACTTAAAGATGAGAAAAAAATGCAACACATCAAAGTGACAAAGTGCATAATTCTGCTTTGTCCGGCTGGCAATAGCTAGGAGAGTTTTGACATTGTAAGTCTTTAGGGAAGATGGATGAGCTGACAGTAATACCTTCCATAAAATGCTTCAACAAACACATTTACAAGGAAAATGCAAGAAATCTTTCTACTCTTTGTCACATATATTACAGCAGCAAATTAGGAAACTATTTGGTGCGAGCGTCTTCTGTGGCTTACAGACATCTCAAATTCTATCCATGTTTCAAGGTAAACCCCAATGTGAACACTGACTGACGGCGGTAGATTACAGATGGTCAGGTATTTCATTATTCTCCTTAGTAATTGATATTTCCCTTTTGCTCATAACCCCTGGAATATGTGAGAGCAGTCGCCCAGATTAATAGTCATCCAGTGGATATCGGAGACGTAACATACTGTTCTGCTTGTTAGTACACAAGGCCAAGAAAATGTGCATGAAAATAAATACATTGCATTGTAAGGATCTAAAGACAATTACGGAGCCAAACAAAGTGCTCTACCTGAGTGAGCTTTCTAGATAAGAGTCTTGGAGATAATTACAAGAGATAATGTAACAATTAAACCCCAGCTGAACCATGGAAGAAAGATAAAAGAGAATCCGTATATCTAAATCTCAGCCTCTTCTGGGTCTAGTGGATGTCAGTATTTTACCTGAACTAATATGGTGTGCAGGTGTCAAAGCAATGGAAAAGGATAATGAAATAAAGATGTTTGCATTAGCTGGCCAAGTGTCTTCAGCGAAACTTTGGGTGACAGAGATTTAGAGGTAAGTGCTACACTAACCATTTTATCCGTAGCTTTTGTTTCTTCAGCTTGAAGCCGTAATTGCGAGGGTTAAAAGGGCCATCCCAGGGGAAAGGATTCCTAAATAAATTCTTGTCTACAGCAGTTTACTAGAGACTGAGATATGGTTTCAGGGGGCACTTTGTTCAAGGGCTGGCTCAGTTGTCCCTTGGAACAAGGACCATTGCCTTCAGTTTATCATGCTGACAAAATGTGAGGAATGTGCATGTAAAAGCAGCAACCATTCCACCCCTGGTGCGTTCTCCTTTCTTCCCATTCTATATTAAAACCGACAAGATTAACCTAAATGCAAACCGAAAGCCAGGGTTCAAGGGGGTATTCACATAGCACTGAATGTGCACTTGTTTACCCATAGAACTCGGCCTTGCCCATACAATGACTAGATGCCTGTTACATGCATTCAGCTTGGGAATTTACCTTCACTGATATATGCCAACGTAGAGGTAACTAACACGCTGGTAAGCAAGGAATACCGTGCTCACAACAAAAAAATTATTTTCTTTTTAGTTTTAGTAAAAAAAAAAAAATGAAAGAAACTAGAAGCAATCCTGATGTATTGTTCTCTTATATGGTCTCATGTGAATCACAGTAGTCATCCAAGCATGAACATCATAAAGGCATGGCATATGCATGAAATGTACATTTTATTACCACAGCTAGGATTTTTCCAGTACATACGTTCCTATATAAAAGATGTTTTTTCCTAACAGAATCAGTAGTGACAGCCGACAAACTATGAAGAATGTATTTATATCTTGTGCGGTTAATCATGCGCGGCCCTGCTTAGCCATGAGAATAATGCAGATCTATATCGGTCAAAAGCAAAGGAGAGGAGGCCCTCTGATCATAGGAAAGACTGGGGATATATCTTTTTTCAACTAGCAAGGAAAGTTTTCCTCCTTCAATATCCCCAAAGTCATATTTATATATTTAATGTGCTGCAAGAAATCACTGGACCAAACTAACATCTCATCTGGAAAGAGCAACATTCATATTTAATCACTGATCCCCAAAGAGGAAAATGACATGTATTATTTAATGATAATGTCCTCCTAATGCAAATATATGGCTGTGTTTAACTCCCAATATGTGACGTTACTCTGTGCAAGGATCAGGTAAAGTACAAACTGGAGCATAACTGTGCCCCAGGAGGAATAGGTGACATTCTTAATGTCAGTTCAGTATCATTCGCTGACTGATAGGTAACGCTATTACAAAGATTGTACACCGTAGAGGAGGGAGGAAAAAAAGCATATTGCAGCTGTTTGTGCCAGAATAAGTAAAAAACTTAATATACTATAGCTATATACCAGAATGGCCTCATTGATGGAGTGAAGAATAGAATGACAAAGAATCCTGTTATCATAGTAATCGCATTGTATTTTAAAATCTAAACAGAATATGGAATAATAAAAAAAAAAATTAAATGTGATGAGACGATCAAATGGTTGGTTTTAGAGAGGCAGAAACATAAGGAGTCTACAAGCAGGAGCTGCATTGTGTATTGGAAGAGTGACCTCTGTAGGACTGACTTGATCACTGGTTTCCAAATGTCTCTTTAACATAACAAGTGAACCTTTTGGAAAGTAATATATTGGGAGGGATAGGATAAGTTCAGGTTTGCCAGCTCAGTAATATACTTGCTATGATTTATACAATGACATGATACACACAACTGGCCTAGTGGAAAACCTGCCTTGTAGCTCCACACAGGGTTATATTAATGGCAATTCCTCTGCCAGCTACTACACAGTGTAAGACTTAAAGAGACAACATAGCCTTCCCATTAACCCCATCAATGCTATACAGGATAAGTATATCAATAAAGACTAAAATCTCTAAAGGAAAAAAATATAACCTAATAGTGTCATTGTCTGGGTAGGAAAAGCCAAAACTTACAATGAAATGAGCTGGTATGGTATACATATTACTATCTACCAAAATCTATTTGTTTATCTGTCCATCTACCTATTTGTGTATTTAGACATATGCCTTGAAAAGGCAATTGCATTACAAAGAATACAAATCCTAGCCTTTTATTCACAGCCAGGAGTTTTGTCTTTTTTATTTATAAAAGATTATTAGCCTACATCCTGAGATGTGCACCTATTTCTATCTATATACTATCTATCTATCTATCTATCTATCTATCTATCTATCTATCTATCTATATACACATATGGGTTACACTGCAATATACTGGGATTAGGAAAGTAACATTATCTTTAGCCTCTCATGGGATCCTTTCAGCAGCCCTACAGTACAAGTGTTAAAGCCCCAGCTACTAATATAGAGCTAGTCCCACAGTGCAGACTACACTGGATCTATAAGAAGCCAGTGGATAGAGCAGTGACCTGAGCTCAGAGACAGTCATCACCTTGTAAAAGGTTTCTCTAGTAGCTTTGATTCTGCTGTATCAGTCTGAAGACTTGCTGGCACTGTACAGGTTAAGTAACACATAAACTGCTCTACACGGTCATTATATAGGAGAGGAGCCCGTGTTGTGTCCTATGGGGTGCGGACAGCCCTGCTAAATGTCAGCCAGTCCCAGCACGGAGCTGATTAATGGCCTAACACGAGCAGCTTGTCCTGGCAGTGCCAGCTGAGGAGAACAAGCTCCCGGCACTAATAAGGCAGAGACCTGCTACATGCCAGTCACACAGAGCCCAGTCAGGAGGATTCAATGGGCGCACATCAGGCACCTCACACCGGGGACCCTCCGTGCAAACCAGCTATCGGGTAACTGGCACAAGGGCAGCAGAGTAGATACTAGGCCATGCCAGGGCATGTATGGCGCCCACTAAATGGCATATATTACGCTCAATAAGTGCCATTACTAACAATCCCTTCTGTGTATATGCCCTAAGACCTTGGCCAGGCATTAAAGGGAGAGAAGAGCGTCACCCCCGCAGTGTAGAGGCGCGCTGTACATAGCCCACCACTATATATCAGAAAGCAGCATAACCCCCAGTAGCCCCTCACTATATACCAGCATAACCCTCAGTAGCCCCTCACTATATACCAGCATAACCCTCAGTAGCCCCTCACTATATACCAGCATAACCCTCAGTAGCCCCTCACTATATACCAGCATAACCCCCAGTAGCCCCTCACTATATACCAGCATAACCCTCAGTAGCCCCTCACTATATACCAGCATAAACCCCAGTAGCCACTCACTATATACCAGTATAGCCCTCCACAATATATCAGAAAGCAGCATAACCCCCAGTAGCCCCTCACGGTATACCAGCATAACCCTCAGTAGCCCCTCACTATATACCAGCATAACCCCCAGTAGCCCCTCACGGTATACCAGCATAACCCTCAGTAGCCCCTCACTATATACCAGCATAACCCCCAGTAGCCACTCACTGTATACCAGCATAACCCCCAGTAGCCCCTCACGGTATACCAGCATAACCCTCAGTAGCCCCTCACTATATACCAGCATAGCCCTCCAGTAGCCCCTCACTATACACCATACACTAGCATAGCCCTCCAGTAGCTCCTCATTAAACATCAGCATAACCCACTAGCAGACCTTCACTATATATCATATGGCAGCATAGCCCTCTAGCAGCCCCTCACCATACACCATAAACCAGTATAATCTGCCAGTGCTCTAGATTACCCCCTAGTAGTCATTCACTATAAACAAAAACCCTGAATAACCCTCCAGTACTCCAGATTATCCTCCAGTATAGCTTCACTATATATAACAGTAAGCAGCATAACCCTCCAGTAACTAGCCATCCCCTTCTAGACGTCTAGAAGATAACCCTTTAGCAGTCCAGGACTCGGATACTAGCAGGAAGAAGCTAAGAACTGCCCTTCAGTAGATAAGCAGTACACTTCAGTAGCACAGCAGTCTACACTACAGCAGTATAACCCTTTAGTAGCCCATCAGACCCTAGAGCAGCACTTCAGTACTTCAGCACTACCATCCAACAGCCAAGCAAAAGCCTCCTCCAGTCCTGGTCTACCTTACTCCAGCGTTTCTCTAAAGCACTCGACAGCAGCCTAAACACAGCCCCACAATAGTCCAGCATCACCCTACAGCATAGCCCCATAGTAGTCCAGCATCACCCTACAGTAGTCCTACACAACCCTACAGCATAGCCGAATTGTAATCAACCCAACCCTACAACATAGCCCCACTTAAATCTAGTACAACCCTACAGCATAGCCCCACACTAAGCCAAGCAAAAACCTACAGCACAGACCCACCGTAATTCAACAAAACCCAAAAGTATAATCCCCACAGTATCCCAGCACAACCCAACAGCATAGCCCCACAGTAGTCCAACACGACCCTACAGCATCGCCCCACCGTCACCTAGCACAACCTTGCAGCATAGCCCCTCAGTAGCCCAATACTAGAGGTCATAGATAAGTGATGACGAGAAGACTTACTTGGGGTTGGAGGAGTTCCAGTAAATTGGATCTAATACTAGGGATCTGGAGATAGCAGTCCTGATCAACAGGATCCACACTCCCAGGCTGTACTTCCACACAGAGTCCCTGCTGAGTGCCATAGTACTATGCTGCCACCCGAGCCAATGCGGGATCCTCTACCCAGTAACAAGTTGCCACCACTGTTAGCTCCAGGCAGGAGATGCAGTGCGAGTCCAGCGACAAATCAGCGCAGTATCCAACCAGATCGCCCGACACGGTCAGTCCTCACTCCGGGTAAAAGAATCAACTCCACACAGAGCACTCCAGCTGGGATACACTGTATCCTAAGGCATCACATAGGGGCACTAGAATCACACGGGAGCCCAGCATCCGCTCTCTGTGCCCGCTTGGCACCACTGATCCTCGGAGAAGCAGCCCAAAGTGATGGCAATGATTATCCAGCTGTACGCAGGGAGTCCATGTACTCCAATCCCCGGGACAATGCCTGCTGGTAAATCCCTCGGCCGGTCCTATGCCAGTAGCTGGAGCTGATGTGTGTGTGTGTGTGCCAGGAGCTCCACTCTCGTGTGTGTGATGTCTGCTCCTCCAGCCACACTCATCCAAAGTAACCGGGGACAGCAGCAGGCTGTGTGACTATAAACTGCGCCCGCCCCTCTCCGGCCCGCCCCGCTCATTGGCTGATATGTGCAGGCTCGGCCGCTATTGGCTGAGATCCACGTCATTCACAGCTCCAGCACGGAGTATTGTATGTGACAGGTACAGACCTCCCATGCAATATACAGCATGAACTCATCTGCATCCTGAATGCTACTCATTAATATTCATGACGTGACCCGCTGACACCCGCCCCTCACTAGTACACAGTGCCCACCGGCTACAGTCACACACTGCACTACACACTCATTACTACAATATCACCTCTTCTTATCACACCACTCAAATATTGTATGGGACATTGTGTACTAAGTGCATTAACTAAAGCTAATCTACTCAGCAGTCCCTGCATCATCCAGTCTGCTATACCAGACAATATACGGTATATATATCTATATCTCTATCTATCTATCTATCTATCTATCTATCTATCTATCTATCTATCCATATCTATCTATCTATCTATCTATCTATCTATCTATCTATCTATCTATCTATCTATCTATCTATCCATATCTATCTATCTATCTATCTATCTATCTATCTATCTATCCATATCTATCTATCTATCTATCTATCTATCTATCTATCTATCTATATCTTTCTCTGTTGTTCTCTATCTATAACTATCTATCCCCTCTCCATCCATATCTATCTATCTATCTACCATCTATCTATATCTTTCTCTGTTGTTCTCTATCTATAACTATCTATCCCCTCTCCATCCATATCTATCTATCTATCTATCTATCTATCTATCTATCTATCTATCTATCTATCTATCTATCATCTTCCTATTTCACGGTCTGCCTGTTACTATCTTTCTATCTGTATTACAGTAGTGTAAACAGTAGCTGAGGTCAATAATGAGGTACAGTGAAAATGTGCGGGAAATTGCCAATTTTGCAGGGGTGACAGAGAATTCTCTGGAGTACAGGGAGCAGGAGAGGTGCAGACAGGCCGACGCAGTGCGTACAGTGGTTACAGATATTGTTATCATTATTACTTGTGTTTTATAGGACAACCATCTGAGGCCCAGATCCCTCATGTTTAACCTCCCTCCTCAGGTTACTACAGCAGATATTACCTGGAATGAAGGGATAAAGTAGCCGCAGATTGAGGAGAGCTTATTTTCTGACCCTGTCCTGTAAATAGCTGGGACTAGATTCTGTAGTAGAAGAGGGAAGATATCTGAACTAAAACTGACAATAATAATAATAAGAATTATAAACTTTATTTATATAGCTCTAATATATTCTGTAGCACTTTAAAAATCAGAGGACAATAATAATAATAAGAGTAAAATATTGTGCGTAGATACAGTGAAATATGGGAGTCTATCATACCCTACAGACAAAAACTGAGGTGAAATGAAGCCATATAGTTACGAGACATTTATAACACTGGACGCTAATATAAATGGTTGTTAAAGACTAAGGCTCTGTTCACACCAAGCCCTATATTTTACACACAGTTATACATTTGTATATAATAAAAAGGGTACAAGTATATATTATACAGTCCCTATGGCTTTCTGCGGGGCAAACATATGCCAGAAGAGTCCTTCCTTAATACCCCTGACGGATTTTTATCAGGTTAATGGAGAAGATCTAGTAATCCTGACGCATTGTACCAGAGGGCACGGGGTTTATTTTTAGAATATTTTCTATGTAGAAGGGTCAGTTCACACGTGAAAACCGCCTAGCTTATTTGTGCGAGGTAAAAAACCTCGAGGAGTTTTTTTGACGCTGTTTTTTGCATTCCACGCGGTTTTTGACGAGGTTTTTGACGCGGTTTTCGCTAGCGGTTTTCGCTAGGTTTTTTTTTTCCTATATGTGCTATAGAAACTGCAGGCGAAAACCGCGCGGTTTTTTGCAAAAAACCGTGCGGTTTTTTACCGCGCGGTTTTCGCCTCCCATTCACTTCTATGCAATTCTTCAGGCGTTTTCCGCCTGAAGAAAGGTCATGTCGCTTCTTCAGGCGGAAAACGCTAGGAGGAAAAAAAAAAAGCTAGTGGTCTACATAGACCACCATGTTAAAGGAGAGGTTTTTGAAGCGAATTCCGCTGTCAAAAACCTCCCCTTTGCCCACGTGTGAACTAGCCCGAAGAGTGTAGGAAATCTTTGAGAAATGAGTCGCACTCAGCATGACTAAAGAGGAGACTTGAGAAATAGCTAAATGTACATAAATACATTGAGCGATCTGCTCCATGGACTATTATGTCTGCTTTACTATTAAATCCATGAAGTCTATTTTTTATATATTACATTGGGAACATGAATCCTCTTTGTGTAGAAATGTGGTGTGAATACGGCTGTAGATGCAGCGGTTTACACACACAACCTTGGTAGTTAGTAATTTACCAGACGCTTTTCATTTTTACTTTTATATTTTGAGCCATGAAAGAGAATAGTTCCTTTTTCCTGTACTGGTTCTGACATACCCTCCCGGGACACCCCACCGGTCACCCCGAATACTACAGTGCCTTGTATATGACCGTCATGGTAGTTCTGTGGCCAGCCCATGATTTTCAGTAGTTAGAAAACACTTGATACCATAATAGTTTTTTATTGGATTTTATTGTTTTTTTATGCCCCTTTGCAGTGTGTCCAGGGGACATAGGGATTATTATGGGAATGCAGTTGAGTCTGTCTCCTTCCCATGGGACGCACAGGCCTGCACACTGTCACACTTTACAATGGGACTTTTTGCGACAACTTAAGAGGCGTCAAAAAAACTCCCTGCCTGCTGGAGTCTGGTGCCCCGAAGAGCTTAGCACTAGTGCGGGGAAGTCACCTGAATGAGTGAGAGCAGCGCGATAAGAGCGCCATTCACTGCCGCCAGCACAGAGCTAAGCCCTCGCTGTACACATTAGTGCCCTCCTTGGTCTCGTCATGGAGGAGCTCCGTACAGCCCGCGCTCTCTGCCTCAGTCAGGCAGCTGAAGGAGGTCACCGCTCCGCTCTCAGCTCTACAAGCTGCCATGCACGGAGTCACAGCGCCCACTAGCGGCGGCTCTGCGCCTGTTAGGAGCTGACTTGCCGAAGACTCCTCTGGGTCCTACAATCCGCTCTTTTTAACCTTTTCAGTGTCGTAACCACATTGTAGCGGCCTTGCTGTATACTAGAAGAGATTATACTGTATCTGAGCTACATTGTCATAACTATGCTGTATCTCAGCAACTTTATCGTTTTTTTTTTTTTTAGAAATGTTAAACCTGTCTTAGTGCTCATTCACATTTGCACTTTATTAATCTGCATTCATTTCAATTTGTGTCATGGAAATAAATTTTTGTCTGGCTAAAGCGCTTCGGGAGCAACCGCGGCATCAACGCATTGCGGTTATTCCTGCAGCGCTTTGAACAGAAAGTTCACAGAGTTTTCCTCCATAGACTTTCTGTTACAATTATATCTATTGGAAAGCCGCCGTTGTTTCTGTAAATATAATTGACATGCTGCGATTTTCAAAACTGCAACGGTTTTGGAAATTGCAGCGTGTCTGCACTGTGATTTTTTCCGCAAAGTGGGCATGGGATTCGCATGAATCCCATCCACTTTGCAAGTACTGTACACCGCCGCGATTTTTCCTGCGACTTTTCCGCAGCTTCCAAATCGCAGAGTTTCCGGCCCATGGGGTCCTGGCCTAAGGCCCCATATAGCGGTGCATAACATAAAAAGCCGCATGCAAAAACCAAGGCAGTAATGTATCTCAGTTTTTCCCACAGCGCTTTTCACAGAAAGTCCACACATGTCCTGATTTTGCAAAGTGACCATTTACATAATTCTGCAGCTTTATTATCATTCACACTTCAGTAACATTACAAAAATAGCAAATAAATAGTTAATTTTCTGAAAAAAGGTTCTAGCCAGCCATATATGAAGTCCTATACAGGATACAGAGGTTATGGAGAGTGACCAGAGAGGGTAGGACGGATATATAATGCAATATATGTGACATGTCTTCTTATATTAACCATGTGAGCCCCATCATATGTATATAAGGCATACTCTATAGGGCAAATGTGGGTCTGGTTGCATCTTTCTTGTCAAAATCTTTTCACTGGGGATTTTGAGTGCAATTTGTATTAAAGGACATCAGGTTGCTGCAAGTGTGACACAATTGCAAACAATATCAATTGGATGGACTTTCGGACCATTGTGTTGTGGTTGCAGCAACTTGTGAGTGGCAGTAATGGAGAGAGTGGCAGGGTAATCAAGAGAGTGGCAATAAGTGGCAGGGTGATCGAGAGAGTGGATGGGTGATTGAGAGAGTGGCAGGGTAACCGCATTCACTGTTATTAGCTGTGATGAAGTCATTAATCTCTGGCCATACAGGACATTACAGTCGAAGTCGCCATGTAGCCCTAGCCCAATCATAGTGTATCTCAGCTGATGGACTACACTGTATCTGTAAACTCTTGGATGATTAGTGGAATAATATAGTGTTTATCACCTACACTCTTATAAGCTGTACAAAGATGTAACTATGGTCCATTTCACATCTGTTTTTGGGCCATTTCATTTCCCTTTTCGCATGAAAAATATGGAGAGAAAAGCGTTGCAAGCAGCGCTTTCCTTTCCGCATTTTTGGTGCAGAAACCGAGCAGACCCCATTATAATCTATTGGTTCTGCAGGTTTCCTTAGGTAATCACTTTTTTATGCAGATTAGGTTTTGGTTCCGGGGGTCCCCCAGCGGACTTCCCAAACGTAAACCCATGTGTAGATATGAAGCGGGCCTTAGCTGCACATAGGTGTATCTCACTGTAGTATAGGCATTTGTGCCATGCATGACTGCAACTGTCTTTAAAGGAAGGAATTTGCTACTCTCCAACTGCAATGGATGGGTCCTGTAGAGCTAGCAAGCTGAGACTTGTAATTCTAGAAGAGCCACAGGATGTCAGACACTTCTTCTTAAACTTTACTTCCTAGATGATTTGAATACTTCATATTATTAGATCACTACCAGATAACCTCAACAAAGGTCCTATACAGTGGACCAAAATGGCAGCTATTGAATAAAATCCACTTTTTTTTTTTTCTTTCATTTTATCCACTTTTTTATATGTATCTTTGTTTGAGAAAGTAGGACTGTGACTTCTGTAGACAATGGGTGGGGAGAGGGTCACCATGGGACAATACTTAATCAGTCATCAGAAGGTTCCAGTGACAATGGCAGAGCTGGTTTTCCAACTGAAGACTTGTGTCCAGGGCTCCCTGCTCTGTCTAAACTCCTATTGTCAGGGCTTTGATTGACAGCTGCTGAAGACAAAGTGTTTGGTAAATTTGCAGAGCTCTGGAGACAAAACAGAAGTGAAAGGTGACATTAGATAAAACAAATACTTCACAAAGGATTAAAAAAGGTTGTTTTTTTTTTGTTTTTTGTTTTTTCATACTATTGCGTTGGATGCAGGAGCCATTCTTAAAAGGATTTGTAAGCCCCCCTTACAGAAACAGATTAAAAATTCAGTTTCCCTTAACCTGCAATACATCCCTGTCTACCTGGCCTTGCTCATATTTCCAGCCTGTAGAGTGAATGTGGATTCTTATCTAAGAAATGTGTTTTGCACCATCAAAGACAGGGAGCAGTTTGTCTCTGACACTCACTTTTCAAAAGGGCCCTTTTGTAGCAAACTATTAATTTAATTTGCAGTTTCACAAAGGTCGTGGATCCGGTTTTCATCAGGATAAAGGGTCTGGCTCTCAAATCACATTTAGTTGGAGACAGGGCCTCTGCTGGACAGATATCCATCAACTAGTGTACACAAAACAAGCAATACCCAAACACAGAAAACCAGGAGCTATGAGTAATTACATGTTTTAACATAAGCAATGCATGTGTCCAGCCCTGTGTTTATGTGTCAGTGGGAACTATCCCTACAGGACTCTGACACTGCAATGCCCATCTGGAGCCTGGCTGCTTAGCAAAAATATATATTTTTTTTACCTTGAGTTCCTGTCCTCTTTCTTGTTTGTTTTGTCTTAAATAGCATTTGGTGTGATAGATGTGTGAGGGGTGTGAGTAAATTGTGACCTCTCTTTGCTGCATCCTCCTTCCAAGTAAAGTAAAGGAAGTGGAGATCTTCCACCGGTTCCAAATATAACTTTTATTGCTAAAAATATAACTGCAAAACAATTGCTCTGATAAGTGAACACAGGGTGATATCTTCCTTAGTTTTACCACTGTGTATTCAAATGTGTTGTGTGAATATGTATGTACATATAATACAAACGACAACTATAATAATAAAGATCAGAAATCCTTGTGCTGATCCTGTTGACTAATTGCTCATATATATATAGGGGGAATATATATATATATATATATATATATATATATATATATATATATATATATATATATATATATACATTTCCCCCTATATGAAAAAGATTGGAGCGGTTGCAAGTATATGGAGCAGACACAAAGCAGAAGCTCTGTGTACATATGAATGCATGTGATGATTTAAGATGTATAATGTAGAACAAGTCAGGGGTGTTGAAGCTGTCACTTTCTCCCCCATTAGTTCCATTATTTCCTGGTTACAAGGTAAACGGTCTGTCTCCTGATCTTGTGGAGCAGAGAAGTCTCTTCTCTAAACACACTTATTACTTTACTGCTGCCTGGTCTCCAAGTCATGACACACACCATCTAAAACCATTTAGTCTCCGCTTATTACAACTAAGCTCTGTCTGCCACCTAATGACTTTTATGTCTGTAAGGATGACTCTTTAAATGCATTTGAAATACATTATGTTTTGTAATTTTACATAATTTATTATTAACAGAGGTTAAAAGAAAAAAATAGTGGTTAGTATTGTTATGAATGCTCAGAATATATAGCATCAAATATATAATCTATGAAATAAAAAAAATTATATATATATTGACTGGGGGCAGCAGATTCATTCTATAATTCTTGTGCAGTGCTAAAACTCTTTAACTGGCCTTAAAGAGACTGCGAGGAGTGGAGGTCCTCAGTCTAAAGTCTTTTCACTGTAATAGAGAGAGACCTTCATCAAGTGCTACTGATCTGGAATAAGGCAGGGTTCACACTACCTTTGAATATCGTTAAGAACGTGTCCATTAAAAAAAACAAAAAGGATACCTTTCATAACAGACATTTACAGATGCTAAGGGTGGGTTCACATCTGTGCCTAGTCTCCTGTTTATCCAATCTGGACGGTTTCTGTCTTCTGCCCCGCGAAACTGGACAGGAGACGGAAACCCGGTGGTCAGTTTTCAAATCCATTCACTTGAATGGGTTTGCAAAGTGACCGCCCATGTGCGTCTTCTGCCTGTCCACGGGGAAAACGGTTTATTAACCAAACACAAAGTCCTGCATGTCCGACTAAACAAAAACGGTTTCCCCACGTAGAGGCAGAAGATGCACATGGGCGGTCACTTTGCAAACCCATTCAAGTGAATGGGTTTGAAAACTGACTGCCGGGTATCCTGCCCAGTTTTGCAGGGCAGAAGACGGAAACTGTCCATATTGCTTAAACCGGAGACTGGGCGCAGATATGAACCCGCCCTAACTGATGTTAATGTGTCCTTTTTTTTTAACTAATCCATTTAATGGATCAATTTAAAAAAAAAAAAAAAAAAAAAACGGACATGCTAGCATCGGTTAGCGTCAGTTGGTGTCAGTTAGTGTCCTTTTTTTATACCGTTCATTTTTTGGGATTTTTTGCTTCTGCTTTCTGAGCATGCGCAGAAAAAAATGGACACAGCGGACAGTAACTGATGGCTAGCTAATGACTTCTAATGCATTGTCTGTAAATGGACACTAACAGACACAAGATAAAATCCCATTGAAATGAATGGAAATTTTAACAGATTTCTGATGGTTCAGCTAGTGTTTGTTGCTAAAATCTTGTAAAAGACAACAGCCATGGACACTACTGATGGTCACCAGTGGTAGTGTGAACACAGCCTAAGCAGTAACTAACAGCGCCAGTTCTTAAAGCAGTCTTTTGCTCTAAAGCAGAATCATAGGAAACCCTGATTCTGACTGGTAACCCTTTAAACTGCTATAGTTTGAGACTGCAGCATGAAAAAAGCGGACTCCCCTTTTCAATCAGATGACCTGATTGTCAACCACACTATTTAATGCACTTAGGGTCTGTGCACACAGAGTTTTTGGTGCTGATTTTGACACTGAATCCACCTCAAAATCAGCCTCCAAAAAAAGCCTCCCAAAAGAGTTCTATTGGGAGGCTTTTTTGGAGGCTGATTTTGAGGCGTTTTCAGTGTCAAAATCAGCACCAAAAAACTCTGTATGCACTGACCCTAACAGTAGTCTGTGTCATATAGGCTCAGTGCATAATGTATTAGCAATATAGAAAACTTGGGTGAGTTATAATAAATCTGTTGGGCCGAGGGTATGCGGCAACCTGTGCGCCAATATCATCCCTGTACTTCTGTTTTCTGGTGTAGCGGGAATGATGAATTTTCCCCTACAGATTCCAAATAAAGTTCTATAACAGTAATTACTAAAATAACTAAAAACAACAACAACAAAAAAAACTGCCCAAAAAGAATATAGCAATTATTTTGCATCAGATACATTTTATTATGCATGCATTACATAAAACCAAAAATTCTATAGGCTACTTACACCTACATCAGGACCTTAAAGTGTGAATGGCAAAAAATAATTAAAAAAAAAAAAAAAAAAAAGCTTTATTCCTTATTTTTGGCAAAAAAAAAAAAAATCAAAATTACATAATATGTACTCCAAAACAGCAACCCCTCCCCACACCCCCACAGAAATTCTCTCATCTCAAACAAGGTTTCACAAAGAAAAATCAATGAAAAAAAAAAAAAGTAATTCTATTAAACTGTGGAAAGTCAAAAATATCTGGAAGCGTCTTTGATCAGACTGAGATCAGTTTGTCTTCCATATTGTACAAGTGACAGGTCTTGCTGTTGCTGTGTTGTAGGGAACCTCGGATCAGGACCTTCTGAACTCCACAGTTTGTGAGAAATACTGCTGTAGAAATGTACGTAGCACCAGCAAGTTGTGTAGCCCCGTACAATACCCACACAAAGATCTGCAGCCAGACTCTACAGGAAATATTTCCTGGAACACTTGTCAGACTGCTAATAACCAAAATAAAAACTAAGAGCAAGTTTCAAGAACATTCATCCCCCATGAGCAGTGTACTAAGCACATATCTCACATGAGCTAGGATTTCACATCAAAGCTTTCTGAATCACTGATAAGATCCTAAACAAAGCAAAAGAATAATACATAAAGAAAACTCCAAAGTCAGCTACATCCGCTGGTGCAGGGTGAAAATGAACACCGGTGTCTTTTAGATGAGACTACACATTCAATATTATGTCTAGATTTCTATGATCTAGACAGGTGAATTTTAGATTTCATCCATGTAAGTTTCAAGAGTGTTATCTGTGACTATTAGGTAGTCCTGGCTGTTTTACTTTACATGCTCGATAATATTACATGATGTCTGAAATAGCTTCACCCATATTAAGCAATGATTGTAAATTGTATGTTCAATCCATCAGACTAGAAAACAGTTCCAGCATGCTGCAAATTCATTTCTATAATCCAGGTATTACCACTCCATCGCAAGCCCTGGGCATTGAATTATTTTCTTCTATTTCAACAAATCATTGTTTGGTAAAAACAAAATGCAAATAGCTGAAGCATAGATGGTGCAATCCTAGTACTTGTTACTGTAATAGTGACCACTGGGAAATCACATCATTTTCGGATCTTCAGAGAGAGTTGTACAAGTATTGGCAGCTGTATTAAAAGTCTATGACTAGCCATGTCTACCTTCTTCCCACAAGTATTGTTAACTCTCCCATAACCATGTTTGGTCTTGAAAAGTCCCACGATTAGTATAATGGCGTTCTCTCTGAGAAGTGAGAATTCACAGTAGCTGACTCTCTTGACATCTGATACCTGGGGTCTTATTTTATGTGCATGGCCAAGGTCACTGTAAGACTTTACACTGATATAGGCGGGAAACTTTGAATACTTCTATGGAATATAGAGACAAACATATCAAGTTCAGTGTCAGTGAAACCATGTATATGTCCATATATATATATATATATATATATATATATATATATATATATATATATATATATGTGTGTGTGTGTGTATGTATATAGCCCAAGAAATAAAAAATTCTAAACATTTTAAATATACAGTATTTATTTGCTTACTTATACATTTAGCATAAAACCATAAACAATACAGTAATACTGTAATAAGTGACAGACACAACAAACACAATACACCTATAACAACCCAAATATTTTCCCTTCCTTAATTAGGATCCTGTGACCCACTTCCAGCTATGTGCATTAAATGCTACACATCTACTAATTGTATATCCTTTGTTATCCTTTTATACAATGACGGGTGATGCATATATGTTTTTCTTCCAGTTCCCTGTTCCTTCAGATAAACAGGAGATAATCAGGAATGTTATAAGTGAGCAAATGGCATGTAATTAGAAGATAGGGTATGTAGGGAATGAGTGACAAGGAGGCCGGCATTCAATCCAATCATGTGAGTCTATACTCAGGAAGGCTCATTGTGGGCTGAGACCAGAAGACATTAATTTCTTCCCAAAACAATCTAATTGTTTCTTTCTACAGGCTGAGACCTTATCTGCAGATGGCTTCTACTGTTATACAATGAAGACGGTAGCAAAGGATGTGTTAATTAACTCGTATTGTAAGCTCAAGCCATATTAAAAAGCCATTCAATTGTAAAGGTTGTAACACACATGAGATGACATCAGACAAACATGCCATATTCAGAGGCACCATCTAATGTGTATTGGGGTGTCTCAGCAAAACTGACAACATATATCAGGAGAAAGAAAGATCAGTCATGCTGGAACTCAACATGCCCGATCCTTTTGAAGAGAGATAAACTGTTGTCAAAGTTGCCTCTCCATACAGCCAAGTATGCATCTGTATTGGGGTGTTACAGCATCTCGAGCTCAAACATTTACTGTATAATTATATGTTCGAGTGCAGTCAGTCAGGCAGATTTATTATTAATCTAAACCAGTTTACAACATTTACAAATGTCATTAGCAACGTGAGTGTATGACAGAAATCTGTCAGGAAGTCTACGGCAATTATGAGCTCTCATATATTTCCCTCCAGGCACATGGCCCCACAAGGTTGCGCTCATTTATGAGGACCCACACCCCTATTTAAGAATGAGGCATACCCTCTGGCAGCATAGGGAATATGAAGACTGGTGTAGAATATGCCATTTGTCATAAATTTCTTCTATTGTTTCCAAGTTTAGGACCACAAAAAAGCATTTAGGCTAAGGCCCCAAAGGTGTGTAAAAAAAACATTGCGTTTTTACAGTATTACAGGCCACAAGAAAATGGCCACTTACTTACTGTGTAAGTGGCCATTTTTCTTGTGGCTGCGGGCATGCGCAGTCTGCTCTGCCCGAGGCCCGAGACTTAGAAGTTTGACCACCAGCTCCAGAAGAAGACACGTGAAGTGGCCATTCCGGAAGAAGATGGAGATGGTGCTGGAGAGTTCTCTCGCAGCATTGGGGACGCCCCGAGTGCTGTTTGAGCGCTGGGGACCATCCCCAGTGCTGCGAGAGAACTCATTTGCATACCAACGAAAACTGGGATTTATACCGAATGGCGACACGAAGAAGATATCTAAAGGTAGGAGAATAATAGCCTTTCTTAAGGCTATTCCTATGTGTTAGTCACAAAAAAATGTGTTTTAATGATAGGATCCCTTTAAGTTAAAGCGTCTCAAAGTTACTGCTATATAAAGTGACAGAAGTAAGTTTTAAAAAAATGGGTCCGTCTAAACATCTTAAGGCATTTCTTTGCCCATGTCCTTAAGGGGTTAATTCACTGTGCTATGTGACTGATAGATAATCCTGAAAGTAGAGCAGCATACCATAAGATCATCAGTGAATATCTACAACACAAGCAAAATGGTGCTAATAGAGTCAAAACAGTTAGACAATGGCAACGGGGTGTTTGTGTGTTTCATATGGTAAATCCCCTTCCCTATTTCCCCAGAGTTGCAGCATGTCCCCACTTGCCCCATCACCATCCCATTTATTCCATTATTTCTATCACAAGCTAGCAATGTGATAAATGCTTATCTTCTTCTGACCCCGACATGAATATGTACCTGCGGCCAAATGTGCATATCTCAATTGTATTCTCGCTGCCATATTTTAACCCTATGTCAAAGCCATGTGTTTAGTGTATTTTCTGATCACTGCAGATTTGTTTGGATCAGATAACTCTTTGACTGTCAACATGGCAATAGACAGAATCAGAAGCATTCACCATTGTGCCCATTGGACAGATTATAACAAGATTTCTTTTAATTATCATAATGGGCTGATTTCCTTTAAATCTATTAGTATTTTCATCATAAAGCGCTAACACTCTGCTCAAGGATCAAATAATCTAAGAAAGAAGAGCTAATACAATAATCACACACTGTAACATTAACTCATCTTGTCTTCAGATATGCTAAGCTATTCTCAGCCTTATCACTCTCAGCCTGATCAATGATGTGCATTCAAGATAGCTTCCAGTCCTGCAGCCATACCTCTGATCATTGTCTTTCTAATCAAACAGTGAACAATTTCACCATTCATACAGCCTCCCAGATATCGCTCTAGTGATTGTTATTGTCTCATTGTGATCAATCATTGGCTCATGTCTGCGGGCTACTGTCTGTGAGCCCTGTCAATCAATATCTGTTTCCTGGAGAAACATTTCATACTGTAGCCCTAGAGCCAGACATGTTTAACAATCTGTAGTGTCTTTGTTACAGCACATGCTATTGTACTAAAAGCAGTCCAATGCAAACAAAATGGTGCTACAGTTGCCTGAGTCAGGGTGGGGTTTTAGTGATTTAAGGGTGATTATCTGTGGGCCCACCAGTAGAATTTATTTCTGGGATTCCACTATACAGATAAAAGCAGATATTACCTGCCCCCCTAGTAACCTGCTACCTATTCATTGTCTTAGACTAGGGATTCCTTACAGTGACAGTAAGGAGCTGGCGTCCAGGAGGGAGGATAGCGGTGTAGATGTCATCTCAGCCACCCAATTCCTTTTTATATATTAGAAATTGGTTAGATTCTTAAATATTCTACCCAGTTTATTATATGGGCACATAGGTTGCATGAGATGGTATGGTATCTGTATGTAGTACAGTTAGTATACTAATGCACGCACCACTCTGGTATGGGTTGGGGGCTCACCTAGGTACTCACCCATTACCTGTGGATCAGTCCTAATCTGTCTAGACGCCCCCTTATACTTTAGTTACTTGGCCAGGTTTGGATGATGTTACACTTTTGTCAATAAGATCTTTATTATAGCACTTGTTTGAGACACAAAGTTAGTTGCGGTGTAGTGTACAGAATCACCTATTATATACACTGTATACAGTATACACTGATCAGGTATTATAACCACCCGCTTAATATTGATTAGACCCCATTGTGTCCGTAAATCAGCTCTAATTCATCAAGTCACGTATTTTAGACAGCTGACAGTGTCCTGTCGTATCCAGCACCAAGATTCAAGAAGTATGTCCTTTAAAGTGTAACTGATCTTTAAGACAACTTTTTATTTTCTGGCAGTATTTGTTTTTTTTTTTTTTTTTTTGTTTTTTTAATGTAGATTGTGAGCCCCACATAGAGCTCACAATGTACATTTTTCCGTATCATTATGTCTTTTTTGGAATATGGGATGGAGATCCATGCAAACACGGGGAAAACATACAAACTCCTTGCAGATGGTTTTATGCCCTTGGCGGGATTTGAGCACCAGGACTCCAGCGCTGCAGTGCTAACCACTGAGCCACCATGTGGCCCCTAATTTCTGGCAGTATTTGTGTCATGTTGTAATACACTTTATTAACACATTTATTATTCTTTCTATGAAATCCTGCATTTTGTTCACTCTTTCCCTTGTTTCAGTATTGAGAGCTGTCCTTAGCTCTAACTGAATATTGCTGTGTAGGTTAGTACGGGGTTGTGTAAAATGTAGAGAAAATAAGGGTAGGGAGGGTCACTTCAAATAGTTATACAATGGCTTGCAAAACTATTGATACAGCTTTCATTTTTTCACATTTTGTCACCTTACAACCAGAAACCTAAATGTATTTTATTGAGATTTTAAGTGATAGACCAACACAAAGTAGCAGATAATCATGAAGTGTAAGGAAAACGATACAAGGTTATCAAAATTTTAATCAAATAAAAATCTGAAAAGTGTGACGTGCAAAAGTATTCAGTCCCCTATATCAATACTTTGTAGAGTCATCTTTTGCTGAAGTTACAGCTGTAAGTCTTTTGGGCTATGTCTCTACCTGCTTTGCACATCAAGCTCAGCCAGATTGGATGGAGAGCGTCTGTGAACAGCAGTTTTCATGTCTTGCCACAGACGTGCAATGGGATTTAGTATAGGAAATCGATCAATATGGTAATTTATACCGTCTGTTAGGAAGGTCTGTTCAATGGGATATACCCAAATTTATAGTCAGATTGATTATCAGCAGCAGTTGTCCTGTCAACTCCAACTAGGGAGGAATACAGATATAAACTTTTCAGCCGTTTGGGTCTCCTTTATTGGTAAAGGTTAGCCCAAATAAACACTGCGCTAGAACCGACTGGTGTAAGTTCAGAATCTTTATTGAAGACACGTATCAACACAACGCTTCTGCTGGCGTTTCGGGGTACAAAATCCTATTTCTCAAGTGATACACGATTAAGAAGGATCCTAGGCAAAACATATATGTGGATCCAATTAACAAGTATATTACATACAGACATAAAAACTTATTTTGCATACATATACAAAACATTAACATGCAATAAAATAGAGTGAAGACTGAATATGCTTCCTGTATTAGCACAAAAGCAGTGTCATTGTGTATATATGATTCTATATCTCCATAAAAGATATCCATATGTACAATAGTAAGCAAAAGCAATGACCATATAGAAAGAGAGAAGAGTAGAAGTTGGCATGGACAATAATCAAACAGAAGATATTGCAGAAGGTAAGTATAAACTACAAAGATGTAAACATTTAGTGTCTGTACCTTTAATGCGAATGCAATTGGTATAGGATTCCCTCCAGCGCGTCTTTATGGGTGACCGCGTGGAGGAGCGGGAATTTATCACATACCACTGAGCCACCATGTTGACCAAGTCCTGCCATTTTAGAGATGCTGTGACCCAATGGTTCAACAATTACAAAGTGTCCCTTGTTAAAGTTGCTCAGTTGCTCTTTTTCCTGCTTCCAACACATCAAATACAAGGACTGACTGTTCACTTGCTGGCTAACATATCCCAATCAATTTCATTCACTTCACTTGTTACGTTTTTAATTTTATGGCTGATTGATGTATATTGTGGTTACATAATATAATGGGGATGTACATATATACGTTGCCAATATAACATTTGATGATTTATTTCATGTTTACTAAGGATTACGTCTCCCAAGTGTTTAGGCTTTTCTGCAAAGTCACCAGTACTGTCTTTTTGAGACGTTATTTGTTGACCTGTCACCTCTATATAGACATTTTCCATGGATGCTACAGTGACATAAGCCTATAGTGACAGAGAAAATACAAAGAAAATGCAGCTACTAATGTGAAGATATGGGAATTCTGCAGTAGCTGCTTAATAATTCTACTTTGTTCGAGGCAGCAGAAAAGTAATAAAGTCTTGCCATGTTAAGTGTTCCCTTAGGACTGGTTTTAAAAGTATTACTGAAGATATATTATTGGAAGGAGAATGAAAAGGAATAACCTGGTAAATTGGTACAGATTATGTATGATACATTTAGGAATGTGCAGGGAAGCTAACGGGGGTGAAATATTTCTTTATCTATGTTTAAAACATCTTTTATCAATTTTCTAAATACAAAAGCTGAGTATCTATAGTTTACGTTGGCAGTTTATGTATCACCATACTATTTTTGCTGGACACCATAGAAGTCATTTATTATTATGGCACATCAATACAAAGGAATAATAAGGTTAAGCCCACACTATTGATTGAGATGGTCTCTTGGGTTTCTTTTATTTATGAAAGAGAAAGTAAGGTGAAACAAAATACTATAATTTATCAGTTGCCTTTATAGACCTGTTCAAAAAATGGATATAGTTTTTGATCACTTAAAATTACATTAGAGATTATTCTGACCCTCGCTAAAATGTTCCAAAAGGCATTAAAAGTGTGAATGTGTCACCAAAGTGGCCTAAGTTTCAATATGAAACATACTTTCATGACTTTAATAATTTTCCATCACTATATTTTGAAAAAAAAGGACTATATTCTGCAATTTTAACTGTGGCCACTAAGCCGAATAATAGAATAGAATGACACTGTAGACATTTTGTTGCATAAACAGTAAAAGGTGTAATAAATTCTAAATACAGATTGACCTCCAAGAAGAATGGCTTTGAGTGTGTAGTATTAGTAGTCTGTGTGATATTACCGCAACATAAAGCAGCGAAGATAAGCTTCTGTTTGATGACATTGCTCAACCTACAAGAGCTCTGTTCAGTTCTGCATAGATATCTATGGGTAGCTTTTCTGAGAATTCCTATAGAAGACATGCCACCATGAGTCCGGACATGAAATACCATGAAATAACAATTTGGGGCTTTTTTTTTCCCAACTGAGCATTATGCTGTTCCTCTATTATTCCTGTTAGAAATGTATCAATAAATAGACAGCTGGGTGTTACCCTACACAGTCCAACAATGTTCAATCAGTGTTGCAAGTATCGAAATGTGGAAGTACTCAGACCCTTTGACACATGCGCTGGTGTCACCCAGGTGTAACAGAAAGGCGCAACACTGTGGGGGAATTTGTCATTATGGTTACCTGTCTGGCACAGGGGACATCAAGACCAGCAAACAATAAGCCGTGAGGTATTAGAATAAAACAAAACATATATAGATAGATAGATAGATAGATAGATAGATAGGATAGATAGATAGGTCCGGTTTAAAGTGTCTGTACTAAAAAAATAGTTACCGGGTTAAGTAGAAAAAGTGATAATTGAGATTTGTGGATCTTGCCACCAGAATCTTTACTAGCCTTAAGTAGGACCATTTTAATAGACTAGGGCCCCAGGCCCCATCCCCTTAACTAACTCCACATAAGGTTCTCTTCCCCATCCACCAATGTTAAATTGAAATCTATCTATCGGACTGTCTCACTAGATCTACAGCGGCTGAGGGTGGAGGGCCCAGAGCAGATGCACCATTAGGGCTATGGTTACAGCAACCCTGATCCTAAGAAGCAGGCACCAAACATATATGTACTGTGGTGCTGCAAAGGTAGCAGAGATGAGCAGTTAGTTGTGCCAGTCCACAGACTACAATAGTAGGACTGCTTAGGTTCTTTTCATACAGTTACAAACTGACCTGAGGTACCTAATGAGTGGGCCACAGGTGAATCGCCCAGACCCAGGTAGGCTCCAGCTCACCCTGTCATGACACAATACACTCATTGTACTTCATACTCATCATATAGCATCTCCACCAGGCTATGCATCACTATAACATGCTGGGTAGGTGATTTAAGGATCTACAGTTTATTCTTATACACCATAGACCAGTGGTTTTTAACTTTTTCAAGCTAAGTACACTTATTCAAAATACGTCCCAACCAAGTCTCCTCAAAGTAGTGATCACTTAAGTTAATAAAATAAGGCTTCCTTTGGAACCTTTGTAAAATGATAATGTAATGATCCTCTCAGTGCCTCCATACATAGTATAATGACCATCACACTCAGTATAACAGTCCTTTTAGTGCCATACATGTAAAATAATGACTCCCCAGTGCCCCTCACATGTAATATGACCCCCATGTTGTTCATAAAGCATGCCACTCATAACGGTAACGTTTTAGCTAAGAAAAAAGCAAAAACAAAACTCGCATCTCAAAAATGGTGCATGGTTATTCCTTTATTGTAAACTAATGAGCATTTATCTTGCAGGTTTCCAGGGGATGAAAACTAAAAGTAAATCCTTGCAGCCGAAATTATCACAATCCAAAGGTTTTCCGCAAGAACAAAGAAATACGAACTGCAGTATTGTTAGGAAAAAACACTAATTGTTGAACATTTGCATTCATGGGACTTGTGGTTTCATAGCTTCTCCATGGTTTCCTCTTCACTTTCACGGCTCCAACGTAGGGTTTTACTGAAGATAACGAATTTCCTTGATTTTATTTAAGAATTGGAAAGTGTTATGTATTCAGACATTTATCGGAGGCAGTCAAGCCGACCAGCTGCATAACATGATACGGCATCGGTAACAGTACTCCATCAGGAAAAACAAAAAAATAGATCTCAAGCTTGCTACAAAAATACGTTGGGCAAAAATTTTCAAAACTCCTTTTAAACATTCACATCATACATGACGTACATGAGGCATTTAAGACTTTATTCAGCAAACTGATGTATTTACAAATTGTGGAAAATCGGACTGGATTGCATCAATGTAGTTAAAAACAATTGTGCACTGACAATACTGAACTAGGTAAACTTGGGAGAGGAATCGTTTCACTATCTGTATCCTTACCTGTACCGGGACATCAAGTGCAAGTGGAACAGCATCATGGGGACACTGGTTTTACAATACAGTACAAAGTTCCAACAATACTGTGGCAATTTATGGATGCAAACAGTCAATGCTTTGTAAAAGAGCCGACCAAACAATGCTCTTCTGTAAAAAATATAGCATCAGGGGGAGTTAAATCCTTATTAGGTCATGAAAATCAGTTTAATGGAGATGTCCAACCAATATATACATATTTTTGTTTTTTAATTAAAAAATAAAATAAAAAAAACATTAAAGTGAGAATGCTGCAGAATGCATATCCACCTCACCAAGTCCTCACCACTTTTATCCTAATACTTCCCATTCCCTCTCAACACAGGAAATAAGTGACTAGTCAATGGCTACACAGGTGATGTGCCTCGGCCAGTGACTGGATGAGCAATCATCTCCTGTAGGTCGAGAGGACCCAGGAAGTGAAGAATGGCAGTGGATCCGAAAAGCAATGGAATAGGGAATTTTTTAATTTTTTTTTTTTTTTAAATTGGCAGGACAACCCCATTAAAGAAACTTAGACCATTTTTACATACTCCCAAAAAATTATGAAACATTATGTAAAAACATATTTTGATTCAGATTTGACTAAAATTTGATTCAGTCAATAGCTGTTATACCTATATATATATATAAAAATGAAACATACATTACGGAATTGAGAGCACAGCCCCTTTGAGAAATGATATTTGATATTCCAGACTTAAAAATAAAAAAAATAAAATAAAAGGAAAAAAAAGACACTTCAACATGAAGCTACCATACATAGTCTTAGCTTGGTTAGGACAATGTTCATATGCTAGAATCAATCAGGGCTTTTTAATGAGAAAGATAATTTCGGCCTTGACTTTCCCTTTCCCAATATCATTTTTTGCTCCTCCTTTTGTTGTCGCTGTCTTTCTTGTTCTAGTTTCATCCTTTCCTCATGTATTTTCCTTTGTTCTTCAACAATTTTCAATTGCTCCTCAGCCTATAGTTAAAAATAAAAGCAAAAAAATGAATAAAAACTAAAATAAGTCCAGAATTAAAGGATAAAATGATACTTTTACCCTAAACTAAACACTCTCCCCCACCTATCTTCTAAATTACAGTATATACTCGAGTATAAGCCGATGCCCCTAATTTTACCACAAAAAACTGGGAAAACTTATTGACTTGAGTATAAGCCTAGGGGGGAGATGCAGCAGCTACTGGAAAACTTAAACATTTTTTAAGTTTTTGGGTGCAGTAGTTGCTGGGTGCTGGGGAAGGGGAGGGGGTGTTTTGGTTGTCTGTCTGCCCCTTCCCTGAGCTTGAGGACTGGGTTTTTTTCCCCCCACTTGGAATACAGCCTGGCTGAATATACGGTATCTGCAGTGCTCCTATTAACCCCTGCAGATACCCTATATTCAGTAGACCGGGCACTTTCAGACACAGTGAGACCCAATGTGTATGTGTTTCACAGCAATTTTCTACTTTTATATGTATTCTAGGGAAAGGAGGGATTTAGAACTTTACTTATTTTTTTATTGTATTTTTCTAAAGCTTTTTTCCCCCACTATTTTATGGGAGATTCTATACATTACTATTGTGGCTGGTCATAGTCACCCCCCCCCCCCAAATCTGCTTAGAGCTGGGCAGACATTTCTAGCCTGGTGCGGGAGCGACTTTCTGAGAGTAGAGAGCTTCAAACGTATAGCTTACCAGTTTAGCTTGTGCTTCAGCAATTTTACGGTTATTTTCTTCAAGTATTCGCTCCAGCTCCTCACGTTTAGCCCTTTCTTCTTCCTATATGGAGGATACAGTCACATGTTAGAATTTTGCAGTAGTCTACTGCACATCTTACCCTAAATTGCCTCAACTCCAGCGGGACTTAAGGGGCAGCGCTAGAGCCGCCATGTTTTCCATTACAACATCAAACAATGCAGTCGCTACACACATTTTTTTTTTTCTAGCACTAGGTTCAGTTCACCCCTCCCAAACCAAACAATCAAATAAACCCTCCCTAACCTGCCCTAGCCATTAATTGTTACTTTTTATCTTTATTTTTTATTATAGCCAGACATATCAACAAGGACAACTACAAAACTGGGTAATGTACATGAAATTATAAAGGAAAACGGAAATATAAAGATAAAGGGAATAGTTTTTCTCACCAATAACGGATACCTACGTATTCTTTACCTATACTCCTTTAATCAGCATTAAAAGTTGAATATTTACTGTCTTGTCCAGTGTCCTGCAGAGTGTGCTCCTCAGCTGCCAAACGCGCCAGCTTCCTCTTTAAAATGATTTGTACTGTTAGCTTGGCAACACCTGCCATCAGCAGCTCAACCAATATTAAGAAACATACAAGGAAGGCTGAGCTGAGGAATGCAGATGTTTATTGTAAGAGGGAACAAAAATATGTAATTCATCATTCCTAAGGCAAACAATTCATAACAAACATACATTTTATTGTTAGTCAAATACAATCCGCTGCCGAGGATCTGGGGAAGTGCGAAATGCAGAGCGCTGACAGTTTAAAGGTGCAATCCAGATTTTTTGCAATAATAATAATAAAAAAAAAGATTTTAGTTGATTTTTTCATTGTGAATGGATAGACTTCTCATTTCCGAATACAGCTGTACATTTCCAAGAATGCAACAGAGATCAAAACAGCAGAAATGCACCTTTAAAAATATATAGATTAGATGTGAAACATTGTGTGTAAATGCACACGGGCCTGAAAAACGTACGCAAAATGTAAATATTCAGTAAAATTCAAAGATTACTAAAAATGTTCAAAGAATAAAAAGAAAAAAAAAAAAACAGATTATATAAAATTCGGACAAGTAACAGGCTACTGCCTATTGTTTTTAGGGCTACCAAGTGGTCACGGTAGTGACTTGACTTGTCATTAGAGGAACACTAAACCTAGGATTGAGTAATAAGGCCCTCATTGTCTGTTTGTAGCATCTTCTGCTAAATCTCCTGCTGATCGGTTCCTCCTTGGTCAGAAACCATCTCAGGAGGCAGGGCTTAGTATTGTCAAGCTACTTCAGACAGGATGCAAGGAGGGTAGCTCCTGCTCCAGTCTATTGTCTTATAGTCAGAAGACAGTCGGGACATGGCCGATCTCCTGGGACAATATACATTTCTTCCTTTTTACAGTGGTATGAGACAAGATGATCAAGGGGAAAAAAGAAGATGAAGGAATGAAGAGCTGGGATACTTTTTGAGCATTTTTCTGTGTTTAGTGTTCCTTTAATAGAAACATGACAATAATATGGGTAGATTTTATGACTATAGCTCTATTGTGATTCAAGCCGCACAACTTTGTGGCAGGGCGCAGAACCATAACTAAAATGATGATGACACACAGTAGCACCGATGATATAAATAAAGGCCCAGGTATAAGTTTACCTTCCATACTGGGCTGTAAATGTGTCATTTCACTTCATTTGGGCCATGATGGAAGAACTGCTGGGACTACAAGTCTACAAGAAGAGCCCAGTGTGTTGGCAAACTCAAGATGGTCAATGTATAGGGAAAGACGGCTGTAACAATTTACTGGGAACACTGTTGTTCCATTTCCTAAGGCACTCTAAAATATGCTGGGGCTGTATTAAAAAAAAAAAAAAAAAAAATTAAAACAAAAAACTTCTTAGGTCAAGATTGCCTGGAGCCCTTTGGGACAGTCTGGACTAGGCTATATACCATAACGCGATAAAAAAAAAAAAATATGCTTAAAATTAAGAATACAAACATCTCAATGAATTTTGAACAGAATTATAATAGAAAATGCTTACTATGCGGTGCCTTTCTTCCCACAGCAAAGGCAACAGTCTAAATCCTTAATATACATCTGTCTATAAAGGAACACTAAAACTAGAAATGAATGCTGTACGTAAACCAGCAATATAATTCCCTTTACTGTTTATCAGTCTGCAGCACTTTCGGCATGTTCCCGACACCAATGGTCCTCCATGATTGTCCACAACTATTTACTGACTATGAACCAGGAGGGAGGCTGAACCAGCTAATATTCTTACCTGGACTGATCTCCTGGGACATAGAAAATTCATTAACATATGCCACAATTTTAGGTGTAATGAGGCAACGTAGGAACAAGAAAATAAAGAAATGTGGGGATACATTATTTTTGCATATATTCTGTGTTTAGTGTTCCTTTAACTATTAGATTTATTGTCTTCGAAGGGAAGACAGGAAAGTATGCCAGAAACCTCCAAATAAATAAATTAGATTATTTTGCAGTTAAAATTCACATTAGTCTAAGGCTGGACCAGCCTAGACTAGAGTAGAAGAAACAGGGAGTCTTTTTTGGCAGTTACTGGTTCCTCTTGCCAAGACTCTGTAAGGGTGCATGCACACTACGTAACGCCGGGCGTGTATGAGAGCCGTACACGCCGGCGTTACAGCAGGGCTGCCGAACACTTCCCATTCACTTCAATGGGAGCGCTCGTAAACGCCGCTGTTACGAGCGCTCCCATTGAAGTGAATGGGAAGTGTTCGGCAGCCCTGCTGTAACGCCGGCGTGTACGGCTCTCATACACGCCCGGCGTTACGTAGTGTGCATGCACCCTAAAGGTGTAAGGAATGTTACAAGCAATGTCCTCTAGACATAGGTAAGCAAATCAGCTCTCCTCCAGGAGGAAAACTATCGTGTAAGGGGGCGTTCACACTACAGTCGGTGTCCGACAGCAAGTGTCCGCTGCTAATGTCCGTTCAAAATCTTGCAAGGACATTAGCAGCGGACACTAGCTGTGTCTGACATTTTGCATAGATTTAAATGGAGATCGGGTGCGTTCTTTTACAGTCCGTGTCTGTCCTTAACTGTCCGTTTTCAAAGATGCCCGACTTTCAAGCGGACAGCAAAACCTGACGTGTAGGTTTTTGCTGTCCACTTGAAAAGTCGGACATCTTTGGGAACGGACAGTTAAGGACAGGCACGGACTCTAAAAGAACGCACCCCATGACCATTTAAATCAATGCAAAATGTTACGGACACAGCCAGTGTCCGCTGCTAATGTCCGTGCAAGATTTTGAACGGAAATTAGCAGCGGACACCGACTGTAGTGTGAACGCCCCCTTAAAGGGACCACTGGATCAATGCAGTGTAGCTTTCCAAAATTTGGCTCTAATGCACAGAAAACAATAGCATTCAGTAGCCAATTACTATATATATATATGCACACATTGTCTACTTCTGCTCCACCTGTTGGAAAGCAACATATTTAAACTTATATGAAGGCAGCTTGATTCCTTCAAGGAAGTCTATGGGGAGGAAAGGATGTTATGACTAGTTACTTGACATATGTTAATGATGAGCTAGACAAACATGGGGAGAAAACGATGGTTATCTTGTGGGTAAGCTTAATAAAATGGTTAGTGCTTAAGTAAATGGCAACACCACCACCCTTGATGCAGGAGAGAAAAGGTACATCAAAGAGCAAATTTGAGCCCTTTCCAGTTTCTACACGGTCAGTGACATGACACCTTAGCGGTCAGTAGCTAGTTTCTGGTTTTAATTCATTGAACAAAAAGATTACAGCCATGGCAAAAGTTTCATGTGCACGCCAACAACTTGTCAATAAACCCAAATGGCACCTTTGAGGAACCAAAGCAAATATTGAAACGTATTGCAGTCCTCTCGATGCCAAACAGTTTAGATGCTCCATGACACCCAGGTAAGGGACCCAGAATGCAGCTAACAACAACTATGTACTACTACAAGAGAATAGAAAGACAGTGAGAAAGTTTTGCCATGGACTGCCACTACTTTCCAAACGACCGAGCGTTACCTCTCTGGCTTTTTGTGCAGCAAGCTCGGCCTGCCTCTGTCGCTCGAGTTCTTCGAGCAACTGCTTTTCCATGATGCGTTTAGCTTCCTCCACCCGCCGAAGAACTTCTCGTTCAATTTCATCTTTCCTTTTCTCTAACTCTTCCTCCACACGCTTGGCAACCAACTCTTCTACGCGTCGTGCCGTTTCCTCCTCTATCAGTTTTTCTTCAATTTCTTGCTGCCTACTGGATTAAGAATAAAAACAGTATTCAATAAATTAGATTTATTATCCTATATGAGTGTTGAAAGAGATCCTATCATTGGAAACCCTTTTTTTCTCGATAACACGTCTTCTGCTACCTTAAGATGTCTTCTCCGCACCACCGTTCGGTAGAAATCCGGGTTTTCTTTAGTATGCAAATGACGCTGTAAGAAGCTATTTTCTTGTGGCCTGGGCGTGCACAGTCAGCTCTGCCCGAGGCCTAGAAAATTAAAAACCCAGGACAGAAGACGACACAGGGAGAGGCCATTCCTGAAGATGATAGAGGCGGCGCTGGAGAGTTCTCTCGCAGCATTGGAGACACCCCCAGTGCTGCGAGAGAACTTATTTGCATACCAAAGAAAACAAGGATTTCTACCGAATGGCAGCACGGAGAAGACATCTAAAAGTAGGAGAAGAATAGCCTTTCTTAAGGCTATTCCTACAGGTTATCGAGAAAAAAACGGGTATCCAATGATAGGATCCCTTTCTGAAGTATCACATACCATTCATATATATATATATTCACATCCTCTACTTTCACAATCTACAATATCAATAAAGCCCAAGAGCTAATGTGTACAGAAGGGGCAGAGGGGAGATCCCCTGCCAGATGTCAAAAGAGAAAAATATCAGGGTTCTGAATTTCAATGCGTCTGATTATTTGTCTTCAAGCGTGACAGTAGCTTTCTCCCCTGTGCCATTCAGGACACATGCTCAGCACAATTGAGCAAGCATGTGAATAAGAGTTGGCACATCTTTAGACTTCAGCCAAAATCTCTCTCATGTATGGATTATTTCTAGAGATCCGAACAGCACGCTCCATAGAAATGAATGGATGCACCTGGTACTTCCGCTCTGACGGCGGCCGGCCGCTTAACCCCCCCGCGTGCCGGCTACGTCCATTCATTTCTATGCGAGTGTGCTGTTCAGATCGGCTGATCCGAACAGTACTCGCTCATCTCTATTTCCCATCTATACAAATCTCTACCAAAACGGGAACACTAAGCTGCAAGTCCCGGCCCTAGAGTGGGACTTCCAGAAACAGGCAAGCAATTCTATTCAACACAGCCCTTACGGTTTCCAAACTGCCATAGAGATGATTGGGAGCTACAAAAAACAATGTAGAACATCGAGCTACATGGTTTTCATAATTGTGCAGCAACAGATGTTTATACTCTTTCCGTAGCTCCCATACACCTCTATGGGAACTATGCTAATTATACAAAGCCACTTGTCTGCTTCTGTAAATGCAGCTAGGTAATTAGAACTTGTAACTAGATGAGAAATACCTTTAAAAGGTGACTTAACTTTCAAACAAATTTTGGATTTTTGTCAGCATTCGTGACACTTAAAGATTGGAATACACTTCTTGATTCTCACTAGAGTATGGATGGATGTAGTCTAAGAAGCTGAAGAAGTATGGGGTCATTTCAAGCAGGTCTCTCTCAGCCAATATAAAATGTAAACCAGTGCTTGGGATGCCATGTGACAGATTAGATTCTCTATTCTACCCATGTTTTACTAGAGATATCATCTGTCAAAAACAAAGTTGTATTAGGAGCAGTGATGACAGCTGGATTCCAACTGTGTTCGCAATTGATGATATCCTTTATAGAGGACCTTTCATCAGATTGGGCACAGGCAGTTCTATATACTGCAGGAAAGCTGACAGTGCGCTGAATTCAGTGCACTGTCGGCTTTCCCGATCTGTGCCCTGGGTAAAGTGCTATCAGTCCCGGTACCGTAGCGCTTTAGTGTCAGAAGGGCATTTCTGACACTTAGCCAGTCTATCTGTGGAGCGGGGAGGAACTCCTCCTCCCTCTGCTCGTCCATAGACGAGTATTATCAGGAGAGGGAGGGGGGAGTTCCTCCCCGCTCACACTGTACAGCGCAATAGGCGCTGCTGGGCAGAAGGGCGTCCCTGGCTAAGTGTCAGAAACGCCCTTCTGACACTAAAGCGCTACGGTACCGGGACCAATAGCGCTTTACCCCGGGCACAGATCGGGAAAGTGCGCTGAATTCATCCCACTGTCAGCTTTCCAGCAGTATATAGACCTGCCTGTGCCCAAATCGGTGAAAGGTCCTCTTTAAGAAAACAATATTACAATGTATTAATATCAAACATTTTCAGAAAATCCACATTTTTTTTCTCTTCAAAAGTTTAGTTACGCTCTAAAGGGGGATTCTCAGCCCCAAATGGAGTTTTCATGTGTGTGTCCAACATCCAGGTGGCGCACAGATCAGCTATTTAGGCAGCCTCCATGCAATGGACGCCTGGATGTAGATGTAAAGTGTATTCAGGTTGCTACTATTGAATTCCCCAGAACCACTGCTATGCGGTGTACAGCTACAGTACTGCTACTAATAGCCTGCACACCAGCTCTCAGAGGCTGCCATCAGCTGATCTGTGTAGGTTCTGGGTGTCAGAATCCCACAAGTCACATACTCATGATCTTTCCTATGGATAGGTCATCAGAATGAAAATTCAATGTAAAGTGTACCTAAATGTTTGAAACAAAAAATAATAATTTCTGAAAGTTTGTGACAGATAAAGGTTTTTAAATTTTTTTTTTTATTATATTGGATGAAACCCCTATTGCTCAGTTCTTCATAACCACAAGCATCCTTCTTCATGCATTCCCTGAAAGCAGTGATAGACTTGTGTCTGTTCCTACATGAGACCCATCACATACATATGGTAGTGCTCACACAGGATTGTGGCCTACAGCCTGCTGTGAGTGGCTGGACTGGCATGGGCAGAGGGGCATTAGGTGGAGGGCGATATGAGGCCTACATAGTAGAGACACAGGTTTTATTGGGGGGAAGGAGGACATGAGGCCTACTAAGCAGGGACACAAGGCCTACTGAGCACGGACACAGGCTGTAGGTGGGGAGGGGGATATTAGGCCTACTGAGCAGGAAGCAGAGGACAGGGGTACAGTGCGATGACCGGCTCCACATGACACTCACATCCGCCGTTGGCGCTCGTACTCCAGCTTCTTCTCCTCCTCCTCCCGCTTCTGCTTCTCATCCAGGCTGCTCCTCTTACTAACCGTGCGCCCGAAGATATCGATGCGGTCAGGCGGAGACGCCGCTCGCTCCCGTTCCCTGCGAGACGCCGTGTTAGACCGGGACCTGGATCTGGATTCCCGCCTTCGGTTTCTCTTGCTCTCCCGGGATTTAGAGCGCTTCCTCACTCGCTCCTTCTCCCGGGAGCGGCTGCGCTTTTTATTATGCTTGCCGCTCTTGGCGTGTTTAGAACGGGATGAGCTTCGACTGCGCGACCGACCCATATCTCCGCACACTGGCTGTAATGCTCAGACAGCACAGACTGCTCGTCTGCTGGATGATTATACAAGCGGGGCCTGGATACACACTTCAATGGATGAGGACAAGATGGCGGCAGCTCTAACCCTGCGCCACTCACAAGTGCATCCCACAACTCTGCGCGGCAGATGGAAAACGCATGCGCTGTATGTCCCACAATCCAAAGCGCGTGGTCTGCTGACCTGTCCGCAATCCGCGCAGGCGCAGAACATGCCGGTTAATGTGACAGGCAGCTAGAGTAATCACAGCCGCAGAACCTCCATTAGCCAAACACAGCGGCCTCCTAATGTGTCTAACATAATAGGATACCTTCATATGACCGTCTCTAGGCCTCCATAAGGCAGGCACCAGTGTACCTCAATGATAGTAACAATAATCCATAAGGAGTTAAAGGGGTATTCCCATGAACAGAATCATTTTTAAATTTGTAGATAATTAAAAGTTAAACATTTTTGCAAATATAAGTAATTAAACGTTTTGCGGAGTTTTAAAGATTTTATATATTTTAAACATCTTATGGTGACAGTCTGTTTTGATCGGTTGCCAGTGGATACGACCATGAATGCAGGACCTCTCTAAGGTCAGAAAATCAGCCATGATGTCCTTATTGTGGCCGGGATATCTTCTTATACATGTAATGTCCCTGCCTGATAACCCAGCTACAATAAGAAAATCATGGCTGATTTCCTGACAAGTCCCAGACCATAGCAAGTTTCTGCATTGGTGGTCTTAACCATTGGCAACCGATCAAGACAGTAAACTGTCACCACTAAGATGAACAGAGAAATAAATGACAGGTCACTCACCACAGCGTCTTTTGTTAAAAGTGATGCATATCTTTATTCCATCTTCAATAAAAATTCAGTATGTACAGGGAGGATATGGCAGACAAAGCAACGATCGTTTTGTGTTTACACAGACTTCATCAGGCTTGTCACCACTAAGGGAGCGTTCACACTACAGTCTGTGTCTGATAGGTAGTGTCCGCTCAAAATCTGGCACGGACATTAGGAGCGGACACTAGCTGTGTCCGTGACACCTGTCATTTATTTAAATGGGCATCGGGTGCGTTCTTTTGCACTCCGTGCCCGTCCTTCACTGTCCGCAAGTAAAGATGTCCGACTTTTCAAGCGGACAGAAAAACCCGACATGTAGGGTTTTTCTGTCCGCTTGAAAAACATAGCAGGGTACCTTCACAATGACAATCACAGTACCTCCATAAGGCATCCACCATAAGGGTGCATTCACACTGAGTAAACGCTAGCTTATTTTGTAAAGTAAAATTACACTTGTAAATTTTGCTATCCCATTGACTTCAATGACATTTTACAGGCGTATTTTTACAGGCGTATTTTTACAGGCGTATTTTTTACAGGCGTATTTTTACACTTGTAAAAAAATATCATTGAAGTCAATGGGATAGCAAAATTTACAAGTGTAATTTTACTCTACAAAATAAGCTAGCGTTTACTCAGTGTGAATGCACCCTAAGGGTGAATTCACACTGAGTAAACGCTAGCTTATTCTGAACGTAAAACACGTTCAGAATAAGCGGCGTCTAAAGCAGCTCCATTCATTTCTATGGGAGCGGGGATACGAGCGCTCCCCATAGAAATGAATGGGCTGCTTCTTTCACTCCGTGCAGTCCCATTGAAGTGAATGGGGAGTGCCGGCGTGTACGCTCCGGCATGAGCAGAGCTTGCCGTATACGCCGGCACTCCCCATTCACTTCAATGGGACTGCACGGAGTGAAAGAAGCAGCCCATTCATTTCTATGGGGAGCGCTCGTATCCCCGCTCCCATAGAAATGAATGGAGCTGCTTTAGACGCCGCTTATTCTGAACGTGTTTTACGTTCAGAATAAGCTAGCGTTTACTCAGTGTGAATTCACCCTAACAGAGTACTATCAAAATGACAGTCACAATTCTTCTATAAGGCATCCACCATAAAAGAGTACCTTCATGATAAAGTAGCAGAATACCATCATAATGGCAGTCACAAAGTCACAATACCTCCATAAGTCATCCACCCTAAAAGAGTGAATACATAAGGCATGCACCATAATGGAGTACCATCATAATAACAGTCATAATACCTCCATAAGGCATCCACCACAGCAGAGTATCTTCATGACAGTTACAAAACCACCATAAGGCATCCAACTTAACAGAGTACCATCATAATGGCAGTCACAATACCTCCATAAGTCATCCACCATAACAGATTGAATACATAAGGCATCGACCATAACAGAGTACCATCATGACCATCATCATAACAGTCACAATAACTCCATAAGGCATCTATAATAACAGAGCGCCTTCACAATGATAGTCACAGTACCTTTTTAAAAGGGCAATCCACAATAATGCCATGACTGTAGTCACCTTGTTTTCAACCTAGTGTTCTCATAATGATGCGCAGTATAACAATTAGGGCCCTTTACACTGTCACCATAAAGAGTCACTAATAGACACAATAATATCGACAACCACAGTACCATTATAGCAGAGTCATTCACATTGCCTTTTGGAAGCTATGGGGCCACAAACAGCATACGCAACTACAGTGGCTTCTTCCAACTAACGTCTCATTCACATCTGCGTTCGGTATTCCATTAGAGACTCTCTGCATGAGTCATGCGGAGAGGTAAGTAGTTCTAGAAGTACTTTTCTCTACGCATGACTCGTGTTTACACCGCGTGGAAAACACACAGACCCCATTATAGTCTATGGGGGTTCATGTGCTTTTACTGCTCACTGCTTTTTAATGCCTTCGGTATTCCGTTTGGGGGGTTCCCAAGCAGACTCCCCAAATGGAATACCGAATGAAGATGTGAACTAGGCCTAAGTATGGTAAGCTGTATTTGAATAAGGTCCGTAACTTGGAACTAAAGGCAACAAATTATGTCTTTACTTCATGTACTTTAAAGTTTGCAGTACAAAGTCCTCTATATTTGGTTCAATTTAGTTACGAATCTTACTCATGCACCCAAGTCTGCAGAATATAAGCGATCTACCTTATACAAGTGTGCTACAAGGGCAGGTTAAAGTATAGTTGTCAATACTCCCTGGAAATTGGGAGGGAGGGGCATGATCAACCACAACAGGGACAGGGTTTGGGTAAAATTAATCTCCCAAAATGGATGTGAAAGGGATGTTCCCAGTTGGATATGGGTAGGCCTGGGAAGGGGCTAAAGTCTACGAGGATTTTGTTGGAATTCCAGTAGCAATGCTGGTCTTTATTTCCTGGTCCCTATTGACACACAAGGAATGCCTAGAGATTCCTACAAAGCTGATCAATGGCTCAGGCCAGTCACCAGTACAGCCAGTGATGAGCTAAATGAGCACCTCAAGGCATTTCCTCTGTGTTTAGACTAGTCACCAGCAGTAGCTTGGGCAGCCTCAGAATGGAAGCTCCAGTGGATCGGAGAGAGCTGCATATCCTTTCTTTTTTATTTTTAAGGCTGGGTTCACATCTGCGCCAGAGTCTCTGTTGACAGAAACCGCCAAAATCACTATAAGATCCTTATGGTGATCTAGGTTTGTTTCACTTGAACTGGAGACTGACTTTCTAAATGCAGCCTCAATCTTCATTGCCATCTAAAGTGTGGTTTATGATACATTAGGATGTACAGTGAGATTTCTATGTTGTTTCACTAACGGTGTAAACAGAAAAAAGGAACTGCACTCTAGACGTGTCAATTGTGATAATTTTATTCCATCCAATAAAATATGGTAGTGTGCTGCCCTGGCCCCTAAGTTTGGTGGACTACGATTGCCCTAGGCCGTTCCTTTTCCAGCTATGGCACATAGAATATTTTGAATAGTATACACTTATCACGCGGTGTTTCTCTTGAATGTATACTACTATATTTGAAAGGATGTGTTTGCTGGACTAAAAATATCACAATTGACACTATCACATATGGAGTTCTGTTCCATTTATGTGCCTACAAAGGAGTTTGGGCAGTCCCTCTATGAACGTGCACTCACTGAAGATCGTTCTTGTATGTGCTGCCTGATACTCATTTTGTATGACACTAAGGGACCATTCATACGGTAGAAAATAAAGATGAATTCCTTATGATTTTCCAGCTGCAGTCCATCCGCAGCAGATTGGGCACAGGTGAATGGGCTTAATCAGCAAGTAGTCTCGAACTATGGACCCTGCAGCTGAATCAGCTTTGGCATCTGTGGCAAGATTGAGCAGGACCAATGGGTTTCAAGACCCTGTGATCAGCTGATTTTTGGGAACTCTTCTAACACACAATTTGTCCAAAGACGAAAGCTGGTGACAGGCTCCTGCTTCTTTATCTATGTTGCTCAGGTGCACCTTTACCTCGTAGGCTGAGTTCACATGGGGTATTTTGGTCAGGATTTTGAGGCCGAATCCGCATCAAATCCTGACCAAAAAGACAGAGCCGACTGCGCATGCCCGGGCCACAAAAAAATGGCCGCTTACACAGCTTACAGTGTAGGTGTCCATTTTCCTGTGGCCCGGGCATGCACAGTCGGCTCTGCCCGAGGCCTAGAAAATTGAAAACCCAGGACGGAAGAAGACGTGCAGAGAGGCGGGTTCCTGAAGAAGATGGAGACGTTGCTGGAGAGTTCTCTCGCAGCATTGGGGACACCCCCAGTGCTGTTTGATCGCTGGGGCCTGCCCCCAGTGCTGCAAGAGAACTCATTTGCATACTGAAGAAAACCCAGTTTTCTACAGAATGGCGGCGTGGAGAAGACATCTAAAGGTAGGAGACGAATAGCCTTTCTTAAGGCTATTCCGACGTGTTATCTAGAAAAAAAGGGTATCCAATGATAGGATCCCTTTAAAGGGGTTGTCAGAGCAAAAATGTTATTTTTTAAATAGGCTAAGGGAGGTGGAAAAAAAAAAATCACACTCACCTTTCCCCGGAGCTCCAGTGCTTCCCAGCGCAATCTGACTCTACCGGTCTGTTGTCTTTTGGCGGAAGACCTCACCACATGTGACTACTGAGGCTAGTCAGTGACCTCATCGTAGGATATGTGATATCACTACCTATGACTTCCCAGTTCCCTTCCTGAGGCTGCTGATTGGCCTTAGCAGTCATAGGTTGTTACCTGCTGGAGTAATCCTACTATGTGATATTATACTGTGTGCAGGGGCTGCTATGGGACATTATACTTTGTGGAGGAGCCGCTATGGGAGATTATACTGTGTGGAAGGGCCGCTATCTAACATTATACTATATGGAGGGTCCGCTGTGGCACATTGTACTGTACGGAGAGGCTGCTATGGGATCTTAAACTGTGTGACAGGACCAGTGGCAAGTGGTAGAAGGAGTGTACATTTCTCCCAGGTTCCTGTCATATACTGTATGCAGCTGAGAAAAGCTGAGTTCCTTGCAGGAGGGTTTTACCAAAACCCTGGTAAAAAGGTCTGGCTGCTGGAGTGGGGAGTATTAGGTGTGTCTCTACTCCATTCAGCCACTCCAGGTTTTGAGATGTGTGGCGTTAATTCCTGTTTTCTTGAAGGATGTGTATAAAAGGGCAGACAGCCCACAGGAATATGGCTCTTTCTGCTCCTGGAAAACTACTTGAGAGTAAACAACTGCTGTTTGTTGTGCTTGAGAAGTTGGGCAGTAGGCCCCGCTCTCTTTAGTTAGGATACCTGCTGTTGAAGGTAGAAGCTGGACGGCTAGGATTTTATTTTGCATTGTTTCTGTTTTGTTTGCCTGAAAAATCCTAATAAAACTGGTTGCGGCCAGTTGCACCATACTTGCTGGAGTGAACTTTCATTACTGTGCCAAAAAAGTGCTCGTCTATCTGAGGAGACGACAATCCCTGAGCTAATCCCTGGAGGCCACTTTGGGACACTATAGTATGTGTAAATGAGGTGTTATACTGTGGGGGGCCAATAAAGGGGGCTCTATGTGATGGGATGGGGGCCAGTTTGCTATGGGGCCCAGTCTTTGCTAGTTACTCCCCTGATATAACACTAAACACTAAAGAAAGCAAAAAGAATAAGCAAATCCTTCCACTATATTCACCAAAAAGATCCTGACTTCTTTGCAGTAAGCATTTAAAGGGAGTCTATAATTTGAAAAACATATTTTTAACCAATGGCACTTTGGAATAGCCTTTAAAAAGGCTATTCTACTACTATCTTTCATTCTTTGCTTCTCCCTGACATTTCTTCAAAATTCTATTTCTTCTCTTATGCAAATTCGGTTCGCTGAGCACTGGGGGCCGTTCCCCCAGTCCTCTGAGCACCCCCAGTGCCTCTTTCATGCTTGTGTGATCACTCCACTCCTCCTCTTCTCCGGAACGTGTGCCTTTCACAGACATCTGATGCAGTGCTGTACGTATGTGAAATATTGTTGATGCGCAATCAGCTCCACCACTCTGGGTTTGGGTAGAGCTGACTGCCCATGCCCGAGCAACCGTTTTCTGTTGGTCTGCTACACTAACCTATGTTAATAGTGGCCACTCTAATGATTCCATTACAACTGGAATTTTCTCTCTAGTCTCCACCATTCCCAAGCCACAAATACAGTTAGTTTTGGTGCCTGATGTGCTATGTAAACTCTGTAATGCCTGAAGGGCGGTGTCAGGCAGGGGGAGTTATTCAGAGCTCCAATGAGATACATCCAGTGTCAGAGCTCACCCCTTGTCTGCTCTTCCCTGACATCGCCCTTCTCACAGTACGGAGCCTAAATAGCATATCACCAAAAGTAACAGCATTGATTGCCTATGGACGGTGGGGACTAGAGAAATAATTCCAACAGTGCCAAAATCAGTGAAGGAGCACCTATTAAATGATGTAAAGGACTGGACTTATTCAAGGTGGCAAAAGGTTCTCTAAATTGAAAAAGTTGTACCGTGTATACAAAATGCCATTGAAGTTCCCAACCCTCCTGTCTTGATTGATATTCCCCTATAAGAGGCACACTGCACAGTAGTATGTAGCAACGGCGGAGCAGCCTGTAAGTCACCTAGAACATCAGTCAAGCCAGACGGGATAGGATTGGAGCTCAGATTGCATGACACTTACTAGTTATATAACCACCAACATGACTCTTAATGGTAAGTTATATACACCTATGTGATTTGACAAAAAGGGAAGGACCTTAAAATTATTGTCAGTTTGTGTAATAAGACAGCAACAGCCCTGTTTCTTAACAATATGTTTCCATCTTTGATTAGTTGCCACAGTATGGTGTTCCCCCTCCCTCAGCAGGAAGTCACTGCTTGTTTGCTATCCCTTTCTCTTTCCTTCCAGTAGTCAGAGCAAATACTTCCCATTCTTAGTACTCACAGCAGGTTCAGCCACTTGTAACTGAAGCAGGCAGTAAATACAGGACTAAGGGAGCCTTCACACGATGTGACGCTGCGCTCATTCTGATCGTAAATGAGCGCGTAAAAAGCAGCTCCCATTGACTTGAATGGGAGCCGGCATACGTGCGCTCCCCATTGAAATCAATGGGAGGCTTTTTTCCCTATGCTTTCAATGTATTTCGTGCATAATACATTGAAAGCATAGGGAAAAAAGCCTCCCATTGATTTCAATGGGGAGCGCATGTATGCTGGCTCCCATTCAAGTCAATGGGAGCTGCTTTTTACGCGCTCATTCTGAACGTGTTTTTATGATCAGAATGAGCGCAGCGTTACATCGTGTGAAGGCTCCCTAATACTGCAGCATGTATACTCTTATCTGGTTAGTAAAAATCTGTGAGGGAGATATACCACATAAAACATGCAGTCAGCAACCAATGAGCATCATTGTAACGGATCACTAGCCCTTATTATTGGGCCATGTAAAAGGTTGAAATCAAGATGTGCCCTATAATGTTTATGGTTGTCTTAAAGATGTCCTCTAGTCAAGAAGATTCACTGGAGATTTAACATACACTCAATATACGAAATGGTTGACATGTCATCCTTTTAGGGACAGAACCTTTGCCATTCCCTGCTCAGGCAAGAAGTCATTAGAAAACATCACAGTGCCACCATTTCTTAAATAGGTTATCAATATGAGATCTGCGGGGGTACGACACCCGGGACACCTGCAGATCAAAGGCTCCTTGTTATGTTTATGTGCCGAGAGTTGCATTACTCACTTGCCGCACAAAGTGTAGTGGTGGGCTTGGGTACCGCAAGTCTATAGGACAGTGCTGCAATATTTAAAGTTGTGATGCATATTGTATGGCAAGAGAACAGCCTAAACATGCTGTAAAAAAAGGTACAAAAAGGTTCAGCTCACCCACAGGTTGATATCAGACATCGGCTTTTCAATGGTTAAATTCTTCGGGGTGCACAGCAACACACTCTATTCCTTGAGTGTAATATCTCCACAGCAAAAACAAATTTCTCCGGCAACTCTCCGATGATAAAATATAACTTTTAATCAGAAAACATCATAAAATGACAAAAAATTTGATGTCGATCACAAAATAAAGAAAAAAAAAAAATTGTAAACCCCCTAAAAAACGCAGACTGAGTGCACTGAGGAAGGAACGATGGTTCCGCAACGCGTCTGCGTTTTTTAGGGGGTTTACAATTTTTTTTTTTTCTTTATTTTGTGATCGACATCAAATTTTTTGTCATTTTATGATGTTTTCTGATTAAAAGTTATATTTTATCATCGGAGAGTTGCCGGAGAAATTTGTTTTTGCTGTAAACATGCTGTCCCAGAGCAGCTGGTCCCAGGCGTCAGACCCTCGCAGATCTAATATTGATGACCCATCCTAATGATAAACCATCAATATTTCACACATAATTTCACACATAATTTCACACATAATTCTACTGAACAAGAACAAGAGTGTTATGGGACTGAGCTCCACTTCAGGCTCCTTTGATATGGAGGAGCAACAAAAAAAAGTGATTGAAGTCTTTACACTTCTGGGAGCCTACAATTTAACAGTTACAGGGAGGGGGGGGGGAGGTTCTGAAGAGCATCCCACCCCCACAATAGCAGAAGAAATGCAGGTAGCTTTAAAGAGCAAGGTCCCTTTAAGAGCGGATCCCAGTGACTGATTTTATATCCGCTTATTTATTGTTATGATCTTAAACTGCATTCTTTTCTTACTTGGCGCCGAACAAGCATTTCTGCTTATTATAATTGCGCAATAAAATTGTAGCGTCTTTATTTAGAAATTAATGATCTTCTCCTAATTTTTGTAATATATTACCAGGAAGTTTGCATTGGTATTAAAATGTAATCACAGTATTTATGGTCATTTGCAGGTCAGAATGAAAAGTTGATGTAATGTGAAATTTAATAAGAAAATGAAGGCTATATATCATTATCCACCTCCTCCATATAATGAAATGAGGATTACTGCGCCGTCCATTATGAAACAATTTACATGCCTTCTAGTGTTTACTGTACATCGCTCTGTTCATCAATATTGTAACCATTAACCTGACTTCTAAAGAGGAGCTCCGAAAATGTATTCATGGCATCTGGGTAGGCAGAGATTGCTTGCATTGTGCTGTACGTCGCTTGCCTTTTATGTACCTCTGGCATTTATTACAAGTCATTGTTCATGTGTTTTCACATCGCTGATATTGATATTAGCTATAAAGGATTATATTCTCTTCCATGCATTCTGCTCAATGCTTTCCAGCTTTATTAATTTTTAGTGTGTACAAATTTCTGGTGACACATTACCTTTAAGGGACTGCCAAATTTTGAAAAGCCCATTTTTATACATCCTATTGAGACTGAAGCCCCACGTTGCAAAAATCCTGCAGCAAAAAAACCGATGCATTTTACAGAACATGTAAAGTGAATGGGATTCTGGCTAATTCCATCCACACATTGCACTCGATTTTGTAAATCACACCATGTCAATTATATCTACGGAAAAGCCAGTGTTTTCTGTATAGGTATAATAAGGACAGAAAGTTCGCAGAGGAAAACTGTAAAAATGCAATAAAAAACAATGGCGAATGAGGTTTTCAGACAGAAAGCAGCCATATATTCAGTTAAATTGCATCACGTTTTGGGCCATAATCACATGCTCTATGAAATGAGACTTAGTTGTCTGAAAAGTTAGTGACCGTTAAGGCTAAGGGTTGGTTCACACTAGCGCTTGTATTCCGTCCGCAAGAAGTCCGCATGGAGACACCCCTCCCCCCCCCCGAATGGAATGCAATTGCAATTGCAAGCGATGTGCTTGCAAAGTACATGGAGCCCATAGACTATAATGGGCTCCGTGTGCTTGCCACGCACTGTCCACACAAATGAATTGTGCGGGCATTGCGCGGCAAGCACATGGAGCCCATTATAGTCTATGGGCTCCGTGTGCTTAACTGCACAGCGCTTGCATTAGCGTTGGTATTCCGTCCGGGGGGTCTCCATGCGGACTTCTTGCGGACGGAATACAAGCGCTAGTGTGAACCAACTCTAAGGCCCCATGTGGTGTCCCGCAGAAAAAAAGGGCTTCAGAAAAAACGCGGTGGCAACACATCACGGTTCTTCTAGGAGTATTTTAGAGTTTTAAGTTTGCAGAGATTTCCTCTGTGACTTTCTGTTCCTATAGTGAAACCTCCGGCGTTTTAGTAGGTATAATTGACATACTGCGATTTCCAAAACCACGCCAGTGACACGATTTCCAAAGCCATGCCCTGACTGTAAAACGCCGCAATTTTTCCGCAGTGGGCAAATTGCGGTGATTATGCCACGTGGGGCCCTGGCCTAAAAGAGGATTTGTCACTAAGTATGAAATCCTAAACGATTCTCACTGTGCCCCTGAACAATTTGGTATTTGCTGTTCAAAAGCTATGACCCCACGAAGGTTATACGAGAATTAACTCTGATTGTCCAAGTGGGCGAGGATCTTTTATTGGCTCAGAGAAATACTGTACACAAGGTTCCTGCCATTACAGCAAATACCAAATTCTTCAGGGGCACAGTGAGAATCAAATGATGCATATCATTTAGATTTTTGTACATACTGACAGGTCCTTTTTAAATGGTGGTAAAAATTAACTCTGGCCACTACCTTTATTAAAAGTATAATTTACAGTTGCAATAAAGAGCATTAAAGCATGACGACAGCTCAGCCTTCAGTCCTAACGTACATACGTTACATCTTTCCACTTGTTTTGAGTGAGTAACCCCCTTCTAATATGGCTGGTACTTAAACATTCATAAAGTTAAACAGGGAGGGAGGGTGGTCAGCTTTTAACCCCTGCTGTACCCCCTTCGGCACAGCTTATCAGGGTACAGGGGCTTTTTCCAGTGATCCTGGCAATCACAGTCACCAGGTCAAAGGGAAATTCTCCTGGAACTGTGACATTGACATCAGAAGCCATCACTGAGCCAATAAAGTCTGTCCAGCTGCCAGCAACAAACTTTTTTTCCTGTAAAAAAATTACCTGAGGAATATGACCATGGATGTCAATAATCCCATCTTCCCAAGGGTCCAGGTTCCCTCATTCTTTGTTCCTCCTTCTTTAATAAAGGAACAGTGGATAAAATTGATAAAGTGTTTTTTCTTTCTAGTGCAGGACTTGAGGAAGCCATGTATTGTTCAGGGAGTGTTCCTTTAAATAATATGCACATTTACTTGAGTATATTCTCATTTATTGCTAGTGCAGCAAATACATTAAAATAATAGATGAGTAGAATGGAGAGTGACGTAAGGAAAATCCTAAAGGGATACTTTCCCCATCAGGTATGAAGAGATGAAACAGCACACTGGACATTACAGTTGCTGAGGCAACCATCTACTGCGGCATTTACACTGCAAACCGCCAGTGTCCGTATGCGGCCTCGCCACCATGAAACTTTTTTGTTTTTGCACGGACACAAAGTCATGCATATCCAACCTTGTCACCATGGAGAGGCAGCATATGGACACTGGCGGTTTGCTTTAAAAATCCATTGAAATGAATGGGTTTTTAGACTGACCACCGGCAAGCTGTCCACTCTGCAGTTTTTCCAGGGCTTTAGGTGGAATCAAATACTTACTTCTCTATGCAAAATGCAAACACATTTATAAAATTTATACAATGTGATTTTCTGGATTTTATTTTTGATATTCTATCTCTGACTGTTAAAATTAACCTACCCTTAAAATGATAGACTGTTCATGACTTTGTCAGTGGACAAACTTACAAAATCAGCAAGGGATCAAATAATTATCTCCTTCACTGTATAGGGCAGCATACCGCCATGCAACAACTTTGTTATCTGACAGATTTCATATGAAATCTGGAGAAAAACCTCCTTGTGCTTTTGTATAAAACTGGGCAATCTGAGCTGGGTATCTTCAAACCCAATGTCAGCTGGCTCGCTTTACACCCTGGAACATATTTTCCTCATGATGACAGCAGTTTGAGGTTTTCTTATGGTAATCTTTGTACGTAGAAAAAAGTAGAAATGCAACAATGAAAGCCTGATATATCAGTGGAAAATTTCTACCTTCCAGAGCTAGCGGTGATTGAAATGGTGCTGGCAGGTGGCTGAATTACTGAAACAATTCTTTCACTGCCCAAATATTTGTAAGTAAATGTACAGTGTAAACGGATTACAGACTTGAAACATGTATGACTGCGAGTGACAGAAAGAGGTTACAGCAAGTAGCCAGTAAGACTAAGTATCAGGTTATGATTAGAAGTGTAACTTAGGCTAAGACCTCACGTTGCAGAAACACAGCTTTTTTACTGAAGATTTTGTTGCATTTTTTTGTAGCCAAAGTCAGGAGTGGACTGAGCAAAAGTTGGAAGTATAAGAACTTCCTATATATTTCCCATTCTTTTTTAAACCATTCTTGACTTTGGCCCAAAAAACACAGCAAAATCTGCAGCAAAAGAAGCTGTGTTTCTGCAACTTGGAGCCTTAGCCTTAAAGCGTTTAACTAAACTTTACAACAACTTGAGTTTTTGGTATTATTTGTGCCATTAATATATTTTGTAATATACTTTACTAACAAATTGTGGCTCCTTTCTGTGAAATCCTGCACTTTTTTATTCTTTCCCTTACATCTCTATATAGAGCTGAAATCTTTACAATACACTAAGTGGGGGTGGCAAACTGAGGATAGCTGAGTTTGGAAGGGGAGGGGTCACTGCAAATAGTTATATTTTGGGCATTATAAAACCTAAAAAGATATTTTTGGTATTATATTAAAAAAATTAGATTCTCATCTACCAATCCCAACTATGTTTTCAACTGGTGATAGCTATGAAAATTGTATAGGTAGAACTGCCAATTTGGTGTCATATGAAAGATAAGAATCTTTCAAATGATATCTTTTAATGATTTAAGGTGTTTCTGTTTCAAATGAACCTACAGCCTCAGCTTCTTTGCATTATACAAGAGCCTGTGAAAGCAATGTATAGATCTCAATACAGAAACAAGAGAAAGATTAAAGATCTGCAGGATTTCACAGAAAGGTGCCACAGTTGGTTAGTAAAGTGTTGGAAAACATTAAATGTTGGAAAATGTATTCAAATACGGCCAGAAAATCAAAAGTTGTTTGAAAGTCTTGTTATGCTTTAAAGGTTTAGGGTCCCAGTACCAATCCCATAATAGGGCTCCCAAACTACTAGGGATATAGAGTCGGAGTCAGGGGCCAATTTTTCGTTAGAGTCGGAAAAAATATATAGACTTAGGCTTCATGATAAAATGATAATAATTTTTTAATTTTATTTATGCAATTTTTAAGAATATATAATTAATGCCATTTATTGTTTGTTTCATAGGGATTCAATGACTAGCTTTTTTCATGAATAAGGCCTAGTTCACATGGGCTAGTGACCACGTATTTTGGTCCTGATTTTGAAGTGGGAAGCGCATAAGAATCAGGACCAAAATGCGCCTGCCGCGGCTAGACGCGACTGTTGCGGATTCTGACAGTCGTGGCTTCCCGCTCCGGAGTAGGCCCAAATGAATGGGCCTAGTCCGGAGGGATTGTCTTGACACGGATTGTCTTGTCCGCCTCAAGAAAGGGCAGCTCGCTTTTTATTTTCCCGTCAGCAGGAACAAACCGCTAGCGGAAAAAGGATCGCTCGCGGTCTACATAGACTTCTGTTGTGAGGAGGTGGATTTTGAGGTGGATTCTGAGGTGAAAATCTGCCCCCTCTTGCCCCGTGTGAACTAGCCCTTAGATGAGCTTTACTGCTTCTGACTGTTCATGGCTGTTGTATGAAGGAGTCCTAGTCAGAACAGGAGTCGGTGTGGGGCTATTATAAAATAAAGGAGTCAGAGTTGGTGACTATGTGCCAACTATTATGTAGAATTCATCATAATGGTGATGGCAGAGGAACTGTAGATGCCAACGCCAAAGTTCTTCTGCTATCTCTGCACCTCCTATAGCTATGCCCTTGATGATAATGTTTATCTCAACTTTTATTTCATTTATATGCATTATCTTTAGATTTTTTAATTTTTAAAGTGAGAAACGTTAAGATAGACATTGTTCTTCTTGCACTGAAAAACACATTCAGAATAAAATGATCCTTGTAGCTTGCGCCTTTCATTCATTCCTCTTATATTTTTCAGTCATTATTTCTAAGCTTGAATTATTCTGCATTTTGGCTATTCATTTAGAAATATTTAATCACATTTTAATTGCATCAGTTATAATCTTGGTTGTCTTGGTTTCCTTTGTATTGCATTTTCATTTCCATTTCAAGACTTTTAACTGTTACCACATCTTGGCAGGTAACGTTTTTTTCTGAATATCTAATTTAATGTACAGTCATAGTAAAATAAAAAAAATAAAATTGTTCATGTCAGCTTTACCTGATAAACTGCTATTATGTATCTGAAGATAGCAGAAGCGGTAAACTTTAATAATTCGGCTTTATCCCTGTCTGTATAATGAGCTTTATAATGCCAATCAAGCAAATGATTAGGGGCTGCATTTCCCTTTAGGAAGTATTGTGCCCTGTGCTGTTCTCATTGCAGAAAATAGACACATAGCAGAGAAATATTGGTTTAACCGGTTAAGGACCGCTGGCCGTAAAATTACGGCCAGTGATCCTGGTACCTAAAGACCGGCCGATTGTAAAAATACGGCCGGTCTTTAGACTCCATTTTAGAGGGGATCGCGCGTCCCCCCGGCGACAGTCCCGCCCCCACTACCGGCGCGGGACTTGGTGAACATGCCGGGGACCGATCTGATTGGTCCCCGGTCATGTGATCGCTGTGACAGCAAGTCACAGCGATCCGTTCTATTTACAGTAGTGACGGCTGCTTCTAAGTCTCCTCCTTCTCCTCTTCTTCTTACACTTAGTTTCTTTTGTGAGGAGAAGAGAAGAAGAAGCGATATTTTAGAGCAGCAGCTGTCACAAAGCACTATACTTTGTTTCCACTGCCCAAAAACCCATCGATCACCGCATCCACTGCCCAAAAACCCCTAATTCCCACCCCATATCACCTTATACATAGATCATATATATATATATAAAAAAATAAATATATATATATATATATCTGTATATCAAATCTAGATAGGGAGATATATCTATATATATATACCCGCCATATAGGTATATATATATATATATATCTGTCCCCTGTATAGCGCTAACATATTCTGTGGCGCTTTACAGCCACTGTGCCAGAGGGCTCGCAGTAATCAGCTCTCTAGCTAAATACATATATATATATCTACCGTATAAAATATAGATATATATATATATATATATATATATATATATATATATATATATATATATACCCGCCATATAGGTATATATATATATATCTGTCCCCTGTATAGCGCTAACATATTCTGTGGCGCTTTACAGACATTGTCAGCCAAAGTGTCAAAGAGGGCTCGCAGTAATCAGCTCTCTAGCTAAATACATATATATATATATCTACCGTATAAAATATATATATATATATATATACCCGCCATATAGGTATATATATATATATATATCTGTCCCCTGTATAGTGCTAACATATTCTGTGGCGCTTTACAGACATTGTCAGCCAAAGTGTCAAAGAGGGCTCGCAGTAATCAGCTCTCTAGCTAAATACATATATATATATCTACCGTATAAAATATAGATATATATATATACCCGCCATATAGGTATATATATATATCTGTCCCCTGTATAGCGCTAACATATTCTGTGGCGCTTTACAGACATTGTCAGCCAAAGTGTCAAAGAGGGCTCGCAGTAATCAGCTCTCTAGCTAAATACATATATATATATCTACCGTATAAAATATATATATATATATATATATATATATATATATACCCGCCATATAGGTATATATATATATCTGTCCCCTGTATAGTGCTAACATATTCTGTGGCGCTTTACAGACATTGTCAGCCAAAGTGTCAAAGAGGGCTCACAGTAATCAGCTCTCTAGCTAAATACATATATATATATCTACCGTATAAAATATAGATATATATATATATATATATATATATATATATATATATACCCGCCATATAGGTATATATATATATCTGTCCCCTGTATAGCGCTAACATATTCTGTGGCGCTTTACAGACATTGTCAGCCAAAGTGTCAAAGAGGGCTCGCAGTAATCAGCTCTCTAGCTAAATACATATATATATATATCTACCGTATAAAATATATATATATATATATATATATATATATATATATATATATATATACCCGCCATATAGGTATATATATATATCTGTCCCCTGTATAGCGATTATGGCGAGGAGGTTTTATACTAGTGAGGAGGCATACGCCATTCTTTGGTCAGATGCATCAGATGCGTCTGACACTGAAACATTTGCAGACAATGAAAATGACAATATAAGTGTCAATTCCGATGTGTCTTCAGGGGACGTTCTCCCTGATGACATTGACTCTTCAGATGGTGAAGGTGCAGGAACTAGCAGTGCGGCAGCACACAGTGACACTTTCCCACTAATTGATGTGCGTTCCCTCCAGTGGGCACCTGCTCCATCTTTTGCCCCTAGAGTCCACCCATTTACTGCATCTCCTGGCATAACAGTGGATGATTCCCAGTTTACCCACATGAATTATTTTAGTTTATTCATAAGCGACGACCTCCTCAATGAAATTGTCCTTCAAACGAATTTATATGCCACCCAGTACATAACCCAAAAACCTTCCTCTGCCCATGCCAAAGATTGGACACCCACAGATCTAGTGGAAATGAAAAAATTTTGGGGCCTCACCCTAAATATGGGTATTGTAAAAAAGCCCTCAATCAGATCATATTGGTCAAAAAGTCCCGCACAGTCAACCCCAATATATTCGGCAGTCATGTCCAGGCTTCGCTATGAGCGAATAATGAGGTTCCTTCACTTCAGTGATAATTCACAGGCCCCCCCAAGTAATGATCCAAACCGTGATCGGTTATTCAAACTGAGACCCCTCATAAATTATTTGAACCACTCCTTTTTACAACATTACACCCCAGAGCAAAACGTCAGTGTGGACGAATCCCTCCTTAGTTTTCACGGCAGACTGAGCTTTCGCCAATATCTCCCTTCCAAACGGGCAAGATATGGCATAAAGCTATATAAGCTTTGCGAAAGCAGTTCTGGCTACACCGCCGCCTTCAGAATATATGAGGGACGAGATAAAAAAATTAATTCCCCAGGATGCCCCCCAAATTTTCCCATCAGTAGTAAAATAGTGGTGGAGATAATGCAGCCCCTGCTACACAAAGGGTACCACTTGTATTGTGACAACTTCTATTCAGGTGTGGCCCTATTTAGACACTTGCATTGTGCAAGCACAGGAGCATGTGGAACCATGCGCAAAAACCGAATTGGTTTTCCGCAGCAGCTAGTGGGGAAGGGCATACAAAAGGGGGAGTCCTGTTCTTATTCTTGTGAGGAGCTGTTGGCGGTGAAATACAGAGATAGGAGAGATGTATATGTGTTGAGCACAATACACCCCACACGAACAGTGGCAGTGAGGGAAAGAGGGGCCACAGCAGACAAGCATAAGCCAATAAGTGTGTCCGAGTATAACAAACACATGGGGGGGGTGGATTTAAGTGATCAAATCTTACAGCCCTATTTGATAAAAAGGAAAACCAAAACCTGGTACAAAAAAGTGGCCATCTACCTAATACAAATTGGAATTCACAATGCCTTTTTACTTTATAAAAAGAAGGGAGGCACCGACAAATATCTGGATTTCCAGGAAAAAATAATTCACAACCTCCTTTTTGACCCTCAGGACCCCATAGAGAACCCCCAGTCTGAAAATGTCAAACGACTAACTGAAAGGCATTTTATCAGTCTAATTCCCTCCACAACAACACGAGCTAACGTGCAAAAAAAATGCCGTGTCTGCGCCAAAAATGGGCGACGCAGAGATACCCGTTACTTTTGTCCCTCATGCCCCTCACAACCAGGCCTGTGTATTTCTTGTTTTGAGAGATACCACACTGTTGTTCATTATTAGAGCTCTTCCCCAGAAAATATTCCACTTCTAATTTTGTGGTTGCCACCAAGCCCCATTTTTTGCATAAACCTGCAAATTCCTATTGTTATAAACTCTAAATTCCCTAAATTATACCCCTAGATGAATACATTGGGGAACAAAAATACTAATTACATTTTTTGCATAAACCTGCAAATTCCTATTGTTATAAACTCTAAATTCCCTAAATTATACCCCTAGATGAATACATTGGGGAACAAAAATACTAATTACATTTTTTGCATCTTTTTCAACATTTCACAAAAAATCTGGATACTCTAAGAAGATGCTAAAGCACTTATTGAATGCCTGCAAACTATTCTAGCAAAATCTGGCCTACAAAATCCAATTAGCGCTCCATCCGTTCTGAGAGCGACCGTGTGCCCGTACATTCGGGTACCAGCACATATGGGGTATTGTCACGTTCGGGAGAAATTGGGTAACAAAATGTGGGGTGCAATTTCTCCTTTAACCCCTTTTGGAAATGCAAAATTTGGGGTAAAGCAACATTTTATAGCAAAAAATGTCATTTTCCCATTTGCTGGGCCAATTCTGTGAAACAACTGTAGGGTCAAAGTGCTCAATATACCCCTTGATAAATTCCTTGAAGGGTCTAGTTTCCAAAATGGGGTGATATTTTGGGGGTTTCCACTGTTTTGGCACTTTGGGGGCTCTGCAAAAGGGACATGATGCCTGCAAACTATTCTAGCAAAATCTGGCCTACAAAATCCAATTAGCGCTCCATCCGTTCGTACATTAGATTACCAGCACATATGGGGTATTGTCACGTTCGGGATGAATTGGGTAACAAAATGTGGGGTGCAATTTCTCCTTTAACCCCTTGTGGAAATGCAAAATTTGGGGTTAAAACAACATTTTATAGCAAAAAATGTCATTTTCCAATTTGCTGGGCCAATTCTGTGAAACTCCTGTAGGGTCAAAGTGCTCACTATACCCCTTGATAAATTCCTTGAGGGGTCTAGTTTCCAAAATGGGGTCATTTTGGGGGGGTTTCCACTGTTCTGGCACTTCAAGGGCTCTCCAAATGCAACATGGTGCCTGAAAGATATTCCAGCTAAATTTGCCCGCCAAAATCCCAACAGCGCTCTTTCTGCTCTGGACCTTACAGTGTACCCATACATCACTTTACAGCCACATGTGGGGCATTTCTGTAGTTGGGGGAAAATGCGTAACAAATTGTGGGGTGCATTTTCTCCTTTAACCCCTTGTGGAAATGCAAAATTTTGGGTTAAAGCAACATTTTATAGCAAAAAATGTAATTTTCCAATTTGCTGGGCCAATTCTGTGAAACTCCTGTAGGGTCAAAGTGCTCACTATACCCCTTGATAAATTCCTTGAAGGGTCTAGTTTCCAAAATGGGGTCACATTTTGGGGGTTTCCACTATTTTGGCACCTTGGGAGCTCTGCAAATGGGACATGGTGCCTGCAAACTATTTTATCAAAATCTGGCCTACAAAATCCAATTAGCGCTCCATCTGTTCTGAGAGCGACCGTGTGCCCGTACATTAGGGTAACAGCACATATGTGGTATTGTCGTGTTCGGGAGAAATTGTGTAACAAAATATGGGGTGCAGTTTCTCCTTTAACCCCTTGTAAAGATGAAAAATTTGGGGCTACAGTAACATTTTATTACGAAAAAAGTAATTTTTCATTTTCACGTCTCAATGGTAAAAAAATCTGTGAGACACCTGTAGGGTCAAAGAGCTCACTATACCCCTTGATAAATTCCTTGAAGGGTCTAGTTTCCAAAATGGGGTCACATTTTGGGGGTTTCCACTATTTTGGCACCTTGGGAGCTCTGCAAATGGGACATGGTGCCTGCAAACTATTTTATCAAAATCTGGCCTACAAAATCCAATTAGCGCTCCATCTGTTCTGAGAGCGACCGTGTGCCCGTACATTAGGGTAACAGCACATATGTGGTATTGTCGTGTTCGGGAGAAATTGTGTAACAAAATATGGGGTGCAGTTTCTCCTTTAACCCCTTGTAAAGATGAAAAATTTGGGGCTACAGTAACATTTTATTACGAAAAAAGTAATTTTTCATTTTCACGTCTCAATGGTAAAAAAATCTGTGAGACACCTGTAGGGTCAAAGAGCTCACTATACCCCTTGATAAATTCCTTGAAGGGTCTAGTTTCCAAAATGGGGTCACATTTTGGGGGTTTCCACTATTTTGGCACCTTGGGAGCTCTGCAAATGGGACATGGTGCCTGCAAACTATTTTATCAAAATCTGGCCTACAAAATCCAATTAGCGCTCCATCTGTTCTGAGAGCGACCGTGTGCCCGTACATTAGGGTACCAGCACATATGGGGTATTGTCGTGTTCGGGAGAAATTGTGTAACAAAATATGGGGTGCAGTTTCTCCTTTAACCCCTTGTAAAGATGAAAAATTTAGGGCTACAGTAACATTTTATTACAAAAAAAGTAATTTTTCATTTTCACGTCTCAATGGTAAAAAAATCTGTGAGACACCTGTAGGGTCAAAGAGCTCACTATACCCCTTGATAAATTCCTTGAAGGGTCTAGTTTCCAAAATGGGGTCACATTTTGGGGGTTTCCACTATTTTGGCACCTTGGGAGCTCTGCAAATGGGACATGGTGCCTGCAAACTATTTTATCAAAATCTGGTCTACAAAATCCAATTAGCGCTTCATCCGTTCTGAGAGCGACCGTGTGCCCGTACATTAGGGTAACAGCACATATGTGGTATTGTCGTGTTCGGGAGAAATTGTGCAACAAAATGTGGGGTGCATTTCCACTTTTAACCCTTAGTAAATGTGTAAATTCTAGGGCTAAATGAATATATTAGTGATAGAAATTGAAAAATGTAAATTTGACCTCCATTTTGTTTTAATTGCTGTGAAATGCTGAAAGGGTTAAAAAAACTTTCTACCTGCTGTTTTGGATTCTTTCAGGAGTGCAGTTTTTAGAATGGGGTGACTTATGGGGGGTTTTATTACAGAGGCCTTTCAAGTTCCCTTCTGAACTGAACTGGTCCCTTGAAAATTGTGTTTTGGAAATATTCTTGAAAATTTGGAAAATTACTGCTTGACTTGTAAGCCTTATAATATCTGAAAAAATTTAAAGAGTGATTAAAATTTGATTGCAACATAAATGAAAGACATGGTTAATTAGATTTATGAAAAAATTTGGTTGGTATGACTCTCTATTTGGAAGACTTGCAATTTCAAAGTTTGAAAACTGCATTTTTTTCGAAATTTTCGCCAAATTTCATATTTTTTAATAATCAAAGACATAACATACCGACCAAAATTTACTATTGACATGAAGTACAATGTGTTACGAAAAAACAATTTCAGAATCACTTGTCTATGTTAAAGCGTCTCAAAGTTATTGCCATTTAAAGTGACACATGTCAGTTTTGAAAAAAAAGGCCTGGTCTTTAACATACTTTTGGGCCTGGTCCTTAACCGGTTAATCTACTAAGAGACTGCATTTGTAGGCCTTGGATTTAGATTAATGTACATATTTGTACATATGCCACAAGAAGCAAATCATTCCTACTAGCACCTTGATCTCCGTTGGCTTCTTTGTCTCTTCTCAGGGTCATGTGTACAAAGTATGCATGGCTCTGTATTTCATTACAGCTCTGAATAGTACGTGTGATTCTACTAGAGATCAGCATTTTTATATCGCATGTGATTGGAGCTTTATGTAGTGTCGATGAAAAAGTTAATTGTGCTTCTTAAAGGGGTCTTTCGGGGCTTACATATTGATGAACTATCCTCAGGATAGACTACCCATATCTGAGTGCTGGGGATTTGACACCTAGGCCCCCACAGAATGGCTGTAGAGAGTGCAGTGTTTGGGTGAGCATTCCAGTCTCTTCGCTAAATACCATCTCTGTACAGTGTATAGCTTCTGTTCTTTGGTATTGCAGCCTAACACCGTTCACTTGAATGAGGCAAAGATACAAGCAGGCCATGTGGTTAATGAACATAATGTCTCTGGACTGTGAAGTGGAAGTGGTACTCATCTAAGGGCTAGTTCACACGTAGGCAAAGGGGTGGATTTTGACAGCGGATTTCGCTTCAAAATCCGCCCCTTTACAATGGTGGTCTATGTAGCGGAGAAAAGAAACGACATGCCCTTTCTTCAGGCGGAAGCCGCACGGGCTCAGCCGCGCGGCTTCCGCCCCCGGCAGCTCCCTCCTATGTCGGCTCATTCATTTGAGCTGACAGCGGAGGGGAAAGCCGGGACCGCGATGGTCGCGGCAGGCGGGTTTTGACAAGAGAGAGAAGTGGCTCACCGCGTCTCTCTCGGTGTCAAAACCCGCGCGGGCAGTTCACGTGTGAACTGACCCTAAGTATTGCTGCCCCTTTGAACAGCTGATCTGTAGAGGTCCCAGGTGTTAGACCACCATTGATCAATTATTGATAAATTAGATATGCCATCAGCAAGTATTAAAATCCCTTTAATAAAATCAGATAACAGATATAGTACTATTTGGTATATGGAATATAGAAGAAATAGTATATGGAATAAATCACGAAGATCCATGTCTGAGCCATACATTTTGTAGCATTTATTAGATTGGAGATTGCTCACTCAGCAACAAAAGTGCGTAGCTTATCCTGATTTCTTCTATGTTCTGACAAAACTTTCGGCACTCAAGCTGCTGTGAAACTACAACTCCCAACATTCTCCATTCATGGGCGTTCCAAGAACATCAGAGCCAGTATGCATGCTGGGAGTTGTAGTTTTGCAACAGCTGGAGTGCCGAAGGTTTCCTACCCCTGAAATGTGCTGCAACAGGATATTGGGATATTTTTACCTTTAAGAAAGTCATCCAGTGTCTTCTTGAATTTGTATAAGTCACCAATCACAAGTTATATCAACTAATATATTACGATGGGATGTTGATCCAGGGCTTTATTTCTATTTGCTATATTTGGAGATGAGAAGTAACTTGCTCCATATATGAAGCAACTGGCATCTTCCTCCGAGCATTTTTTTTTTTCAGATTCTCCTTTATCAATGATAGAACTATTATTATTATTGTTTATTTATGAGGGTTTACATACGGTACACAAAATATAATAATAAATATAGTACTAACAATGACCGACTGGCACAGTGGGATAGAGGGCCCTGCCCACTTACAATCTATGAGGGAAGAGGGATAGAGACAGAAGGTGAGGGGAGAGACTATTCAGATGGTGATGTGGTGACAGTAGCGTTGTTGAAGGTGAGTCTTGAGGGCCTTCTTGAAGCCTGAGATTGTGGGGGTCAGTCTTATGTGTCTTGGTAAGGAGTTCCAGAGTATGGGGGATGCACAAGAGAAATCTTGGAGACGGTTGTGTGAGGAGTGGATGAGAGCAGAGCTGTAACATCTCTGCCTGTTCAGGCCTCTGCGCCACCCTCTGCTCGCATGCTGCGGCGCCGGAGGCGTGTGCAGTTTGATAATCTGCTTAAGGTTTTTAGTTGCACTGTGTGAACACGGCTCTAGTCCTTAATTGGATTTGCACCACACCCGTCTTCTGCCAAGGTTGCCTCTGTTCATTAAGTGGTTAATCTGTCTTGCCTGTGATTGACAGCTTTTCTTCCTGTCAGGTTCTGGGCAGGTTCTTCCTTCCCTATTTAGTCTTGGCTCACAGTCACACTGGTGCTGTTATTTACTTGTATGCTAATCCTTGACCTCTGGCTTTCCTACTGACTATTCTCTTGACTCCGATTTGGCACTGCATCGCTCTCTTGTTACCGAACCCTGGCTACCTGACCTCCCTTTGTTGTTGTACGTCTTGTCTGCGTTTTGTGTTTCACGTATTCAGGGAGGGATTGTCTTCGTGGTTGTCGCCTATTACCTAGGATAGGGTCTGACAATAGGAAGGGCAAGCGGGGGGCTTCAGTTTAGGGCTCACTGTCCCTTGTGCCCCTCCCTCCAGGGTTCACCAGCAGCTTCTGGGGAATTATCATCTGGCTATTCCCTAACAAGAGCAGAGTAGGAGGTCTTTGGAGGACCTGAGGTTATGTGTGGGCAGGTAGCGGGAGATTAGGTCATAGATATATGGAGGGGACAGGTTGTGAATGGCTTTCTATGTTAGCGTTATGGATTGGACTTCATGGACTTGTGTGATTATCAAATTTTATCATTTATGTTACTTTAATGTGACCATGTACATGAAGCTGCTTGCATATTGTAAAATGTGTCCCCTCATTACATCAGCAGGGATCTTATCTTTGTGTTGCTTGCAGATTTCATTGCGTGCATCCACTTAAGGCTCTCTTAATAAATCTAGTCATACTACAATAGCAAGCGTAATATTAACTCCATCTGCAAACATTATATAACCTTATTGTTTCTAGTCTTAATTACAATCTCTCCTATACCAGTAGATAACTTTCAGCATGTGTTAATATGAAGGAGCGTGAACTCATTTCCAGCTAATTGTTACAAAGGTTATATGTTCCCTTTCTAATCAACAGATTTCTTTCAGTGAAATTTACACCATGCAAAGCTGGCATACTAAAATAAGCCACTATCATGGCTGAGTTAACATCCAATGTAGGTTTAAATGAAAAGCCCTTTAATTACCTATGTAATTGTCACTTGCGATTGTCAATTTGCTTAACTCCTATCTAATATCTGGCATTGTCGGTAGCAAATGCATGACTTCCTATACGGTTTAATTATTTCCTGGAGATACAATTTCCTCTTGCAGATCATGGGTGTCACCCAGCAGTAGATTGTATTTTTTTCCTAAATACGTCCATCAGAAAATAAAGATATTTATTAGGAAGCATTGGATTATGATGCTACTGGATGGTTTTAACTTGGATTTGCCATGTAATATTTTATATTTTAATTCCTAAGGCAAAGTTCTTCTTAATTTTGACATTCTTACAATTAGAGACAAATCTATCAGTGTCCAATGTGACAATCCTTAATTATATGGAGGGGCCATGACACAGAATATATATAGTAACTGCTTTGTGTGCTGACTTTCAACCCTCACCATTCAAGCAAATAGTAATGCTTTTCTGAGCGTGCTAAATTATGTTTGCAAGCTATTGCTTTATGCCAGAATTAATATTCTTGGCCAACATACAGTGGCTTGCAAAAATATTCATACTGTTTGAACTTTTTTTCCATTTTGTCACCTTAGAACCACAATGTATTTTATTGAGATCTTAAGTGACCAACACAAAGTAGCAGATAATTGTGAAGTGGAACGATAATGATACATGGTTTTCAAAATTTTAATCAAATAAAAATCTGAAAAGTGTGACGTACAAAAGTATTAACATATTATTCCATTCATGAAGCATCCCAGTGATTGCTGCATAGATCTTGCAGTATCACTGCAGAGGAAATAAAAGGTTGTACAGTTCACATTAAAATCACTGAGTTGTTCATGGTTATTAATGTGGAACTCCCCTACTTACATCATAATAATGGCCTCTGTATATTGTATACCAATCAATATCTCCAAGGTCTCTGCTGTGTGCCATACCTATAGACTATAATCCCATGTAAATAAAACAAACAAACAAAAACTTATACTTTATATTCATGCATATATGATTTTTTTTTTTTATAATGGATACCGTTATATGCAATAGTGTAGTTTAGCTTTTCTTTAGGGATAGATCAACATATAACAAAGGTCAAAGGAGTCTCTTTTGGCCTCCTTCAGACCAACAGAACCCTATACTTGTACACCAAGAGCATTTTCCTGCACACATAGTAAGGGTCCATTCACACGGAGGAAAATGGTGAGGAATTTGGTGTGGAATTTTCCACGTTGAAAAAAAAGCCTCCCATTGCTTTCAATGGGTTCTGCTAGCTTTTTTTTCCACTAGCAGAATTTTTTTCAGCGTGGAAGATTCCACACCAAATTCCTTACCATTTTCCTCCGTGTGAATGGAGCCTACTGATATTACAAAGTGATCTGAACACAGCTTTAGCTCACCATCCCTAATTAGTTAATGGCTTTTCTAAACCAGACAACCTCTCACCACCTACACCAACTCCAGTCCTTTGCATCCTTTTATAGGCATCATCCCACTGATCCCAGCACAGTTGTCATTTTCTGTTAGCTCCCACAGTTCCTGAGCAATTTACAGGCTTTCTACTAAGAACTTGGGGGTCCCAGGAAGGAGCAGTCCAGGAGGTGTAATTCAGAGCTCACTGACACCGTCTAATGAGAGGTGAAGAGAGTCAGAGAGCTCAGAATCACACCCTTTGACTGTTCTGGCCAAAGATATATACTGTAAGTAATATTGTCATCATTGTGCTTTGACTATAAGCGCTAGCAATAAATGGGCTACATGTATGTACGTTCAATAACACTGTAAAATTGAATTGACGCAAAACCCTAGATTCCAAGAATGAAAAAAATAAAGCTGCAAGATCTAGTCCATCTCTAGCTATGTCTGAAGGACCAACTGCTAATGCTAGGTTCACACTAGCTGGATTCACCGAGACCGCTGAAAATCGTCAGACAAAAAAGTCCTGCAGGGAAGTACTTTTTTCGCTGCCACCTTAAATTTCAAACCGGCGGACACCTGACGATTCTTGGCAATCTCTACAACAGAGTTGCCAACAGAGAGTCCGACGCAGATGTGAACCCAGCTTATATAGCAGTTTAGCAGAAACCTTATAGAAATTTTGGTTGGGTAGACACTGCTTCCTGTCTCTGTGCAGTGCCATTAATGGCTGGAGACCAGCTACAAGCACTAGCATGATATAACAAGCACTAGCATGACCCTGCCCTTTCCTGGGCCCACCAGAGGATCCTCTGGCCCTCCAGTGTGCCAGCCCGATTCTGTCTGTTTCCATAGAGAAGAATATATTGCTTTTATAATTTATTTTCAATGCTTTGTAACTATTATATAAGAGAAAAGAAGAACGAGAAAAATCAGATGATGTGAGGTCTGATATAGAGAATTATGTATTATTTTCTATTTGTTTGGACTCTGGATTTAGTGATCGTTTAACATCTTTCACTGTCTGCCTGTCAACATGCCTGTATATTGCTTGTCATCAATTTAATCTTCTCATCTAGATGAAACTGCATTTACAGACTGGACAGTAGTAGGTAAAGGAATGTGCATTATCTGATCTTCACCATCAATGATCTGCATCCTTTGAGAACCTCAAAGCAAATCACGAGAGTATCTGCTATGGGTAGATGTTGGTCTCTTTGAAAAGGAAAAGAAAAAAATGCACTTACCACTTATGTCTCACGAAACAGAATGTCTGCACTAGCTATATGTTATTGTGATGGAACCAAATAAATCTTTAGTGAAAGTTTTCATCAGGAGTGCAAGAGCTGGTTTATTGGAAATATCATACTGAAAAATAAAGTGAAGTATAAAGAGAGCATATCTGAAGGCAAATTGACAGGACTTAGGTCTGATTTTGTTTCACGGCCAAATCTAACAGACCTAGCACCTTGGATTCCATCAGCTATTGCATTGAACACTTATACGTTAAGTTGGCCATATACAGCAGATGATTGTTGGATGAATCCGCCAAGTTTTTTTGGGCTGGTTGATATTCTAATTTGTATGGGGTTTTCCCGTTTCTCACCAATGCCACATGTCAGGAGAATTAGGACTGGGCAATTTCCTTTTGGCAGAGGAAAGAGTGCATGTGTGTGTATTGGGAGATTTAGTTAGATAGCTGCCATCTGAGTGATTGTTTGGTTGACAGCTATTGTGTGTGTGTGTGTGTGTGTGTGTGTATAGATATCAATAGTCATAGTTATATCTTCTGAAGGTCAAAATTATTTAACCAAGAACATGCTGAAATCTACCTTTTCCCCTGTAAAATGTTGGTCAACGAGTGTCAAGAAGTGACCACCTATTAACCTCTTTCACCAGCCACTTACCCCAATACATATCTGTCCTCTATAATTCTTTTAGATGCAATGATGTTTTCCTAGGTATGAGTCTCTGTACTGTCCCCTCACAATCACCCAAATAGGCACTTGAATACTCCAGGAGGGACACAGGAGCCTAGAGCGCTCTGACATTCACTTTACCATGCTACCTGAGATGACCTGCAGAAACTCAGGCCAAAGACCAAAAGAGGCTTGCACCACATTGCAAATGGTAGTAAATCACTAGGGTACAGGGGCATCAATAGTGTAAAAGATAGTGCCCCAAATGTCCCCTGACCTTGCACTCACTGTTACTGTTGATTACTGGAGTACAGGAACCTACTGTACCCTGCATTTCACCTTTGCATGCCACAGGTCACCTTAAACCCATAGCTTATGAGATAGAAGAGTGGTGCAATGGCTTCACTGTGCCACCTGAGCCTGGCTACAGCATTTCATAGCAAAGATGGCAGCATGGAATGGAGGCAGGTGTTTTTTGTCCTTTGTATTTTTAGGGGACACATTTAATTTTTGCTGGAAATAGGGGTGGCACACTGGGAGCATTATTACTTTTGGGGTACCACTAGAAATGAGGGAACATTATGACTAGTAGGGGTGCCTTTGGATGCAAACATGGCATATGCTGTGAAAACATTAATTTTGGGGGCATTATTATCATCATGTATATGCTGGAAGAGCAAAATGGTGAGCACATTATTAGTAATTAAGGCACACTGTGGAACTATTGGTATAAATTTATTTTGCTTACCTGTCTATAAATATAAGTATGCACTTTAAAGACATTGTTGGACACTGTCTCAAATAGGGTTCACAATCTAAGTTCCTATGTCTTTGGTGTGTTGAAAGAAACTACAGTATATAGTGCCAACATATTCCGCAGCACTGTACAAATTGTAGGGTTCAAGTACAGACAAAAAGATACATTACAAAGAAATAGTCACTTCTCAAAATGGAACTGAGGGCCCTGCTCACAAGAGCTTACAATCTATGAGGTATATAGGGTGACACAAGAGGTAGCAGGGGCGGCATTGCTTATACAGTAATCAGACAATTTTGTAATAGAGGTGACTGTCATTACACAAACATAAAACTGTATGAGCCATTACCAGTCGTGTCTTTTAACGTGCAGATGGTGCTTGGACATATAAAGTTAGTCTGAAACGGCATCAAATTAGGGAAACATTACTGTGGTGGCACGCTTTGTGGAAATGATTACTATTGTGGGCATTATAGTGGGAGCATGCTGAGGGAGCATTATTGGTCACTATTACTAATGGCACACTGAAGGAGCATTATTACTATGCGTGAAATCTAACTAATGGATAAAACAATGGAGGGCACTGTTACTAACAGGACATCCTGTGGAGAATTATTACTATTGGGTGTGCTATTACTAATGGAACATACCAGGGAAGCATTATTACCACCCAGGGCACTGTGTGTAACACTGTAGGGTACACTATTTGTGTGGTACTAGCATGTCCATAGGGGTTTCTGTGTGGCACTATTATTTCTGCATAACGATACTTACTGGTAAACTCACTATTAAGGGTAGCAGTCTAATGGAGGGGACAATGGAAAAGTAAGAAAGGAAAGATGCCTTTGTGACAAAGCATGCAGTGCCAAATAGTGACTAGAAGAAGCATTCATGGTGCTCTGGGTCGAATGGAGAAGAAGAAGAAGAAGGAAAATGACTACAATCAGAGGATTTGTCAGCAAGTGTTTGCGACTTTCTAGATGTATTAGGTATGTGTTGAGGGTGTACATAAAATTTAGCAGTTATGCAATGGGCCTCTTCAGGAAAGGAAGGGGGCGCAGTGCTGGAATACTTTCCGTGGCACCTGGGCCATGCACTTTGCAGGTGAAAACGTTGTCAGCAACGCTTTCAGCACAGCCAGATGGCCAGGAGCGCTGTTACGTAAGGAAATCGTTGAGAGTGACACGTCACTGAATTTAGTCTTAGAGGCTAAAAAGCCCCACTATTTATACAGTGCTGACATATACTAGCAATATGCCATCACTTTATAAAATGGGAATGCTGTGTTAATGATATATTTACTTGAATATGTATTGTCATTAAGAGTGTTGTTAATAATAATGGCAAACTTGTATTGGTGAAAAGTAACAAACAATATTCTGAAATCTTAGAAAGCAATTTCTAGGGCTGCAGAACTTGTATATGTGTTATGAACTATTGGATAGTCTGTGTTTTTGAGCTGTAGTAAATGTGCTAACTGCTGAAATAAACAATTTAGCTCCATTACTCTCACCTCCTATAAGACTCAATGCACATTGCAGTGATAAATGAGATTGCTCACCTATTTAGAGCACATTAGTATCCTTGTTTATTTGACCCTAACAAATCTAATGTCTAATGCTTCATTTGGCAGCAAACAGGTTAAATCTTGCTTATCTAAACCTTTTACGTCTCCTCCTGTAAGATTCCCTTCCAACCTTTTCCCCTAGCTGTAATCTATCATTATGTTCTAACTTTCTCACATCTAATACCCATTTTACCCTCCTCTCAAATTCTCATTCTGAAAAGGTTCACTGCATTTCACCTCCTCTCATCTTTAAGTCTCATCAGGAAATCAATTGTTTCAATTATTCATTGGTAAAAAAAAAAATACCCTTATGTAAACGTGTGAATCCATTTCTGATATATGAGTAAACAGATTCATTCCTACAGAGCCATTGAAAGTTATTTTTATAATAGATTTTTGTTATTAAAGCATTAAATGGTTAATGGTCACTGCCCATTGGATCCCGTCCAGTCTGGTATTACTATCCTTTGACAAGAGACTCGCTGCAGTTTATACAGTACCTTATGGTGGCAGTAGGTAAGAAACACTTCAGTCATCTTGCATTGAGTCTTCTTGATGTTACAGTACATAGCAGCCAATAAAGTATTACTGGGTTATAAAAGAGCAGGGTGGACTAGGATTTGTTAATTTTCCCCTGTAACTAGGGCAGTGGTTCTTAACCAGGGTTCGAGCGAACCACTTTTTCATTATCTGTGACCCTACAAGTCTCCTAGCTATGATTTGTATCCTGTTATAGCATGGGTTTATGTGCATCATATGTTTACATTTGAATACATATTTGTGGAGGTGCTGTACATATTTTCTGCTTCACACTGCATTTAGTTTAAGTGTGTATTTTACTTATTTTTGTGATCTAAATAGTGTATTATAGTCTTAAACTTTATTGGCATCCATATAGGAATCCGTGGTATAATTTGATTTGCAGTCCATGTCACATATTTTCTAAGCTGGGATTTATGTGGAGTTTTTAAATGGATCCTATCATTTTTCTGACTATTCAGGTTATTCTTCTCCTACCTTTAGATGTCTTCTCCGCGCCACCGTTCGGTAGAAATCCAGGTTTTCTTCGGTATGCAACTAAGTTCTCTTGCAGCACTGGGGGCGGTCCCCAGCGCTCAAACAGCACTAGGGGCGTCCCCAATGCTGCAAAAGAACTCTCCAGTGCCTCCTCTATCTTCGCCTGGAAAGCCCTCTCCTTGTGTTTTCTTCCGTCCTGGGTTTCAATCTTCTTGGCATGCGCAGTCGGCTCTGCCATCGGGTCTCAGGGTGAGCCGACTGGGCATGCAGCAGTCACAAGAAAATGGCCGCTTACACCAGCTTAATGTGTAAGCGGCCATTTTCTTGTGGCCGCCGACATGCGCAGTAGGCTCAGCCTGAGGCCCGATGGCAGAGCCGACTGCGCATACCTAGAAGATTGAAATCCAGGACAGAAGAAAACACAGTGTGGGAAGTGTGGGTGTGTTCCAGACGAAGATAGAGGCGGCGCTGGAGAGTTCTCTCACAGCATTGGGGACGCCCCCAGTGCTGTTTAAGCGCTGGGGACCATGCCCAGCGCTGCAAGAGAACTCATTTGCATACTGAAGAAAACCTGGATTTTTACCGAACGGCGTCGCGGAGAAAACATCTAAAGGTAGGAGAAGAATAGCCTTTCTTAAGGCTATTTCTACGTGTTAGTCAGAAAAAAAGGATATCCAATGATAAGATCCCTTTAACTTTCAGTGGGTGTATGTGCTTTGTATTATCCCATATATTGTGGTCAATATGCTTTGCTATTTATTGTGAATTGTGTAATCTTTGCAGTTGTGAAATACAGTTTTGATTATACTTTCAAGCTAGGTGGTGGTCCTATATAGGTGGATGTTGTTGTGTAATATATATATATATATATATATATATATATATATATATATATATATATATAGACAATAGGTAATAACTGTCCTTAAACTCTTCATCAGGCACCTTCCCTATCTTGCTCCTGACTCAAAGAATGCAAACCACAAGCTTGGTTATCTAATTTGATGTTGCTCCTTGGTTATTTTTCCATGAAATATATGCTCGGGGGTTGTTTAGGACTTTGAAAACATGTATTAGAGGACACAAATAAAAAGGAATAGCGTGCAGCATTCACACAAAAACATCTGTACAACCTAACCATGAAAACTTCCTGTTACATAACATTTCCTGAAAGCTTGCACTTAGGCTTAGACTTACTTTCCAATTTTAGTTAGCACCTGTATGGCAATCTTGAGTAGTTATGTAATTTTATCTTATGCCATGGTGGTTTCCCTTTCAAAATATGTGTAATCTTTTTGGTAGCAGAATACTTTGGTATAAAGCCATCTCTGCCTTTTAGCAGTCAGGACATAGGTCACCATCTAGATTACATTATGTTTTGTTCTATTTCTAAGGTTCATTGTCTACAAAGTTATTTATAACCAGTTTGTCTCTATTATCCATCTGTATGATGTCAGTTCTGAGCCATTGTGCCAGTCCTCCTTACGATTTCCTGCAGCAATTTGTTACACTGCTTGCCAAGCAAATGCACACACAGTTTTCTGAACGTACAGGTGTTTGTAAATCTTCCTTTGTCACTATGGGCCATAAGGGAGATTTGTTATGGGGGAATTTGAAGTTTTTGCTTAGTCTGCATTGACATAATGTGTGTCCAACTTATCAAAGTCACACGATGTTTGATACATTTGGTGGCCCATCTTCACATCTTTAAGTCAAACATGTTTGTCGTGAGATGTTACTCCAACTTTTATGCCATACCTTAATATTCTTAATATACCTTACACATTCCTGCACACTGGATGCGTATGAGGAGAAATATGGCAGTACCATAGAGGCACTGAAAGCTAGAACGTAAGGTTTATTGAATTGGGTATTTGATATTTTTCTGTATGTTGCCAACATATATTGAAAGGGAATCTACCACCTCTATACCACCATGTTACAGAGTACATCACATTGATAAAAAGCATATCTATATTATTTATGTCTCTTTTGTAGATTTTGAGAAAAAATTTAAATAGTTGGTGCACTAGAGGTGGGTCTTCAGCTCTTTGGAGCACTGCCCATATTGCACAGACCCCCTCCCATCCTACTTAAGCAGTAAGAACAGTGTTTAAAGACCTGAACACCCTCCTGCTGTGCACCAACTGCCTCATTAGCATAAGTCTTTAAAGTTATTTGTTTACAAAATCTAAAGAAGTGATATATACAGTATATATATATACTGTATATATATATATATATTATATATGTTTAGAGGTATGTTTTTTATCAGTGTAATGTGCTTCGTAACAATTTGGTAGTAGTTGAATATGCTCTGCAGAGATGATAGACTTCCTTTAATGCCAACATATTTCTCAGTACTGTGCAAATATTGTCATCATAAACTTCAGTCCCTGTCCCTATTATACAGGTAGCAATCACCGGGCCCTGCACCCTGAGCTTGAGCATAGGCAGACACCAGTATTACAGATAGCAGATGGTAAGTTGCAGCCCCATTACAGATTGGGACAGATATTGTCAACACTGTCCCAATCTAAATTTCCTATCAGCATGTCTTTGGAGTGTGGAAGGAAACTGGAGTACCCAGTGCACATGTAAATTTTTCCCTTGGAAGGATTCGAACCTAGCACTCCAGGGCTGCAAAACAACAGTGCTAACCACTAAGCCACCTATGACCATGCCCCTGATCAATCCATTGTATGCTGAAATATAAACATAATATCATACCTCCCAACAGTCCCAGATTCTGTGGGACAGTCCTGGATTCCAGGTCTTGTCCCGCCGTCCCGGTCAGCAGGAGGTATGTCTTGGATTCAACTCATCTGCGTCCGGAGAGGATGGAGATGAGTTGAATACAATGGTGAAGCAGGAGCCATCTGCAGACAGCTCTTGCATCACCACTGTTCCCCTCCCTATGCTCCAGCCCCAGGAGCTGTAAGTGCGATGTGATGACGTCACTCACATACACCCTGCAGCAACCTTATCAGTCTGTGAGAAGAGACAGAGCAGTAAGGGAGTGAGGAGAGGTGAGTATCAGTGTTTTATTATGTTATGTTATGTTTGGGGGACACTAGACGGGGGAGAGATAAAGGGGGACATTAAAATGCTGTCAGATGAAAGAGGACATTAAACTGGTGGCCGATGTAAGGGTGCAATTAAACTGGGGCAGATTAAGGGGTACAAATAAACTGGGGGCAGATGGAGGGGGAAAAAGCTGGTGGCAGATGAAGGGGGACATTAAATTGGTGGCAGATAAAGGGGGGGCATTAAATTGGTGACCGATGAAGGGAGACATTAAACTGTGGCAGATGGAGGAGGAGCATTAAATTGGTGGCAAATGAAGGAGAACATTAAACTGGGGCAATTAAAGGGGGCAATTAAACGGGGCAGATGAAAGGGAGACATTAAATTGGATGCAAATAAAGGGGGACATTAAACTGGGGACAGATGGAGGTGTGATGGGGGCAACTGTAGAAGGATATTAAATCATAGGGGTAGCTGGAAGGGGACATGTCTGCCTCCAGTTGCCCCCAGTTTAATGTCCCCCTCTATTTGCCCTCATTTTAAACTAGGACATGAGGAGAATGACTTCATACTGTGGGGAAATTGGAGGGGAACATTATAGTATGGGGGCATATAATGTTATGGTGACTGTAGGAACATACTGTGTGGGGGCACAAAGAAAAATGGATAAGAATGGGCGGAGTCAACATTGAAGTGGGCGGAGCTAAATTTGCCATGGTGTACAAAGCACACCTCACATTTTGTCCCTCTTTCTGTCTTTTGAAAGTTGGGAGGTATGTAATATGCAGCTCCAATTTTGCTGTAGACATATTTGCCATTTAGAACCCTAAGAATACTAGATATCAAACAATGTGTATGATGGCAACCTTATAGGTATCACCAAGACTTTCTAAAAACAGATAAAATAGAAGCTGTGTTGGAAGGGGTATTCCTGTCTCCTCCAGTCATGGCTAAGATGGAAATAAGTGGCTTTAAGTCCCTCCTTAGTTGCTTAAGTGAATATGTTCTATGAAAGCTAGCAATCTATGCAGTTTATATAACTCTTATATTATGGACACTGTGCTATGCTGTCTCGTACCCTCAGGCGGTTAGAGACACAGGTACTCTCATTTGAGCTATGAAAGGCTGAGATGTGAATATCCCTTTAACAATTTGCCAGAATGACACAAAATCTAAGGATTTTGGATTACTTTTAGTTTAGTTTAGATTGATATGGTTCTGTAAAATGTATTAAAAATCTATAGAACTTGCTTTTGTCCCTCACAGATTGAAGCACATTTTCGCTGAAGTTCTATCTAACTTTCAAATGAACATATCTGTCTTTAACTACACGATAAACATAGCAGTCGTAAAAATATCATTACATTTTCTCCTAAAGATAAGCACAATGGGTCAAATGACTTCCCAGTGATTTATTCAACATATAGAAAAGCCGCTGTTATTCCTAAGTAGAACTTAGGGAAGCATACTTTGTGTAGGTGATGGTTTTCATTTCAGTTTTAACAGCTTTCACTGACTGCTGTGCATTTCACGACATTAGACTGTTTCTGAGATTTGCAATGTAAGGGCAGAGAGTCACCGTGCACACACCATAAAGCATCACAGATTTTCTTTTTACATGAAAATGCTTGTGTTATTTATTGGTCAGAAGAGTGCAGTCTAAAATAATGGCATATTTATGGCATTCTGGTTTATTTTGTATTTTTGCACATATTAGATTTTCTCCAGATTTTTCTTAAAGTGACTATAACAAGAAAACACCAGGATACGTTTAAGAGGGTGCATTGGTTACCACTATGTTTAGTGAAAATTGTGAAAGATCTAATTTTCCTTAGGACCCCTTCAGGTAAGTGTGATCAGGATGAGAAATACCATTTGTTTATTGGCCACAGCTTGTACGAACAGAGCTCATCTAGTATTTACGGTGCTTTGAGCTTAAAGGGATTCTATCATTAGAATCCCTTTTTTCAGGCCTACCACGTTGGATTAGCCTTAAGAAAGGCTATTCTTCCCCTACCCTTAGAAGTCTTCCCTGGGCCGCCGTTCCGGTGGTATTTCCGGTTTTCACTGTATGCAAATGAGTCTCCAGACAGCACTGGGGGCGTCCCCTGTGCTGTCTGCAGACTCTCCAGCGACACCCTCCACCTTCTTCTCAAGATCGCCTCTTTTCCACATCTTCAACCAAAACGCCAACTGCACATGTGCGTTGGCCATTTTCCTGTGGCCAAATGGACAATCACATAAGAGGCCACAGGAAATAACCATCACACATGTGCAGTCAGTGCTTTCGGTTGAAGATGGAGCCATTTTCCTGTGCCTGATTGGACAATCCATAAGAGGCCACATGAAAATGGCTGCTGCACATACGCAGTTGGCACTTTCATTTCGTCTAGTGGACCTGTGTCAACTAGAACCTGTGTGCTCATCACACGACTATGGACCATAAATCACATGACCAGTCAGAATGGTCAGAATTTTGTAAGATAAAGTCACCAACAAAATTCTCTGGAAGTAATTTATTCCCTTCTCTCCATTCAGAACACCTACACACTTGCTTGTGCAGAATGTTCAGGTGTATAGAGAAGAATAGCTGTCTAAAGTGTATGATCTGCAGATAATCCAGAGTCCATCCAAAGCTAAATGCAGCATACTATGGACTTGCTTTTAATTTTACATGGATTTTTTTCTGTGGCATTTGAGTGGAGTATTGTAAATCATTCAAAAAGACAGATTTGCATATGCAAAGGTAGAGCGTGCTATCTCAGAAATATTGACAGAATCAGGGCAGGTCAAACCCCACAAAACTAGGTTTAAAATAATAAACTTTATTAATAGAGATGAGCGAACAGTGTTCTATCGAACACATGTTCGATCGGATATCAGGGTGTTCGCCATGTTCGAATCGAATCGAACACCACGTGGTAAAGTGCGCCAAAATTCGATTCCCCTCCCACCTTCCCTGGCGCCTTTTTTGCACCAATAACAGCGCAGGGGAGGTGGGACAGGAACTACGACACTGGGGGCATTGAAAAAAATTGGAAAAAGTCATTGGCTGCCGAAATCAGGTGACCTCCATTTTAGACGAATAGTGGATTTCAAATCCGGGTCATATGAGAATGTGAACTTTGTGACTATGAGACAGGGATAGCTGTACAGGCAGGGATAGCTAGGGATAACCTTTATTTAGGGGGGAATGTTATTAAAAATAACTTTTTGGGGCTCTATCGGGTGTGTAATTGTGATTTTTGTGAGATAAACTTTTTCCCATAGGGATGCATTGGCCAGCGCTGATTGGCCGAATTCCGTACTCTGGCCAATCAGTGCTAGCCAATGCATTCTATTAGCTTGATGAAGCAGAGTGTGCACAAGGGTTCAAGCGCACCCTCGGCTCTGATGTAGCAGAGCCGAGGCTGCACAAGGGTTCAAGCGCACCCTCGGCTCTGATGTAGGAGAGCCGAGGGTGCACTTGAACCCTTGTGCACCCTCAGCTCTGCTACATCAGAGCCGAGGGTGCGCTTGAACCCTTGTGCACACTCTGCTTCATCAAGCTAATAGAATGCATTGGCCAGCGCTGATTGGCCAATGTATTCTATTAGCCTGATGAAGTAGAGCTGAATGTGTGTGCTAAGCACACACATTCAGCTCTACTTCATCGGGCTAATAGAATGCATTGGCCAGCGCTGATTGGCCAGAGTACGGAACTCGACCAATCAGCGCTGGCTCTGCTGGAGGAGGCGGAGTCTAAGATCGCTCCACACCAGTCTCCATTCAGGTCCGACCTTAGACTCCGCCTCCTCCGGCAGAGCCAGCGCTGATTGGCCGAAGGCTGGCCAATGCATTCCTATGCGAATGCAGAGACTTAGCAGTGCTGAGTCAGTTTTGCTCAACTACACATCTGATGCACACTCGGCACTGCTACATCAGATGTAGCAATCTGATGTAGCAGAGCCGAGGGTGCACTAGAACCCCTGTGCAAACTCAGTTCACGCTAATAGAATGCATTGGCCAGCGCTGATTGGCCAATGCATTCTATTAGCCCGATGAAGTAGAGCTGAATGTGTGTGCTAAGCACACACATTCAGCACTGCTTCATCACGCCAATACAATGCATTAGCCAGTGCTGATTGGCCAGAGTACGGAATTCGGCCAATCAGCGCTGGCTCTGCTGGAGGAGGCGGAGTCTAAGATCGCTCCACACCAGTCTCCATTCAGGTCCGACCTTAGACTCCGCCTCCTCCAGCAGAGCCAGCGCTGATTGGCCGAATTCCGTACTCTGGCCAATCAGCACTGGCTAATGCATTGTATTGGCTTGATGAAGCAGTGCTGAATGTGTGTGCTTAGCACACACATTCAGCCTTACTTCATCGGGCTAATAGAATGCATTGGCCAGCGCTGATTGGCCGAATTCCGTACTCTGGCCAATCAGCACTGGCTAATGCATTGTATTGGCGTGATGAAGCAGTGCTGAATGTGTGTGCTTAGCACACACATTCAGCTCTACTTCATCGGGCTAATAGAATGCATTGGCCAATCAGCGCTGGCCAATGCATTCTATTAGCGTGAACTGAGTTTGCACAGGGGTTCTAGTGCACCCTCGGCTCTGCTACATCAGATTGCTACATCTGATGTAGCAGTGCCGAGTGTGCATCAGATGTGTAGTTGAGCAAAACTGACTCAGCACTGCTAAGTCTGCATTCGCATAGGAATGCATTGGCCAGCCTTCGGCCAATCAGCGCTGGCTCTGCCGGAGGAGGCGGAGTCTAAGGTCGGACCTGAATGGAGACTGGTGTGGAGCGATCTTAGACTCCGCCTCCTCCAGCAGAGCCAGCGCTGATTGGCCGAATTCCGTACTCTGGCCAATCAGCACTGGCTAATGCATTGTATTGGCTTGATGAAGCTGTGCTGAATGTGTGTGCTTAGCACACACATTCAGCTCTACTTCATCGGGCTAATAGAATGCATTGGCCAGCGCTGATTGGCCGAATTCCGTACTCTGGCCAATCAGCACTGGCTAATGCATTGTATTGGCTTGATGAAGCAGTGCTGAATGTGTGTGCTTAGCACACACATTCAGCTCTACTTCATCGGGCTAATAGAATGCATTGGCCAATCAGCGCTGGCCAATGCATTCTATTAGCGTGAACTGAGTTTGCACAGGGGTTCTAGTGCACCCTCGGCTCTGCTACATCAGATTGCTACATCTGATGTAGCAGTGCCGAGTGTGCATCAGATGTGTAGTTGAGCAAAACTGACTCAGCACTGCTAAGTCTGCATTCGCATAGGAATGCATTGGCCAGCCTTCGGCCAATCAGCGCTGGCTCTGCCGGAGGAGGCGGAGTCTAAGGTCGGACCTGAATGGAGACTGGTGTGGAGCTATCTTAGACTCCGCCTCCTCCAGCAGAGCCAGCGCTGATTGGTCGAGTTCCGTACTCTGGCCAATCAGCACTGGCCAATGCATTTCTATGGGGAAAAGTTAGCTTGCGAAAATCGCAAACTGACAGGGATTTCCATGAAATAAAGTGACTTTTATGCCCCCAGACATGCTTCCCCTGCTGTCCCAGTGTCATTCCAGGGTGTTGGTATCATTTCCTGGGGTGTCATAGTGGACTTGGTGACCCTCCAGACACGAATTTGGGTTTCCCCCTTAACGAGTTTATGTTCCCCATAGACTATAATGGGGTTCGAAACCCATTCGAACACTCGAACAGTGAGCGGCTGTTCGAATCGAATTTCGAACCTCGAACATTTTAGTGTTCGCTCATCTCTATTTATTAATAATCAAGTTTAAAAGGAGGAAACGCCCCTTAAAATATTGCACACTCAAACACTTGGACAGCTTCAGAATGTGACTCGAAATCTCGAGGAGTGGCTAATACATTTGTCTATCACAGCCACAACTCTAACAGCCATCTGATGATAATGTCCAGAGCAAAAAGGAAAGGATAAATTATCCAAAATTTTTCCTACTACCCAACTGACTACCAGGTTCAGGTGATAACGCTCGTGACTCCGGTCCACCTATTCCCACACACGGTTATAGCCAGTAACCAACAATATGTGTTAAAATAGACAAAAAGCAAAGAGTTAGGCTGACTATGCCACAAACACTATTGATAGCACAGTCTATAGGCTAATAGCAGTAACAATAAAGGTAAGATAGCAGCACTTAGCTGCAATTCACAATAATTCTCGCAGCTAGCTGCGTTCTTCATCGACGCTTGAGCCGAGTGATCGACCGCTAAGAGTCGCGTCTTGTAAAAGTTGGGTATTGTAAACCATGTTTACCTGTATTGTATTGTACATTGTATGTGAAATCAACATTGAAAATTTGCAACATTTACTCCATGTGTGCATTACTTTTAGATTACTGTAAATTATCAATATTCCCTCTTCTCACTATTGAAACCCTCTATAAGATGGCTTTTCAGAAACTGTATTATGTCATTGAATTGAGCAGAGGACTGTGGACATATATGTTGACAGCCATCGCATCAGATTCTGTCACCTCTCCATTGATGTGTTACAATATATATATATATATATATATATATATATATATATATATATATACAGTATATTACATTTTACAGGGGTCAGAAGGGAGGAAATTAGATCTTGTTCTTTACTAGTAGAGGACTGAATGTGATTATGTCCTGGCCGTGTGCAAGGTCTGTCTGTAATACTATAACATGGTTACAGATTCTGGTTGGAACAACGTATCCCTGTAAGGAAAGACATATAATAAATGCAATAATTTTATGTATTAATTTATAGCATTCTGTTATCTTTCACAAATTACAGAACTGACTTTTCCATTGTACACAATAAAGTATCCCCAAAATTCAATTAGTTGAAGCCGAAATGCCAAGAAAAGGTTTTTTCTTTTTCTGAAACAAGCTATTTTAAAAAAAATGAAATAAATGCAGGATTATCAGCTAATTTTCTTATTCAAAGTGCACATGTTGCATCCAGAAATAAGGAAGGATATTGCCCTTGCCGCAAGTTAATTTTATATCTCTATAGGTTGTCTGTCTGAAAGAGAAACAGTCTGCTACGGCAGTGTTTGCTTTAGACCAAGGATGAACAGTTAATATCCTAAGATTGATAGTAGTTATTACACTAGACTGCTTCATAAAATTGCTCTTGGAAGCAGCACATTTGATTTTATTGTGAGATGCATGTCATAAGTTCACGTGGTTGTATGCATGTAATATAATGACTGAGAATATGGTAAGCAGGAAGATAACCTGCTGTGACTTTTATACCTGAATCTTTAATGAGACCAATAGTCAGAAAGAGATTAAACATTTCTATGGAATTTAGCAGAGAGAAAACAGAAATAGATCATTTTCTTTCAAGCTGAAATTTTGCAAAGACCAATATCGCTACAGATTGATGTCAGCACATCGAAGATGGTACTCAGCGCCAACATCACGTTACCACATAGAGAACCATCCTCACTGACTTGTTGAGGGGTACAGTCCATTTTTGGTGACTTTGTCAAATACTATTTAAACTATTCACAAAACCTGTGCCAACACCTGATGCCTGAGGATACATGTTGGCCTCAGGGAGATCTAAGATGTTGCAATGTGATTGGTGACTGGGGCCCTCAGAGCAATATTGAGAAGGTGAAGACCAGCAACAAGTCAGACAGGTAGGCCTGCATCTGTGTATAAATGCCATCAATATAATAGTATATGAGGTTATGTCTTAAATAATCTACCCACTTTATTATATCAATGCATCGGCTGGTTGAGATCCTGACATTGCCTATCTGCCTGCATTCCTATGGGCCAGTCTGAGTCTGTGTTTCATTTGTTGTGCGCATTGTATCCTTATCATTGCAAAAAATATGCAGTCACATGTTCATTGTGCCATGCCCTGATGTCACACTATATGGGATAATGATAACATAATTGACCTGGCTGTTCTCTAAGGTTGGAACTACAACCATCCACAACCACAACTTATCTGTGTAGCTGTTGAACGTTAGTAACAAAAAGTTTCAAGCTTTTGAGTCCATGTAAGGTTGTCCAATTTTTTTTTTTTTATTTCTAAGAAGTATGTGTGAAAGACCTGTTAGTGACCATTGATACATTACTGTCATTACTGACCACTCTCTGATATTTGGTTACTAGTCTATTGGTCCACTTTAACCTTTGTTTGCACTAATGTGTAACAGGTTAAAGAGGTTGTCTGGGATACTTAAAAAAATCAGTCTATGTTTCTTTTGGATCTTGTGATGCTAGGTCCACACTAGCATTTGGGTTTCTATACTTCAGTTCTGCTTGGGGACTCGAAAGAAGGAAACCCACTTAAAAAGTGGTTACATGCGGAAACCTATGGACCCAATACACTATAATGGGGTCTGTTGGGTTTTTGCCCAGTTTCCTCTGAAAACAATAGAGAGAAAAGTACTCCTTGCAGGAATTTTCTCTGTGTTGACTTTAAGCATAATTGTAGGACGGAGTCTTGTACGGAGACTAGTGTGAACCTAACATACCTTACAAAGCTTTGTATTCCGTTCTCTTTTTTTAATATTATTACTATTTGTGTTTGTTCTTTTTGTGTATTTAACCAAACAGCAATAAGCTTCAGAATCCTTCATGAGCATTAATTTCCCAAATACTGCTATGATCATGTATCATCCATTGAGAACCACGTACCTAATATGTCATCCATTTTCACTTCTCTCCAGTTCTAATACATTATTTGTATTTCACGCATAAAATACTGACCATGCCCAACTTGTAAGTGGCCAAAAATATTCTTAGGTGGTAAAAAGTGAGCTTAGGTTTCCAGCAGAAATTTGCCCACACAAGTTGATTGTTTACTTGCTATAAAGTAACCCTTTTACTATTGAGTCCATGCTGAATTGAATAGCCTAGACTAGATGAAAAAGGTCAAGGTGTATGAGTGTTTAGGAGTGCTTGAGTGGCTCCTGGGGGCTTCTGTATACATTCATCTTATTGAATACATTTAGACTACTGTTGTATTTCCATTGAGCCTGAGCTCACTAGTTGTGACAAGATGTTTAGTATAGTAGCGTAATCGTGATTGTAGGCCGCTCTGCCCTTCTTCACCGTGTGTCTGGCTCCTTGTAGTAATGTAGTCATTGCTTTTCTGCTGCAGAGTCATCTGTCTCCAGTTACTGCTGGAGTTTCTTCCTGTCTGACTGAACTGTGGGGTTAAGGTCATTATTTCTTTCTTGTTTGGATCTGGACAGGTCTATATGTGAAGCATATGACTAACAGTGGTGTCTCTACAAATGGCAGAAAGAAATTCCAACATATTTCATATTTTGTATGTATCCTTTATGTGAAGATCACAGGTTCAGTCTTACTCACTGGGTAGCCTTGTACGCCTAGACTTTATAAGTGTGTGCTCCATGTGTTAAGCTTCTGCTAAATTAAATTACAGCAAAGAAGTGGTCTGTTACGGTTGGTCACTTGTGTGACATTTTCCAGAATCCATGAAATTAGTGTATGTGATTGGGATGTTGATAAAACAATTTCATTCACCAGGATGGGGGCAATGGATTTCATTATGTGCAAAGTTTGTATGGAAAAAAAAGTTTTATAATTATCTGGCAATTCATCTTAGGTCTGCCATGGATATGATAGGATTAACAGAAATTCACTCTAGCAATGATAATTGGACTTTATACTATAATGACAATAATTGTAGAACCCATAGTATACATACATTTATATATGAAGGCTGAACTTATGTGTTCTCATTATTAATGGAACTAAACTGCACCTATCTGCCAATAACAATATAATACAAATAGCTATTGATAAAAGATAGGCTAGGCCAATAGATGGGAAACTGTGTTTTGGGGTGGAGAACCCTCCTCTATGAACTGACATTACTATACCAGGGGATTTGAGAGGCATAAGTCAGGTCACTACTATTACAGATTGTGAATTTCAGCTTGTTTATCCAACTCTTCTCTTATAAATATAGATTTTAAACGCTGATATTCATCTTGAGGCCCATTCACATAAGGTTTTTGAAGTCCATTTAGCTGATCTGTTTAACAGATGTTATTTAAAAAAAAAAAAAACGGATGAAAATTCAGACATTCAAAATATGACAGTATAGATATGCCAACAAATACGTTTTTATAAGTTTATTAAAAGCAGTCCGACAGACTTCAGTATCGTGATGTGAATGGACTCTGCATAAACACTGACCTGCAATAACATTAAAACCTAAAGTTGTGTAGGCCTCCCTTGTGTCACCAAAACAATATTGAGCAAATACTGAACTCCATAAGACATATGAACGAGTCCTGTGATTTCTGGCATTAAGATGTTAGCAGCAGATCATTTAAGTCCTGATAAGTTACGAGGAGAGGTCTCCATGGATCAGACTTGGTTTATCCAGCATTTCACAGATAGTTGACCAGATTTGGAGGCCAAGTCAACACCTTGAACTCTTTTCATGTTCCTTAAACCATTCCTGAACAATCTTTGCAGTATGACAGGGTACATAATTCTGTTAAAAGAGATGACTACCTTTAGGGATTAACATTCTTGGTCTGTTTAGGTAGATGGAATGTATCAAAGTTACAGCATCACACTCAAGGGGGTAACATAAGGCTCAGAGGTCTTGGTGCTTAGTATAGGCCCACCTGTGCAACTTCTCATCACCAGCAGCCACATCCAATCCATACATTTTAGGGGGCATTCATACTTGCGCCCGGTTTCCAACCTCTGTCATTCTGTCCTCAGTCCGAGAATTTAAGAGGAGACGACTTCCCGGCGGTAAGCTTTTAAACCCATTCATTTGAATAGGTTTTTAAAGGTGACTGCTGGTGTCCGCCTGCGGCCTTTCCACAGTGAAACAGTTTTTTTCAGCCGGACACAAAGTTGGACATATAGGATTTTGTGTCCGGCTGAAAAAAACGGTCTCCACAAAGAGAGGCCACAGGCGGACACTGGCGGTCAACTTTAAAAACCCATTCAAATGAATTGGTTTTAAAGATGACCGCTGGGAAGCCGTCCTCTCACCAATTTCTCGGGGCTGAGGATGGAAACCAAGTGGACTGGCAAAGGGCGTACAGCGGGCGCAAGTTTGAACGCCCCCTTAGCAGTATTTACTTTTCCCTTTCCTTCCGTATCTGGACCCAGACCACAATGAAGACTTTTTGAAATTATGTCTGTGCACGCAAGTTTCCCATTATTCCCATTCCTTGTCAGTGCTATCCACACAGTAATTTTTCCCCCTTTTATGCTACAGCCTCCCCTACAGAATCCCTCCTTCACTATATGCTGCTGAACACCTGCTATTTTTGCCATTAAATGGTTAATATTCTCCTTTTTGAGAGAGGAAGGCTGTATATCATAAATCTTCTCATTCCAGCTCACCAGAGGACAGGTGTTTTTGCCAAGTTTTCTCAGCACAGGTTCTGGATACGCTTTAAAGAAGGTCGGTTAATTGGGATAAAACACAATTTTATTTAACATAGTATAATGACAAATCAATGATGGTAAAATGATAGTATATAAATGATCGTATAAGTGATAGAATATATTGATCACAATTGATTACAAGAAATAGTGTGATATTGCGTATACTTTGGAAAAATGCTAAATACAACAATTAAAATACAGAGATTGATACAAATATTAAGATACAAAGGTTACTTACAGACATCACCAAGTGCTTATTAAGTTAATTTGCCTGGAAAAACATCAACCATGGAAGCAACTGGCAAAAGCATTTTCTTGTGGCTGCCTACACCAGCTTATTGTGTAAGCTTCCATAAGAAAATGGCCACGGGCATGCGCAATTGGCTCTGCTAGAGGCTCGATGGGAGACCCGACTGCACATGCCTAGAAATTTGAAGCCCAACCCGGAAGAAGAAATGGAGAGAGGCATTCCAGGCAAAGATAGAGGTATTGTTGGTGATTTCTCTCACAGCACTGGGGACACCCCCAGTGCAGTTTGAGCGCTGGGGACTGCCCGCAGTGCTGTGAGAGAACTCATTTGCATACAGGAGAAAACCGGGATTTCTCCCGAACGGCAGAGCGGAGAAGACATCTAAAGGTAGGAGAAGAATAGCCTTTCTTAAGGTTATTCCGACGTGTTAGGGAGAAAAAATGGGAATCCATTGATTGTATCCCTTTAAGACTCAAAATGGAGTCTATAATACAAAATGGAAACTAGAATATACAAAGTGGAGACTAGAATATACAAAATGGAGTCTATAATACAAAATGGAGACTAGATTATACAAAATGGAGACTATAATATACATCAAATACCCATCCAATGTTACTAGTACTACAGCAGGAATCATAAAATTATGACCCGCAGAGTGAAAGCCATAAAAGGAAGTCAGGTAGGATATGAGAGTGACTTGTGGGACTTCTGGGTCCAGTTGAAGCTGTGACTACTGCAACCCCTATAGTTAGGCCAGTGATCCCACTACCTCCACTGGATTGTCTTCCTCTTGGGGCCGTCTTATCCCTATGTAAAAGAAACACACAGATTTCACTATCCACATAATGTAAAACCCAAAGACATACTGATAGAGAATGTAGATTGTCAGCACTATATGGGACAGTGACTGACAATGTCTGTAAAAGCGCTGCGGAATATGATGGGGCTATACAAGTAAGCTAAATAATAAAATACAAAAAAAGACATTTTGACTCATTAAACCTTGCTACCTTCTTGCACTACTCTGTGGTCCAGTCCAGTCCTGATCTTCACATGCCTATTGTAGGTGCTGTGAACAGAGGTCAGCAAAGGCACTTTGACCCATTTGCAAATATGCAGCCCAACACACAGCAAATTGCAATGTAAGGTGTTTTGACATTCTCCTATTATAGATAACATTAGCTTTTTCAGCAATTTGTAACTTTTCTATGGGATCGGACTACAAAATGTAGCATTCGCTCCCCATATGTGTAAATGAGTCTTGGGTACCCATTTTCCAGCCGTCACAGTTTATCCCTCAGATCCTTACACTTGCCTTTTTTCCTGCTTTTGACACATCAATTGGCCTGTTTACTTGCTAGTGACAGGAGCCATTGTCTTGGGATGTTCACTTTAGCTGTCACTGGTTTTAATTTTATGGCTTCTCATTGTAAGGCACATTTTACAAATTAGGTCACTGTGAGAACGATTGTGTCCTGTTCTCTTCGCGTTTCCGTATATATGTCAGCCATGGATAGAGAAGTCATCACCTCCCCTTCTCTCTTGCCCCGGTTGTCAGCAGGAACTCAGCACGCCTTGTTAATAGGGGAATGTGTCAGTAAGTGTTTGATACCTGGATACCAGGAGTTTCTTGCTGACAGTTCCAGGTCGACTGGGACCAACAAGACTGACAGGAGGACAATGAAGGCATTTTTGTAATGAAGAAATGTAAGAAGATGTCTTATTTTTTTATCTTTTACATTTTGGACAACAACTTCCACACCTGTAACACTGTTTGCAACTTTTTAACACCAGAAAACTGATTAATAGATCTCTTGCCCTACGTGAAACACAAAAGTATAAGGGCGTTGTATAGGCGTCTACATTATCTTTTCTCCCCATAAGCAAGCAAACAGCCACCAATATGTTACAGGTGGCGTCTTTACTGCCTGCAGTAAATGTTCGGAGGAGACGCAGGCTGCGGATACTTTAATATCAGGGTATTTGCTTGATATTGTTCAGTATGTGTGGTTCACAAAAGATTGTGGTATCAATAATAATCCTTTGCTAATGCTATTATTGTTATGAGACATATGTTAGTAATCTTTCCCCTGAAGCCTAAAAGATGGCAGAAAGATTTGCTTGTATGCACAACAGTTTGTTGACAGCTCATCTGTTGTGTTAATAAATATGGATTACCATTGCTTTACTATGCTGTATTGTGCTTGAACCTCAAAGATACCATTGAGCCTTAGAAAGCACTTCACATTAAAATAGACTGAGAAGAACCCACTAGTCAATCTAATCCTTGTTGTTAACATATCTAGCGAGGAGCGGAGGGGGGTTCTGTGGGGCCCACCCCGGGGTCGCCATCAACACATGCAGTGTTTTTAACTATACCGGTGTTGGAAAAAAAATGATACATTTGAAATACATTTTAGAAGAGTAAGAAGTTGGCCTAAATTACATTATGTCTGCTTTGAGACGTCATCAGCATTGCGCCTCCTGCATTCTGACGTAGCATCCTGTCTGTGGTCATGGTGTCTTGTAAGCAAGAAGAAAGGTGATGGCGTCATCGGAAGCTCTGCACATCAGGGTATTACAAGCAGGGCAATATAACTTTTATTTCTTGATTTTTTTTTTACTTATTGTTTTATTTTTAATATTATTTGGCATCAAAGGAGATAATGTGGGCATTATGACTATAAGGGGGGAATAATTTATATCAGGGTATTATTTGTCTCACGGGTATACATAATGGAGAATTTGGGCAGTATTAAATTTAGGAGGCTTTTGAACTTTATTAGAGGGGTTTCCCAGCTCCTTTTTATTGATTGTGTGTCCTCAGGTACCTGTATGTCACTAAATGTTTCCTGTGCTGCATTCACCTAAATGGCCTGCGGAGCCCTATGCAAAACCTGTATTTTTCTCTATACGGTCATTGTATAGTGATACTATTGGTACATCTGAGCTGGGGGAACACTTGGACATGTTTGCTCCCCCTGTGCTGAATCCCTAGCTAAAACTCTGTGTTTTATTAAAATCTACCTAGTTATACAGTGGTGATCCCCTTGCTTTGCTGTTGTTGCACGCTCTTATTACATTGTGGAATATTTCCATCCATATAATAATGTAATCCATTAAAATTGTCTAGCCCTCTCCCCTCATAGATTGCAAGCCCTTGTGGGCAGGGCCCTCTACCCCACTGTGCCAGTCGGTCATTGTTAGTATTATATCTACCTGTACATTTTGTGAACTGTATATAAACCCCCAAATGTAAAGCACCATGGAATTTATGGTTCTATATAAATAAACAATAATAATAATAATAATAATAATAATAATAATAATAATAATAATAACATTGTGCAGATCCCAAATCTGTCAGTGAAGCAACTGGCACTATATCTGTCTGACAACTAGGAGATGTCTCTGCTACCATAGGCACCAAAAAGTTACTTCACCATGCAAATGGCCCATTTTAGAAATCACAAATTATTATCTTCAGTAATTTCATGATTTTACTTTTAATGGGGGAATGTTTGACAATAAAAAGGAATGTCATATGGATGTTATCGAGATTAGAGATGAGCGAGTAGTGTTTGATCGAGTAGGTGTTCGATCGAATACTACGGTATTCAAAATACTCGTACTCGATCGAACACTACTAGCTTTTCGAAGTTTAAGGTTCGATGCAGAACCAGCGTTGATTGGCAGAATGCTATACATTCTGCCAATCAACGCTGGTTCTTCTCTTACCTTTAAAATCCTTCTCCTGGCGCAGCGTCCCCGCGGCGTCTTCCAGGTGGAATTCACTCTGCCTAGGCATCCGGCCTAGGCAGAGCCGACTGCGCATGCGCGGGCATGCCCCCGCATGCGCAGTCGGCTCTGCTCAGGCGTCGGGCCGGGCAGAGCCGACCGCGCATGCGCAGTCGGCTCTGCCTAGGCCCCGATGCCTAGGCAGAGTGAATTCCAGTCGGAAGACGCCACGCGGGCGCTGCGCCAGGAGAAGACTTCAAGGGGAATCCAGCCCGACCGTCACTCGTGGACTTGGTAAGTATAATTGTATCGAATTTTGCGTACCCCTGAAACGAGCATTTCCCCCCATAGACTATAATGGGGTTCGAAATCCGTTCGAACAGCCGAACAGTGTGCGGCTGTTCGAATCGGATTTCGAACCTCGGACATTTTAGTGTTCGCTCATCTCTAATCGAGATACCTCTGGTCCTCTTACTAAGGATCACGCTACAAGAACGTCTCTCCCTCTGATGGATCTGGCACATCCATGCATTGTATGACATACCATGTAACACTACCTTTCCTCTGCTGGGATAGTGTATTCCTTGACATGTATGTTTTTAATGTATGTGTTATTAGTGCCAGCCTATTAATTTTGCCATGGGGCAAGTCTCCATGAGTACTATGACATACTGTTCTGTGGACAAATAAGCAGTTTCATGGTAGTTTGGCTACATAGCAAGATCTAAATGTAAAATGTCCATAAGTTTCTTTCTACCAGATTCCAACAGCATTTAGTTTGGCATGAAAATGCTGGCAACTCTGACAAGATTGTAACCACATGGATACAAAATAATGCTCAACATAGCTATTAAAAAGTTTAGAAAACAATAAAGCCAACAAGGCTAAAGTGAGCAGTATCTCTAAACATGAAATATTCTTGTAGAAACTTCCTACATACAAACCACAGAACTCCATAATATCTAACTCATTAGGTCAGAGGAAGGCAATAAATTCATACATTCAATAGGACACAATTTCCTGCTGTGTATTAGGTATAATTGACCCATGTGATCTGAGAATACGTGGCCAGAAAAAAGAAAAAAGTCTTATCTAGCTCATTAAAACTATTTACTAATTGTAATGGAAATAACCTCTCAACTATGGAGATAAAGAGAATAAAAACAAGACTCAGAGGCAGAAGATAAAAATTAGAGTACAATGAACAGTCTGGCTGCAATAGGTCCAATTGTAAGACAGAGGAAGCTGTGGCGGCTCAGTAGTTGTCATATTGTTCCATAGTTATATAGTTAAAAGAGCAATTCTAATTTTATTCTACATGTCATGATTGAATAGTACAGGTGAAGTTAAATGTGTGTAATATATTTGATAAAAAAAAACCTCTTGAATCTTCATTTCTTAACTTCTTCCTGCTCTGATAAAATCCATACACAGCAGTCTGTTGATTTTATAATTGCACGAAATAGAAGCCTATGGAGAGGGAAGGAGGGACAGGACAGGTTTCTGAAACAGGCAAAGGGCAAAGAGATAACTTGTACTGGCTGCACCATTCAGGAAGAGTGTCGCAACAGAGTTGGAATATTGGTTAAATTATTGTCCAGCTCTGTTGTGGTTGCAGGCAGGTCAGGTAATAACAATAATGCATTTTATTTGGGGCCACACGGTGGTTCAGTGGTTAGCATTGCAGTGCAGGAGACCTAGGTTCAAATCCTGCCAAAGGCAAAAAACCATCTGCAAGGAGTTTGTATGTTCTCCCCGTGTTTGCTTGGATTTTCAACCCATACTCTAAAGACATACTGATAGGGGAAAATGTACATTGTGAACCCTATATGGGGCTCACAATCTACATAAAAAAATAAATAAATAATACATTTTATTTATATAGCGCCAACCAGGTCTCCTTATCTCTCTGCCCTCAGTCACACTCCAGCAGACCATCATACTATCCTATCCTTAGACTGCCTTGTAAACTAATGTGTATGAACACTCCATGTAGAGATTTAACATAGAATTCAGAGACAGTGATCAGAGCAGGGGTAGAAGGAGGGAAAGAAGTGAAAAAAACATATTTTTCTTTAATAACTAATAATACAAAGTTTGTTACCTTCATCTGCACTACTGATTTATGAACCAAAAATAATAATTTAGATACTCTTTATAAGTTGTAAAAAGAGGAAGACAAAAAACTCTATAAGGGTGCATTCAGACTACGTAACGCCGGGCGTGTATGAGAGCCGTACACGCCGGCATTACGGCAGACTGCCGAACACTTCCCATTCACTTCAATGGGAGCGCTCGTAAACGCCGCTGTTACGAGCGCTCCCATTGAAGTGAATGGGAAGTGTTCGGCAGTCTGCCGTAATGCCGGCGTGTACGGCTCTCATACACGCCCGGCGTTACGTAGTCTGAATGCACCCTAAGGGTGCATGCACACTGAGTAACGCCGGGCGTGTATGAGAGCCGGCATTACAGCAGACTGCCGAACACTTCCCATTCACTTCAATGGGAGCGCTCGTAACAGCGGCGTTTACGAGCGCTCCCATTGAAGTGAATGGGAAGTGTTCGGCAGCCCTGCTGTAATGCCGGCGTGTACGGCTCTCATACATGCCCGGCGTTCCGTAGTGTGCATGCACCCTTAGGGTAAGGCCCCACATTGTGGAAACGCAGTTTTTTTGTTGCAGATTTTGTTGCATTTTTTTGAGCCAAAACCAGAAATGCCTATAAATGGAAAGGGAAATATATAGATACCTCTTATATTTCCACCTTCTGCTCAATCCACTTCTGGCTTTGGCTCAAAAAAACGCAATGAAATCTGCAACATAAAAAGCTGTTTTTTCTCAACGTGGGGCTTTAGCCTAAAGAAGATGCCAAATGTCCTATACCAGGGGGAAAAGGATACTTTCTGACATCAAATATGGCAACAGCTAATATGGCATGTCAGTAATACACACCATTACATTTTTTTCTTTTTATGTAGATTGTGAGCCCCATATAGGGCTCTCAATGTACATTTATTTTCCTACCAGTATGTCTTTGTAGAATAGGAGGAAATCCACACAAACACGGGGAGAACATACAAACTCCTTGCAGATGTTGTTCCGGGCAGGATTCGAACCAAGGACTACAGGACTGCAAGGCTGCAGTGCTAACCATGTTGCCCGGGCACCATTTCATATTTGTCTGTACAGCTAATTTTGGAGGGAAGTACCAACAGTCCGGGGACATCCTGACTGTCCCACATTGGCTTTTTTGGGTAATACAAGAATTAGACTGGTGAGAGCTTTTCTGTTTAAGGCTGTATTCACACAGAGTAACGCCAGGCGTTTTTTGTGTGTTTTTTGCACATAGCGCCGCGTTAACGCCGCGTAGCGCCGCGTTAACGCCGCGTGTACGCCGCGTTAACGCCGCGCTATTTTGCGGTGGCGTTGCCCGGCGTTAACGCCGCGTATACGCGGCGTTAACGCGGCGCTACGCGGCGTTAACGCGGCGCTATGTGCAAAAAACACACAAAAAACGCCTGGCGTTACTCTGTGTGAATACAGCCTACAACTGTGTATAGCACAGAGTTAAGAGACACCCGCAGTTCCTTTCTTTCCTTTCCCTATCCATATAGCATTCAGCCACTAATATTACCCAAAAGGTTTTCAGTACCAATTAGGCTCGAAAAGAGATTGCAGGTATTTTTACCACACAATAAAAAAATTCATAAATGAAATGCGACTGCCTTTTATATTCAACATTACTACTGTAATCCAAATTTGTGTGGCCTCTTCTAAATGTATTACTATTTGCCATGTATTGTGTAGGCTGACATCAATGCTCTTTATTATAACCTGCCGACTTTCCTTACTTTTTCATTTGCCGTAGTCTCTTTTTAAGCTCAAAAATGTCAATGTGAAAATCAGCATAATTTATACTCTTGCTAAGATGACAGCTAAATACTTTTCCATATCCAAAATTCAATTTATATGCTAACATGCATTGCCGTGATTTATATTTATGCTGTATGGCATGCATTGTGTTTTCCAAAACAACAATACTTACCTTTCTTTTGATTTTTCATATATTTTCTTTCCATGTTTAATTGTAGATATGCCAAATACCTCCATATTTTATTTTTCAGAAATACACAGCAGACTTTTCTAAATAATGGGGTGGTTGGCACTGCAGGCTTTCTTACATTCAGACCATAGAATAGAGTTTATACAGTTGCATTGGTTAAAGGGGCTGTCCGGGGTAATCACTTTTTTTATAGGAGGCTGTTGAAGGTAAAAAAAAATTAAGTAAAACATACTCACCTGTCCATCGTGCTCTGGTGCCTCCAAGCGTGGTGCATTCCTGTAGCTGAGGTGGTTTCTTCTGGTGGAAGTCCCCACAACACAGTGAGACGTCCTGAGTCCCTTTCCTTAGGCCGCCAAGGGTGCTGATTGGCCTTGGAAGACATGTACACTGGGGACTTCCACTAGCAGTTAACACCAGAGCAGCAGGACTGGACCACACTAGGAGACACTGTAACACCAGGAACAAGTGGGTGTAAGAGAATTGGAATAGGAGCAATTCCCTAATAGCTGCTGGTGAACCCTGGGGGAGGGATACAATAAACAGTCTTAAGCTGAAAACCTCTGCTGTTCCTTCCTGCTTGCTGGTCCTATCCTAAGCAATAGGCGACAATTGGTCGACAAGCTCTTCCTATATATGCGACAACACAGAATGCAGACAAGATGAACAACAACAAAGGGAGGTCAGCTAGCCAAGGGTCCAGTAACAGTTGAGCAACGCAGTACAAAATCAAAATCCAAGAGAGTAGTCAAAGGGTAAGCCAGATGTCAGTAATACAGTAGTAGCAGAAAGAGAAGCTTAGCAGAGACAAAGTCTAAGGACAAGGTCACAATAGCCAGCGAGTCTGTGTGGGCAGGTGGCCTGTATGTAGGAGGCCCAAGAGACGCTCAAGGCTTGATTGGAACACAGATTGTCAATCACACAGGCAAGGCCAGAATTAACCATTTGATGAACAGAGAGATGCAGGAGATGGGTGTTATGGAAATTCCATTACTGAGATAGAGCAGGGATCTACCCTATTCTCATTAGCACAAGGAAGTACAAGAAGCAATGGGATGAAACTAAAGGGAAAGAGATACAGATTAGACATTAGGAAAAACTTTCTGACAGTGAGGGTAGTGAAAGAGTGGAATAGGCTGCCACGGGAGGTGGTGGGCGCTCCATCAATGGAAATCTTCAAGCGGAATCTGGATAAACATATAGCTGGGATGATTTAGGAAAACCTGCACTCGCAGGGGGTTGGACCCGATGGCCCTTGAGGTCCCTTCCAACTCTACCATAAGATAAGATAAGATAAGCAGTGTTCACACAGTGCAACAAAAAACACTGAGCAAAGAATCAAACTGAACACGCCTCCCGCACCGGAGCATGCGCATGGAGGGTGGCGCAGATACCCGAACAGGCAGAGACGTTACAGTGATTATGGATTTTTAAGCTTTTTGTCAGCTTCCCCAGCATCATATTAAAAAAGTGGTTATCCTGGACAACCCCTTAAGGGTTAAGGTTACAGTTCTTCAAGTAAAGATCAGTTCCATACTATATTTGTTATATTTATTTACCACATAGAAGAATGGATCTAATACTTAAATGTATATGTGTGAACTAGTCCATATGAGTAAGGGCCATATTACATTGCCTGATATTCAAAGACATTTTCAAAAACAAGTGTTTTTAAGAATATTTGTTCCTGGCAGTTTTCCTGTATAATTTTGCTGGTGATCACCCAACATGTTAGTTGTCTCAATACCATTCATACGTAGCATAAAAGCTGTAGATTGTGGCATCACATCACTCTATGTAAAGAGGAATGTGCTGATAATGATGAGGAGCAGTGTATCCAAATTAGGGAGGAACAATTGCTGTATTGCTAGTTCTCCCTCATTTCACTCTGTATTGGCCTGTCTAATTCGGCCAAAGCAAACCAGCACCAGCACCTTATTGATCGTCACTTGCCCATATTTGAGATGAGGGCTAATGTGAGTGAATACATATATTCTGTATGCTGAGCTGTGAGATATATATGTGTGTGTGTGTGTGTGTGTATATATATATATATATATATATATATATATATATATATATATATTTATGATAATAAGAACTTTATTTATATAGTACCAACATATTCCGCAGCACTTCCAGATAAGGAAGCATAGACACAATTTTTGGGGGTTGTGGTGTGAATGAGGTTTTCATTACCTGCTATTTGAAGAAACCTTCTGCCAGGTGGTCTATATCTGTTTTACCCCATTTGTCCTCCCACAGCCCAATATCCAAAAATAGCCAAAATAAAAATCACCTTACCATCTGCACTTGTGAACTGGTACGAACATCTTTGTGTTCCAAAGATCTGAATGAAGACACGATTGTATTATATATTAATACATATTCACAGTCATTCTGCTTTGCTGATTCGCATGAAAAAGGACATTGCAAAGTGGCATAGCCCACTATTAAGACTTTTATGTATTACCTTTTAATAGGTATATGATATATGGTTGTAGTGGAGAAATCACAGGAGTCAGGTAGGTGATAAAAATATGGCGCTATCTTCTGAAGTGGTTCAACTGACTCCTATAGGAATAAGTTAGGGTTCATTACATGTTACTTCAATCATTGGTTTTCATCATCTTGGGAATGGATTCTGAAGCTATTGTATTTTATATGGCTAATATGAGGCCTGAAATCCGAAGAATCAGTGTTTTACACCAGTGTGATCCGATAGCTTCATACTCAATGTGGACAATGCTATATTTCTAGTTGTGTAAGTAATAGAAGTACCCCTACACTCACAGATAGATTGCATCTTATTTATTGCTACACATACTGAATGTAGTGTAGTTTTTGTAATTTAAGATATCCATCTTTTCGACACTTGTGGAGGCTTTTCTTTGCTAAAATACATCCATTTCTTCTACATGGCTTCTTTCCAATGTCTTTTGCAAAGTTGGTCTCATTATCCGCTATGCTCCCCCTATGGCAAGTTCCATTATTTGCTGCATATGTCAGAAGAATTAGTGCACTATACATTATGATAATACATTTATCCAAATAGCCTGTTAATGCAGTGTCGGGGCCATTTACACCTGTTGGGAATGGACGGTAACAGAGAAAACAGCATCTTTATGTCTCAGACAGGGATATTTGGAGATAACATTTGAATTCCTTCCTTTCATTTGAAGAGCATTGAACTATGACTACAAGCACATTATTTCCTACAAGATGAGCTGGTGTAATGGGCTTCTCCATATCGCTTTAACATTTCAGTGCCAGAGGATCTTTTATTGGTTGCGCATTGCAGTGTGTTGATGGTCAGTCTGGCAGTGACGGCTTATATCACTTTATCTTCTCACCCATGCAGCACTTTCATGAGTGATGGCTGTGTCCCATCTAGAAATGCTCATGTAGAGAGACTAAGGTTACTTTTAATGTTGCAAGCCTAATATTCACAACAGCATTAACCTGTCAGAGAAAGCTGATTGATAATGTTATAACTGGCAAAGCAGGAACGTTTTCTTTCCATTGTTTTCTGAATGATGAATTACGGTTATTTTATAGAGTGTGTAGTCATAGCTGTTTCCTTGGTTCAATTGCATTAACTTCCTTGCCATATTGTCTAAAGCCTCCAGACATTGGTTTGTAATGTAACGGTTTCCCTAGCATATGGGAAGCTGTAAACTCTCTGAGCATTTTGTAAACAGCATTAGCCAAAGAGTCTTTGCTTGTTTCCCACAGAATGGTATTTTTGCTTATTTTCCTGTGAATGTGAAATAACACAAAAGTTGCCAATTCTCAAGTTTTATCGAGTTTATCAAGACAAGTTGAGGATGTGATTTGCTTCCACTGGACCATTAAGTCATGAAGCTAGATTCAACCCATTTGTTATCTTGACACAGAAAGTTTTGTCTACTTCAGTTTTTTTGTAATCTCCCTGTAAAACTAGTCTGCCAAACTGTTAACATATTGTTTGTAGCTGACAACTGGATCGTGTCCTAGAACAGGTGGATTGTCCACAGCGAGCAGGCCATGTCTTCATCAGCAGTTGTCTCAATGAGTGGGAGCTTGGCAATGTGTGAGCGTGTGTTCTCCAGATATGTGCAACTACCAGACCTGGGACCTGCCTGTAAGACATTTATGACATATCATATGCCTTACCATATCTTATGTCATCGGAAAACCAAAGCAAAAACTGCTTCCGTATCGGTTGTCAGTTTTGAATTAGACTATGAGAAACTGAAAAAAAAATTGTCATGTTGTTATCAATTGAACATGGTTTTGCATTCAACTACTAGTTATCTAAAGTGACAACAAACATGGCTGCACTCCTGTTGTCACTTTTGAACAAATGACTAGAGATGAGCGAACAGTGTTCTATCGAACTCATGTTCGATCGGATATTAGGCTGTTCGGCATGTTCGAATCGAATCGAACACCGCGTGGTAAAGTGCGCCATTACTCCATTCCCCTCCCACCTTCCCTGGCGCCTTTTTTGCTCCAATAACAGCGCAGGGTAGGTGGGACAGGAACTACGACACCGGTGACGTTGAAAAAAGTAGGCAAAACCCATTGGCTGCCGAAAACATGTGACCTCTAATTTAAAAGAACAGCGACGCCCAGCTTCGCGTCATTCTGAGCTTGCAATTCACCGGGGACGGAGGTTTCCGTCCAGTTAGCTAGGGGTTAGATTCTGGGTAGGCAGGGACAGGCTAGGATAGGAAGGAGAAGACAACCACAACAGCTCTTATAAGAGCTAAATTCCAGGGAGAAGCTTGTCAGTGTAACGTGGCACTGACGGGCTCAATCGCCGCAACCCAGCTTTCCCAGGATCCGGAATGGAATACACTGTCAGTGTATTCCCGTATACCCGATATATACCCCCGATACCCGTTCCAACGGTGTGCCCCCCCACCTTCACCCCAGAAATACCCTGCAAGTCCCCTAGCAATAGAATTGGGGCTATATACACCCACTATTTTTGCTACTGCCATATAGTGCCATTGTCTCACTGGGAATTCAAAGAATATATTGGGCTTACATATAACTTCAATTCCAGGGAGAAGCTTGTCAGTGTAACGTGGCACTGACGGGCTCAATCGCTGCAACCCAGCTTTCCCAGGATCCTGAATGGAACACACTGACAGTGTATTCCCGTATACCCCATATATACACCCCAAATCCCCGTTCCAACGGTGTGCCCCCCCACCTTCACCTCAGAAATACCCTGCAAGTCCCCTAGCAATAGAATTGGGGCTATATACACCCACTATTTTTGCTACTGGTATATAGTGCCATTGTCTGACTGGGAATTCAAAGAATATATTGGGGTTACGTGCACCCACAATTTTTGCTACTGGTATATAGTGCCATTGTCTCACTGGGAATTCAAAGAATATATTGGGGTTACGTGCACCCACAATTTTTGCTACTGGTATATAGTGCCATTGTCTGACTGGGAATTCAAAGAATATATTGGGGTTACAAATACCCTCATTTCTTGCTACTGGTATATAGTGCCATTGTGTGACTGGGAATTCAAAGAATATATTGGGGTTACGTGCACCCACAATTTTTGCTACTGGTATATAGTGCCATTGTCTCACTGGGAATTCAAAGAATATATTGGGGTTACGTGCACCCACAATTTTTGCTACTGGTATATAGTGCCATTGTCTGACTGGGAATTCAAAGAATATATTGGGGTTACAAATACCCTCATTTCTTGCTACTGGTATATAGTGCCATTGTGTGACTGGGAATTCAAAGAATATATTGGGGTTACGTGCACCCACAATTTTTGCTACTGGTATATAGTGCCATTGTCTCACTGGGAATTCAAAGAATATATTGGGGTTACGTGCACCCACAATTTTTTCTACTGGTATATAGTGCCATTGTCTGACTGGGAATTCAAAGAATATATTGGGGTTACAAATACCCTCATTTCTTGCTACTGGTATATAGTGCCATTGTCTGACTGGGAATTCAAAGAATATATTGGGGTTATAAATACCCTCATTTCTTGCTACTGGTATATAGTGCCATTGTCTCACTGGGAATTCAAAGAATATATTGGGGTTACGTGCACCCACAATTTTTGCTACTGGTATATAGTGCCATTGTCTCACTGGGAATTCAAAGAATATATTGGGGTTACGTGCACCCACAATTTTTGCTACTGGTATATAGTGCCATTGTCTGACTGGGAATTCAAAGAATATATTGGGGTTACAAATACCCTCATTTCTTGCTACTGGTATATAGTGCCATTGTCTGACTGGGAATTCAAAGAATATATTGGGGTTATAAATACCCTCATTTCTTGCTACTGGTATATAGTGCCATTGTCTGACTGGGAATTCAAAGAATATATTGGGGTTACGTGCACCCACAATTTTTGCTACTGGTATATAGTGCCATTGTCTCACTGGGAATTCAAAGAATATATTGGGGTTACGTGCACCCACAATTTTTGCTACTGGTATATAGTGCCATTGTCTGACTGGGAATTCAAAGAATATATTGGGGTTACAAATACCCTCATTTCTTGCTACTGGTATATAGTGCCATTGTCTCACTGGGAATTCAAAGAATATATTGGGGTTACGTGCACCCACAATTTTTGCTACTGGTATATAGTGCCATTGTCTGACTGGGAATTCAAAGAATATATTGGGGTTACAAATACCCTCATTTCTTGCTACTGCCATATAGTGCCAGTTTCTGACTGGTAATTCAAAGAATATATTGGGGTTACGTGCACCCACAATTTTTGCTACTGGTATATAGTGCCATTGTCTGACTGGGAATTCAAAGAATATATTGGGGTTACAAATACCCTCATTTCTTGCTACTGGTATATAGTGCCATTTTCTGACTGGGAATTCAAAGAATATATTGGGGTTACAAATACCCTCATTTCTTGCTACTGCCATATAGTGCCAGTTTCTGACTGGTAATTCAAAGAATATATTGGGGTTATAAATACCCTCATTTCTTGCTACTGGTATATAGTGCCATTGTCTGACTGGGAATTCAAAGAATATATTGGGGTTATAAATACCCTCATTTCTTGCTACTGGTATATAGTGCCATTGTCTGACTGGGAATTCAAAGAATATATTGGGGTTACGTGCACCCACAATTTTTGCTACTGGTATATAGTGCCATTGTCTCACTGGGAATTCAAAGAATATATTGGGGTTACGTGCACCCACAATTTTTGCTACTGGTATATAGTGCCAATTTCTAACTGGGAATTCAAAATGCGCAAGGCTCCCGGAAAGGGACGTGGACGAGGCCGTGGGCGAGGTCGGGGGAATGGTTCTGGGGAGCAAGGTAGCAGTGAAGCCACAGGGCGTCCCGTGCCTACTCCTGTGGGGCAGCAAGCATTGCGCCACTCCACAGTGCCAGGGTTGCTTGCCACATTAACTAAACTGCAGGGTACAAACCTTAGTAGGCCCGAGAACCAGGAACAGGTCTTGCAATGGCTGTCAGAGAACGCTTACAGCACATTGTCCAGCAGCCAGTCAGACTCTGCCTCCTCTCCTCCTATTACCCAACAGTCTTGTCTTCCTTCCTCCCAAAATTCCGAAGCTTTACAGAACAATAACCCAAACTGTCCCTGCTCCCCAGAGCTGTTCTCCGCTCCTTTCATTGTCCCTCAACCTGCCTCTCCACGTCACGATTCCACGAACCTAACAGAGGAGCATCTGTGTCCAGATGCTCAAACACTAGAGTCTCCTCCATCTCCGTTCGATTTGGTGGTGGATGACCAGCAACCCACCCTCATCGACGATGATGTGACGCAGTTGCCGTCAGGGCATCCAGTTGACCGGCGCATTGTGCGGGAGGAGGAGATGAGACAGGAGTTGGAAGAGGAAGTGGTGGATGATGAGGACACTTACCCGACCTGGACAGGGGGGATGTCAAGCGGGGAAAGTAGTGTGGATGTTGAGGCAGGTGCAGCACCAAAAAGGGTAGCTAGAGGCAGAGGCAGAGGTCAGCAGCTTAGGCGAAGCCAGGCCACACCCGGAATCTCCCAAGATGTTCCAGTTCATACCCAGCCCCGAAAAACTCCCACCTCGAGGGCACGTTTCTCGAAGGTGTGGAGTTTTTTCAAGGAATGCGCCGAGGACAGATATAGTGTTGTCTGCACAATTTGCCTCTCGAAATTGATTAGGGGCTCTGAGAAGAGCAACCTGTCCACCACTTCAATGCGCCGTCATTTGGAATCCAAGCACTGGAATCAGTGGCAGGCAGCAACGGCAGGACAAAGGCCGCCTGCCGTTCACGCCACTGCCTCTGCCACTGCCTCTGCCTCTGCCACTGCCACTGCTGACTGTGCTGGCGATGCACTCCAGAGGACGAGCCAGGACACCACTTCATCTGCCTCCGCCACTTTGTTGACTTCTCCCTCATCCTCCCCTGTTCCTGTCTTATCTCCTTCTCCTGCACCATCAAAGGCACCATCAGGCGCTTCTTTACAACAACCCACCATCTCTCAGACATTGGAGCGGCGGCAGAAATACACTGCTAACCACCCACACGCGCAAGCCTTGAACGCCAACATCGCTAAACTGCTGGCCCAGGAGATGTTGGCGTTCCGGCTTGTTGAAACTCCCGCCTTCCTGGACCTGATGGCAACTGCGGCACCTCGCTATGCCTTCCCTAGCCGTCACTACTTCTCCCGGTGTGCCGTCCCCGCCTTCCACCAGCACGTGTCACTCAACATCAGGCGGGCCCTTAGTTCCGCGCTTTGCACAAAGGTCCACTTGACCACCGACGCGTGGACAAGTGCATGCGGACAGGGACGCTACATTTCACTGACGGCACACTGGGTGAATGTAGTTGAGGCTGGGACTGCTTCCCAAACTGGCCCGGTGTACCTCGTCTCCCCGCCTAACATTCCTGGCAGGGACACGAGAAGAACACCCCCCTCCTCCTCCTCCTCTACCGCCTCCTCCTCCGCCACCGCCTCCTCCTCCGCCACCGCCTCCTCCTCCGCTGTTAGATTGACCCCAGCTACGAGTTGGAAACGTTGCAGCACTGGCGTTGGTAGACGTCAGCAGGTTGTGCTGAAGCTGATCAGCTTGGGGGACAGACAGCACACTGCCTCCGAGGTGAGGGATGCCCTCCTCGATGAGACGGCAATATGGTTTGAGCCGCTGCACCTGGGCCCAGGCATGGTCGTTTGTGATAACAGCCGGAACCTGGTAGCAGCTCTGGAGCTTGCCGGACTCCAACATGTTCCATGCCTGGCCCATGTCTTCAACCTAGTGGTGCAACGTTTCCTAAAGAGCTACCCCAATGTTCCAGAGCTACTGGTGAAAGTGCGGCGCATGTGCGCCCACTTTCGCAAGTCGACAGTAGCCGCTGCTAGCTTAAAATCTCTCCAGCAACGCCTGCATGTGCCACAACACCGGCTTTTGTGCGACGTCCCCACACACTGGAACTCAACGTTTCAGATGTTGAATAGAGTGGTTGAGCAGCAGAGACCTTTGATGGAATACCAGCTACAAAACCCTAGGGTGCCACAAAGTCAGCTGCCTCAGTTTCACATCCATGAGTGGCCATGGATGAGAGACCTTTGTGACATCCTACGGGTCTTTGAGGAGTCCACAAGGAGGGTGAGCTCTGAGGATGCGATGGCGAGCCTTACAATCCCGCTCTTGTGTGTTCTGAGAGAATCCCTGATTGACATCAGGGATAACTCAGATCACACAGAGGAGTTAGGGATAGCATCCGATCCGTCACAGCTGGAGAGTAGGTCCACACATCTGTCCGCTTCACTGCGTTTAATGGAGGAGGAGGAGGAGGAGGAGGAAGAAGAGTTGTCCGATGATGTGATGGTGATACAGGAGGCTTCCGGGCAACTTCGAATCGTCCCATTGTTGCAGCGCGGATGGGTAGACATGGAGGATGAGGAGGAAATGGAGATTGAACTTTCCGATGGGGCCAGAGGAGTCATGCCAACTAACACTGTGGCAGACATGGCTGAGTTCATGTTGGGGTGCTTTACAACCGACAAGCGTATTGTCAAAATCATGGAGGACAACCAGTACTGGATCTTTGCTATCCTTGACCCCCGGTATAAAAACAACATCTCGTCTTTTATTCCGGTAGAGGGGAGGGCCAATCGCATCAATGCTTGCCACAGGCAATTGGTGCAGAATATGATGAAGATGTTTCCAGCATGTGACGTTGGCGGCAGGGAGGGCAGTTCCTCCAGTAGGCAACCAAGTTCTCACCGGTCCACACAAACGAGGGGCACACTGTCTAAGGTCTGGGACACCTTGATGGCACCCCCTCGCCAAAGTGCCGCCACGGAGGGTCCTAGTGTCACCAGGTGTGAGAAGTATAGGCGCATGTTGCGGGAATACCTTTCCGACCACAGCCCTGTCCTCTCCGACCCCTCTGCGCCCTACACGTATTGGGTGTCAAAGTTGGACCTGTGGCTTGAACTTGCCCTATATGCCTTGGAGGTGCTGTCCTGTCCTGCCGCCAGCGTCCTATCTGAGAGGGTGTTCAGTGCAGCCGGTGGCATCATCACTGACAAGCGCACCCGTCTGTCAGCTGAGAGTGCCGACCGGCTCACTTTGATAAAAATGAACCACCACTGGATAGAGCCGTCATTTTTGTGCCCACCTGTGTAAAGCACCCCAACATGAAACTCCATGTCTGTACTCAACCTCTCCAATTCCTCTGCATCCTCATACTCATCCACCATAAGCGTTGCACAATTCTGCTAATACTAGGCTCCCTCCACCCTGATTTCCCCCAACTCTGCTGGTTAGAGGCTCCCTCCACCCTGATTTCCACCAACTCTGCTGGTTAGAGGCTCCCTCCACCATGAATTGGTCCAAACTGGGCTGTTTAGAGGCTCCCTCCACCATGAATTGGTCCAAACTGGGGTTTTTAGAGGCTCCCTCCACCATGAATTGGTCCAAACTGGGCTGTTTAGAGGCTCCCTCCACCATGAATTGGTCCAAACTGGGGTTTTTAGAGGCTCCCTCCACCATGAATTGGTCCAAACTGGGCTGTTTAGAGGCTCCCTCCACCATGAATTGGTCCAAACTGGGGTTTTTAGAGGCTCCCTCCACCATGAATTGGTCCAAACTGGGCTGTTTATAGGCTCCCTCCACCATGAATTGGTCCAAACTGGGGTTTTTAGAGGCTCCCTCCACCATGAATTTGCCCAAACCGGGCTGTTTAGAGGCTCCCTCCACCATGAATTGGTCCAAACTGGGGTTTTTAGAGGCTCCCTCCACCATGAATTGGTCCAAACTGGGGGTTTTTAGAGGCTCCCTCCACCATGAATTTGCCCAAACTGGGCTGTTTAGAGGCTCCCTCCATCATGAATTGGTCCAAACTGGGGTTTTTAGAGGCTCCCTCCACCATGAATTGGTCCAAACTGGGGTTTTTAGAGGCTCCCCTTTCACCATGAATTGGTCCAAACTGGGGTTTTTAGAGGCTCCCTCCACCATGAATTGGTCCAAACTGGGGTTTTTAGAGGCTCCCTCCACCATGAATTTGCCCAAACTGGGCTGTTTAGAGGCTCCCTCCACCATGAATTTGCCCAAACTGGGCTGTTTAGAGGCTCCCTCCACCATGAATTGGTCCAAACTGGGGTTTTTAGAGGCTCCCTCCACCATGAATTGGTCCAAACTGGGGGTTTTTAGAGGCTCCCTCCACCATGAATTTGCCCAAACTGGGCTGTTTAGAGGCTCCCTCCATCATGAATTGGTCCAAACTGGGGTTTTTAGAGGCTCCCTCCACCATGAATTGGTCCAAACTGGGGTTTTTAGAGGCTCCCTCCACCATGAATTGGTCCAAACTGGGGTTTTTAGAGGCTCCCTCCACCATGAATTTGCCCCAACTCTGCTGGTTAGAGGCTCAATCCACCCTGATTTTCAAAACAAATGTTGGTGCCAACCTCAACTTACTACAAGGGCCTAATTCACTGCTGGTGACAAGCTCTCCTCACTGCAAGTGCCAAATACACATGTTTCAAGGTGTTTTCCTACTGTCAGAGAGGTGGTATTGAGTGTGTAAAGTGTGTAGTTGTTAGGCTGTGATGTTGGGGTAATAGAGGGTCTTTGGTGTGTTAGATGCCCCCAGACATGCTTCCCCTGCTGTCCCAGTGTCATTCCAGAGGTGTTGGCATCATTTCCTGGGGTGTCATAGTGGACTTGGTGACCCTCCAGACACGGATTTGGGTTTCCCCCTTAACGAGTATCTGTTCCCCATAGACTATAATGGGGTTCGAAACCCGTTCGAACACACGAACATTGAGCGGCTGTTCGAATCGAATTTCGAACCTCGAACATTTTAGTGTTCGCTCATCTCTACAAATGACTACTGCATCAAAACAGAAAATTGTCATTATCTTTGTGAGTAAATTAATTATTGGTTACAACTTTGCTGACTACTTTAACTTCTGATTTAGCTTGATATGCTTTTTTTTTTTTTTTTGTTTATCCCCTTTAAGAATAATTTGCCACAATAGTACATGCTGCAGGACTTGGAATCTGACAGATCTACTCCCGCTGAGAACAGAGACCATTATGCCAAAGATGTGGTACTATATGAAGGTTCTATCACATCGTCGGCTTCTCTTACAGACAGCAGTGTTAGCGTTAAGTGCAATTACATTCACAACCACATTGTAAAATATGGTGGCAACTTTTCAATAGTTTAACGTTTTTGCTGACCAAACTAGTTAGATCAGATGGACACAAAAATATAGCTACAGGGGGTGCAGGGGTAGTGGTCACTACTAGAGATGAGCGAGTAGTGAAATACTCGAGATTCGAATATTCGATTTGAGTAGTCCTCAATATTTGACTACTCGATCGAATATCGAATCCCATTATAGTCTATGGGAATAAAATGCTTGTTTCAGGGAAACCAAAATTCGACAAATGGGAGTCACCAAGTCCATGAGTATCAGGAGGAGAGTGTTGAGGAGGAGCGAAGGAGAGTGTGGTACTTGGGCAGTCAGCAGCAGGAACTATCTAGGGCCGGATGCGGTTTCTGTATATTACCAGGAGAGCACAGAAGACGTGTAATTATCAACCAAAGACTGTCAAAACTAGTCTAGTACCTGAGCGCTGGACGAGTAAAAGCAAAGCTGAAGGAGTCCTGGCCCACATACAGAGAAAGAACCGTACAGAGCAGGACACAAAGCGGGGAGAATGACAGGGCCCCCCAGAGCATTAATCGCTCGGGGGACACATGGTATCATGGAACCATAAAAACAATTTATTATAGTTTAATTTTAATTAATGTTAAAGTTTCTCTCATTGATTATTTCCCCTTTTAATCTCTGTCAGGTAATTTTTTCCCGCCTGTTTTTCACTTACCTCAGGGAGTCAGGGTCAAGTTCAGGTCATCCCTCTCAGCTGACGGGGTCTTCTAGAACGTTCGAAGTGGGCGTGGCTTTGAATCAGCTGTTCTGGAATTCTGTCAGCTGATTGGAGAGATCAGGTGTTTTGGCGCGAATTTTGAATATAGAATGCCGGCAATCAGCTGTTCGGGCATTCGCGACGTGATCTTCAAGCAAGCCCCCACCCTCCCACCCTATGGGTTAAGATATTCATGAACTCATCGTCATGGTGTTTATTGAAGGGGGTTAGTCGATCAGCTTATGCTGATTGGACTTGATTTTTATTGATTGATTGATTTTATTGATTAATATGATTATTTATTTCGTTATTTATTAAAATTATTTATATTGGTTTTAATTATTTAATTATTTATTTAATCTATTTATTTATTTATTCATTCATGGTTGAATTATTGTACGTTACCTTAATAAACACCGTGGCCAATTATTATCCACTAAAGAATTTGGTTGTGTTGTGTATTTATTTATTTATAGCTTATTTAAGTAATATTGAATTAATCCATTATGTTGATACTGTTTGGTAAATGAGAAAAATTGGTTCCTATGATACCATGATAGACCCGCAGGATAGTATTTTACCTTTGAGTAGCAATCCCCAACAGTGTATAGCATTCGGCCAATCAACGCTGGTTCTGCAGGATGCTCATCTTTGACGAGGCGGAGTCTAAGATCGGACCACAATGAAGACTGCTCTAATGTTAAATATGCAGTTCTGGTTCTGCAGGAGGAGTGCTGGGGATTGCTACTCAAAGGTAAAATACTATCCTGCAGGTCTATCATTCTCCCTGTGCCGTGTCCTGCTCTGTACGGTTCTCTCTCTGTCTGTGTGTTACTCGTCCTGTGAAACCAGCGTTGATTGGCCGAATACTATACAGTGTATAGCATTTGGCCAATCAACGCTGGTTCTGAATCAAATTTTTACTGCGAATAGCGAGTGGTATTCAATCGAGTATGAGTATTTCGAATACCGTAGTATTCGATTGAATACCTACTTGAACGAATACTACTCTCTCATCTCTAGTCACTACTTGCCCTGGAACCGAGATGACTCCAAGGTCTTCCACATAAAAAATACCACCATTCTAAGTGACCCATGGAATGGGGTCCCATAACAGATTTTGCTTTGGGGACCAGGAACTCTCAACAAATCAGGAGTGAGAGAACAATACTGATCTGCTAAGAGAAGTAATATTGATTGTCTATACTTATCAATATTAGATCTGTGAGGGTCCAACACTTGGGACCCCAGCAGATCAGCTGATCTGGGACAGCAAGACTCCCATTCATGTTTACATGCCAAGAGCCAGCTTGCTCTCTCTATATACAAAGTGTAGCAGCATATGTCTCAATCAATTCTATAGGGCAGTTTTGCAGTACCTGAGGCTGCTGCTACACTTTGTATGGCAAGTGAACAACAGTTTATCAATATTACTGGGAGCTTCTCTGTCCCAGAGCAGCTGATCTTCAATGGTCCCGGTTGATGGACCCTCACAGGTCTAATTATTATGACCTAGTCTAAGGATAGGCCATGTCAATACTACAAAGTGATAACCCCTATAAACCTCAGTTTTTATAGCCTTCATGCTACTCTGTTTATAACAAGTCTATTTAAATACCAGATGTACTAAAGTTTTTAATGTTGTGTCTAATAAACTACTTTACCTTTTCTCATTTTAGGAAATATAGGTGTAAAACAGGAGTTGGTCTGATCAAAATGAACAGAAATTTGTATCTAAAATGAAGGTGCCTCGTAACTATTTCAGCAAGGGAGAGATAATAGGTTTCCATTGAAAGTAATTGGTGCTTCAGTTCACTGAGCTGGCTGCAAAAATGCCACTGATGAGGTCTGTAGCAGTTAACACTGTCTTCTATAATGCCCAATTAAACACAACACTCTCATAAAGGGAAAAAAAATGACCGCCATCCACTAGTTTGCACTCAGCCAAATGAAAAAGATTTACACATCTCTCTCTAGCAAGTCCTCCGCTGAGTTTACAATGGAAACAACACTCGTATTAAGGTAAACTGCCCAAGAGTTTTTGTATGTGTATCATATACAGTGTATATTAAGTGTACAATTGGGGGGTGACAGATGAAGTAAGATCGCTACGTGTCAGAGGGAGAGCATGTATTTGGCTTTCATTTAACTTCAACAATAATTAAAATTATATCAGTCCGATAATCTAGAAAATGCAATAGCAACTGTCTGCTTCAAATGGGGGAAATACAGTGGCTCTATAAAGTGGAGCGCCGTGTTATTGAAGCCTATGTAACACTTTGATACATAAGAATGTGTTGAAAATGTTGGATGAATCTTCAGAGTAGCAGTGGCCTAGCTCATTTGTTGCAAGTTTCCACCTTGATAGTTTTTGTCTACGCGGAATTCAACTGCACAGCATGTATTTTCCTTGTAAGAAAAGCAAATCTGTGTGCCGTTTTCTTGTAGACAGCAATGGGATTTCCTAAAGGACACAAAAGATTTCAACTCTGTAAGCCAAGTATAGCATATCTGTCTATCTATCTATTTATCTATCTATCTATCTATCTATCTATCTATCTATCTATCTATCTATCCATATCTATCTATCTATCTATCTATCTATCTATCTATCTATCTATCTATCTATCTATGTGAACCTTTTTAGAAAGCTTACTCATATCTTGTACATCTATCTATCTATCTATCTATCTATCTATCTATCTATCCATATCTATCTATCTGTGTGAACCTTTCTACAGAGCTTACTCATATATTGTGCTGCTATCTATCTATCTATCTATCTATCTATCTATCTATCTATCTATCCATATCTATCTATCTATCTATCTATCTATCTATCTATCTATCTATCTATTTATCTATCCATATCTATCTATCTATCTATCTATCTATCTATCTATCTATCTGTGTGAACCTTTCTAGTAAGCTTACTCATATCTTGTGCCGCTATCTATCTATCTATCTATCTATCTGTGTGAACCTTTCTAGAAAGCTTACTCATATCTTGTGCCGCTATCTATCTATCTATCTATCTATCTATCTATCTATCTATCCATATCTATACCTCTATCTATCTATCTATCTATCTATCTATCTATCTATCTATCTATCTGTGTGAACCTTTCTAGAAAGCTTACTCATATCTTGTGCCGCTTTATGCTGTTCTATCTATCTATCTATCTATCTATCTATCTATCTATCTATCTAATCTCTTATCTTCCCACCTTCCGATTTTTCTGTCTATATACTGATCTATCCATCTGTCTGTCTATCTATCTACCTGTCTATCTCATTTATAGCACTGAAGTGTGCACACAAGCATATTTATTTCCATAACCTTTACATTGCTTACTAATTTATTCATAGTACTGGGCAGAATACATAGTAGACAAATAAATCTTCTTATTTGAAGGCTATTTGTACCCTAGGCCATTCTCTGGCTATTTCCTTTATATATTAATAAAAACAATTGGTGTTTTGTGTAAAATAAAAGAAATTGTCATCCTACACACTGCAGGCTTTAAATTAAGTTGATAGGCAGTCAATATGCGCAGTGACTTGTACTTTTGTGATCAGTCAAACGTGAAGCTTTCTTGATTCCTGTATTAGCATTTACTTTTCTCATAGTTATGGTTTTTTTTTTTGTTTTGTTTTTTTACATAAAATGTTTATTAGAGATGAGCGAACACTAAAATGTTCGAGGTTCGAAATTCGATTCGAACAGCCGCTCACTGTTCGAGTGTTCGAACGGGTTTCGAACCCCATTATAGTCTATGGGGAACATATACTCGTTAAGGGGAAACCCAAATCCGTGTCTGGAGGGTCACCAAGTCCACTATGACACCCCAGGAAATGATACCAACACCCTGGAATGACACTGGGACAGCAGGGGAAGCATGTCTGGGGGCATAAAAGTCACTTTATTTCATGGAAATCCCTGTCAGTTTGCGATTTTCGCAAACTAACTTTTCCCCATAGAAATGCATTGGCCAGTGCTGATTGGCCAGAGTATGGAACTCGACCAATCAGCGCTGGCTCTGCTGGAGGAGGCGGAGTCTAAGATCGCTCCACACCAGTCTCCATTCAGGTCCGACCTTAGACTCCGCCTCCTCCGGCAGAGCCAGCGCTGATTGGCCGAAGGCTGGCCAATGCATTCCTATGCGAATGCAGAGACTTAGCAGTGCTGAGCCAGTTCTGCTCAACTACACATCTGATGCATACTCGGCACTGCTACATCAGATGTAGCAATCTGATGTAGCAGAGCCGAGGGTGCACTAGAACCTCTGTGCAAACTCAGTTCACGCTAATAGAATGCATTGGCCAGCGCTGATTGGCCAGAGTACGGAACTCGACCAATCAGCGCTGGCTCTGCTGGAGGAGGCGGAGTCTAAGATCGCTCCACACCAGTCTCCATTCTGGTCCGACCTTAGACTCCGCCTCCTCCAGCAGAGCCAGCGCTGATTGGATGAATTCCGTACTCTGGCCAATCAGTGCTGGCCAATGCATTCTATTGGCGTGATGAAGCAGTGCTGAATGTGTGTGTTTAGCTCAACTACACCGGTGGAGTAGTTGAGCTAAGCACACAGATTCAGCTCTGCTTCAATCAGCGCTGGCCAATGCATTCTATTAGCTTGATGAAGCAGAGTGTGCACAAGGGTTCAAGCGCACCCTCGGCTCTGATGTAGCAGAGCCGAGGCTGCACAAGGGTTCAAGCGCACCCTCGGCTCTGATGTTCGCTCATCTCTAATGTTTATAATTTTCACCATGTGCAAAGAGTTTACCTTTCTCTTGGCTTTACTTTTTCTTGCTTATTTGTGAAAAGACAAGTTCTAGTTAAAACAAATGTTTATTAGAATCAAAATCTGTTATTCAGAGAATAAGGTTTTGTGCAAAATTATATATATATATATATATATATATATATATATATATATATATATATATATTCTAAATATGTAAATATCAACACCAAAAGCAAATGTTCTTAAAATATTTGTAGTTTCGTATTTTTGTAAGTTCTTATATTTCTACCTTCTGCTCAATCCAGTCCTGGCTTTGGCTAAAAAAAACCCAAAAACATCAGAATCTGCAACAAAAAAAGCTGTGTTTCCGCAACGTGTGGTCTCTGTAGTTGCTGTCATGGTTTTGGAAATCGCGGCATGTCAATTATACCTATGGAAATGCCAGCGGTTTTCCTACACGTATAACTGAAGAAGACAGTTTGCAGAGGAAACCTTTGTAGGCTTTCTGTGAAAAGCGCTGTGGAAAAAAAATGCAATGTGATACCACTGCGGTTTTTCCTGCAGCATTTTGTTGCTGCAGTCCGCTATGTGGGGCCTTAAACTAAAACTGTTACTAAATGTGGTGTAAAACATGCATATCAGGTTTTTTTGCACAAATTGCATTAGTGAATGGTGACATCTGTACTTGGTGCTATGTAAGCAAGATTAATAAATGAAATCAATTGTGCACACATTGAACTACAGCATTCAGACATGACGTGTGATATGTCCAATGTTCACAATACATTTGTCGCTATGACATAAGTAGAAGTGATTTGACTTTTTCCTGCCAATTCAGAATTTATGGATTTGCCTCTTAAGCTCTCTTCCCATTATATCCACGTTATACATCAAAGGTATAAATTGGGAGTATTCCCCAATGTATGGCTATGACATGCACCTTTGATGCATGTAATTGTGTAGCAACATAGTGATGTATACATCAGCCATTAGCCGCAATGGTATTTTAGAGAACAGCATGTAACTAGAGTACGGACAGATTTATTTCTTTTTCTTCTCTTTGAATAATAAAGGAACACAAACTACAAGAACATGCAGTATTGTTGTGCATGTAACTACTAACCTAGGATTCATTTTTCTGGTGAAGGTTACTATACGACTCAAGATGGTCTCTATATTACCTTCCTGACATATTGTTACATAATTTATCTTCTCTTCTGTTTCTCCTTAGTGTCATTTGTGAAGTGGAGATTGTCCATAAAATTCAATGGCACAGTTGGACTGAAGCATTGGGGCTTAGAATTTGCATTTAGCAGATGTCACATCTCCACTGCATTTTTTTTTCTTTTTCTTTGTTCTAGTCTCCTCCAAGTCCTTACTGTTACTCTGATAATAGGGCAATTATAAGCAAGCATTTTTAGGAACGCTCATATAAGTGCTCTGTGTAAGGCCTCGTTTACATCTGCATTGGTAATCCATTCAGGGGAGTCCACATGGGAACCCCCTGAACGGACTACCGAACGCATTTGCAAGCTGTGTACAGTGAAAGTACATGGATCCCGATAGACTATAATGTGGTCTGTGTGCTTGCCGCCAGATCTCTGCACGGAACATGCGGACAGGAAAGTACTTCACAATCTACTTTCCTGTTCACATAATTTGTGTGGGCAGCGTTGCGGCAAGCATACAGACCCCATTATAGTGTATGGGGTCTGTGTGCTTTCATTGCACACCACTTGCAAATGCGTTTGGCAGTCCGTTCGGGGGGGTCCCCATGTGGACTACCCAAACAGATTACCAGATGCAGATTTGAACCAAGGGTAAAAGTGCTGCCACACAATGTACCGCGCAGCGCTGTAGCCACAGTCCACAATGGGGCCTCTGGTGCTTTCTGTTAAGTATCTGATCATGGGATTTCCACCGTTTATGGCTGTTCGTTAACATGCAAAACTAGGTAATATTGGAGAAATGCTAGTAACGAATCACTGCTTTTACTTACTTGAGTGAAAGCATTGACAGCCCCATATTGGAGTTTGACCAAAGCACCAGTCATACTGCCAATCAGCCAACCAATGAGCAAATAATCGGTCAGTTGATTGCATCTTTTATGCCGGAGAAAGGAGGCGGACTATCAGCAGTGCATGCTGGTCTTTGTAATTCGGCTAGGGCAACTGAGACCTGATCGATGTGTTACTCATTGGTACTCATGTTAACCAGAATCAACCAATGTGATGTATCACTTTTTTGGTTTCCTTTGAAGTTTGCTCCAGAAATTATGTATGCATGACTACCTATAACAATCTTTACTCTGCACAGATAGATAGAGAGTATATTTAAATAATGGGAGATCTAAATAAGATTCAAGGAATGGGACTATGCAAGGTTTACCACAGGCCAGACAGTCCCTGTGGGCTAGTGTGACCCAGCTTGTGTAGCTCAAAAAAGTGTCGTGACTTCTACACTCTAATAATTAGCAACAGACCAAATATTTAAGACCTCCTTCTTAGCATATTACCAGATTTCTCTGTCGCCTTGAGCAACACTATAATAAATGCTTCGGCTACAATTCCCAGAAAGCATAGAAATTTTTACGTAAGTTCTCACTAAGACGTTTGTATGGATAGCAGGAGCTGTAATCCAAGATGAATTCCTGCTGATACTGTACAGCGATATTTTTTCACCATCAATTAACACCATTTGTTAAACTGATGTACTGTTTCCTTCTTCAATAAGTGAACTTACATAGAATCATGAAAGGACTTCTGATTCTTTGCCTGATACCTCTAAACGTAGCAGATGTAAATGTTATGTGAAGTCCAATGAAAGCTGTCATTTGTTTTTGTAATTATCTAAATTAATAACAATGTAAACATAACTGGGAAGAACGTGACTTGATTTTTACCAGCCGCCGCTCTTGTACATATAAAACCCTAAAGTAAATTCAGCCTCGGTGTCTGAATGTCATCCCAGAGACCTCTGTAGTAAAGATATTCCTGCAATGTTAATTGACCTCTTGCTTTTAGAATAAATATTGTGTGATATGATCTACAGTCAGGATTGACCTAATGCTGAGAAGTAAGACTTCACAGGCAGGGAGGTTACAACTCTACAAAAGCCAAAACACTTGGATCGTAACAAGGGAATTAAATAAAGATGTGAATGTTAAACTAATAGTTTCTTGTCTTGGCCGCATGGTGACGGAAGAAAAAGAAAATAAGGAATTTTGATGTTGTTAGAACAAGCTGTTTTAGCTGTGATGTTCAAATGTGTTTTTCTGCACAGGTAAGCCATCCTGTTATTAAAATACTACTTCATTTTTCCATCTATTCCAAAGTGTTACTCCCATATTGTATTGTATATGCTGTATCTAGCACAAAACTGATCCAGTGGTATATTACATAAGGAGCGCAGACCCTGATGACCCAGTGACACATCCTGTACTCTGCTGAAGCTGTACAGACTGATAAAAGAAGGTAAAACATAGCAGTTGCTATAAGGCGTTGTGGCTCGTAGAGATGGTATTTTTGGTGATATAAAGAACATAATGGCTGTCATTGTGGAATTGTGGCTGGAATTGAAGACATTACGTCTGACATGGATGGCATTGTAACTAATGGGGGTATTGTGGATATCACAGGTAAGTTGTAGCTAGCTGTCCAAAAAAGGAAACACAAGAGCGGTACCACCTAATTCATCCCCATAGACACTAAATGAAACATAATGGAGGTGAGAAAAGCTCCCAAATGTGGTGCACCCCATTAAGACATAACCATTCCAGCAAGAGAAAAAAGAGGGTACTCACCAGGGTTTTTAAAAAAGTCCACTTTATTCCAATTGAGTAAAACAGCGAGTATAAGAAAAGAGATATGTCTGCAGCGTCTGACGATGATCATTTCACACACTAAGTGCTTTCTCTAGTCCTGCTATCATGAAGGGCATTGTAGTTGGCATGATGGCACTTATGGACAAGTAATGAGCATGGGGGCATTGATGACATTGGAATTGGCATGTGGACATTATGTTTGCATTGAGTTTATTGGGTCATTCAGTAAGTTCATTTTTGCTGACATAGTGGGTATTGTGATTATCATGGCCATAAAGCATGAGGGCCATTGAAGATATTATGGATGACATAGGGGACATTGCAGCTGGCATAGTGGGTATTGTGAATATCATGGAACTGAATGTAGCTTGTATGACTGGTGTTGGGACTAATGTGGAGGGCATTATAACTTGGGGACATTGTGGCTGTTATTGAGACTATTAAAGGGGTTGTCCCATCACAAGGATCCTATCTATACTGCTTGTTAATGTGAATGTAAGACTCTTCCTAAATACATTGCTTCAGCAAAACTGCTTTGTTTGTCCACTATCTTACTTTATTCAATTCTTTGTTGCCACAGCCCTGACTTAGCTGCTCCTGAGTCAAATGATGTATCTGCTGCTCTCAGGGGGGAGGGAGGAGGGGCTAAATGCAGGGAGCGAGCCTGTGTATCTAGCTAATCCTGTGTCTACACCACATGACCTAGGTCCTGCACTCAGATAGGGGAGAGGAGCTGCTTTCATTTCTTCTGTTCTCCCAGTTATCAGGCTAGCTAATTCAATTGTGTTCATTATGGCAGAGACAGGCAGTGTCTGTATGTAACACAGAATGGAGTTGCTGCTGCCTGTACTTCATAGTCCAATATGGGTGGGTGGAGCTACACACAATTTGGGGGCAGAGCTAAACGGCAGGTTGCCTGTGAAACCCCGCCCACCAAATGATGCAAGAAACCAGGAAGAAAGAAGATTTTACAGCAGTAAAGACTGATGAGTATGTGAGGTGGGAATACCGCTTTAAGGCTGTGAAGGTAGCATTGTAGCCTTCATAGTGTTATTGTAACTGGAATAGCAGACAGTAATAACATTGGCACACCCATTGGGGGATTGGCTGGAAAATGAAGGGCATTGTGGTTGACGAAATCTATGGTATAAGAGAAATGCACAAATAATAGACCTGGACTGAAACTCTGCAGGAGTGCTTCCTAGTTGAAAGAAGCCATCATGCTGGTCTGGACCATATTGAAAAGATAGGAAAAGTGTATTTATTTAAATATATGTATATACATATTTAGTAATAAAATAAATACACTTTTCCTATATTGAAAAGATAGGAAAAGACCAGCATGATGTTCAGCCATTTATACATGAACAATTATTACTTCAAAAAATGTAACCAATTAATAGGATACTGACCAGACGAACATTACAGTTACAGTAGCTTAAGCTTCACGTCTGAATATGATCTCTAAGATGGGATTACCACTTTAAATCATGCCTATTATAAAACCAGGCCACACCTATTGTTAGACATGCAGGCATGCCAGATTTTTGGCGCAAATTGCATTAGAATTGGGTATTTTCATTAGTTAATCTGCCCCGTTATGTTACAACATATACTATACATGTAATGAATTAAATGATCCTGAAGTCTTTCTTTTTTCTTCTTAGTTGCTATGACTCCTAGTATCTTTTTCTATCTGCTATTCTGAGCTTGTATGTGTCTTTCTTGTAATATATTACTGTATTATCCATGCTGCTGTAACACACTGAATTTCCCCAATGATTATCTTATTTTATCTTAATTAGAGAAGAGTGAGTAGTATTTGATCGAGTAGGTGTTCGATCGAATACTACGGTATTCGAAATATTTGTACTCGATCGAATACTAGTAGCTATTCGCAGTAAATATTCAATTCAGAGCCCAGCGTTGATTGGCCGAATGCTATACAGTGTATAGCATTCGGCAAATCAACGCTGGTTCTGCAGCAGGCTCGTCCTTGCTAGTCAGGAGAGCTGGCAGCTTGCTGTTATGAGTGAGCTTACTTTTTCTAATAGAAATGAATTGACCAGCGTTGATTGGCCAGTGTACAGCATTCAGCCAATCAACGCTGGTTCTGCTGGAGACTCGTCTGTGAGGAGGCGGAGTCTAAAATCGGACCACAGCAGGCTCCATGTTGTGGTCCGATTTTAGACTCCACCTCCTCACAGAGGAGCCTCCGGCAGGACCAGCGTTGGTTGGCCAAATGCTGCACACTGGCCAATCAACGCTGGACAGTTCATTCCTATGAGAAAAAGTCAGCTCCCTCATAACATCAAGCTGCCTGCGGCAGTTCAACACTGGTTCTGCAGCAGGCTCGTCCTTGCTAGTCAAGACAGCTGGCAGCTTGCTGTTACGAGGGAGCTTACTTTTTATCAGCGCAACTGCAAGCGCTGTGCAGTTAAAGCGCACGGATCCCATAGACTATAATGATTTCCGTGCGCTTTAACTGCACAGCGCTCCTCCTAAACACTCTCCTCCTGCTATTCGTGGACTTGGTGACTCTCCTTTAGTCGAATAGTGGTTTCCCCTGAAACGAGCATTTTTTCCATAGACTATAATGGGATTCGATATTCAATCGAGTAGTCGAATATTGAGGCTCTACTCAAAACGAATCTCGAATCTCGAATATTTCACTGTTCGCTCATCTCTAATCTTAATATAAGGACAGTTATAAAGCTAGAAATGAGGTACTGAATAGGATATACCTCTAAAAATTGATGTGATGGGATACAGTGTAATAACCGAAGTCACAGGCTATATGATGAGTGATGGGAGGGGAGTTGTACTGCAGAAGCAATGGATAAAGAAAATATGGATTATTACAAAAGTGGTGGACAAGTGTGATAAAAGACATTCTCTGCTGTAGATGTGAATGGCGGGGGTTTGGGTGAATTACTAGAGAGGTGATATATGATAATGTTTTACTAGGGAGAATGTTATGTTATACAGGTGGGAAATATAACAATATAATATAGTACATAAACTGCATGTCATGCACAGGCAAAAGATATCAGTCTTATTTGTAAGTCTGCATATCTATGTTCAAAGAGTATTTGCAAGACTGTAACACTTGACTCCACATAAGTTAAAGTGCATTGTAGACGTGTCAGTAAATTCCAGCCCTGTGAGCCAGGAGAGGTAAACTATGCCATTTAGGCTTTTTAATCTTCTCAATGATTATGTGGAGCCAAGTCAAAAATAATGGAAATAAAAACATGAAAATCAAATATATTGAGCGTTAAATGCAATAAACCCCTGGATTGTTCCTTTATGGCACTCCTGTGCAATGTGAGAACCCTTTCATTGTGCCTATGGTGAGCTCCTTCGCTATGACAAATTCCAGCTGTCGCGCCTAATAGCTATTACTTGAGTCATTATGAATCTGTAATAATGACTGATTTTCCGGCACCTTTTGTTCTGCACCAATGCAGCATTTGTCATATGATGCATAGTAACAAGCAGGAACATTTGTAAAGCATGTAATTTAGGATACTATGATATGTCTGCCTTTCTAAATGGCCTGAGGTTTATGCAAATAATGGACAAGTCATGTTATTAGTCTGTTTATTGTTAAACTGATTATTAGTAAAAGGGTATTAACTACTGAGATCTGGAAATCTGTAGTCCTATATTAGAAACAGATACACAGTGTGAGCGTTCTGCATGTGGAACCTGAAATAAATGGAAGATCAGGTTTCCAAAGTCTGTTAAAATTCACAGTCAGATGGTGAGTGATGGTATTCTTAAAAATCTATGTCAGAAGGTAAAGTTTAATCAAAAATTATTTTTGGTATGTCCAACTTGTTTATCTCACCTATTCCCAGAGGAAAAACTGTGCTCTGTTTAACCATTCAATGCCAAAGGGGCTTACATATTATTAGCGTTAAAAGCCATAGAATATAAGAACCATTTTTTGTATCCTGACAGGATTGTGGACTGTGCAGACCATTGTTGCCATCTGTTTTTGTTGATAAGAGTAAAATAATGCTTGTTACCTTACAATATATGTGGTGATGTGAGAATCATTGTTCTCCATTCCAAAGACTCTGGGAAATCTCAAAATATGCCACTTTATTGATACAGAGCCTAGATTTGGGAGAGAAAATGAGGAAGTTGGTTTCTTTACACAGGAAACCTGTGTGTACTGGAACATACCGAATGGGGAAGGCTTGCATGTCATATATGGAAATGTGAATATTAATCTAATTATCATTTACTAAGATCACAGAAGTTACACAGGGAAGTAAAGCAACTGGCAGTCTTTGGCCGGGCCCCACTTTGCGAAAAACCTTAATGATTTTTAGCATACAGGTGAAAGAACATTTGCTACAAGTTACTGCACTTATGCAGTTCTTCAGCAAAAGAGCACCACGTGAAACCAAGGCTAAGGCTCCACGCAACGTAGCATGATGAAACCACTAGAAGTCAAGTAAAGGGGTTGTACCACAAACAATATTTATCCTTTATCCATGGGATAGAAGATAAATTGCTGGTCAGTGGGAGTCTGACAGCTGAGGCTCAAATCAAATCAAATCAAACAAGCTTTATAGGCACGTCCAAATAGATATTTGGCATTGACAAAGCTAGTAAAGTGTGTGTGTGTGGGGGAGTTGAGGTCGGGGATGTGAGTGGGGGGTGGGGGGGTGGTTGATTTGGGGTATAACAGTCCGTGGAGTCTCATCTTCCTCTTAGTTGTGACCGCTATATGGGGAGGTGGGGTGGTGGGGTGGTTTGGGGTATAACAGTTCATGGAGTCTCATCTTCCTCTTGCTTGGTGACAGCTGGACACGTATCAGCGATCTCCACAGTGGCCTCTTCTTCTCCCAGTAGGATATAGAGTTTCCTCTTCTCGTCTGCAGATATGAAGTCTGGGATGTGGGCAGAGAGTCTTTGGTAGGAGATGGCCCTCACAGCTGAGTATTTGGTGCAGTGTAGCAGGAAGTGGGTCTCGTCTTCTAGGGCCTCCTGGTCACAGTGCTGGCACAGTCTGTTCTCCCGTGGCTTATACGTCTGCCTGTGTCGCCCCCTCTCCATCTCCATGTTGTGGGCGCTCAGTCTGTACCGGCTCAGGGTCTGTCTGTGTTTGGGGTGGCGTATTCTCCCCAGGTAGGTGGCCATTGTGTAGTCCCTTTGTAGGGATTGGTACATGGTGAGTTTCTTGGAGTTATTTATTTCGTTTCTCCATTCTTCAATGTACCGCTCTCTGTTTGCCTCTGTGGTAGCCTTTATTTCGGCCTTGGTTATCATCTGTTGGTGTTTTTGGTTTGGTGGTTGGCTGTTGTTTGGTTGGGGGGTGTCTGGTTTGCTCAGATGGCTTAGCCATGCTTGGTCGTGGTAGGAGTCGGGGTTGCTCCCCTGGATGTGCGCCTGGAAAGCTAGCGCCTCTTCTGTATGGTGAGCCATAGGGGGAGTCTGCCTAGCTCTGCCCTGCAGGCCATGTTGGAGGTGTTGCGATGGACATGGAGCAGGTACTTGCAGAACACCAGGTGGAAGGTCTCTGTTGGGCTAGAGTCCCATTTTGGCTGGTCTGGGTAGGTGCCTGGGCCCCAAACCTCACTGCCATAGAGAAGGATCGGAGCGATGACTGCATCAAATATCTTCAGCCAGACCGTCACCGGTGGTTTGAGGAGGTACAGTTGTCTTCTGATGGCGTAGAAGGTTCTGCAGGCTTTTGCTTTCAGGGTTTCTATTGCTGCTCTGAAGCTTCCTGATTGGCTGAGCTCCAGCCCCAGGTAGGTGTAGCTGTTGGTTTTCTCCAGTGTGGCGCCGTTCAGTGTGAATTGTGGGGTGGAGGCTTTATTGTGGCCCTTCTTCTGAAATACCATGACATTGGTCTTCTTCTGGTTGATTGGTAAAGCCCATGTGGTACTGAATTTTTCCAGCACTGACAAGCTTTCTTGGAGGTCTTTCTCGGTGGGGGACAGGAGTAGGAGGTCGCCGGTGTATAGCAGGAACTTCACCTCCCGATTGTTCAGGGTGAGGCCTGGGGTTGGTGAGGCCTCCAGGGCTGTAGCCAGTTCATTGATGTAGATGTTGAAGAGCGTTGGGCTCAGGCTACAGCCTTATCTGACCCCTCGGGCCTGTTGGAAGTATGCTGTCCTTTTCCCATTCACCTTCACACTGCACTGGTTTCCGATGTAGGAGCTCTTGATGATGTCATATGTTCTTCCTCCTATTCCACTCTCTAGGAGTTTTAGGAGCAGGCCTGGGTGCCATACTGAGTCGAACACCTTCTTAAAGTCCACGAAGCAGGCGAATATCTTGCCTCTTATGGTATTGTGGACATGCGTCTTGATGAGGCTGTGCAGGTTGTAGATATGGTCTGTCGTGCGGTGATTTGGAATGAACCCTGCTTGGCTCTTGCTGAGGACCCCGTGTTGTGTGAGGAAGGTGAGGATTCTGTTATTGATGATTCTGTTGAACAGTTTCCCCAGCATGCTGCTGACGCAGATCCCTCTGTAGTTGTTGAGGTCGTATTGGTCCCCATTCTTGTAGATGGGGGTTATGAGGCCTTTGTTCCAGTCTTGTGGCAAGTGTCCTGCATTGAGCACGAGGGTGAATAGTTTTGCCAGTGCCGCGTGTATTGCTGGAGGGCTGTATTTGATCATCTCTGGTAGGATGCCGTCAGGGTCGCTGGCCTTTTTGCCTTTCAGCAGGGAAATTCTTTCCTGTATATCTTTTATGGTGATTGGTGAGTCCAGAGGGTTCTAAAAGTCTTTGATGACTTTCTCCATGTCCCTCAGTTTGATGATTATCTGTTGCTGTTCTGGGGTTAGGTCTTCTTCTGGGATGTTTTTGTAGAGACCTCTGAAGTAGTTGAGCCAGATATTTCCATTTTGGATGTGTAGGGAGTTTTTCTTGGGTTTTGTACCAATATGGTGCCAGGTCTCCCAGAATGAGCTGACTCATACTAATTCTAGGAACAGGGTTCTTTTATTCCTGTTGTGAATACAAAAGAGGGAAAAGTGTCCATAGCCCTGGGTTTGTAGATTCTCCCTGCTTCCTTTCACTTCAATGGGAGGGCTATAGATAGTCAAAGTACATCACTTGTCTATCATTTTGCTCCCATAGAAATGTATAGGCATATACAGTGAATATATGAATCAGACTGTGTCAATCACTGCTTCTGCTGCCAAAATATCTCTGACAATATACAAATGAGTACTTTTTTCCAAAGAGCTGGTTTACATATTGACATAAACTGTCAAATCTCAGCAACGGAGGCACCGATTCGAGGGGAAAACCCAGTTTGATTCAGTGACCCATTTCCTATCCAATTGAGGAGCTGTGTTGACATGCCTTATTCTGGTGATAGGCTCCTTTTAGGGACAATCAGACTGGCCATACATAGGCTGTCACAATTGGTAAATGACAAACAAACTTTTAGTCAATGTAATGATATAAGAAGAATAAATTACTCTTAATATTCTGCTTTAAGAAGGTGCAGTTTTATAAATGATATTAGGGGGACTTCATTTTAACTTTTTATAAAGAGCCTTTTTCTTTAAAGCGTTTTATAGGTTAAAAAAAAAACATTTTCAGTTAGTGCTATTAATAGGTTAATAATAGCAACCAAATTCCTTTTAGCAGTGTTTTGTGTGATTTCTGGGGTTCACTGTGAGTCTGTGAGTTCCTGGCATCTTCTGTATTATCCTCCTTCTCTCACTCACTCACCCCCTCCCTTTCTCATACACTCCCCCTACCTCTCTCACTCACTCACTCACTCACTCACTCACTCACTCACTCACTCACTCACTCACTCACTCACCACTTCCCTTTCATACACACTTCCATTCACTCACCCCTTCCCTTTCTCACACACTTCTTCTCCCTTTCACACTCTCCCCCTTCCTTCCAAAGAATACCAGTACCCTTTACATGCTGGCATTTCACTATGCTTGCAGATGTATTGAAGACTGTGCGTGACATCACTTCCAGAACCACTCTGGGCCAGAAGGAAAGAAGGGAAGACAGGTGAGTACTGTGTGCCAGCTTTTTAGCGCACTGCGCATGTCGGTGTTCTGGAACTATTGCACTTTTTTTGGGGGGAGGGGGGGTGGTGGCACACAGAAAGAGCAGGAGGTGACCTTCAGAGGATGACACATCTGCCCAGGACCAGAGGAAGTGGTAAGTAGTATGGGGATGGGACGAGGCCTTTACACTGACGAAACAACTCTAGATATGTATTACACCGAGATTCAGTGTCAGAGTCAGTGGAAAGGTAAAAAATTTAATATATGTAGGTCACATGACTTACATATATTACTGACAAGGTATACAACATTTAAAATAGGATATATTACAAAGTTGGAGGGAGTGGCAAGGGCGACTTTTATAAAAAAATGTTGTATTATCTCGGACAACCCCTTTAATATACATTCTTATTAGGTATCTAAAATGCCATTTAAAGGGAAGTGGGAAAGTAGGCTTTAATATGATTTAATGGTATATCAATAAATAACTTTCTACCTTTTACTTCCTTCTCACTGTCTTGAACAGAGCTGTCTGCAATCTCTACATTGTGGTGATGAGACTACTACAATTTGCTAGAAGTTTAAAGAGAAAGAACACAACAAGTGAGACATGAAAGTGCCACTAAATCAATGTATTCGAGAAACGTAATCGTTTTTTTGTGACTCTAAAGCTTCAAGACTCTAGTAAGCTTCAAGAGGAAATAAAAGCAAAATGCTTATAGTAAAACATGTCACCTCCAATCGTGTGAGGACGCTATATCAAATGAAATCAGCATGACACAAACATAAATCTGGCTGTAGACCAGAGTGCTGGTTTTATGTCTCAGTTTATTTAGCATTCTTTGTTTTGGTTTGCCACATTATTTTTTTCTTAGATGAAAGCACTTTACATGCAAGTTGAATAGAAAAGGTTTGATGTAGAAATTATTAAGCAAGTATAGTAAACATATGTCTCATAGTGAGATGCGCACAAGCTGCCCCTAAGCGATAATACATATTTTTTGGCTTTGCCAATGTATACAAAGTAGATGTACTGGTCCAACTGTGCTAAACATAATGGTAGTTTAGCTGGCAATGCCTTGCTTACATGTTGATATGAACATATCTTGTGTTCAGAATTTCTGTATCCATTGATGTCAAGACAAATATCCCCTTACGAAAATGTAAAACAGATTTATTTGGCCATTTACCCACTTACTGTAGGATATGCTACCACATGCTCTTTTATGTTTTAACATCTTCTGCTTATGTATCATCTGGACTAAACTACCTGAGGAGATTTGTGAAAGGCAAATTAAAGGGAGTCTGTCAGTAGGTAGTTGGTTATAAAACTAATCATGGCACCTTGTATAGGTGATCCTACAGTTTCCAAATATATGTCTGTTATTTAACCGTTTATGAACATATCAGTTTTATTTGTAAGTAAATGAGGGGCAATGCTTTGGGGTGTGTGTTACCTTATGTAACATTTCTGCCTGTTCGGGTCTCTGTGCCACCCTCTGCTCGCGTGCTGCGGCGCAGGAGGCGTGTGCAGTTTGGTTCATGGCTTAAAGTTTTTGGTTGCACTGTGTGAACACGGCTCTAGTGCTGTGATTGTATTTGCACCACACCTGTCTTCTGCCCTTGTTTGTCTCTGCTCCTCTAATGGTTAATTTGGCCTTGCCCTGTGATTGACAGCCTGCCTTCCTGTCAACTCAATGGGCGGGTTCTTCCTCCCTATTTAACCTTGGCTCTCATTCACACCAGTTCTTGCTATTGCCTTGTGCATACTCACTCTGTACTGTCACTATTTTGCTTGCTTTCTTATCCTTGACCTTGGCTTTCCTCACTGACTATTCTTTGGGCATTGAGCTTTTGCCACTTGATACCCCTCTGTCTGTTACTGGAGCAGATTTTGCCCCACTGGCCAGGGGAAAGGTTCAATTTAAGACCACCTTAATTCCATTGCAAGTGGGTTCTACACATTCAGCGGTCATAAGCCTTTTTGTTATGGAGCATCTCTCTGTTGATGTTATTTTGGGGTTCCCCTGGCTGAAGCTCCATAACCCTATTTTGGATTGGGGTAAAAAGGAGTTGGTAAAGTGGGGAGATCAGTGCTCATCCCACTGTATTGCATTGCATTACTTAGATTGTGTTAGTGAGAAGGTCTCAGCTACTAAAAGTTGGGAACGCCCCTCCGGTATTAAAACCCAACAGTATCAAAAACGCCAGGTGAATAAACATTTGCCTGGTCCTCAAACATCTGTGGTTGAAGCAGAACTGAAATACAAGGCAGGGAAAATTCTGAATCCCTCTAGAACCGGTTTGTCTGGTGAGGGTCCGGTGGCCCCTCATAAAAGGGGGGTACTGTAACATTTCTGCCTGTTCGGGTCTCTGTGCCACCCTCTGCTTGTGTGCTGTGGTGCAGGACCCAGGTGTAGTGCTGTGATTGTATTTGCACCACACCCGTCTTCTGCCTTTGTTTGTCTCTGCTCCTCTAATGGTTAATTTGGCCTTGCCCTGTGATTGACAGCCTGCCTTCCTGTCAACTCCATGGGCGGGTTCTTCCTCCCTATTTAACCTTGGCTCTCATTCACACCAGTGCTTGCTATTGCCTTGTGCACACTCGCTCCGTACTGTCACTATTTTGCTTGCTTTCTTATCCTTGACCTTTGTTTTCCTCACTGACTATTCTTTGGACTGTTACTGACCCTTGGCTAGCTGACCTGTCTTTTTTGTTGTCCGTCTCGTCTGCGTTTTGTGTCTCACATATACAGGGAGGGAACGTCTTCATGGTTGCCGCCTATTACATAGGATAGGGCCTGGCAATAGCAAGGGAAAGTTGGGGGCTTCAGCTTAGGGCTCACTGTCTCTTGTGTCCTGTCCCAGGGTTCAAACAGTTACTGGGGAATTGCTGTCCTAGCAATTACCTAACACCTTACCTGGGCTTTGGTTTTAGCAATAGATCCCCAGACAAGGCACTTTCACCCTCATTTGCATATGATTTAAATATTGACCAACATGAAAATGGAGGCATATTTGGGAGCTGTAAAATAACTCTAGAGTACTGCGATAAGGTCTAAAACCTTATCTTTAAGAGAATAATTGAAGGCATATATTTAATATATGCTATTAGTGTTTGATTGGAACCCCTGCCAGTCATCTGAACAAGTTCCACAGTTATTTATGGCCATTTATTATTATTATTATTATTATTATTATTATTATTATTATTTTATTTTTATTTATTTTTTTTTACACATGCGCAGCAACCTGTCTGCATAGGCCATTGTAACTACCATTTAACTTTGTCCCATTCAGGGCAGTAGAACTGATGTGCCAGGCAGAATGACACTCATATAAACCATGAAGGAGCAGAAGCCTGGGAATCAGAACCCCAGTGATCAAACACTGATGGCCTAAGAGACTATATAACATGTTTTAGCAAGTAACGTAAAATTTTTCATTGGAATCCCATAGTAGTTTTCTAGCAATGGAAATGTTGTTATGTAATGAGGCCATATTCATATGTGGTCATAACCTCGTAGGTATTTGCCAAACTCTCTCTTCCCCACCTTGCCTATAGACATTCTTGGTATGACTTTATCTAGGATTCCCTTTGAAATTAGAGACATCAACCGAAAAATAAACTAATTCCTATGACCAATAAATAAATGGCCATATTAGTTAGAGATTTTTTTTTTTTTTTTTTTTGAGAGAGAATGTTGTAATGAGAGCTCCATCATTATGGTGAATGTAGAAAGATATTTCTTAGAAAAAGCCACAGTTACAAGTGTTAGAGAGAATCAGCCTCGGGGTCAGTAAATATAGTCTAAGAGTGCATTGGTATATAATTGGATTAGTTGATGGTATTTTATTCTGACGTCTTCTAAACTTGGTCACAAATTCACTAGTTTAGGGTCAAATTCACATACAAGGTCTTCAACATCTCATTGTCTTTTAGAATGATGGCACGGATGAAGCACAGTTCAACACAGACTACCTCGACGTGTAAATCACATTTTATGATTGACTACAGGTTGACATTAAATTGTCTACTGAATTTCATTGAGATCAGCTTTTATATCTCTGACACCACTGACATTGGATCTCATGGTTAGATCTTGCATTGTTTCTATAGTACGGCCTACTATATAGAATGCACTATTATACCATGTATGCCTGATGCTAATAAGAACACACAATTGTGCATATTATTTTTCATAAATTATGGTTAGCTTTCTTCAGTTCATTCCTCTGCCTTATGTTTTCTTCCTTTGTATATTTCCACTTGGTAGATAATTGGATTTATTTTAATTTTCCATATAAACATTTATTGCTTGCACGGTTCATTAATTTTTTTAATGGTATATTACTTTGGTTATGTATGTTGTACTTCCTTTTCGGAACACAGTGCATTATTTTTTTTCCTTTACACATTCAATAAAATATTGGTCACTGTATCAGTTTCTTTTCTCCCGAAATAATTATGTACAGAGGAGGATTTTGCATGTAAAACAATAATACTCTGTCATAACCTTAAGAGTTCCCATATGTTTCTAGCAATATCGGCTGGCAGTGAAATAAGTTACTAAGCTGTTGACATACAGTATTCTTTTATATTAAACTTATATATATGGGAAAATCTCATGAGAACCTAAAAAGCCAGGAAGCAGACCATGTCAGCAAGTGAAAAGTAGAATACTATCATGCAGACTGGTCTACATGACACAATAGAGACTTCCTGGTTCCACCAGGCATAACAAATACAAAAGAAAAAATGGGAAGGGGCATTGTTGTGCAAGTTCTGTTTTCTCAGGGAAACCATGGGTACATGTAGTGTTTCTTGTCAAGATTTAGTCTGGTAAGGAGCATTAGTAGTGACTAATGCCCTGAGATGATTGAGATAGAGAGCTGTATGTGCCAATGAATAAACAATGATAACAAATATGATGAAGTTATGTTTTTGCGGCCACAAATATAATCACAATTACACATTGATTTCCCATTTTTGAGCCGTTGTCCTCCATTATTCCCACTTTATTCAGACATAGCACACAGCTGCTGGAATGTTAGATTGTGTGAGCTATACTCCTTTGTGTTGTGCAGCTGTGGAGTTCCCAGGTCTACAATAACCAGCAAGGACAATTAGAAAAGTTTATTGTTTTACATATTGCCTATACAATTTTTAACAATTGCCATATTAATTGTTTCATGTTCTATGTGTCGAGGTCAGATTTAGCGAAACAAGTCCCATGGAGGAAAATCGAGGACAGCTGTGTCTTGAGTCATCTTGCTGGAGAAAGTGGACAGTGTTGAATAGAGGAGGCTGTCTCCACCTGCCCTCCATTAGTCACACTCTCGCGGGCAGTTAGCAGATCTCTCGCCATTTGTTCCAAATGTCACAATACCTACATAGGCTCAAGGTGATTGATGCCCGGAATAGGAACCTTAACTACACCTTATAATTTCATTGCCAGGCACTGAATAAGTTATGAGAGAAATGTAATTAACGCGCCATTATTACAGCCACATCTAAGCATCACATATTTAAATGCAAATCCATTAAAAAACACTAACAACTTTTCATCTCTATTTCCCTGATTAAATTTTAAACATGAATATTACATTTAAATTGGAAACAATTTGGCTTCCTGTCTCTAAAAATCTAAGACATGTTCTAATCCTCGTTCTGGAAAATTCATTTTGAAATTCAGTAGAATCACTTATATCTTTATTATATCATTTGCCTTTGTATCTTTAGGGTCAACATATTCTACGATATTGTGCACAAGTTACAGTCACTGACAAAAGTTTCTATCTCTTGTATGGAATTCATTTCACACTAGGGACAATATCAAAGGAGCACAGTGATATAACTGAATTCATACAGGATTATTTTACAATGGAAATGAATACTTGATTTATGTATTGTATACAATGTATGCAACTTTTGATCTTATCCATAACATTTTGACCACAACCTCTTTTCTGACAAGGTGGTGGGTTTAGGTAAAGCTTCAGTCTATACCTCTGTATGCAACCCTTGACCATTATTAAGTAGGCCTCCAGCACACAAGGAAATATGGTCTGGAAAACTGGTTGATCATTATCTGGATTTTCTAGCCTAAATCCAGTATAGAGACCTGGACTCCAGACATCATAGTGATCTATGATGCTAGGAGTCCCTGCTTCCCTGAAGTTCTACTGTCCCATATGTGGCGGGCCTTAACGGGAGACTACCATCATATTTAACTGGCACCACCTTATTACAGAGCACATTAGAGTCATAAACAATATACAATTGTTATGTAATTCACTTATATAGATTTGAAGAAAAACAATGTTGAAGTACGGAAGTAGGTGCATTGGGTGCAGTCCTTCATCCCTGGAACACTGCTCTTGCTGCTGAAGAAGGGTGCGTAATGTCATAGCAGTGGGAGAATAAACTCCTATTGCATGGAGTGGTACAGTCAGAAGATGGCAGGGGTCTGAGTGATAAGAGCAGTACTCCAGGGATCTGAAGGCCCAACCCCAGTGCACCACTTGCCCTATTTGCATAAGACGTCAAAGTTGTTCTTCTCTAAATCTACAAAAGTGATATTATAACAAATGTATGTTGTTTATGATTATAAGGTGCTTTGTAACATAGTGGTGATTGTGTGAATGTTGAATATGCTGGGAGGGATGATAGACTCCCTTTAAAGTGGTAATACTAAATGAATTTCTGCAGAACTCAACAATTATGGTGGGACTAGCCAACTATATAATGTATATGGGAGTTGGAAATGTTAACATGCCTGATCTTTTTATTCTCATGGATGATAAGCCATCACTAGCATTACCCCCATTGACAACACATGCATGCTCAACCAAATATTCATGCATATGGGGAAGAGGGTTAGGAAAGAGTAGTTTTTGGCCCAATAAGCATCTATGGCCATCTTTACACTTTATTTGAGGCAATCCGTAGCAGAACTATGTTTCGGCTCTTAGACAAAGCATGAATTAGCATGAAATAATAGTAGCCTTCCCTTACAAGTGTAGAATGCGTACAGCATGCTTGATTTACACTGCCCCATAGACAGCTTCAAATATAAATGAGTTATCTGTCAAGCTAAAATAACAGCGGTTTTTGGCAGCTGGAGTGAAGTCAAGGAGTGTATTTTGATCATGCAGACCTCATATTCCTTGTATTCCTTTGACTGTACTTCTCTGTGCCAAGCAAAAACCCTTACAAAATAAAGACACAAGAAGGGCATATTCTACAATGTGCACAACCCAAAATATAATTCCTTTGAGTTGTATTCATTACAGAGCGATAATGGCGTATTGTTGTGTCTACAATATACACGGCAAAGGATTCATCTTTAATGAATGATGTCATGTAAGGATCAGGAGGATGTGTGGATGTTATTTATCACTCGCCTGGTAGTACTAGTTTTGCATAATTAGAACTAGAAGATTAATAATATGCGTGTTGCACCAGCCCTCTGGTCAAGATTTAGCTGCGGAAGAATCTGATATAATGACCCACTTTTCATACAGGAAGGGCTTATCAGAAGCAGCGCAGGCACCTTATCATTGATTCCATTCCACATAGTTAAATACATTTTTAGTATGAATTCTGAAAGTGCATAGTAAGGTTTTGCTTTAGTGCTCGAGTTTTCTGCAGCTTCACACTTAGTGCAGATATACTTTGCTTATGGGCTGCTTGTTTATTAAGGTTAAGAGCAATACACGATCAATGAAAATGTTTGTGCTCCTTTGATCAAGAGGGAATTGGACAGAGCAGCGAGTTCCAAACAGGACTGAATAAATACATTATGCAAACACCCTCTTGTCTGAATTTCCCAAATGCATTTGTTGCTGTGGGGAATGCAGAATAGCAGCAAACTGTAAAGCTGCTCCTAGACAGCTGCCAAGCTCTATACCTCCATGCAAGGACTGGACATTTTTAGCTTCAGAGAGAGGTTTACCTTGAAGCCACAAGCTTGTTTGTAGTAGCCTGTCTAATCGTACTGCCGATAAGCTGGCTGATTGTATCTTGTAGGATGTTGCCACACTGTGCTGGTTTGGCGGCACGCTAGGCCATGTCACTGGTTTTGCTGAACATGATAAAACTTTTGATTACTGCCATTCCTTGTTCCCTATTAACCTGCTCTATTCACTGTTTATTGGCCAAAAATGTGCTAAAGATGAACCACATTGCCCCAAAGATGACACGTTTACGCCTGTGACTACAATGGTAAATCTGGGTAAGCAATGGTTCACATCTGCTTTTGTATTCTGTCCGGGGAGAGTCTGCATGGAGACCCCCCGAACGGAATGCCAAACGCATTTGCAAGTGCTGTGCTGTAAAAGCGCACGGACCCCATAGACGAATCCTGCGGACAGGAAAGTAGATGGTGAACTACTTTCTTGTACACAAGATCCCTGCGGAGATCTGCCGGTAAGCACAAGGACCCATTATAGTTTATGCGGTTTGTGTGCTTTTACTGCACCAGCACTTGCACTTGCGTTTGGTATTCCGTTCGGGGGGTCACCATGCGGACTCTCTCCGGATGGAATCCAAACGCATACATAGTGATTAACAGCTTTCTATTTATACACCCTGATACAGGAAAATCTTTTGATGATCTTATGTGTCTCACTGTCCCTCCTGTCAGGTTTTACTTTGCTCTAAATGAATGAAAATTACTGGACGCTGCACACTGGACGGGCATTCAGGGTGTGCCGTCTTCTTCATCCATGCCTCTTCTTCCTCCGATGTCCTCCGGTCCCATCCTCCTCCGGCGCTTGTGAACTGACTGATAAAAAAAAATGGCCTGGGCGCCTGCGCAGTAGCCTTAGCAGAAGCCGCATGCTACTGAGCATGCGCCCAGGCCATTTTTTTTATATCAGTGTTAGTTCACGAGCGCCGGAGGAGGACGGGACCGGAGGACATCAGAGGAAGAGGAGGCGTGGATGAAGAAGAAGACACACCCTGAATGCCCGCCCAGAGTGCACGATGCGTAAGTAAATAACATTCTTTTTTAGGGTTTTATTTTAAAACAGGGGGGCAGTTTAATATAACATTAGCGGTGCCTGAATAGCCTTTTTAAAGGCTATTCACGCATATGTGGAGCTCTATCAGCATGATTTTGCTGATAGAGCCCCTTTAAATTTATGTATACTCACTTATTGGGAAATTGAGTCTTTTATATTGTCCAAAAATCACTGTTTGTTGTCGACACATCCCCTGGGGTTTACAGTCTTGTGCCTTAGACAAACCATAGAACTATATGGAACTAGTTGCTCCACCCCCATGTAAAAAGCAGTGCAAATGAGTGATGATCATCCTGCTATGTTATCAGCAGACACTTGTCCTCCCCTATATCAACCTGAGTGAAAAAGGCCTTTAAGCTTTCAGTCTCCCATAGGCAGCAGGATGTGACCCTACCAATATAACAGATGTTCATTTTTGAAGGCAATGACATCATCACTTTATACTGGCATGAGGGAATTATGGGAATGTCAACTTGAAGACAGCAGTGCAAGTCATAAAAGAGGCTGCTGAAAGTTCAGGAGTGGAAGTACAGATTCCATGCACAACATAATAGTGCAACCGATGTCAGGAGACTCATAGGTCATGCAAAAGTACTAAATCCAGCAGACAAACCTCAGTTGGATCATCATTTTACTCTGGCAGAGTTCCTGCCTTTAACTATCCCGATAGACTATAAAGCAAGTCAATTGGTGCTTGTTAAAATGGCATTTACATGCAGGAATGATCCTAGTTTATAGGGAAGCGTTTATTAATCCTATTATTTGTCCCCATACAATTCCATTTTGTTGGACGCACAAGCGTTGTTTACATGTGTAGATATGCTGCTGGCAAACAATAGGTTTTATGCCCTATTAAATATGTACAGTATTAAACAACTTTTTGCTTCTGTAGTTAAATTAAATTTTATGTTTTTGTAAAGCCCATACAACTGAGCCAAAATGATATATGAAGGCTATTGTATCTGGATTTAGATTGGTTGCAGTATAATTGCTATAGTTTATGAAAGTGAATGATGATTTGAGTATTTAAAAAATTTTTCTCACCTTATACAAAGTCACTAAATCCTGCTTGTAATTGCTGACAGGTATATGTGATTGGTTGTATGGGTAACTGAATATAATCTACATGTCACCCTGGGTAAATTAGACACTGAAGCTGTGAAAATTACAAGTGTTAGTAATTAAAGGGATGAGTTAGAGCCCCGGCTAACATAGACTCCAGATCTGCCTGCACACTCCTGTAATCATTACTACATATGATCTGTTCCTCCTATTTAGATTAAGGATTAAGGAAGTCTTTTGTTAGGCTAGAATTTAAAACTCGGGTTATAAAATGACCGGGCACTTATCTCAATAAACTAACACACTATATTTGCTTTATCTGTCCATTTCTTTCAATGAAATATGAATATAGCACATTTTAGAAAAAAAAAATAAGTCCACTTATCCACATGCTATACAATAACATGTCTGGACATAGTAGGAAAGGTATGCTTGATGGCTGTGCTGCTGTGGTGCAGTGCTTGTAGGGTGTGGTGGCCAAAGGACTTATACAGTCCAGAAAATAGAAAAAGCTGGGCACTCACCGTTGCAAGAGTATAAAAATATTTCAAACCTTTATTTCAAACATCCATGCAAAATACAATACGGGAGGAGGCACGCCAGGGAGAGGAGAGCGACAGCCGTTTCGTGTTGGTAGCACTTTTTCAAGCTCAACATATTTTCATTTAAGATCGGACCACAGCAGACTCCATTGTGGTCTGATCTTAGACTCCACCTCGTCACAGATGAGCCTCCGGCAGAACCAGCGTTGATTGGCCGAATGCTGTACACTGTATGGCATTCGGCCAATCAACGCTGGTCAATGCATTCCTATGAGAAAAAGTCAGCTCCCGCATAACCGCAAGCTGCCAGCTCTCCCGACTAGCAAAGACGAGCCTGCTGCAGAACCAGCATTGATTGGCCGAATGCTATACACTGTATAGCATTCGGCCAATCAACGCTGGTTCTGAATCGAATCTTTACTGCGAATCGGAGTAGTGTTCGATCGAGTCAGAGTATTTCAAATACCATAGTATTTGTTCGAATACCTACTCGATCGAATGCTACTCACTCATCTCTAATACTATGCATGTTGCATCACACCCATTAAATAGCCATGATGCGGCTAGTTAGCTAATGATCAAATGTATACCAAGCTTTTCAAATTTTCTTAGAAGTACTATATTATTGTATAATGTAAATATGCAGTCCTTATCTTTTTTCTAGAATATGGTATATTGTTAATACAGTACTTCTTGTAATATGTTCATATTTTGCTTTTTCAGTATTCCAATAAAATAGTGTTATGGCAAGAGATACTGACCATAGAAGATAAATGCTCATATAGCACCCCAGCGTGCTACTGCTTCAAGTGTTTTTCTTTTTTCCTCTGGGTTGTATTGGAATGTCCCATCCTCTATGTTCTATATACACTATTTTGCAGTTTTTCCCTTGTTATTTTTCTCCCTCTGTGTTCAAACCTTCCCCTTGGTTCAGTCCTGGCCAGTGGGCTGAATTATAGGAAACCTAGGTCTCCAGCGTGACCATTGAGAGTTCAGTAATAGCAGAGATCCACTGCAATTCATACTGGACTGTGCAGAGAACACCAGCACTGAAACTGGATCTCAATAGCCATCCATACAGCCTCTAGGAGGATTGTTACTTGCCCTAGGCTTATCCAGAGACAGTCCTGAGAAGGGAGTTTGGCGGTCTGGACATTTAGATTCCGTGCCAGGAGGAGCAGTAAAGGACACTGACAGTAGGAGTTGACTCGGGCATAAGCAAAGATAACCAGGTCCCTGTCAAGACTCCCTGAACTACTGTCCCAAGTATCCATAGCTGGGAGTGGCATGAGAGGAGTGGTAGTCTGAGGAGAAGTCTGCCATATTGCCTGTATCATTCCTGGGCACCCCCCTGAGGAAAGGACACTGGGGTACTACTACCCCCATTGTTGGACGCTGCTGCTAGTACCTGTCTCCAGTTGCTGAATAAAGCCGTTACTCTGTTAAACTGCAACTACTGGCTACCTTATCTTATCTAAAGCATTAATACAGTCAGAGGTAAAGTTAGCCAGGGGGGGGGGGGGGGGGTTAGGGAAAGGTTGTTTGGGATTATTCCAGATCCACTGAATTTATGGGGGCCCACTCTATGGTAACCACCAATATATACAGAAATTTCAAGTGTATTGGCATGTACAGGAAAGCAGGAAGCTGTTGCCTTCTGCTCTGCCATTGTATAACCTGTAGGCCATTGGCCTGTAGTGGCTTATGGTTTACAGGTACCCTGACAACAACTAAGGCATCAATGATCTGATGTGGGGAGGAGGGGGTGCTGGGACATCAATACTGATGCCTGTATCTCTTCCTGTGCTGGGGCACAGTTGTGTTATGATGACGGTGCCTTGTAGACTGAAAGTCTACAGGGGCTTGCAGCCTACAAGATACAGAAAGTAGAGGCATTGGTGGCAAAACTATGAATCAGGGAATCAAGGTAGTTGATCATTATTCTTACTTTTATTTTTTTTGGGGGGACAATAATGATATAAGAGATCATTGGGGCATTATTAATATAAGGGTGGGTCTTAGGAGGGTGTATTTATGTATTGTACAGTACTAATTTAAGGAGTCTCATTAGAAGGGGGACAGGAGAATTAATAATTTAAGGGGGCATACAGGAGTATTATTAATTAGGGCAAGCACAACATCATTATTAATTTAAAGGGGTGCACAGGAGGTATTATTAATTAAGGAGGCACACGGGGCATTCTTAATTTAAAGATACAGATGGGGTATTAAGTATTTTCAGGGAATTTTTATATTATATATTTTATGGTTAGGGTAGCAGCAGGATGGGGACTATGTGTAGGTGAGGACATGGTAGGCCGGCAGCCTAGAAAAGTGAGGAACAAAAGAGGTCAGTGTGTGTCTTTACAACAACAAGTCTCTAATGGAAGAAGTGGTCATGGCGGCTGGTCCAGATGGAAAAGAGGGGAAATATGAACAATTACAGTCAGAGATGTCACCTGTAAGTCTCTGTATTTTTCCTGTACTGTATTTACTCAAACAGTCTGCAGAACGGTATCTACCAAAATATGATTACTCTCTGGTGAGAATATCGATATAACTGGGTTAGGGCCCACTTAAATATGTTTGCCCTCCTCCATGCTGAATCCCTAGCTGAATACAGTATTACTGACATACAGAAGGCTGCAGAGCATTGTCTGCTGTTTATTAATAACATTCTCCTCTTGACATAGACACATGAAGTAAAATGTTTTATCTGCAGATACTTTTCATGAACTTGATTTATAAGCCATGCACCTGACACTGCAGCGGAGATTGATGAGCAGTATATTGTAATATCCTTATTGGCTAGAAAACAACTTCCTTTAATTCCAGTAAAAAGACAACTCATAAAATAACAGCAGACTTTAAATCCACCCTTAATCTACCTTTTGATATGTGATGAAAAGGTCAAGAGCCTGTGGTGGCAGAAACAATATTGGAATTGATTTTATATTATATACCTTTTCTTCTGTTCTCAATAACAGTTTTTTTTTCTAGAGGAAAGGCCGGCTACATGATCAGGTGTTATTTGTTATTCCTTACAGTCGTAAGGAACTTCTGACCTGTCATAAACATATCAATGAAAGTCCATGAGCCGACATTACCACCAAACAGTAAAGAAGGGAAAACCCCATTGTTCTTATAAGTTTGGTTTCTTCTGCTTTGTCGGTTCTGTTATAAAAATACTTTAATGTTCACATTAGGCAGGGGCCACAATGACTTTCCTATATTATCATACAATAGTGTTTTATTTTTTCAAATAATACATTTATTAAAGTGCTTATATTGTGGGTGTATAGCGGCGGTCCTGCCGACGGTCAGCCTACCATACCGTTTAGAACAAACAAAAGTAGTTTTTTATACTACAACTGGGTGTGAAGAGTGTTTTAGACCCCTGATGAGTCTGCAACGAAACGCGTAGGGTCTATTTAATTAGAGTGAGTCAGACACACGACCGTACTTAGGCAGGGATCTGGCCATCAGTACCTCCCCTCTCTGTTGGTGTGGCATTAGGCCAGTATCCTCGGAGGGGTGGAAGAAGCTGTCTGGTGAGCCGTTATACGGATCCTGCTTAGTGTGTAAGTGTTACACTGACCACTTTTTCTGGTAATATACAGGGAGATAGCTGTAGGGGTGATACAAGCAATACCCTATAGGAGTTCCTCCCATGTACATAGTCACTCACTGAGGTGTGTATTGGACCAATGGTGGGCCACGCTTTTTTAGAAAGTTTTTCTTTCTGTTTTTGGGTGTTTTTAATAACAAAAATAAAAGTGAAGTTTTAACGTATACTTCTTAGGGGGACGGTCTATCCCCCTTCAGTGATATATATGCTTATATTGTGCAATAATGGGAATTAAAGAGACAAAAACCCTCACAGGAATCTAGAATACCAGATCCAGTATTAGCTCAGAGCTTCATGGGTATTAGCTGGAAAGATCCCAGTTGTACACATTAGGCCTTCAAGTTGCAGGGATGAACGGCGCACCCAGCCAATGGACCTGGAGCAGCAGCAGAATAAATGCACAGCAGCATGAAGAATCAGGAACTGGACAATGTGAACCAGAGGAAGGACAGCAACTGAGTATGCTAGGAGACACGGTACATCGGTGAGCACAAAAATTGCAACTATACAATCAGTGGCATAACTACCAGGGAAGCAGCGGAGGCAGCTGCCACAGGGCCCGGCACATTAGCGGGTCTGGCGACAGCCGCTACTGCTGCATTTTTTAAAAAAAATAGGCCGTTACTGTCTGGAGTTACTCCAGCTGGTAACAGGCCCTACTTACTTACCAATCCTGGCAGGGGCCGGGATCGGTAAGTGACACCGCGGGCCCTGCAAACATCATTATTATACTCAAGGGTCTTTTCAGACCCCTGAGTATAATGATCAGAGGCCCGGGAGAGGTAAGCAAACATAACGAACGGTGTTACTTACCTCTCCACGCTCCGCAAAGGCTTCGGGTGATGGGGTCTCAGACGGGTGATGGGGTCACTATGGGGCATAATACTGAGTGATGGGGCCACTATGGGGTATAACACTGGGTGATGGGGCCATTATGGGGCAAAATACTGAGTGAAGGAAACACTATGGGGTATAATGCCGTGTGAGGGGCAACTATGGGTCATAATACTGTGTGAAGGGGCCACTATGGGGTATAATAGTGCGTGCAGGAATGGTTCGCCACAGGGCCCCGCCATTCCTAGTTACGCCACTGTATAATATGGAATTAGAGTGTCATTATGCCCATCAGTAGTCAAGCCCAGGTCATAAGCAACCGAAGCAGTATGTTTATATGAGGGGTCTCCTTTTTAGAACAGGAAGATAACTAGAGGGTTGAATCAACTTCTTGCCTGTACAAACTCTCTATCTGTACTTCTGGACTGTAACTGAATATTAAGGGACAGCAGGCATGGTGGGAACAAAGAGATGAGATGTAAAGTTCTGCATTTTCGCAACATGGGACTTCAGCCTTAACAAATTTTGGATCCTTTTTGTGAAATCCTGGATTCTTTCAGTTCTTCTCTTGCCTCTACAGTGAGAGCTGTTCCTGCTTCTAACTCAGTAACTGTGTATGGAGTACGGGCTGTGTAAAATGTAGAGAAAAGCATAGTGTAGTGGAGGGTCACTTCAAAGATTGCAGTGCTATCTATGCGGTTTCCAGAGATTTCACTGGTTATAAGACAGTCGGGGTTGGGATATTTATAACATATACAAAGTATGCAGCTGCATATAAATATCCTAATCCAGACTATGTATTCAACCCATGGTATCTCTGGAAACAATATAGATAGTACTGCATAGATAGTGTCATATGAATAAAAAGAATCTCCTCTTTAATATGACATCAAAAGCAAGTATGTTTTACAATGCCGGAGATATAATTGTTTGAAATGACCCTACCTTCATTTTCTGCACATTTAATATTCCAAAACTCCAAGCTGAGTGAGAGACAGGAACAATTCTCAATACAGAAGCAAGAGAAAAAGTGAAAAAAAAAAAAATCAGGATTTCACAGAAAGGATACAAAATTTTTAATAAAGTGTATTCCAAAATTTATTACCAACACAAATGCTGCCAGAAAATCAATTGTTGTCGGAAATCTTTAAAAGGCCTGGCCTACAGGTGTACATTCACAGTTGGTCAATATCAGAAGAGCCTGTCAATGTAATTGGTATGGAGGTAGAACGATTGTATGTTTCCCTGAAAGATAGGGCATTGCCAGAGGCAATGCCAGGGGTACAGTAAGATAACAGTTTTTGTATAGTTTAAATCTATCTTTACTCAATGATTTCAGCTTGAAGTTAAAGCCCGTGGGGTGTCCGCGCGGGTTTTGGCACAAAGAGAGACGCGGCGAGCCGACAAATGAATGAGTTGACATAGGAGGGTGCTGCCGCCAGGCGGAAGGCGCGGTTCAGCGCGCCGCGGCTTCTGCCTGAAGAAAGGACATGTTGCTTCTTTTCTCCGCTAGCAGCAGCCCGCCGCTAGTGGAAAAAAGAAGCCCGGCGGTCTGCATAGACCACCATTGTAAAGGGGCGGATTTTGAAGCGAAATCCGCTGTCAAAATCCGCCCCTTTGTTCACGTGTGAACGAGCCCTAAAAGTGCTGCAGGAAAAAACACGGTGGCAGCACATCACAGTTCTTCCTGCATCACTTTATATATTCTTTTTATAAATTCTTTATTTATAAGCAAAAAAAGCAAACAAAGATAAAAACCATATAAAGCCAATCTCCAAACAAACAGGAGATTTTAAACCACATTAAGAAGGGTCAATAACAAACAAAAGCACAATGTGTGAGGCACTCGCAGTAAAAGACATGATGAGAGGTAAATGTAGAAGCAGAAGAGTGAAAATATAGCCAAAAAAAGGGATCCTGTCTATGTTGTAATGTATGGTAACTCGCCGCCGAGGGCAGACACCCTGAGAGGGAGCCTATTCAAAATCTATATAGTGACATGCCGCTGTCACCACTGGAGCGGGCCTATGCCATATGAGATAGTAACGTACCTCTGGTCGTGGTGACTACTAGTGGGAGATTAACAAAGCGCAAGCCACAGGCATCACTAGAGGGAGGCTATTCTATAGAATATAGTAAGACCAGTGGGAGTTAATTCCATGATATAAAACAACATATCCTTCCCGTATCACTTTAGACAGAAAGTTCACAGAGGTTTCCTCTGTGGACTTTCTGTTTCAATTCTATATATGGGGAAACCGCTGCAGTTTCCGTAAGTATAATTGACATGCTGCAACATATAATTGCCACATGTCCGAACAGTGGTTTTTACCGAAAAGTGGATTTACTCTGACTATAAAAAGCTGCGTTTTTTTCTATGGTGGAAACGCTGCGGGCAAATAGCAGCATTTACGCCATGTGGAGTCTCAGCCTGAAAGTGAGATTGTTCATAAGTTCAGGCAGTTGATATGTTATAAAGTATTAGGTCTTGTGGGCGCTTACACTCTTGATCATTTCATTTTAATTTGAATAAAAGTTACTTTTACTCTTAAAGAAAAATACGAATTGTATTATATGGCTTGGAAAATAGTATTTCTATAAATGTCATTATAATTTTCCCCCTTGAGGCGTTTCTGTTTTTTTTCATATTTAAGGGCACCGGGGACCTCATTGTGACTCTCACAGTTCACTGCGATTTCAATAAAATAGTGTTAGTATTAACCGTTGCTATTATGTTTCTGCCATGTGTTAGCCAATGCCTTGCTCCATGTTTTTCAGCCTTAAATTTACAACCTTCCTGTTCTCCTTATGGCAAAAGTAAGGGGAAAAAATTTAATTAGAAAACAGATGTTTATAACAGAGCTCGGCCCAGCTAGTCATTTTACACCCGTTTTCAATATACATAGTTTACATAGCTGGATAGTGTTCTGCCTAATTGATCTGATTGCTATAGGAAGATACCAGAGCTGGGAGTAAATGTTACTTGTATTACCACAGTATGTTTAAGACTTTGTATGGCTCTTTCATTACAGGTACACATCTACTGCACAGTGATACCATTGAGAACCTGAGGACTACACAAGATTAGAGAGAGCGGGATCTCTAACTTAAATAATGCTGGTTTATGGGTTTATTTTCTATATAAATCATAGGAACATGTATTGTGATTTCATTACCCCTCTATTTGTACAGCTGTTAATCACATCTTGTGAAGTGGGAAATGTTTAGCTTTTGCTGTATATAATTAGACAACTCAAGAGCCGCATCGAAAGCCCATCTCCCAACCATAGTCGCTGAACTGACTCAAATGCCCTCTGGTAATTTAGCCCACTCGCATATCAAAATAAATGTAAAACAAATCAGTTATTATAGAATTTAGCCTGCCAAATATTACTTAGGGTGCATTCATACTGCCCTGCATTGTACTACATATTCTTGTTAGCATTTACTAAGCATGTATTACCTTCTCCTACCCCTTCCCTTCAGCCATCTCTTTTCACTGTTCCCTGGTGGAATTTGATGGTCTTATAAAAAATTTTTTAACCATAATAACTATGTAACAACATACGGATTTATGATTTGAAATCATTAGACTTAGGCTACATTCACATGGCAATGATTAATGGCGGCATCCGTTATTTTAACTTTAAGTTCAATATCAGTTAACATTGTAAATATTCACATGACCGACCATTTAAATGACTATCATGTCCTATTTTTGTCCATTTTCACAGATCCCTCCATACACTGAAATGTATGGAGGATGCGTGAAAAGAGGTGCCCTTGAGTGCACTAAAAAAAATGGACATGTTGCACCTTGGCCGTTTAAAACCTTGGTTGTGAATCTGTTGCATTTATGGTGAAGTTATACTCATGGCTTTCTATTAATATATCCAATGTATTTAGCCATACAGCCCAATACTGACCAATTGATCCGGTGTGAAATATGCTTAGGGTCCAGTTTTGACAAACATATAGAAACTGTGAAGCCACAGAACACAACATTATTGATATTACTTAGCTTCCATGAGGAAGAGTCTACCAGCACCAAAATTACTTCTGAACCACTTATATGTTGGTAGAAATCACACTTTTTTTTGTCAAAGTCCATTCTTGCTAAGGAGAATATCAGCATTTTATCTGTATGTGAATGTGCAGTTCTATGCACTCGGAGCAGTCAATGTGTCTACTGAAGCATTTAGATTTGCTTGTGCTCACCATCCAGTCCTTGTCCCATTTCAGTGGTCTTTGCAGGGCAAGGTTTTAAAAAAACCATTACAAAACTATTTTTATGATGGAAATTCAACAGGGTCATTCTTTATTGACATACCCTTAAAAAAAATTTTCTCCTGCATTGATTCTACAATATGCTAATAAGTGATTTATTGCTTATTCATAAAAATGCTCACATCATGGAATATACTAGGATCACATCTTGACCCCATTGACATAGGTTCATGTCCTGTAAGCAGCGCGTTCCAGCAACTGATGTAGCGCATTGTTTATCAGACACTACTTAGTACACCATTTACTCTTATTACAGTTGTATCAAGGATATTTTCCGTAATTGAACAAGCATAAAAATGGCACAAACTATTTGCGTGACTGCTTGCAGCTGCAAAACCTTGTATGTTGCCAAGACCGTAAGCGGAACCAAATGTCCAAGCAGGCTACAGAGAAAGATCTCTAATTATCTCACATTCATCCACTGACCTGGATTGTAAGTGGATCATCTCAAGGTTCACTGGTTTGACCATTTGCTGGGCTATCTGTTGTAGTTGTAAAAATCGGTTTATATTGTAAGTATGATCTTTCTAACACGACACAGAAAGAATATAAAATAGCTGTTATCTGGAGATCAAAGAGCCCTCTAAAACGTGTGTCCTTTAAATGTTTGCAGATGGAATATAACTCACATCATTTCTGGATGGCCATTTTTCCATTTTTTATTTGGTTGTTTTTGTTCCTCTATAACCAGGAGTAGTACAGTCTTAGCACAATTGTGTCACAGTAGATAAAGAGGACCTTTCATGTCCTCGGGCACTGAATTCACTGTTGGCTTTCCCGTTATGTGCCCCGGGACTGGAGATATCAGTGCTGTTATAATGGCACCAATGTCTGCCCACTGTCAAAAGAGCACTCCTGACAGTCTAACTGGGCTGTGAGGATGCCCCTTCACCCCAGACGGTACTCATCCATAGCCCTGTACTGTCAGAGGGGGCATTCCTTACCACTCAGTGATGATGCTACACTGTGAGGAACGCCCCCTCTCCAACTGTACTGTACTATCAGGAGGGGCGTTCCTCACAGCCAAGTTAGCCCTTCTAACAGTGGGCAGAAAGCAGTAATGGTAGCAATATCTCCAGCCCGGAGGGCACATAACGGGAAAGCCGACGGTGTGTTGAATTCAGCGCAATGTCGGCTTTCTAGCAGAATATAAAACTGCATGTGCTTGAGGACATGAAAGGTCCTCATTAACCAAAGAAGGACAATAGGTGTAAATAATAAATTGGAATGTATGACATATTAGAGATGATATCCTATTAATATTATAAAGGTGAAAGTTTGAAAGTTTGGATGTTTGTGGGTTTGTGTGTTTGGATGTTTGGATGTTCGGATGTTTGTTCCTCAATCACGCAAAACCCGCTCCACCGATTTGGCTGAAATTTTCCACAAACATAGTTACTACACTGGATTGCGCAATAGGCTATTTTTCGTCACAATAGCACACATACGTTTTTCCCAGGACCTCCACAAAACCCCAACTCACACCACCATCTCTGCAATCTCACACACTTTGGACCATAGCAAGCCACAAAATTCATATTACCCTCTACAGCAGAGGTCAGCAACCCTTGGCACACGTGCCAAGAGTGGCACTCCTGCCATATTTCACTGGCACGCCAGCAGCACAGGACCTGCAAGAGTTAAATGAAGTCTGAGTCTTCAGTGCTGTGCTAGAGCTGAGGCATAAGGACAGTCCCCTTTGAGAGGGGTGCAGGAAACCCAGGGGGTGGAGCTTAATCGCTCAGGTCTCTGCCTGCTATAGTGGTCTGCATCCTGCAAACATTCCACGAGGAGGAGAGGAAGCTGCTAGCAAAGTGAAACTGAAAAACACACAGGTACATAGGATTACTGTTCTCATTAATGTCAGGCATTTGGGGTTATTAGTTTAGTCTTAGTAACTCCATGTGCCTCACATTAATAGGAATAAACCCCATCATGTCCCTCATATTCACCCCTGTGTGCCTCACATCGATAGGAATAAACCCCATCATGTGCCTCGTATTAACCCCTGTGTGCCTCATATAAAGGTTACTACTATGTGAGACATATGGAGGTACTAATAAAAGACCTCAATAATGAAGATACTTAATTATTACCTCCAAGTCTCTCACATATCAGTAACTCTTACACAGGGGTTAACACCGTATAGCAGCTGAACTACAAATTACATTCAACACAAAAGTCTCACGTATTCTCAGAATTATAGCAAAAACAAGATACAAAGTTACATTTCATATCCCATCCCTTATACACAGTACGAAAACCTTACCCACGCCTGTATATACCCACTGCTACAATCACCGCAGACGAAGTCGCGGGTACCAGCTAGTAAAATATATAACGCGTTCATATGTCTTTATGCCCCAACAGATGGTAATCCATAGATTTCATTTAATATAATATGAGAAATACACAATATTAGTTCTTGATCTAAGAAACTTGATTTTCAGATAGTAAAATGTAATTATACAAAAATTTTAAAAATATTGGACCTATGACTCCTCTGAAGTGGCTGTAACTGTTATGTGGACCCATATGCAGAGCATTTGGTAGCAGTCCCACGTGTAGCCCCTACAGCACATGTAATCGGCACTACACCCACCTCATGCTCTTGTAGCACGATTTTACCAGTAATGACAATTTTTTCCACTTTGCCAATTTGCCATTAAATATCATGGCACATTTCCTTTTCCAGAAACACCCATCACAGATCAGAAGAGGGCAAAGTGCACATATTTACAGGATATTCCATACACTAGACTTTGCAGCATGCCATACATGCCACTGAGGTGCACTCCTGTGGTGCTCCACCCTGTCACATGCTCCATATTTTCTTGCTTCTGCATAATCACATTAGTCATGGTCAGATTGGCCAGTAAAAGTGAATCCTCAGGTGATCCAACAAAAAACATTACTATTTCAAGCCAGTGGATATCAAACAAACCAAAAAGACATACTCAGTTACTCACCTATTCTAGTCACTCTGTTGTCCTGGTTTAGTCTGTTATTGACTTTGTTTACTGATAGGCATTTTTTGATGCCTATCAGTAAACTTCAGTTAGCCTGTGTTCCCTTCTGTGGACAGAATACTGTGACCTGCTTTGCTATTCCACTATATAAGAAAGGCTGTAACCAGAATATTTCTTTTTACATTAGAACAATAGAGAGACACTTCTCATGTGGTGTCTTGAAAGGTTTGTTCAGAATTAGGGCAAGCTTAGGGGCACTCAGGTAGATGTAAAACAAACAGAAAAAAGATATACTCACCTACCCCTGAAACTCTGTTGTCCAGTCCTGGTTCCCTTTTCCTCCTGTTCAGGGCTTGTCATGCTTGGGAATGGAGATGATCACATCACCACCTCAACAGTGACTAGAGAGGGACAATTCATGTACATACATCACTGGTTCCTTTCCAGCAACTTTAAAAAGTTTACTGTGAATGATTGACTTCAAATTGATTGTAAACAACACCTCTAAGATTATTGCTGAAGTCTTTCCACCTTGGCATTGCATTAACACACACCTGAATGCTCCAGACCAACAAACTGCCAAAACTTCTGCTATTATGTAAGTGGCCACACTTTTTGATAGACAATGAATCAAGGACTATTACTTCTCCTCTTAACTCTATGGAAGCAGTAAAATGTGTACTTAATTTCTCATAAATTGCTTCTGCATTTTGGCCTAGTTTTTGCTAAATAAATAATGAGATGGTTGAATGTGTTGTGTGTTGTTATTCATCTGAGCTTGTATTTACCTAATTTTAAGAACTTCTAAGAACCAGATTTTTTTTTATTATATCCTGATACTTAAAACCATAGTATTTAAAGAGGTTGAACTTTGTTTTCCTCATGACTGTAATTATACATTTATTTCTTAATAAAATCGCAAAGTACATGAAATCATCTAACTCTGTCTTCTAAGCGTGGGCTTTGTTTTCTGTTTTTATGTTTTGCATTTGTGCATACAGTATATAAGGCTACGATTTTCTCCCAGAAAAAAACATTCATATATTGCATAGCTCTAGTGCTATATTTATCATGTACCAATTTTTGAAAGAAAAATTAAAGTGGCTTCTCTCTCGGCTACTTTTAAGTGCTGCAGTCTTATTGTCCGCAAAGCGAAAGAATGAGTTAAATGGCAAACATGATCAGAGAGAATGTAACTCATACACAAAGGCAGTGCGGCAATCCATCATTATCTGTCATTAGACAGAACTGCAGAAGTTTCAAATTATAGAACCTAGCAAGTGGAAATCAATTACCGCACATATGTGCTCCTCCAGCGCTATAGTGTACATGAGCGCAGCTCACTCAATGTAATGTTAACTCAATAGGAGACTAGGATGCTTTAAAATGAAAAAACAAAATGTAAGAGGCTTGCCGTGTATGGAAATTGATGGGGATTAGTTCGTACAAAACACGACTCTACGCGACTATGGTAGAAGGAGGGCTTGAGAACGCTGAACATTTGTCTGGGAAAGAACACTGGTGTCTGGAAGGAAATTACCAGGGAAATTACCAGGCCGCAGGAAGGACATGGAGAGGCTGGGCCTGGAGCTTGCATTGTGTCTGCAATAGTAAACTAACATTGTCTTTTGTTTTACTGGTGCTTTAATTTTCTATCTTGTGTGGGAGCAGGAACTTGTTTTTTAACTTATCTCAGGCTAAGTCATTTTTGCAATTTCACACATACTTCTGCAAAATAAAGTATATGAGTAAGGGTGACGACAGCTCTCCGGTGACGTGCTGTCATCAATTGTGGCACCATGCTTGATCTCAATTGTGAATAAATAGGCTTTAATAATTTGATTACAATCTCTGAACTCCAGAATTCTGGCATCTAAAACTTGTTAGGCTGCGTTCATTGGATTTATCAAAAGCAACAAAATTTGTTGCAGTCTCACTCCAGTTAGGAGGGTGGTATAGACAGTGGAGTAACATCTCTGGACGGACGTGTTGGATTTAAAGGGAGCTGGTCGCCATTAAAATGCAGTGCAATCTGCAGGCAATATTGTATAGCGCAGGAGGTGCTGAGCAGATTGAAATAAAGATTTGTGGGAAGCGTTTCAGTGTAATTCTCTTTCCTTTTTCTATGCTCAGATATATTCATCTAAGTCATGGTTCGGTCCTATCAGTGCTCCACATATGACTATGCATATGGACATAGCTGTCAGTCCCCTCTCCTGTCTAAATGACCCTATCTAACTATAGAAAGAGCAGAATGAGATAAATGAGTAATTGGCAAGTTTTACTAAAACAGTCCACATAAAACTATATTGCAATCTTCTCAGCTCTTCCTGCTCTATAACATGCAGCCTGTAGATTACATTGTTGTTAGTGCAGTCTGCGCTGTCTACCATTTCAGTACAGCTCCTAATCTGGAATGTATTGTAGACATGAGCTTGGAGTAATTCTCTGTATATTAGGTTTCTTTTAAAGGTGCTCCAAATGAATCAAACAAGAAGTGAAATGTAATAAATTTGGAGTAAATTATTGCTAAGCAATATCTCCAGCAAATTTGACTTTACATATTCCCATGGTAAAGCTCCAGCAAAGTGGTTTCTTTGTGTACTAGAGGAGCATACTGGACAAACTGGATAGGGAAGGGGGGAGTCCTATGTGCCCTGACAAACTTTAAAGGTACTCTATCATTCAAAATATGCGTCTTTAAATAAACCCATGTTGGAATAGCCTTTAGAAAGGCTATTCTAGCCCTACCTTTTCTGTTCTTCTGCTTGCATGTCATTTTTGAATTATATAGTTTTTAGCTATTATGCTAATGAAGCTAAGGGAGCACAGGGGGTGTTTCCCCTGTGCTCTGAGCACAGCTGCGTCATACCCTCCGTGACCTTCATTCCACCTCATAGACCTTTCCTGCATGTCCCCTTCTATGTAGATCAGTTGACTTAAACCTCCTCTTCGCTGCATCAGTAGCAGCAACTCTCCTCAGTGAAACTGAAATCCCGCAAATCACTCAGTCCTAACCCAAAGTGGTCATGTCGGGCCAAGCCAATGGCAAATGTGCAGGATTTGGATCTCGCTGAAGAGAGTTGCTCCTACTCTGCTCTTATCTGCACTTCACACAGTTACCTCCAAGACTTTTCCTGTACATTCCCCATACCCTAGAACTTGTTGCCACAAAACATAAGATTGTCCTCCACAATCAGCAGCTTCAAGAACGCCCTGAAGACTCACCTCTTCAGGAAGGCCGACTGTCTTCTATAACTCTGCTGGAAACCACATTGCCATCAAAACTTCTCCTACCCTCATCTTGTGTCTCTATACCCCATCCCTCATGGATTGTAAGCCTTTGTGGACAGGGTCCTCTATCCCATTGCACCAGTTGGTCACTGTTAGTATTGTACTTGTTGTGTGTATTGTACGTAATCCCTCAAATGCACATAAGCATAGAATTAATGCTCTGTAAGTAATAATAATAATTTTGTAACAACACAGCTTTTCATGACATGTGGCCTCAGGCTTTAGGGAGCTTCCAGGATTATAACATTGATAAACCAGTAGAGTTCTATTGATACTTTGAGCATGACAGGAATCTGACCAACCAATCCAATCAGATATTGGTGACCTATGCTAATAATAAGTTATCAGTATTAACCTACTGGAAAACACCTTTAGGCTTAGGCCCAACATTTCGGGCTGCAGCAAAAAAGCACTGTGGGAAAAATCAAGGTGGCAACGCATCACGGTTTTTCCCTCAGTGCTTTTCTCAAGAATTCAATTATATCTATAGGGAAACCACCAGCGTTTTCGTAGGTATAATTGACATGGTTTTGGAAATCCCAGCTTGTCTGTTGCATGGATCTTTCTGCAATATTTTTTTGCTAGAATCCTATCCACTTTGCAGGGACTATAAAACGGTGCGTTATTTTCCACAGTGTTTACGCCCTTCCTTAAATAACCACTAGAGATGAGTGAATAGTATTTGAAACTTTAGTTTTGAATACCTCGCTCCCATAGGAATGAATGTAAGCGACCGAACATCAAGGGGTTAAGCGCCAGCCATGTGCCGGCCGCCTCCATTCATTCCTATGGAGCGAGGTATTTTAAACTTGAGTTTCTAATACTATTCGCTCATCTCTAATAACCACTGTATTCTAGGGCTGAAGCACAGATAATAGAGGTGATCACCCCCCCCTTTACCGGTATATGTATGTATCATATATCACCAGGATCTCCCTTTAATGAGTGGGACACACCAGGACAGCAGAGTGCGTGTAGTATACAGGAGGGCATTAGGGAATTATATGTTCACCAGCAACCTCCTAGTGTATGTGTATGTATGGTTGCCTTCTGCATTGAAATGGTTCTTTTACTTGACCCTGTTTCTCAGTACCTTATTTCCTAGTTATAAATCTAGCTGTCAATTCCCATTCTTTGCACTTAAGTAAATACTATGTTAATGGAGTATATTATGCCAAAAATGATATCTTTCACCCAGGTTTGGTAAACAGCATGAGGAGAACTATAGCGCGCTGAATTACTTCTGGACCGTACTGCGAGTGACACACTTAGATATGCTTGCCCAGGAGCTAAGATTCCCTGGAAGTTCTTTAATCATGTTGGCAAGTACAGAGTATCACATGAGGTGGCATGAGATTTTGTATATATCGCCATCATGGAAATAGCTTTACAGATGGTCAGCACAAAAAAATATAAACATCTGCTAATTCCTGGTGGTTTGGTAAATGTGTTCTTCATGTATATTAGAAAAGACTACTAATCCATATTGTACTTACTGGCAACTTTACAACTTGGATTCCTGTGCAAGAGGATAATTAAGAGGATCAATTAAAACCTCCCTTACTCACTTCTCCAGGTTGTGAATCAAACAGTAAAACAGCAGGGTGACCAGCAAAAATAGGACTCTGGAAATACTGCACAAGTGCGAAGAAGGTCAGAGAGGTGCACGCTCTGTAATTCAATCAGAGGTAGCTTGCTGAGTTGCAGGGACATTGGGCATTGTTCCAGCACTAACTGTACTTCACTTTATAACTAGTGTCAAACACTCATTCTGTTGTATAGGAACAGCCATAGGAGTTAGAGGAGAAAGCAGAAGAAATAAGTGACTCGAAGTAGACAGAAGGCTGCAACTCCCATAGAATGCAACTCTTCCAGAAAGGATCTTGAAAATCATACACATATAATGCTTTACATTATTATTTTATGTGCCCAATAGATTAAGATTGGGAGGATTTTGGCACCTAGAGTGACGCAGGAAGCCGCATCACTCTCGGGTCAAAACCCGCCTGCCAAGACCGTCGCGGTCGCGGATTCCCCCTCCAGAGTCGGCTCAAATGAATGGGCTGGCTCCGGAGGTTGCTGCCGCTGAAGAAAGGGCAGCTCGCTTCTTTTTTCCATTAGTCTGAAAATTATCTGAAAATGGACGTGTTCTGTCTGAGAATATTGACGACAGGTGGCACATGCCTTTTGGAGCCTTATATTATCTGTCATGAACTTTTCGTGTTTGCACCCAACAAGCCCTGGAAAAAGCAAACATGAGATTATGCACAGATGTCTTCCTTTGGTCTCCATTTGTCCAGATCTATCTTTTGTTTCTGGGCAGGAAATCTTTGTGTATGTAAAGGGTTTATCCAAGATCTGAAAAAAATTAAATTAAACTAGCAGCAAATGTTATAAAATTAAGAAAAAAAATCACTGTTTGCCTCTACTATTCTCCGCTAATCCCCAACAGAGCGGTCCCCAGCTCATGATCTCTACAGTCAATAGTGTCCTATTACTGTCATCACCATATCCATGTAGCCAACAGCACAGCCCATGACTAGTGAGAACCCCGACTGGTCATTTATAAGCAAAGACTTGGGAGATCACCATAGCATTTGCACATGTGTGGTAAAGAATAAAGAGTATAGCTTTTTTTATATCGCACATCCTACGGGTTTTATTTTTTCCGAAGTCAGACAACCCTTCTAAAAAGAACAACTGCGCCAACAGGAAAATTTTACTGTTCAATTTTTTTTTCTTTTTTTTAGTTCTTGTGGATTTATCACTTTCCACTGGAAAGTAAATAGTGTGTACATGAAGAGATTGTATTTGGTTCTGTATTATTCTATGTGCAAATGGAATTTCACATTCCCTGCTGATGATAGACCCTGTAATATCCAAGTTTCATGTGCACATAGTGGTATGATACTGTGAACCGCAACTGCAATAAAAAAGACCATATTTGCAGAAAATCTTTCTCCCAGGTTACAGAACGCATCATATTTCTGAAGACTTACCTGAGCTTTAATGTAATTGCACACTATAATGCACAGCATATGCATTGCAGTGCTATCTCTGGGCATATCTGCTAATGAAAATCTGCTACTTTCTGCTTTCAGCTCTTTGCATACAGTAGCCATTCTGCACATTAGCATGCTCATCCAAATAATGAAGATTTATTAAGGGAAGATTTCTGGAGAAGATTAGGCTAATCCTATGTACACCTGGCAGTTAAATCACCCCAAAGAAATGCAGACTATGTGCAGGAAATGTGGAGAACTGTCCACAAAAGATCTTGCATCATATTTTACTCCTCAAAACACTTGTGTTTTTTAATACTCTGAGGAGTAGAAAGTAACTCACATATGAAACCAGTTACTAGGGATGAACATGTATGTGAAGATTTCTTTTACTAAGCAAGATTAGAAGCAGTCAGCTTGATCTTACTTTGGAGAGAAAAATGAAGGTCTTGGGGTGATGGAAAAAGATCATTTCTAATATACTGTTTTGTGATCAAGCTAGGTATAAAGGTAGGACAGATTTTATTAAAGCTGACCATAAGCAGGTGAACGTGGGGAGAGAGAAATGCGTTACTTACTGGCAGATCCCTTGGATCTCAGTTTATTGCCCACAGGAATTAAGAATTGGCTGATTTTATGATTCCTCTTTTTATTTTTTACAACTGGCATTACGGAATACTCAGTAGATCCCCATACACAGGTTCTGCTGGTTTCTTAAGTGTATGACCAGTGTTACACACTTTGCGGCAGGTTTATTGAGACTGGCATTTCATGTGCCAGTCTCAATAAAGGGCACAAGGCATGCTTTTTGTGTCAACATTTGAGCACCAGAATGGAAACCTACACCGAGTGGCGAGATCTATAATAAATATGTCAGACTAAGGCTTCCCTGCTGAAAGTGGCAAACAAGGTGCAGGACAGTGAATATGGTGCACGTTTTGGGCAAGAAAGGGCCTTCCACCATATGTGTATTACAGTATCACCCATCTACACTGGAGGTGTTGATCAATGTTCCTTTTTGTCTTGTCATGTCGTGGTGGTGCCAAATAGTGAATGCTGTGGTCGCCAGTGCTTTATAAAGCAACTAACTGGCTTTTCCTCATTACTGACTACACAGTATTGCAGATTATGCAAAAAAAAAAAGTAATAAACAGGATAAAAGGTCATTAATTAGTGCAGATATACCATTAGTTCAACCTCTGTAGGTGCACAGGGTCCCATTAGGTCAGGAGGCCCTATAACCTTAACAGCAATTTTTTACTGTCCAGTGCCATAAATACTGGGGTAGCAGGGTAGCAGCTGTAACGGTTGCTGAGGTTGATGCTTTTTTTTTTTTTTTAATAGGCTGTTACCTGCGGAAGTAACCCAACAGATAATGGGCCCTATTTTTCTGCTCCTGCTCCTCCGATTCCCCTTCTGCATCCCATATTATGTGGCTGGGGACCCCTGGAAGTCAGAAGTCAGAGAGGGAAGTGGATGTAGCTATGAGCAGGAGCGAGGATCGGTAAGTAGGGCTGCGGACCCGCAACCCCCCCCCCCAAAAAAAAAAAAAAAATTCTATCACTATACTCTGGGGTCTGTGGGTTATTCCCGTAGCACTTTATGCCTACATGGGGCCTTACCCTAAAGGAAGCTCTTATATGTTTCCATTCTCCTAAATCCACTCCTGGCTTTGGCTCAAAAACTGCAGCAAAATCTGCAATAAAAAAACAGCTATTCTGCAATGTGGGGACTTTAGGATGCATTCACCTGACCAAGTTTATAGTACAGGACACCATTACTGATTTTAATAGAGGTCAGTATGTCACTGGGAGACAGGGACTCCTAGCGGCATAGATAATTATAATGATAGGAATCTCTCTCCTGTTATAAGCTGCAGGCCAGTAAATCCGCCCATACAGTCTAGGCATTACTTTACAAATAATTAGGCGGCAGGTTAACCAATTAATAATGCTTCATCACAATACCCCCTACAGCAACCTCACAGACCTTTGCTATCTGAGTAGGACCAGGATGTTACACAAGATTTACAGTATTACACAATATTACAACTTCATGATAAAATGACATTTCTGCAAAGCATCCAAGATGTGATATGCTCAGCTTTATTTGCTGTTTCCTCTACTGGTAAAGATATCCTCCTTGACGTTTGGTGAATGTTAGCTTTAGGTGCTGTAAATTTCTGCACAGATGTCAGACAAGTTCTCCCTGTGCTGGATTTCTCAGTACATATGTAATAGACAATCATTCATGTAATTCCTCTAAAAGCAAATGCTTGTCATACACCAGTATTACAAATTACATAGATATTGGTTGCATAAGGAAATTTATGGGACGTGTCTTTTTATTTATTTTAAAAAATGCCTGTCAGTGGTGCCTACTGTGCCTACTTCTTGTCCTGCCAATGCTTTTGGGTACAGTTATCATAATGGGTAGGAATCTATGATATACTGTGTATATATATATATATATATATATATATATATATATATATATATATATATATATATAGCTATATATATAAATATAGTTACTTAGACTTGTCCTCAGTGGTTGAATCTGTCTACTGGGACCGGTTTTCAGCTATGTGAAAAAAGAAATGAAAATAAAACCTGCCTAAAACCTTTAAAAAATCATGACAAGAATTGAACTGGAAAATGTGCAAAGAATCGTATGGTATTGCAGAGGAATGGTGTCACTTAGCGTGCAATCTTCAATAGGAAATGTAAGAATAATTTGTTGCCTATTGGGTAAAGGTTATGTGTATGTAGTTTAATACTTGAACAATGCGTCTCTGTCTGCCGGGTCTGTTTGTATTATTACCATAAGTAAGGTTCCATATCTGGAATAATGTGAGGTGAGCCATGGAGGACGTCTATTCTACGGCAGATTCCACCCTTAATCTAAATAAACACACACATTTACTGATGTATCCCTTAGTGCTCCTTTATTACAGGAACAATATATCATTAAACACAACATGCATATTATATTTGTCTTGTTGCGGTTCATTAATTTTAATTTGAGACTGTCAGAGCTATAGCAAAAGAGATGCAATTAAACCCATGACTGGGTAAAAGGAATATTTTCAAGCTCTGATACCCACCAATAGCTCAGTTGTTAGATCATGATCCAGGACTTGGTAATAGCGTTCTTGACACAAGATATTATCAGAGAGCAGATGTGAAGTATCATTTTAATTTCATATCGGAGCTACTAATTAAACAGAGAGCATGTCACTGAACAATTGGAAAAGACTCGGCTGATGGTGTTTAGAACAGAGATGTCAGACCAGGCAAAAAATTATCGCAACGTCGCAGCAAACAGAAATAGATACAAGAAGAAAAGTCTCTGCTACAGTTCTCTTTGTGCATCTGACTAGGTTTCTGACTGAGGTGAAATAAATATGCTTTTAAATAAAATTTCGACATATTTTCCACATTAAGACATGAGAATACAAAGTGTGAACAAGCTGGCGCATTTCTGTCAGGGAAATTCAGCAACATATTCTTCTACAATACAGAATTCAAGTAGTCTTTGCTGCAGGAATAACTGCAGGCCCCCCACAGATTGTATCCTCCTACATTGTAACAGGGCTGTGGATTCAGTAGGCCAAATCACTGACTCCAACTCCTGCTCTGACTCCTTCATAAATGTCTGACAACAACGGTGTGACAGAAACTGGAAAGCTTCTCTAATTTACAAAAAAGCTAGAGACTGAATTTTATGAAAGTAATTATGCAACACATTATGTTTCTAATCAAATATACAATATCAATAATTGTAACTTTTTTCTGACTCCACCCAAAACTGGCGCTGACTACAGACTCCTTAGGCCGGGTTCACAATGGGTTTTTTGGACTGGATTTTGAGGCGGAGGGTGCTTCAGAATCCGGTCCAAAAAAAAGGCTGACCACGACTGGATACCGGTGCAGTGCATACAGTGCACCGGCATCCAGTCGTGGCATTCTTCTCTGGATTAGGCCCAAATGAATGGGGCTAGTTGGGAGGGAGTGTTTTGCCGAGAGTGAAAAAAGGAATCCATTGAATTCAATGGGAGGCGGTTATTTGAGATGTTATTTTGATGCAAATTCAATCCGTGGAGTCCGCAGTTAACAGGTGAGTTGGCTGTAGTCCAGTGGTTCTTAAACAAGGATCGATCGAACCCTAGGCCCTATGCACGGTTCAGTAAAAAAACATGTACCTATGTCTTGAATTTGGAAAAAAATCATATTTGATTTATCACTAAAGAAGGGTTCGGTGAATGTGCATATGAAACTGGTGGGTTCGGTACCTCAAACAAGGTTAAGAACCACTTCTCTAGTCCTAGCATTTTCTGAGATTTTAAGCTCATCTACCATGTTATTATTATAGCTTTCCACACTTTAGTTGCTGCGATTCCTGCCTATTTGACCTAGGCCAAATTATATTTTCCTCACCAAATTTTCATATATTTTGCAGCCACATATGAATCTTATGGTAAACATTCTTGTATTTGCTTCAAGTTTGGGAACACACAGATATAATTTTTTCCAAATTTTTGACGCTGCAGAAAAAATATAACATTTTACATTCCCAGCAAAGATAATGAGATGAGCAGAGCTCATGGACCATGCTTACAGTAGTGTGAATGTAGTACAAGTGTCTATCTATGGTTATGTGAATGAAACCATTGAGTTACTGATGTTCATAAACTTATGGGAGTGTTTTTTTAACTATTCCTATAGTTGCACCATTATAGTAAAAGTATTTGACTTTAAAATCAAATTACATTGCATTTGTGGGATGGGTACATTTATGGCCTTACCAAATACTAACCTTGCTTTTGTCTTTGTATCAGTACATTTTTGTCTTCCTGTTCAACCTGTAATTCCAAAACCTTTACTGCTACTCATTATATCTTAATAAATGTGAAATCTTTATGATGTCAGGATCATTTGTGCATAATTTACTTGTTTGGTAGCAGCTGTGAACAATTAACATTTCCTTCTTAGTCTAATGTTTGCTTACTTTATGGAGATTCCAGCTAGGAAGAAGAAGAAAAGGGAAAATTAAGAAAAACTGTAAATTCTCTGGATTATTGGTTTTTAAATATGTTTACATAGCTTATAAAAGTTAGGACCAAGTTAGTATACCAAGTTCAATGTCATTTTTTTCAGGATGATCAAAACACACATCTTTATGCATCTTTTTCTTTCAAGGTACTTTTCGTGTTTCTAATGTTGTTGCCTTTTTGGAAGGTGTAGTCAGTTATTATGTCATATTTAGGCAGGTGCCCCATGGGACGAAAATGCATCAATTTGCCCGCGGTAGAAATGCAGTGGAAAAAATCGCAGTATTTTACAGTAAGAGGCAAAGTGGATGTACCCACTTTGCGGTACTTTATTTGTAATATCTTCCAGCATAATCACATAGTGAATAGTACAGGAATCAACAGGCTATGGCAGATCCGTGTGCTGTCACGCTTCCTCCATTACACGAAATGACCATTGCCTGTTTATTCCCCCACTATTCACTATGTGATTACCATGGAAAATATTGCAAATAAAGTAACCTTATAATGGATGGTGAGTGCCGTCTGTCACTTCTTCTGTTTGGATTATGTCATATTTATCTTGATGCTCCCGATGTCTTTATGTTACATATTGCAATGGGTTTTTAGCTGCATCAGGAATGTCTGGCAGTCATTTTCCCCCATTCATTGTGGAAACAACATGCCAAGCCAAATGGCTATGTTCATAGAAGAGTCAGGGAAGATACTATAGTAGTAAGGAATAACATGGACACGCAGCCACATTTATTAGTTGTAAATAGAGATGAGCGAACAGTGAAATATTCGAGATTCAATATTCGTTTCGAATAGCCCCTAAATAATCGACTATTCAAACGAATATTGAACCCCATGATAGTCTATGGGGAAAAATGCTTCGTTTCAGGGGAAGCCAAACTTCGACTCAGGAGAGTCACCAAGTCCACTATGACACCCCAGGAAATGATGCCAACACCCTGGAATGCAACTGGGACAGCAGGGGAAGCATGTCTGGGGGCATCTAACAAGCCCAAGTACCTGTATTACGCCACTATCGCGTCGGGATCCCTGTCAGCTTGCGATATGCGCGAGCTGACTTTTTTCCGTAGGAATGCATTGACCAGCATTGATTGGCCGAATGCCATACAGAGTACAGCATCAACGCTGGTTCTGCCGGAGGCTCGTTTGTGAGGAGGTGGAGTCTAAGATCGGTCCACAGCAGTCTCCATTGTGGTCCGATCTCAGATGTAGCAGAGATGGCTGTGGGCTGAGCTCTGCTACACCCAACTATCCCTCCATCTACTCCTCCTGTCACACACAGCTGTGCACTACACCTAACCATCCCTCCACCTACTCTTCCTGTCACACACAGCTCTGCAATACACCCAACCATCCCTCCATCTACTCCTCCTGTCACACACAGCTCTGCACTACACCCAACCATCCCTCCATCTTCTCCACCTGTCACACACAGCTCTGCACTACACCCAACCATCCCTCCATCTACTTCTCCTTTCACACACACAGCTCTGCACTACACCCAACCATCCCTCCATCTACTCCTCCTTTCACACATACAGCTCTGCACTACACCCAACCATCCCTCCATCTACTCCTCCTGTCACACACAGCTCTGCACTACACCCAACCATCCCTCCATCTACTCCTCCTGTCACACACAGCTGTGCACTACACCTAACCATCCCTCCACCTACTCTTCCTGTCACACACAGCTCTGCACTACACCCAACCATCCCTCCATCTACTCCTCCTGTCACACACAGCTCTGCACTACACCCAACCATCCCTCCATCTTCTCCACCTGTCACACACAGCTCTGCACTACACCCAACCATCCCTCCATCTACTTCTCCTTTCACACACACAGCTCTGCACTACACCCAACCATCCCTCCATCTACTCCTCCTTTCACACATACAGCTCTGCACTACACCCAACCATCCCTCCATCTACTCCTCCTGTCACACACAGCTCTGCACTACACCCAACCATCCCTCCATCTACTCCTCCTGTCACACACAGCTCTGCACTACACCCAACCATCCCTCCATCTACTCCTCCTGTCACACACAGCTCTGCACTACACCCAACCATCCCTCCATCTACTCCTCCTGTCACACACAGCTCTGCACTACACCCAACCATCCCTCCATCTACTCCTCCTGTCACACACAGATCTGCACTACACCCAACCATTCCTCCATCTACTTCTCCTTTCACACACACAGCTCTGCACTACACCCAACCATCCCTCCATCTACTCCTCCTTTCACACATACAGCTCTGCACTACACCCAACCATCCCTCCATCTACTCCTCCTGTCACACACAGCTCTGCACTACACCCAACCATCCCTCCATCTACTCCTCCTTTCACACACACAGCTCGCACTACACCCAACCATCCCTCCATCTACTCCTTCTGTCACACGCACAGCTCTGCACTACACCCAGTCATCCCTCCATCTACTCCTCCTGTCACACACACAGCTCTGCATTACAGCCAACCATCCCTACATCTACTCCTCCTGTCACACACAGCTCTGGACTACACCCAACCATCCCTCCATCTACTCCTCCTGTCACACACACAGCTCTGCACTACACCCAACCATACCTCCATCTACTCCTCCTGTCACACACACAGCTCTGCACTACACCCAACCATCCCTCCATCTACTCCTCCTGTCAGACACACAGCTCTGCACTACACCCAACCATCCCTCCATCTACTCCTTCTGTCACACACACAGCTCTGCACTACACCCAACCACCCCTCTATCTACTCCTCCTGTCACACACACAGCTCTGCACTACACCCAACCACCCCTCTATCTACTCCTCCTTTCACACACACAGCTCTGCAATACACTCAACCATCCCTCCATCTACTCCTCCTGTCACACACATCTCGGGTGTAACAGAGCTCAGCGCACGTTCAGCTCTGCTACATCATGTACCAGTGTTGATTGGCCGAATGCTGTACTCTGTATGGCATTTGGCTAATCAACGCTGGTCAATGCATTCCTATGGGAAAAAGTCATCTCCCACATATCGCAGGCTGACAGGGATCCCGACGAGATAGAGCCCCAAAGAGCTGGGTGAGTAACATTCCCCCCTAAATAAAGGTAATCCCTAGTTAACCCTGCCTGTACATCTATCCCTGTCTCACAGTCACATAGTTCACAGTCTCATATGAACTGAATCTGAAATCGACCAGTCGTATAAAGTGGAGGTCACCTGATTTAGCCAGCCAATTACTTTTTCCGATTTTTTTTCGATGCCTCCGTTGTCGTAGTTCCTGTCCCACCTCCCCTGCACAGTTATTGGTGCAAAAAAAGCGCCAGGGAAGGTGGGAGGGGAATCAGATTTTTAGTGCGTTTGCCTCGTCGTATTCAATTGGAATCCAATACCTCAAACGGCCTGATATTCGGTCGAATATCAATTCGATCGAACGTCGTTCGCTCATCCCTAGTTGTTTGTAAAAATGTTGTAGAAATGTATTAAATATTTAATGTTATCGAAAGGCAGGAAGTTGTATTATATGGTGACTGAAGGGAACGACAGGAAGCTACATAAACCTGATAAGTAAAACAAACAAGATAAGCTTCTTAAGTAAACCAGTGGAATATCAACCAGGGATACCATATGTGTGTATTTATCCACATCTTCCTTACTCTTATTAGTATTAGTTGTAGCTTTTGTCCATATTAATATTATCATTCATTTAAATAGCTGTGAAATACTTTGTTGTCTACAGCAGTTATTAATGTCCGACTCATTAGATATTGCCATCTAGAATAATATCCTATGAAATAACTTCTAAGGCTCTGTTAACACTTTGACTTTTGAAGGTATTCAGTATATGCACCAGCTCCTGGCACATATAAAACTAAGCCAGGGTATGTCAGAGGTTTGCCCTTGTGACATGAGGTATTCATCAGTGTCAATGGGTGATGTATTCTGCTGTATGTCTATATAGTACATATGATGCAGCTGTTTGTTGGAGCTTTACATTAAGTAGTATCCCGGACATAAAGCTCCAATGGAGTAGGGACCAAGTTAGATGTGAATGGTTGGTTACAACACAATGAAAAGTTGACCTCTTCAGATATTTTATGTATGTATGCTCCTAACACCGTGCCCAATGTGTAGAATGTGTAAAAAAAACGAGGTGTCAACTCTGTCAGAGGTGTAACTCCAATATAAAATCCGTAATGGGGCCCCTCGTTACCATGTACTATCAATAACAGAGAGTTTTCTTATATTGTAGCGGGACCTTTAGGCCCCCTCAAAATCCAGAACCCAGTATTGTTATCTGTGCACCCCTAAAGCTATTCCCCTGTCTTTTATAGATCTTAGAAAGAGAAAAGTACCATGGGAGTGCCAAGCTGCTCAATGTAATGCCAGGTCACTACTTACACCTTCTAGGAGGTCTCTTGAAGAATGTGATGTAAAATCTCATTGGTTGACATAAGTATTCCACTTTTCCTTGGGACCAGTGATTTTTTTCCCCTATGACCAGTGCCATTCCCTCCAGTAGAAAAACATGAAAGTTGTTAAACACTGTTTAACCAATTAAATGCCAGTTACACAAACACTAACACGTCAGCATCCCGATAATTTAGATTTATGGTGCAATATACAGCTGAATACAAATATACAAGTTCAAATTATTTTTTTTACATTATACAAGGTAAAGGAAACATTCACACCCGGCACTGGGACATTAATCATTCATTATTCCCTCCAAATGTATTATTCTTCATAGGTTGTGGGTATTATGGGAAATGCTTGTCTTACAAATATTCTTGGAGGTCATAGCTACAAGCAGTGTTGGATCCATATTGAATGTAGTATTTGACCCGCCACGAGGAAGGAAACTCAGCTGGAGTAATTACTCACTGAGTACTGGAAAATGTACTGGTGTGGACTACGCCCAATCTGAGCGGATTTATCAACGCAGCTACTGTGTTTCAGTGGCATAAAATGACTCTAGATTAAGCCTAATGATTATTTTCATTCCAAGAACTGGTAGTAATTTTCCTATAGTATAAAACCGTAAACTTTGATTAATTACTACAGAGAGGCAATGAAACTAAAGGGTATACTCTTTCAGCTCAGACACGCTTAACGTAACATAAACTAAAGGGAACAAAAAATAAACCGCACAGAGCGGCATAGAAATTAATTACACTGAATTCCTGAAATGTGAAAGCTAAGCAGGAATTTACATATGCCTATATACACACATACGCTCGCACACACAAACATTTCCTTTTGGCTAACAATAAACTATAGAGTTACATTTCTCTCCTTTGAAGCATTTAACTTACCTACGGGTCATATACTATATAAATGTGTATGATCAAAAACATCAAACCTCCCTGGAATAGCATAAGGCTAATACAGTATAAAGGATGGAGAAGATTGACTTGGATGCACAGATAGCGATGGCACTACCAATGCCGGGGCCAATGACATCATTTAGTTGGCCCCACTAGCACAGCATAGTCTAATAGATTAGTGTAATGTACCATGCATTATTGTTCTTTAGTATAATTATGTTGATAAGCAGCATCTAATGGGCACTTATCACAACTGTCACAGTCTGGTGACAGGGAATTTGTATAGAAGGGTAAAGCCACCTGCACACAAAACGTAAACGTTGCAGATTTTCTATGCAGATTTGTTCTCAGGAACTGAACCTCATAGATAAGATGTTAACAAATGTCATGTCCACAATGTGTAGACTGTGCGAAAATTGACCTGCATGTCAATTTTCCCTGCAGATTTTCTCTGCGGATTATACTTCTTTCAGTGGTGAGGGGTGAAATTCATTGTGAAATTTTCAATAAAATTGACGCACAATCAATATTTTATATATATGGATTTGTAGTAAGAGAATGTGTCGTGTGCAGGTACCATAACAGTTTCAAGGTATAGTAAACTGGGGCAGAGATTTTGTGTTCAGAAATTATTTACACAGATAGCAAATATCTGATTTACAACAAAGGTTAATAAGACATTGGCCGTCTAAGGAACTCGTATATGTCTTCAGTAAAACCTTATTCCAACAATATACAAGCAGTGAGTGCTTTGAGAAAACAGATGCATATTCACCCCATTATAGTGCTCTTAGCTTTACACAACTCAGTGCTTCTTCTGTACACTAAGACGGAAATATCCTTGATCGGGTCTTGTTATGGCTCTGTTCAGTCTCTGGCTTTATGAACTCTCCCCTACCAATATCTGACCATAGTTTTCTTTCCTTTATTATCTAAGGCTTATGTCCTACTCAAATCATGCCTACCTACTGTACATACAGGAATCTAGGCACTATTAACACTCAGCACCTCTCAGACCCCCTACAGTCATCTCTGCCCCTTCTCTCACCTGTCCTGATCTGGCCACTGTGCACTACAACGAGATTCTCAAAACTGCCCTGGTACAAGTAGCACTCCCTACCCTCTGAACCTTCCCACACAGACATCCATAGCATCCCTTGCCATGCTCCTCAAACACATTTTCTTCAGTGGTGCTCAAGATGTCAGAGAAAATCAAACACTTGCTTCTCATCATACATAGATATTTGGGTGACATAGGTCTCCCTGACCTCCAGCAGTATTACCCTCTAACCATCCATGATATTTTTTGGCACTTCCTATTGACTCCAACCAACATTCCAAAGATCATCTGGTCAACCATCTTATCTCAGCTGCTAAGCTACTGATTCCTCAATTCTGGCTCCAGAAAGTAGCATCCCCTGTCTCCATGTGGAAATCAAAGGTCTAAGAAATAGCTAGGTTTGCAGAACTTATTAGTTGATTAACCAGGTCCCATAACCGTTTCTTGAAATTCTGGTCCTGTGGATATCATACTCTAAGGGATAATCTAACACGCCACCTTCTGTATCTCCTGATATGACCTTGTAATGTAAAAATTTCCATCTGCAGTGGTACATGGCACCCTGAATCCACTCTGGTTCTTGCCTGCAACCTCAGACTCTTCCAATTTCATGGACCACACTTCTTATTTCCTCTTCTATGTGCCATCTTTCTTTCTTTCTTTCTTTCTTTCTTTCTTTCTTTCTTTCTTTCTTTCTTTCTTTCTTTCTTTCTTTCTTTCTTTCTTCTCTCTCACTCTTTTATTGTTCTATCTTTTCTTTCCCTTCTTTCTTTTCCCTTTTCTTGTCATTCTATTTTTTTCCTTCTTCTCTATCTTATCTTCTTCCATTATCCAACCCCATGTTTCCAGTACTAACACTCCCTCTCTTTCAAGATTTATAATAACTAAGGCAGCATTAAATGTGCCCTAAAACACCTCTTTTTAGACTTACCACACAACCTGATCTTTGTTATCCAAAGCTATCCTTTCTATGCTATTGCTCAGTACTTGACCTCTCCATCCAGAAGTTTAGCCTGCACTCTATGCACTTAGTATTTGTATATTCACAAATACCAGCTTACAGATTCAGTTATATGACCTAATTTATCGAAAGTTGTCTGGACCATTGTATCAAACAAGCCCCTTATGCCACCCTTATTTCCTAATAGATTCTAAGCTCTTCTAAGGCCCTCAGTTTGATATGTTAATCAGTTTATAACACTGTATGCTTATCACATGACCTGATCACAGTGTAACGTGTGGAGGTGTAGAACAATAACACTTTTTTATCCTTCCTCCTCCGTTCCTCAGTTCCTGTCCCTCCATCTAGAAGTTACCCTGCGCTACTTTCACTTAGTAACTGTTTATTCACAGATCCTGGCTGGTGATGGGCTCATACAACTTAAAAGGGTTGTCGAAGATAAAATATAAATTAACCCCTAAACTAAACCCCTCTTGCCTCCTAACTTCTAATTTATGGTGTTAAAAAAAGATGTATAATTACTCATATCCCAGGGGCGGGCTTGTGACCATTGCAGAGACACTTTCTGATAATCCGATGACGTTGCGTTTCACCACATGCAAAACAAAACATCACCAATACCCTCCCCACCCCACATCCCCATCAATACTTACGAACTTTCCTGTCTGGGAATGGCTCCTCACCTCCTCTCTTCAATCGCTTGCGCAGTCTGGAGGTGGCTGTGAGACATTTGCAGTAGAGATGGCACTCCATCTCTTGTGCGCAGGCCTCACAAGTACTTCCGGTCTGTGTACAGCGACTCCAGTCTGAGCACAGTGAAAGAGAAAGGAGGAGCTGTGGGAGTAAAATAGGTAAGTATGATGCAATGAGGGTGGAGTGGGCAGGATAGCTTAGCTAGGGAGACAGGGGGAGCGGGCGACCCTAGTAGTGGATGAGATAGCTTAGCTAGGGAGACAGGGAAGGGGGTGTAATGGAATGAGAGAGGATGGGGGAGCAGTGACAGGGAGGTAGTGTGGAAGGTACACAGGAAAGGAAACTACATAGCGGGAATCTAACACCAAGTAAACACATGCAGAAGATGCCAGAAGCTCCCACAGAAGCCAAGAAATCACTCAAAACACTGCTAAATATATATGGGTGTACTTTTAACCCAGTAATAGCACTAACAGACCTTTTTTTAAAAAAAATTGTCTCGAAAACCTCTTTAAGTCACATAACCTTTTTTTAGTAAAAGATGGCTGGATCATTGTATCAAAACAAGCCCTCTTAGGGGTCGTTCACACTACCACTGGTGACAGTCAGTAGTGTCCTTTGCCATTGTCTGTTAAATGGATCAGCTAAAAAAGCAGAGATATTAACATCAGTTAGTGTCTGTTAATGTCTGTCATGATATGTGTCCATTTTTTTTGTTTGTTTTTTTTACAGACATTATCAGAATGGATATTCAATGGAAGTGTGAACCTACCCTTACCTCTTGTGTCCCCCTATCTCCTCATAGATTGTAAGCTCCTCCCTATTGTTTGATATGTTTATTTCTTTGTCACATTATAATGTCTCATATTGTCTGTTCATGTGTCCTCTGATTTTTAAAGTGCTGCAGAATATGTTGACACTATATAAATATTATTATTATTATTATTATTATTATTAATGCCTGATATTGTCTGTTCGTGCACCCACTGCTTTGTAAAGGCTACAGAATATTGTTACTATATAAATAAAATTATTATTATTACTTAAATCATGATCATTCATTGAATGATTCTGTGCAATAGAACAGTCAATATACCTTCAATCAAACCTTATCAGAAATTATCAAATCATTTTTACAGGATTGCTATTTCATTGGCTTGTGCTGACGCAGTGAAACCTTTTGGGTTATGTTCCCACGAAGTTAAATTCAGTTTATGCTATGAATGTATGCGTCATGCGTTATGCAGAAGTCACGTCCCTCATGTTTACTTGGATGAAAATGCTCTGATGTTATGCAATTGTTTGTATACTTTGAAGGGAATTATCCTATGACAATATAGATGACCCTGTGCGTAGTACTGGTATCCTCTGTTAAGATAGGGTATTGTTATCAGACGTGGCCGATGTCCAGTTTTCATACTGTGTAAAAACCAAACAATAGAGATAAATTTAGCCACTGCTGGGAAAAGGAATCCACTTCTCTGTCCGACCAGCCCTTTAAAGACACGCCAGAGAAAGAACTTCCTGCAGCTTCCTCAGGGATATTCAGTTACATAGATAGGTAAATCTTGAGTTCTGCTTAAGAACTGTGTGACTAGTCTTATGCGAGGCAATTTGTTGCTAAAGTAATAGAAATACAAAAAAGACTATGTATGACTTCTATCTATGATGTAACAGATGAATATATGTATGAAGATGTACAAGAATATTCTATTAAAATGATCTATGAGCTGAAGACATCGAATACAAGGTGTCTTGGATTCTGAAATAAACTTTACTAACACATTGTAGGTTTTGTGTTTTAGATAGTGAAATCAAAAGGTTTTTCCAGCACAGAAAGTAATATCACATTGCCAGGATATACCATCACTTTCTAATAGGTGGAAGTATAACTGCCAGGACCCCATAGACCCTGCTGCTTTAATCCCAGGATTGGGGGGTGGCCAGCCCTAGTGATGCTACATCCTAACAAGATTTAACCATATTTTTATGGTATAGAATTAACATTATACTTCCATGTGACTTTTGAGCTATTTTGGACTGTACCTGTTCAGAGGTTCATCTGTATTTATTTATTTATTGAACATGGTTGTCCATGAATATTGTATATAATATTTCACTTAGCACTTTTTTCCAGTTTGCTTGTTCAATCTCATTCTGTGTCATGTATCAACATGTGACTACTGAGGTCAAACATTGGTCTTGTCTATAAGTATGGCACATATGGGCAGGTTCACATCTGCGCCCGGTCTCCACTTTAGCCAATCTGGTGGGTTTCCATCTTCTGCCCTGAGAAACTGGACAGGAGACGGAAACCCAGCAGTCATTTTTCAAATCCATTCACTTGAATGGGTTTGCAAAGTGACCGCCCATGTGCGTCTTCTGCTTGTCCACGGCGAAAACGATTTTTTTTAACTGGACACAAAGTCTTGTCTTTGTGTCCGGCTAAAAAACCTGATTTCGCCACAGACAGACGGAAGACGCACACAGGCAACCACTTTACAAACCCATTCAAGTGAATGTGTTTGAAAACTGACTGCCGGGTTTCCGTCTCTTGCCCAGTTTCTTGGGGCAGAAGGTGGAAACCCACTGGATTGGTTAAAGCGGAGACCGGACGCGGATGTGAACCCACCACTATGGTAAGTTATTGCAGTTATCAGTGCTCACGTGGCTTTATACAAACCAGTGGGGAAGCACTAATGGTAAGTATGTACCATGGGATAAGCAGCTAACAGATTCTTTTATAAGCCCCGGAAGCCTCTTTGATCACATTTTTATAGTATATTTCCTTTCCTTGATTTTATAAGGTTTCTACATAAGCACTGCTGACCATTCCATTAAAGATTATAATGTAATAACATACATGTATACGGTGAAATCCACTTGAAGTAGCTTTGATTTGTTCCCGGTTTACATTTTCCTACATCAGCTACTGGGAAATGTGGGTGAGCATTTATTTCATGGTCTTGTGACTCTATGATCACTATAATTGTAAATTCCTTTATTAGTACTTCTGACCTATGTTTCTTCCTCTCGTCAAAGCTTTGGATTTTGCAACCTCCTACACTTGTCAGCTATTGTTGTAAAATCTGCTGGCATAGACTTTATAGCAGTTGTTCATTTTAGAGCTTTGGATTATGAAAAGGGCAATAGCTATAGTTTACTGACTACTAATCTCTTGAAACAATGGACCTCACATGCCATTGACTAATTCCCAGGTCCGATTTTCTAAGTATATTCTACATTAAGTCAAAATCAATTTTTCAGTTATTGCCTTAAGAAATTGGTTGTGTATGCGAATGATTGGGCAAGCAGCCAAGAAACAAGATCTCACTCCTGGTAAAGGAAGAACATTGTTCACTAAAATAGATTGTCTTTGTATGCCAAAGGAAATCAAATTGTAATCAAGGGCTGAGAATCCACCAAAGTCATAAAGACTGTCTTGCTTCTGTGTTTGGCAGCTTTACATGTTCCCAGGCATATTAAATATAATTTATGTTTGTATGAGAAATGAACTTTATCGTATTCAAATCTAGTTAGACCTTGAGTTGTATTTCACACAGACTAAAAGTATTCTAGCAGTGTGTTTACAGGCACTTATGTAATGGGCGCACCTCTGGTCTAGGAATATTTTGTACATTTCCACTTCTGACCTTTATTAATCTCTAGCTGGTTATACTTAATTCTGTAATGAAGTACCAGGTCAAGGAGCAGGTTATGTTCTGAGCATTTCCCATAGAGGAAACACCTCCAGTATGTTGTTCTTCTGTGCTTCATAAATTATGCAGTATTAAGGAAATTCTGAAAATCTTTCTCGAGGATAAAGTAGTAGAGTCTGGAGGTATTTATACTGGTCCGTCTCTGAGGGAGTCTGAATATTAATCTGCACCAGTGATGTTTGCCCAACTTTCCACAGACCACATCTGAAATTCTGGACTGCCGATGGCCCTACCATGGTTTAATGTTCTGGAAAATTAGATATGGACATGTAGGCTATTACATTCCACATTTCTATTACTCTATTTCTATTATTTGACTTGCATCAAAGAGACCTAGTAGACATTCTCCTGCTCATGCCTCTCTACAATTGACATGGAAGCCTCTCCCTATTGAAGGAGTTTCCTGGAACCTAAATATTGTTACCTTTCTTTAATGATATTTTAATGGTGGAGTCCAACCTTCGAGTACTACACCGATAAGGAGTAGTCTGAGACTGTAGTTCCCTTCATTGTGTGCACACGTGCATCACTTTGTCTATGGCAGTGCTATTGGGCAAGTACCAGGCACAGTGCAATATGCTGGCTTTACCTAGCACCACACATGACTCTGTCCTATTCGCTCAAATGGGATGAAGCTGCAGTACATAGCTATATATATATATATACATATATTATAACTGCAGTAGATTTTTTTTCCTTTATAGCTGGGAAAGTAGAGACTAAGAACTGGCATAGTAGAAATATCAAATAATTGCTTTGTGTAAAGGTCTTCGGTAATTCTTGTTACTTATTTCCCTTAGCTTCTTTGATGACATTGTCTTTCTTCATTCCTCCCATAGTGAACATAATTATGGTTATAACACAATTATATACATAGCATAAAGATTGACAGTGCATGGCCTGAGCTGTGTGGCTACAATTGATAAGCATTGTTCCCTCTCTGTAGCCCATGACAATATCCCTGTGAGTGGTTAATCCATTTAATTTGACCCTAGGAGTCCAAGAATGTGTTTAACCCCTGCTACTGTCTATGTTCATGTTCACTCTTGCCAGTAGTATAAAACCCATCTGTTGTTCTAACATTAGCTGCAGTAAACCTGTGTCTCCAGACTTAGCATAATAATTAGAGTTGAGCGAACAGTGAAATATTCTATATTCGATATTCGTTTCGAATAGCCCCTCAATATTCGACTAATCAAATGAATATCGAACCCTATTATAGTCTAAGGGGAAAAATGCTTCGTTTCAGGGGAAGCCGCACTTCAACTCCGGAGAGTCACCGAGTCCACTATGGCACTCCAGGAAATTATGCCAACACCCTGGAATGCAACTGGGACAGCAGGAGAAGAATGCCTGGAGGTATCTAACATGCTCAAGTACCTGTATTACGCCACTATCTCATCGGGATTCCTGTCAGTTTACGATATGCGGGACTGACTTTTTCCCATAGGAATGCATTGACCAGCATTGATTGTCCGAATGCCATACAGAGTACAGCATTTGGACAATCAACGCTGGTTCAGCCAGAGGAGGCGGAGTCAAGTTCGGTCCACAGCAGTCTCCATTGTGGTCTGATCTCAGATGTAGCAGTGTTGAGCGCACAGCTCTGCTACACCTGAGATGTTGCAGAGCTGGCCGTACGCTGAGCTCTGCTACACCTGAGATGTAGCAGAGCTGAGTGTGCAAATGTAAATAGGACCTTATTCTGCTGCATTTCTCATACTTTGTAATATACTGTACACTGCATCTAATTCCACACAAAAAAAAAGAAAAATGTAGATTTTATCCCTTCCTCTCCATATCATACTCTCAGGGAAGGGTTTAGCTAGGTGGTGCAGAGGTAGCAATCACTACTGGGTCTGGGACCGCAAGGGGGCCCCAAAGGTCCAGCTGCCCCATAAAATGTACAACTTTACTAAATGATACAGGGTAGGTGGGGACCCCATTACAGATTTTACAGTGGGGCTCAGGAGTTTGGGGCTCAGAAAGTTATGCCTCTCAGGGGTCCATATAGTGGGATTTGTCTAGTAGGTTTCAAGAGTTACTAGATGGATATGAATAAATAAATGTTTATTTGACCATGATTTGCTATTTTGTTAGGAAAATAAAATCACTTTGGAAATACAGTTTTTCTGTGTGTGGACTACAGCTAGATCTCAGCAGCTTCTTGGACCCCAGGAGAAGGAAGAAGAATATTTTAGTTAACCCTTACATCACATAGCCAATTTTGTATTATTTTTTACTCCCTGCCATCCAAAATCCATAACTTTTCCAATTACATTGTCATATAAGGGCTTGTTATTTTCAAGACGCCATGATTAGTCTCATTAGAGAGAGAGAGAGATCTACGTCCTGACATTAAATTTCTAAACAAACATACACTATGTGATCAAAAGTATCTAGACACTTGGCTGAAAATGACTTACAAGTTCGTGGCGCCCTCCATCAGTAATGGAGGGGGCTTGCACCCTTTGTTGTTTTGCGTGGCACTTTCACAGCACAGGCCTACATTGATGTTTTAAACACCTTCTTGCTTCCCACTGATGAAGAGCAATTCGGGGATGGCGATTGCATCTTTCAACACGATCGAGCACCTGTTCATACTGTACGGCCTGTGGCGGAGTGGTTACACGACAATAACATCTCTGTAATGGACTGGCCTGCTCAGAGTCCTAACTTGAATGCTATAGAACACCTTTGGGATGTTTTGGAACGCCGACTTCATGCCAGGCCTCACCAACCTACATCGATACCTCTCCTCTGTGCAGCACTCCATGAAGAATGGGCTGCCATTCCCCAAGAAACCTTCCAGCACCTGATTGAACGTATGCCTGCGAGAGTGGAAGCTGTCATCAAGGCTAAGGGTGGGCCGACACCATATTGAATTCCAGCATTACCGATGGAGGGCGCCACATACTTGTAAGTCATTTTCAGCCAGGTGTCCGGATACTTTTGACCACATAGTGTAGCTATAACTGTAGCCCCCAATATCTGATTTCAGGGACCCCTTTGGCTAGTTCACCATCAGAGTACTAGTCACAATGAAGGGGGCATCTGAATCAGAAAAATAATTTAAAGTGGTTGGTTAGGAAAAAAATAAAATAGACCATAATAAGTTAAAAATAAAAACAAAGGATTACTCAGCTCACCAGTCCCAAAATCCCAGTCACCCATTTCCCACTAGTCTTATATCCTGTTACATTCCCATCTTAACACACAATATCTTTAACCATCTCTGCGGCCAGTGAGTGGGCATTTCTTGTGTGTTGAGATGGGACCAGAAAGTGGAGACCAGCAAAGACCTGGGAGGCATTGGAATTGGAGATATGGGGATTGGTGAGGTGACTACTGCTATTTTTTTTTTTTTTTTTTTTATTAAAAACATCCTGAGCCTGTTGTAAAAATCTCCTGCCTTTGACAACCCCTTTATTGCAGTGTATGTATGTATGACTAATGAATATATCGCTTATGTGGTGTTCACACTTGCGCCGCTGTCCACCCTTTGTGTTTCCACTTAAATCTCTGGAAAAACTGAATAGGGACTAGAGATGAGCGAGTAGTATTCGATCGAGTAGGTATTCGATCGAATACTACGGTATTCGAAATACTCGTACTCGATCGAGTACCACTCGCTATTTGAATGGAAAAGTTCGATGTAGAACCAGCATTGATTGGCTGAATGCTATACAGTCGGCCAATCAACGCTGGTTCTTCTCCTACCTATAGAAGTCTTCCCGTGCAGCTTCCCCGTGGCGTGTTCCGGCTCTGAATTCACTCTGCCAGGCATCGGGCCTGGGCAGAGCTGACTGCGCATGCCCGCGCTACAAGAAAATGGCCGCTTTGACTGTAAGCGGCCATTTTCTTGTAGTGTGGGCATACGCAGTTGGCTCTGCCCAGGCCCGATGCCTGGCAGAGTGAATTCAAAGCCGGAAGATGCCGCGGTGAAGCTGTACGGAGAAGACTTCTCGGAGGATCCAGCCCGACCCTCAATCGTGGACTTGGTAAGTGTAATTTGATCGAATGTTGCCTACCCCTGAAACGAGCATTTTCCCCCCATAGACTATAATAGTATTCGATATTCGATTCGAGTAGTCGAATATTGAGCGGCTACTGGAAACGAATACCGAATAGCGAACATTTTACTGTTTGCTCATTTCTAATAGGGACAGCTTGCCGGCGATCAGTTTTAAAAGCCATTAATTTCAATGGGTTTGTAAAGCAAACCACTGGTGTCCATATGCAGTCTCAACCGTTTTTTCTTTTTTTGCACAAAGTCCTGCATGTCCGACTTTGTGTCTGTGCAAAAAAAACCCGGTTTCACTGCAGAAAGGCTGCATACGGACACCGGCAGCATGAATAGGTAAATGGGTTTTTAAACTTATCTCCGGGAAGCCGTCCCTATGCAGTTTTCTCGGGGATTTAGACAGAAACACAAAGGGCGGACAGCGGCACAAGTGTGAACGCCACATTACTCGTTTTCAGTTATTAAAAACTGTTCAGCCTGGATACAGAGAATTTATACTATGTAGCATCCTAATACATTTTTAGTATAAGATTGAAGCATGAAGCATAAAGAAGACTTTATTTTACAACTCAAGTTTCTTTTATTAACTAAAAAATATCTCATACAATCTATTACATATAAAATATAACTCCCCCCATAAAGCAATTACTCTCTACTTTTAAGAACACTTTTTCATTCTACAATACAGACATAAAGCCCTTTAGCCTCCAGTTCACATACAGCTGGTATATGGTTTCTATCCATTAGTATGACATTTTATCATGTACTATATTAACTTTCCTCCATAAGCCTATAATTCTCTAATTTATCGCACAGATTTTTCAGGTTTATATTGCACTTATGTTCATATTATTTAATTATAACCATATGCATTTTGCCTGCATTTCATGGAAAACGCATATTCTATAGCCTATATTTCTAAAACAGAGATTGTTTGGCAGAGTAGAAAGAATAATTTGATTGAATTTATGCTAATATATCTTTTGCTCTACAAATGGACTGGATAGAGAAATATGTTTTCTCCCTTAGACATAGAATATGTTATAAATATGTGTATTTCAGGTTGTCTTGTACGTCTATATAGAACATTACACATTTAATAAAAAATGTTCTTAAAGGAAGTAGAAGCAATAATTCTTTCATGATAGTGTGAAATTTATAGCTCGCTCTGCACAGATTTCTATCCAGAATAAAGGACAGCAATGAGCCAGCCATACCACCAACAGAGACCTTTTTCATTCGAAACTCCCCTTGCTGTAATCTCCAATTCTTTTGCAAATCATTCCTTAGTTCACAACTTTATGACCTATTGACAAGCTACTGTGGGTGGCTTGAAACATCTGGAGAGCCTGTCCAATGGACTGTGTGTTGCGGGTCTGTAACAAATGAGGAGCACAGCCTGTAGATGTGGAGCGGCGGCTGAATGAGGAATCAGTCAGGGATAATAACCCTGCTCCATACATATATTCATCATTAGACACACACAATTACGGTGCTCGTGATGGCGCAATAGCTCGCTGCTTCATGTTGTCTCCAATAAAGAGAGCAATGACAATAGTAACATTATTTTCACGTGTGTCTAATGCAATAATGTCAGCTGTGCCCCACGTCAGGCAAACGGTGACTCCATCCATCATGGGATAAATAATGTGGAGCTTCGAGGAAAATAACACAAAGGGCAGCACTCCAGCACTCACAGAAAACAACCGAAATAAATGAGAATCCTACAAAGGCCCGAGGAGAGAGAGCAATGGAAACTTCACAGATTTAGGTGAAGATGAAATCATCTGCATTGTGTATTGGACTATTGCACAACCAAACATTTTATACTATTATTCCTATTTAGTGATTTCTAAGAAATAAAAAAAGAAAATGTCTTAATTTTATTGCAAATATGCAACAAAGTCTCCAGGGGATCTATAAACTGTTATCGTGCAAGGGCTAAACAGAGGTTTTATGAAGGTTTTGCATTGTAACACATCACTCTTTAGTTGGTTATCTGTATACTGTCAAAATGTATTAATATTGTAGATGTATCATACCTACCGAATATCTGCCAATTCTGTCCAAACAGGCAACTCTCCTACTAGAGCTATATTATAAGCATACAGGACAATTGAGAATGAAATAGTATAAGTTTAACATCCACTGACTTTTTCTGGGGAATTTCAAATCCATAGGAGAAATGTTGCACATTGACAAAAAGTCGAGAAAGAAAATTTGAGCTTTATCTTAGGTTTACTGAGATTAAATGTGCCCATACACTGGATGTTGGCAAACTCCCAAATTTCTGTGTGACTAGCTGACCTGCTTCCAATACTCCCCCAATAACATGCTGTGGATGGAAGGATAAGGCATGTTGGATCTCATGGAAGACAAGCTCATTCCTCCTGGCCTAATGAAGACACACGCCTGTTCAGGTGAACTATGTGTACATGTGTACCGGAATAGACAAAGGAGTATAAATGTGAGGTTGAAGTAAGTACATTGTATTTCTACAGGAACAGTGAAACTGTGGGATGAAGGTATATTATATTTCTACAGGAACAGTTGTATTATATATATATATATATATATATATATATATATATATATGTAAAAAATGTAGGTTCAGTGGCTATTACTGAAATACATAGAACTAGAATTATCTAACTATTGATATATCGGACAAACCAGCAAACTAACTCCTAATAACAGCCATCCAGGCCATATATATAAATTATACAATTACACAGATCTTTACTGGTTATGAGAGATGTTCCATTTCTTTCGAGTCCCCATCACTACCTTTCTATGACTTTGACAATATTTGTGTCATCTGTGCCATTTTCACTGACCTGTACACTGAACACAGTCATGTGAAGGAGACTGTCCATATTGTCTTTGTTAAGAAATCTAATTTTCAGTGGGTTAAGTCTGAATCTTAAATCTCCTGGACCCCAATGCAAAATCCACAACAGGACCCCCACCTATCATATGTCATGTATAAGGGCCCCTTCACATGGCTGATACGCTGGCTGCTTTAGAACGTGTAAATGTTCCGGAGCAGCGGCGTCTAAAGCAGATCGCATTGTTTTCTATGGGAGCCGGCAGACACGCGCTCGCCATAGAAATGAATGGGCTGCTTTTTCCATTCATTTCTATGGGGAGCGCACGTATGCCGGCTCCCATAGAAAACAATGGGAACTGCTTTAGACGCCGCTGCTACGGAACGTTTACACGTTCTAAAGCAGCCAGCGTATCAGTCATGTGAAGGGGCCCTAATAATATGGTCTTCTTATATTGCCTTGGGCCTTCATAGGTTTTCAGTTTTGTATGAGATTGATTCCTTAACATAGCCTATAGCTGAGCCCTTATTGCCACCGGTTGTGTGTTGAAATATACCACTATCATAAGATAGATCATTGGGATACAACTCTATACACCAACATATATACACTTAGAGATAGGTGAACTGTTCAAGATTTGTTTCGCTTTGAGTTCGGGACCAAGATTTGTCTTGGGTCCAACAAGTTTGGTACAAACCACAGCTTAAATTGGAATAAAGCATCAATATAACATAGGCTCCTAGGAGCCTATCTATTCAATTTCTAGCTCTCTCATACAAACACAGCTGAAGTTATATCAAAGTGAAAGTGACATGAATGTCTATAGATGGTAAGTAGTGGATACAAACTCCAAGATCAGCCATACATTGCACAATGAGCATCATGACATCATGCTCGACATACCCCGAGTGCATGACATCACCAGGAGTGAGATATAATAAGATCTACTTCTTTAGGTCCCATTTATCTTTAGATCCCAATTATTGCATTTAAGGGATGGAGCATGACACAATTTGTAAACAGAATCCAGCAGTAAGAACCTCTATATTATAGAAGGCATATACTGTATGTACATTTAAGAGTAGCTTGTAGATAAGACCAGATTCACTAAACGTCTTGTATCAGTCAATAAATAAATGATCAGAATACTCTCGGACCCACAGGCAAAATAATACAGGAAGTGAAATGAGGAAAAATACAAAAAAGGGAACAATGGAAGACAAGACAGGAAGAAATCATAAACAGTAGAATAAATATAGCAACACAGGAAACCCAAAGATAATGGTACAGGGGATATAAATACAGATGTCACTATCTTGTCTATTTTTTGTTGTAAAATGGTTAAATACACATGAGCAGCTAAAACAAGCAGCAAACATAGCTGGGATTGGTTAGGATCAGGGAAGGCAGCATACAAGAACAACTGATGTAAGACAGTATTCGCATGTGCCAATTGCGCAACTGTTTTTATTAGAGATAAGTGAGTAGTACTCGATCTAGTAGGTATTCGATCGAATACTACGGTATTCAAAATACTCGTACTCGATCGAGTACCACTCGCTATTCGAATGGAAAAGTTCGATGCAGAACCAGCATTGATTGGCTGAATGCTATACAGTCGGCCAATCAATGCTGGTTCTTCTCCTACCTTTAGAAGTCTTCTCCGTGCAGCTTCCCCGCGGCGTCTTCCGGCTCTGAATTCACTCTGCCAGGCATCGGTCCTGGGCAGAGCCGACTGCGCATGTCTGCTTGTAGTGCGGACATGCGCAGTCAGCTACGCCCATGCCTGATGCCTGGCAGAGTGAATTCAGAGCCGGAAGACGCCGCGGGGAAGCTGCACGGAGAAGACTGCTCGGAGGATCCAGCCCGACCCTCACTCGTGGACTTGGTAAGTATAATTTGATTGAATGTTGCCTACCCCTGAAACGAGCATTTCCCCCCATAGACTATAATAATAATAATAATAATAAATTTTATTTATATAGCGCCAACACATTCTGCAGCGCTGTACAATTTGTAGGGTTCAAATACAGACAGAAAGATACATTACAAAGAAAGTCATTTCACCCAATGAGACTGAGGGCCCTGCTCGCAAGAGCTTACAATCTATGAGGTAGAGGGGGTGACACAAGAGTTAGCAGGGGGCTCGATATTCGATTTGAGTAGTCGAATATTGAGGGGCTACTCCAAACGAATATCGAACCTCGAACATTTTACTGTTCGTTCATCTCTAGTTTTTAGGTGTTTATTAATGTTACAATAACTGTAAAATATGTGACTGCATTTTGACATCCAACTGAGTAAAACTTATAGAAAAACACATCACAACCCCTTGTGAATACAGCATACAGACTTATAAACATGGATGTGTAATATTCTTATATAGAGCCATAATTGTTACATATATAGACAGAAATGCTCAACATAACACGGCCAGGTCTCTGCATCCGTGGCTAGTTAGCACATAGCAGCTCACATTTACTAATACTTAGTGCAAATTTAGGGAGCCTAAAATATGCCGGATCACAGTGGTTGGCGATAAATCTGCTGTATCTTTAAGCTGTCTACTGTTCTTTTCTACCATCTATTAGATGGCTTACAATGAGCCAGAATTTTTTTGAAGCTTTTAAGCCATGCCCCTTTTGTCTGAGCATCCACACCCACTTGTCTAGCATTACAAACAATTTTAGCCCAGATTAGATGTACACACTGCGCCAGAGAAGCATCATACTGCGCCAAAGTTGCACCAAAGATGTGCCTTTCTATGTCACGGTTATAACCGCAATAGTAAATCTGGGCCTGTTGTGTACATTTCTAGCAATCCCAACCTGCTATTCCAGGGACTGTGACTTCAGTTTCAGATAATACATTACAAATTGATGCTTATAACAGTATTTTTGTCTGATCTGCTAAGATCCTATTATTCTGATCTTACTTATTCATGGATTCAATTGCAGAACTATAGTACGAACAGAAACTTATTCCTGAGAGAGGTTCTGGCTTTAGACTACCCCTAAACAATCACCTGGTCTATTTTGGGGGGAATCATACAACCCCTTTAAACCTTGTACTCTTGAATGCTTTTGGAGTTCCTTGCACTTTTCCCATTGCATTGCACCATTTGTTACTACCCAAACTGTCATTTCTATTTATTTTCAGTTGTAGCCCGTACAGTGGAGCCAAATGGTTGCTGAATACTTTACATCTAATGTGCTGAATGGTTTCTTTTGAGAGCCAGGTAGCTGTTCTACAAACAGACAATCCCACAGGCCAAAAGGAAGTTGCCAAGTCATTAGAGCAGAACGTGGCGGTTTCCTATTTGCAGACCCTATAGGTCATCTGTTATTATTCTTTCATTTTAGCAGCACCGAGAATAACAATATTTCAGGAAGACTCAGGTTTCACAATGTGCAGGGACTCATCTGATTTTCATTGCATATAAGATGCTCTGGATCATGATAGTGATTTCATAATATGACTCATATTTGAGAAATTATGTTATTTTCATGACTTTGAAGTAAAGCTACTCACTTATCTCATATTGCAGAGTATGGTTTTTCTTTAGCTGGCATCTGAAGAGCAAAAAAAGAAACATCAATTTGCCCATTTTGAGATTACAGCAATTGTTTTGGGTCACTGCTGTTTTCTATTATGCGACTCTTCATATTGCAGTTTACTCTGATTTTTGAAAATTCATTTTTTATTGTTCAAAAATGCGCAAACAATATTGTACATTCTACATAAAGTATATACATAAATACGCATTTATTTTTAAATATCAGCTAAGACATACAACAGACTATGTTCATACCTACACTATTACCTGTCCGGCGCAGAGTCCATCTAAAATTGCAGAAGCTTTTTGTCTGGAAGTGTCAGGAAGAAAACAAAGTACTATATATCCAGTGGACCCCATTATAGCTAATGGGGTACCATGTGATCATGTTGTCATTAGACGGCCATCTTTACTATTTAATCCATTCTATGAAGGACCATAAGAACGAATCAAACAATGCACATGTGAATGCAGCATTAGCAATTTGCTATTTATTTGCATCTGTAAATCATCTGCATTAAACTATAGTACAGGCTATGTATATGGGGGGAAAGGTTCACATGTACCTGTATAAAATTTTAGGGAATTATTTATTTTTTAGGGTGATTCTGTATAAAGATTGCGATCCATGAAAATTGTGCAGCAAGATGCACTATAAGGTCTGTGTGTAACAAGTGCAGATTTTTGCAGTGGCCGGATTAGATCTGGACTTCAATGGATTTCCTGCAGAGTTGCAGAGAATTATTAGCTAAATTCCAAACTTACTATGACCGTATCAAACATGTATTTGCAATGTCCATTTTAACTTAAATGGAAGGCAATGTATTCATATGCTAGATTCACACCAGCGTTCGGGTCTCCGTCGTCAGGTTTCCATCTTCTATCATGCCGAGTCCAGCCGTGAGCACCAGTGAGCGTTTTATGCTCTCCACGGCTAAACCGTTTTTTTTTAAACCGGACACGGAATACTGCATATCCGACTCTGTGTCCGGTTAAAAAAAAAAAACGGTTTCGCCGCGGAGAGCACAAACTGCTCACAGGCGCTTACAGCCAGACACTTTTCAAACCCGTTCAAATGAATGGGTATGAGAGTCCTGCAGGTTTCTGTCTCCTGACCCTGTTTTGTGCAGGAAATGGAAACCTGCAGAATGGAGTCCCGCCTGCAGATGTGAATGAGCTTTTACCTGTACATGTGACTGTCAACCTGTAATGTACAATCTATGAAAAGGTTTGCTGGCAAAGTGAGGCAGAAAACCAGTGCAGAACTTCTGTATTTTACAAAGACTTTGTGGAGTAGGGGAGTTAGGGACTGTCATACAGGCACTCATCCCCAACATCTCTGTAAAAGTCAATTATTTTATAGGAAGCCAATTTACCGATTGGTATATTTTTGGCATGTATGTGGAAACCCACGCAAACACTGGTAGAAAATACCTGTATTGAATGCGTATGAACAGCTATAGACTCTACTTTACTTAACTTTTGAGGCTAGGTTCACATCTGTGTTCGGGTTTCTGTTCGGGGTGTTTGCTTGGGGACCCCCTGAACGGAAACCTATTCTGCATAAAAAAGTGGTTAAATGCAGAAACCCACAAATCCCATAGACTATGATGGGTCTGCGTGGTTTCCGTTCGGTTTCCACCCGAAAAGGGCAAAAAATGTGGAGAGAAAAGCAGAGAAAGTCACAGAATCCCCATACAGAGAGCCATCGCTGGTGAGAACTCAGCCTTAGATATAATACTGATATTCCTCATTTACAAATACTGGTCGGATATATTGTATAGTTATTGATAACCTTCCTACTTTTGACAGTATATAAGTTACTTTGCCCCTGGAGATGAAGGTCTGTAAGATAACCTTAATTTTTCTTAAAGAACAATCCAGATACTGATAAAGTAAATGAAGAATTGGTAAGAGAAACAACTTAACTAAACATGTTAGGGAGAACAGGAGGGAATAATGCAGCAGAGACAACTTAAGAAGTGACAATTCTAAAGGGAAAGGCTCAGAGGGACAAAAACAAAACTATTCTAAGAACATGGCAATCAAAAAGGAGCAAACATGAGGTGATAAGGTGAAAAACCAAGACTGGCAGATTTTGGCGAAATGCCCAGCAGCATGGAAGTTAAGATTTCAATTTAGATTTAAGAGCGGTTGGTGCCCCAGTAGGAAGCAGGTCCAGAGAATCTGTAGCCATTGGCTTATAATACAAAAGAAGATGGAAACACTTGAGAGCATCTTAATTGAACTGTCAGCAGGTAGAAATGTCAGACAGATAGAGGAACTTTTATATTGGAGGTCTTTCTAACTTTTGAGCTCCAAGTAGGTAGTTCAATAATATACTACAACACATATAGTAATCCTGCAGTAGATGCTACGAATTAGGACCAGTTGTGACTATGATCTTGTGCTTTGTTCATTATGTTGTGATATTTGGGTACTGAGACACTCATGCATACTTATGTACATAAAGTGAAAATATGGTATGTGCTGTTTTTATAGCAGAGTTTAAAAACACTATTATTTGAAAGAATGGGTCAATTTTTGGCCATTTTCTTTCAAGAAAGGTCTCATTTCATGTAGTTTGGGTGGACACCACAATCCATAAACTATCTTATATTAATACTAGTACTCCTTTCCTTCCTCCTTTTGATTCCTTGTCATTCTTTTATGCCTTCTTCAAATGTTAAGACTACCCTTCTATGCATTAAATCACCTTTTTTACAACTATCTGGACTATTATGGTATATCACACTCCATTGAGACTGAAGACCCTGAAAGTAGCATCTGTGGACTGCTCAAGGACCCCCACTCTATAAACACGAGATTCAATCTCCACCAAAAAATAGAATGAAACAAAAGACTAAGGGTCAGTTCACACGTGAGCAAAGGGGAGGTTTTTGACAGCAGATTTCGCTTCAAAAATCGCCCCTTTACAATGGTGGTCTATGCAGACCACCGGGCTTCTTTTTTCCGCTAGTGGCAGGCTGCTGCTAGCGGAGAAAAGAAGCGACATGTCCTTTCTTCAGGCGGAAGCTGTGGCGCGCTGGACCGCAGCTTCCGCCTAGCGGCAGCACCCTCCTATGTCGGCTCATTCATTTGAGCCGGCTACGGAGCGAAAAGCCGCGACCGCAATGGTTGTGGCAGGCGGGTTTTGACCAGAGAGAGACGCGGCTCGCCGCGGCTCTCTCTGTGTCAAAACCCGCGCGGGCCCCCAACATGTGAACTAGCCCTAAAACCTCATGGGTTCCATTTTTAAACATTAGAGGCGGTGAAGCTTTGATAAATAAGCTGCTCACTTTACAATCTTTTGTAAGTGCATTCAACCCACTTAGGCCTCTGTTACATATCCATGTGTTATCTGTGTTTGTTACTAACCCATACATTGAAGTGAATGGCGCAAGCTGCGAATACAGAAAGGTATAGGACCTTCTCCATATTTTGCAGCTCATCACTATGGCCCAGATAAACTACAGCTATGTATATGGGCCCATATAAATGCATGTGCTTGTACTTTGATCTTCAACTGCAGATCAAAAGTACAGTCATGTGAAGGAGGCCTTAGGGTCCATTCACACAGAGTTTTTTTGGCGAGGATTTTGGCACTGAATCTGTTTCAGAATCCACGTGGAAAAAAACGCCTCCCCATAGAGTTCTATGGGTTCCACTAGCTTTTTTTCCAGCAGAAAAAAAACAACACAGTCAATGGGAGGCGGAAAATCCATGTGGAATTGGCAAAAAACGTGTGGAAAAACCGCTAGATCCATACACTGTGCTGGAGGAAAAAAAACGTTTCCTAATTCCTGAAGCAGATTTTTTCCTTGTCAAAATCCTCTCTAAAAAAATCAGTGTGAGAGGTATTTGGGATTACTACTTAGCCATTGATGACTTCAGTCCAAGTCTTAAATACATCTAATGGCGTTGCTTTTTCTTCCTAAACATGTTTCTGGATTCCCCTAAGGCGAAGAATTTTTCATTTTTGCTGAGTTTTTCTCTGAATTTTCTTCCCCATTTAAACCTATAGGGAAAATACATCCTTTCCGAAGTGGATTTTTCTCTGCAATGTGTGAATGGGGTTACAATCTCATTCACTGTAAAATCCAGCATTTTTTGCCATGGTTTTCTTGCAACAGCAAAAACGCTGTGTTTTGGCAACAAGGGTCTTCAGCCTAAAAGATTCCACCAGAAACACATCCTGTTTATTTTTTGTTTAGTAGGAAAATTGTTCATTATACATTGGTCGCCTGGTAAAGTTGTGTAGCTTTTTTTTAGTTTTGTTGTACAGGATATAACCTACAGTACCAGTCTAAGAGAAGAAAGTGAAGGACAACCCCCAGGCACTTGGCACACAGGTGCGACTGTTCTACCAGTAGAGAAAAATCCCGTAATATCAAGTACATTTCAGTAAATAAAGCTTCCGCTCAAGTTTGCAATAACTAGTTCCAAGGCAGAAAATAAAGCCTGAGAGTCTTATGTCAAGGCTGTCAATGATTTATCCACAGGTAAGAAAAGAGTCGCACATTTTAAGTTTCTTTAATTGGAAAATTGACATTTCAGTACCAGATGCTTTCTCGCTGTTTAGTAAGTAGGGGATTTTTCCATATGTCTAATTATTTCTTTAGTTCCTGTTATGTTCTGTGGTCCAAGCAGAGAGACAGCTGCATCTAATGGACTTCCTTGAATTAGTTTTAGCATATGGAAAATCATATACGTGTTACTATCAGGACGATTGAGTATACAGTCTATGTGCTCTCCGTGACAGACGTAAGTGTTTAAGTGATGTATGGGGTGTAGACACCAAACGAAGAGACAGCATGACTTAGTGAACTATGACTGTATCTTATCAGTATTTCCACCGAGTTACACTTCACCTTTCCCACCACCCCGTATGATCTATAGGAAGAGGATAATTAAAAGCATTGCTTATCTCGCTTTGATTTCAAGGGAGGAAGGAATCCATATTTTGTGACAGCTTAGATCATGTTATTTGCACAAAAAACAGTATCTTAGCCTGTTGAGCCTTGGGCGCATAGTGCCGACTTGACAAATATTTGCTCATGACTTCCTGACTATTCCACTTTACTAGACCTGTAATGGTTCACTATAATAACATGCAAAATATACTATATCACTATAACTTAGTTAAATTTTGATATATGATGGGAAACCTATTAGTCCTAATCTGCTTAAAACGTATAGCCACTCAGCAGATATACTTAAGAGCATTCTCCTCCTTCATGTGACTTATATTTTATAGCCTGGGAAATTAATGCTAAGTATATTCCTTAAACTAAAGCGAAGGAAATAACTGATGTGCTGCTATGGACAGGACTGGACATTTGAGTTTTTGGTATTTTTTCATGCCAAAGTTTATTATTGCTGACTTTTGTGTATGTTTTATCTCCTTTTTAGAGTCAAAGTTTATATAAATTTTAATATCTTTGTAAATATACTGCGTTACTGGAATTCTATTGGTGTATTGTGTATTGGAGCTTCAACCTTTATTATAGTCCAGAGTTGCCTTTGTAATTCTGCTTGTCAACAGACATAGAACAAAACAACTTAACATCTATAATAAAGTGGGAGGAATAACTGTTTGGCATTGGGATTCATCCTCACAAGCATATTATGGCTGTATACAATCTCCATATTGCAGAAAAAAATGTTGCATGTTCTATAGGACACTGTATTATACAGCTGTTGTCCATTCAGGGACTACCATTTTGAGAATACTGCCCTGACATTCAGGTGATCATCCTGATTTTGTTGGTGGGGGGTTCTAGCTTGCTGTGGGTCAAAAGTGGTATTATGTGGTATTCCTTAAAATTAATGGCCAGTCATTTAATAGATTATCAGCTCAAGTCACTAAGATTGTAAGTTGATCCTACAGTTTTGGTTGATAGAGGGAAGCCCTGAATGTCAGACCACCATCTGTCACGTCCATATGTTGCAATAGAATATACAAACACGGGTGGTATTTATGGGACAACACCTTTAAGTCAGATCTACTAAAGCATAGGTTCCCAATGACCAGATCGCTGATCACTTGGTATCGGACCGGTCATTAGAGACCTCTGTAGCCTACACCAGCAGATCTCTTACCTGATTACTAATGCAGCTCCCGGCAACTGTTTACACACATAATGTTTTCGTCTTTTGTTCTGCTCCTGTGTGCAAAAACAGATCAGTGGAGGTGCATTAGTAAACAGGTAAGTATAATGTAATTGTAATTATATTAACAGCATGTGAGGGGAGGGGGACTATTACCTATGGGGGGCACACTTAGACCACTATTACAGTAAGAGTTATAGTGCCCCACCCCACAGTTAATAACATTACCTGTGGGGGGCACTATTAAAAAGATGAGAGGCTTGTAATTGACATCATAGGTAGACCACAACTATAAGAGTCAAAATGAGAAAACAAATACAGAAAATCAAATTATCTGATTTGGAAAGAATTTATTTGCAAATTATGGTGGAAAATCAGTATTTGGTCAATAACAAAAGTTAATTTCAATACTCTGTTATATATCCTTTGTTGGCAATGATACAGGTCAAACGTTTTCTGTAAGTCTTCACAAGGTTGGCACACACTGTTGTTGGTATGTTGGCCCATTCCTCCATGCAGATCTCCTTTACAGCAGTGATGTTTTGGGGCTGTCGCTGGCAAACATGGACTTTCAACTCTCCCCACAAGTTTTCTATAGGGTTGAGATCTGGAGACTGGATAGGCCACTCCAGGACCTTCAAATGCTTCTTACGAAGCCGCTCCTTCATTGCCCTGGTGGTGTGCTTTGGATCATTGTCATGCTTAAAGACCCAGCCACGTTTCATCTTCAATGTCCTTACTGATGGAAGGAGGTTTGCACTCAAAGGCTCACGATACATGGCCTCATTCATTCTTTCATGTACACGGATCAGTTGTCCTGGTCCCTTTGCAGAGAAATAGCCCCAAAAAGCATGATGTTGCCACCTCCATGCTTCACAGTAGGTATGGTGTTCTTTGGATGCAAGTCAGCATTCAATCTCCTCCAAACACGACGAGTTGTGTTTCTACCAAACAGTTCTACTTTGGTTTCATCTGACCATAGGACATTCTCCCAGTACTCTTCTGGATCATCCAAATGCTCTCTAGCAAACTTCAGATGGGCCCAGACATGTACTGGCTTAAGCAGGGGGACACATCTGGCAGTCCAGGATCTGAGTCCCTGGTGATGTAGTGTGTTACTGATGGTAGCCTTTGTTACGTTGGTCCTAGCTCTCTCCGTATCATCTTAATTGAGTGAGGGTCCCCGCCCTGCCCGTTCTTTTATTAAGGGAGCTGCTATCCATACCGCCAATGCATGATATGGAGAGTGATCCCCCTTAATAAAGTATACGTACATGTATAACTGTGATAATTTAATATGCATTTCATTGTATTTTCTTGTGCAAACTTTGTTATGTATTATGTGAGCCACCCAATAGCAATCCCATATCCCACCACATCAGCTGTGAAGTCTTGAAGAATTGTAAGTACAGGGCTAGGCTATAATGCAGACTGAAACCACTTAGTACATGACTCTTTCTTACAGTTCTTATACACGAGGAGCAGTTGTTGTTTGATTTATATGTTCTGGATTTAATGTGCATTATAGATACAAAAAGTATTGTTTTGTGTCCAAATTATTTAACTAAAATTAGAAATTTTTGGTGCTAACCCTCATGAGTATGCATAGGACATTTTATATGCTTAGCTTTTACCCCATTTTCATGTTTATTCTCATAGTCTTGCATATTTGTTAACAAACTGACCAGCCTGGAGTTAAAATGAGCTATGATTGTGCCTCACATTAGACCTCCAGCAGAGTAACTCATTAAATCTTGTGAAAGCAGAAACACATTGGGATAATTCAATTTTATTTGGTTGCTATGTATGGCTTAAAGAAAGACATTTCACAAAACACGTTCTTGATTGAACAATGCAATGAATTGCGTTATTGATTTTGTAATGCAGAAAGTCTAAACTCTTCTTTGTTGCATATGCAGTCACGCACACATAATACTTCATTTCCATAGGATCACTGGCAATTTCAATGATGTAGCTGTTACCTAGTATATTTTGCCAAGAGGAAAACTTTAATCTCACACATCCCTACAATCAGGTTTGTAACACAACCCAAACCAGGCCGTTACTTGGAAATGTCACTTGCCCTTATCCCTGTTTTGTTAGATGCCATTTTTGTGTGCTTTCTGGACATTTTCACGTTTTTTTCTGGGAATTATGGGTTTTGCGCTGGCCTTAACATTTATACTTTTGCACTTTAAATCACTTCTCTTTGTCTTTGATGGTCAGGTTTACTGAGTGCAAGCTAACCAAAAAATGTGTCAGACATAAGAATTCATTTTTGTGACTTTATCCACAGGTGAAAGGAGTAAATATTCAAGAAATACAACACTAAGTGAATAATACCTTTGTTCCCATGAAAACAGCTCTGAAGAATTTCAGAAAACCTAAGGAACAATATTGAATATCTCCATATGGTTTGAGGAATTAGCTGTCACAGCACTGCTTTAACCAATAAATGGAGTATGCAAACTGCAGACTGACAAATTGGAGGTTAACGGAAGCTCAGCTCCCTAGAACAAAATGGAGAAACGTGTTCCTGACTTCTTTTCATTCCGGAGGACAAACAAGACATTGTTCTTCTACATGTTGTTTTTCCCTAGACGCTCTAACTTACTGTAGGTGTAAAAGTGCTGAGATTCAGCTTGTCATACAGAAGATCTGTGTTTTGAATTCCTCTACTCTTTCAATTGTTTTCTTCTGTACAGAATCTTTTACGTATATAGTATATCTCCCTATATTATAAAAATGAATTTCTGTCTGTCTGTCTGTCTGTCTGTCTGTGCTCTAATGCGAACCAAACGACTGGACCGATCTTCACCAAATTTGGTACAGAGATACTTCAGATATCCGGGAAGGTTTAAGACGAGACTCCAACTCGCTCGGACGCACCGTTGCTGAGATACAGCATTCCAAACACAGTGCCCCCCCTTAGCCAATACAAACCTGCAAGACTTTCACTCATATTCCAACTGCAATACACACGGTCACTCCACATACACAACCCAACACTGATATCCAAACTGAGATACACGCATCAGAGGATTAGATACACAGATCAGCACACAGTATCACACGCCAGAGGATTAGATACACGGGTCTGCACACAGTCCCACAAACCAGAGGATTAAATACGCGCTTCTGCACACAGTTCCACACACTGAAGTATTTGATACGTGCATCTGCACACGGTTCCACATGCCGAAGGATTAGATACAGGCATCTACACACAGTTCCACACTCCAGAGGATTACATACGCGCATCTGCACACATTTGTACACACCATAGGATTAGATACACGCGTCTGCACAGAGTACCACATGCCGTAGGATTAGATACACACGCCTACACATAGTTCCACACTCCAGAGGATTAGATACGCGCATCTGCACACAGTTGTACACACCATAGGATTAGATACACGTGTCTGCACACAGTACCACATGCAGTAGGATTAGATACACGTGTCTGCACATGGTTCCACATGCCGAAGGATTAGATACAGGCGTCTACACACAGTTCCACACTCCAGAGGATTACATACGCGCATCTGCACACATTTGTACACACCATAGGATTAGATACACGCGTCTGCACAGAGTACCACATGCCGTAGGATTAGATACACACGCCTACACATAGTTCCACACTCCAGAGGATTAGATACGCGCATCTGCACACAGTTGTACACACCATAGGATTAGATACACGTGTCTGCACACAGTACCACATGCAGTAGGATTAGATACACGCGTCTACACATAGTTCCACACACCGAAGGATTAGATATGCGCCTCTTCACACAATACCACACAAGGAAGGATTAGATACGTGTGTGTGCACACAGTACCACACTTTGGAGGATTAGATACATGCCTCTGCACACAGTACCACAAGCCAGAGAATTAGATACGCATCTCCGCACACAGTATCACACGGGGGAGGATTAGATACGCGCGTCTACACAGTACCACATGCCATAGGATTAGATACGCGCGTCTGTACACAGTACCACATGCCGGGGGATTGGATACGCGCGTCTACACACAGTTCCACACGCCATAGGATTAGATACGCGCCTCTTCACACAATACCACACAGGGGAGGATTAGATACACGTGTCTTCACACAGTTGTACACGCCATAGGATTAGATACACGCGTCTGCACACATTAACACATGCCGTAGGATTAGATACGCCCGTGTACACACAGTACCAGATGTTGTAGCATTAGATACGCGTGTCTGCACACAGTAGCACTTGCCGTAGGATTAGATACGTGAATCTACACACAGTTCCACACTCCAGAGGATTAGATACGTGCATCTGCACACATTTGTACATGCCATAGGATTAGATACACACGTCTGCACAGAGTACCACATGCCGTAGGATTAGATACACGCGTCTACATACAGTTCCACACTCCAGAGGATTAGATACGCGTGTCTGCACACAGTTGTACACGACATAGGATTAGATACATGCGTCTGCACACAGTACCACATGCAGTAGGATTAGATACGCGTGTCTACACATAGTTCCACAAGCAGAAGGATTAGATACGCGCCTCTTCACACAATACCACACAGGGGAGGATTAGATACGTGTGTGTGAACACAGTACCACACTTTGGAAGATTAGATACATGCCTCTGGACACAGTACCACAAGCCAGAGAATTAGATACGCGTTTCCGCACACAGTATCACACGGGGGAGAATTAGATACGCGCGTCTGCACACAGTACCACACGGGGGAGGATTAGATACGCGCGTCTACACACAGTACCACATGCTGGGGGATTGGATACGCGCGTCTACATACAGTACCACATGCCATAGGATTAGATACGCACGTCTGCACACAGTACCACATGCCGGGGGATTGGATACGCGCGTCTACACACTGTTCCACACGCCATAGGATTAGATACGCACCTCTTCACACAATACCACACAGGGGAGGATTAGATACACGTGTCTTCACACAGTTGTACACGCCATAGGATTAGATACACACGTCTGCACAGAGTACCACATGCCATAGGATTAGATACACGCATCTACATACAGTTCCACACTCCAGAGGATTAGATACGCACGTCTGCACACAGTTATACACGCCATAAGATTAGATACACACATCTGCACACAGTACCACATGCTGTAGGATTAGATACGCGCGTCTACACACAGTTCCACACGCCAAAGGATTAGATACGCGCCTCTTCACACAATACCACACAGGGGAGGATTAGATACATGCGTCTGAATACAGTACCACACTTTGGAGGATTAGATACATGCATCTGCACACAGTACCACATGCCAGAGAATTAGATACACATCTCAGCACACAGTACCACACGGGGGAGGATTAGATACGCACATCTGCACACAGTACCTCACTCCAGGGATTAGATACACCTGTCTGCACACAGTACCACACGCCAGAGGATTAGATACACCTGTCTGCACACAGTACCACACGCCAGAGGATTAGATACACGCGTCTGCACATAGTACCACATGCTGTAAGATTAGATATACACGTCTGCACACAGTTTCATTTACCGGAGGATTAGATACGTGCCTCTTCACACAATGCCACACGGGGGAGGATTAGATACACACATCTGTACACAGTACCACACTAACAAGGATTAGATACTTGCGTCTAAACACAGTACTGCATGGGGAAGGATTAGATACAGCTTTACTCCAGGTATCCATAACAACTGATCACAGGTTTTTCACTGATATCCAAAATGAGATACACATAATCACATGACGCTTATGGACATACACACAAACAACATACAAAATACAGCAGTGCAAAACTGGACAATTCTTATGGGGCCACTACACAAACATAACATGTAATATACCCGTGCGAAGCCGGGTCCTCCCTCTAGTATTCTATATAAGCTACAAAGGCTTAAATAATTCTATAAGAAACAAAGTTATTCACTATTCATCCAAATTCTTGTGTCCACGTGTTACCACTGATGTTAGGACATAAGTTTCATGAGTTTGCCCATTCTAGAACTGGGTATTTATAGATATAAAAAAGCTATTTAAATGCATTTTACTAAGAAAGGTGTTGCTTTTTATGCCCTACTCTAATCTATATGTATCTGGCATGTAGAAGAAATACATGCAACAGAGGGCACTGCCAGGCAAATAACATGAATGTGTACTCATCTGTGTCTATTAAATCTTAATTGGGGTCTTCATTAGAGATGAGCGAGTAGTTAAATACTTGATATTCGATATTCGTTTCGAGTAGCCCCTCAATATTCGACTACTCGAATCGAATATCAAATCCTATTATACTCTATGGGGGAAAAATGCTCGTTTCAGGGGTAGGCAACATTCGATCAAATTGAACTTACCAAGTCCACGAGTGAGGGTCGGGCTGGATTCTCCGAGAAGTCTTCTCTGTGCAGCGTCCCAGTGGCGTCTTCCAGCTCTGAATTCACTTTGCCAGGCATCGGGCCTGGGCAGAGCCGACTGCGCATGCCCGCACTACAAGAAAATGGCCACTTACAGTCAAAGCGGTGCCTGGCAGAGTGAATTCAGAGCCGGAAGACGCCACGGGGATGCTGCGCGGAGAAAACTTCTAAAGGTAGGAGAAGAACCAGCGTTAATTGGCCGACTGTATAGCATTTGGCCAATCAACGCTGGTTCTGATTCAAATTTTTCCATTCGAATAGCGAGTGGTACTCGATCGAGTACGAGTATTTTGAATGCCGTAGTATTCGATCGAATACCTACTCCATCGAATACTACTCGTTCATCTCTAATCTTCATCAGTTATTCCTTAGGTATGCCGGATGAAGACCTCAGTGTGAGATTGAAATGTCTTGTAGTAAAGACAAGATTAAAATGACACCATTAAATGTTGTCCACTATAAATTAACGTATTAGTTATGTTACATATCTAACATATTAGGGTTCATTCTGGGGTTGAATAGATCATGATTGAGGATTTATCAGAATAAAATACAAAAAAAGTAAATACATCGTGGACAAAAAAATATTAGAATTAGAGATGGTTTGTTGACTTTAAGACTGAATTTATTCAACACAAACTGGAAGTGCTGTTATTATACTAGGCCAAGAGGAGGTGAGTATAAAGAAACATAACTTGCCTCATCTCTCCTGAGCATCCAGTGGTTTCCCAGCGTTTTATGGCCTCTGGCTGAGGTCACACATCCGAAGCTTACAGGCTGAAGCCTGTGATGGGCACTGGATCAAAGTTCATGGCATTGGTGTGCCCCATGTGATAGTTGAGGCACAATGACAAGTCTTAGATGTCACCCCAGGACATGTGACATCACCCAAAGGCCAAAAGAGGCCTAAGGAGGATGCTAAGGGACTGCTGGATGTTTCAAGGATGCCCAGGAGAGGTGAGGCAAGGTGAGTTTAATTGTTTGTTACCTTTACTTAACTCTCCTGGGACTCCACTTAGACAATAGGTGATGTACTCCAAAAGTTTCAAGTTTGCGTCAAGTCCGAAATTTGATTGATTACAGTGATTAATTTGATTAATTGACTACAGTGTTGGCTTAAGAAAGAAGCTCATCACACTGAATGATGTCTGAACTGTGACAAATGACTTTTATCCAGGGTTTTGCATACTTTGGTAATTGAGTAACATTACATTTTCTCCATATGCTACAGGCTAGTACTAATGTATAGCTAGTGCAATTGCTTTGATAAGATATTTAATTTAAGGTTATTTTCATCCGATCATTTTTTTAGGTTCATCTTAGATTTACGCTGCCTCAATGATCAGCTGATCGACACAGGTCTTTCAATATACTGTAAATGTAATCACATGAACTTAATTCCACTTCTGTATGAAGAAATAACATAGAATATATCAATTGGAATGATGTCTAATTTATCATGTTGCAATGAGTCAGTAGCATGTTCTCCCTAATGATTCTAATTTAGTAGCATTATTCATCCACCGCACATTCATCAGTTCTCATTTCCCATTGTGACAGTCATGTTGAGTTTAATAGATAAGAAATATTTTTACCGAGGTCAGATAAAGATCAAATGTGTCAGCCAATTTAATACCCAGGGAAATGTATTTTTAGACATGCAGTATGTGATCATTGAGTGTATTGCGAAACTATTTTGATCATTTTCATAAAGGATTCTTAAAGGTATTCCAATTTTAAGAAACTTGACCAAAAGCAGAAAATGTTATAACAAAAAATGACCATTACTTGTCCTTACTCTGGTGGTCACAGCTGGTCCTGTAGCGATGATGTCATGCACATCATTTACGTGACCTCACTGGTCACGTGACAAAAATCCAATCACCACTTCCTGGAGCAGCAGGGAACATAACAATTCCTATTTTTATCTCTTATTAAAGTCTCAGACATATCCTTAAATAACTGTTACTAAACCATTCATATTTACCCCTTCACTCTCACAGTGCAGGCAGGGGGACCTAAATGTGCAGAGCCATAAGTATAAGGTGCTGTGCCCATGAGATTGAGATCTGCTGTCAGTGATTTGCTCTCCCACTACAACATTTGGGATCCCTGAAAAATGGAGCCAATAATGGTGACCCATTGTGTCCTGACCATCAATGTACCAGTAATGTAATCTGAATGCATTATGATCCCCGTCCCCCAGAAATTGGTTTTCGCCAGGAGTAGACACAAAATATATGATAAGAAAGTACTGTATGAGTTTCCTTTGTTTTGGACCCACTTAAGGGTGTGTTCACAAGGAGGAATTTTCCGCAGATTTGGGGGCTGATTTCAGAGCAGATTTCTCCTGGAGATTGCAGCAGGACCCAGAAAAAAGAAGCATCCTGCCTGAATCAGACAAGGAGTCCACGGCTCGTTACTCCCTCCTGATTAAGCCTATTCATCCAGGCCTAATCAGGAACGGGATGCCGCATTGGAATGCTGATGTCCTGCATCGGCATCCTGTCACGGCTAGTCCACGGTGAAAATGCAGGCGGTGGAAAATGAAGAGGAGTTTACACTCTAAGTGTTTGGGTCAAGAAACTTCAACAGAGCCTGCTACAAAAACTGCATATATGATTTTATTAACAAAACCAAAAACATTAAAGGGGTTCTATCATTGGGAAAAGTCATTTTTAACTAAGCACATCTTTGCATAGCCTTTAGAAAGGCTATTCCACACCTACCTTTTGTATGTAAATCACCTCAGTGGTTTTTGAGTTAGCCCGTTTTTATTCATATGCTAATTATCCTCTTGGTGCACCCCAGAAGTCTCATCGTGCACTCCTCTTTGCTATTCTTTCCTATGTATGTGTACAACACATGTGAACTCGTGTGTGCAAGGCAAATAATGCTAAGGTTTCCTATCATGGGTGACATCCTGCTGGAGCATGTGAATGTCCTATTTATATTCCTCAATGACAGATGACGTACGTAGGTGGGTTAAAGTACCCAATCCCCAATTGGGGATCATGGCAGTTAATGGGTTTATCAGGAAGAACCTAATATTATGGCTAGGCTCAAGGAAGCAGAAACTTCAGTAATACCCATACCTACCTCATTTACTTTTACGGTATCAAAGCCCTGCAGCTCTAAACCTCTTCTGCTCACACAGCCAAACACCTATATATTAAAGACGGACTCTCTGCAGCTGTCTCAAGGGGAAGCTTACTGAAAATGGATTATATAGCCCTCAATAATAAATCTGCCTTCAATAAGCTTCCTCTAGTGGTGGCTGCAGGCAGTGGGGATTTTATCATTTACCTCTATGAATGTGTGAAGCTGTATAACTAAAAAACAGCCTATTGAAACAATAAAATCTCATATAATATTCTGGTTATTGGATTTAAGACTTTTATAGCAATTTTCTACCCGTTAAGGAAACCATGTGTCTATCAGTACTCTATAAAGTGTGTCACATACATAACTGTGGTTAAAATAGAATTTATTTTATTTTTTAATTCAGAGGTCTTTGCATATATGTTTTTCTATTTCTACAATGTTAGACTCAGGCATATGCTGTTAAGGAAAAAGCCAGCATATTTATGGAGAAAAGAACATAAGTAAACTCATCAAATGAGAAAAACAATATTACAAGAAATCCTGTTACTTATGATTGCTGTAAAACAGAAATGGCAAGCACAGAGCTCCACATTTCCCTGATGTGTGACTAATGTAACACGAAAAACAACAACATTAATCCCATAGCATTAAGACACTCATAAAAGAACACTTTTTGGTATAAATATCCTTGAATATAAATATCTGAAAGTGTGTTCTGCTATGAACCAACTTACAGACTCGGTAATGCGCTGAAAATGTCTTGACTAATGCTTTTTATTCTTGACTTACAGACCTATAACAAGATATAGTGGTAGAAAGTGAGACATTAGCTTGGCTTTAATTCATATTATATAAGATAATTTTGTTTTTTTCACAACCAGAACTTTAAAAATAAAACAAAATAAAAAAAATACAAATGGCATCAATCTGCTGCATGTCGATAGAACACTTGCCTTATTAAAGCTTAGCTGGAGGGCAGAGAAGTACATACCGAATTTAATAGCCCCCTCAATAAAGGAACACTCTGAGAAAAAGTGACACATTGTGTTATCCCAGGCGCCGGCCTGAGGGTACAGTTCATGACATGATGATTCTCCCTTTGGTGGCCTTTAGTCTAATGCCTCATATTGTGGAAACACAGCATACAATAACACTCATACAAAAACACTCAAAAACACGGCAGAGAAAAAAGCTGCATTTTTACAATACCAACATATTGAATGAGATTTTTTGCATATTCAGATGCATGTGCCATGTACTTAGCTGTGATAAAGTGATTCTTTCATGGCCAGCATACACTTAAGGGTAACCCGTTTTAACTAGTCCTATTGAAGGATCTGTGAAATTGGCCCAGCATGTTCTATTTTTTCTCAGATTGAATACATGGACAGAAACTTGTGTGGTTCTGTTTCACTTTTCTTTTATGCGCCCCACTGTCCACTTTTTAGACAGTGGACGGAGCAGGGAGTGAATCCGGGTGGGTCCACCATATACTATGACTCAAGGCAGAAAACTAGCATGAGTTATACCACAAAGCTATACCAGCCCCTGGCTGGCATAGGTCTACGACCAGGCACATCTACGTGCATTACAATTACTAAAATGTCGGAGCTTGAATTAAGATTGGGAGAAGGATGGCCAGTTTTAATAAATTCCCCCCAATTTGCTTTCACTTTTATATCTATATTCAGCCTGTAATATAAATTAAGTCATTTTGCAATGCTGTATAATACATTAGCATTGTAATGCATTGCAATAGTGATCGGACTCCCTGAGGTTGAAGACCCCTAGGGGGGATCTAATAATTCTGGGGGAAAAAAAAAATCAAGAATATAAAATTAAAATTACCCCCTTTCACTAGAAGACATAAAAGTTAAAAAATAAAGTACAACACATACACATTAGGTATCCCCATGTCCGAAAATAACCGGTCTACAACCTATATATATTTGTCCCACTATTTTGCCTCCCATAAAAATTTGGATAAACAGTGCAACATTTTGGAATTTTTTTAGGGGCATGGCACTGTTCTCATTGTGCTGTCTTCAAGCTTTCAAATATAATTTCCAGTGTTTGACTGCTGAAAATGGTCCACAGCTATGTTTGTTCTATCTGTCAGCTCCTCCGCTCTCAACTCCACAGGTCTGAAGTTAGGGTGAGTATATGTAATACCTCCAAATCATTACCTTTATATTGGGAGGGGGTCTAAATATATTTAGGGAGTCTAATATTAATGTAGGGGGCCTCAATATATTTACCCATTCCCTTGTATATAGACTGAACCCACAAAACGGCCACTCCTGATTTTGCCCCAACCTACTGCTCAATTTTCACCCCATGAAGGGCACTCCCAGATTGATATTTATGTGTTTAACAGAGTCTGATATATCTAAATTTTGGCATTCAGCATTTTACACCTTTCTAGTGTGTATATAGTTAAGTCTTTGATGCTGCTAGTTACCCTCTGCTTTTACATACACTATATAGTATTGCTATTTCACTTTTAATATTGTGATAGTGTATGTGCTGTTGCAATACTGGTAAATTGATTACAAGAAGTAAACCCCGTCACTCAATGCCTTGAAACCAAGACGCCCCCACTGAAGAGAAATATGTCTTGTGACTCTTCTAGGGTTCGCTGAATAGTTGAAAAGGTTCATAGTGGGAAGGATCATACTGTATGTGCTAAGCCATTTCCTAGTTGCTTAATGTGGATACAATTTCAGGAAACCATACATTTTTGGGAATTACTGTAAAATGATCTAATATATGTGATTGAAAGAACAACTGCATACGGTAAGAATGTAGGTGTGTAGGAGGTTTGTGGTTTGCCATATACAGTATACACAGATCATACCATACACCTCTCAGTAAAGTGGGTTAAAAAACATTCTTCAACACGGTTAATGAATAGAAAATGTTCATGTCATCATATATAACACTTAGGTTTACAGTTATAGAGCTGTATAAGGATTCATGCATAGATGGCATACATCCAATTTGCAGTCAGACACAAACCATTAAACCATTATCCATAAGATTAACAAGTAAAAATTTCATGAATTTATCGGATCAAAGTTGTATAAAATCTTAAACTCTCCTTTCCCCATTGGGTTGTTAGCTGTTCCTTTTGTGTATTACAGGGGCTCTATCATCAGGTGCTGCTAATCGTTTTTGCCCCCCCCCCTCCGTTTTCTGAATTACTGTTAAAATATATATGCAAATCAGTCCTACCGTTCACGTGCACCCCCTGTGTCATAGGTTGTTCACGCCCTCCTCTCTTCTTTGATGTCCTCCTTCTTGCAATTCACCGCCTCCAGCCCGGCGGTTTCGATCGTAATCTTGTCCTTTGGAGCGCTACTGCGTATGCTCCTGAACCAGTTTGGTGTAGGGAACTGCTCAGATCCCCTGAGAACTACACGCTTCGCGATGTTCTCTACAGGAAAATGTTGCTGGAGTGTGCAAATTAGCGCAGTAGTGCTCCGGAGCTACTGTGCGAGATTTTTCGATCGAAACCGCTGAGCTGGAGGTGGTGAATCGCAAGCAGGAGGAAGTCAAAGAAGAGAGGAGGGTGTGGAGACGCTATGACGCATGGGGTGCACGGAACGCCCACCGTGCATGGTAGGGCTGATTTGCATATACATTTTAATGGTAATTCAGAAAAATGGAGGGAGGGGGCTTCAAAAATGATTAGCAGCACCTGAATAGCCTTTTTAAAGGCTTAGGCCCCACATTGTGGAAATTCAGCACTTTTGGCCGCTATGGCAATACAATGAAAAAAAACGCAGTGTTTTGCAGTACCAGCAAAGTAATTGAGATTTTAGTTCATCTCATCCATATATTATGTAAAAAAAAAGAGCTGCGGAAAAGCTGCATTTTCAAAAACACCTTTTTGGAAGAACAAAGCATATCAATTTTAGCTGTCACAAGTTTTTTCAGTATAGATTTAATAGGGAAAGAGAAAAGCAGAGAAAAATGCATCAAGAACTCAATGAAAAATGCTACATATAAAATGCAGTGCGTTTTTCCTTTGTTTTTATTTCACAGGTCTTTTTAGCTGCATTTCACTACATGGGGTCTTAACCTAAGACTGTGGCTACACTTTGCAGAAACACCATTTTTTAATCCCACCCCTTTGCGGGGAAAAAACACTGCAGAAAAAACAGGGTTTTCAAAAATGGCTGCTTTTGGAACTTGTAAGAGCACGGAATCTGCTGTCCATTCACAATTATGCATCCTCTAGTACTACTGGTAATACAGTAAAATCATCATACGTGCACCTACCAGTAGTCCACGTTCTTAATAACTCATGTGCATATCTTATACATGACTCAGCTGCTTACTAATACCCTGTTTCCCTGAAAATAAGACACCCCCCCCTTCACCTTCTGGATCACATACAACCGGCAGTCATGCCAGCGCTCCGCTAAGGAAGCATCAGCATGACTGCCGATTGTTCCAGCCGCTGCATAAGACATCCCCCGAAAATAAGAAAGGTCATATATTTCGTTTGATAATTAATTATAAGAAACTGTCTTATTTTCGGGGAAACAGGGTAGTGCAGCAAGAAATTCTGTGTGTTACAGTACCTGCAGAATGGATGGGTTTCTGGTTATTCCTTGCATGATGATAAATAAATATAAAAGAGCAATGATGTAATATATCTTTGGGAAGGACTGTCAGGCTCCATAATGAAGTGCAAAGATTGAAAAGTTAAAAAAAAAACAACTATGCATGCAATAACGCTTAATACTGACTTCATTGAGCGACTTTGATACCATCAAAGACTTTGATGTTGGGTATCACTTTTTCTCTAGTAAATAAAACCTAGCAGCTGTGTGATGTTGGCAGGTAAACAGCCATGGTAATAGAGTTGTTATTTCCTGGATATTATGATCCTGCTTAAGTCAGGATAGAACTGTTCGATTTGTTTGGTTATACTACAGAGACCTCTCAGCTCACAATGCACATTCGGTGCCTTTTGGTCTGCTCTTTCCTTCTCAGGAAGCTCTTCACATGAAAGAGTGTATTTTTAATGTTATACATACTGAAAGCCATTGCCTGGAAAGCTGTGTATCTACAGATGTGTCTCAAGAGAGGATGGGAACAATCATCTGTTTCTGTGTGAATGGATTTAAGAAAGCAAATCAAATAAGAGAGTTGTGAGAAAAAAGGTCGAAACAGTTGTAGTCGTCCATCAGAACGGTTCTAGACCCAGACAGTCTTGGAAATTCTCCCCAGAGCTTTTTTCAAGGATACAGACCAGAAGCTTAAGTGACTGCACTTATTTCTATAGATTGAGAATTGAAATGATCGATCCTGGTCCATGTAGCTGCAGGCACCTTATTGCAGACTTCCTACTGGTGGTTGCACTCACCACTCTTGGCATGTCTAGGATAGTGTACAAGCTCCTTCCTATGTCAATAAATTTTTGTGACCTACCCTGAAGGTTCTTATTGATTTGCTTGTAAATTATCCAAAACCATTCACTCAATATATCTTCATCTCACTGAAAAAAAATTACTTTTGGGATGCATCAGCATTTTCACACTGAAAGTGATGAGATGTTATTTTTCACCATGGAAAGCTCTAGATCAGTGGCATAATGTAGAAAATTCAGGGTGACGCACTTACTGGAGAGCAAAACTAAGAGAGTTACAACCTGACAGCTCGCATGGTAAACCGTTACAGGGGTTATCCAGGCAAAATTGGGCAACCTCTTTAACTTTTAAATCAGTTAGGGCAGTAAAAAAAAAAAAAATCATACTCAGCTGTCCCTGATGCTTGATGTCTCCCGGAACAGTCCAGCCCTTCTGCTGAATGGTTCTCTTCCAGAGTTCTGCTGAAGCCACTGATTGGTCTCGGCAGTCACATGAAAAAATAAAAAAAAAATTATGCTCACTTGTTCCGATGCTTCTGTGTCCTCCCTGTTCAGGACCGGGAGGACACCAGAGCATTGGGGACAGGTGAACATGATATTTTTTTAAATTTTTTTCAAAGCCCCAGCTGATTTAAAAGTTAATCCATTTTTGCCTGGGCCGCCCCATTAAAAACCATGAATATAGACACTATCACAAATACTAAGAAGATCCAGTGATTTGGAGTTCAGGAATTAAAGGGATTCTACCATTAAAAAACTTTTTTTCTGTGGATAACATAGTCGGAATAACTTGCGCGGCTATAGTTCCGAGGCCGCAGTTGCGAGCATGCGCAGTCGGCTCTACTAGTGTAAGAGCCGACAGAGGTGACGCTGCTGAAGAAAGAAGGGGAGGATCCAGCAGAAGATAGAGGCGGTGCAGGATCCTGTTCTCAGACAGCGGTGGAGACGCCCTCATTGCGTCTTCAGCGCTGGGGCCTGCCCCCATCGCTGCCAGAGAACTAATTTACATACCGGTAAAAAATGGTGTTACTAAGGAATGGCGCGTCGGAGATCCCATCTAAAGGTAGGAGACGAATAGCCTTTCTAAAGGCTATTCCGACGTGTTAGCCACAGAAAAAAGGTTTTTAATGGTAGAATCCCTTTAAATTCTAATCTAAATTTTTAACTGTGTTTTCCAGATCAGTAGATGGGTTGTGGGAGGTAAAAAAAGGTTGTTAGAATATAAAAATAATTTACTCCATACCATATAGGCTTCCTCTGTTTATTAAACTCATTTTATTAATTGTGATAATGTTTTTGAAAAAAAAATGAGTTTTTTTCTACTCTTAATTTGCGCTTTAACTATCAGGATTCAGTATGCCTCTTAAGGGTGAGTTCACACGGAGGAAAGTGGAGCGCAATCTGGCACGTATACATGTGTCAGCAGATTGCGCTCGCAAAAACATCCCATTCATTTCAATGGGAGTTAGTATCGATCGGCCGCAAAATTACGGGCGCAAAATAACGCGGCGTATATGCTCCTAACTCCCATTGAAATGAATGGGAGCATTTTGAGCTCGTCATCTGCCGGCACGTGTATACGTGCCTGATCACGCGCAATGTTACATCGTGTGAACTTACCCTTAGGGTTGTGGTCAAGAACGAAAGTTCTAGTAAAACAATAGTAATGTGTTGTGACACTACCATATTATGACGTGACTGGTTGTTTTACTGGGGTTGGGCTATACGAGCAAATAGAAGATGCAAACAAGTTATTTGTGCCAACATGGCTTGTTACAGGAGTGCCTTTCTTACTTATATGCAGCAAACTAGTGTCAGAAATCCTGGCTTTCTAATTCATATTGGAACTTTAGTTCCTATTCTGTGAGATTTTGATCATGAATAATTTTTCAAAGAATTGCACCTTTATGCAAGTTATGGAGAAGTAGAAGTCTGGGTATGGCGAGTGCCAGGGGAAGGTTACCTGTCTGCATTGTGCGAACTGTAAGATTTGATGGAGGAATAATGCTATAGAGTTTGGCTTAGTAACAGTGAAGGGAATCTAAATGATTCGACATACCAAGACATGTTGGACAACAGTATGCTTCACGTTTTATGTACATTACACAGGGGGCAGGCGTAGCTGATGATGTCACTTACCAGATTCTGTTTTCCATTAGACTCAGATTGAAGAGTAGTTGAGGAGAGCAGAGTTTTTTTTTTTAAGACAGCCCCATGACATTATCAACCTAGGGCAGCCCGCAGAGACTGTCCATCCAGAGGATACATAGCTAGTTTAAGAGAAATTGTGTGTCAGATAATAAAGCCATATGATATTTGGCCAAGTTTGTTGAAACGAAAAAAACTGGGACCAAACTGTAGAAATATGTGTTTGATCTCATTCTCTATTTATCTCCCATAGAAACTCATTTTAACCTTTCTAGGGAGTTTTTCCAGTTTACAGTAAAGAGGAAATGGACTCACATTTCATTCAAGAAGCCAATGAAATGTGAAATAGTTTCCGTGTTTTACAAGAATCATTCTAATTACTCATGAAAGGTTTACTCTACATCTGTCTTCTTGACCCACAACAGCTGTAATACTTTTAATAACACGTACTTATAAACTGTCAAGTTACTGCTTGCGAGAAAAATGGGTACGTTTCGACTTTGTCAAGTCATTTGTGCAGTATGAAGTTATTCTGAACTAATGCAGATGACAGTTCCAAGTTTGTGTTGATGTCTCCACATGCACGCTGGGTGTAATTTTGACTTCACTTCCTTTCCGGTGTATGTTAAGTGAACGTTTAATTGTACTATGATTATGTCTCATGCTTATGTTTGGTGGGAGATGTAGTGCGCTGTAAGAAGGTTCTCATGGAACAGTTTTTACCCCCTCGACTACACATTTGACATGTATAATTGAAACCTCTGGAAAACTTAAATGCAATAGAAATGTAAAGACCAAATGCACATGTTATAGGATACAAGAATGTCACATTTTAGGATATATTCATTTTGCAACAGTTTGTTTTTTACTATCTTAACTATACTGGTATAAAATTATACAAACTACAAAAACAAGATCAAAACCTGTGGAGGTTCGTAGATCTTTGAGAATAACCTTTCACGTCCTCTATGATGTCATACACTGTCTACCAATAAGTATGTGGACACCTGTGGTAGAATAGAAAAACTACATTTATTCATATTCGATAGTTGGTAGACCCCAGCAGATGCTTCCTTACAGATGGTATTGATCGACACAATACTCCCGGATGCCTGTTGTATATGAGCCATCGGTTGGGTGCGGTTTCTCTGGCCAGCACTAGTTGGTGTCTAGCTCCCAGGTTTGGGGTCTGCCAACTTGGGACACATTTCGACAATCACCGTTTACCTTCCACTTCATAATCACATAGGCCACTGTTGAGTTTGGGTAATTTAGTTGACTCGCTATGTCCCTTAAGGATCGACCATTTCTGTGGTACCCCACAATTACCCCTGTCTCGAAATTGGACAACTCTGCACTTCATGGCATAGTTGCCAATGCTGTTTCCTATTTAAAGGCAGAAGACGTGGCGTACATCACGACCACAGATATCTTCATTTGCATGGGTGTCCAAATACGTATTGGTAGACAGTGTATATTAAAGCTGAATTTGGCGCAGTGCAGGTATGTGCCTCGGCCTCAGAGATATCAGTGCTGTTCGTTTCAGCTACCAATATGACTCTACTGTCAGAGGGGCGAAGGTTTCTGGAAAACTAAGGTACTAGAGTAAGTTTTTCTTTTTTGTGTACTAGTATGCCATATAATGTCCAAACAGCAATACAGTGTTCTAATAAAAATGCTATATTCTACTTGAAGAACACGGTAAAGCCGCAGGGTGATAACCTTGCACTTGCTTTAACCTGGTCCAGGATCTCATTATTAATATGATACATTAGCCTCACTAAACACTATGCAGTCCTTGTATTATGAAGGTAAAGTCACTCTGTATGTCACCATTTAATTGGTACCTCTTCACGGCACCATTTTTTTTGATCATAGGGAATTAATGAGGAAAAAACCCTCTGTGTGTATTCATGAATTTAGATGCATGGATATGTACAATATAGGAGTCAGTATGACAATGATGAGTACTATGCCCCTATACACGGGTTGGGTGAAGTAGCTGTCAGCAGAGTGAGTGTTGAGCTAATAGGTTTATGGTCAGCCTTAGGAAATTAATGGATCTGAATTTGCAGATTCAGGTAGAGATTGAGCTAAGTGTACTACTAAATATCTGCTTTTAACAACAAAGTGAATAATACATCACATTATTGAATACATTACTGTAAAAGATAATGGATACGTGATGGGTATAATGTTTGATCGGCAGCTTACAATCGGAAAATATTGCTTAGTAATGGTCGTCTGAAATTATCTAAAGGGTAAGTGATTTTCTTTCCCCCTCGCCCAGTCTTAACTTATGCATCTGCAATGAATACAGAAGGAAGGATTCTCACAGGTATCATTATGTGTACAGTGATGTCTGCCAGATCCTGGTAAATCTATACCGCAGATCTGAGATGGTTGGCAGTGCTATGACCTACCAAGCGAAAAGGAACCTGTGCTAATGTGAATTTCAGAATTTCATTGACCTGGATCTGGTAAGCTGAACCAAGAATGATCACAGGGAAAGGCTAATTAATTTTCTCTTCTAATCTTTTTATTTCTATGCCGTACCTCAATATTTGCTTTATGGCTAATAGTTTGCATGACACTGGAGCGTACTTACAAAGAGTATAAAGACTCCAAAAATAAAATGGCTAAAAAGCATAAAAAGGCGATAAATAAGAAAATGAAACAATTGTTACAGTCTGGCTCAAGGTTCTATGGGAATAACAGCTGGCTTCGCTTCAATGTGTATACTTTCACATAGCTGTATTCCAAAGCTTTTCCTGCTGCCTTTGCAGGCGGCTATTCAACAACATAAAAGCAAAGGTTGTATTGATTTCCAGCAACTTAAAGAAGCAGATGCTGCAATTACTTTCTAAAAAGAACTGGCTGGATGTAACACCCTGGACGTTGACCGGTTTTATCATTGCTGTCTATCCACCGCTAAGCACTTTTATTGCTAGCAATCAGTGTTAGATCTTTATTGGCAGTTGATCATTTTTACATCAGGGCTTTGTAAGCACATATGGCTTCACCTGTCAGAAAGGGAAAATTACAAGTTGTATTGGCAGTCATGCTGCTTCCTGGTAATGTTTAGTTTTACATTATAGACACTCATAGGAATACCATCAAACTGGACATAATTCAATTACAAAAGCTGCAACATAAGAATGTGCTTTGTTTTTGAAAAAAAAAGGCCAAGCTGTTAGATTTCTTAGGAATACAAAGCGATTCCAGTTCAAGGCATGTTATATAGAAGTAATATGGAGTGTTCATGTATTAGAATGACGCACTTTACAAATGGCACTAAACTTTCTCTACAAGTCTACATTTATTGATATCATTGTGGGACATTCATTTACATGTCAATGCTACTGTGATTCAGGTGGTCATACACATGACATTAATGATGGCAACTATTTCATGTGTATGAGGATGTCCCTACTCAGATGATAGTGGAAGGAAGAGTCAGACATACGGAATCAAGAAGGGAATCAGAAGTAATAGCTGTTGGCAGTATAAGCAAAAACTAAAAAAACCTAATGTGTATAACAAGCCTAAGGTTCTCCTACATACTGCATACCATAAAATGGTGTCAATGGAGCTGAATTCTATTCCACTTGTCTTCGTATTGCCATATATTTCCTGCTTTAATAAGCTCTTAATAAAGAAGAGGATTGTTAAAGCTGCCTGGATGATTATGTACATCTAAAATCTGGGGTAATAGCTGTCAGCCCAATCATTGCCGGATGGCCATCTTTAGGCTTCTTAACTTACTTTATTGGGCTTTAACGACTTTTTGTGTTTTATGCCAAGAAAATATCCTAGTCTAAAACTATAATTTTACATGGGTGGAGTTCCAGGAGTCGGACAACTTTATCAACTTCTTCTCCTGAATTTTCCCTTCCTACCAGTGGCGTAACTGCCAGGGTAGCAGGGGTAGCAGCAGCCACAGGGTCCAGAACATTGGGGGCCCGACGACAGCTGCTACCTCTACATTTTTTTTTTCTTAAAGGCCCTATTTACTAACCAATCCTGGCAGAGGCCGGGATGAGTAAGTGACACCACGGGCCTCACAAACATCATTATTATACTCAGGTGTCCACAGTGGACATAATACTGTGTGCAGGGGCCACTATGGAACATAATACTGTGTACTGGGTCCACTATGGGGCATAATAATTTCTGCATGAACCACTATGGGGCATAATACTGTGTGCAGGGACCAGTATGGGGCATAATACTGTGTGCAGGGGCCACTATGGGGCATAATACTGTGTACTGGGGCCACTATGGGGCATAATACTGAGTACTGGGGCCACTATGGGGCATAATACTGTGTACTGGGGCCACTATAGCGTATAATACGGTGTACAGGAGCCACTATGGGGCATAGAGTGCACAGGAATGTGGGGAGGGGGGGGAAGTTGGTCGGTCGGGGTCTTCGGCGTCGGTCAGGGAGGGCCAAATGTCATGGGGCCACCATTCATAGTTACGCCACTGCTTCCTACTCTTGGTGCACCTATACGTCCTCACTTTTTGTTTTGTGTCTCTCCCTCTTGTTTCTCTCCTTTGTCGTCCTCCCTCGTACTGGTGTCCCCCTGTTTGTTTGATTTTGTTTGTGATTCCTCTCACGGGAACAGAGCCTTCTCTGGGACTTGGACTACTGCCTTCTCCCCTTCGGGGTAAGTCTACATGTTACCAGACTTTCGGCCTATCCTTGTTTGTGACCGCCACTGTTTAGACTTTTCATTTCCCTGAGTCCTGCGGCCCAGCCAGGTGTTCTTTTAAGTGTTATATTGTACTTTTATTCAAGTTTGATTAAACATAAAAGTATAATCTTAGCCAGTTTTATTCATCTGATTTTTCAGAAAATAAATTTGTGTGGACAATGTTGGTTATGGTATAGAAAGTGCTGATCGGAAGAGTATATTTCATCTTGTCCAAGGATTTATGCACACAATTCCGCAACCAGTTACATCATTAAATGGGATATTTCATCTGAAAATTACTTATTTTTCAAGTCTAAAATACAAAATCCTAAAATCCAACAATTTTCATTCTAGCCACTAAGCCTGATAATAGACTAGCACTCATGGGGCAACACGGTGTCTCAGTGGTTAGCACTGCAGCCTTGCAAAGCTGGAGTCCTGGGTTCGTACCCCGCCAGGAACAACATCTGTAAGGAGTTTGTATGTTCTCCCCATGTTTTCGTGGATTTCCTCCCATTCTACAAAGACATATTGATAGGGAAAAAAAGTACACTGTGATCCCTATATGGGGCTCACAATCTACATTTAAAAAAAAAAAAATAGACTGACACTTATTTTATGGTTTTACACTATATGATAATTGTCATATTTTTCTATAGTTGTGGATACAATTTTGTAACATTATTCACACATCTAAAAGGGTTTTAAGACTGAAGCCCCACGTGGCCTGACTGCCACTGTTTGGCCTTGGAGGAAATCCCATACACACATTGCAGAAGAATATCCACAGTGAAAATGCTGCAATTTCCAAAACTTTCGCATTTTTGGAAATCGCAGCATGTCAATTATACCTACGGAAATGCCGACAGTTTCCCTTTAGGCATAATTGAAGAGAAAGTCTGCTGAGGAAACCTCTTCAGACTTTATGTGAAAATAAATAGTACAAAATGCTCCTAGGAGCCTCAAGCCACTTCAGGTAAACCTCATAAAATTTGTTTCAACGAATATTCATGAGGTTTGGCTCTCTGGTTCTTTTCAGTAGTATTTTTGTACTCAGGGGTCTCTTCAGTGTTTTTGGTAAGTTTTTTTATACTACTATGTCCCAGGTGATGACATCCCATGTCCGTCGCTGAGGCCGCTGAGGTTAGTCAGGTAGTGAAGTCCAATGTCCTTCGCTAAAGCCAATCAGCGGCCTAAGGAAGGGGAGGACTTCCATCGTAAGAGAACATCGGATCAGCGAGACTGGGTGGCACCAGAGCATCTGATAACAGGTGAGTATGTTTTTTTTTTACATTTTTTTTCACCTTCCCCCACCTAATATAAAAAAAATATCCTGGACAACCTCTTTAAAGCTATTCATCCTTTACATTAGACTTTGACTACCCCTTTTATTTTCTTAATGTAAAGTTGTGAGCAGAGAATCTTTAAGCGGCCCATAGACGTTAGATTGGTGGAAGATAACAACAAATGTCTGTTGTCTATCATATGGAAGATACATTTTCTGCTATCACAGACAACGTCCCACAAACTTCATAAAGTTTCTGAAAATATATGAAACAAGTATCTATTGACACTAAAAGTATCTATACACATCAGACTAAGGGAACCTTAGTGAAGGGCTTACCAACATCTAACACGTACAAAACAGATAGAGTGTGTTGAACATTAGCATATGTTTTTAGATGCCTTACAGAATACACATGAATGCTCAGCCAAAGAGTATGAATGTGTATTGGGAGATCAGATGGAATACCAACATGTTATCACATGATATGCAGACAAACAGCTTTCCAGATAATATTATCAATGACCAATGTTGATCTGAAAGTAAATTATTAGTAAAAGATATTTACAATGTTCACTCTTGGCTTAGTCTTTCATAACATATGTTTAGGCTTGGATAAAACACTTTGTTAGGATCATCTTATTGCATGTCATAAAGTGATGTCCTTTAGCAAAGGGGATCCTTAGCTGATGTCCTGCAGTGCCTTTTTGTCTCCCTGCACTTTCTCTTCCTGTGCTAAGCAGACAGAGATAAAAAGAGGATCCGTAAGCCAACAGGTTTGTAACTTAGTGGGTTTTCCCTCTAAATTTAAAACGATATTCTCCATTTGTCCACATCGCTGTATAGGACAATAAAAAATAAAACACATTCACAAATTATCACCTAACAACAAATAAGGGGATAATTGTTTAGTCTTTAGGGGTATCACCATGAGGGCTCCCAATAATCATGGGAAGAGGGGTCTGGTGAACCTTGTTTACATGGACTGACAATAGATAGATAGATAGATAGATAGATAGATAGATAGATAGATAGATAGATAGATCCTACTAATATTATAAATGTGAAAATTTGTATGTTTGTATGTTTGTTACTCGATGATCACGCAAAAAAGTCTGAACGGATTTGAATGAAATTTGGCACATAGATAGTTTGTAACCTCGATTAACACAAAGGCTACTTTTTATCCCGGTAAATGACATGGCTTCACAACCGTTATAAATTTATGTTCATATACTATATTAAACTGCTCTTACCTGCAGGACTCTCTCAGCTAATTGCACTTTGCTCATAAAGCCAGGTCTGTTATCTCTCTTTGTATTTGCATATTAACTGATCTGCTCCAGTGAGACACTGACATAGGAAAACCAATTGATAGTTTGCCAATTTTAAACATGATAGGAAAAAATTTAATTTGTGGCAAAATTCTAAAACAATGAGAGTTATGAAGGTAGCCAGAAGTCAAGTGGAGCTCATGAGGATTGCGCAAGCTAGCCGTTAAGTGTCTTTTAGAGCATCCGAAACACCGGAGCAGGTGGATCATTAATGCCAACAATACACTCATTATATGGCATCCCAGCGAGCTGCTGAGATGCTTTAACAATCACAGGCACAGTACGAGGAACAAGTTCTGTGGCTGGCCAGCTTGAGAGCTGCCGAAATGTTGGAGTAGGTAGATCTGTGAAGGTAGACCATGTCTATTCTTATTTTTATACATTCTTTATACTGCTTAAGAAATTATATTTTTCTTTGTGCAACGTTTATACATTAAGATGGCGCCTGTATCCAGTACCGCACCCAGAGGCTGACGCACACGATCATCATGTGGTTTACAAGAAAGACAGTATCATTTCTCAGGAAATCAAAATCTAAGAGATGTTGAAACTTAAGAGCCAATGACTGATCGCCAGTGTATTCGGATACAAGACGTATATGCTTACATAAATCAAACGGAAAAAACATCCAGCGAAGCAGTGGAGTATGTTGAATAAAAACTACTCCTTTATTATAACAGCCTTAAAAGTCAGCACTACACATAAAATAGGAAAAAGGGGGAGGGGGGCGTCAGACTGACGCGTTTCGGATGCTAATCCTTCTTCGAAGTCTGTACGCTACTAGGGAGAGGTAAGTCTTTATAACTCCATACACACACCTGACTTCACTAAGTTAATAAGATGGACTACCACACAGGTATTGTGGAGAACTTGAAACCCCTCCTCTAACACTGACATTAAAAACAAAGATACTGCTGGATATATACATCATTGACATGAATCACAAAACAAAACAATACAAAGCAATTGCAGGTCGTGGAAAATTTTTTAAACAAGTTATTATGTTTAAAGAAGACTTTGAGACAAAGCGAGATATGAATTTTGAAAAACATTTCAAAGCAGGAAAAACATATTCTCTCACCCCACAACCTCGATATAAAAACCACACCAATCCTACACAATATAAACCTGTATAAATATATCCTAGAATGAAAACTTGACACTATATAAAAGTCCATGAGTCCTTATCTGTGCCGAGTCCAGAGAAAAAGGGAGGTGGATGATGATTCGCTGATCTCCCGATCATGTGACTTTAACAGCAAGTTGTAATTGGATAGTCCAATCTCCTTCATGCCCATACTAAAGATGGCAAATTATGTAACATTGTTTCATATGACGCATGCTCAGGAGAAAAGACTGGTCACATGATCCCCATTGCGGATTATCATTATTATCTCCATAGAGAGAGAATCAGAGGGATCAGAACTTGACATGTCACCACCACATAAGAGTTTTTTAGGAGAAGACAGTCGATACAGACACAATCGCAAAGAGAAGAACAAAGACGAAGTAGGAGACAAAAATCCAAAAAAACTCACAGAGCGGGACGCAAGCACAAACAAAAGAAAAACACGTTATCAAGCCAGGAGAAATTAAATGCTACAGACCGACTTGGTAGCCCATGTTTGGAGTCCTCCACTTCTATTTCCTCCAAATCCTCTACCTGTAACACTGATAATAGCTCTAGTGTGTTAAATTTATCTTCTTTTCCGCTTTCAGAATCTTGTATAAAATTATTGTCTAAGGGGTTAAATTTTGTGCCAGTGGAGCATTTTAATTTACATGACACCCTCCTGGATGTGAATAAGTTTATACGTTTGCTTACACTCAAACGGCATTTTTCAGAATCAGATATGGAGACGGATCAGCTCGGGGGAGGGTTGAAGGAGATGGCAAGATCCAATGAATTCCATGATCTCTTGTTCAAAGAGCAATGTTGTCTACTTGAATTGCACAGTTTAAATGGTAAGGAACAACTCAGATTAGAAGGGAGTGACACCACGATGAAGGTAAAAAATCCATGGTATTATCCAGTGAAATCTAGAAATGCAACATTAGATGCTTTTCACACCGCGATTGAAAGTGAAATCATGGAATTGTTTCACACGCATAAAGATTTACCTTTTGTAGACAATTTGGAAACAAAAGAAAGAGAACAGCTAAAGGAATTGAAAAATAACGAGTGATTATGAAGATAATCTTGTTTCCCTTAGTCCTAACAGCGGCACAATGTGGGGTATTTCTGCCCCTGTGTGCTGGTAGGACAGGCGGATATTTAATTAGCCAATCAAATGCGTGGCAGGCCCTATAAGAGGGCACAAGAACCTCCCCTCTGCGTGTAAATACAAAAGTACCTCCATTACATTTATATACAGTTTTATACATAAGATATGATTCCCAGGGTGGGAAATCTTGTGCCGCTGTTAGGACTAAGGGAAACAAGATTATCTTCATAATCACTCGTTCCCTGTCGTCCTCAACAGCGGCACAATGTGGGGATATAGCAAGCAGGTCCCCAAGATGGGTGGGACAAACCCATGACCGAACTTAAACTGGTCTGGGCAAAGGCAGTGGAATCTGCCACTTGGTCCTTCAGGCGGTAATGCCGAATGAAGGTGGATTCAGATGCCCAAGAGGCAGCTGCATATATTTGGTCCACAGACAAAGCACTTCTTTCTGCCCGTGAAGTGGACACTGCCCTGGTTGAATGGGCATGAAGGAAAGATGGAGCCGACAGCCCTTGGGCGGTATAGGCGACTCTAATAGTCTCGGTAACCCACCGGGATATTGTAGCTTTGGCGGCTTTGGCGCCCTTGTTTTTCCCCGTGTAGCTGACCAACAGGTTTTCAGTCCACCTAAAGGGGCGAGTGCGCTGCAAGTAGATCTGCAGGCATCTAACCACATCCAGCTTGTGCCATCTTTCTTCTTCAGCAGAAGAAGGGAACGGAAAAAATACTGGAAGGGAAATCAGTTGGTTCCTGTTTACAGCAGATGGCACCTTGGGACGAAACCCAGGGAGGAACCTAAGCTGTACATGGTCAGAGAAAAAGGTGGTATATGGCTCCTCAGCGGACAAAGCTTGTAGTTCACTAACGCGTTTGGCAGGTGTGACTGCCAATAGCAGCGCCATTTTGCCGGTTAGCGACTTGAGGGAGACCTCTTCCAGAGGTTCAAATGGCTGGCCACATAGGGCGTTCAGGACCGGAATAAGGTCCCATTGGTGGACAGGGGTGTTTACCACCGGTCTCAGCCTAGTTGCCCCTTTAATAAAGGTGCTCACTAAAGGATCCTGAGACAAACGCCTCCCCAGATAGGCGGACAGGGCCGCTACGTGTACCTTGAGTGTGGCCGCAGCAAGACCTCTGTCTAGTCCGTCTTGAAGGAAGTCCAGGATCGCCTCCGTAGGGGGATCGGTGGAGTCCACTTGATGCTGCAGACACCAGGCATTAAAGATGTTACCTATTCGACGGTAGTTCCTGTTAGTCGAATCTGCTCTGGCGCTGGATAGGGTCTTCAAGACGGCTTGTGACAGTCCTCTATTTCTCAATAGGGACTGGTCAACCTCCAGGCTGTCAGGTTGAGTCTCCTCAGATCCTGGCATCTCAGCTCTCCTTGGGTTACCAGGTCTGGGAGTGGGGGAAGCCTCCAATATATGCCCTGACTCATTTGTATGAGCTGAGCAAACCAAGCCCTTTTTGGCCAGAACGGGATTATGGCTATTCCCGAGGCTTGGTCCTGTCTTATTTTTATCAATACCTTCGGTATGATTGGAATTGGAGGGAATATGTAAAACAGCCTGAACCTCCATGGGATGGACAGGGCATCCACCGCCAAGGGATTGTCCTCCTGGTACAGAGAGCAGAAGGTCCCCACCTTGGCGTTGAGTCGGGTAGCCATAAGATCGACCTCCGGGAGACCCCATCTCTGGACGATCTGTTGAAATACGTCTGGATTGAGAGACCATTCTCCTGATACGGTAATACCCTGACTCAGCTGATCCGCTACTATGTTCAGGGAGCCCTTTATGTGAACAGCGGATAACTGGACCAGATTCTTCTCCGCCTAGGCAAATATGAGATTCGTCTCTCTCAGCAAGGTTGGTGACCTGGTGCCCCCTTGTTTGTTTATATAGACTACCACCGTCATATTGTCTGACCGGTTTTTGACAGACTTGCCTTTCAATTCTGGGGCAAAGTGTACTAGGGCCAGGTACACTGCTCTGAGTTCCTTGAGATTGGATGACCCCAGCTCCGGACATCTCCATCGTCCTTGTACAGTTTTGTCATGACAATGGGCTCCCCATCCCCACTGGGATGCATCTGTTGTCAACAGGGTCCAGACTGTCGGGACCGTGGACCTTCCGTCTTTCAGGTGTATCCACCATCTGAGGGCAAGACGGGTAGCGGGAGAAAGGCAGATCTTCTTGTGCAATCCCCGTGGAGACCTGTTCCAGGTTCTCAACACTTCCATCTGCAGGGGACGCAAATGCCATAAAGCCCAAGGGACTGCCCTGGCCGAGGATGACATCAGGCCCAGGACTCTCATGGCGGTCCGGATGGTTACCTGCCGAGTGCGCAATAGGAATCGTGCACTGGCTTGGATCCTTTCCTTCCTTGGACTGGAGAGGAAGATCTGCATCGCTTCTGAATCCACTATAAATCCGAGGAATTTTCTTCGGGTGGATGGAACGATTTCGGACTTCTCCCAATTGATAATCCTAACTCCTGTAGGAAGTTGATGGCAAGGTTGAGCTGCTGGAGGAGAGCAGCAGGAGACTGAGCTTTCAGTAGCCAGTCGTCTAGGTAAGGGACGATGAAAAGACCCTGAAGTCTGAGGGCCGCGGCGACCGAAGAAATCACCTTGGTGAATACCAGTGGGGCGGATGTGATGCCGAATGGCAGAGCTGTGAATTGATAGTGCTCCCTGTGGCCGGCCATAGCGACGGCAATCCTGAGGAACTTCCTGTGGAAATGAGCAATGGGGACATGTAGATAGGCGTCCCTCAAATCGAGGGTAACCATCACCTCTCCTGGCTGAAGAAACACAGCCACGGAATCCACGGTTTCCATTCGAAATGACCTCTTCCTGATAAACCGATTGAGGTACCTCAGATCTATTATCATCCTCCAGCCCCCGGTGAACTTGGGGACCAGAAAGACGGGGGAGTAGACTCCCAGACCGAGGTCTGAGGCTGGTACCTTCTCCAGGGCGCCCTTGGTAACATATTCGGCAACCAAGGCTTCTAGACTGGCCTGCTGAGAAGGTGGAAGAGTTTGGGTGGAAACGAACCGATCTGGAGGTGGAAGATGAAAGTCGATGTGATACCCGTGTTGTATGATCTTCAACACCCATGGGTCTTGGATATGGGTGAACCATGCTCTGGAAAAGGAGGAAAGACGTCCTCCCACAGGAAGGGGGGCCACAGGGAGCTGCCCCACGTCAAAACTCAGGCTTCTTCTTGGTGTCCTCCTTGGAAGCGCCACGACCAGCTCCCCTAGGGCGATATCTAAAACGCCGTTGTTGGGAAGGGCGTCTATAATTAGAGGAAGAACCTCTGCCTCTAGGGGGAGCACGTCTGCCCCTGGATGCTTGAGGTAGGGACCTTCCCCTACCTTCAGCTAATCCCTCCATAATGGCGTCTAAGCTTTGGCCAGACAGCCTTCCCGGCTCAAAGGGGAGAGCACAGAGTGCTGCTTTAGACGCAAAATCTGCCCGCCAAGGCTTTAGCCAAAGGGGTCTACGGGCAGCGGTAGATAACGCCATAGATTTGGCGGAGATTTTAAATTGATGGCAGGAGGATTCCGCCAAATAATCTGCAGCCCTATGAACTCTTTTCATAGAGGCCAGAATCTCATCTCTGTCTACGCCCAAGTCTATATCCCGCTCCAAGGCGGCTAAGCGGTTGCGCAAAGTCACCAACCATAGAGGAGGCTATGGCCACAGAGGCTTGCGCGGAGGAAGCTGAGTAGACCTTCTTCAGAACGGAGTCCGCCCTACGATCCAGAGGGTCCTGAAGATTTGAACCATCTTCCAAGGGCACCAGGGTTCTGCGGGACAGCTTTGCTACGGCCAAATCCACCTTCGGGGGAGGCCCCCAGGAATCCCACTGGGTAGTGTTAATAGGAAACAAACTCTTGAAGATCCTGGAAAGCGAATGTCCTTTCTCTGGCTGTTTCCACTGCTGCACCATAAGGTCGGTCAGCGTGGCGTCCGCATGGAAGGCAATATGTCCCCCAGAGGCAGACGTGGAGGCTTCCCCGTCAACATCTCGGCCCACTGTAGACCGGATGGACTTCAGCAGCCTGCCCGTTTGTTCATAATGGAACGCAGTTCTGCTGGAATAACTGAGTCGTCCTCGGAGGAATCATCCTCTGCCACCCGCAGGTGTTACAAGGGGGGGGGGGGGAGACGAGGAACGGAGCTCAGAGCATGGTCTCCTGGTGAGCTGAGACAAGGTGCAATGGATCCCTTTGAGGGAATCATCCTGCAAAACAAAAAGGAGAGTACAAGCAAGGGAAAAACTATTTACCCAAGCGATGCCCAAACTCACCATCTCCTTGACCCATGCCATCATATCTCTGGGAGAGGGCTCCACAGGTGGAGGACCTCTGCACCCGCGACCACGGGCCCACTCATAGCCTGAAAATAGGCAAGTTATAGGACCAGTAGTACCCCGCAGGGCACAACCTTTCAAGCCGCTACCTACCATCAGGGAGCGGTGTGTCGCAATCGGAGCAGGAAAGATGTTTCCTCTTGGAAGAGGTTTTCCTCCTACCATCCCCAGGAGGGGTAGTAGAGGATGACATATCCAGGTCCTGTAGACCGGACAGAGAGGTGACTTGGCGCCCAACGTGCGACTCGAACCCACGACCTTGAGATTAAGAGTCTCATGCTCTACCGACTGAGCTAGCCGGGCTGGCGCTGTGAACAGGATCTGAACCTGTGCGGGGAGACCCCATTGGATTTCGAGTCCAAAACCTTAACCACTCGGCCATCACAGCCGGTTCCCAATAAAGTTTGCAAACTGGAAAAGAGTTCAAGATCAATGAACACCACAATCGCACGCCTTCAGCAGATACTGCAGGAAGGTCTCTGACACCAGGCCAGCCAGCCTCTTAATTCTGGCCGGCTGGAAATGGGCGGAGCCACAATCAAAACAGGTGAGGCAACCTGCCCAGACAACTAACCCTGTAATCAGGGGTCTGCAAAGATATACATTCCCCCCCACCAAGAGGCCCTTAACACGGGCACTTACCCCCACATCTCCCCGTCTTTTCCGGCCTTTAATAAGGCCTGAATCTTCCCTGAGTGAGCGGCCGCCAGCGCCAGGCCGTTGCCATGGCGCTATGATACTTCCGGCGAAACCGGAAGTGCGCGCTTACAGCGGCCGGCGGGGAACAGGATACATAACAGTGTGGTTCCACCCGCCGGCAGTCCGCGCGGCCACCAGAGGCGGCATGCGGAGTCCCCGGACTCTCACCAAAATGTCAGGTAAGTCACAAGGAGCAGGGGAAGCGGAGGAGAGGGGGGGCAGGGGGGATAGAGGGGGGTAGCCACACATGGCTAACAAGCACCTTCTCCCCGCAGGGCACAGAAGGTGACAAGAAGAAAACAACCGCTCAGGAGGTGAGTGATCCTGCTGAGCTTCTCAAAGAGGACACAAGTCCTCCCACCTGTCCTCTGTCCACACAGGACAGAAAAAAACACGCAGAGGGGAGGTTCTTGTGCCCTCTTATAGGGCCTGCCACGCATTTGATTGGCTAATTAAATATCCGCCTGTCCTACCAGCACACAGGGGCAGAAATACCCCACATTGTGCCGCTGTTGAGGACGACAGGGAACAGTAATTTAGTAATAAAAACTGCGGATAAAGGGGGTAGTGTGGTAGTGCTTAATCGACAAGATTATCTTGATTCAGCTTATGCCATCTTAAATGATGCTGAAACCTATAGACCCCTAGATGGAGATCCAACTAAGGTTTTTTATGAGAAATTGAATTGTCTCCTCCTAGAAGGTGTAAATCAAGGTATATTCACTGATAGGGAGTATAAGTATCTGTTAGTGCAACATCCTGTTACTCCTATTTTTTACGGGCTGCCTAAAGTGCACAAGGGGAGGGTCCCCCCTCCACTGAGACCCATCATCTCGGGTGTTAATTCTTTAAACGAGCATTTGTGCATTTGAGTGGATCGCCTGTTACAGCCCCTTGTTACCAGTGCACCAGGATACTTGAAGGACACAAAAGAAGTCCTTAAAGCTTTTGATGGGTTCCAGTGGAGGGGGGATTTCTCCTGGGTCAGCTGTGACGTGGTGGCCCTTTACTCGTCCATTCCCCATTCCATTGCCTTGAATGCCTTGGGTTATTTTTTATACACCTACTCTGATTATGGCCCCGATTTAAATGAATATGTGATTAAGGTGGTGGAGTATTTGCTCCGCCACAATTATTTCATGTTCATGGGGCAATATTTTGTACAAATTAGAGGTGCGCCGATGGGGGCTTGTTTCTCCCCATCCCTTGCGAACATCACAATGGCATGGTGGGAGGAGAAACACCTCTATAACAGTTGTAACCCTTTTAGAGAGCGAATTTACTGGTATGGTAGGTATATGGACGATTGCCTGCTAGTATGGATTGGAGATACCAGTGATGTCCAAAAATTTATTGATTACATCAATAATAATGGCTACAATTTAAGCTTTACATTTAATGTAGCGGATAATGTGATCAATTTTTTGGACATTTCATTAGAAGGAAACAGTACAAGTGGTAAGGTGATATGTAGTAATTATAGAAAACCACAGGCAGGAAACACCTTACTACATGCCCACAGTATGCATCCCAGACATACAATAAAGGCCTTGCCAGTTGGAGAATATCTTAGAATGAAAAGAAACTGTACTACACACAGTAGGTACACACAAGAGGCAGACATTGTCACTAGTAGATTAAAACAGAGAAAGTATCCGAATTGGGCTATTAAGAGAGCACAGAAAATAGCTACTGAGACAAAGAGGGAGGAATTGCTTTATGTTAATCGTTCACATAAACATAATAATGTGGATTTACATTTTACCACGAGATATAGCATTGAATACGATCAAATTGTTAAAATAATAAAAAACAATATGCCTATCCTTAACCAAGATCCCATCTTGAAAAAGATAGTTAGAAATGGATGCAATTTTGCGTCCTCACGGGGAGTAACCCTAGGCAACCAAATTTCTCCGAGTTTGATGGTAGCCAGATGCAATGAGAAATCTGATACATGGCTTCACTTACGTGGTTTTTATAAATGTGGCTTTAATCGCTGTGGAGTTTGTCAGTGGGTAGATAAGACTACTAATTTCATGAGTTCTAACTTAACCCGATGTTTTAATATCAAAAGTTTCATCAATTGCAATAGTGATCATGTGATTTATTTAATCACTTGTACAGCATGTCAGTTACATTATGTAGGCAGTACAGTTAGACCTTTGAAAATTAGAATAGCGGAACATCTACACGACATTACCAGTGCAAACAGCATCAGAAGTACGGGTGTGTCCAGACACTTTAAAAGTGTACATGGGGGTCTTGTTGCCAGTTTCAGATTTAAAGGTATAGAGACAGTTGCTAGGCCTATCAGAGGTGGAGACTGGGAACATAGGTTAAGAGTGCAAGAGGTCTATTGGATCTATAACATCAATACTCGGTTCCCAGTAGGTTTAAACCAGAGAAATGATGTATCGTATATATATCATGCTTAGTTTCTATTTACTAAGCGAATAATCAATGGAATGTAGATCCTGTGGTTTTGGTGCTGCTTTCTTGTGTAGTCCATGGATTGTTTCCAGCTAAGGATAGTCTATGTGGTTATTATGTAATTATATGCTATGATAATATGTTTTTTGCATTCTTCTAATTTATATATTTTTACTTACCTGTTGTAGTCCTTCAAGAAGTGTAGCTGTAAACAAGTCCGGTCCATGATGCGGTTGAAAAAGGTTCGCTGATCCACCAACATTTACAGTCCATTACAGTGGAGCGGATAAAGTCGTCTTGTTGCTTGATATTACATTTCAACCAATGATAATCCGCAATGGGGATCATGTGACCAGTCTTTTCTCCTGAGCATGCGTCATATGAAACAATGTTACATAATTTGCCATCTTTAGTATGGGCATGAAGGAGATTGGACTATCCAATTACAACTTGCTGTTAAAGTCACATGATCGGGAGATCAGCGAATCATCATCCACCTCCCTTTTTCTCTGGACTCGGCACAGATAAGGACTCATGGACTTTTATATAGTGTCAAGTTTTCATTCTAGGATATATTTATACAGGTTTATATTGTGTAGGATTGGTGTGGTTTTTATATCGAGGTTGTGGGGTGAGAGAATATGTTTTTCCTGCTTTGAAATGTTTTTCAAAATTCATATCTCGCTTTGTCTCAAAGTCTTCTTTAAACATAATAACTTGTTTAAAAATTTTTCCACGACCTGCAATTGCTTTGTATTGTTTTGTTTTGTGATTCATGTCAATGATGTATATATCCAGCAGTATCTTTGTTTTTAATGTCAGTGTTAGAGGAGGGGTTTCAAGTTCTCCACAATACCTGTGTGGTAGTCCATCTTATTAACTTAGTGAAGTCAGGTGTGTGTATGGAGTTATAAAGACTTACCTCTCCCTAGTAGCGTACAGACTTCGAAGAAGGATTAGCATCCGAAACGCGTCAGTCTGACGCCCCCCTCCCCCTTTTTCCTATTTTATGTGTAGTGCTGACTTTTAAGGCTGTTATAATAAAGGAGTAGTTTTTATTCAACATACTCCACTGCTTCGCTGGATGTTTTTTCCGTTTGATTTATCTCTGCAACTCTGCACCGAGAGAGTTTTTTCATCCGGGCGTGACCCTCCAAGGAGGCATATGTGGAACTACAGGCACCAGGAGAGCATATAGGCTGAGTATAATCAATTCCTTTTTCCTTTTCCCCAGTATTTTGTGATATTTCGGTATATACTCGTGCCTTTTAGCATAAAAAGCTAAGCTCCAAGGGCGAAGATTTATGCAAAACTATACAGCATTGGTGTACTGCTACAAAATGTCATCGTAACACATTTGTGTCTACGGACTGTTCTTTGGCCGAATGAGTCGTGCACTCACATTACTATAGCTAGGATTTAAGGTGGAGGGGAGTCTTTTGTTTTTAAATTTCTATATTTCAAAATGGACATGCTGGATTTAGATATTGATTTGGACAGGAATCGTAAAAAAAGACTATTGGAAGTATTCAGTGATTGTGGGGAAGACACAGATGGAAATGAGGACTGTGATAGTGTCTTAATGAAATTACAGAAACTTCTTACATTGGAAATGAAAACGTGGTGGGACCACAAAACGTTAAATATGTACTTGGATAAAAAAATGATTCCGAGAGGATTGAGACTTAATAAGTTTCCCACGTATATTTATAGTGATGATTTTAAAAACCAATGGGAAAACATCCTTACAGACTGCTCTTTTAAATTGATGCAGCTGATCATTTCCAATGAAGAAAAAAAGTTAACATCCTTTAAGAATGAAATTAAGACAGCTAAAGAGGAACTAAGCAAGTTCACTTTGTCCCAGGAACAGGATAACTTCTATCAGAATATTAAAACCCGCATTAGCAAGTTGGAGGAGAATATAACTAGTATAAAAAAGAAAAAGTTTCAAAGGGACAAATCGGATTATGAGGAAAATAAAGTTTACAGATGGCAGTCCAACAGCTTTTCAACACCCAGATCCATACTCAAGAAGAACCGCTCCTTTAAGAATATGAGGAGAGCGGTGTCTTTTAGCTCCATAGAGAGAGAATCAGAGGGATCAGAACTTGACATGTCACCACCACATAAGAGTTTTTTAGGAGAAGACAGTCGATACAGACACAATCGCAAAGAGAAGAACAAAGACGAAGTAGGAGACAAAAATCCAAAAAAACTCACAGAGCGGGACGCAAGCACAAACAAAAGAAAAACACGTTATCAAGCCAGGAGAAATTAAATGCTACAGACCGACTTGGTAGCCCATGTTTGGAGTCCTCCACTTCTATTTCCTCCAAATCCTCTACCTGTAACACTGATAATAGCTCTAGTGTGTTAAATTTATCTTCTTTTCCGCTTTCAGAATCTTGTATAAAATTATTGTCTAAGGGGTTAAATTTTGTGCCAGTGGAGCATTTTAATTTACATGACACCCTCCTGGATGTGAATAAGTTTATACGTTTGCTTACACTCAAACGGCATTTTTCAGAATCAGATATGGAGACGGATCAGCTCGGGGGAGGGTTGAAGGAGATGGCAAGATCCAATGAATTCCATGATCTCTTGTTCAAAGAGCAATGTTGTCTACTTGAATTGCACAGTTTAAATGGTAAGGAACAACTCAGATTAGAAGGGAGTGACACCACGATGAAGGTAAAAAATCCATGGTATTATCCAGTGAAATCTAGAAATGCAACATTAGATGCTTTTCACACCGCGATTGAAAGTGAAATCATGGAATTGTTTCACACGCATAAAGATTTACCTTTTGTAGACAATTTGGAAACAAAAGAAAGAGAACAGCTAAAGGAATTGAAAAATAACAGTAATTTAGTAATAAAAACTGCGGATAAAGGGGGTAGTGTGGTAGTGCTTAATCGACAAGATTATCTTGATTCAGCTTATGCCATCTTAAATGATGCTGAAACCTATAGACCCCTAGATGGAGATCCAACTAAGGTTTTTTATGAGAAATTGAATTGTCTCCTCCTAGAAGGTGTAAATCAAGGTATATTCACTGATAGGGAGTATAAGTATCTGTTAGTGCAACATCCTGTTACTCCTATTTTTTACGGGCTGCCTAAAGTGCACAAGGGGAGGGTCCCCCCTCCACTGAGACCCATCATCTCGGGTGTTAATTCTTTAAACGAGCATTTGTGCATTTGGGTGGATCGCCTGTTACAGCCCCTTGTTACCAGTGCACCAGGATACTTGAAGGACACAAAAGAAGTCCTTAAAGCTTTTGATGGGTTCCAGTGGAGGGGGGATTTCTCCTGGGTCAGCTGTGACGTGGTGGCCCTTTACTCGTCCATTCCCCATTCCATTGCCTTGAATGCCTTGGGTTATTTTTTATACACCTACTCTGATTATGGCCCCGATTTAAATGAATATGTGATTAAGGTGGTGGAGTATTTGCTCCGCCACAATTATTTCATGTTCATGGGGCAATATTTTGTACAAATTAGAGGTGCGCCGATGGGGGCTTGTTTCTCCCCATCCCTTGCGAACATCACAATGGCATGGTGGGAGGAGAAACACCTCTATAACAGTTGTAACCCTTTTAGAGAGCGAATTTACTGGTATGGTAGGTATATGGACGATTGCCTGCTAGTATGGATTGGAGATACCAGTGATGTCCAAAAATTTATTGATTACATCAATAATAATGGCTACAATTTAAGCTTTACATTTAATGTAGCGGATAATGTGATCAATTTTTTGGACATTTCATTAGAAGGAAACAGTACAAGTGGTAAGGTGATATGTAGTAATTATAGAAAACCACAGGCAGGAAACACCTTACTACATGCCCACAGTATGCATCCCAGACATACAATAAAGGCCTTGCCAGTTGGAGAATATCTTAGAATGAAAAGAAACTGTACTACACACAGTAGGTACACACAAGAGGCAGACATTGTCACTAGTAGATTAAAACAGAGAAAGTATCCGAATTGGGCTATTAAGAGAGCACAGAAAATAGCTACTGAGACAAAGAGGGAGGAATTGCTTTATGTTAATCGTTCACATAAACATAATAATGTGGATTTACATTTTACCACGAGATATAGCATTGAATACGATCAAATTGTTAAAATAATAAAAAACAATATGCCTATCCTTAACCAAGATCCCATCTTGAAAAAGATAGTTAGAAATGGATGCAATTTTGCGTCCTCACGGGGAGTAACCCTAGGCAACCAAATTTCTCCGAGTTTGATGGTAGCCAGATGCAATGAGAAATCTGATACATGGCTTCACTTACGTGGTTTTTATAAATGTGGCTTTAATCGCTGTGGAGTTTGTCAGTGGGTAGATAAGACTACTAATTTCATGAGTTCTAACTTAACCCGATGTTTTAATATCAAAAGTTTCATCAATTGCAATAGTGATCATGTGATTTATTTAATCACTTGTACAGCATGTCAGTTACATTATGTAGGCAGTACAGTTAGACCTTTGAAAATTAGAATAGCGGAACATCTACACGACATTACCAGTGCAAACAGCATCAGAAGTACGGGTGTGTCCAGACACTTTAAAAGTGTACATGGGGGTCTTGTTGCCAGTTTCAGATTTAAAGGTATAGAGACAGTTGCTAGGCCTATCAGAGGTGGAGACTGGGAACATAGGTTAAGAGTGCAAGAGGTCTATTGGATCTATAACATCAATACTCGGTTCCCAGTAGGTTTAAACCAGAGAAATGATGTATCGTATATATATCATGCTTAGTTTCTATTTACTAAGCGAATAATCAATGGAATGTAGATCCTGTGGTTTTGGTGCTGCTTTCTTGTGTAGTCCATGGATTGTTTCCAGCTAAGGATAGTCTATGTGGTTATTATGTAATTATATGCTATGATAATATGTTTTTTGCATTCTTCTAATTTATATATTTTTACTTACCTGTTGTAGTCCTTCAAGAAGTGTAGCTGTAAACAAGTCCGGTCCATGATGCGGTTGAAAAAGGTTCGCTGATCCACCAACATTTACAGTCCATTACAGTGGAGCGGATAAAGTCGTCTTGTTGCTTGATATTACATTTCAACCAATGATAATCCGCAATGGGGATCATGTGACCAGTCTTTTCTCCTGAGCATGCGTCATATGAAACAATGTTACATAATTTGCCATCTTTAGTATGGGCATGAAGGAGATTGGACTATCCAATTACAACTTGCTGTTAAAGTCACATGATCGGGAGATCAGCGAATCATCATCCACCTCCCTTTTTCTCTGGACTCGGCACAGATAAGGACTCATGGACTTTTATATAGTGTCAAGTTTTCATTCTAGGATATATTTATACAGGTTTATATTGTGTAGGATTGGTGTGGTTTTTATATCGAGGTTGTGGGGTGAGAGAATATGTTTTTCCTGCTTTGAAATGTTTTTCAAAATTCATATCTCGCTTTGTCTCAAAGTCTTCTTTAAACATAATAACTTGTTTAAAAAATTTTCCACGACCTGCAATTGCTTTGTATTGTTTTGTTTTGTGATTCATGTCAATGATGTATATATCCAGCAGTATCTTTGTTTTTAATGTCAGTGTTAGAGGAGGGGTTTCAAGTTCTCCACAATACCTGTGTGGTAGTCCATCTTATTAACTTAGTGAAGTCAGGTGTGTGTATGGAGTTATAAAGACTTACCTCTCCCTAGTAGCGTACAGACTTCGAAGAAGGATTAGCATCCGAAACGCGTCAGTCTGACGCCCCCCTCCCCCTTTTTCCTATTTTATGTGTAGTGCTGACTTTTAAGGCTGTTATAATAAAGGAGTAGTTTTTATTCAACATACTCCACTGCTTCGCTGGATGTTTTTTCCGTTTGATTTATCTCTGCAACTCTGCACCGAGAGAGTTTTTTCATCCGGGCGTGACCCTCCAAGGAGGCATATGTGGAACTACAGGCACCAGGAGAGCATATAGGCTGAGTATAATCAATTCCTTTTTCCTTTTCCCCAGTATTTTGGTATATGCTTACAGCCTGCCGTTATCTTATCTTTCTTGCATTCCTGTATAAAAACTGTAACTTCCTCAATAAACCTCAGTACTGTGTGAGCAGCCAGAGTGCCCAGTTGCATGGACTGAGATGGAAACTGCATCAACGTGAGTGTTTATCTTTGTCAGCGCGCACATGCATGATTGATTTGGAGCAGGTGACTGACCACTGGAAGTGACCCGTATTCTGGCGGAGGTCACTACCTCAACAGATTATCGATGCCAACAACACGCTCATTATATGGCATCCCAGCCAGGTCCTGAGATGCTGGAACAATAACAGGCATGGTCCGAGGAACAAGTTCAGCAGCAGGACAGCTTGCAAATTGCCAAAACGCCCAAGCAGACAAGCCATCTACGGCAGAAATTTGTTGAACATAGGCGGATCATCAACTCCAACAACACTCAGATGAAGTCGCAGGCAGGAGCTAGTCACCTATATGTTGGTATTGTGGGACAATCTCTTACATCTCTTACATACTCTTTACAAAGTAATATTAGTATAAATAAAACCTGACATGGTAGCTCTATATGTAAGGATTGTGTGAAGGCGGAATCAATGATAAAACTGTTATTTACTCTTGATAGTAAAGAAGTCTACTGATTTTTTTCTTTCTTTTTTTATTTAGCGCCCTATATGCCCCAACATAAGTCATTTATAAATTGATTTACATCTCAGATGTGCCCTTTGCACCCTAGTTTAGTCACTTTTTTCTGAGATTATTTTCTTTACTTGATGGTACTATCTAGATATACAGTACACAATGTACACCTCTGCCGCAGTAGCTCCAATATATGCAAACTGAAGAAGTTAGGACTTTCAGAGAATTGTCATTTCAGCATCACTGAGCAGTATAGCGTATCACCTCACTACAAGAAATTCAGTAGGACATCAATCATGCATAGAAGGGAATACAGGTAAAAAGAAATATTGCACACATTTTACCTGTACTAACAACCCACACAATATCTTTTTTCTGCAGGGTGGTCAACCTTATGTTTTTTTGTCCTGGACAACTTATTCAAAATCATGGACTTCATAAATTGTAAGCCCTCGCGGGCAGGGCCCTCTACCCCACTGTGCCTGCCGGTCATTGTTAGTATTATATCTACCTGTATATTTTGTGTATTGTATGTAACCCCCAAATGTAAAGCACCATGGAATTAATGGTGCTATACAAATAAACAACAACAATAATAATAATAATAATAATAATAATAATAATAATAATAACAATAATAATAATAATAATAATAATAATAATAATAATAATGGACAGTGAATGTCTTTGTGGAAAATTTGTCAACGCTTCATGAAAGTTAGAGATAGGTTTTAAAATCATTGTATGTCAGAGACACTTATGCAGGATCTGTTCCCAAGTAGAAAATGCTAAATAAAAATAAATAATTTGATTTGAGAAACAATATATGTAATAAATAATATTCTATAGTGAAATATTCATCTTCTACCATTTGTCTAATAATACCATTCATGCATCAGTATTTAGCTACATACAGTACCTTCAATATAAAAATTTTCCTATCATAGTAGGAAACTTAAAGGGGTTGTCCAGGACCACAAGTGTTTTATTTTGGGTACTGATGACCCATCAGATCATCAATATAGTGGTAGCACCAGAGGAGTGCAGCTCCGCTCCAATTCACTGGAATAGGAATAGAGCTGCTTCCTACCATATACACTGTATGCAGCTTCTAACAGTGCGGGGTCTAGATGATGGAACCTGCCAATCAGATATTCATGACCTATCCTGTGGATAAGTCATCATTATTCAAAACACTTGGGGTCATGGACAACCCTGTTAATAACTGCATTTTGGTATTGCCCCATGTGGAAAATTCTGTCAGTCATGAGGACGAGAACAATGAGAACAAGATTGATGATGGTGAGAATGGCTCCAAACTGGATCAATGAAGCTGTCATCAATCTGAAGCTATCACCATATATCTATGAAGATTACATCATGTTCAGAATGCTGGATTTATTGTTAAATCTTTGGCCACTTTACTTATTACTTTGCTTATCATTGTTGCTATCAATAATAATTGTGTAGACTCCACCTAACATAATAAATACACAGCTGGTTTTGCATCAAGCTTCTATGGGTTTACGCATTGGTTCCTAGGTTTTTAGTTTTATAGATGAATAAATTAAGTTAAATAAGGGGTTGAAATTACAGAACATGGAAATACTGATCAACCATGACACAATTACAAGAGGGCATTAGAGTGGCTGGATTGCTGAAGCGGTCACTAAAAACACAAGTGCAAAACCTTAATGTGGGGTCTTAAATGAATTTCCAGAATAAGCCCTCGGGTTGATCAACTGCAATGAACTGTTAAATTAGAACTTGCCTATTATGTTGATTTCGAGTAGATTGGGTCTGGGGTCCCCGGATACTGGAACATTTTGCCTTTACATGCCAGATTAACAGAGTTATATGAGGTTAGAAATATATGGTTACTTTCTATTTTTGTAAACAGCAACATTGTTGTCCATAGGTTGTCAGGTACTGAGCTTCAATACCAGACACAATCAGAGGACAGGAGTGGAGCTGTTTTTTTTAATTGACGTAACCATGTTTTTTTTTTTTTTAATTCATAACATCCCTTTAAAAAGCTTTGATGTAATTGTATTAATCTTTTGTATACGATAGATGACATGATGTATGATCCTGTAAGATCACAGTTATCCACTAGTATACCGTCCTCTGATGCTTTAACAGTATATGCCAGCTGTATATGTACATGTTGCATGGAGAACAGAAAAAACATCCAGTCACAGAGAAAGTACAACTTCTGTCTGGGACCAATACACAGAGTGGAAGGGATCAAAGGTAACTCAAAAGTCAAGTCAAAAGCACCTCTGCCACATCACCATTCAGTTTCGTAAAACTGTTTCACATCATTTAACATCTTAATCTGTATGTTAAATCCTGGGCAACAGGCCAAGCCCATGATATGTACACTATATGTCATTTTTGGCACAAAGAGTTGGCATAATAACATGATACATATGTTACAATATTATACCCTATCAGCAGAATATAGTCATTTGTAGAGGCTTTCTATCACAGTAGGTGATGAAATATTGCTAGGATATGCCATCCTTTACTGATCAGCGGGGGGGCAATCGCTTACACCACCATTAATCCACAGAACAAAGGAGCATACACTTGGACTGTGTGGCAGTTCTCTGCACAGCACTTGGTGGGAGCACTACTATAAAGCAAAAAGTTAAAGGAGTTGCAACTTCTTTGTTCTACAGACTGTGCGAGCCAAGTTGTATGCTCTCCTAGTAATATGTTTTCACGTATTGTGCTTGAGAAACCTCTGTAAATCACTTACCGTTGTGATGTCTGCATCACTGCTGCTCCTAATACTGTATGTAAATAATATGTAGCATAACATAACCACATTGTCCATGGTATCTGGTGTTTGCATATGACTACATTCCTAACAGAGTCTTAGTGCAAATACTGTTGCAGCACTGGAGGCCATACACAATGTTGCCTATACTGTATCTGTTTTGCCATGCTGACTTGTTCATTTTTCAGCAGTGTGACTATAAGTGTATATATATATATATATATATATATATATATATATATATATATATATGTATTTATATTTATTTTAATAGTTTCTGTTGGAAAATACAATATCAGTATGGTCGACAATTGGACATGCCACATGTCTGAATAGAGTAAATATGGCTCATGAATATCTACATTGCCATCCTATGGACATGAAATACACAATCTGTGTTTTTTTCTATTAGTATTTCTTAATATAACGGAGACTGATTCATGATAAAACTTTGGAACAGATTTAAAAGTGATTAATATGCCAATAATTCCATTCCCTCATTTATGTAACTGATCCCCACTGGCACGTCGTCCTGCCATGAATGGATACCTATATTAAAATTCTTTCGACTGATAGTTTTGCTTTTCTTGCAGCGATTTGCCAATTAGCTCAAAGGTCAATTCATGAGATCATTTTCAGCTACCTAGAAAAGGCCTGTTCTGGCATCCCTGTATTTTTCTGTGGGAAAGTGTATACTTGTTGCCGTCCTACAGAGAGTAGTAGCAGGTGGCCGGGCACTTTTATGTCTATGGCTACAACAGCAGGTCGCCGCAGGACTTAAATGCCACAACTTGGTTTTTAGACTTTGTTGAAAAGAGCAGCTGAAGGCTGAGTCCATCAGGCACATGTGAGAATAAAGGCACCTCGCTTCATTGCTTTGCTACATGTCAATCCAAAACAATTATTGGCCAGAAATATTTCAAGATACGCTCCTCACATTACTTTATAATTTACCTTTGATTGTATTGTCCAAAGACAAATTCATGTTCACTCCTACTGAGCTCTTATAGAGTCTGGAAAACACAATGTGTTATAGTTTTCCTTCAATAGATATAATAAGTGCACTGAATAGTGGATAAGCCTTGTAGAACAGTTGTCACGTTTAGATCCCGACTGATTCTGCAACAAATTAAAAGATTGAAATTCCTCATCAGCAGTGAAGCGACTACGGCGTTGTAAAACACATACAGATGTAATGACGGCCACATCACAACTCCTGACAGCAATTACATACCTGTGACTACACAAATAGCAGAGTGCACTTGTGCATGGGATGAATAATAATGAAGATGAGCTAAAGACTTAAGGTTTGGTTTAACGGCTAATTTGTCATTCTAGCGGCAAAGTGTATTTAATAGAAGTTATATAAATCTATCATGTTTAAGTGTTAGAATGTAAGCTACACTGTTTATAGCAAAGGCTTATTATACAGTAGTTTGTATCCTGAATATTCTGCATAGAAAAAAAAAAGTTTTTCAATGCATACTGATCTGAAAAGCTCAGTGATATATTGTGATGAGCCGTGATGGCAAATTTGCATTACCATATGTTATTGACTGCCATAGAGGCCTCCTTGATGGAGAATGTCTTCTAACATGCAGATAAAGTTACCTATAAAAACTCGATGTCACTACCTTCATGACCACAGCATGCCATGTGTTGCGACTAAAGTCATTTGACATAATATCCTGATGGATGTCACATCACTCTGCTGGGATCATAACCTAGGACCAGCAATGGGGGCCCAGAAGAGTGTGGCAGGGTAATGGTGTAGAAAATGAAAAGTCGTTTGCGAATAGGCAGCAAGTGGATGGGATTATAGTTAATACCATCTATACGCTGCAGTAAAAAAAAATCTGCAGAGAAAATGCCATCACTGTCCGGTCCAGTTTACGCTGTGCTTTTCCTGGAGGAAGTCCTGCACTGCACATGCGCCTTCACCAGTCCTTTTCCTGATCGGTGCCGGACTTCCACTGGCAAAGACATGGCACACACTGGAGCAAACAGTGGCATCAGACACCAGAGTGTAACAAGTGGAGGCCCAGGGGAGATGAGTAAAATTAAGAAATATATTTACTTGCCTCATCTCTCTTGGGCGTTCAACGACTCCCCCTTCCCGACATCTACTTTAGGCCTCTTTCAGTCTTTGACTGATGTCACACATCTTCAGTCAAAGGCCAGAAGAGACCTGAACGGGATGGGATGGAACAACAAATGCCATAGGGATGCCCAGCAGAGTTGAGGCAAGGTGAGTATAACTCTTTGTTATAGTTACTCACTTCCCCTGGGCTTCAAATTGTTATACAACACTTCCGCTTTGTGCCAAACAAGTTCGTCCCAAAACGAACCTCATGACTATTTATTGAATCTCACAAATATTTATTGAAACAACTCTTGTGAAGTTCGCCCATCTCTACCCATGTGCAGGATTGCTGCTTATTAACTGTAATAAAATGATTAATCATTTAGTGCAAACTGACATTCATGTGCATTATTGGCAGGAGGTAACTCCTACACAATGGCATACATGCACATCATTGTGATCATGCAGCCATAACACTCGTGCCCATACACTTATCAGAAGAGTGTGACATATGCCATAATAGATGACTAGGATAACATCATATAAAAATAATGCAAACTTTCAAACCAAACTAAAAATGTCACTCAAAATGTTAAAAGTAAAGCTGTCAATTACAAAAAATAACCAGATAAAAGGAAACTTTGCATTAAATATGATTTTTTTCATGTCATGTTTATTATAGCACAGGCAATAAACAGTAAAGTTATGTCGCCTATTAATGTATATTCTAAATGTTGTAAAGAAAATGGAGACAGATTGCTTTTCTATACATTCAGCCATTCTAATTCCCTATATGTCCCTGAAAATAACGCTTCATGTTAAAACAAGCTGATGTTGAAAGAGTAGATGCAAATAACATGCAGTCATACAGAATGTACAGAATGCCTGTGATCACTGCTACCTAATTGTCGCTAAAGAAAGAACAAGCTGATTTTCCCATCAATTGCCTGTCATAGGAGGGAATATTTAAGAGCAGCCTTTTACATCCCAAACACTTTGAGTGACAAACCCTTCTATGAAGAGAAAGCAGATTTCAAAGCCGAGCCACTGACAAATTTCTCTTTTGCTGGCTGGACTTTTGTTGCTACAGGTGTTGCAGGAAAAACAAATCTTTCATCTGGTTTAGTCCCTAATAGCTGCAATATTTGGATCCATAAGTGCAGCTGATGCGAGCTGTATACACACTGAAAACCCCCTCAATTCATTTATTGATGCACTCTCTGCAGAAAGGATTAGGTTTCTGTGTGTTTGAAGGAGTTGAGAGCTCTTATTATTTTTGTTTGTAGAAACACTGTGGCGCAGATGAAAGCGGGCCGAGCTCGGGCCGGCAGGGGCTGATCACTGATTGCCTTTTTACTCACTTGAAAAAGCTTCCTGCTTGATTGATTTGGGATCTGAATCGCTATTTTCTCTCCTCTGGTCTGTGTTTACTGAATATCTGTCACCGTATTGTCCAAGTGCCATTCAGGGTATAGATAAACTTTGCATAAGATCAATGCAGAGAAAGTATTGGTTCAACTCAAACTTACATAGCTCAAGTGCTCTAGTGCTCTGCTGCAAAGGAACAATTTTTTTTTCTTTGCAATCTGGATAGAAGCAATGTTTTCTATGATGTCTATCCATCCATGATAAAGCAGGCCACACAGGCTCATGAAGGAAGTTACACTGGATTAACTTAGTGGTGAGTAGAGTGGTTACCAGGATGTAAAGAAGCTGTAATAGACCTTAAAGGGGTTGTTCGGGATATTTTAAAATACCTACACTAATCTAAACACCCTCCTACTTTCTAAATAACATTAATAATAAAAAATGTATATTTACACATATCCCTGGAGCAGTAATGTGACCACCCCAGGGACATTTTCTGATAACCCATTTTCCCATTTCCGAAAATGTATCGTCACTACTGCTCCCCACATCCACTTCACTCATACTTACCCACCCATGGCTTCTTCCAGAGAAACGGGTCCTCCACCTGTGCTGGCAGGGTGTGCGTTCCTCTCCTAGCAGTGTGTGCGCACTGCTGCCAGTAAATCAGCTCTACTGCATGTCTATGCATGCGCAGTAGAGGTGACTCGTAGGAGCATGCGCAGAGTACAGGAGGAGAAGAGGCCATGTCACAGGAAGAAGCCATGGAGGGTAGGTATGCAATATGGGTCAGGGTTGGACTGAGTAGGTAGAGTAGGAGATATAGGACAGCTAGGATAGGAAGGATAGCTAGACAGGGATGGCTTTATGGGGGGAGTGAGGAAAGAGGGGGAAAGAGGTAAGAGGGGTAAGCAAGTTACATAGCAGGAAGCAGAAGGATGTAAACAAAAGTAGGAGACGCTAGGGCCGTCAGAGACACTCAGAAACCACTCAAAACACACTATAAAGTGTGTGTGTGTGTATATATATATATATATATATATATATATATATATATACACACACACACACACACACACACACACATTAACCCATTAATAGTACCAGTAGACATTTTTTAAAAAAACATTTGTTACCCAGAAAACCCCTTTTAATTATAAATGTTGTATAACTTTATTTTACTATTGAGTACAGAATGGTATGCTGAACATTTTTGTGATATGCTTTATTAACCTATTGTATGACAGTTACAGTTTAAGTCCCTTGTGTCAAAAAGTGGGCGAATTCTTATTCATGATCCCTGGCAAAAGATAAATGCTTGTCTTACATTTTCCCATGAAAAATAGGATGTGCTGCCAAAAAGACTTATTGACAAAAAACACTAGCAATTAAATTGGCATAAATTGGCCCATATAAAAATACCACTATTTAGGGTATACTCATACAGTCATGAGAAAAAGCACAGTGCACCCTCTTTATTCATGTGGTTTTATAAAAAAAAAAAGTGTGTTCAACAGAAGCTACAACAAAACATGGAAGCACCATGTGAAAAGTGAAGTAAAACCTTACTGCATCAATAGGAATAAAGATGGTAAGCAGCAGTCAGGTTCTGATAATCAAATGCCCTTTAACGATGGATAAATAACAATTGACCACTTACAGTTTTGAAAGTTTGATGTTAAACATCCACGTGCGTTAACACAATGCCAAGGAGGAAAGACATCATCAATGATCTTACAGAAGCAATTGTTACTGCCCATCAATCTGCTATTTCCAAATATTCTACAGTGAGAAATATTATTCACGACTGGAAAACATTCAAGACAATTGTAAGGCAATCTATCCAACAGCTTGGTCAACTGGGTCATGCAACAGGACAATGATACTAAACAAACAAGCAAATCTACAACAGAATTGATGAAAAAGAAAAGGATCAAGGTTTTTAAACGGCCTAGACAATATCCAGACTTAGATCCAATTGAGATGCTGTGGCGGGACTTTAAGGGTAAGTTCATACAGGGTTTTCTGAACGGGTAGCCACGACTGAATGCACACCACTCCGGATTAGGCCCAATGAATGGGCCTAGTCAGGAGGAGGGAGTGTCTTCAGGCCGAATCACGAGGCGAAACGGCCTGAAGAATGAGCATCTCTCTTCTTTTTCTGGGAGCCGGCTTTATTGCAATGGGAGCCATCTTTTTGGTCAGGATTTTGAGGTGAATACGGCCTCAAAATACTAACCAGAAAATCTTGTGTGAACTTACCCTCAGAGAGCTTAAATGAATAAATGAATGTCCACAAATTTCAATAAACTGCAGCAACACTATAAAGAAGAGCAGGCCAAAATTCCTCCAGAGGGGTTTGGAGAGACTGAAAAAGTCACAGCAAAAACCCTTACTTCAAGTAATTTCTGCTAAGATGGTTCTTCAAGGTATTAATTCTTGGGGTGTATTTAGTTGTTCCATTTTGGCTTTAATTTTGTGAAATAAATAATGAAACAATGGAAACTATTGTGTGTTATTGTTCATCTGAAGTTCAATCTACCTAATTTTCAGACCTTCTAATGCCAGACTTTTTTTTATTTTGTTCTGATACATAAAATCATAGACTTCAAAGAAGGTGTACTTTGTTTTTCTCATAACAGTAGATCATAGTTTTTGCTGTGATCTGAATTTGTAACATTTTCCTCGTATTTCACTATGAATTGTGCAAATTTTAGGTGCAACTAGATCAGAGACATACACAAAACTGGGATTTTTACATTTGTTTGATTGGTATCATTCTCTTATACAGAGCCTATACAGAATGGGACGGTGCATATGTCTGTGTGTTTTCACAGCTGTACCGCATTTCCATACAGACTTTGCATAACTGAATACGCAACATACTCTATCAGATGTCCTAGGACACCTGTAACTTCCCCATAAAGTTAATAGAGCCTGTAAAACATGTTTGCGTTGGTATGACATCCATGTTATAGATTATTATAATTATTTTCAACTTGGGAAGAAATATAGCAGGCAATACACATGAATATAAAGAAATAAAAATGCTGAAAAAATACATGAACGTTAAAGGGATGGTCTGCCTTTTAACACCAAGGTTCACAATTCTGTGCTGATTCATTTTGTAATATATCTTTATAGTGATCAAAATTATGTTATTTTGATAGATAGTTCTAAATTCCCTACATAGACATAGATTCAACACATAACATTCTGGTTACGCAGACTGTATTCTACTGAAGCTCGCAGCCAAGAAGAATAATACTCTGCGTACACCTTGTTCTTCAGCTTTGGTGCTCTTGTAAGATTTGAGGAGCTGAGCTGTGATGCTGGCTCTAAGAAGGAAAATCGATTGTATAAAAAAGGGTTTGAGGGCTATGGGCAACTCTGAAGAAGGAATAAATGATGTACCTGCAGACGAGGGAATGCCCCTGGTGCACTAAAAACTAGTTTGGGGAAAATGAGAAATATGGCTTCAAGAAGAAATGTATGTTTTAAAGATTTCCGAATGCTATATAAGAGACTATTCTTAATGTATGTATAAATAAAATATGATCACTGTCTTATCACGTTTGGGTTCAATAGAGTCACGTGAGGTGTACTAGTTATGAGACCAATTCATCAAGACTGCTTTATAATATGCCAGTATTGTTGATGTCTGCAGTTGAAGAGAAATTGCTAGATTCATGATGAGGCCTGCGCCTTGAGCGACCATGCATCACAACATGAATATACTGCTAGAATTTTGTTGTAGATTTCCATATTCCACCCCTAGCTCCACCAACTTTTTGAAAAGTGGAGACAGTGGCATAAAAATGCCATTTGTGAATATTATAGTAGCAAGTGTCACAAAAATAGTGGTGCAGATTCTTTGATTTACCTACTTTTTCCTTTGTACACATAATGAAACACACATCTCATTTGCATTACATTGTAGGCTCCTTTAAAAAAGATTAAGGCCCCTTTACGTTGCGGCCATAGACAAGTTTTTGAGTTGAAGCCTTGGCCATTCACTCTCACTGTTTATGGTGCACTATCAGCATAAAGTAATGTGTAGGCTTTGGATGAAAAAGAGAGAAGTATTTGAATATTTTTTCTTCTCCCTATAAACTGCATCAAAACTGCAAAGTTTGAAGAGGGCAAATACAGACACCCCAATATATATTTATAAACTTGCACCCTGGTTATAGAAGAGCAAGTGAAAGTCATGAATCTTAAAGTAAGTTAAAGGGATTTCCAGGCCAGTTTATGTTTTGGCATAAATAAAGTTAAAGAAGCAATACTATTGGCAGAACCCCCCCCCCCCCCCGCAACTCCCAGGGTCTTGCTGGTTCACTTTCTGCTGGTTTCCCCCTTCTGCTGCTCTCCACCCTCTGCTGGTGTGCACTTTCTGCTGGTCTCCACCTTCTGCTGGTCTCCCTTTTCAGCTGGTCTCCACCTTCTGCAGGTCTCCACCGTCTGCTGCTCTCCCCTTTCTGCTGGTCTCCACCGTCTGCTGGTCTCTACCTTCTGCTGGTTTCCACTTTTTGCTGGTCTCCACTCAACACATAGCTATTAAAACAAAGACTGTGGTTGGTCACCACTGAGGCCTGCGATAGGCAGAGCAATTATTTCTTGTTTATTGAAGGGGAACAGGAAGTAGAGACCAGCAGGGATATGGGACTCGTTGGATCAAGGGCGCCAAGGGACTGCTGGGGAAAATATTTTTTTTTCTTTTTTTATGCCACTCAAAAACTGATCCTTTAAAAATATACCAGACAGACAGACTGCACCTTTAATTCAGTAAAAAAAAATATGCTATATAGATAAAATGTATTATTATTAGTATGTGTTGCAAAATATCTATTTTATTATTTCATTGGATAATAATTGCTCCAAGCACATATAAATTCAGCTGTTTCATGACATACTTTTTATTTTTTTGTAGCATCATCAACATTTTCCTAATTTTACATGTACTTTAAAATCCTCCCATATGAGATCAACCTGCATTTAGTCTTAAGAACATTTCTACTTAATTGCAGTCATTGTGGTTGAAGTCAGATGTCCATTTTTCATCTTTCATAAATTGCTTCTGAGGCATGGAACATGAAGTGACATTACGGCAGATCAACGCTCAGACATGTTTATATGGCTACCATCCAAACTAACCAAATGACTTGCTTTGAAACTTCATTCAAGTAACAATTGCGTCACATAGAAATTAGCAGTGGCATGTCTCTGCTCTCAGATTTAATAAGAAATTATCTCCAGTTAAAATATAAACATTCCTGTATAAAGCCCCAAGTATTTCCAAGTATATTTAGTTTATACTCAATTAAAATATATAATTTCCTGAAATTCCTGCGTGGGGCGGACATGAGTACTAAAATTCAAAATAAATAATGTGATGTTAAATATAGTGGGATTATTTACGAGCAAGGAAGCTCGCGGATAAGTTACATACATAACTTTCTATATTGCTCTTTTAAAGGTGTAGCTCCGAATCTTCAACAAGCAGTAACACTTCATGTGAATAAACAATTGCGGATATTACCCTTACCGGATTTAGAACCTAAATATAGAATTTTTTTTACATTTTCTTTGCGAAACAAAGATTACAGAACATATTTTACTTGTATATACTGCTCTACAATAATATATATAATCTATAATATTATGTTGCATAAGAAGTGCCTCGTTTTTAATCTTTTCAGTATTTCCCCTAAGGCTAAGGCAGTACTACACTCACCTCAATGTTTTCCTAATGGGGAAAAAGTCATGCAGTGATAACTAGAATCTCAATATGTTCAAAATTCCTAAGATCTTCGCGGGTCACTTGCAACTTTTTTCTTTCTATGGAAACATTGAAGTTATCCACAAGAATTTTACTATGACTCATGGCCATCATAAGTCTCTTACGTACAGGAGACAGCAGCTTCTGATGGTCAACCAGTCATGAAAGCCATTACTGCACCCAAAGGAGCTGTTACCCAGAATTCCACACACCGAATGGCATAGAATTCTGCACTGGTATAGAATATGATGCTGCATAACAATGTGGATTTATTTCCCATTTGGGATTTCGTTGACAGGTCATATGAAACAGGCCATACACATTAACTTTGTGTAAGTGGAACCTACTGAATGCAACAGGTTTAGCCTTCGTTTAATGTGTATGAGGGCTTCCCAAGTCTTCCCTGATGGCAAATGTTGAGGGTGATACAGTGGGATGACAGAGAAGGTGAGGCCACTGGCAATGGATTTTTCCTATCAAATGATACCACAAGCACCAAGTAGATGGATTTAGCATGTATATCATATCCCCTCTTTTCCCTATACCCCCTCAGTCTTTAGCTTGATAGCCATGTGATAGGAAATCATTCTTATTTCTAATGCATGCTCTACCAACCAGCTAACTTTAAGCCAGACATTGTAGAAGGATAAAATACTGTACACTTGAGTACTGTCCAGACCTTTGAATGCCAATACGAGATAACCCCCCATACAGAATAGATACATAGCCTTCCTGCCTTTTCCGACACTAGAACCACAAGTAGGACATCAGGATCGAAGTGTAGAAGACACAATGATTTAACCGCGATGCAGAACAGAAAAGGCTGCACGTAAAGCAATTGTTAGGTGAATATATTTCTTTTTATAGGAATTTATATTTGTGTGCGGGGCATAATTAATTCAGGGAGATTTTGTAATTGAAAGAGATTCTCAGGGACATATTTAATGGGGGAACTTAATGGACATTATTAATTTGAATAGACTTAAGGGGATTTATTAGTGTAAGGGGCAAATATGGGACATTATTACTTTGTGGGGCACAAAAAATGCATTACTACTTTGTGGGAGCAGAAATTGGGCATTTTTACTGTGTGAGGCACAATTACCATCTGGGGAACAAAATGGGGCAGTGTTCAGCGGAGTTAATATTAAAGATAATATCTGTCTGGCATTTGTTTTCAGGGGTTTTGTCCATCTGCAGATCTTTACAGGAGTAATTATTAGAGATGAGCGAGTAGTACTCGATCGAGTAGGTATTCGATCGAATACTACGGTATTCGAAATACTCGTACTCGATCGAGTATCACTCGCTATTCAAATGTAAATGTAAAAATTCGATGCAGAACCAGCATTGATTGGCCAAATGCTATACAGTCGGCCAATCAACGCTGGTTCTTCTCCTGCCTTTAGAAGTCTTCTCCGTGCAGCTTCCCCGCGGCGTCTTCCGGCTCTGAATTCACTCTGCCAGGCATCGGGCCTGGGCAGAGCCGACTGCGCATGTCTGCTTGTAGTGTGGGCATGCGCAGTCGGCTCTGCCCAGGCCTGATGCTTGGCAGAGTGAATTCAGAGCCGGAAGATGCCGCGGGGATGCTGCAAGGAGAAGACATCTCGAAGGATCCAGCCCCACCCTCACTTGTGGACTTGGTAAGTATAATTTGATCGAACGTTGCCTACCCCTGAAACGAGCATTTTCCCCCCATAGACTATAATGGGGTTTGATATTCGATTCAAGTAATCGAATATTGAGGGGCTACTCGAAACGAATATCGAACCTCAAACATTTTACTGTTCGCTCATCTCTAGTAATTATAGTTATGACAAGTGTTTTTATGATGTACAGTATTGGAGGGCAACTCTCCACCCTGCAAGTACAGCAATTTGGCATAGAAGCGGTGGTAGCAGCAGGATGGGATGGTATATGTGAGAAAATGATGGGTAGGGTATGGAAAGCATAGAGTCAATGATATCTGTGTTGTAAACCTTGTAGCGACAAGTAGTGTCTGGGAGCAGTCATCATGGCAGTCTGGGTCTAATGGAAAAGATGAGAAATATGAACAACTACAATAAGTCACTATGCTTTTACTTTACTTTATCCACTAACGTGGTCTTCAGAGAACCTCGTAGATCTAGTATCTACACCCTTATGATCACTGTATGTTAGAAATATGGGTATACCTTCGTTGGGAACCCATGCGGATATGTTTTGCTCCCCACCCCCTGTGCTGAACCTACACATTTATACATATTCTATATTAAAATGAGAAAAGGAATCTGTGTATTGGATATGGATCGGCTGCCCGATTGCTTCAATTATTTGTATATTTAGGGTTTATATCAATATATTGTATTTGCACCAAAATCTCAATTACTTGTTAACTGTTTGTGAATTTATTGGACTAGACTTGTGATAATACCTTTACAACCTTCATAAAGCACAATACAAAAGAAAAGTATAATTATATTTACCACTTAAGAGTTATTGTTATAATGTAAATTCACGTCAAATGTGCGGGTTAATATCATTTTTAAGTTTCACATGTAGATAGAATATTACTATATCTAGATACAATTATTCTGTATTAAGCAGCCAATGAGAGTATTTCTGGTGGACACTTATAACTTGGACTAGTAACATAGTCCTGCTTTGCTGGAGGCTATTTCTTCAGTTCTTAGAAAATTGTCTATTAAAACCCTACAACTCTACCCTGTAGCTTGTTCAATGTTATTTTTTACCACTTCTACAAATATATTGCCTGCAGATATCACATAAGCAATTGAGTTTACATAGAAAAATATATACAGAAGGATAAAGCCAGAATTTACAGTATGTCCTATGAACTTACGAAAAACATTCAGGGGATTGTAATTCATCTCCTCTTGCCTTATCTTGGCACATTAATAATTTCAACTGAAAGGGCCATGTAATTAGATATAGTCTTATTGTAACCTCGTCCTAATGAGGTTTGCTCACTTTTATTAGCAGCGGTGTATTGTGTTTTAATAAGAGCTCTTGGTTTGTAATAGTAATAAAGATAAGAAGGAGGGTGAAGCCAAAGAAAACCTAAAAGAAGTGGGGACAGCAGGGAGTCTCTTCTAGGCTATGCTCCCTGCAGGATGCCCTTGACTAAACTTTGTATCAGAGCTGTCATATGTTTTAACTTCTAGGCCATTAAACCTCCAATAGGCTGGCTTAGCTTTAACTAATGAAGCGGCGTATCACCTCGGCTTGGCCCCTTCTATCTCCTCCTTTCAAACACATGAATAGAATACAAAGGTTCACAGAGGAATCTTACAGCGGGGTTTGTTTCTTTAAGGCTCTTTCAACTTGTCCAGGAGTCGCTATGTTTTTTTTAGCCCTAACTTTGCATCGACGTGTTAACTTGTGCTACTTAATTCTTAATTATTCATTCTTTGGCTAACAGAGCGCTTCTGCTATTTTTAGAAATCACAAAGTCTTTTACAAGGATATGGACCAATTTACTATTGGTATCTTGCGATATAAAGTGTGGCTTGGGGGAATACTGAATATTTGAGGTTTTCAGCATTTGCTGTGAGATTACAGAGTGTTTGCCATAGTACATTAATACAATCATGTAATGTAATAAACCAGCTGCTAAACAAATAATACATGTGAATAATTTACCAATGCATTCAGGAATTAAATCCTGCAATATTGTGTTCAATTGTGTGTAGTGTGGAGCCCCGTGACCTATTTTGTGCAATGTACACAGACAGTTTAGCTTATAATGCTGAATCAATGAACCATACAGAATAATTCCCAGGATAACTCATTTCATTTCAGCTGTGAACATATAAATCAGTTTTAAACATAGGCATATTTCACAATTATTAAAATCTATTTCTTTGTACGCCATTCACTGCTAGTGCAGAATTTATAACATATGGTAATATTTCATAAACGACTGATCAGCCGTAAAAAATGTTAAAAATATGTGTGGAGAAGAACTCAATTATTTCATCATCTATACTATCTGGTTTCTCTTGAAACGTCCAGATGCTTTCACATATGCCTCTAAAGCAAAAGAATGATGATGGTCGACGTGAGTTTGGATGAACCAGAAAGTTGGATAAATTTGTTGCTCCACTGAACAGTGATTTTGCCCCAAACTGAAATTTTAGGTGCAAATTACATTTACATATACTCTTGCTGTGATAGTTTTTCTACAGGAGAGTCTGACACTATGCTAGGAAAAGTGTTTTTGGTGCTTGTTTAATGACATTAAAAACTAGAAGAACTGTGTGCTAAGATGTATGTTGTCACATTAAAGACATTTACTTTGGCTCCCACTTGCACCCACATTGAAATGAATGGAGCAATTCTTAGACTGCTTGACCACCACTCATTTCACAATGGGGGACAAAATTTCCTTTTTCTCCTGATCGGTGGGTATTTGAGCCGTCAGAATCCCAACAATATGCAAGTTATCCTGTATCCATAGCTTGATGGAGAAACTTCCTTAAGTACCTACAGGTCAGTGCTTGAAACCCATAGGCATTTTGTATACTAGAATATGGATCTACTATGAAGTCTGCATTCTCCCCCAGAAGCCATCCGTATAAATGGCTACTTATTACGTGAAGTGTTTGAGCATGCTCCAATTTCTATTTTCATATATTTAAAGGTTTTTTTCCATATGAATTTGGAAACACGCTGAGATACAGTGAAGACCCATAAATTTGGGAGCTATATTAAGTGTCTGTACAACACAGATGTGTCATGTGCTGTCTACATAAAAATAATTCCTATAAAGACCTTTTTTTTAAGTTATTGCAAGTCTTAATGTGGCAAAGCTGATCTCACAGGTATTGTCATCCAGCTTTCCTAAACTCATACATGACAACTGCAGATTCCCCAGTAGTAGAAATTCCAGCATTAGAAGAATTGTATAAAAAAATAACTTTTAATAAATGCAAGTTAAAAAAATCAATACAATGTCACGGAGCCATGAATAAACCATGTAGAATCTTTACGCGCTTCAGGGCACTAAACCCCTTATTTATGGCGACTTCAGAACTGTCATTGGATAACTCAACTACTCAGTAGAGATGAGCGAGTAGTATTCGATCGAGTAGGTATTTGATCAAATACTACGGTATTCGAAATACTCGTACTCGATCGAATACTACTCGCTATTCGAATGGAAAAATTTGATGCAGATCAGTGTTGATTGGCTGAATGCTATACAGTCGGCCAATCAACGCTGGTTCTTCTCCTACCTTTAGAAGTCTTCTCTGCGCAGCATCCCCGCGGCGTCTTCCGGCTCTGAATTCACTGCGCATGCCCGCGCTACAAGAAAATGACCACTTTGAATGTAAGCGGCCATTTTCTTGTAGTGCGGACATGCGCAGTCGGCTCTGCCCAGGCCCGATGCCTGGCAGAGTGAATTCAGAGCCGGAAGACGCCGCAGGGACGCTGTGCAGAGAAGACTACTCGGAGAATCCTGCCCGACCCTCACTCGTGGACTTGGTAAGTTCTATTTGATCGAATGTTGCCTACCCTTGTAACGAGCATTTTTCCCCCATACAGTATAATAGGGTTCTATATTCGATTCAAGTAGTCGAATATTGCGGGGCTACTCAAAACGAATATCGAATATCGAACATTTTACTGTTCGCTCATCTCTACTACTCAGTATTTGTGAATCTACTGGTGGGATCTTTTTTTTAAATTAATGAGAACAAGTAAGAGGCAGGAGAGGGCAAGGAATACAAGGAGTAGAAGATGAGCTGGACCACCTCCTCTGATAAAAGGTGTGTGGCAGTGAACTGCTTCTTGAAGATGGAAGGTACCTGGATTGAAAGACTAAGAACACATTTACATGGCCCACCTGGCTGATGGATCAGTGCTTGTTTTCTTTAGCCATTTACGCAGATGCATAGAACATGGGGGATGTGATGTTTCATGGGTTATTGGCAGTACTGACTACACAGGGTGATGTACCGCTGATAATTCTTTACCCTATATATTGCAGAAAAATTACTGTCAGCCCACAAATTAACATTTGCTTTATTGAAGACTGTTTAAGAAGTTCAATTATCAGATTTGAGCATACATGTGAATGCTTATACATGACAATTGACCCTATAATAGATGGGACTTATGTATACAGGAAAAGAAGCAGAAAGTAGATATTGTACATGAAGAAAACTGAAGAGTTAGGGGAAGTATTGTAAAATGCAAGAGATTGCGGAATAGGTGACCAAAGAAAACTCACTGTTATATGTATGATAAAAGGTTACATGAGATAACTTACTTTTTACCAGCTGTATGTCTAAGGCCTTGTTCACATCTGCGTCAGTAGTCCGTTTGGGGGAGTCCTCATGGGGACCCCCTAACGGACTACCAAACACATTAGCAAGCGGAGTACAGTGAAAATACACGATCCCATAGACTATAAGGGTCCATTCACACGAAAGAAAAAAAAGTCTCCCACTGACTTCAATGGGTTTCACTGAAGTCAATGGGAGTTTTTTTTTTCAGTGCTGAAATTCCACACCAAATTCCTCACCATTTTCCTCCATGTGGATGGACCCTAATGGGGTCCATGTGCTTTCCGCACAGTTTCCACACGGAACATGTGGACAGAAAAATACTTCATGATCTACTTTCCAGTCCACATGACTCATACGGAGACCGTGCGGAAAGCAAACGGACCCCATTATAGTCTATGGGGTCCGTGTCCTTTCACTGTACTCCGCTTGCCAATGCGTTTGGTAGTCCTTTCGAGGGGTCCCCATGGCGACTTCCCCGAACTTATTACTGACGCAGATGTGAATGAGTCCTTAGCTAGGGGGACTGTCTTTGAGCATTTAACATGGGGCCCTATGATTATTCATGGTCCTCTCACAATTTAGATGTGGTTATTGTCCTTACAGTTACATTGTCTCAGCCCTTATCATAAAGCTTTATCATATGATTATTTTCAGTTTATCATATGCTGCCGCCAGTGTTTTTTTATATTGTAGATTTCAGGGAAAGGAGCGTAAGGGGAGATAACATTGCAGTGGGATCACGCTAACTTCATCCATCTGCAATGCCAACAATGGCTACATCTGTCGCTAAGATTCATTGTGTATGGGTTTGTATATTCAAATCTACAGCATCGTATAAAACCGGATTTCAATGGTCTACTATCAATTGTAATTCTGAACTCTACTGAACAGTTACAACATCAGAATTGTGCCTATATCATAGCAAAAACAATAACTGCAATTTTGCCAGCATCTTCTGAGAAACCCGTTATTATTTTGTCAGACTGGTGCTTGCACAGTTCTTTGAACATGAACTTTTCTAGGCTCTTTACATGTATGTGATGTCAATAAGGGTTCTTCAGTGAAGCCTGTAATTATACAGAGGCTTACTGGAAGTACCGTGTGTACTGGGACCAGGCTACGAAACAACCCTCACATGACTAATGTGGAAACACATTTTAATCTGTATACAAAGACCAAATCTGTTTAGTGTTGTGTGAAAAGACTGTGTCCGTATCATTTTATTTCATGCCTTGCTTTTATCATTGCATACCACAAAGAACTTTTTTGTTCCATTGTGATTCTTGAGGCCTAAAGCTGACACAGATAAAAGGCATTTTCTTCAAGGAGAAGGAAAACAACAACCTTGTATCCATTTATTTTGTTCAGTTCGATTTCTCATCTTTTATGTTCCATTACTTGCACATACAGACATACATTTTTATTATGTTAACCCCCACCACTATGTCTTTTCTTCTAAGCATCAGTATTTAATGAGATTTTGATGTGTAATGTACAGACATAGCAAAACCATTCTGGAAAATAGAAAAACATCCGCACATGCCATAAATGTGCATGACTCAAGAAAGTGGATTTTTGATTAGAAGGAAGAAAAATGTCAAATGTCTGTTAATATATGTGAAGTATTACACTGAAAACATCTTGGATTATATGTACGCCAGGACACAACTGCAAAATAGCAAATTTTAATTTTAACATTCAATGATCCATTAACACATTTAGTAAGATTGGTTTATATTATCCCAGACTAAGCCTAGATTTATATGGCCAAATTTCAACAGCAAATCTTGGTTCGTGTGAGTTCTGGATTTTCTGGATTGAAATGTGCAGTATGCAGGGATCGGGGATCCTAGTGTTATAGTTATCTAGGATGCTCAGGGTTCCTGCCTCCCAGTCACATACTGTCCTGTACTATATTCACTATGACATGTCACTGGGAGGCAGGAACTCTCATCCTAGATAACTATTATGCTAGTAGTCCCTCTCCCTGCACACGGATCAGGCCAGGAAATTCAGCACTCACAGGGGTGAAACTCGGCCATGTAATGTTAGGCTTAGACTGAAAATTTACTGCTGACAGAATCTCTTTAAAATCTCCTCATAGTAAGTAAATCAAATCTATGCTTGCTATCTGAAGATGTAGATTTGTACCAGGATTTGATCTGTTTTCCAGATTTGGTGAGAGATAAGCAAAAACCATTTTAGTCACTTTAAAATGAACTATTATGCACATTTTATCATGCTTGAGCTACATGTCAATGTTAGCCATGCGACATTGGCTGAGACTTTTGTCGTGTGATCACCATAGTGCCATGCAAATTTTTCACTAATGTAAGTGGATAATAACACTCCTTAGGGAGTGGCCATCTTTACAGGCGTATGGAGACTTACAAGTTATTTTCACTCCACTGGGGGGGATTATAGGAAAAATATATGCAAATCTGTTTTCCAGGATGTAATTAGCCAGCCCCCTTAAACAGGCAGCGAACAGAGGCACTGTCTTCCTAATTACATCCTGGAAAACAGATTTGCATATATTTCCCATAATCCCCCAGTGGAGCGAAAATGGCTTGTAAGTCTCCATACGCCTGTAAAGGTGCCCACTCCCTAAGGAGTGTTATTATCCCCTGACCCTGGTTTATAGTCTCTCACCCAGCCAAACTAGTATCCCTACGCTGTGCTGATGAGATCCAACACATCGAAACAGCACTGTCCACAGCTGGGAATCTGTTCCTTTTGGAATAGAAATACTAGTTTGGCAATAATAATCCCTGCATCTTGTTATTAGGCTTATTGAAAAAAGTCATGCATTATATTTAAGGGGGCTGTCCTAACAGGCAGCGAACAGAGCCACTGTTTTTATAATTACATCCTGAAAAACAGATTTGCATATATTTCCCATAATGTAAGTGGAGTCACATTGCCACCCCCAAGGTTTCTGCAACTGTAACTTCTAGTCACAAAAAGATCAAGCACAATTTTTTGCAACTAAAAGCTGCAGTCGGAGCACCCTCTAGGTACTTTTTTCACTTACATTAAAGGAGAAATTGCGGGGTAACATGACTATCTATTGTCATGCAACAGAATCATGGGCAAACTTGTCATGTAAGCTCTAACGTTAGCTGTAATAAAAGAAAAACATTTTTAGCACAGTCATTAAGGAAATTCAATTTTACTATAGAAGCAAAAAGACATAGTGATAGTGATTAGAGATGAGCGAACACTGTTCGGAACAGCCGTCCCGAACAGCACGCTCACAGTACGCTCCCATAGAAATGAAGGGAAGCGGCCGGCACGCGGGGGGTTAAGCGCCCGGCCACCGGCAAAGTCTGCGCGCCAGGTGCTTCCATTCATTTCTATGGGTGCGTGCTGTTCGGATCGGCTGATCCGAACAGTGTTCGCTCATCTCTAATAGTGATAATAATATCCATAAAGCACTGTAGAATATGTGGGCATTATATACGCAAGTAAGAGCATGTGTCTGACTACTAGAAATAAAAAGTGTATTAATAGAAATGTTATTGGTAATATATATATATATATATATATATATACAGTCCTATGAAAAAGTTTGGGCACCCCTATTAATCTTAATCATTTTTAGTTCTAAATATTTTGGTATTTGCTACAGCCATTTCAGTTTGATATATCTAATAACTGATGGACACAGTAATATTTCAGGATTGAAATGAGGTTTATTGTACTAACAGAAAATGTGCAATATGCATTAAACCAAAATTTGACCGGTGCAAAAGTATGGGCACCTCAACAGAAAAGTGACATTAATATTTAGTAGATCCTCCTTTTGCAAAGATAACAGCCTCTAGTCGCTTCCTGTAGCTTTTAATCAGTTCCTGGATCCTGGATAAAGGTATTTTGGACAAACAATTCGCGTTCAGTTCAGTTTGATGGTCGCCGAGCATGGACAGCCCGCTTCAAATCATCCCACAGATGTTCAATGATATTCAGGTCTGGGGACTGGGATGGCCATTCCAGAACATTGTCATTGTTCCTCTGCATGAATGCCTGAGTTGATTTGGAGCAGTGTTTTGGATCATTGTCTTGCTGAAATATCCATCCCCGGCGTAACTTCAACTTCGTCACTGATTCTTGAACATTATTCTCAAGAATCCGCTGATACTGAGTGGAATCCATGCGACCCTCAACTTTAACAAGATTCCCGGTGCCGGCATTGGCTACACAGCCCCAAAGCATGATGGAACCTCCACCAAATTTTACAGTGGGTAGCAAGTGTTTTTCTTGGAATGCTGTTTCTTTTTGGACGCCTTTTTGTATGACCAAACAACTCAATCTTTTTTTCTAAAATGAAGTTGGCTTCTCCAAATGTGCTTTTGCATACCTCAGGCAACTCTATTTGTGGCGTACGTGCAGAAACGGCTTCTTTCTCATCACTCTCCCTGACAGCTTCTCCTTGTGCAAAGTGCGCTGTATTGTTACCGATGCACAGTGACACCATCTGCAGCAAGATGATGCTGCAGCTCTTTGGAGGTGGTCTGTGGATTGTCCTTGACTGTTCTCACCATTCTTCTTCTCTGCCTTTCTGATATTTTTCTTGGCCTGCCACTTCTGGGCTTAACAAGAACTGTCCCTGTGGTCTTCCATTTCCTTACTATGTTCCTCACAGTGGAAACTGACAGGTTAAATCTCTGAGACAACATTTTGTATCCTTCCCCTGAACAACTATGTTGAACAATCTTTGTTTTCAGATCATTTGAGAGCGGGCTGTCCATGTTCGGCGACCATCAAACATAACTGAACTTGAATTGTTTTGTAGAAAGAAATGGTCCAAAATACCTTCATCCAGGATCCAGGAACTGATTAAAAGCTACAGGAAGCAACTAGAGGCTGTTATCTTTGCAAAAGGAGGATGTACTAAATATTAATGTCACTTTTCTGTTGAGGTGCTCATATTTTTGCACCGGTCAAATTTTGGTTTAATGCATATTGCGCATTTTCTGTTAGTACAATAAACCTCATTTCAATCCTGAAATATTACTGTGTCCATCAGTTATTAGATATAGCAAACTGAAATGGCTGCTGCAAACACCAAAATATTTAGAACTAAAAATGATTAAGATTAATAGGGGTGCCCAAACTTTTTCATAGGACTGTATATATATATATATATATATATATATATATATATAGACTTGACTCAATAACGAATCCCTAGCTTATTTTAGCTTATGGCTTCACGTACCTTCTCTGTGGACTCTTAACAGTTGACTATACAAGTAAAAAGAGTTTAATACCAACTAATGCAGTTCTATTGTTCCTTGCCTAAAGATGAGGGACAAATAGTTTTCTTTTTGTTATTGGGTGTCTTCTTTAGACGCCAACGTGGAAAACATTTATGTGGACAAAACAAGACCCCATGAGAGGCAAACAAGGATTTTGTCAGACCTCTATCTTCTGCCCCACTGGCTCCTAATTGTACAATCTTCTGCACAAATAGTGTCTTTTATGAAGCAATCTCCAAGTAGTAAGTTTTCACTTATAATATAGTTTAAAGCCTCCTTTAGGCAGATTAACTCTGTTGTGCACAGTGATGAAGCTGGCTTAACCCCTGAGAAACTCTCCATTGTTCCTCTTCATTACACTTATCCTTATGTCTCCTATTATCTTTTCATTTCAGTGGACAAAATGGTACAAAGTTTAATCCTCGATTAGCATCTGCGCCAGGGGTAGGGGACCTTTTCAGCCTCAGCTGAGACTTGGTTCTGAACTTAAAACAAACAAGCTGTCTGGATAAATAACTTTCTAGACATATGAGCAAAAGCGCAAATAGCAAAGCGTCTGTAGACTCCTGCTTTCAGAGCAATATGACATCACTGAAGTGAGTCAACAATCTGTCAGGGCTCCATTTCCCACTGACTTCATCATCTTGTCTTTGCGTTCCAGCTCTCTTGTTGCTTGATCCAAACAGACGTGATCAAAATAATTACTAGTTAAACATGAATCTTCATTTTCCAATAATTACACAAAAATTGTGCTTCGTTTTCATGCCAAGTACAAGAATGGTGGGTTAACTAAACCAACATCAAAAATGGCAAGTTAAGTTTTAAGAGCTAAAAGTTTAGAGAAAGCAAAGTATATCTGATCTCACATTTCAGAACATATAGATAACTTACATTTACGTTTCATGTATTTTTACTTGCACATGTTCAAGTTGCACTAGAATGGCGTGTTCCTAGATCCTTTACTGTAGGGTACCGAATTTCGAGGGTATATATTATGGATCAGGACTAAACAAGAAGAATATTTCAAGAAACATGATTACTTTGTTCACAGTTCAGTATGGACTCATAGATTTTAATCCAGTATAGACCTGGGGATTGCCGAGGGAATGTAAATCAGATAGATACAGGAAAACCAGCAGTGTTCAGTAGGTGTAATTAAGGCTGGAGCTAAGCCTGTGCGGGGATCTCAGAACCGAGAAGCGACAGGTATTCTCTAGCGCAATGGATTTCCATCCAGTAGAACCAGGTTTTGTTGAAGACTTCAAATGTGTTATGCAGGAAGGAGGTAAAGTTTTCCATGCACATAATTTCATTGACCTTCAAGATCCAGAGGGAAAGAGGAGGAGGTTCTGTTTGCTTCCAAAACTGCAGTATGCAAACCCGAGCCACCAGAATCAGGAAATGGAGTAAGGAATGCTTGTATATTCACACCACAGACTCGCAATGATAAAGGAGGAACAAAGCCGGGCCTAGAAAATGAGATATTTCAATGATCTGAAGTATGAATCTCCTAACTCCCTCCCAGAATAGGAAAAGGACAGTACAAGTGCAGAAAGTATGAAGCATGGTGCCCTCTTCCGACCCACATATCCAAACTTACACCTTTTTTATTCATGTTTATTTTTTCTTTTCTTTTTTTAATATCTGGGAAAATCCCTGATTTTTAAGATTTTGCTGTGGGTTTGGAAGGAAATACCACCGAAAAATCTGCAAAGAAACAAGCAGCTTTTTTTTTAATGTAGATTGTGAGCCCCACATAGACCTCACAATGTACATTTTTCCCTATCAGTATGTCTTTTTTGGAATATGGGATGGAAATCCATGCAAACACAGGGAGAACATACAAACTCCTTGCAGATGGTTTTATGCCCTTGGCAGGATTTGAACACCAGGACTCCAGCACTGCAAGGCTGCAGTGCTAACCACTGAGCCACCATGTGGCCCTAAAGAAGCAGCTTTTCTGCAACATTGGGCCTCATCCGCAGCCTTAGGCTGCGGCTCTATGTTGCGGGAGCACATGTTTTTTTGATTTTTGCAGATTTTGCTGCATTTTTTTGAGCCAAAGCCATGAGTGGACTGAGCAGAAGGTAGAAATATAAGGACTTCCTATACACTCACCGGCCACTTTATTAGGTACACCTGTCCAACTGCTCGTTAACACTTAATTTCTAATCAGCCAATCACATGGCGGCAACTCAGTGCATTTAGGCATGTAGACATGGTCAAGACAATCTCCTGCAGTTCAAACCGAGCATCAGTATGGGGAAGAAAGGTGATTTGAGTGCCTTTGAACGTGGCATGGTTGTTGGTGCCAGAAGGGCTGGTCTGAGTATTTCAGAAACTGCTGATCTACTGGGATTTTCACGCACAACCATCTCTAGGGTTTACAGAGAATGGTCCGAAAAAGAAAAAACATCCAGTGAGCGGCAGTTCTGTGGGCAGAAATGCGTTGTTGATGCCAGAGGTCAGAGGAGAATGGCCAGACTGGTTCGAGCTGATAGAAAGGCAACAGTGACTCAAATAGCCACCCGTTACAACCAAGGTAGTCAGAAGAGCATCTCTGAACGCACAGTATGTCGAACTTTGAGGCAGATGGGCTACAGCAGCAGAAGACCACACCGGGTGCCACTCCTTTCAGCTAAGAACAGGAAACTGAAGCTACAATTTGCACAAGCTCATCGAAATTGGACAATTGAAGATTGGAAAAACGTTGCCTGGTCTGATGAGTCTCAATTTCTGCTGCGACATTCGGATGGTAGGGTCAGAATTTGGCGTCAACAACATGAAAGCATGGATCCATCCTGCCTTGTATCAACGGTTCAGGCTGGTGGTGGTGGTGTCATGGTGTGGGGAATATTTTCTTGGCACTCTTTGGGCCCCTTGGTACCAATTGAGCATCGTTGCAACGCCAAAGCCTACCTGAGTATTGTTGCTGACCATGTCCATCCCTTTATGACCACAATGTACCCAACATCTGATGGCTACTTTCAGCAGAATAATGCGCCATGTCATAAAGCTGGAATCATCTCAGACTGGTTTCTTGAACATGACAATGAGTTCACTGTACTCCAATGGCCTCCACAGTCACCAGATCTCAATCCAATAGAGCATCTTTGGGATGTGGTGGAACGGGAGATTCGCATCACGGATGTGCAGCCGACAAATCTGCGGCAACTGTGTGATGCCATCATGTCACTATGGACCAAAATCTCTGAGGAATGCTTCCAGCACCTTGTTGAATCTATGCCACGAAGAATTGAGGCAGTTCTGAAGGCAAAAGGGGGTCCAACCCGTTACTAGCATGGTGTACCTAATAAAGTGGCCGGTGAATGTATATTTCCCATTCCTTCTGTAGCTGCTCTTGGTTTGGCTCAAAGAGTCGCAGCAAAATCTGCAACAAAAAATGCTCTATTTGAAGAACGTGGGGTCTCAACATTAGGCTAAGGCACTGCAAAGTGAATGCACAGCAAAAAACACATCAAAAATACTCCATGGAAAAAACACTGTGTTTTACAGTACCTGCAATGTGGATGGGATTCTGGCTAATCTTATCCACACATTCCAGAAAGAAATCCAAAGCGGAAATGCTGGGATTTCAAAAGCTCTTGCATTTAAGTAAATCGCAGTATGTCAGTTATACCTATGGAAACACCTGCTTTAGTTGTATGATTTTGTGGTGCTGCAAAGTATGAAATATATCTTGAGACGTATGGTAACAGCTGCTTAAGGTAATTGTAACTTTAGCTACTGTTACTATGATACATTTTGGGAATTACAAACGCAGTAAGGTTTGGTTCACTTTTGCATTGCAGTTTCCGTATGAGACTCCGCCGCAGATTCCTCTTTAAATCGGCGGAAAGAAAAATCCTGCAAGGAGGACTGTTCTCTCCACCAATTTCAGTAGAAAATTGGCAGAAATCCAATAGAACCATTTATAGTCTATGGGGTCTGAAGTTTTCCGCGTGTAAACACGCTTTAAGTGGACAGGGTTTCCATCTTTCAGGTCCCCCATGAGGACTTGAAGGATGGAAACACAAAAGCTACTGTGAACAGGCATAGAAGTGGACGACAGAAGGTCACGGTGGGCAACTACACTGCAAAAGTAGAAAAAAATCCAAAGAAAAACGCTCAACCCTGAAAATTGACTCAGAATGGTATATTACAATAATGAGGGCTGCACGGAAATCTCCGACTGGAAAGTAGGTTGCAATTGTGAAAAAAATGGTAAAACATCCAGCACGCCCAAAACTAGTTGATTAAGATAAAATGTAACCTTTACTTCATATTAATTAAAAAAAGACAAAGTTTTTCTTACAACATGGATCCAGAGAAGATAAAAACAGATGGCCTACGCGTTTCGAGACCCATATTGTGGTCTCTTTGTCATGCCATGACTAAGAGACCACAATACGGGTCTCGAAACGCATAGGCCATCTGTTTTTATCTTATCTGGATCCATGTTGTAAGAAAAACTTTGTCTTTTTTTAATTAATATGAAGTAAAGGTTACATTTTATCTTATTCAACTAGTTTTGGGCGTGCTGGATGTTTTACCGTTTTTTTCACACTGCAAAAGTACCTTCACAAGGTGTTCATTATTTTTTAGGGTAATTTTACAATGGAATTAGTGCTCACTGTAGATGAGGGAATTGGGGGATAAAATAGAGCAGAATGGAGGCCGCAGATAATGAAATGTAAATGCTAAACTAAAAAAGACAAAAGTAGAAGGACCTGGAAAGTAACAGTAACAGTAAAGACCATAGTTCTCATACCTTTTCATTTTAAGAACTGACTGTGTTGGTCATAAGGCCTCACTAAGGCCTTCTGGGATATCTATTATTGTCTTGGATACCTTATGAATCTATAGATAACAATATACAGATTTATTTGCAGTAGGTTGTATAGAAAACCTAGAAATTGGCACTACAATGATCCAAAAAGTAGTTTAAAAATATAAAAATAAAAAATATAGTATAATGTCTGTCCTCTCCAGTAACTTTCCATAACAACATGGAACATACCTTTAAATATTCTAGTAATCACTGGCGTAAAATGGAATATTTCAGACCAACAGGAAATGTGGATAAAGTCAAAGCATAGACTTAGATTAAATATATTTTTGTCCATTTCAGTCCTATTGTTTTCCTGCTGCCTCAGCTGCATATAACATGAACACCCTCCCTGAAGATGAATTACTATTTGCCAAATATTGAATCATTTCTTATCGGGGGAAGGGTCCCCATTGGTATGAATACAACGTGAAAGAGTCCACAACACAATCGTAGGCTAGAGCGGAAAATGAATATAAAAAGTAGAGGAAAGGGATGGGTCTATAAATGAAAGCAGGAACTATGACTGAATAATCTAAAATATATATCAAACCATTTTAGTAAACAATAGACATAGAAGACTACTCATGACTATTGATCATTGTGTTCTAAGAAGAATAGTGAAATGTGTTATCTATATACGGACATCAGTGGTCATGAGTGGTCTAAGGGCACACATGGGTAAAGAAATGTACAAAATACAATAAGAGTACAATGTAAAAATACAGAAGCAAAAATACAGATACAGATCCACTACCAAAACCTCCATAAGTCTAAGGCCCCACGGGCCGTAATCGCAGCGCTTTTAAGACAAAGTTCACAGAGTTTTCCTCTGCGGACTTTCTCTTAACATTATATCTATGGGAAAGCTGCCAGCGTTTCCGTAGATATAATTGACATGCTGCGATTAGCAAAGCCGCAACGGCTTTTCAAATCGCAGCGTGTGCGCGCTGCGAATTCTTCCGCAAAGTAATCATGGAATTCCCATGAATCCCATCCCCTTTGCTTGCACTGTAAAACGCCGCAATTTTTCCCGCAGCATCTCAGCTGCGGGCAAATCGCAGCGTTTACGTCCCATGGGGCCCCGGCATAAAAGTGGCAGCCATAATGACCCCATAACTATGCCAGCTACATTTCTCACAAGTGTAAAATCACATGGCAGCAATGATACTGGCAGATACTTGCCCCATAGCACTGCCAGCTTCATTGTCCATAACTGTGCCAACTACATGCGTCTCAACTTGATATGCCTTTCTCCATTCACATCTAAAGCAAAATGAAATATTTTGTTGGTGTCTACTTGGAAAGAAACTGTGCTTTATCTGTACCCTAGCCAGAAATGTGAATAATTGTCTAGATCAGGGGTGGGCAATTAAGTTTCCCATGGGGCCACATGAGAAATTGTAACGGTTCTAGAGGGCCATGCGCACAGCGGCAAATTTAGCTCCACCCACTTCTCCGCTGACTCCACCCATTCTCAATCACAAAGTAAAATCCTCCTACAGTCACCCTAACATTATACACCCCCACATTATAACGTTTCCCTCCAAATGTCCCACAGTATTAAGTCCCTCTCCTGATGCCCCAGTATAAACTAGCAGAAACTAGAGGGGACATTAAACTGGTGGCAACTAGAGGCAGACATGCCCCCCTCCAGCTACCCCCCATGGTTTAATATCCTCCTCCAGCTGCCCCAGTTTACTGTCACCCTCCATCTGCCCCCTAGTTTAATGTCCCCCTTCCATGTGCATTCAATTTAACTGCCCCCTTACATCTGCCCGTAGTTCCCCCCTCTTGATCACACTTGCTGTCTCTTCTCTCTTTATCATCCAGCAGCCCCCATTGCCGGCAGCTTGCATCAAGCACACAGTCCTGTGTGGCTCCGCCCACTAATGAGTCATAGCCTATCCTGGTGATAGGCTGTGATGACATCATCACATATCCTTGAACATCTGTCCCCTAGTAGTTTAATGTCCCCCCACCATGTGCATTCAGAGGGCCGGATGTGGCCCGCGGGCCGCACATTGCCTAGGTCTGGTCTAGATGATGGTTGCAGTCCCACGGTGCACTGCTGTCTGGATGGAGAATTCTGCACATTGGTGGTTAATGGAGAAATATGTCACTCTGCTATTTCTATAGGACCCAAACTGAAAGGTAGACTCTGACTCTTACGAACAGATTGATTTACATGAAGTGAACTCCATAAGTAATCATATAGAAGTAACAGCATTCATTTCTTTGAGGCCTGGTTCAAATCTCCGTTCGGTATTCCGTTCGGGGAGTCCATATGAGGAACCCCCAACGGAATACTGGATGCTTTGGCAAGCGGTGAGCTTATGAAAGCACATGGACCCCATAGATTATAATGGGGTCCGTGTGTTTTCAGCACAGTGTCCGCATGTTCCATGCAGACAAAAAAAGTACTTTATGAAAAACTTTCCTCTCTGCATGACTTGTGCGGACTTCATGCGGAAAGTACACGGACCCCATTATAGTCTATGAGGTCCATGTGATTTCACTGCTTACCACTTGCCAATGCGTTCAGTATTCCATTCAGGGGGTTCCCATGTGGACTCCCCGAACGGAATACTGAACGCAGATGTGAACCAGGCCTCAGACATTGCACCTAATAAGATGGACATAGAAACATTAAAAAAATCTGTATGTATCTTAAAAACCATTTACACTTGAAGTCTGTAATGATATATAATGAGTTAAATTTTTATTATTATTTTGCTTGTGTACTCATCATCATATCTTTGTGGACTTATCTAATATTCACCTATCCTATATACCTATCTATGCATATAACCTAAACTCATGAACCACACAATGATTGCTATTCTGACATTTCAAACAACTTCGTCCAGAGTGCTGTTTCTCTTTAAAATCGGATAGGCACAATATTTCTGCTTGATAGAGGCAGATTGAACTTTTTAATATGCGTTGGAGTTCCATAAAGAAAATGATAGACAACTCCTTGTTTTTTTCCAACCTGTGCATAGCATTAGAAGAACACCTGGCTTACATACTCATGTTTGTCCTCATAGCTCCGGTGGAAAGAGCCGAGTGTTTGATATGTTAGTGACAGCCTTAAATGATCCCTCCAATGCTGAACATTCTTTGCAGGATATGTGAAAGCAAAAAAATAGTTCTAACAGATGTACATTGCATATGTCTATTTAGAAAACTGGTAAAAGAAATAAATCATAGGGCTCCTTTAGTGAACACTGTGCACTCCCAAGCAGTGCTAATAAACCAGCTTGGAGAGATTCAGATTTGGATGGACATACTTGACCATCTGACCCCTCTCTGATTTACACAATCTATCCCCAGTGCCATGCTGAGTACTAACAAAAATGTGAACTTTTCAGTTTCAGAGTAGATTATTCTTGATGTTTCCTCTCCTAGATTGCACTTTTAGAAATGTAAAGCCTCATTTCACCCAAAGGTAAAAACCAGAAAGTGTTGCTGTAGCGCCATAGTACGGTGTGAAGGCTTTCTTGTCAATTATTCTCCAAATGCCTAAATTTTTGGATAGGAAGTAGTTGTCTACCAACTTCCATTGTCAGCTCATACATTATGCTCATACAGCTACGGCATTGTTCAGGGTAAGACATAGCATAGATAGGACATAGTTAGCATCTGCTCATTCAGAATCTATATAGCTTGTGGCCTGGGTGGTAACTGTATCAACAACGTAACATAGAACATTTTATCAAATATATTGTTTTTCATTAACACTTAATCACTGTTTAATAGAAAAGTTCTACAACTTTCCAACATGCTTTATGTTTCAATTCTTTGCAGGTTTCAAGATATTGATTTTCTGTCAGTGAATAAGGATGCAGCACTTGGAGAATTCCAGCCCAGGCAATGCCCTGTGACACGGGATTCACACATGCGCCTGTGTTTCCATTCTTTGAGTCCTCGCAGAAAGTATGTTTGCAGGACTTTTCTCTCCACATGTTTCGAGCGAGAACCAAACAGAAAGCACATGGACCCCATTATCGTCTATGGGGTCTGGAGGTTTCCAAGATAACCGCTTTTTAATGCATATAGGTTTCCATTCAGCAGACTCCCCGAATGGAAACCTGAACGCAGATGTGAATAGGGCTCATAGAGCAGTCAATTATATGTACTCCGATTAGAGCAGAACAAAGTTTATACCAGTTTGCCACCTGTGAATGTAATGCAGGAGTCATTTACTGACAGCATAAGATATTTGAAAATGATGCAGAGTTGAAATATAAACTATATTGGAAGGGTGTAAAACCTTTTTTACCTTGTCCGTGATATAATTTGTTTGTATAAAACTTTTTTTGGAATCACTTTGTAGATCTGATGGTTAATTAAACAGCAGGGGGGGGGGGTAGTCATCATAATATTTTGGTTTACATTTGGCATAAAGCTCTTTTGTGTGCCAAATGTGTGCCACAAGTTCTAATCTGTGTCTCATTTATTATAACCATGCCAGTTTTCTGGTGTGACTTATAATGGGAATCTATGTCATTTTCTAACTAGCATAGGTTTCCATTCTTGATTAGGGATGTCCACTCCCTGCACTAGTTGGGGCCTTTATTAAGACACGTGCAATATACTAATCTAGTACAGATTATAAATTTGCCCCATTATCTCTACTGAATCTATCTGTGATTTAATACCTGATGAATCATAGCATGTATTCAACTGCATTGAAAAATATATGTGCAGCATTAAACATAATGGGCATGTCCTATACACCCTACTAAAGACCATGCATTCTGGAACACCAGTAAAATTGTACCATCTACTCTTAGCTAATGTTGTATAGCCAATAAACTTTCTCTTATTGTATCTTCTATTGTTATATCAAATAGTTTTTATTTTTGTTAGGAAGGTCATAGTCCTAAAGTAGAGTGGATTGTTAGTAAATCCTGCCACATTGAAAAGTAGAATAGAGAAAACTTACTCCAGCCACATCACTGTTTTGTGCGAAATGCCTAATATATAATACCATGAATATGGTGAGTAGACTGGTGTCTCTTAAAGAATAAAAATAAAAAAGTATTGAGGCATCAGAAGAGATACTAGAATCATCTTATAGGTGAAATGTCTGCTGTTAGTCATCTTATGAAATGCTAACAATATAAAAATCTCCATTCATTTAATTGATTTTTAGATTCTCTCTCAGTTCTGTTCTCTTTTATCTATGTGTGTTCCTTATCTGGCTTTTGTTCAATGGATACAATAGCACAAAAAGGAATGAGTTATAGACAAGTGGATAGCTACCGATACTAGGACAAAGGGCCCCTGACCTTCCAAACTTTTTTTAAAACTGGGAATGTTAAAGTTATCGATCAGGCTGAGATAAAAATAAGTGAAAATGAATCTGTAATCTAAGTAATCAAATCAAATCAAAATCAAATCAAATCAAAGTATATATTACTACTGTTAGGATAACATACATGGCTGAGAAAGGAGATGCAGATTGTCTTCTAAGTTTATCTAAAGAATAAAGACTGCTAGTATAAGAACTAGTAATGATAAGCAATACAATATATTGGCATTGTTATTGTAAGGCTAGGTTCTCATGATCGAGATGAAAAATGGATGTGAAAAATGGATGTCTTGCACCTGAGAGGGGCACCTGTTTTCACGACTCCCCCCGACATTTCAGTGTATGGAGGGATCTCTGAAAACGGCCAAAACTAGGACATGACCTAAATTTTGCTGGTCTATGACAACGGACCATCAAAATAACGGTCATGTGAATAACCACCATGCTGCCATTTGACGTCCAATAAAAAAATGGAGGTCACATAGCCAGCAGTCACTGTTGTGTGAAAGTAGCCTTACTTTGTGTGCTGGATGCTGTATTTGTAAGTTGTTGCAGCTTTATGTGCTACACAAATATAATTGAAGCAAATATAGAAATATTCAGGACTTGTTTCCATTTCACAGTCCAAAAGCATGCTGCGTGGTTTAATAAAACTGGGATATGAAGTTGTAAGCCCCATGGCTAAAGTTACAAATAAAAAAGAACATTGCAGAACATGTTCTTTCTTTTTTAGAATATTTTTTCTTATGTTCTCATACATTCTGATATAGACCACTATGTTTGGGATATGAATCACACAAATATGGAATAAAGTGTTTCCAAAATGTTCATGATCAAAATTCTCAAAATTGAAAGAAAAGAACAATAGGCCATAATCCAGATTTAATATTTAAGCAGTATAACAATCGTAAAATTTGTGAATGATCCGATAATATAATATATATATATATATATATATATATATATATATATATATATACATATATAGTGCAGGGATGGGAGCTCTATATCAGACATCAGGTCCTTAGCAATGGAATACTATCCTTGTGATTGAGCCCAATTCACATGAGTGTCCTGGCATCCTGCTAGGCCTTGTCATTACAGAGTACAGAGTAGCTACAAACACAGAGAGATATTGTAAGATAAATTTACTACAATGAACACAAATATTACATTCTAATTATTATTATTTTTGTTTTCTTTTTCATTTTCCTTCCTCTGGTTGGGTTTGATAGACATATGTTTATTTCAACAATAAAAATCATTCCCTTTTCATTTCCGTCTCCTAAACCGCAGTATTTCAATGTTCTAAAAGTTAAAGAGGTTAGTTGGGAAATTTGACAAAGATATTTTTAGGACAGGAAAAATGAAATCAACTTCTTGACCTTCTTCAAAAATGACCAGTGTATTGTTTTGTCATTTGTTAGAAGATATCAATGATATTGCAAGACGTGACCATGTAACCTCAGGCTGTCTTACACACGTCTTCCCCGTATAATGCCAGGTTGTTTTGCAGAGGCAAGTAAAACAATAAGATATTTCCATGGCCATTTCTGGTTCACGGTGTGGATGCTATTCGTCTGATTGTTGTTTTTTCATCTGCTGTTTTCTGGAAGAATTGGTTGGGAATTCTTTCAGAATGATCTGCGTGGAGATAAATTTAGGTGTAAGTGATAAGTGAGACCTGTCAGAAATGGCGTGGTCATTTTTCTCAATAACTTCAATTACTGACAGCCGTCCTGTTTTTCCCATCATCGACACTATGCTGACTTCAGCTGATTACAAGTCTATTACTGCATGCCTATAGGCAGCGGCTGCCTTCATGGGCACATTATGCATACTGTCAATATTAATAACCACATTCACAATAGGGAATATTGCAAAGCTCTGCAATTGATCCAGAGGTGTACATACACAGAATAAGAAATGAATGTATAACCGAGTTACTAGATGATTACTTCTGTCCTGTCCTTGTACAAAGGATAAAGATATTCTCAATCTTTCAACTTTTTCTTCTTGAAGTTGGCTTTTTTCTGAAGTAACCCTTGACAGTCATGTAATAAGAAGTTTTATATCTACATGCAGTGAATTAAAAATAATTTTTATTTAGGGAATCCATAAGCCTACTGTCTCTTCCTTCATAGATTGTAAACCCACTGTTAGTATTGTACTTGTTTTGTGTATTTTGTGCATTATATGTAAACGCTCAAATGTACAGCACCATGAAAATAATATAATAATGTACAGCACAATGGAATTAATATAATAATATACAGCATGGGGGTAATATAATAATGTACAGCACTATAGAATTAATATAATAATGTACAGCACCATGAAATTAATATAATAATGTACAGCACCATGGGATTAATATAATAATATACAGCACCATAGAATTAATATAATAATGGACAGCACCATGGAATTAATAGAATAATGTACAGCACCATGGGATTAATATAATAATGTACAGCACTATAGAATTAATATAATAATGTACAGCACCATGAAATTAATATAATAATGTACAGCACCATGGGATTAATATAATAATATACAGCACCATAGAATTAATATAATAATGGACAGCACCACGGAATTAATATAATAATGGACAGCACCGTGGGATTAATATAATAATGTGCAGGACTATAGAATGAATATAATAATGTACAGCACCACGGAATTAATATAATAATGTACAGGACCATGGAATTAATATAATGTACAGAACCATGTAATTAATATAATAATGTACAGGACCATGCAATTAATAATGGACAGCACCATGGAATTAATCCACATATTGCGGGGAAAAAAACCACTACGGAAACTGCGTTTTGAAAAACACATCCATGTTTTCCATAGAGATTTAATAAAGGTTAAAACACTGCACAGAAAAATGCAATGAAAAATGTGGAAAAAAACGTGATGCGTTTCTACAGTGTTTTTTACCTGTGTTCCACAATGCAAGGCGTTAGCCATAAGCTGGAATGCACATATCGTAGATAAGCAGCATATTTTATTGCATGAATGTTTTTTCCTTTCCCTAGACTGTGGTTGCACAATATATTCAATTCCACAGTCATTTCATGCCTAATAAGCTTAAATAGACTCATGAGCAAAGAGATGATAATAACTAAAGACCTCGTCGGCTTGGTGTTAGCCAGTGAAACAAATGACAAAAGAAGGCAAAATACTTGGTCAGCAAGTAACCATGAGATTCCTGGGATGGCTGAAGCTTAACTGGAGGATCTGTAGCGTCTGGCACTCATAGGATCAAAATGTCACTATGATTGATCACAAAGTCAATGAAATTTTAATACATTTGAGAATGCAGGCGTGAATGAGAGGTGAAGGCGCATATGTATACTTTGCTTCTGGAAAAAAAAGTTGCTTTTAGAAATGTTATGAAAAGAAAAGGTGTGGGCAATGTTTTCATCTATTTTCAAGTAATAGCTCAGCAGTAAAGATGTTTGAAAGCTTAAAATCCATGAAAAGGGTTTTTTCTATGATTCATAGTTTTCTCAGAACATGTGTCAAATTATTATAATGTGAAAAGTTTAATAGTTCACTAAGCGTTCCTATTCTCCAGTTTACAGGAACATAATTACTTTTAGAAGCCACCCCTCTTATTTTGACATTGCAATTTAGATTTTCAGTTTTGTGAAATTGTGGGGCAAACGATAATGATAATTTATTGGGTCATGTAGTGTCACACTCATCAGAGTGGAATGAAAATATACTTAGCATATACTTATTCATTCCAGGAAAATGGAAATATAGCTAAAGTATCTAAACTTGGGGATCCTAATGTAACAGAATGGTATTCACCTTACCCCAATCCTCTGCTGCTCCAGTTCAGATGCCGTCTTAACAAGGACTATTTTAACACATTAGTATGCCCAGTGCAAAAGTTTCATGATTGTTCCCTTAAAGCAGTCATCCAGATTTCACAAATTATCTGTAAATCCATCCACTGCAGTGCTAAATACTCACTGTACCCTTGTGCGGCATTTCTTGGCCTTATTTTACTGGAGATTTGTTTTATCACTGTGGCCTGAATGGAGCCACTTCCACTGCCCATCCTGTACATAATACAGAGCCGGAAGTAGAAAGCTCTGTCCACGGTATAGCAGTTGGTGCTTTTACTACAGCTCAGCTACCACTGACTTCAAAAAGTGCTGAGATGCAGTGAAGGTGACTTTCCTCTATACAGTGGACAGAGCTTTCTACTTCCAGCCATGTATTGTGTACAGGATGGGTGCCATAATTAGCTGCATACAACTGATCAGCCCACAATCTCAGGTTGGCCCCCTATCGATCAAGCTGTTCCTGGTCTTTAGATTAAAAACTGTAAACTATACAACTGTATCTATCTATCTGTATCTATATAGAACCACTAGATTGTCTACTGTTATGAAATCATGACTAAGACCAGACGTTTTTTTTTTTTTTGTTTTTTTGTATTTACATATATACATAATTAAAATTTACAAAGATACATATTTACATACACACAAATGTAGAAATATACATATTTACAAATCACATGGTTGCATGATCATATGTGTACAGATGAAATGGTTACACCCTACATATGCCCCACCTCTCCATACCCACCATTCTATTTGCTTTGGCAATGCCAAATATCTACTCAGACATGCCAATAAAGCTTCTTTGATTTGATTATGTACAAATCACATGGTTGCATAATACCATTTGTACAAATCACATGGCTGCATGACTACATATGTACGAATCACATGGTTACAAGAATAACTATGTATAAAACACATGGTTACATAATTATATCTGTAAAAATCACATAGTCACACTCCACGTACGCGCCACCTACCCATACCCACCAATCTCTTTGCTTTAGCAATGCCAAATGTCTACTCAGATGTCCAAGAAAAGCTTCTTGAATTGATTTAATTATGTATGTACAAATCACATGGCTGCAAAACTCGGATTGTACAATTCACATGGCTGCACAACTCCTTATGTACAATTCACATGGCTGCATGACTCCATATGTACAAATCGCAACACTGCATGACTCGGTCTGTACAAATCACATGGCTGCATGACTCGGTATGTACAAATTATATGGCTGCATGACTCCGTATGTACAAATCACATGGCTGCATGACTCAGTATGTACAAATCACATGGCTCCATGACTCCGTATGTAAAAATCACATGGCTGCATGATTCCGTATGTACAATTCACATGGCTGAATGACTCCGTATGTACAAGTCACATGGCTGCATGACTTGGAACGTACAATTCACATGGCTGCATGACTCGGTATGTACAGTTCACATGGCTGCATGATTCCGTATGTACAATTCACATGGCTGCATGACTCCGTATGTACAAGTCACATGGCTGCATGACTTGGAACGTACAATTCAAATGGCTGCATGACTTGGTATGTACAGTTCACATGGCTGCATGACTCCTTACGTACAATTCACATGGCTGCATGTCTCAGTACCTATAATTCACACGGCTGCATGACTCAGTACGTACAATTCACATGGCTGCATGACTCGGTATGTACAGATCACATGGCTGCATGACTCGGTATGTACAGTTAACATGGCTGCATGACTCGGTATCTACAATTCACATGGCTGCATGACTCGGTATTTACAGTTCACATGGCTGCATGACTCCATATGTACAAATTGCATGGCTGCATGACTCGGTACGTACAATTTATTTGGCTGCATGACTCGGTACGTATAATTCACATGGCTGCATGACTCGGTATGTACAGTACACATGGCTGCATGATTTGGTACGTACAATTCACGTGGCTGCATGACTCGGTATGTAAAGTTCACATGGCTGCATGACTCGGTATGTACAATTCACATGGCTGCATGACTCGTTATGTACAATTAACATGGCTGCATGACTCGGTACGTACAATTCACATGGTTGCATGACTCAGTATGTAGAGTTCACATGGCTGCATGACTCGGTACATACAATTCACATGGCTGCATGACTCAGTACGTACAATTCACATGGCTGCATGACTCGGAACGTACAAGTCACATGGCTGCATGACTTGGTATGTACAGTGCACATAGCTGCATGATTTGGTACGTACAATTCACGTGGCTGCATGACTCGGTATGTACAGTTCACATGGCTGCATGACACGTTACGTACAATTCGCATGGCTGCATGACTCGGTATGTATAGTTAACATGGCTGCATGACTTGGTACGTACAATTCACGTGGCTGCATGACTCGGTATGTACAAATCACATGGCTGCGTTGACTCGTTATGTACAATTCACATGGCTGCATGACTCGGTACGTACAATTCACATGGCTGCATGACTCGGTATGTACAGTTCACATGGCTGCATGACTTGGTACGTACAATTCACGTGGCTGCATGACTCGGTATGTACAGTTCACATGGCTGCATGACTCCATATGTACAAATTTCATGGCTGCATGACTCGTTATGTACAGTTCACATGGCTGCATGACTCGGTACGTACAATTCACATGGCTGCATGACTCGGTACATATAATTCACATGGCTGCATGACTCAGTATGTAGAGTTCACATGGCTGCATGACTCGGTACCTACAATTCACATGGCTGCATGACTCAGTATGTACAGTTCACATGGCTGCATGACTCGGTACGTACAATTCACATGGCTGCATGACTCGGTATGTACAATTCACATGGCTGCATGACTCGGTAAGTACAATTCACATGGCTGCATGACTCGGTATGTACAGTTCACATGGCTGCATGACTCCTTACGTACAGTTCACATGACTGCATGTCTCGGTACGTACAATTCACATGGCTGCATGACTCGGTACATATAATTCACATGGCTGCATGACTCAGTATGTAGAGTTCACATGGCTGCATGACTCGGTACCTACAATTCACATGGCTGCATGACTCAGTATGTACAATTCACATGGCTGCATGACTCGGTACGTACAATTCACATGGCTGCATGACTCGGTATGAACAATTCACATGGCTGCATGACTCGGTACGTACAGTTCACATGGCTGCATGACTTCTTACGTACAGTTCACATGACTGCATGTCTCGGTACCTACAATTCACATGGCTGCATGATTCCGTATGTACAATTCACATGGCTGCATGACTCGGTACGTACAATTCACTTGGCTGCATGACTCAGTATGTACAATTCACATGGCTGCATGACTCGGTACGTACAATTCACATGGCTGCATGACTCGGTATGAACAATTCACATGGCTGCATGACTCGGTACGTACAGTTCACATGGCTGCATGACTTCTTACGTACAGTTCACATGACTGCATGTCTCGGTACCTACAATTCACATGGCTGCATGATTCCGTATGTACAATTCACATGGCTGCATGACTCGGTACGTACAATTCACTTGGCTGCATGACTCAGTATGTACAGTTCACATGGCTGCATGACTCGGTACCTACAATTCACATGGCTGCATGACTCAGTATTTACAGTTCACATGGCTGCATGACTCGGTACGTACAATTCACATGGCTGCATGACTCCGTATTTACAGTTCACATGGCTGCAGGACTCGGTACGTACAATTCACATGGCTGCATGACTCCGTATTTACAGTTCACATGGCTGCAGGACTCGGTACGTACAGTTCACATGACTGCATGTCTCGGTACGTACAATTCACATGGCTGCATGACTCGGTACGTACAATTCACATGGCTGCATGACTCGGTACATATAATTCACATGGCTGCATGACTCAGTATGTAGAGTTCACATGGCTGCATGACTCGGTACCTACAGTTCACATGGCTGCATGACTCGGTACGTACAATTCACATGGCTGCATGACTCGGTATGTACAATTCACATGGCTGCATGACTCGGTATGTACAGTTCACATGGCTGCATGACTCCTTACGTACAGTTCACATGACTGCATGTCTCGGTACGTACAATTCACATGGCTGCATGACTCGGTACATATAATTCACATGGCTGCATGACTCAGTATGTAGAGTTCACATGGCTGCATGACTCGGTACCTACAATTCACATGGCTGCATGACTCAGTATGTACAATTCACATGGCTGCATGACTCGGTACGTACAATTCACATGGGTGCATGACTCGGTATGTACAATTCACATGGCTGCATGACTCGGTACGTACAGTTCACATGGCTGCATGACTCGGTATGTACAGTTCACATGGCTGCATGACTCCTTACGTACAGTTCACATGACTGCATGTCTCGGTACCTACAATTCACATGGCTGCATGATTCCGTATGTACAATTCACATGGCTGCATGACTCGGTACGTACAATTCACTTGGCTGCATGACTCAGTATGTACAGTTCACATGGCTGCATGACTCGGTACCTACAATTCACATGGCTGCATGACTCGGTATTTACAGTTCACATGGCTGCATGACTCGGTACGTACAATTCACATGGCTGCATGACTCCGTATTTACAGTTCACATGGCTGCAGGACTCGGTACGTACAATTCACATGGCTGCATGACTCGGTATTTACAGTTCACATGGCTGCAGGACTCGGTACGTACAATTCACATGGCTGCATGACTCCGTATGTACAGTTCACATGGCTGCATGACTCCTTACGTACAATTCACATGGCTGCATGACTCAGTATCTACAATTCACATGACTGCATGACTCGGTACGTATAAGTCACATGGCTGCATGACTCGGTATATACAGTGCACATAGCTGCATGATTTGGTACGAACAATTCACATGGCTGCATGACTCGGTATGTACAGTTCACATGGCTGCATGACACGTTACGTACAATTCGCATGGCTGCATGACTCGGTATGTAAAGTTAACATGGCTGCATGACTTGGTACGTACAATTCACGTGGCTGCATGACTCGGTATGTACAAATCACATGGCTGCATGACTCGTTATGTACAATTCACACGGCTGCATGACTCGGTACGTACAATTCACATGGCTGCATGACTCGGTATGTACAGTTCACATGGCTGCGTGACTTGGTACGTACAATTCACGTGACTGCATGACTCGGTATGTTCAGTTCACATGGCTGCATGACTCCATATGTACAAATTTCATGGCTGCATGACTCAGTATGTACAATTCACATGGCTGCATGACTCGGTACGTACAATTCACAAGGCTGCATGACTCGGTACATATAATTCACATGGCTGCATGACTCAGTATGTAGAGTTCACATGGCTGCATGACTCGGTACCTACAATTCACATGGCTGCATGACTCAGTATGTACAGTTAACATGGCTGCATGACTCGGTACGTACAATTCACATGGCTGCACGACTCGGTACGTACAATTCACATGGCTGCATGACTCGGTATGTACAGTTCACATGGCTGCATGACTCCTTACGTACAGTTCACATGACTGCATGTCTCGGTATGTACAATTCACATGGCTGCATGACTCGGTACATATATTTTACATGGCTGCATGACTCAGTATGTAGAGTTCACATGGCTGCATGACTCGGTACCTACAATTCACATGGCTGCATGACTCGGTATGTACAGTTCACATGGCTGCATGACTCGGTACGTACAATTCACATGGCTGCATGACTCGGTATGTACAATTCACATGGCTGAATGACTCGGTACGTACAAATCACATGGCTGCATGACTCGGTATGTACAGTTCACATGGCTGCATGACTCCTTACGTACAGTTCACATGACTGCATGTCTCGGTACCTACAATTCACATGGCTGCATGACTCAGTATGTACAATTCACATGGCTGCATGACTCGGTACGTACAATTCACTTGGCTGCATGACTCAGTATGTACAGTTCACATGGCTGCATGACTCGGTACCTACAATTCACATGGCTGCATGACTCGGTATTTACAGTTCACATGGCTGCATGACTCGGTACGTACAATTCACATGGCTGCATGACTCCGTATTTACAGTTCACATGGCTGCAGGACTCGGTACGTACAATTCACATGGCTGCATGACTCCGTATGTACAGTTCACATGGCTGCATGACTCCTTACGTACAATTCACATGGCTGCATGACTCAGTATCTACAATTCACATGACTGCATGACTCAGTATCTACAATTCACATGACTGCATGACTCGGTACATACAATTCACATGGCTGCATGACTCAGTATGTACAGTTCATATGGCTTCATGACTCGGTACGTACAATTCACATGGCTGCACGACTCAGTATGTACAGTTCACATGGCTGCATGACTCAGTATGTACAGTTCACATGGCTGCATGACTCGGTACGTACAATTCACATGGCTGCATGACTCGGTACGTACAATTCACATGGCTGCATGACTCGGTACGTACAATTCACATGGCTGCATGTCTCGGTATGTACAGTTCACATGGATGCATGACTCCTTACGTACAGTTCACATGACTGCATGTCTCGGTACCTACAATTCACATGGCTGCATGACTCAGTATGTACAATTCACATGGCTGCATGACTCGGTATGTACAATTCACTTGGCTGCATGACTCAGTATGTACAGTTCACATGGCTGCATGACTCGGTACCTACAATTCACATGGCTGCATGACTCGGTATTTACAGTTCACATGGCTGCATGACTCGGAACTTACAATTCACATGGCTGCATGACTCCGTATTTACAGTTCTCATGGCTGCAGGACTCAGTACGTACAAATCACATGGCTGCATGACTCGGTATGTACAGTTCACATGGCTGCATGACTCCTTACGTACAATTCACATGGCTGCATGACTCGGTACGTACAATTCACATGGCTGCATGACTCAGTATCTACAATTCACATGCCTGCATGACTTGGTATGTACAATTCACGTGGCTGCATGACTTGGTATGTACAATTCACATGGCTGCATGACTTGGTATGTACAATTCACATGGCTGCATGACTTGGTATGTACAATTCACGTGGCTGCATGACTCGGTATGTACAAATCACATGGCTGCATGACTCAGTATGTACAGTTCACATGGCTGCATGACTCAGTATGTACAGTTCACATGGCTGCATGACTCCTTACGTACAATTCGCATGGCTGCATGACTCGGTACGTACAATTCACATGTCTGCATGACTCGGTACATACAATTCACATGGCTGCATGACTCGGTACGTATAATTCACATGGCTGCATGACTCGGTACGTACAATTCACATGGCTGCATGACTCGGTATGTACAGTTCACATGGCTGCATGACTCCTTACGTACAGTTCACATGACTGCATGTCTCGGTACCTACAATTCACATGGCTGCATGACTCAGGAGGTACAATTCACATGGCTGCATGACTCGGTACGTACAATTCACTTGGCTGCATGACTCAGTATGTACAGTTCACACGGCTGCATGACTCCGTATATACAAATCACATGGCTGCATGACTTGGTACGTACAATTCACGTGGCTGCATGACTCGGTACATACAATTCACATGGCTGCATGACTCAGTATGTACAGTTCATATGGCTTCATGACTCGGTACGTACAATTCACATGGCTGCACGACTCAGTATGTACAGTTCACATGGCTGCATGACTCAGTATGTACAGTTCACATGGCTGCATGACTCGGTACGTACAATTCACATGGCTGCATGACTCGGTACGTACAATTCACATGGCTGCATGACTCGGTACGTACAATTCACATGGCTGCATGTCTCGGTATGTACAGTTCACATGGATGCATGACTCCTTACGTACAGTTCACATGACTGCATGTCTCGGTACCTACAATTCACATGGCTGCATGACTCAGTATGTACAATTCACATGGCTGCATGACTCGGTATGTACAATTCACTTGGCTGCATGACTCAGTATGTACAGTTCACATGGCTGCATGACTCGGTACCTACAATTCACATGGCTGCATGACTCGGTATTTACAGTTCACATGGCTGCATGACTCGGAACTTACAATTCACATGGCTGCATGACTCCGTATTTACAGTTCTCATGGCTGCAGGACTCAGTACGTACAAATCACATGGCTGCATGACTCGGTATGTACAGTTCACATGGCTGCATGACTCCTTACGTACAATTCACATGGCTGCATGACTCGGTACGTACAATTCACATGGCTGCATGACTCAGTATCTACAATTCACATGCCTGCATGACTTGGTATGTACAATTCACGTGGCTGCATGACTTGGTATGTACAATTCACATGGCTGCATGACTTGGTATGTACAATTCACATGGCTGCATGACTTGGTATGTACAATTCACGTGGCTGCATGACTCGGTATGTACAAATCACATGGCTGCATGACTCAGTATGTACAGTTCACATGGCTGCATGACTCCTTACGTACAATTCGCATGGCTGCATGACTCGGTACGTACAATTCACATGTCTGCATGACTCGGTACATACAATTCACATGGCTGCATGACTCGGTACGTATAATTCACATGGCTGCATGACTCGGTACGTACAATTCACATGGCTGCATGACTCGGTATGTACAGTTCACATGGCTGCATGACTCCTTACGTACAGTTCACATGACTGCATGTCTCGGTACCTACAATTCACATGGCTGCATGACTCAGTAGGTACAATTCACATGGCTGCATGACTCGGTACGTACAATTCACTTGGCTGCATGACTCAGTATGTACAGTTCACATGGCTGCATGACACGGTACCTACAATTCACATGGCTGCATGACTCGGTATTTACAGTTCACATGGCTGCATGACTCCGTATTTACAGTTCACATGGCTGCAGGACTCGGTACCTAAAATTCACATGGCTGCATGACTCGGTATGTACAGTTCACATGGCTGCATGACTCCTTACGTACAATTCACATGGCTGCATGACTCGGTACCTACAATTCACATGGCTGCATGACTCGTTATGTACAATTCACATGGCTGCATGACTCCTTACGTACAATTCACATGGCTGCATGACTCGGTACGTACAATTCACATGACTGCATGACTCGGTACGTACAATTCACATGGCTGCATGACTCGGTATGTACAAATCACATGGCTGCATGACTCGGTATGTACAATTCACATGGCTGCATGACTCGGTATGTACAGTTCACATGGCTGCATGACTCCTTACGTACAGTTCACATAGCTGCATGTCTCGGTACCTACAATTCACATGGCTGCATGACTCAGTACGTACAATTCACATGGCTGCATGACTCAGTATGTACAGTTCACATGGCTGCATGACTCGGTACGTACAATTCACATGGCTGCATGACTCAGTATGTACAATTCACATGGCTGCATGACTCGGTATGTACAGTTCACATGGCTGCATGACTCGGTATGTACAATTCACATGGCTGCATGACTCCGTATTTACAGTTCTCATGGCTGCATGACTCCGTATGTACAAATCACATGGCTGCATGATTCCGTATGTACAATTCACATGGCTGCATGACTCCGTATGTACAAGTCACATGGCTGCATGACTCGGAATGTACAATTCACATGGCTGCATGACTCGGTATGTACAGTTCACATGGCTGCATGACTCGGTACGTACAATTCACATGGCTGCATGACTCTGTATGTACAGTTCACATGGCTGCATGACTCCTTACGTACAATTCACATGGCTGCATGACTCGGTATGTACAGTTTACATGGCTGCATGACTCGGTATTTATAATTTACATGGCTGCATGACTCAGTATGTACAGTTCACATGGCTGCATGACTCGGTACCTACAATTCACATGGCTGCATGACTCGGTATGTACAGTTCACATGGCTGCATGACTCGGTACGTACAATTCACTTGGCTGCATGACTCGGTATGTACAGTTCACATGGCTGCATGACTCCTTATGTACAAATTGCATGGCTGCATGACTCGCTATGTACAGTTCACATGGCTGCATGACTCGGTACGTACAATTCACATGGCTGCATGACTCGGTACGTACAATTCACATGGCTGCATGACTCAGTATGTACAATTCACATGGCTGCATGACTCGGTACGTACAATTCGCATGTCTGCATGACTCGGTACATACAATTCACATGGCTGCATGACTCGGTATGTACAGTACACATGGCTGCATGACTTGGTATCTACAATTCACATGGCTGCATGACTCGGTATGTACAGTTCACATGGCTGCATGACTCGGTATGTACAGTTCACATGGCTGCATGACTCCGTATGTACAAATTGCATGGCTGCATGACTCGGTATGTACAGTTCACATGGCTGCATGACTCGATACGTACAATTCACATGGCTGCATGACTCGGTACATACAATTCACATGACTGCATGACTCAGTATGTACAATTCACATGACTGCATGACTCGGTATGTACAGTTCACATGGCTGCATGTCTCGGTATGTACAAATCACATGGCTGCATGACTCGGTATTTACAAATCAGAAGGCTGCATGAGTCCGTTCGTACAAAACACATGGCTGCACGACTCCTTATGTACAATTCACATGGCTGCACGACTTCATATGTACAATTCACATGGATGCATGACTCCGTATGTACAGTTCGCACGACTGCATATCTCGGTATGTAAAATTCACATGGCTGCATGACTCCGTATGTACAAATCTCATGGTTGTATGGCTCGGTATGTACAATTCACATGGCTGCATGACTTGGTATGTAAAATTCACATAGCTGCATGGTTACGTATGTACAATTCACATGGCTGCATGACTCCATATGTACAAATCGCATGGCTGCATGTCTCGGTATGTACAAATCACATGGCTGCATGACTCGGTATGTACAAGTCTCATGGCTGCTTGAGTCCATTTCTAAAAAACACATCGCTGCACGTCTCCTTGTGTAAAATTCACATGGCTGTATGACTCCGTATATACAAATCACATGGCTGCATGACTTGGTATGTACAATTCAAATGGCTGCATGCCTCGGTATTTACAAATCACATGACTGCATGACTCCGTATGTACAAGTCACATGGCTGCATGACTCGGTATGTACAATTCACATGGCTGCATGACTCCGTATGTACAAGTCACATGGCTGCATGACTCGGTATGTACAAGTCTCATGGCTGCATGTCTCCGTATGTACAAATCTCATGGCTGTATGGCTCGGTATGTACAAATCAGAAGGCTGCATGAGTCCATTTGTACAAAACACATGGCTGCATGACTCCATATGTACAATTCACATGGCTGCACGACTTCATATGTACAATTCACATGGATGCATGACTCCGTATGTACAGTTCGCATGACTGCATATCTCGGTATGTAAAATTCACATGGCTGCATGACTCCGTATGTACAAATCTCATGGCTGTATGGCTCGGTATGTACAATTCACATAGCTGCATGACTTGGTATGTAAAATTCACATTGCTGCATGGTTACGTATGTACAATTCACATGGCTGCATGACTCCGTATGTACAAATCACATGACTGCATGACTCCGTATGTACAAATCACATGGCTGCATGACTCGGTATGTACAAGTCTCATGGCTGCATGAGTCCATTTCTACAAAACACATCGCTGCACATCTCCTTATGTAAAATTCACATGGCTGCATGACTCCGTATATACAAATCACATGGCTGCATGACTTGGTATGTACAATTCAAATGGCTGCATGACTCCGTATGTACAAATCACATGGCTGCATGAGTCAATTTGTACAAAACACATGGCTGCACGACTCCGTATGTATAAATTGCATGGCTGCATAACTCGGTATGCACAAATCACATGGCTGCATGACTCTGTATGTGCAAATCACATGGCTGCATGAGTCCATTTGTACAAATCACATGGCTGCATGATTCCGTATGTACAAATCACATGGCTGCATGACTCCGAATGTACAATTCACATGGCTGCATGGTTACGTATGCACAAATCACATGGCTGCATGGTTACGTATGTACAAATCACATGGCTGCATGACTCGGTATGTACAATTCACATGGCTGCATGACTCCATATGTACAAATCACATGGCTGCATGACTCCATATGAACAATTCCCATGGCTGCATGACTCCATATGTAAGAATCACATGGCTGCATGTGTTCATTTATACAAAACACATGGCTGCATGACTCCATATGAACAATTCACATGGCTGCATGACTCCATATGTATAAATTGCATGGCTGCATGTCTCCATATGTACAAATCGCATGGCTTCATGACTCGGTATGTACAATTCACATGGCTGCATGACTCCGTATGTATAAATTGCATGGCTGCATGACTCCGTATGTACAAATCACATGGCTGCATGAGTCTATATGTACAAAACACATGGCTGCACGACTCCTTATGTACAATTCACATGGCTGCATAACTCCGTATGTATATATTGCATGGCTGCATGACTCCGCATGTACAAATCACATGGCTGCATGAGTCCATATGTACAAGACACATAGCTTCACGATTCCTTATGTACAATTCACATGGCTGCATGACTCCTTATGTATAAATTGCATTGCTGCATGACTCTGTATGTACAAATCACATGACTACATGACTCTGTATGTACAAATCACATGGCTGCATGACTGGGTATGTACAATTCATATGGCTGCATGAGTCCATTTGTACAAATCACATGGCTGCATGATTCTGTATGTACAAATCACATGTCTGCATTACTTGGTTTGTACAATTCACATGGCTGCATGACTCCTTATGTACAAATCACATGGCTGCATTACTCGGTTTGTACAATTCACATGGCTGCATGACTCCGTATGTACAAATCACATGGCTGCATTATTCAGTTTGCATACCTTCCAACCATCCCGATTTCCGCGGGACAGTCACGATTCCGGTGACATGTCCCGCGGTCCCAGTTGGAGGGAGGTATGTCCCGATTTCAACTCAGATCTGCATCCAGAGGACGCAGATCTGAGTTGAACACATCCGCGGCTGAAGCAAGGAGCTGACACAGGTCAGCTCCTCGCTTCGCCGCTGCCGCCGGCTACTGGCTTGTAGACGTGATGTGATGACGTCACATCGCGTCTACAACTGTGCGCCAGTGAGAGAGAGAGAGGTGCGGAGAGTGCAGCGGGGGAAAAGGTAAAGGAAAAGGTAAGTTTAATGTGGAGGTGGAACGCGAAACTGGGGCAGATGAAGGAGAGGATGGCATGACACTGGGGGCAGAGATGTGGGGACATGAATCTGGGGGAAGAGATGGGGGACATGAATCTGGGGACAGAGATGGGAGGACATGAATCTGGGGGCAGAGATGGAGGGGACATGAATCTGGGGACAGAGATGGGGTACATGAATCTGGGGGCAGAGATGGAGAGGACATGAATCTGGGGGCAGAGATGGAGGGGGGACATGAAACTGGGGGCAGAGATGGAGGGGACATGAATCTGGGGCAGAGATGGAGGGGACATGAATCTGGGGGCAGAGATGGGGGACATGAATCTGGGGGCAGAGATGGAGGGGGGACATGAAACTGGGGGCAGAGATGGAGGGGGGACATGAAACTGGGGGCAGAGATGGGGGACATGAAACTGGGGGCAGAGATGGGGGACATGAAACTGGGGGCAGATGAAGGGTGTATATGAAACTGGGGGAGAGATAGAGGGGGAACATATAATTTACGGGTGACTGTAGGAGGATTATACTGTGTGCAGGCACATGAAAAATTAATGAGAATGGGCAGAGCCAACACAAAGTGGGCGGGGCTAAATTTGCCGCGGCGCGCTATGCGCGCCATACATTTTGTCCCTCCTTTGGTTCTTCAAAAGTTGGGAGGTATGAGTTTGTACAATTCACATGGCTACATGACTCCTTATGTACAAATCACATGGCTGCATAACTTGGTATGTACAAATCACATGGCTGCATAACTTGGTATGTACAAATTACATGGCTGCATTACTCGGTATGTACAATTCGCATGGCTGCATGACTCCATTTGTACAAATCACATGGCTGCATGACTCTGTATGTACAATTCACATGGCTGCATAATTCCGCATGTACAAATCACATGGTTACATGACCCCATATATACAAATGACATTGTTACATGATCCCCTGTGTTCAAATCACATGGTTACATGATTACTTATGTACAAATCACATTTGTACATGATCCCATATGTACACATTTACAAATATACATATATACTTTCTTCTCTTCTTGGGGGGGTTGAAGTCTTGTTAATTCCGATCTTTATGTTCTCAGTATTATAGCCATTTCTTCATTATAGTCCAAGCTCCTACAAGTGAAGGATGATATAAGTTCAGTGGGGGCATGGGAACATGTAAGGGCTGTACCAGTACTAGTCAGACATTACCTCCTCCTTGCTGTATCTTTCCTTCTTCTAGCTCGAGTTATATATTCATCAACTTAAATCAGAATGAGAGAGTTACTTATTTCTGTGTAATGTGGAGCATGAAGGGATTTTATACATGTGCTTATACTATGTTACATGTGTGGGATTGGATCAGTGGCGTAACTACCACCATAGCAGCAGAGGCAGCTGCCACAGGGCCCGGGACATTAGGGGCCCGGTGACAGCTGCTACCGCTGCTATCATTATTCTCGGAGGTCTTTTCGGACCCCCGAGTATAATGATCGGGGCCCCCTGTTGGTGGAATACTAGAAATGAGTGAACAGTGAAATATCGAGATTCGATATTCGTTTCGAGTAGAGCCTCAATATTCGACTTCTCGATCGAATATTGAATCCCATTATAGTCTATGGGAAAAAATGCTCGTTTCAGGGGAAACCATTATTCGACTAAAGGAGAGTCACCAAGTCCACGAATAGCAGGAGGAGAGTGTTTAGAAGGAGTGCTGTGCAGTTAAAGTTATAGTCTATGGGGTCCGTGCGCTTTAACTGCACAGCGCTTGCAGTTGCGCTGATAAAAAGTAAGCTCCCTCATAACAGCAAGCTGCCATCTCTCCTGACTAGCAAGGACGAGTCTGCTGCAGAACCAGCGTTGATTTGCAGCAGGCTCGTCCTTGCTAGTCAGGAGAGCTGGCAGCTTGCGGTTACGAGTGAGCTGACTTTTTCTCATAGGAATGAATTGACCAGCGTTGATTGGCCAGTGTACAGCATTCGGCCAATCAATGCTGGTCCTGCCGAAGGCTCGTCTGTGAGGAGGCAGAGTCTAACATCGGACCACAATGGACACTGCTGTGGCCCGATCTTAGACTCCGCCTCCTCACAGACGAGCCTCCGGCAGAACCATCATTGATTTGGCAGAATGCTGTACACTGGCCAATCAACGCTGGTCAATTCATTCCTATGAGAAAAAGTCAGCTTACTCATAACAGCAAGCTGCCAGCTCTCCTGATTAGCAAGGATGAGCCTGCTGCAGAACCAGCGTTGATTTGCCGAATGCTGTACACTGTATAGCATTCGGCCCATCAACGTTGGCTCTGAATCGAATATTTACTGCAAATAGCTAGTAATATTTGATCGAGTACGAATATTTCGAATACCGTAGAATTCGATCGAATACCTACTCAATCAAATACTACTCACTCATCTCTAATCATCTTCTCTGCACATTTCTGTCTACAAACTACAGATATGAAGACTTCACAATCTCAGGATTTTAGCTCTGGAGTAATTCAACAAATAAATAGAGGAATATAAAATAAGGATAGAAATGACAGAAAAAGCAGAAATAAATTAATAAAACTCAGCACCATACAAGGAACCAGTGACTTATACCTGAGAAACTAAGCATTATTTTCATCAACTTAGATCTGGATCAATTCTGTCCTCTCTTGTCTGGATACAGGTCTCTTCTAAGCAAAATGTTCTATATAAGGTCAGTATATTCCACATAGCCTCTGTGATGTTTATAGAAGACTGTTGGTGCCAAGCGATGTCTTGTTGTGATGTCAGTACCTGCCATAGAACCACGGTGATGTCTTAGAATCCTGTGAGGACACTGCACTGCTTAAAGGGACAGTGCTATGATATGCTTCTTTCTTAGTCTATAATGTCCTCCAGAATTATTACATGTTTATAGACAGTAAGAATTTATCTGAACTTGCAGGTTTATTGAAATGAGAATAAAGCATAGAATGTTTACAGATTCCTGCTGACAATTCACTATTATTTTCTATGCATGCACCTTACGTTGTGTTGCTACTTATATAACATGCTAGTTATTGCTATACTTGGTATTTGCACATGAAATATTGATATCATTGGAAGATTAGAAAGCTTCAAATTGCATCTCTGCTGAGCAGCACCTTTATCACACCGACCATCATTACAACAGACCCGAAAAGCTCCGACATCACAAGACTGAATATAACACAGTGTGTATGGATCCACTTTGCCACTAAACTGGTTTAGCTTCAGGCTTCTTGGACCAGACGTGACAGCACTCCCCAAGTGTAAATCAGTACTTCTGTGCTCACATTTTACTTTTGTAGATTTGTAGGAAAATGACTTTGCAAGTCTTATATAAATGAGGCAGTAGGTGCACTGAGGACACTCCTTCAGCCTTGGGAGCACTGTTTTTGTTACTTATATAAGATGAGGGGATCAACTCCTAATGCACAGGGTGGTACAAGCAGGAGATTGTGGAGGTCTCAGTGACAGGAGCAGTGCTGCAGGCCCACCCCCAATTGCCTGATTTGCATAACACTTCAAAGTTTTTTTCCCAAATCTACAAAAGTGACATACCTAACAAAAATATGTTGTTTATCAATTCACAGACGGTGGAAGGATTTATGAAACTCAAAATATCACAGAAAAATCCCTAAAACTAAAACATATCCTTTATTAATAATTATTATTAAAAAGCGTGTAGCATGCAAAAAGCCTAAACCATAAATAGTCATTAAAATGGTAGACTAATTGTATAGGGAGACCCAATTGATGAATGGAAACCAATAGAGATGAGCGAACAGCGTTCGATCGAGTACATTTTCGATCATGGAGTGGAGGCAGAGTCTAAGATTGGGCCTCAGCAGTCTACATTCTGGTCCGATATTAGACTCCGCCTCCACATAGACAAGCCTCCGGAAGAACCAGCGTTGATTGGCCGAATGCTGTACTCTGTATGGCATTCGGCCAATCAACGCAGGTCAATGCATTCTTATGGGAAAAAGTCAGCTCCCGCATACCGCAAGCTGACAGGGATCCTGACGTAATACAGTGACTTGGGCATGTTAGATGCCCCCAGACATGCTTCCCCTGCTGTCCCAGTTGCATTCCAGGGTGTTGGCATCATTTCTTGGGGTATCATAGTGGACTTGGTGACCCTCCTGAGTCGAATAGTTGGTTCCCCCTAAACGAGTATTTATTCCCCATAGACTATAATGGGGTTCAATGTTTGATCGAACAGTCGAGTATTGAGCGGCTACTCAAATCGAACGTCAAACTTCGAACATTTCACTGTTCGGTCATCTGTAGAAACCAACACTACGATGTGACCCTCCCAGACAGCATCCAATATACATACTATAGGAGTGGACAGTCTTGTACCCCTATCTTATATGTCACAGTGAATTGATGGACACCACCGATTAAGTACAAGACTAAATTAGCGTACCCCCAGAATATATCATCTGGGACACGCTATTATTGAACTACTCCACTCCAGGCATATATGCTAAAGAAGTCTAGTGTATATGTTGAGAGTAGAATGATAACTCCTAGAAACTAGCAGATTAGACAGAACACAATGTTGATTGCATGTGCTGAGCTAAGTCTCTACAAACTATCTCATTGTCCATTCTGGGGCAACCCTGTACCACTTCAGTCTAATAAAGCCAGTAACATAGTAGCAATTGCCAGTAACCTAATGGCACTTGTGAAATGAATAACTATTAGGTATTTCTTATAGAGGCCTTTGTTGTCTTTATGTGTAGCTACTACAGTTGGGTAGCTATGGGGTATTATGGGGTTGTATTTGGTTTTTTCAGCCTTAGGGTTTTGTACATCAGAGATTTGTTATGGGCATGCACCGATGATCCTTAAGCGTCTGTTTAATGAGATTACCTCCGTTTATTCATGCCGATGGTGCCGTTGATGTTTAAGATCCCACCCCATGCTAAAATTTATAAGATCACTATCTATTTAGGTTGCTATCCTCTGTGGTTAACTGTTTTTTCATACTTACCTGTCATGCATTGGTGTTCACATGATCAGTACGCTCTGTTTCCTCCCCCTTGATGGTGAGCTTTGGGCCTTCACAGATCGGAGATCCGATTGGTTAATGTCGATTATGTCATAGGGGTGGGGGTGGAGTTCTTATGGCACCCTACGCTATATAAAGCCGGGCTGCAAGTGCGCAGCGTCGGCCTCCATGAGTACTGGGAAGTGCAGTTGTAACTGCAACATCGTTATTTTAGTGTGAATACATCGCTTTTGATAATCCAGTATAGGTGAAACATGTTGAGAAGAGCAATAGAGTGTGTCTGTACGGGGATGCCATCTTACAGCCACTCTTTAGTTATTCATTTCACAAGTGCCCTGACTGCTCTTCAGAACCAGGGGTTGTTGTGTCCAGCGGTTCTTTAGCAGTTCGCATAGTAGTACATCACATACATTACCTCTCTTATACCCTCTAGTAGGTATAGATAAAATGCAGAGCACAGGGATTTTCTACTCGCCAGTATACATAGAATATGTGTTCATATGCAAAGTGCTGCGGAATATGTTGATGCTATATAAATAAAATGTATTATTATTAGGAGATGTTGGTGGACTTTAGTAAACGGAGAATTACTCTGATCCCAATGGAGATCCAAAGGACTTTCATTGAGATAGTCAAGACCTATAAGTACCTGGGTGTGCTCCTCAATAATAAGCTGGACTGGGCTGATCACATGGAGGTGCTGCACAGAAAGGGCCACAGCAGGCTCTACCTGTTCAGGAGGCTGAGGGCCTTTGGAGTTTAGGGGCCACTTCTTAGGGCCTTCTTCAACTCTGTGGTTGCTTCAGCCATCTTTTTTGGAGTGGCCTGCTGGGGGAGCAGTATATCAACTAGGGAGAGAAACAGACTTGACAGGCTGATTAGAAGGGTCAGCTCTGTCCTGGGGAGCCCCCTGGACCCAGTACAGGTGGTGGGTGACAGAAGCATACTGTCCGTGGTGAGCTCCATGCGGGAGAATAAATCCCACCCCATGTATGAGATCTTGACGGTACTTGGCAGTACTGTCAGTGACCGTCTGCTTCACCCCAAGTGTGAGAAGGAGCGCTATCCCAAGTCCTTCCTTACAACCGCGATCAGGCTACATAATCTACATAAGATGAAGCGAAGATCACTCCACACAGAGAACTCAGTGACTCTAAAGTCTTCCTTCTGTCGTCTCTTAATTAGCTGTTATGGACTCCTAGTATATCTTCTTTTTCTCGGAAGATGTGTGTCTACTTCTGTAATATATTACTGTTTTTTATTATCTTGTATCGGTATTATCTTGTATCGGTACCGGCTGTAACATACTGAAATTTCCCCACTGTGGGACTATTTAAGGATTATCTTATCTTATCTTATCTTGGGTTGTAACATAATTACTGCTGATCAGATTGTATTTTCATGGTGACAGGTTCCCTTTAAGTACATGCTTACAAAGCACGCTATACATTTCCTTATTAATGAATGTGTTCTTATTTCAATACAGTCGTTAAAGTCAGCCATTGACATAATATTAAAATAAAACACGTCTGTTCTTAAACAATGCTTTATATCTTTCATGGACCAAAAGCCATTCTTTAAAAAAGGAATTAATAAAAAAAGATTCTGTTCTCCGATAAATTACCCTTAATTGAGATTTGATCAAAGAACCCTTCCTGTTACCTTGAAGAAAAATGTTAAATGCAGATAATACAGTTAATATCCCAGTTGATGGATATCTATACATTTATTATACACTGCTTTTGGCACTGCAGGAAATAATTAGTTGGAAATGTTTATATGAGTAATGAAACCAGTGCATGAAAATATTAGCTTTAAAAATATCTGTCATTTTTGTTTCAATATGACAATCATTTGCGTTGAACTTGGTAAACATTCCTTTGCTTTTAATTCACTTATGGCTGTCACTTGTAATTCTCAATTGTAGAGTCTTAACCAAACAATATGCCACTGTGAAGTATGCATTCATGGCAAACATTTCATGAAAACACGTAGCAAGGCTAATACGTCGCTGCAATGCTTTGTGGCCTACTGTTCAGTAGAGGAAAACTTCTAATGTATAAGGATATTTACAGTCAAATATCTGCAGCAAATGTAGATAATGAATAACAAAAGTCTTTAATTTGTGTAATTTATTAAAGGGGCTTTCCACTGTAAACACGTATGGGCTTATAAAAAAAAAGGTGGTAATTTGTGTAATGTATTAAAGGGGCTTTTCCACTATTATCTTCACTATTGGAGATATTTGTCTAATTCCTGGGCATCCAACTTCAGGGACCCCAAGCAATCCGGAGAAAAGGGTCCCCAAGTTCCCCATGTGAAAGGAGCTGATGTGGACATGTGTGGCCCCCCACTCTATTCTCTACTATGAGTACAACTTACCAGTCCTATGCAAATGAATGGAGTGAAGGCTTTAGGATCAATGGGCATCAGCCCCATGTGAATGAATCAGTGATGAACATGTGCCCTCTAGTCACTTCTATAGGACTGACAGATTTCTGGTTCCAGCTTTTTGGCTTTTCTATAGAAATGAGTGGAGTGGGGGCCATACATGTGCACTATCATGCCATTCACATGGGATTCTTGGGAACCCTCTTTTCCCAGCGGTCAGACCCCAGCAGTCAGATGTGAATCCCCTATAACTAGTAAGTATTATTAGTGACTAGAGATGAGCGAACAGTGAAATGTTCGAAGTTCGATTCGAGTAGCCGCTCAATACTCGACTGTTTGGTCAAACATCAAACCCCATTATAGTCTATGGGGAACAAATACTCATTTAGGGGGAAACCACTGTTCGACATAGGAGGGTCACCAAGTCCACTATGACACCCCAGGAAATGATGCCAACACCTCTGGAATGCAACTGGGACAGCAGGGAAAGCATGTCTGGGGGCATGTAACATGCCCAAGTCACTGTATAACGTTGGGGTCCCTGTCAGCTTGTGATATGCAGGAGCTAACTTTTTCCCATAGGAATGCATTGACCAGCGTTGATTGGCCGAATGCCATACAGAGTACAGCATTCGGCCAATCAACGCTGGTTCTGCTGGAGGATCATCTGTGAGGAGGCAGAGTCTAATATCGGACCAGAATGGAGACTGCTGTGGACCAATCTTAGACTCCGCCTCCTCCAGCAGAACCAGCATAGATTGGCCAGCACTGCTACACCGGAGATGTGAACCCTACTGCACACTCAGCTCTGCTGCATCAGAGATGCGCTGAACCATGCTGCACACTCAACTCTGCTGCATCAGAGATGTACTAAACCCTGCTGCACACTCAGCTTTGCTGCATCAGAAATGTAGCAGAGCTGAGTGTGCGCTGAACCCTGCTGCACACTCAGCTCTGCTGTATCTCAGCAGAGCTGAGTTTGCAGCAGGGTTCAGTACACACTCAGCTCTGCTTCATCTCCAGTGGAGCAGTGCTGAGCGCACAGTCAGCACTGCTACATCTCGGCAAAGGAATGCATTGACCAGCGTTGATTGGCCGAATACCATACAGAGTACAGCATTCCGCCAATCAACGCTGGTTCTACCGGAGGAGGCGGAGTCTAAGATCGGTCCACAGCTGTCGTTAAATACGAAACCTTTTTCATTAGTGCATTGACATTAGTCGCATGCAAGATGCCACAAAGTGCAAAGTTGTCTGATTTCGAAAAAGGGGTAATCTTTGCTACGATTCTTAAGGAACATAGCAAGCAAACTGAATTACCCAAAATCGACAGTGGCCTATGTGATTACTAAGTGGAAGGTGAACGGTGATTGTTGGAATGTGCCCCGAGTCGGCAGATCCCAGAAAGTGGGAGATACTAGAGACCGACAAGTGCTGGCCAGAGAAACCGCACCCAACCGATGGCTCACATACACCAGGAGTTTCACCAGGCATCCGGGAGTATTGTGTCTATCAATACCATCCATAAGGAAGCATCTGCTGGGTTCGAACATGTATCGAATATGAATAATTGTTGTTTTTCTATTCTACCACAAGTTTCCAAATAAGTTTTGGTAAACAGTGTAGTTATCAGAATTAGGGTGAGGAGCTCACTAACATAATAGTGACTGTTCTGTTGTAGAACCCCACACTGTTATGCAGTGAAGTCCCTATGGATAAAATGTCACTGACCTGGACAACAATTTGTTGCTGTGATCACATGACATGTGGCGAGAACGGTTGACACATAATGCACATTCCGAAACAGTGGACTCTTGTTATATAATGTGGTAAACCCAGCTAAGCAACTTCCTATCACTCATAGGATATTATAGGTTAAATGAACTAATTAAGTCAGACAGTAATTATTCCCAAACCTTCTATTACGGGGAAGATTTCTACAAGACCCTTTGGGGGGGATTGCTTTGGATGTGTTAGTCACACTACTTTTCGATTCCTTTAGCGCACTATTTGTATGCAGGCAAAACAGCATTTCCCTGTGAAATTATGTGTTGCAGCTCAAGAATATATAAGGCCCCCTCCTCCTCCTTCTCCAGCTAAAGATATTTAAGGAACTAGTATAAACGGTTCCATTTTCACGTCCAAGCACCTGCTGGATTGTGCAGTGGGGAAGTAAAACACAGGAAGGTACAGGCTGTACTGTACACCGTCTGAGGGGAGAAACTAATTTTAAGAGCTAATAAGTGCTCACCTTACAAGCTTATTGCCAGAACTATTTCCATATGCACTCTCACACCCAATATTTTCTGCTGTAAAAGTGCAGCACATGGAAAAATAATGGCCTCTGCTTATAGCATGTTTTGCTATTAGTGCAGATGAATGTTTTAACTGATGAAAGGTAATATTCTCAAATGAAAAGTTATGTAAATGGATTCTTGAAAAAGTTGCCACATAAACTGCATCACACGGCGTTGAATATCATTTGGAGGAAGAAATTAGCAATTACCATTAGACGGTGCATACTGACACTACCCAACTTTATATAACCGTACACAACAAATGACATCCCCAGATAAAAATTACACTAAAAATTGAATTACATTTCACATTGCAAAATGTTAAGTAGCCATTCGGGCCAGGAGGGATTTGCGTAATGGTAGAATGGAAGTAATTAAGGCAGTTATATCAGATAATTAAAATCCGTCTAATAAATATTTTGAAGGGACAATACTATTCACAGCATTTGCAGCCATCTATAGACCTTAAAGCCAAGTAGACTTCACTATAATGCAGCATGAATATGCAATAATGTACTGACACCTCTGGATCTAGGGCTTCGCTCATGTGCTGTCTGCAGTCAGTCTGGTGGAAAAAAAAAACAACACAAAAAAAAGTTTGCTGCTTGATGCCGAGCAGATGGATAGGAATGGTGTCATTTCCAGCGTGTGTTAAAGTGGACGCTGATATTTCAATTACCCATGGCCAAGCCTTTTATAGGATTGCTCTAGCAGCAGGGCTTGTTGCAATGTCACCGGATCAGGAGGATAACAAGACAAAATTACAAGCTGAAAGTTTTCACACAGAGGAAGTATGGAGTTTTCTGGAGATAGATCAGTACAGCAATATGTGTGACTTTATTATTTTCCTCTTACTCCCGGGATGTTAGAAAAATAAAGAAAAAAAGAGATGGAGACTTCCTGGAGCTAATCCCTATTTTGTGGGTCACATGATTCTTTTCAGATGGCATCTGAAGAGAGGTTCCCTAGAACAATAGGATCTGCTGTCTGTGAGCGGGAGTAAATCCTGTGCTTCAGCTTGAACAATGAGTGGAATTTCAGTGCAGCATGGTTATTGGTCTAATACAATGGAAGTTGGTACAGACTAGACCTGCAAGTGTCAAAGGGCCATTGTGGGAAAGTGTATGTTACTGCAACTGAGTGAACAAACATTATTTCATGGAGGAATGCTGAACTTGTAACATTACAGATTAGGCCGACATGGAAACATGCTATGGAATAAAATGTAACATAGGTAATAATGTGATAGAACTGAACTAGCTTGTCTATGATATGATATATAAAATGATTGTACCTATAAATTGCACTACTGATTTTAGTTGGAGGCACTCATATTAACTCTGTATACATTCAGTGGCGTAACTACCTGGGTAGCAGGGGTAGCGGCTGCCACAAGGCCTGGCGACAGCTGCTACCCCTGCAGTTTTTTTTTTCTTAATAGGCCATCACCGGCTGGAGTAACGGACCCTGCCAGGATCGGTAAGTGATGCCGCGGGCCCCACAAGCACTATTATTATACTCAGGGGTCTTTTCAGATATATAATATAATAATCGGAGGCAAGAGAACATAACAAACACTGTTACTTACCTCTCCGTGCTCCATACAGGCATCGGGCCTAGTTGTGTGACGTCCCTGACCTGCGTCCCGGATCATGTGACGTCCATACGTCATTAAAAATGGCCGACACCATTGAAGACTGCAGCGGAGCCAGAGATAGGTAAGTAAAAAAAATTTTTTATTTTTTTTTATGTTTGTATCCCCCAGGGTCTTCGATTATTATACTCTGGGGTCTGAAAACATCTCATAGTATAATAATTGTTCATGGGTGTTCATTTTTGGGCATAATACCATGTGCAGTCACAATGGGGCATAATAGTATGTGCAGAGGCCACTATGGAGCATAATACTGTGTGCACGGGCCACTATTGGACATAATACTGTATGCAGGGGCTACTATGGGGCATAATAGTGTGTGCAGGGGCCACTATTGGACATAATACTGTATGCAGGGGCCACTATGAGGCATAATAGTGTGTGCACGGGCCACTGTAGGGCATGATACTGTGTGCAGGGGCCACTATTGGACATAATACTGTGTGCAGGGGCCACTATTGGACATAATACTGTATGCAGGGGCCAATATGAGGCATAATAGTGTGTGCAGGGGCCACTGTAGGGCATAATACTGTGTGCAGGGGCCACTATTGGACATAATACTGTGAGCAGGGGCCATTATGAGGCATAATAGAGTGTGTGGGAATGCAGCGGGGGGTTGGTTGGTCAAGGTCTTCGGTGTCGGTCAGTAAGGGGAGGGAACCATGTCAAAAGTTCGCCACGGGGCCCCAGCATTCCTAGTTACGCCACTGTATACATTAGCACTATGTACCCCATTTTGGTATGGTATGTATGAGCCTACAAAGGACCTATATCATAGCAATGTTAGCAGTCAGGGACGATACTTCACTTTTTTTGTTATATGGATGATCAGAGGATTGAAAGGACAACAAGCTTGAACCACCATTTGCTGATTTTTGCTAGAGTCCCACTGTCTTATGTATTCCCCTATGTATCTCTAAATGTGTAGATGAAATTTAAAAAAAGAGCAACTTCCGGAGACATTAGGTGCAATTGCCATACCTGAGAGAACTTCAGCTGAAGGAGATGCTAAATTATGGGATGCTCATTTTTCTATAGGTGAAAGTTCCAGAGATGGGTCAGACACTTGCGATGCATTTTAATGGGTTTTCCATAAATGTTGAATATAACAATTTTTAGCATATACTACTCTTAACATAAGGTGCATTCTTACATTGACTGCTGCTGATCATGTAGATATTCTTAATAGCCAGAGCTGACACTCCATAAAAAGACATAACATTGAAATCCGTACTTTAGCTTCAGAAAGTAGTTTAGAAGACTTGTTGTGAGCATCAGCGAGCTCCTCTATTTTCAAATGCAGTATATTTATGAAAATTGAAATGGAAAAATGTAATGTTTTTCTGAAAATAACCATGCTATGCCTTTTAATATTTCTGGTATAACATATAGTGAAATAGTGAATTACTGGATACTGATGGAGAACTGCTGTTTTAGTATACTGCAAGATATTGTCTGGAACAAAAGAAGCACTGATGTTAAGTCTTGTTAATGCTAGAGCTGCTATATGTCAGACTCTGGCCTTTCCGTATACTGTATTGTACTTTACTGGGGTAAGATGTATGACAGAACTGCTACAAAGGTATATATTAAAGATAGGTGAACCTCTCAGAATTCGCTTAGCTTTGGGTTCTGGTGACAGGGGTCCCAGAGTTATTTCAGCTTGAAAACGCTTGGTTCGAACCACAGCCCAAATTGGCTCAAACATGGTGTAGAACATAATCTATCTATACAATTTCTAGCTCCCTAAGGGGGGCGTTCACACTACCATTGGTGACCGAATCTGTTCATATGTCTGATCACATGATTGCTACCAGAAAAATCGATTCTAATCATACAATTAATTTAATCATATGATCTAGTAAAACAAAATAATAAATAAATATATATATATATATATATATATATATATATATATATATATTCTCTTTTTTTTTTTCTTTTTTCCCTTTTTTCAGTCATATGAACAGATTTAGATTCTTGTGTATTATGCCGGTAGTGTGTGTGTGTGTTTTTTTGTTTTTTTTTTAAATTAAGATTGCTGGTCTTAAATATTTATGATAGGTTTTCACATGATCAACATTGAAATCTTGTATGTTTTTGTTTTCTAACGCCAGCGATCACTTCACCAGTCATCAGAATCACTGTTTCTTCTAGCGGTCACGTGATCAATCATCAGTCATGTGTATTATGCTGCCAGTGCTTTGTCACTACTCCCTATCAAGTGATCATGGGTTTCAACTATTTATGGTAGGTTACTTTGATTATTCTATTACATAGTTGATATTTTAAGTTGTACTTACTATATTGTGATTTAATTCATATCCTATTTCTTTCTGTTTTGTCCTGATATCTATTTATATATAGCAGGATGGTAACACAACAGTTAAATCCAATTTGCATCTTTGGATGTGCTTAGAAGTGCAGTTTGCACTATTAAAAGTGGTGTTTTTCTTTGGTAAAGTCAAGCTATAAGTAAGGGGCTTGGAATAGATGCCCTGAAACGTGTAAACTGATTTTTGTTGTTTTACTTCATTTATCCTTGTTGATGTAAACTTTTTATGGAATTTTATATGAGTGATTAAAAGTTACATTTTATATTGGATGCTGGATTTTTTTTTTTACATATTCCTTGGATATATATATTGTCAGGGTCTGGGGTTGCTAGGTGGGGTGGCATATACACACAAGTCCAATTTCTTTAGCCCAAAACAAAGGTAGTTTTATTTTCACTCAAAAATACAGTGCAGCAACAAAAGGAAACAATACAAAAATAAATACGTGCCCGGCTAGGCTCTAACTAAACATAGAATAGGTTACCTCACCTAGAATAAGAGAAATCAAAAAAGCCAGTAGAATCATTCAGGGCACAGCTCCAAAAATATGACCTCTCAGTTGGTTCTCCAGCCAAGCTCTCCCACAGTCTGATGCTGGAGTTGGCTTCTTAAGCCTCCCTTGATGAGCAGACTCTCTGCAGCTGAGTCGCTGCCGAAACATCCCAAAAATGTGGACTGGAGGGGGGTGGAATGACAGGTCCCACTACCAACCTACCTGCCATTCCTAAAAATCCAGCCCAGTAACCGGAACTCTGAAATAACCCTCAGCAGACAATAGTTATCTGCTGAGAAACGTTCTTTCTGGAGTTTTCTCATCTCACCCACCTGAGTAGTCTGGGTGAGATGTACACCCCATCCATTACCTGACCAGCCATCGGCTTACAATATATATACATAATGTATGAAAAGCAGAATGCCTAGGCATTGTATAGAATGCCCAGCGTTTTTAGACAATGTATGAAATCTGAAAATCGTTACATACGTTCCCTAGGCTTTCTGTAGAATGCCAAATGCTATTTAGGCAAAGTATGAAAAACAAAAATAGAATGAGAGTACCTTTCTGCTGGTGTTTTTTTCTGGCAAGAAGGTTCCCAAAGGTGGATGTACAGTTCAATATCATGACATTTAACAGTGTTTTGTATTTGTATTGAAAGTTCTTTCAACATCTATCACGTCCTCCATGTCCAATAGCCAAATGAGCTTCATAAAGAACGTGGAATATCTCAGAGTCCATGACATAATACTGGACAGTACTGATGCCTTAACAGGATCATTTAGTTGACTTTTGTTTTCTACAACCATCACATCAACCAGCAACCAATAATCCCTTGGTTCCTTCTTAGTAGTCATTTTGACTTTTTGGACATCATGTACTGTTTTTGGCAGCATTCACTGGAATTTTGGACAGTTCACCATCGAATCGTTGTTTCATGTCCTTCTCCAACACTACAGCTTGCTCCTCCCCCCCCTCCGTTTTCATGGACACTCGCAAACAACAAACTAATTCTAAGCCTGAGGCGACCGTCGTGGTATCGCACGCGGGTTCAAAGTCTTTCTCTAAGCCTGAAGCAGCGACTGTCGTATCGTGCGCGTGGCGGGTTCACAGTCACAAGCCTTGCCAGAACGAAGCGCAATCGGAGATGGTATTTCATGCTTTGGCACTTTCATACATTGCCGGCTAGTTTTCGGCATTATATACTGTACAATGCCTAGGCATTCTATAGAATGCCGTATTTCATACATTGCTGGTAACATATATATATATATATATATATATATATATATATATATATATATATATATATATTGTGATTTGGTTGAATACAGAGTAAAAAACAGTAAGGAGTTACTTTGCCTGGATTATCCATAAAGGAAAATGAAGCCCAGCATTTCCCCACTTTCACAAGACACAATTTTACTCAAGACTCAGGATCATTACGGTTTGATTTTTGGAATAAATGTCTTACATTGTGAAGCTGAGGTTGTTATCATCATTTTTCTCTCCCAGACTTAATAGCTTCAGTTTCTGACCAACCACAGAGATATTGTTCCAAGAAACTCACAAATATTTTGTTAAAAACACAGTCTCAAGCAAGTAGCTCGATTTTATTCCTCCTGACACAGGTCATGAGAAATGCTTCAATACACAATACAATGAAACTAAATGCATTTTGGTAGTTCAGTGTTTATGCCTGTCTTAAAACCCCATATCAGATGTTATCAATGAGGTAGATAGCGGAAAGCCTTTTATGTACACTCGCCTGTGAAAAGTGAAGTGCTCTCAAGTGATATGAGTTCAGGGAAAAAAATGCGCAGTTCTTTAGTTCATTCAGTTTTTGCAAATCACCAAGATAGGCAGATGTATATTTACAGGACTGATATTCCACCAATAGGTCTGTCTTCAATGTATATATTTATTTATTTATTTATTTATTATCCTTGTTTGTAACCCCCTAAGGCTGGGGGCCCACATGGCGTAAATGGCAAAAAAAAAAACCGCTGCATTTTACAGGCATTAGAAAGTGGATGGGATTTTCTCATTTCAAAATACATGCAGTGGAAACGCTGCAATTTCCAAAACTGTTAGCTTAACTGAGGGGCCTTCTTAACCATATCTTGATACCTCAGGACGGAAGTAGGAAGTTGAGTGCATGAGGGACGCCACACACTCTTGCAGTGGCGGGTTATCTATGAGATGTATACAGGCCCCTTTTAATACATTTATTGCCCGGTATCACACATTTTTCTAAGCATGAAAAACACCTTCAGCTGAAACGCAGCTTTTTTGTTGCAGATTTTGCTACAGTTTTTTGAGCCAAAGTCAGGAGTGGCTCGAAAAGAAATAAAAATATAAAGGAAGCTCTTAGACAATTCCCTTCTGTTAAATCCACTCCCGACATTGACTCAAAAATATCCAGCAAAATCTGCAATAAAAAACTAAGTGTTTCCATAGGCTAAGGCCACACATTGCAAAAATGTTGCTTTTTTATTGTAGATTTTGCTGTGGGTTTTTTAGCCAAAGTCAGGAGTGGATTAAGCAGAAGGGAGAAGTATTGGAGTTTCTTTTATAATTCCCATTCCTTTGGTAGCCATTCCTGGGATTGGCTCAAGAAACCACAACAAAATCTGCAACAAAACAAAGCAGCATTTCTGCAAAGTGGGGCCCCATCTGACAATGCATGTATATCAAAACAGGAGAGAAGAGAAGTCACCTGCAGTGGCAAATTATTTCCTCAATTCAAAAAGGATCATGCAGTTGAAATCCAATTGCCCGATCCTTATCTCCATGACTTCTGTTATCGGGGGAGAACCACTTTAATCTCTAATGGAAATTTATTCATTAGGGCTAGTTGACACTGGGGGCGGTATAGCGGGTTTTGGCACCGAGAGTGAGATGCGGCACTCTTGGGTCAAAACCCGCCTGCCATGACTGTTGCGATCACGGCTTCCCGCCCTGGAGTCAGCTCAAATGAATGGGCCAGCCCCGGAGGCTGGAATCTCGGAATCCGCCTGAAGAAAGGGCAGCCTGCTTCTTTTTTCCGTGAGCGGGAGCACATAGACCACCATTGTGAGGGGGCGGATTATGACGTGGATTACGCGCCATAATCCGCCCCCCCTGTGCCCGTGTGAACGAGCCCTTAGGATAACAATGGGAGCATTCCCAATATGGTTTTCCACTATTATCCCTGTCATATACAAGAGTTAAGGCTGTAAAGTCACATTGCAACACGATCAGTACTGACATTACTCTTCCTATTTAGTATACATTGCTGTTTTGTCTATAATATTGCTTATAGATTGATGTAGTCAGAAAATAATATTTCACACAAATCTGATCTACTCTGTATTTGTTAGATGTGTTATTCAAAAGTGTGACTCAAGTGTTCATATTTTATCATCATTGAGTTCCAGTTTCCATGGTAACTTTTTTGGTGACTGTGATTTTCACATATAAAAGAAAATAAAAACTATTCTAAACCAAATAATTGTTCTAATAAAAGCCTCTATTATGCAAACGTCTTCATCTCATTTTCATCAGCTACCTTGTGTGATGTTTATATCAATAAGTTGCATGTTAGCTTTGTATTAATGACATACCATTTATACTTAATTGAAACGTCTCCTTTCTGAGGTTTTTTTTTTTTTTATCAATAATCTGTTTATTGGTTTTTCTTTTTTCATAGAAGGTTAGAGAGAAGCAAATAAGTTCACAACACTTTGCAAGTACGTTCAGATAGTCTGATTTATTAAAGGGGTAGTTTAGTTCATATTTACTAGTGACTTTATCTTAGGATAGGTCATCAATAACAGATCAGTAGGGCTCCAACATCCAGGACCCCAGCTGATCAGCTGTGTGAAGGATCTGTGGTACTAAGTCCCCAATATGCAGTGCGCTGCTGCTACATTTGTATATGAATAAAACAGCTTGTTATCTAAAGTAAGCAGCCTTTATACAAACAAATGTTATCACTTTGGCCAACACAACGTCTTGGGCAACCCCAACAAGACCAATTGTGTAATGTCTAATGGATAGGAAGAACCAAAAGATATGACTCAATCTGCCATTATCAGTCATCTCTCTGAGGGTGTCGGACCCATTTGTTTCAATGCAATGGGTTTCTTATACAGTATAAAGCTAAGGTCCCACAAAGCATCTCACATCCTGTGGCCGCAACGCATCACAGTTCTTCCCGCAGCACTTTGCACAGAAAGTTCGTAGAGATTTCCTCTGCAGACTTTCTACTTCAATTGTATATGGAAACTTCTATTATATTATATCTGCTTCAATCATATCAATTATATATGGAAACCGTCGGCATTTCCATTAGTATAATTGACATGCTGCAATTTCCAAAACTGCAACAGACATGCTTTCTGACATGCATCTTTACACTTATTTGGAGATTACTCTTCCATATTATTATTATTATTTATTTATTTATTTATTTATTTATTTATTTATTTCTATAGCACCATTAATTCCATGGTGCTTTACATTTGGGGGTTACATACAATACACAGAATATACAGGTAGATATAATACTAACAATGACCGACTGGCACGGTGGGGTAGAGGACCCTGCCCGCGAGGGCTTACAATCTATGAGGAAAGGGGGAGTAGAGACAGAAGGAGAGGGGGAGACAGTTCAGATGGCAGTGAGGTGATAGTGTTATTGGAGGTTGTAGGCCTTCCTGAATAGGTGAGTCTTCAGGGCCTTCTTGAAGCCTGTGATTGTGGGGGTCAATCTTATGTGTCGTGGTAAGGAGTTCCAGGTAAGGAGTACTGCATAGACGCTCTTCTTCTTTCCTTGACTTCTGCATGTGGAAATCTGGGTCTGATGAAGGTATAGAATAGACTGAAAAAAAGTTTAACCCTATTTTATTTTGGATTGCATATTTCTCAATAAATTTTGGATTTTTTTTGCAAAAAAAAACCATTCTAGTATTTTGAGTGCCTGATATTTTGCATACAGAATATTTTATTATTGATGGATGGAATATTTATTTCACATGAAAGTCATTGTAGTGATAAAATGAAAGAAGTAAAGTGACAGTATAGTGCAGTGAAATAATGTCAGTGATGAAATGGGTTAAATGGCGGATCTCTGGAAATCTGGAAAGCAGATGAACTTTTGTTTTTTTGTGCTTTTCTTGGGTCTTATTCACAAGTTCTCTATACCAAAGTACAAATGAAAAAACCTCACCTCTAACAGAGGGCTTATATATTCTTTATAAGGCATCTCTTAATATATGAGTATAAAAAAATTGAGGATCTGTGCTTGAAAAAGTAAATAAACCTTTTACCAAGTTTCCTAAAACCTATAAAAACTGAATGCATTCAGGTTTTATAAAAGCTGTAAAGAGACATAAGGTTTCATTAGAGAAACTCATGGCTATCATACATATATATACTACTTTTCTTAAGTTATTTATTAATGAAAGTCTATCTTCTCCTCTAATCATATACAACTACCACCGCTGTGTTACAAAACACAGTGGCAAGAAACGTACCTCTGTTATGTATGTTTACTCCATATGGATACAAATTAGTCATGTGACATACAGTCCATGGTCATGTGATGAATACATGTGCACAGCTCATTATAGCCAAATCATAGTAATCAAATCTCTGCCTGGTAATGAGTTGTGCACTTGTGTGTCTGTCCCATGACCATGGACTGTATATCACATGACCATGGAGTGTACTTGACATGACCATGGACTGATTGACCCATGAGGAATTGATACTGAAAATATATTGGAAAATTGTACAACTTTTTATTATACAAACAATAACATTGGTCACTCAATATTGGTCTGAAAGTGGCTACCCCATTTAAGCCTGCTTATCACATAGTCTCATGCTATACATGGGTTTTATGCCTTCCTCTGGATCAAGAAAGATAACCGCTAAGTCTTTTTTTCTCCAGTATCCTCCACAAACTTATCCCTGCTTGAGCTTGCTGAACATATGCTTTTATTAACAATGCAAATTATGGAGTTATATTTTTATTACAATTGAAGGAGGTCTAGATCTAGATTTTCCAAGGTGATTGCTGGATCTATGGGAGTTGTACAATACTTATGCCATATATTTTTTTTATCTCCTGTATGGCTTCCAAAATCACTATTGAAATAGCTGGTTTACATACTGACTTTGTAGGTATTACAGATAATATGACTCATGTAAATGTAACTGTTACCAACTGAGAAAAAAAAGAGAAGTTGCAGGACAAAGTCAGTTTCTATTCCTGTTAGTGGCTTGTGAATCCCCCCAGTGTTTGTTGGGGAAATCGCTATGCACACTATTGACAGACCATTTCCTTTAGATAGATCTTCTACAAGCTGGAACATACATAAGCTGGTCCTACAAACTGGTTCCGCAGTAAGTTTGCAAACAATGCAGAAGCATGACCCCAGTCAATATCTAAGTGGTTAAAATCTTCAAATGTACCTGCTTGTGCAGCCCACTAAATTAGCTTATACAACTTCTCCTCTAACCCCTCAGTTATATTAAGGAGGTCTATAGATTATGCCAAAAAGTATTTCATCAGTGGTCACATCCTTATGCAATTCCACCTCCTCACACCACATTTGCCTCTTTCACTCACTTTCACTCACATACCACTTCAGACAAACATACACACACCACCTCCCTTCCTTGTAGCCCCGTCTTTACGAAAGAGTGTAAAACCCTAAATGTTAACAACCTAATCATGTGAGAAATCAGTCTCACCAACTACATCAATGTGTTCCTCCCAGACCAGGGATCCCCTGTTTGCTTGCAAAGTTTCTGGCACTTGCACCATCCAAGTTCACACTTGTTATAATCAGAATGTATTACTTATATTGATAGTAAAAGTATTACTTATAACAACAACAACTCTTATTTTTTGCTGATTTTGGCTTTAACATGTGAATTTAGTACATATGCAAATACATGGAGTAAATGCATTCTGTGCAAAATACGTAGGAACTATATAGTTAGCAGGAAATATACATTGACTCTACAGATTTGTATGGGCAGAGAGCTCTTTTGCGTTATTATAATATACTCATTTGTTTTTATTACTAATATATTTTATTTCTTGCCTCCCCAATTGTTTTGTGGTCATTATAAGTTAATAATTGTAGAATATAAGTTAAATATTGGAATTAAATACAAAAAATTTATGGTAAAATAAAAAAAAAGTAAGAAGACTTCCATATAGTTTTACAAAGAGCATTACAATGAGTTTAAACATCTGCCATTCTAGATATAGCATACCTTTTGTAAAGTCATCTGTCCTATATTCTCTCTTGATCTACAAACTAGACAGATTGTGGCACACTGAATATAGTGCATTGTACATCAGTCATGTTACTAAATCTGCTATCAAACAGAGCTCCCCACAAAGGCTGATACACAGGTACTGTGCCATTGTCATTCACCAGGGATTGTAAAGGACATGTTCACACTCTGTGATAGATCATGTCCCTTGGTCTGAAATTTAAACACATTCATCAAGCTGTCAGACAGAAACTAACAAAGCAGCAATTACTACAGTACCATTTACTATAATTGCAACTGTCTGTACCTAAGATTCCTCTCTTTCCTGCTCACATCTTATTTATTTCATGAATGGTGTCATGGTACTTCCCTTGCAATGGCTAAAACACCAGGACATTTTTGTTGCATGAGTGTTCTTACTTAGGGTCATCATACAGACAAGGACTACCTTTATCTTAGAAATTCAGATGATGGGTTTTTGTAATCATTATTTTCCATTTTGATTACAATGTATAGTCTCATTTTAATCCATTGCGTTTCTAGTTGAATTGCCAATGACCATGTTTTACATGGAATTTAATACCTGTTATTTAAAGGCTTATGCTTTCAATAGATTTCTATGAATACACAACAAGGAGATGCATTCTTGTTAGCAGCGGTGGTGGATATACAGTAGCTCATTAATCACAGTGGTTAACCACAGTTCTCACTTCTCTCAAAACACCAATAATTACCTCCTAGATATTACCTCTACCACTGACACCTCAGTATTAAAGGGATACTGCCATGAAATCATTCTATACAGCCTCTAAAAGAAACGCCTTACACAACTCTGTCGTCTTTCAATTTTTGAAGGTATTAAAACATAACAAAAACTATATTGCTATGATCATACTAAGGGTGCATTCACACTGAGTAAACACTAGCTTATTCTGAACGTAAAACACGTTCAGAATAAGCGGCGTCTAAAGCAGCTCCATTCATCTCTATGGGAGCCGGCATACGAGCGCTCGCCATAGAAATGAATGGGCTGCTTTTTTCACGACGAGCAGTCCCATTGAAGTGAATGGGAAGTGCCGGCGTGTACGCTCCGGCATGAGCAGAGCTAGCCGTACACGCCGGCACTCCCCATTCACTTCAATGGGACTGCTCGGAGTGAAAGAAGCAGCCCATTCATTTCTATGGGGAGCGCTCGTATGCCGGATCCCATAGAGATGAATGGAGCTGCTTTAGACGCCGCTTATTCTGAACGTGTTTTACATTCAGAATAAGCTAGCGTTTACTCAGTGTGAATGCACCCTAATAGTAAACTAGTCATTCTTATCACCTAAAACAATTTTGTTAGAAAATGGAGCAAATTAGTTTTTTTCTGTTTCCACCCCTTTCTAGTATATCACATGGTATATTAAATGCTACCAATAGGAAGCACATTTTTTTTTCCCCACATAATACTTGTCTTTATATGTGTGTGAACATAAAAGAGTTATGGCATTTGGAAGGTAGCAAAGAAATATGGAAACAAAAAATTAACTGCTGGAGGAAACAAATAACTGAGTCTGGGCTATGCGAGATGAGGAGTTTTGCCAAATCAGACTTTCCATATACAATACTAGGCATATGATTTTAGGGGGGTGCGGACAAATGTTGCCTCCAATAATAGAAGTGCAATTAATAGCCTATTATTGCCAGTTATCAAAAATAAAAAGGGAATGAACAACAACAATCTAAGTCTGATCAGTATTTGTTGTGGCCTTCTCATGGTAACGTGGCAATGCTTTTGATGTTTTTTTATGTAATAATCTGTTCTTATGTTACCATTGCCTTTGAACATCTAATAGCTGCATATGTGTGACACATGACATATTAGAAAGTGTCAGCGCTATAGGTCTTTCCCTGATAAAAGTGAGTTTGTATTTTCTACCCCTTTCAAACATACCCCCTGCCTTCAGATCTGTCATCAACAGGCTACTGTATGTCACATCAACCTAAAGTCTGTATCCCATGGACACTCTATAGGCGGCCATAAACAGCAACATGGTGAGAAATTCCCTTTAAAGTAATGATTGTAGAGCATTATAAACCAGATAGTGGGCTGGACTGTTTCACACTTATGTAATCACCATTATCACAAGTCATTATGACCCTGAGCAGTTTGTTCACACCCGGATGTGTATTAGTTAAGAGCGCATTTGTTGCATTGGAACATGGTGTACAGAAGGAATCATATACTCTATGCAACCTCCGAATGCTCGAGTTTGGCTCTCAGGGTAGTACATTACTGTAACACACTGTAAACATGTTTTTCATGTTTCTCACTAACTTTTGGTGTGAAATGAAAGGCATGCAAACTTTTAAGACTTTTAAATAGGTTCTATTTTCCATTGAGACATTATGGCGGCACAGATTTCTAGACAACTGTATTACGAAAGTACATACATATGTCAGACAAAAGGAAGCATGCCACTAATTTGAAGCAGCTGTCCTGGTGACAAAAATGGCAGAGACACTGACAAAACCTGCAAAGCAATGTTACTTGAAAATCTATGAACCAAATGAGTCGTCATATGTACACTATGTGAATGTTTTGACTCTTGTCATCCTCATTGTGTTAAGATATCATATAATGATATGATTCCTTATGAAAAGAACCCATTGTGCTAATAGATGGCGAACACCTGCCACCAACAGATACTGTATAGAAACTGAGTTTTATTTCTACAACTCTTGTCATTTTAAGAGCATATTTTGCATATTTACTTTGCATTTTTAAGTCTCTATCAATATGTTCTAGAAACCAGAGCTGCGGCTGGAGACAACACGGATGTAGGAAAAAGAAAGTTTTGCTGTGATCGGCAACATTACCTTCCTGTTCCTGTAAAAACTTAAAGCATCTCAAGAAACAAAGACTATGCTAGCAGTTCCCATACTACTGGGTTTGAGATGTTTCAACTCAGGTCTTACAATTATTATTCTAATGTCATTCGGCCCAGGTCTCTCTAGGTGTTTCCATACATTGCTTTCTTGTCTAGATCAACTGCTTTAAAAGAAATCCTTATCTGTGTGGAAATTTCCTCTATAAGCGTTTAAAGGGATTTTCTGAGTTGGACACCTTATTACATCCAGATTACAGGTTACTGCTGAGATTAGATGGTTGAGAGGGGCTGGGAGAACACAAAGTCAGCTGTTAAACATGGGGAAAATGCTTTCCAAATCTAGGGGCATAGCCAGAGGTGCTGTCAGAGCAGAGGCAGAGCTTTTCGTGTAAAGCAGGGTGCTAACAAGCTGCTCTGTCTTGGCCGCAGTATAGGACTATGGCAGCAACTCATCTTTATCCCAGTTAAGTAAAATCCTAGCTACTCCTATGCTTAGTGCTTTACAAGGCACCCAACTGAAATTATTATAAATCCCTCAAACTCATGGGCCCTTTTATTAAAGGGATTCTATCATTAGTATCCCTATAATAAGTTGCCATTTTTGACCACCACGTAGGAAAAGCCATAAGAAAGGCTATTCTTCCCCTACCTTTAGAATTCTTCTCTGCGCCTCCGTTCCATTGATATTCCCATTTTTCAATGTATGCAAATGAGTCTCCAGACAGCACAGGGGGTGGTCCTCCTGCACTCAAACAGCACAGGGCTGTCCCCTGTGCTGCCTGAAGACTCTCCAGCGATACTCTTCATCTTCTTCTCCAGACCATATATTCATCACATCTTCACCCGAAAGTGCTAACTGCACATGTCCATCGGCCATTTTCCTGTGGCCTCTTACAAAATTCTCCATTTGGCCACAGGAAAATGGCCAATGGACATGCACAGTCGGCGCTTTGTGTGAGTTGGGCTAGTTCTTTGTGTAAGTTGGGCTCTTCATAAGTGTGGTGCACTACATGGAGGTCCCATGTCTCAGAAAAGAGGTCTAGACCAGTCAGGGACTAAAGTGGATTTCTGGAGTAACTCAGTAACTAGTAAATTTGATGGACCAAAATTTCAACTCTCAAATCTCAAGGTTATGTGTCCATCTTCAAAGATCTTGATACTCCTTTGTCCACGGTGCACAATATAATTAAGACATTTACCATGGCACTGTAGCTAATCTCGCTCGATGTGGATGAAAGAGAAAAAATGATGAAAGGTTGTAACGCAGGAGAATTTGGGTGGAGGGTAAGCAGGTCCAATCAAATTCCAAAGAAATTCAAGCTGTCCAGCAGGCTCAGGGTCCATCAGTGTCACCATGAACTATCCGCTGATTTGACTGAAATGAAACGCTATGGCAGGAGACCAGGAGGACCCGCTGCTGACACAGAGACATAAAAAGCTAGACTGTAGTTTGCTGTTCTAGGTAATCATTCTTCCAGTAGTGCAATGACCCCAAACATACTTCAAAAAGCCAAAGAAATGGATGGACACAAAGTGCTAGAGAGTTCTGAAGTTCCCAGCAATGAGTCCAGATCTACATCCCATTGAAAACCTGTGGAGAGTTCTTAAAATTGCTGTTGGGAGAAGACACTGTTCAACTATGAGAGACCTGGAGCAGTTTTCATAAGAAGAGGGGTCTAACATTGAAGCTTGTTGCTGGTTATAAGAAGTGATTTACTTCAGGGTGTGCAACCAAATATTAAGTTGAAGGTGCCAGTAATTATGTTCAGTCCATTTTTTGGAGTTTGAGCAAAATTATATATTTTTTGGATTTTTTTTCTTTATTTTTTTGTGTTGTTCAAATAAACACAAAGGAAATAAATATGTGCATAGCAAAACGTGTAATTGCAATAATTTTCTGGGAGAAATGCCTAATTATCTGGAAAAATTTCAGGTGTGCCAATACTTACGGTCATAACTGTTTATTCTTTTGCATCATATGCTGTCATGATATTTCCTATATTATGTGTTTTTGTTTCATGCAAATGTAGGGAAATACATTATGAATGCCATTTAGAAAATGATACATGTTTAATTCTTTTACTCCATAAATACCACTCAGCAGTCAGTCATTCCTCTCCGTTCTAATAGGGCCAATATTTCCTTGCATTTAGAAATTTTTGTGCATTTAGAGGAACACCATTGAGTTGCATGGAGCCCAGTAAATTCTGTAGCTTGATAGTTACTACAAAAAGTTTCCAAGTCAATTAAAGAGTGTAGCCAACTGAAAGACAGTGTACCTCATAAAGAGCAGCTCTCTGGCTCAGAGAATCCAGCAGGGGACCCTATATGGTCTAATAGGGAATATTGGAAAAAGTGACTGCAAGTTTGAGCATTTTTTACATAAAGGAGTTTTCAGAACTTTTGATGGGTTTTGACATGGATAACCTTGATTTCACTTGAATGGACAGCACAGCCACTACATAGTGTATGGAGCCTTCTGCTTATGGCTCCAGGTACTAGAGGTGGTCAATCATTGGAGGTGAGTGGTGTTGGATCACACCTGATGTGATATTGATGACCTATCCTTAACAATAGATCTTTAATATAAAAAAACAGCAAAAAAAGTATACATTATTAAAGGCTTTTGCCATATAACTGATTTATCCTCTATCCATAGGACAGAGGATAAATAACTGATGGCGGGGGTCTGATGAAGCACTCATCTATTTCCATTGGTACCACTGAAGTGAATGGGAGCATGGGTTTGTCCATCTACCAAGCAACATGCCTAACTGTGGTCAGGCTGAATGCACAATGGGGGAAAACACCCCCATTATTCAGTGCAAATCCCATTGATCAAGTATTTATCCTATATGATATGGATAGTGTCAAGAAAAGGAAACACACATAAAGTGCAAAAATACAACAGTAAATAAACAGCAAATGGGAGTAAAATGGGAAGTAAAAAAAAGTGTGTTTGAGTTTGTAGCTTGGTTGGGACCAATAGGTCTTGTGTAATATTTTCAAGAATCGTTCTATGAGAGTGACTTGCCAGCTTCCCTTGCCAATAAAAGTTCAGCAATTATGTCGTTGAATCAGAGTCAGTGATGTGTCCAAATCTCTATCCCAGACGGTCATGAAGTCCAGTTTAACAGTGGATGGTGGGACGATCCACTCTCTATAAATGTAGGAGAGTGTACCCCTGTTGCGTATCTCCACCAAGTGAAGTTCTTTGGAGAGAGATAGACCTGGAGGGAACAGTGGCTTGTGAAAGATTGGGAGTAAAAGGGAGGCAGGGCCCTTTGAAATCTTATATTGAAATCTTATCTTTCTCCAGAGTTGTAACATAAAATCTGCGACTTTAGCAGTGTACAGGAGTGGGTAAGTAAATGAAAGTTGGGACCAGAGTAAAGTTTGGAAAAAGGCTGGAGCCATCAAAGTTCATTCTAATGGCACCTATTATACGCAATCTGCAGTTTTGTATATGGACCATATGTCTGTAATCGCGCAGCAAGATAATATTTATAGAGATTGGGCACAGAAGGTCCCCCTATTCATTTATGGAACTACATAATGTGTCTCTGAATCAGAGGTCTTCTATATGCCCAAATGTAACTGAAGATTTCACTTTGGCAGATCTGTAAGGGAAGAGGATTGTCAGTATGCGAAAATAATAAAGAATTCTTGGTAGCGTAACGGTACAGATTGTTGCTAGTGGCCTGTCTACCAGGAGTTAATCCAACTTGGTCAGTATGGATCAATGATGAAAGTAACTGATTTACTGTAGTTGGGAGGCAAGGATAGAGGAAAAATATTAGACATCTAAATTCAGATATGATATTGTCCTACATTTGGCAGGGGTGTAGTTATCTTTATTAGGTTTAGGCATTACTGTGATAAACGCATTTATTATGTCATGGGGGAACTTATCTCCTTGCAGAATATAATTAAATATCTCCAGGAGGCGCAGGAGAAGTATGGATTCATATATCTTACAATATAGGGATGAAAAAAAATAGTGTCGTGGGGCCTTACCATGGTGATCACCTTATTTAAGCAGGTGACCTGGAAAGTTGTTATGGATTTTATTTGCAGGGAGTTCAGGAATGAAGCTATTACCAATGGTTTGGTGTTGTAGTGGCAAAATATAACTTCTGAAGTGGTGGAAATGTTCAGATTTGGTATTAGGGTTAGAAGTCGTCGCAACGCCCGATTCCTGAAGTAGAAAAGTATAATTTACCCATTGTCAAGCTCATAGTTGGGTGTCCAGCAGGTAGGCAAACTACATTAATAGTGCCATAAATTAAGGAGAAGAGAGGGTGACACCCACAATGACTTCTTTACCTGCTGTTCGAAATTGAGCTAAAAGATTAACAACCACAGAACTCTATTGTGTGATATAATATTGTTAATCATTGTGGAAATCCATTAAAGCTATTAATGTTATTATTATTATTATTATTATTATTATTATCATCATTATAATACTGTCTCTGATTAAGAAGTGTTGAAATCCCTCAAAATGTGTATATATATATATATATATATATATATATATATATATATATATATATATACACACTGAGGTTAGTCAATAAAGAATGCAGTCAAGAGGAAGGCTGCCAGTGGAATGTGTTAACATTATTAACAACGTCTGAGGTCAAGTTATTGAATTATTACAGAGGGCTCCATTACGATTGCACTAATTTCAGTGATGTCTAATTGACAGGAGCCCCAGTATGTCTATTATAGAAAGTTCTTGGTAGGTCTAATTGTTATTGATTAGGCATTCATGTCCCCATTAATTCAGGAATATGACGTTATACATCCATCTTCACCTTTTGTATTTTCTTGCCATGATTCTGTCATGCTAATAATAGCAGGGCTCATAGATCTTGTGGTGTCTTTCACTTTGACATGCCTTAGCTCTAGGGGTAACCTTCCTGTTCACTTTTAAAGTGGATGGATGATAGATGGCTGACAATTGCATGTTCTCCTTACATCCTTCAATCACTTTCTTGATTGAGCTTCCACAAATAGAAACTCTGCAGGGGTTATGAATCAAGATGGTGCAGTTTGAGGTCTAAGGTCCCAGATTCCATATGCCTTTACATCCGTAGACGCAGAAGGGTAAGATTGTAAAAGGATTGGTATCTATATGGACATCAAAGGAGCGGTGAAAAATTCATCAAATTTCTAATTGTCTCAAATGTGATTTTATTCATTATTGTTTGGAGTTTTGTTTTTTGTTTTTTCAATCACTACCTGAAATAAATGCACAAAAAGAAATATTGTAATAATTGAGAATTAAATAAAAAAAATAATAATAATAGTATTGACATTAATACAAAGACATCATCTCCTGACATCACCTCCGGAGATAGCCATACACGATAGGGAGCAAAACTCCCCCGTTTTTGTGATTAATGCGAGTTCCAGCAGTCAGATCCCCAGTGATCTGCAAACAATATCCTAAAGACAGTAGACCAGTGGTTCTTAGCCTTGTTTGAGGTACCGAACCCACCAGTTTCATATGCACATTCCCCGAACCCTTCTTTAATGATAAATCAAATATGATTTTTTTCTAAATTTAAGATATAGGTATATGTTTTTTTTACTGGTACACAAAATGAACTGTACACAGGGCCTAGGGTTCGATCGAATCCCGGTTAAGAACCACTGCAGTAGACAAAGCAAACCACTCTCTTTATACAGGGCTGATTGTTTTCTTGTTGCTTCCTATCATATTTCTTATATTTATATATTTGAAGTTTGGGAACATTGCAAATTTCTTTTATTTTCCTGTCTATATATTTACCAAACTTAAAGAGTTAACATAACTATCTAGCCGGTTTTATGATTGGAGAACTCTATCACTGTTAAGTAATAGAGATGAGCGAACAGTGTTCTATCGAACACATGTTCGATCGGATATCAGGGTGTTCGCCATGTTCGAATCGAATCGAACACCGCGTGGTAAAGTGCGCCAAAATTCGATTCCCCTCCCACCTTCCCTGGCGCCTTTTTTGCACCAATAACAGCGCAGGGGAGGTGGGACAGGAACTACGACACTGGGGGCATTGAAAAAAATTGGAAAAAGTCATTGGCTGCCGAAATCAGGTGACCTCCATTTTAGACGAATAGTGGATTTCAAATCCGGGTCATATGAGAATGTGAACTTTGTGACTATGAGACAGGGATAGCTGTACAGGCAGGGATAGCTAGGGATAACCTTTATTTAGGGGGGAATGTTATTAAAAATAACTTTTTGGGGCTCTATCGGGTGTGTAATTGTGATTTTTGTGAGATAAACTTTTTCCCATAGGGATGCATTGGCCAGCGCTGATTGGCCGAATTCCGTACTCTGGCCAATCAGTGCTGGCCAATGCATTCTATTAGCTTGATGAAGCAGAGTGTGCACAAGGGTTCAAGCGCACCCTCGGCTCTGATGTAGCAGAGCTGAGGCTGCACAAGGGTTCAAGCGCACCCTCGGCTCTGATGTAGGAGAGCCGAGGGTGCACTTGAACCCTTGTGCACCCTCGGCTCTGCTACATCAGAGCCGAGGGTGCGCTTGAACCCTTGTGCACACTCTGCTTCATCAAGCTAATAGAATGCATTGGCCAGCGCTGATTGGCCAGAGTACGGAATTCGGCCAATCAGCGCTGGCTCTGCTGGAGGAGGCGGAGTCTAAGATCGCTCCACACCAGTCTCCATTCAGGTCCGACCTTAGACTCCGCCTCCTCCAGCAGAGCCAGCGCTGATTGGCCGAATTCCGTACTCTGGCCAATCAGCACTGGCTAATGCATTGTATTGGCGTGATGAAGCAGTGCTGAATGTGTGTGCTTAGCACACACATTCAGCTCTACTTCATCGGGCTAATAGAATGCATTGGCCAGCGCTGATTGGCCAGAGTACGGAATTCGGCCAATCAGCGCTGGCTCTGCTGGAGGAGGCGGAGTCTAAGATCGCTCCACACCAGTCTCCATTCAGGTCCGACCTTAGACTCCGCCTCCTCCAGCAGAGCCAGCGTTGATTGGCCGAATTCCGTACTCTGGCCAATCAGCACTGGCTAATGCATTGTATTGGCGTGATGAAGCAGTGCTGAATGTGTGTGCTTAGCACACACATTCAGCTCTACTTCATCGGGCTAATAGAATGCATTGGCCAGCGCTGATTGGCCAGAGTACGGAATTCGGCCAATCAGCGCTGGCTCTGCTGGAGGAGGCGGAGTCTAAGATCGCTCCACACCAGTCTCCATTCAGGTCCGACCTTAGACTCCGCCTCCTCCAGCAGAGCCAGCGCTGATTGGCCGAATTCCGTACTCTGGCCAATCAGCACTGGCTAATGCATTGTATTGGCGTGATGAAGCAGTGCTGAATGTGTGTGCTTAGCACACACATTCAGCTCTACTTCATCGGGCTAATAGAATGCATTGGCCAGCGCTGATTGGCCAGAGTACAGAATTCGGCCAATCAGCGCTGGCTCTGCTGGAGGAGGCGGAGTCTAAAATCGCTCCACACCAGTCTCCATTCAGGTCCGACCTTAGACTCCGCCTCCTCCAGCAGAGCCAGCGCTGATTGGCCGAATTCCGTACTCTGGCCAATCAGCACTGGCTAATGCATTGTATTGGCGTGATGAAGCAGTGCTGAATGTGTGTGCTTAACACACACATTCAGCTCTACTTCATCGGGCTAAATAGAATGCATTGGCCAATCAGCGCTGGCCAATGCATTCTATTAGCGTGAACTGAGTTTGCACAGGGGTTCTAGTGCACCCTCGGCTCTGCTACATCAGATTGCTACATCTGATGTAGCAGTGCCGAGTGTGCATTAGATGTGTAGTTGAGCAAAACTGACTCAGCACTGCTAAGTCTCTGCATTCGCATAGGAATGCATTGGCCAGCCTTCGGCCAATCAGCGCTGGCTCTGCCGGAGGAGGCGGAGTCTAAGGTCGGACCTGAATGGAGACTGGTGTGGAGCGATCTTAGACTCCGCCTCCTCCAGCAGAGCCAGCGCTGATTGGTCGAGTTCCGTACTCTGGCCAATCAGCACTGGCCAATGCATTTCTATGGGGAAAAGTTAGCTTGCGAAAATCGCAAACTGACAGGGATTTCCATGAAATAAAGTGACTTTTATGCCCCCAGACATGCTTCCCCTGCTGTCCCAGTGTCATTCCAGGGTGTTGGTATCATTTCCTGGGGTGTCATAGTGGACTTGGTGACCCTCCAGACACGAATTTGGGTTTCCCCCTTAACGAGTTTATGTTCCCCATAGACTATAATGGGGTTTGAAACCCATTCGAACACTCGAACAGTGAGCGGCTGTTCGAATCGAATTTCGAACCTCGAACATTTTAGTGTTCGCTCATCTCTATTAAGTAAAGTCAGACTGAAACATTTTATTGAAAGTAGCTGCTTTCATTCCCATATAATAGCTTACTTCTGTAAGTCTATTTTCTCCTGTAATTTTGTGTCCTCGCTGAACTGCAGTAAACTTCAATGAAATTGTCTCTACTTAATACACTATATAATAAGATAATACGTGTTTAAAGGACACTCAGCCCCTATCATAAGCAGTTACCTCTAATTGATGATATCACCCAAGGCTGTGCAGCCATTGTCCATTAAACAGGAAGTAGACATTCCTCTTTCGTCTTTACAGTGTGGGGATGAAGGTAGTGGTTAAGCTTAAAATCACCCAACCTGATCATTTCCTTAAAGGGTTGCTGAGAAGTACTGTACATTTTCCTTTGACATTACATTCACTTGCAAATCTTTTAGCTACACATTGAAAACATCTGAAAATCTACATAACAAAACAAAGCTGTAAAGAAATGTAAATTACTGAAGAGTTTCAGGACCAGAAAGAGAGAGTGGGAGAGGGGGAAAAAAAGAAAAACAAAAAAGAGACCTCTTGTTTTTTGTGTACTAAACTGGGAATACAAGCAGCAATTTTCATTAGGATGTAAGTGACAAAGTTGGATCATTAATATTACTGTTATATTTACTTATTTTGTGTATTGTATGTAAACCCCCAAATGGAAAGCACCATGGAATTAATGGTGTTATATACCGTATATACTCGAGTATAAGCCGAATTTTTCAGCACAGTTTTTGTGCTAAAAAAGCCCCCCTCGGCTTATACTCGAGTCAGCAAAAAAAAAAAAAAATTTATTTATTTTTTTTTTTTTTTTTTTTTTAGGGGAGTACGTCTATGACCAGCAGCAATATCAATGTATAGAACCTCCCATAAAATAGTGGAAAAAAAAAAGCTTTAGGAAAAAAAAATTTAAGTTCTAAATCCCTCCTTTCCCTAGAATACACACAAAAGTAGAAGATTACTGTGAAACACATACACATTAGGTATCCCGGTGTCTGAAAGTGCCCGGTCTACTGAATATAGGGTATCTGCAGTGCTCCTGTAACCTCGGAAAGGAGTTAATAGGAGCACTGCAGATACCCTATAGTCAGCCAGGCTGAATTCCAAGTGTGTGTGGGGGGGGGGGGAAACCCAGTCCTCAAGCTCAGGGAAGGGGCAGACAGACAATCAAAACACCCCCTCCCCTTCCCCAGGACCCAGCAACTACTGCACCCAAAAACTCCGACCATTTTAATTTTTGAAATTTTCCAGTAGCTGCTGCATTTCCCCCCTAGGCTTATACTCGAGTCAATAAGTTTTCCCAGTTTTTTGTGGTAAAATTAGGGGGTCGGCTTATATTCGGGTCGGCTTATACTCGAGTATATACGGTAAATAAACAATAATAATAATGATAATACTCATTCATTATTGGAAGGCCATAAAGTGTCACTTGTCTAATCTTCAGAGTGTTTTGTATAAGTTCAAGGCTTCATACATACGGACTTCTGAATAATTGTAGTAAGGATCTGTAAATTTATCACGTATAAAATTCTGGGTGCTTTTACTGTATCTATTATTTTAAAGAAGCACTAAACCCAGAATTTACCCAAATAAAAAAGATCTACATTAGATGTGCATCAACCAAACTTTTTTTGACCGAACTGTTTTTCAATGGTTCATTGGACTGTCTAATAGGTATGGAGAACTCCCGACACTCCCCAAAAGGCAGATGTCAGAGGAAATATAATAAATGATCATTTTGTTTAAGAGATAAGACTTTTCTGTGCTCTGCACTTGTCGACATACTACCTTTCCCTGCAGACCTGGCCACTTGGTTACCTCTGTGTGCATTCCTGTTTTATTAAGGATTAGTGTTCATCGGCAGGTTTACTTCTGTCATCCTTCAATGTCTATGTGCATAAAAGTCCACTTTTCTAGCCACTCTGTGTGTATATTGTTCTCCTGTTTAGATACATATACTTCTACTTGCAACCTTGGTCTCTGCTATGTATTCCTGTATGCACATATATCTATCTGTATGTCTAAGCATTGTTCTTGTTTGCTTGTATTCCTATTTGTCATGTTTAGACCAATGTCCTTCTGCCTCTTTGGCTATAAATGAATGGACAGTAGGGTTGAGCCAATCTTGACATTTCAGGATCGCTTTTAAAATCCGATTTCCGATTATGTTCCATCCGAACCCAATCCCAATCCGAATTCCGATCCTAATGCAAGTCAATGGGATTTTTTAATGATCAAAAATCAGATTTTAAAAATGATCCTGATCACTACACAGCATGGAGTCCAAAAATTGAAAGCTTCAATTTTTGGACTCCATGCTGTGTAGTGATTAAAAAATCCACTGGCTATTTAGTCCCCCCCCCCCCCACGTTCCTGCACAGAACTGCTGACGCCTGCCCTCCCGGTGTGTACATCACTTTCTGGAGCTCTGGGCGCCCCCGTGTCCCTAGGCTAGTGTTACTGATGCTGGGAGAAGGTGGGGCTTGTTGTAGCTTAAGAGAGTATGGGCGGGTACAGGGCGGGGAGACGTGAGTGCATCACTCACGTCTCCCCTACCTGTACCCTCTCACACTCTCCTAAGCCTCAACAAGCCCCGCCTACTTCCAGCATCAGTAACACTAGCCTAGGGAGACGGGGGCATGCACGGCGCTCTGCAAGCATGTGAAAGAAAGGAGAGGGCAGAGAACAATGGCCTGGAGCTCCGGGGAGTGGCAGCGGTTCTGTGCAGGTAAGTGGGTTGAGCGATCGGGATCGAAATTCCTATCCCAATCTTTTTAGGCGCCATCGGAACCCATTTGCGATTGTGAAATTTACTCGATCACTGATCGGGATCCGATCTTTTCCGATCCCGATCACTCAACCCTAATGGACAGCTTTAGGTTACATATATAACGTTCAATAGTCTGTGTCAGACTTTTCTGCAGCATATCCTTGATTTCCACTGAGCACAATTCTACTTTATGCTGCATAAAATCACTTCTGGGACAAAACCAAATACTGGTGGTTATCCCATTGCGGAGACCCTGTTAGATGCCTGCACTGTTACCCAAGTGATACTGCCCCTAGGGCTACATCCAGGAAGTCTGTTCTGCTTGTAGTTATAGACAACTTTTTAATTGTTGCCAAAATAACTGTGAAAATAAATCCAAACTGAAGTTTAGTTTAGAGTGTGTTTATCTGCAAACAGCCAGCAGTGATGTGGCTTTTTTCCCATAGAGGAAAGTATGTATACATAGTACAAGGTAAGTTGTTTAGCTACAGAGAGAGGTAATGAATGAGTCACAATGATACAGATGACAGATGCCAAGCATTAGCTCACTAATGCTAAGTCCACAAACATTGCTTTGCCTCACCACAATATTTTTAAAGGTGTTTTTTTCAGACATTGACTGTCTAAGAGCCAGGTGCTCCCCTAGGCAAACATACTAGTATTTCACCTATTGAGAGCTGCCCGAGATCTACTCAGGTTACAAATAACATGCCTTTGGTCTTTAGTAAGATCAAAAGAACTAACTATTGGTAGCAATTCACACCATACTGTGCAAAGTCATCTAAATCTCCATTCTTAAACTGTAATGCAATAATGCTTGTTATTCTAAACTGCCTGTCCTCCCATCAGATGGCAATTTGAATAAATAGCAGTCCCTGTTCCATGCTGACAATTATCTTACTTGTTTAGCAGAGTTAAATGTGTGTCTGCGCCGCTTCTTTTTTTCTTGCACAGATGGAACGAAGAAAAAAAAAATCATAGTTCTAAGACATTATGATGTAGAACGCCCATGAATGATTCTGATTAGACTAGAAAACTGATGCCGAATTGCTCTTATAGCAATCATATACTCATTTAGAGCTAAGATTAAGCACAAATCAATGAATCTCATCAATTTACAGTTTTATAGAAGCTGATGATAGGCTTGATTTTTTTCTATGACAATTTATCTTGGAATACTAGACAAAAGAACAATTCATTGTGGCTAGCGGGAATCCCACAGATAAAATATGAGCTAACGTATTCAGCAACAGTGGGATAAAACATCAAACTGGGCATATTGTCGATTTTTTTTTTTAAGATCAAGATTATGCCTATTTTCTTCATGCCTCTCCGATCCTGCACTATATATAGCATAGTGAGGAGAATTTACTATTTCCTCTGTAGCAGAAAACTGGTGTAAATGGGAACAGTTTGACGTTTGGCCTTTTTTGTGCCAAAGATCCACCACATAATTGTTTCAGTGCCTGCTCACAACTTTTTTACGAAAGGTGGGTCTTAGCCTATCTCCTCAAGTAAATATCCCATCTTATTCTTATCTTTTGGAATTTCATAATTTTTCAACTTTTACCATAGCGTTGCCCTAAGTTGCGTTTTTTTAGGAAAAGTTGGAGTTTGCTTTTAAAGGTATATACATGTTTATGTACATAATAGAATCCACAACCAAATCTAGCAAGTGTGCATTTTGCCATGGATTGAAAAAAGCATCTACGACCTAGAGATCATATTTCTTCTGAATACTGCAGATATAATAGTGTAACTTGTACCCAAGATACTGTATATATGTAAAGATATCTATAAGAATAACTTGCAGATTTTGGTAGGGCTTGCAAAAGATCTGATTAGTTTTCACATTCAACTGACATATGTTTAGCCTATGTTGAGAAAAGTAATCAGGCATGTTGAATTTCAACATGCCCAATCCTATAAGGGATTCTATCATTAGAATCCCTTTTTTAACTAAGTACACATCGGAATAGCCTTAAGAAAGGCTATTCTGCTCTTCCATTTCTTATTCTGATCCTCGTTACCGAAATTTCCGAAGAAATTTCTTCTTTCTTCCTTATATACATGAGTTTTCAGACAGCACTGGGGGCTTTCACCTGCACTCCAACAGCACAGGGCCCCCTGTGCTGTCCAAAAACTCTTCAGTGACACCCCTATCTTCTTCTACTGGCAGATTCTTCGTCGCATCACCGGCCACATCTTTATACGAAGGCGCACACTGCGCTTACACAGCCGAACGGGCACTCGTGTAAGGCAGAAGGAAAATTCCCGGCAGACATGCACAGTCAGCGCTTTTAGATAAAGATGCGGCTGGTGACACAACGAAGAGGCGGCTGGCAGAAGTAGACAGAGGCGTCACTGGAGAGTTTTCGGACAGCACAAGGGACGCCCCCTGTGCTGTTTGAGCGCAGAGGAACACCCCCTGTGGTGTCTGAAAACTCATTTACATATGGAAGAAAGAAGCTATTTCTCAGGAGCGGCGGCGCAGATCAGAAAGAGAAAGGTAAGAGAAGAATAACCTTTCTTAAGTCTATTCTTACGTGTACTTAGTTAAAAAAGGATTATAATGATAGAATCCCTTTCATTTCAAGGGAGATAAAACACCGCCGGAGGTGTCGGGCAGTCAGTACTCCCTTCTTTTCATTCATAACATACATACGCTGGGTTGAACAGGGCACACACATTTTGTTTGAAAGAGCCCTCAATTCGAATCTACAAACAATAAAGTTAATAAGGAAATATTGCTATGAGACATTACATATCATATTGCATATGATTATCTGTGTGAACTATTAGTCATGGTTTAGTGACTCATATTGTGAATTGGCAGCATTTTTGGATCCAAGCACATGTCAGGCACAGACCTGCAACAATTTAATAAAAAATTCCAAACACATTAAAATGTGATTTATATTGCCTGTTAGTAAAACTAACCATATACTGTGACATTATATACAGAGAGAAGTGAATGATTTTTCACTTTTTTTTTCTGAACAGTGCACACCTCTATGAGTCAGCGGCATGCCAAAGCCATCTATTTTGAAGAAAACATTGGCACACAAGGGGCCTTGTATTAGTGGTTAAAGTGTCAAGCTTGAATAAATTTGCTTGCAGGTTCATTTCCTGAGTGAGTCACTTAAATTCCTCATGATCTCAGCCAAATGTATTTATCTCCATTTCACAGGATGTACTACAAAAGCAAATATGTACCGTATTTTTCGGACTATAAGACGCACTTTTTTTCCCCAAAATTTCGGAGGAAAATGAGGGTGCGTCTTATAGTCTGAATGTGGGTGGAGGAGTGGGTTTGCAGCATGGCCGCGCTACTGCCACCGCTGGTTTTCTTCAGCGGCAGGAGTGTGACAATACTGCAGGCCCCGGCAGCTAAGACACTCCCCGGCATCCGCCGGTCTATTACAGCAGATGCCGGGGACTGTCTTAGCTGCCGGGGCCTGCGGATTGCCGCGCTACTGCCGCTGAAGAAAACCAGCGGTGGCAGTAGCACGGCCATGCTGCAAACCCACTGCTCCTCCACAGGTCCCGACAGTCAGTTAGCCCCCCCCCCCTCGGCCTCATACCTTTAGTGATGCAGGCCGGCTCCTGCACGACGAGGCCGCAGGAGCCGGCCTGTTCCGATGACAGCCGGGAGCCTAATGAAGGCTCCGAGGCCTGTCATAGATATATATTACTATCGCGGCTGGTCTATGACCCTCCGCGATAGTAATGTATAGAATCTCCCATAGACGGCAACACACTTGTATTGCCGTCTATGGGACTTGCAATCAAATGATTGCAGGTTCAAGCCCCCTAGGCGGGGGATATTAAAATAGTAAAAAAAAAAAAAAAAAAACACTTAAAAAAAAATATAATAAAAAATAAAATAAATAAAAGTTCACCTCCTTTCCCTAGAATACATATAAAAGTATAACATTACTGTGAAACATATACATTAGGTATCCCTGTGTCTGAAAATGCCCTGTCTACACCTGGCCCCACAAAAAAAACGCCCTATACATCCCCGTACAGCTGCAGGGTCACCTGTCAATGTGGCCTTGCAGCTGTTCCAAAACTACAACTCCCATATATTAAATATTTTACCATTTTTTGCCTGAAATTTTTTTTTTCCCTATTTTTCTCCTCTAAAACCTGGGTGCGTCTTATAGTCCGAAAAATACGGTATCTACATCTTTAGGGTGAATCTTTATTCATAAACAAACTTTTCCTACATTTCATATAGTAATTCTTGGTGATAACATAGTGTTAAAGAAGATCTGTCACCAAGTAGAAAATACTAAATATAATACGTCATTGGATTCTTTCCCTTTCCCTTGACAATTTGATGGTTTTCTTTTTAAAATCCATCCACTCATTCAAAAGATATGGCAGACTCTATGTAAACTGGCTTTGATTCCTTATGTGGGCGAGATCTTTATGATGCACTTTATTTTGCATTTTCTACTTGGTGACATGTCCTAAGTTAAATAGTGTTGCTCTAACACTGGTTAGAATATTGGCATATAATTTACTCGTAGGCTTTTTTGTGCAGTATTCCAGATACATTGTATATGCACTACTGCAATGTGCACATGTGTACATGTAATGTGTTCTTTTTCTTAGAACCAATAATAAGTGAATTTTCAAGAGTTGTCTTTAAGAAGAATACAGAATAAATAAATGAATGAATTAAAGTTCTATAAATCTTTTACCAAGGCTTTCCCTCTGTGGCTAAAGTGCAGTTTTGAGTACATATCATTTAAAGGTATAAGGGAAGTTGTCTGAAGGGGTTGGCCTATTCTTAGTAAATGGGAGAAAATAGGGGCCGTGTAGTGGCGTAACTAGGAATGGTTGGGCCCTAAAGTGAACATTTGACTTGCCCCTCACTTCTCCCTCATCCTCCCCTTTTCCTGCCTCAGCTCCTTCTCCTGCCTTAGCTCCTTCTCCTGTACCATCATGTGCCTCTTCACAGCAACCCACCATCTCCCAGACTTTTGAGCACAGGCAAAAATACAGCGCTACCCACCCCCATGCACAAGCCTTAAACACGCACATCTCCAAACTCCTGGCCCTGGAGATGTTGCCGTTCTGGCTTGTGGAAACTCAGGCTTTCTGTGACCTGATGGCAAGTGCAGCACCTTGCTATGCCGTCCCTAGCCGTCATTACTTCTCCCGCTGTGCCATCCCCGCCTTGCACCAGCATGTGTCATGCAACATCAGGTGGGACCTAAGTTCCGTGATTTGCACAAAGGTCCACTTGACCACTGACGCGTGGACAAGTGCATGCGGATAGGGATGCTACATTTCACTGACGACAAACTGGGGAAATGTAGTTGAGGCTGGGACCGGATCACAATCTCGGGTGGTCTACTTTATTTCCCCACCCAACATCCCTGGCAGGGGCTCTGAACCACCACCCTCCTCCTCCTCCTCTACCATCACATCGACCCCAGCTACCTGCTGGAAACGCTACAGCACTGGCATGGGGAGACGTCAGCAGGCCGTGCTGAAGCTCATCAACTGGGGGACAGACAGCACACTGCCTCCGAGGTGAGGGATGCCCTCCTCGATGAGACAGCAACATGGTTTTCGCTGCTGCACCTGGGCCCAGGCATGGTTGTGTGTGATAACAGCCGGAACCTGGTAGCAGCTCTGGAGCTTGCCAACCTCCAACACGTTCCATGCCTGGCCCACGTGTTCAATTTAGTGGTGCAACTGTTTTTAAAAACGTACCCAAATGTACCCAAGCTACTGGTGAAAGTACGGCGCTTGTGCACCCACTTTCTCAAGTCTACAGTAGCCGCTGCTAGCCTCCGAAGCCTCCAGCAACGCCACCATCTGCCATAACACCGGCTGATGTGCGACATCTCCACATGCTGGAACTCAACATACCACATGTTGAGTAGAGTGTGTGAGCAGCAGAGACCCTTGATGGAGTACCATCTCCAAAACCCAAGGGTTCCTCAGAGTCAGCTCCCACAGTTTCTGCACCATGAGTGGCCATGGATGGCAGACTTATGCAAGATCTTGCGTGTCTTTGAGGAGTCAACCATGAGGGTCAGCTGTGATGACGCACTCGTGAGTGTCACAATCCCGCTCCTGTGTGTGATGCGAGAATCCCTCATCGCCATCAGGGATAACGCATTGGGCGCTGAGGAGTCGGGCATATTTGCAGAACCATCCCAGCAGGATAGTCAGGGAACACTCCTGTCCGCTTCACAGCGTATATTGAGGGAGGAAGAGGAGGAGGAGGATGACGAAGTGGCAGATTTCATTGTCACACAGAAGGCTAGCGGGGAAGTTCAGTGTGTCCCATTGCTGCAGCGTGGATGGGCAGAAATGGAGGAGGAAGAGGAGGAAATGGAGAGTGACCATTTCGCTGGGAGCAGCCAAGTCATGCCAGGTAACACTCTGGAACACATGGCTGAATATATGTTGGAGTGCTTTTCAACTGACAAACGCATTGTCAAAATCTTGGAGATCAACGACTACTGGATTTTTGCAATCCTCGACCCCCGGTATAAAAATATGGTTTCTAATTTTATTCTGGGAGAGGGGAGGGCCAGTTGCATGAGTCATTGCCACAAGGAACTGGTGCAGAATATGATGGAGATGTTTCCATCAACTCTCGGCGGCACACAGGAGATTTCCTCCAACAGGCGAACAACTGCCATCCGGTCCACACCCGGCAGGGGAACACTCCCCAAGGTCTGGGACACGTAAATGGCACCCATTCACCAAACTACCGCCACTGAGGGGCCTAGTGTCACCAGGAGGGACAAGTATAGGCGCATGTTGCGGGAGTACCTGGCCGACCCCAGCCCTGTCCTCTCGGATACCTCTCCTATATTTATTGGGTCTCCAAGTTGGATTTGTGGCTGGAACTTGCGCTGTACGCATTGGAGGTCCTTTCCTGCCCTGCCGCCAGCGTGCTTTCAGAAAGGGTCTTTAGCGCAGCCAGTGGCATTATTACAGATAAGCGCAGCCAGCTGTCAGCTGACAGTGCTGACAGGGCTGACCGGCTGATGCTGATCAAAATTAACAGCCACTGGATAGACCCATCATTTTCATGTCCACCTGTGTCAAGCACCCCGACATGAAGTTTCATGTGTGTGCTCACCCTCTACAATTCCTCCTCCTCCTCCTCCTCCTCCTGCACCATCAGCATTGCACAATTATGCTCCTACTAGGCTCAATCCACCCTGATTCCCCCCAACTCTGCTGGTTAGAGTCTCAATCCACCCTGATTCCCCTCAACTCTGCTGGTTAGAGTCTCAATCCACCCTCATTCCCCCCCAACTCTTCTGGTTAGAGTCTCAATCCACCCTCATTCCCCCCCAACTCTGCTTGTTAGAGTCTCAATCCACCCTCATTCCCCCCAACTCTGCTGGTTAGAGTCTCAATCCACCCTCATTCCCCCAAACTGTGCTGGTTAGAGGCTCAATCCACCCTCATTCTCCCAAACTCTGCTGGTTAGAGTCTCAATCCACCCTTATTCCCCCAAACTCTGCTGGTTAGAGTCTCAATCCACCCTGATTCCCCTCAACTCTGCTGGTTAGAGTCTCAATCCACCCTGATCCCTCCCCTACTCTGCTGGTTTGAGTCTCAATCCACCCTCATTCCCCCCAACTCTGCTGATTAGAGTCTCAATCCACCCTCATTCCCCAAAACTGTGCTGGTTAGAGGCTCAATCCACCCTCATTCTCCCAAACTCTGCTGGTTAGAGGCTCAACTCACTCCAAGGGCCAAAAACACTGCCGGTGCAAGGCTCTACTCACTGCAAGGGCCAAAAACACTGCTTTTTAAAGGCTCTACTCACTCCAAGGGCCCAAAACTCTGATGGTGCAAGGGTCTACTCACTCTAAGGGCCTAAAACTCTGCTGGTAAGAGTCTGAAGTCACCTAAAGGGCCTCAATCTGTGCTGGTAGCTCAGCTTAAGGGCCTGTAACTTAATTTTGAAGAGCTCACATTAAGGGCCATAAAAGTGAATTTTGGAAGGTCTTACCACATCACACACACACACACATCCACAATGACAGTTCAGGGTGGGTACTTTTGGATTTCCCATTGCCTATTCCATCTGTGGTTATTTAAAGGGGTGCTTGTTAAGGTTTCATTACAGTAAAATTTGGATTTCTGTCCATACAACTGGGGAGTAAAGAAGGTTTCCAGGTATTTTCCCATTTTCATAGAGGTTTTTTTGAGTGTGGAAAGTGTGTAGTTGATAGGCTATGATAGTGGGGTAAAACTGTGACTTGGGCTTGTTAGATGCCCACAGACATGCTTCCCCTGCTGTCCCAGTTGCATTGCAGAGGTGTTGTCATCATTTCCTGAGTTGTCATAGTGGACTTGGTGACTTTGGAAACAAAGCATTTTTCCCCATAAACTATAATAGGGTTCGGTACTCGTTCGAATAGTGGAATATTGAGCGGCTATTCAAAACGAATAACGAATATCGAATATTTTACTGTTCGCTCATCTCTATTACTTACCTCTCCCTGGCTCTAATGCACTCCCTGCTGATTTATGCCATGTTCAATGTAGGTACAGATGTCACTTGAGCCAGATCTACATCACGATGCATAATGACGTCTGGTATGTCACCAAACAGAGCACAGGAGAGGTAAGTAACAGTGTTTATTATGTTCCCTCACCTACCGTGGCCCTCTGATCATTATACTCTGAGTTCTGAAAAGACCGGAATCTGCAGGAGGAAGCGGAGTCTAAGATCGGTCCACAGCAGTCTCCAATGTGGTCCGATCTTAGACTCCGCCTCCTCACAGACAAGCCTCTGGCAGAACCAGCGTTGATTGGCCGAATGCTGTACTCTGTATGGCATTCGACGAATCAACGCTGGTCAATGCATTCCTATGGGAAAAAGTCAGCTCCCGCATATCGCAAGCTGACAGGGATCCCGAAGTAATACAGTGAATTGGGCATGTTAGATGCCCCCAGACGTGCTTCCCCTGCTGTCCCAGTTGCATTCCAGGGTGTTGGCATCATTTCCTGGGGTGTCTTAGTGGACTTGGTGACTCTCCTGAGTCAAAGAGTGTGATCCCCTGAAAGGAGCATTTTTTCCCCATAGACTATAATGGGGTTCGATATTCGTTCAAATAGTCGAATATTGAGCCGTTATTTGAAACGAATATCGAATATCGAACATTTTACTGTTCGCTCATCTCTATTACAGATTAGTACATATGTGAATAGGAATATTTTATAAAGTGTAATCACAGTGCAAAGAAAATACTAAGTGAAGTTATAGCCCTGGAATTATAGCAATGGCGATGTCCAAGCACAGTGTTAATGTACACTGCAATATTTCAGCACACATACTATATCATGATAACAGTATAACAAGGGTTAAATATAGAAAGTCTTTTCCTTACAGGCAATAGTCCATGAAAACTTTTTCATAACATTATACTTACCAGGTGCCTTGTGTCTGCTTCCATGAAACCCTATATCTCCCATGTTTTGGTAGGTGTTGTGTTCCTATTACACAAGCATTAGGTCCTTACATTGAATTTTGTCAGGGCAAGCAGGAGCCATTTATACCAATGAATAGGAAACAACTTGTTTACAGTGTTAATTATTAGTGTGAATTGTGGGAACTCTTCAGAAGAATTGTCTTACAAAGTCCTTTCACTCCCATTATAATTAGAAGCACAAAATGCCAAGATGTAAATCAACACAGCCATCCGTACTCAATGACAGCCTATGTCAGATCATTGTGAAGTATATACAAGGCTACAAGCTACAGTTAGTGGGACAAAAGCGTTTATAACATGGTGCAAACTTAACATATTTAGGATAAGGTCACACTTTGTGGAAGCACAGCTAAAATAAAATACAGCAAAAAAAAAAAAAAAAAAAAACCTTGCAAAATTGTTTGCTTTATTATTCATGGGTTTTCTACTTCATTTTTCATTTTACCTTCGCCACCCCATGTAAGTCAATGGGAATAATGCAGCGTTGCCAAATGTAAAATTAACACGCAAAGTGCAACGTTTCCACAATGTTTTTTTCCCACATTGTTGGTACAGTAAAATGCTGAGCTTTTTCTACTGTATTTGTTCAGCAAGCAAAGATACTGTGTTTTCGCAACACCGGACCTTAGCATGTTCTGCTGTTTGTTATAGTACCAGTGAAGTGAATGAAAGAATTGTTAATCTCCTCCACACGTTGCAGGAGAAAAAAGCTACAAAAAAGCTACGTTTTTAAAGATGCAAGGGTTTTTGAAAAACGCAGTATGTCAACTTTAACTACAGAAACACAAGTGTTTTCACCATAGGTTAAATGAGGCAACTAAAACTGCATAGAGAAAAATGCAGAAAAACACAATAAAAAATGTGGGAAAAAAGTGATACTTTTTTACTACTTTTTTTCCGCAGCATTTTTTAATTGCGATTCGCTATGTGAGGTCTTAGCCTTAGTGTAGATAATATACACATCATGAAAACATAACCTATGATAGATGAAAGTCTCCTGGTAGCCATATAAAGTCTAGTATAGTTAGCAGTCAGCTTCATCATCCTCTACTATACAATACAATGCAGTCTGCCCTAGTCAGCTCACATTATTTTATTACCTAGGCAGTAAAATATTTACATAATTGACAATATTCATCAATCTGATACTGCATGATACTCATTAACCATCTACTTACAGAAAAGATAAAACCGCTAAGTCCAGTGCTATAGAATTGTAATATTTATCCTTCAGTCCCATTGTGTGAAATGACTTTCTTTGTAATGCACCTTTCTGTCTGTATTTGAACCCTATAAATTGTACAGTATAAATAAAATTTGTTGTTATTATTATTATTATTATTATTATTATTATTATCCAAATTAAAGAGGACCTTTAATATACTCATGAAAGTGTGGGTTTATATACCAATAGTAAGCTAGTAAATGCAACTTTTTTTGAAGAATTTTTTTTCTGCTGTGTTTCCAATGTGTTTTTTTCCACATTGTTTTTAGCTGTGTTTTGCTGTTGCCTGTGTCTTAGGGCTAGTTCACACAGGGGCAAGGAGGCAGATTTCGCCTCAAAATCTGCCTCCATACAATGGTGATCTATGGAGACCACTAGCGTTCTTTTTTCCGCTGGCAGCAGGTCGCCGCTAGCGGAAAAAAGAAGTGAGCTGTCCTTTCTTCAGGCGGCTTCCGCCTCGCGGCAGCAGCACTCCGGGATCGGCCCATTCATTTGAACCGACTCTGGAGGGGGAAGCCGCGACCGCGACAGTCGTGGCAGGTGGGTTTTGACCCGAGAGTGACACAGATCTTGGTGCCAAAATCCGCCTCACCCCCCCCCCATGTGAACGAGCCCTTAGGGACAGAAATCAATTGATAAAGTCTTCACAGCAAATTGCTTTACAGCTTACATCTGTGATCATAAATGGAGAGGAGACTACATATCAATTATAGAAATAGATGTAAGAACAAAATCTCAAAAATATTTTAAGATGGTTTCTCGATAAAGAAGCCATGCAACCTACTGACTGTCATTGTCCATTGTAGAGACTGAGTGCTATTATATATGCAGGAGGGCTACAAAGATCAGTTTTTCAGATATCACATTTTTTACATTATTACATATTATTTTTGAAACATAACACATTGCCTGGAATCTCACTAAGAACTCAGAGCTTCACAAATACACCAGAAAATGTCCATTCCCCCTACGCCCAAACAGCAGCACAAGATGGGGTATTCCTGCCCCTGTGTACTGTTAGGACAGGTGGAACTTTTAATAAACTAACTAGTTACCCTCCCATAAAAGGTCCAGGAGACCTCCCCCTCCCTGTGTTTTTTTCTGTCCTGTTACCAGGACAGGTGGAGGGAGAGGTCTCCTCCTCTCCCACACATTTTCTCTTTCTTTTTGGAGGAAATCTCCCTTTTCTAGCCCCCCTCCCCCCATCTTGTGCTGCTGCTATCAGAGTATTACCAGGGGTTTGGGGCTTTCTTTGCCTCCCTGACGGCGCCTCCTGCCTTCTCCGGTCTGGCGCGGCCCCATCTGTGCTGCAGCGGATGGGGGGGGATGGTGAGGCAGCGTAGCTGTTCTCGGCGCTGCGGCGCCATTCGTCCGGCTGCCGGGGGGAACTGTAGATGCGGTTCCTTGTTTCGCCGCGGGCACTATTTGCTGGTGCTCCGCGGACTTCCTCTCTTCCCGCGCATGCGCGGGAATCCGGTTCGCGCATGCGCGGACCGTCGTCCCCGCTCGGCCGGACTTTGGGAGCGCTTGAGCAGCGCTCCCACCCCGCTTTTTTTGCTGGATTTAAAGGGATAGTGTCCCCCTCCACTCCATCCTCCTAGCCTGGCTCTAGCCGAGGCGCTGGAAGGGGGCGGAGCTAAGGTTCGCCCCGCCCCCGTTTCTCCCTATTTCTTCCTGGTCTGCCCAGAGTAGGTTGCCTGTCTGCTTAGCTTGCAGGTTCCTACTCTCCCTGGGCAACCAGAAAGTAGAAGAAAATTTCCTGACACCACAGGTGCTGAAATTCCTTTCAAAAGGTGATGTATGCCCCCTGGTGAGCCCTCAGGGTAGAGGCTGCAAAGGTAAGGGAAATAATGAGTAATATGTTTTTCCTTAGATGTCATCCTCCTCTTCAGTGGTGGATAACCCTAAAAGGAAGGCTTCCAGTAAGCGTCGCCACCTTGCCTGCGCCAAATGCGAAGTCCCCTTACCTGATGGCTACGCTTACCAATGTTGTCGCGGGTGTCGGGGTCCCCCCTCAGAAGACACTTCTGTACGTGACATGGTCGGTTGGGTAAGGGAATTCGTCGAGGAGTCGATGAAAGAGATGAAATTCTCTATCTCTCAATTGGCCAAGAGACCACGGCTGGATTCGCCTCCTTCTCTCCCGCCGATGGAGGGTCTCCAGATCTTGGACGAGGTATCCTCGGCGGAGGACAACCTGGACCCATCTAAGCCGGTATTCTCGGTGGAGAGGATGCCCAAACTGCTAAGAGTGGTTCGGGCTAAGGAGTTGGAGGAGGCGGCTGAGGAGGCTCCATCTACCTCTCTCAGAGCCTTCAGGGCGGACCCAGACTTGGTAAAAAGGCTGGAGGCTGAATGGCGGTTCCCTGAACGCCCATTCATTGCGTCTAGACGCTTTAGGTCTCTTTTTCCCCTATCCGAGGCACAATCCAGCTCCTGGGGCCCTCCGCCCAAGGTTGACATAGCCGTCTCCAAACTGTCAAAGCGCACGGTGGTACCAGCGGAGGATGGCTCTAACCTCCAAGATGTGATGGATCGCAGGGCGGAGGGGTCCCTGAGGCGTGTATACGCCTCTTCCTCGGCACAGGCCTCAGTGGGCATTGCGGCTAGCGAGGTGGTCGCTAAACTGCGGTCAGACATCTCTAAGCTGGAGAGAGATATTGACTCCGGGGTCCATCGGGACGACTTGCTGTCAGCCATGACAAATATTTTCCTCATGTCTGACTATCTCTCGGAGGCGGCCTTCTACCAGGTCAAGCTGGCCGCAAGATCCATGGCATTGTCCACCGCCGCAAGGCGCCCCCTCTGGCTTAAGCCCTGGAGGGCAGATAATGCCTCCAAGTTTAATTTATGCGCCTTGCCATTCGAGCCCGGCAGGCTATTTGGCAGCGAACTCGACCGGATAATGGAGGGTCTGGCCGATTCAAAGGGTAAGAACCTGCCCCAGTCTACAGGATCCAGGCAACGATCCTTTCGGGGCTACGCCCCCTCCAGAGGCATGTCTAGAGGCCAGTTCCGTAGGCGCCCCTCGGGCCCAAGAGGCGGTCGAGGTTCCTCCCGTGGTGGTGAGAAAAGATCCACCTTCTGACTGTCACGACCCCCTTGCCTGCAGGGCCAAGGTGGGGGGTCGTCTCTCCTTACATTTAACCGCCTGGCACCATCAGATCCAGGATCCTTGGGTTCTCCAACTTATACGGGAAGGCTACAAAATAAACTTCCTTTCCCTTCCTCCAGACAGATGCAGGAGGACCCGCCCTCTTCAGGGCACCAAACAACTTCATCTGCAAAGATCTGTGTTGGAGTATATCGACAAGGCTGCATTGGAACCCGTCCCCCTGAACGAACAAGGGCAAGGCGTCTACTCACCCGTGTTTCTAGTGCCAAAATCGACCGGAGGGTGGCGCATGATTATCGACCTAAGGTATGTAAATCAATTTATCCGCAAGGTCCGGTTCCGGATGGAGACCATAAGGTCGGTTCTCCCCTTTCTGCAGCCAGGAGATCTATTCGTCACCTTGGATTTGAGGGACGCATACCTCCATATTCCTATCTATCCTCCACACAGAAAATATTTACGGATTGCCACATATCTAAACGGAAGATTACATCACTTCCAGTTTACAGCTCTCCCGTTCGGTATAACCTCAGCCCCCCACACCTTTACAAAGGTAGTGGCCCCGGTCATAGCCACCCTGCGCCTCCAGGGGATATTTATTGTCCCATATCTAGACGATTGGCTAATAAAAGCTCAGTCAAGGGAGCTCCTCGCCACGCAGTTGAGCATCACAGTGGCATTTATAAGCGAACTGGGCTGGCTAGTAAACTGGCAAAAGTCAGTAGTGGTTCCATCTACCCGGATTCAATTCCTAGGGTTCAACCTGGATTCTCTCAGTATGATGATCTCCCTGCCCTCTCCTCGAAAGGAGAAGATTGGTCGAGCGGTTCACTACCTATCCCGAACCAGGGAGGTTACAATCAGGACAGCGATGAAGGTCCTAGGTCTCATGTCCGCGACCATCGAGGCAGTTCCCTGGGCTCTATGGCACATGCGCCCGTTACAACTCGAGATCCTGAGAGTATGGAACCACAGTCCCATGGGACTTCAGAAGCCTATCCAGCTTTCCATCAGTGCCCGTCGATCACTACAATGGTGGTCCCAACTCAGAGACGGGAGGTCCACGGTCCAGACCTCCTGGACCCTGTTGACCACAGATGCCTCCCTAACAGGCTGGGGAGCGCATCTGGGGGAGACCCTAATACGGGGAACATGGAACCCGCAGGAGAGAACTCGCTCCTCCAATTGGCGAGAACTTACGGCAGTTTTTCTGGCACTACGGACTCTGACTCCCCATCTCCAAGGGAAGGCTGTCAGAGTAAGAACAGACAATTCTACAGCCGTCCAATATATCAACAAACAAGGGGGCACCAGGTCCCCCTCCTTGATGCGGGTGACCGATCTGATATTTTCATGGGCGGAGAAGAATTTGTCCCGGCTGTCAGCGGTACATATCAAAGGCCACCTCAACGTCCTGGCAGATCAGCTAAGCAGGGGACTAGTGACAACAGCCGAATGGTCCCTGTCCCCGGAAATTTTCCAACAGCTTACCAGGATATGGGGTCTCCCCGAGGTGGATCTGATGGCCACCCAACACAACGCCAAGGTGGGACGGTTTTGCTCCCTGTACCGGGACGGCAATCCCTTGGCGATCGATGCCCTGTCAATACCCTGGAGCTTCAAACTAGTATACGTTTTTCCTCCCATTCCAATGATTCCCAGGGTGTTGGCAAAACTCAGGCAGGACCAGACATCGGCCATTGTCATCATGCCGTTCTGGCCGAAAAGGGCATGGTTTACCCACCTCATGTTAATGAGTCGAGGGACCTACTGGAGGCTTCCGTGTGTCCAAAACCTGGTAACTCTAAACAGTCAGCTCTGCCAGGATCTGGACAGGTTCAACCTCACTGCCTGGAGGTTGACCGCACCGTACGTGGAGACAGAGGATTGTCCCAGGCCGTTTTAAGAACACTGGCCCACTCTAGAGCGGACTCAACCAATCGTAGTTACCAGAGGATCGCCCAAGTATTTAACGATTGGGGAGCCAGGAGGCAGTGCGATACAACATCTATCGAATCAGTCCTGGAGTTTTTACAAGAAGGGTTGGACAAAGGATTGTCCCCAGCCACCTTGAGAGTACATATCTCGGCGTTATCCGCTCTATTGGGGACTAGACTGTCTCAGAATCCTCTTATAAGGCAATTCCAGAAAGGGGCCTCCAGGCTCTGACCCCCGGTTCGGCCCCCGGCTCCCCAATGGGACTTAGCTGCGGTCCTGCAAGGGCTATGTGGCCCTCCATTTGAACCTTTAGCTGAAGTGGACTTCAAGTACCTCTCTTGGAAGGTGACCTTTTTGCTGGCAATCACATCGGCCAAGCGAGTGGGTGAGCTCCAGGCCTTGGCGGCATCAGAGCCATACACAGTCTTTTTTCCAGACAGAGTCCAGCTTAGGTTTGTTCAAGGTTTTCTGCCCAAGGTTCCGTCAGTGGAAAATATAAACCAGACTATAACCTTGCCCACTTTTTTCCCCTCTCCCTCCTCGGAGTGGGAGGAGAGGATGCATAGTCTGGATCTGGTGCGAACATTGCAAGTATACCTGGACCGAACAGGCCCATTCCGTAAGTCAGAAAACCTGCTCATCAATTTTTTTTTTGGTCACAACAGAGGTGTCAAGGCATCCAAACCCACTCTGTCGAGGTGGATCAGAGAAGCCATCTCAGTGGCCTTACAGTCACAAGGGCTGCAGGTTCCGGAATTTTTGCGAGCCCACGCTACCAGGTCGGTGGCTGCATCATGGGCAGAGAGGCAATCCCTCTCAGTAGACCAAATCTGTGCGGCTGCATCTTGGTCTTCCCACTTGACGTTCGCCAGACACTATAGGTTAGACTGGCATATTTCCAAGGCAAAATCTTTTGGTTATTCTATCCTGACCTCTGCTTGTCAGGATCGCCCTCCCTAGAAGGGGTATTACTTGTTAAGTCCCCATCTTGTGCTGCTGTTTGGGCGTAGGGGGAATGGAAGATTATGTAGATAATCTGTTTTCCCTTAGCCCAAACAGCAGCACAAAGCTCCCTCCCTTTCTTGTTAAAGGATTAATTATTATAGTCGGTATGGTACTTGGAGACTAACACAGGGAGGGGGAGGTCTCCTGGACCTTTTATGGGAGGGTAACTAGTTAGTTTATTAAAAGTTCCACCTGTCCTAACAGTACACAGGGGCAGGAATACCCCATCTTGTGCTGCTGTTTGGGCTAAGGGAAAACAGATTATCTACATAATCTTCCATTAACATGTCCATTTTTTATCCCCATGTCCAGTCCACTATTCTCCTGTCTTTAGTAACATGGATTGTGTCCAAATTTTATTCAAGTGTTTGGTGTTCTAATCTCGTTAAATTAGACTTTCATCTAATGTGTATGGGCACCTTAAGACTTTCTCATTAGCATTGCCAGAAGAAGTGACAGATCTTCTACAGGAGGAAACATTTTAGCATTTGTTAAAGCCAGTGCTTTACATCAAAGACCATTAGAACAGCTGTAATGTAATTGTACATCATGTTGTATCTAAATGAACATTTACAGCATCATTACAGAACAGAACACTCCGAAGAAAAAAGCAAGCAGCATTCATTTCACTTGGGAGGATAATTTTATGCAAATTTGTTGCATGTGCAAGATGTAGAGGAGCCTCCAAACTTAGCTTTTTGTTTAGCATTTGTTTAACGTTGATGATTTATTGAAGTCTTTAGAACTTGTAACCAAGACCCGGAATGGAGGTATCTGAAACTTATACACATCCCATACTTGTCTGACTTTAAGAATCGTGTATTAGAATTCTGTTCAAGTATTTTACATCAAAGCCAGGAAAGAGCCCAAAATCACTCCATTATACTGCCAAGGACAACATCTGCAAGGAGTTTGTATGTTTTCCCCGTGTTTGCGTGGGTTTTCTCCTGTTACTCCGGTTTCCTCCCACACTACAAAGACATACTGATAGGGAATGTAGATTGTGAGCCCTATATGGGACAGCGACTGACAATATCTGTAAAAGTGCTGCAGAATATGATGGGGCTATACAAGTAAGCATAATAAATAAATAAATAAATAAATAAATAAATAAATAAATAAATTATACAAAATACAGAAGAAATATGTCAGATGGTCCCGCCAAAATTGTTGGATTTGCCCAGCTATTTGATGTGTATGGGGACTTCCCAACTTTCCCCTGATGGGGGATGCTGAGGGAGATAAAGATTGGGCAGTGGGATTTCAATTGTATTATTCTTTTGTACTTTGAGAGAAAGGCACAGGCTGCAACCTACCTAATGTGTATGGACGACTTTGGGATAATTTCACACAAAGTGTGGCAGATTTACTAATCCTAAAATAAATTTGGTTCGTCTTTAAGGATTTTTGTCTAACTTTAAACAAACTTGGCTTACTTTGCAGCAAATGTTTGTCCCAAACTTTGCATATTATTTTGCATATGGTGGTACCTTTCTACTAGGCCACATCCCATTTGTCATATTGGTCCTAAGCAAGTAAGAGAAATAAATGAATAACAATATTAGCCAAAATAGCCATTGATATGCATGGCCAGAATAGTGCTAAATCGAACTAAAGGCGTTTTCCAGGATTAGAAGCTGCTTTCTTTCTTTTGCTTGCTTTTCCAGAACCCTTTATTAAGATGGAAACTTAGAATCCGTGAGTTACTTAGTTCTGACTCCCATCACAATCACTGTCTTGCTTAGTTTTATTTTCTCACTGGACCATTCCTTGTGGATTGTTTCTCAATCATCTGCTTTTCCATGGCTCTTAATATTCTCAGCATTACGGACTAGTCAGCTCTAATGGTTAATTGCAAGTTCTAAGAGTTTTTATATGCCTGGAAGTTATCCACAAGTCTACGGATTAGATAACCAATGATGCAGTCAGGCAGTAATATGCAATACTAAGGGCTTACAATACAGCTCTTGTAACATCAGCAATGTGCCAAATAAAACGTAAAAGAAGTACATAAAATAACACAAACATGTTGTATTCAGCCAGTTGTAATGAAACAAGAAAACAAAAACACTAATAAACTTGATACATAAGGAGCCAATACAATAAAAATACATGTGCTGTCATGTTAAGTTCACATAGGCCTGCTCATATTCTTCTGTCCATAGGACGAAGAACAGAAAAGTAGATCCTTTCTATGAAGGATACAAACAGAGGGACCCCATTGGCTATAATGGAATCCATCGGATGTCCGTCCTTTATAGCTGAATTTGCTGGACGAAAAAGTCAGATCTGCACCAGACACATGGAATGGAAACTCTGATGCTGATGTGAAATAGCCTTATATACCTATTCCTGCTGCTGTGCTAGGTAGAGCAGCTGGGATTGTATAAAAATGTATAGTATGAATAAATAGCAAAATAGATATATAGAAGCAAGATAGATAAAAAATGATAGAGAACTTAGATAAGTAGCTTAGATAGAGATAGATAGGTAGAATAACAGAGATGATAGATAGATAGATAGATAGATAGATAGATAGATAGATAGATAGAAATATAGATAGATGATAGATAGATAGATAGATAGATAGAGAACAACAGAGATAGATAGATAGATAGATAGACAGACAGACAGACAGACAGACAGACAGACAGACAGACAGACAGATAGATAGATAGATAGATAGATAGATAGATAGATAGATAGGTAGACAGAGAAATGGTAGATGACAATGTTTCAAGGAATCTTTTAAAAGGCTTTTATAAATAAAGTTTTGAAGCATTATCCCTATATTATAAGGTGACGGTATATCACTAGGATATATCATCACTATATAAATAGTTGGGTTTGATTTAGGACCCCCACCAATTCTAAGAATGAAGGGATCACAGGGATGCCTCGGCACTGTGTCCCCTTCATAGTTTTTCCTTCTCAGTGACGTTCTGGGTCACTGGTTTATTTGCATGTCTCTGTGCCGCAGTTCACAGTAGGTGGCCGGGAGCCCCACTGCACAAAAAAACAGGGATAAAGAGTAATAGAGATCCCACCCCCACCAATACTAATCATTAAACAATGACACAAAGCACTAGGATTGTGTTATCATTTTAGAAGCTGGATGTAACACTTCACTTTAGTTATTGGATAGTTCTTACATTTTTGTCCCAATTCCTCATTGTTTATAAGATTATTGTTTGCTTTCTGTCTGCTCTAGCGTTGCCGCTCTGGTCCTCCTTGCTGGGTTTAATCCTTGGGTTAAACTATACCAAACATTAATCCCTGTCCTGGATTTTAGATTAAAGGCTGTACACTGTTAGGGAGCCTTCACAGGATGTAACGCTGCACTCATTCTGATTGTAAAAACACGTTCAGAATGAGCGCGTAAAAAGCAGCTCCCATTGACTTGAATGGAAGCCGGCATACGTGCGCTCCCCATTGAAGTCAATGGGAGGCTTTTTTCCCTATGCTTTCAATGTATTACGCGTGTATTTTACGATCACAATGAGCACAGCGTTACATCGTGTGAAGGCTCCCTTATATTGTAATAAAGCTATCACTATGTAAGCATTATGTCAGGACTCCAGAGTATTCTGCAGTATGTTACCTTCTATTACTTCCATTACCAGTTCATGTTACTTTCTATTACTAGTGCATGTTACCTTTTATTACTAGTGCATGGTGCATGTTACTTTCTACTACTTCTATTACTAGTGCATGTTACTTTCTACTACTTCTATTACTAGTACATGTTACCTTCTATTACTTCTATTACTAGTGAACGTTACCTTCTATTACTAGTGCATGTTACCTTCTATTACTTTCTATTACTAGTACATGCTACCTTCTATTACTAGTGCACATTACCTTCTATCACTTCTATTACCAGTGTGTGTTACCTTCTATTACAAGTGCATGTTATCTTCTATTTTTAGTACATGTTACCTTCTATTACTTCTATTACTAGTGTATGTTATTATTACTGCATTGGCACACACAGTGCCATGCTTTTGTTATTCTCTCAATAAACATGTGTTGAACCGTAAGTCATGACTCTGAAAATAAATAATGAAATGTCTTCTTCACTGTCAACCATGAGAGATATTGACAATGGACAAATTAAAATACCTCTGAAAGTCGAATAAGTTTTCCCCTTTAAACCTTTCCCAAGTGCCTAAGACTAGCAGAAGAATGAGTCTGAAATGCTATAATATACTGTATAATGTAGTCTGCTGTACTTGAGGTAAACATTAGAAAAACTAGTGGGAAATTGCATAATAAACTTAATTAGCAAATAATTAGATACAGGGCAGGGGATGGAGCGTTGCCAGTTTGGCACATCGTGAAACCCCTAAAACAGCTTATACATTATAATAACCATATGAAAGTTTGCTGTCTTCATGGGCAATGTTTAAAATAACTTATTAATGTAAATGTAATGCAAATGACAGTACTTTGTTCCAGGCATTTTTCAAGTAAACCAAGTAATAAATCAATTTTAGAATCTCATTACCACCACTTAACATAAAAATAATTATGCATATAACTTCTACTGCTGCATACAACTAGAGCGATTTGTTTGCCATCAATCATCACATCCTATACAGCATGTATAGCTGAAGTCTATAGGTACCACATGAATGCTACTATGTATGTATTTAGGTACATGCATATACAGTAACAACTTTTCCAAAAGGCCTTCTCTTTGAGAAGACCAAACCTTATCCAGACCAGATTTCTATTACTAGTGCATGTTACCTTTTATTACTAGTGCATGTTACTTTCTATTACTAGTGCATGTTACCTTTTATTACTAGTGCATGTTACTTTCTATTACTAGTGCATGTTACCTTTTATTACTAGTGCATGGTGCATGTTACTTTCTACTACTTCTATTACTAGTGCATGTTACTTTCTACTACTTTTTTCTTTTCTTAATAGGCCGTTACTGGCTGAAGTTACTCCAGTTGATAATGGGCCCTATTTACTCCGCCAGGATCGTTAAGTGACGATGTGGGCCCACAAGTACTATTATTATACTTGGGGGTCTTTTCAGACCCCCGAGTATACTGATTGGAGGCCCCGAAAAGGTAAAGGAACATAATAAACGTGTTACTTACCTTTCCACGCTCCTGGCAGGCTTCGGGCCTAGCTGTGTAACGTCCCTGATGTCACATGACCCGGGCCTGCGTCCTAATCATGTGACGTCAGTACGTCATTAAAGAAGTCTGACACCACTGAAGACTGCAGCGGAGAGGGAGATAGGTAAGTAACAGTGTTTTATTTTATGTTTGTATCCCCAGAGGTCTCTGATAATTATACTCTGGGTCTGAAAAGACCCCAGAGTATAATAATTGTTCATGGGTGTCCACAGTGGGCATAATACTGTGTGCAGGGGCCACAATGGGGCATAATAGTATGTGCAGGGGCCACTATGGGACAAAATACTGTGTGCAGGGGCCACTATGGGACATACTATTGTGTACTGGGGCCGCTATGAGGCATAATACTGTGTGCAGGGGCCACTGTGGGATATAATACTGTGTGCAGGGGCCACTATGGGGCATAATAGTATGTGCAGGGGCCACTATAGGGCATAATACTGTGTTCAGGAGCCACTATGGGGCATAATATTGTGTGTAGGGGCAACTATGGGGCATAATACTGTGTGTAGAGGCCACTATGGGGCATAATACTGTGTGCAGGGGCCACTGTGGGATATAATACTGTGTGCAGGGGCCACTATGGGGCATAATAGTATGTGCAGGGGCCACTATAGGGCATAATACTGTGTTCAGGAGCCACTATGGGGCATAATATTGTGTGTAGGGGCAACTATGGGGCATAATACTGTGTGTAGGGGCCACTATGGGGCATAATACTGTGTGCAGGGGCCACTATGGGGCATAATAGAGCGCACTGGAATGCTGCGGGAGGTCGGCCGGTCGGGGTCTTCGGTGTCTGTCAGGAAGGAGGGGGGGGGGCATGTCAAAAGTTCGCCATGGGGCCTTGCCATTTCTAGTTACGCCACTGCTGAGGGGGCTTATGGGAAGACTAGTTGCACCCATGCATGCATTTACAGGTATATGTAAAATTCTACTGCCATCACAGGCTACTTCTAAGTGGCATATAGTTATTAAAGTTGGTGAAAGATCTATGGGATGTCCAAAGGAACATAACATACTCCCCATGGGCAGAATTTTCTTATGCAAAAATCTTGTTTTCTTAAATACAGTAACGTTTTTCTGAACTATATCCAAGGTTTGTGTTAGGAAATTTTGTAATATACAGTATGTATTATATAAAGCCCTAACATATGCCCCTTTATGCATATGTCATACACAGGCTTTGATGTACAAAAGTATCATTTTTTTATGGTGAGTGTATAGAAAAATACTGGTTGTGATTTATGATATTGTTTATTACAGTATTTCAGAAGTCATATGCCCTTTTGAGCTATTTGATCTATAGGGGACTAGGAATATGTTTCATATGGTGAGTATTTGTTATAAGTATAGACAAGGTTAGGGTAGACTAGTGTGAAGATCTCACGGATCTGCCAAGAAAGGGATTGTGAAAAGCAAGATGGCTCTAATCTAGGATTGGTTTAGTGCAGTGGCACCTATACAATTCGGATGTACCATTTTGAAGTTTCTATGTATGATTTGAAATGTAGAAAATGAATTAAACTGTGACTGTATTATCAGTGAGCTACATTTATAAGTGGACAGGTTGGCTGAGATGTATTTTAATGCGCAGACAATCACAGTAACCTGACATTTTAAAGTTATAATGTCTTAGTGATCTCTTCACCCTGAACTACCATTCAGGATAAGATGAAGATTAGATACTTAGAGACAAAGTGACAGCTGTATGACAAAAATCATTAAATGTGATTTTACTTATGACCAGAAGCAAATATGCCCTTCAGAATCCTTTCCATAAAAGTGATTTCAGATATACTCGAGGATACACCAGAACGTCTCTGCAGTAAAATCTCCTCGCACTGCAATGCCCTCTGACTCAAGCAATCAGTCAAATAGGCTGCACTAATATACTGCTCACAAGACCAGCGTGGGTCAAGACCGAGACGTACAAGCACTTTGCAGTTCCTACAGTCACAATAACAGAATAATGTTTCAACTCCAAATTATATAGCAACAAATCATAAAAAAAGAGATCAAACCTAAAATATACTGAAACAGCTGGAAACTAAAATAATAGAAGAGAAAATAAAATAATATGACTTTCATTGATCTCATGTCTTCATTTATAGGATATGACACTTCATGATATGGAGAATGGAAAATTGGGATCTTTATGTTCACAAGTGCATTAGGAATAATCCTAGGAAATGCTGATGCTCATATATGAGAGTCCTTATAGTAGATGCAGCCATTTCTTACAGGGCCAGTTGGTTATCATATAGTAAAATATACTGCCAGATACACTAATGATGATTGGGTTTTATTCAATTACTACTTGGTTTCTTCTTTAGATAGGAGGAACCAGGGGTATGTGGCGGCATCTCCTTTATAGGCTTCTGACTTGTCAGTGAAGGATAAGAATAATGTGGGAGCAGAGTAAGTGTCAATATGGGCACTATAGTTACTTCTAGCACAGAAGCCTTGTGAATGACACTATTTCTTGAACACTGTAGCTGCTACTACCAGTGGAGTAACTACCGGGGTAGCAGTGGTAGCGGTTGCTACAGTGCCCGGGATATTAGGGGACCAAGTGGGCCCCTGATGTTTTTTTCTTTTTTTTTTTTAATAGGTTGTTGTTACCTGTAATCCCAGCAGGTGACGGGCCCTATTTACTTACCAATCCCTGTTCCTGCTCATGGCCGCCTGTGCTTCTTCTTCTGCGGATGCTGCTGTAAGGAGTGAAGGTCAGTAAGTGAGGCCGAAGTCCCGAAAACCCCACAAACACTGCTTTCATTATACTCTGAAGTCTTTTCAGAGCCCCTGAGTATGATCATTGGAGGCTCAGAGGAGGTGAGAGAAAATAAAAAACACTGTTAGGGCTAGTTCACACGTGAGTATAAGGGGAGGTTTTTGACAGCGGATTTCGCGTCCAAAACCTCCCCTTATAATGGTGGTCTATGGAGACCGCCGGGCTTCTGTTCTCCGCTAGCGGCGAGCTGCTGCTAGCGGAGAAAAGAAAGGACATGTCCTTTCTTCAGGCGGAAGCCGCGCAGGCTCAGCCGCGCGGCTTCCGCCCCCGGCAGCTCCCTCCTATGTCGGCTCATTCATTTGAGCCGACAGCAGAGGGTTAAGCCGCGACAGCGATGGTTGCGGCGGGCGGGTTTTGACAAGAGAGAGACGCGGCTCGCCGCGTCTCTCTCTGTGTCAAAACCCGCGCGGGCAGTTCACGTGTGAACTAGCCCTTACTTACCTCTCCTGCACTCCAGCAGGCTTCAGACCTGTGTGGTGACGTCCCAAGGCCTGTGTTTTTATGCGGCGTGACGAAGGCCTGGACCACGTGACATCTGTACTAACATTGAAGAAGTCAAAAATCACTGGGGAGTGCGCCAGAGCCAGGAAGAGGTAATTAACATTGCTTTTTATGCTTGTATCCTCCCCTGAGTCTCTGATTATTATACTTTGGGGTCTGAAAAGACTCCAGCGTATAATAATTGTTCATGGGTGGTTCACATTGGGGCATAATACTGTGCAAAGGGGCTACTATGGGGCGTAAAAGTGTATGCGTGCAGAGGTCACTAAGGGACATAATACTGTGTGCAGGAGCCACTATGGGGCATACTACTGTGTACAGAGGCCCCTATGGGTTATAATAGTGTATACAGGGGCCCACTATTGGGCATAATAGTATGCGCAGGGGGCACTATGGGGCACAATACTGTGTGAAGAGGCTACTATGGGGCATAATAGTATGTGCAGGAGCAACTATAGGGCATATTAGTGTGTGTAGAGGCTACTATGTGGTATAATAGTGTTTGCAGGTGTCACTTTGGGACATAAGAGTATATGCAGGGGCCACTATGGGGCATAATAGTGCATTCAAGGGCCACTATGGTGCATAATATTGTGTGCAGGGGCCACTATGGGGCATAAGAGTGTATGTAGGGGGCCACTATAGGGCATAATAGTGCATTCAAGGGCCACTATGGTGCATAATAATGTGTGCAGACACCACAATGGTGCATAATAGTGTGTGCAGGAATGCGGTTTGTGGGGGGGGGGGGGCATGTGAGATGTACATCTTTAGGCTCAGCCATTCCTAGTTACGCCACTTACTACTACTTTATAATAAATATAAGTGGTATCTATAATATCAGCATTATGAATGGTTGGAAATAATATGGCTAATACTTTTAGAGACACTATGGCTAGAGATGAGCGAACGCTGTTCGATCGAATACATATTCGATCGAATATCAGGCTGTTCGAGGTATTCAATTGGAATCGAATACCATGAGGCAAACACAGTAAAAATTTGTATCCCTTTGCACCTTCCCTGGCGCTTTTTTTTGCACCAATAACTGTGCGGGGGAGGTGGGACAGGAACTACGACAACGAAGACATCGAAAAAAAATCAGAAAAAGTAATTGGCTGGCTAAATCAGGTGACCTCCAATTTATACTAATGGTGGATTTAACAGTCGATTAATTTGAGACTGTGAACTATGTGACTGTGAGACAGGGATAGATGTACAGGCAGGGTTAGCTAGAGATTAAGAAAAAGAAGGTATTGGAGCTCACCGTGAATGGTAATCAGTCCTAGGCGGGGTGCACGATAGGTTTGTGGACCAACAAACGAAGGTATGGGATCAAGACAAAGAGAAATCGGCATCACTCCGCGGACGTGAATAAAAAAAAGTCCTTTATTCCATCTGATATAAACTTACAAAAACATCAAAAACAAAGACAAAAAAGAATAACAAACATTAAAAAACGCCAACGCGTTTCGGGACGCACAGTCCCTTAGTCATGGCATCTTTAGCTAGAGATTACCTTTATTTAGCAGGGAATGTCACTCACCCAGCTCTTTGGGGCTCTATCTGGTCGGGATCCCTACTTTTTGTTAGGAGAATCTCTAAGAGTTAGCGATCACATTTCATTTTATTATTTATACATTAAAAGTAAATAATATATCTAATATATATATATATATATATATATATATATATATATATATATATATATATTTTTTTTTTTCCTACAAACCATCGATGCTGTGAGCCTTCATGAGAGATCAGCCCCACTGTGCCCTGAATGTTTGAAGAAAAATGTATTGGTCTTTGCCTGGTGTCATTGAACATTACCTGTGGGTGTCACTAATATCCATGTGGGGGGACACTTAGGACACTGTTACCTATGTGTGGGGGGCACTGTTACCTGTAGGGGAAGATATTACACATAGGTAATAATGTCCTGATTAACAATATGTTAACATCAGCCTTATGGTTGCTTTCAATGGGCTATAAATGAAGTTACGCCTAACTGGCATAGGTATGTTTATAGTGCCACAGAATTACTAATGGCTCTTTGAAGACAACCATAAGGCTAATGTGGCCCTGGCCACAATTGAGTTTGACAGCCTTGTTGTAGATGTCCTCTTAGGGGTATTTATGATGACTATTTATGAGACTTATTAAGGACAATTTATCTGTACTATTGCATATCTATTTTTCCTCTGTGCATCTGTGGATATAGTTACGTACACTGAAATACGACTGCCCCTCGGTTAATATATTTCTCATGTAACGCCATATAAATTTGCAGCATGCACTTACATTAAACATTATGTCATTAAAGAAAGGTCTTTTCTTCCAACCTGTAACATGTACGTGACATTGAGCTGTATTGAAGTAAGAAAACTGCATTGAGAAATTCTGTGTGTGCCTTAGCTTTGTATTCATTTATCACAGTAAATTCCCCCCCTCCCCCCATCGAATCCAACTCCCATGTGTGTCTCGCAGTCTTCCTCCTAGCGCCTTAATCTCAGGTGTGACAGTGAGTGGAAAGATCAGCAGTTAAAATTACTGCACGGTGGGAGAAAGTGACAGCTCTATCCTCCCCTGCCAGGTCCTGTGAAGTAAATGACAACTAGTGCTTCCAATCTGTATAAAAGAGTTCATATGAGCTGCTGTCAGCCTCTATGACATGCTGAGAAGGGCACGGCGCTCACACTCTCCCTCTGTCACTTCCTCACGCTGCAGATACAAAACTTATGTTAAGCAGTTGACCTGAAGTTGTGACATTGCTGTTACACGTTTTCTAGGTTGTGGATTCAGTCGCTTCCCTTGTATTTTATTCCGATAACATCAGGACTATGCGGCACTTAATATGCTCCAGGAAATAAAAAGAGCAAACTACAAGCTGGATGCATTTAAATAAGTAAAATGCTTCTCCTTGCCTCAAAGACGTTACTGTCTGTCTGACTTATGTTTTAATTTTGGAATAGCGCTGCCTGCATATAACTGTCATCGCCTCTGCAACACAAACTAGAGGGGAGGAGTTTATTGGTGCTTGCAAAAACTTTTATTTGTACATATAGAATTAGATTATTTTACATTATTGGCATACATATGTGTTCTAAAGATTTACAGTTTTTAATATTTACTAAGAGAAATACTAATACCAGTCAGATTTTCTTTATACGTCGTTTTCTTTGCCCAATCTGCCAGGAATTATTTTTTTCATCAGGTTTTCAACATTAAATGTAAAAAAAAGTTACATAAAACATGAAAAAATAATTCTGGTTATTCTCAGATTTTCTAAATCGAACTGGTCTATCAAAGTCCTGGAGGGCCCAGGCCCTGCAAAAGGGAATTACATTTGGAACTTATTTTGACGCCAATCACTTATTAGAATTTATTTCTTGTGACTCAAATGACAAATAAGCCACTAGATGTTATAGACAGTATATGTGCTGTGTGTACAATCACCAAGGCCGGCTATAGCACTCAAGGGACAGTAGATCAATAGCATAGAACTCTATGTTTCTACACTATATACATAGCAAAGCTGCACTGGTGCAAAGTGAATGAGAAGTGGGTTACACAAATAGTATTGGTGTATTATCTTAACCTATCATGGTGTCTATCATAATGATAAGTGTATGATAGTGGTGTATGATAGACGCCATGATAGTACTTAAGGGTTAAAGAGTACTGTCACCAGATCTGAAAAGCCTAAGTAAATACATCACCTTATCCAAATCAGTTCAGCTATTCCAAACATATAATGCTGAAGTTAAGGTAATTATCTATCAGATTATATATATCATTGGATTTTAAGGCCTGGCAATGGGTCCTCTTTAACCGTATAGTACATTACAAATATTAATTTATTGGATGAAGCATCTGTGAGATAAAATTAAACAAGAGTCCAGATGTTTTGTACAGATGGAGGGGAGAACCTCAGAATTAGTTCCTCTGGTGGGCACTGGAGATTTGGAATAGAATAGTTGATTGTGACATCAAAGCCATTTAGTCAGTCAGTTCAGGTTATATCTAGGATGCTTCACAGTAGGTTACTGTCCTGATGACATTTTTACTGGTAGAGAATGATCCTGAGGACAATAGCTCCAGGGAGGGCCGGAGCTTACTAACACACACTCCACTATATAATATCAATGACATGTATGCAGAACCCCCTGCCACATGTCCATAGGTGTTCCTGTGCTTAAGACTATTTTCCAGCGTTACTGCTATGTTGGCTCAGTTAGTTTAGCTGGTTATTTGGAAATCCTAATACAGTATATAAGAATAAAGGTGAAATAAGTAAGATAAACAACAAAGTAGCTTTTCCAATGATTTACAAAACAAAATATATGACATTTCATTCTGTGATTTTTGAGCAGGAATTGCCAGGGGTCTCCAGATATTTCTGTTTGCATTGCAAAGGTTGAAAGCAGCTAATAAAAGCCACAGAAACAAATTAAAATTCTGGGGGTTGTGCAGCGCAGGTGACTTTGAGCTTTAGTCACTGCTTCTGTGTGAGATATAGAGAAATCTCAATCAATATGTTACTACTGCATATTGCAGAGGTTAATGCCTACTGTAATGTTTCCCCAGGATTAGGATATGTTTACACGAGAGTCAAACAAAGCAGATTCTCTGCAGTAGAATATATGCACTTGTTCTGCTAGAAATCCCAATGACGCATCTCTTGTTGGGGACATCATTGGATATATGCTGCAGGTTTCCCCAAGAGTTCACTCCTTGCATTTAAACTTGTAAAATCTGAAATAAATCAAAATTCTGCAGTTTTAAAATCCATTCCACTGCTTAGTTTCCGTAGCAGATTTTTTTTTAATAAGGTTTAGTAAAATTTCTCGCTTTGCAGATACGGTAATATGCTGCTGACATAAAATCTTCTGTGTTTGTACATCATGTAAATATGCCCTAAGCTCTTACTTAAAGCTTTTAGCTTAGTCATAACCATATCTAGATCCAAAGAATATCCAAAGGTCATAGAAATTCACAAATACTAATTAATTCCCATTGTATTGCCTCCTATGGTTAAATACAGCGCTGGCAAAGAAAGAAAGGGCATAAATGTCATGTGTGAACGTGGTCCTAATGATTCTGATTCTGGAAATTATAATTTCAACAGTAGTATTTGTCTTCACATTAGCATTGAAAATACAGAAAAATTCTACAATAGTTACATAGGGTTTCCTGCACTCAGATCTGTACAGGGTCCTCATGGTGACAGGCTTAATGCAACTGCCCACTAGCAAATTGTCCCTCATTCAACCGGTGACAACTCTGGCAAATTGCAAGTGATGAACACGGCCTCCAATTCTGTTATTGTTTTTCCTCCATCAACCACAACTACAACATGGTGTCAAAGAAGATTTTACATTCTCAGGCCTGGAACACTTTGCAGCAGCAAATGTCTTCTCAGTTCTCAGCATTAAGCTGTGCTGTCACCTTATTGTTCACATTGTTGAAAGCAGTGAAATGCTTGGCTACCACGTTTTAGAAGACAATGCACTTTATAAACCACACCATGTTGGCTTTTGTCACTATTTATGTCACTTGAAATTTACTATATTTTGTCAAGCAATACGCCATAATCTCTATAATAATAATAATAATAATAATAATAATAATAATAATAATAATAATAACCATATTCTAATGATATCTTACATCTGGTATAGGTATGATATAGATAGACTGACACAACTCCATAGGAAGAACCTAGGGAGTGGGGAATAAATAAGTGTACAATGATGTGGGATTTATTAGTTAATTTGTGCCAGTTTTCTGGCGTTAAAAAGTCAAATTTTTTTGCATAAACCATATCTGGTCAAAATTTTTTACATCACTCATGGGACATTTCTAAAAGTTTGCCTAAGGCCGGGTTCACACGGAGTTACGTGCCGCGAGATTTGGCACGTAGACGCCGCGTGACCCTTTGCGTGCCGTACACGCTCCCATTCATTTCAATGGGAGCGGGGAGCGTATGCGCCGCGCTAGTTTGCGGCCGTGAATAAATGCACGGCCGCAAACTAGCGCGGCGCATACGCTCCCCGCTCCCATTGAAATGAATGGGAGCGTGTACGGCACGCAAAGGGTCACGCGGCGTCTACGTGCCAAATCTCGCGGCACGTAACTCCGTGTGAACCCGGCCTAAGTATTCTGCAATTCATTCAAAACTCATTGTTTATTGAGTTTTTTTTAGTTAATGGGTCACTGCTGTTGTTCACTTGTTTTGAAGTTACCCCCTATCCACAGAATAGGTGATAATATGCTGTCCTGACCGATTAGCATGCTGTCCCCTATTGTCTGGATAGGGAGTAACTTCCATATTAGTATGTCTTTGCACATGTTACTGGGACACTGCAATGAATTGGAGATTTCCAACAACAGTCAATAAAGATTTCCTAGATGATGGACTAAGTGGGAAGATGCTTGCAAAATATCTGAGCTTTCCTTTAGTCTATTGATCATTATTGAGCTCATTGCACAAGTCTCCATGGAAAACATCTTGTAGCATGTCTTAGTGATACAGTATGCCAGAAAATGCTTCCTAACATAGGGGTTGTCCATTCTTATGTAATGATTGTAGAATAACTCCTTATATAAAGTCTCTGTGTTTGAATCCCAGCTGGCACTGATGTAAATTCAATAACACCATCAGGACATGAATTTCTGGTGCCAGTCAGGGTCCGCTTTATTCCTTAGCCACCACTAGCCTGCAGTACTGAAGTGCACTACCACCTGCAGCGCCACGCACCTAGACCTCTGAGTGCCCACCCCAGATTAGACATAGCATCACTAGTCACCTATCATCCCTAGTTATGTAGCCCACACATCGTCCCCAGTCACTCAGCCTGCTGGCTCCTCCACATTCGTATAGTCCACCCCTTCAATCCCAGGCCAATCACATAGCCCACCCTCTAACCTCCTTACACACCTAGCTAGCCAGGTCCTGGCCTACCACAAGCCTTTGGCCCAATCAAATTACATAGGCCCACCCCAAACGCCTTCTCCAACATCTCTCAACATATCAGTAAGCGATAGTGTCTGGGTCAATTTTGTTGGACTCAGTTTAGGGTATGTTCTCATCTGTATTAGAGAAGGCACGTATAATAGCAGATCCACCAAAAAACATGGGTCGCATCATTTGCTTGTATGGGGCCCTGAAATTCCAAATGGCAGCTCTGTGTCAAGATCTCTGCTTTCTGTCTCTGAATGAAATTCTTAAATCTAAAAAGTAAAACCTGCCATTCTTAGAGTTTATCAAGCTAGACAGTCTGCTATAAATGTTTCTCCTGTCCTAGACTCCAGATTAAAGCACTTAGGATTCACACACACAGAATCTTGTGCATTGAGCCTGTGCAGCTCCTTTAACACAAAGCCATACATATATCCTCCATGTACTGCTACATTGACTCTACTGGACTCCACATGTATTCAGATAGTTCCTCTAGAAGCAATGCTTCTGTTGGAAAATGCCTTTGAGTGACAGATAGAGGTTCACAAAGTATATTATAAAGTCACTCCGCATCCCAATTGTTATACTATATCTACTCTATTGTATTGAGTACATGTACTGAGTAACTTGCTGACATGAAGCAATATTCAAGAAGCAACACACATTACATTATTTATCACCTACTGATTATTGATGATCTGACCCACCAAATTGATATCTATGCTGTGTATTAGGACACATTTCAAGCAGATACATTGCACTAAGAACACAATTTAATAGAAAAAGTTGTATGACGACTATTCGCATGTAACTTTCTGTGAAACTATATGTATAGATGTACAGATGATCGATATTCAAGGTAAGTTATGCTTTTATAGTTGTTGTTTGTTTAACCTGACCTATTAAGGTCACAATCACTTGGACCGGTTCTGTTCCTAAAGGTAACTGTAACATGGAAACACACTTTAACAACTGGAGTATTAAACTTTCCTGCCTGTACTAGGGGAAGGGAGGGGGCTGGTTTTTAAGAAGCAATACATAATTTAGTCGAATAACATTTGTACTGATTGAGTTACTCATTTACATAGGGCACTATGAACACTTAGGAATACTTTTGCATTTGAACAATAGTCACTTTTTGCACATGGGCCAATGATTTCTCAAGACTTCTCCCCAGTTTTGGTTTTCTGTGCCATGCTGCCATCTGGTGGTAAGCACAAGCATTGTTGTAATTCCTTGACACAAAGTAGGTGTTTAATCAATGAGGAAGGAGAGCACTCGGCAAATGAATCCCAGCAAGACAAATTGCTTTTCTATTTCTCTACTTTCCCTTTTTTGTTTTAGAATATATAGAAATGAAATTGTAATTAGGAGGATAGTAGTGATGTCAGTCTGTGCTTCGTATTTCAGTATTTGATAGAAACACTACATATCAATAGACCTACTAATAGTAATACAGTTTTAACTTTTTAGATTATAGAATTGTATACAGGCAGTTTTGGGGGGCATGGATAGACTGAGTCAAATCTAATTCAAATATATTGTAAAAGAAAATTTGATTCCTCTTCATTTAACAGCATTTGTTTAAGAAACGTGGTTGAATTATATTGTCCAAGAAACTTGAGCAATGAACCAAAATGTTTCTCAACAGAGAATATTGTAACTGAATGACCACAGTCCACCAATGATGATATAATATTGGCCTCAGTGGCCAGTATCCTGAATACTCAGGGAATCCTGAGTATAAATATGAGCTAATAAACATCAGGATTGATTATTACAGCATTTTTCTTAATCCATTCTTAGTCAAAAGAATGATCTAAAATCTATCTGCGTATGTAATGGGTCGTTCATGCTACTGTTGTTATTGTCCATTGCTCTCGTGTCTCATACAGGGACTGATGGAGACACAGACAGAGCCCCTCTGTCTACGTCTGCTCCATTTCTCTCTAAGGTAAAAAACATGACAGGACTCGAACATGTAGGACTTTTTTCTTCTCTTGGAAAAGTAAACAAACATGTCGGAAGAAAGCTTTCCTCGTGTTCTTTACATTACACTGAAACAGGATGGACACAGATGGAGGAGACTCCATTTACATCAGGAAGTCTATCGCTGTTAAAGCCCGTTACTCTAATTTTATGATGGATGTGAGTAACAGACCCTAATAATGATAGTGTGAACCTACCCTAAGACTTATATATTGTTTAATATAAAAATACATTCAAATAAAACATTAATAGGAAATATAAAAGAAAGGAACTAGCCCCTCGGCTCAGGGAATACACTTTGCAGCAACAAGGTAATAATCATATTCATTGGAGGATAAGGGGAATAAGGTGTCCTCGTGTGCACAATACAGTTCAACTGAATACTAAGGCTGCATTTACATGTGACAGACTTGTTCCCAAAATCTTGACTCTTGGACTAATCTGAATTGGGTTTGCAGAAATCCTTGTGCTTGCAGCAAAAAGATCTCATTCAGATTACTGATTACTGCTATCAGACTAAGAAGTTACTGCAAGACGTCTGTCCCATGTGAATGCCCTAAACCTTTTCCCTGTGGTCTATATGTTTATTTATTATAATTAAAGTGGTCGCATTACAGACCTGGCATCCCCATACAAGTGAATGAAGCACCAGTCATTCAAGTGATCTTTCGACCCCCTGTCCTCCTAATCACTAGGGGACTCAGCAATTGGGCTCCCAGTGATCGGATACCTGTCACCTATGGATAGATGATAATTGTCCATAATGGGACAACTCCTTTAAGTATCTATAGCACCAACATATTCTCCAGCACTTTACAGATATCGCCATCATTCTTTGTCCCCATTAGGGCTCACAATCTAAATTCTGCATCAGTATGCCATTGGACTGTGGGACTATACCAGAAGTACAAGGAAATCCATGCAAACATAGGGAAGAACATACAAACTTCTTGCAGATGTTGTCTTTGGCAGTATTTGAACCCAGGTCTCCAGCAGGGAAAGACAACAGTGCTAGTTTGTAGAAGGGACAATAAAGGATGACATTGGATTTGAGTATCAATCTCAGAGTTTAGGAACTTACTTTTCACACTGCTATGGTATAAAGAACTAATGTTGCTTTAGTACAATATCCTGAACAATGAAGCTAATCCGCATGCACAGCTGTTGGACAATCCCCTGCAGAAATCTGTGGTTCATATCTACCGTGAAGTATCTACTAAATCTAGTATACGTTTACCTGTTCATAAATGTAATAATAATCAATAAAACAGAACCTGATAGATCTCCTGACATGTATAAGTAAATATTTGTAATCCATTCATCTTTTCTTAGAACTCTGTGTTGTGCTGTTACTGTTATTTCTCTTAGATATGAATAAATTGACAACTAGGCGTTACCAGTGTTAAGGTAATGCTAACATTGTAACATTCACATTGTCCAATCATTGTCAGACTGTTCAGGGACACACCACATTCATAACAGTACTGGTAACACCCAGTTGTCTATTTATTTACACATTTCTAAAAGGAATAACAGAGGAACACAACACAAAGGTCAATGGAAAAATGATTCAGAATGGTTACTTAATGTGGAATTCAAGTATTTACTAAACAGATATATCAGAGAAGCCAACAGGTTCTGGTTCAATAAGTTGTATCAGAAAAGGAGTCTGCTTTAGTAGAAACAAACCATGTACAAAGTGGTGCTAATCTGATACAAGCCCTAGGAATAATCTGTATGTAAATAATGATTGTCTTGAATCAAACAAGGCAATTGTAAAATGAGAACCTGCTTCCGGTCTTTTCAGCCATAGTGGATACATACAGTAGTACAATCCCATCACTTAAACAGCTTTCTAGCAAAACAGTGCGTGAGAAGCAATGTAGAACAACAACACTGGAAAGAATTCACATGGAAATCCTTGCCATTGTAAATCTTTCTAGGTATGGTCCTTTGCAATAACTATCTGAGTAGTGAGAGAGCATGCAATGTTTCTTGTACAGAATGTCATGTCATCTATAACTATATAAACTGTAATTGAACTCTGCAGCATATGAATCAAACAAGAATTAGAAAGGAACTGGAAATTAATAATGGAAATTATACTTTAGATCATTACTACCTATTAAAGAGAGTCTGTCTGTCACTATAAGAGAGTTTTCTTCTTATCCAAGATATTGCTGGTTTTGTCAATATGAAAATGATCTCTTTGGAGGAAGAAAGGCATTGCTGTTGCTTCAAAGAGGTAAGCGGCATCTCAAAAGAGCTTACATAAACAGTGATATCTCAGCAACTGAGACAATGATTCACAAGGAGCCTAACTATATGTGGGGCTGGGTTCTAGTACCAGACTCTCTTTTAAGAAGACCGTTCATCGTCTCCACCAAATCTTTGCTTCATTTAATAGGTACTACTCTACTGAATTTTTCCTCTCTCCTCCACTGTTCTTGAATAATAATTTCTGTAAGTTTTGGTGCCTCATATCCTATTTATTCTCTCTACTGTCAGATGGGCAGTGTCAGACGACATCTAGCAAGGGGTGTGATTTTTAGTTTTGACACTGTCCATCCCTGTTTGGAGCTCTGAATCACACTGCTTTCTTGCACCTGACTGTAGAAACCCTAAGAAACATATCAGGCATCAAAACTATCAGCACTGATTGCTCAGGAATAGAGATGAGCGAACAGTGTTCTATCGAACACATGTTCGATCGGATATCAGGCTGTTCGATGTGTTCAATTCGAATCGAACATCACGTGGCAAACTCCAAAAAAATTTGATTCCCCTCCCACCTTCCCTGGCGCTTTTTTTGCACCAATAACAGCGCAGGGGAGGTGGGACAGGAACTACGACACTGGAGGCATCGAAAAAAATTGGAAAAAGTCATTGGCTGCCGAAATCAGGTGACCTCCATTTTAGACGAATAGTGGATTTCAAATCCGGGTCATATGAGAATGTGAACTTTGTGACTATGAGACAGGGATAGCTGTACAGGCAGGGATAGCTAGGGATAACCTTTATTTAGGTAGGAATGTTATTAAAAATAACTTTTTGGGGCTCTATCGGGTGTGTAATTGTGATTTTTGTGACATAAACTTTTTCCAATAGGAATGCATTGGACAGCGCTGATTGGCCAGAGTACGGAACTCGACCAATCAGCGCTGGCTCTGCTGGAGGAGGCAGAATCTAAGATCGCTCCACACCAGTCTCCATTCAGGTCCGACCTTAGACTCCGCCTCCTCCGGCAGAGCCAGCGCTGATTGGCCGAAGGCTGGCCAATGCATTCCTATGCGAATGCAGAGACTTAGCAGTGCTGAGCCAGTTCTGCTCAACTACACATCTGATGCACACTCGGCTCTGCTACATCTGATGCACACTCGGCTCTGCTGCTGTATCAGATGTAGCAGAGCCGAGTGTGCATCAGATGTAGCAGAGCCGAGTGTGCATCAGATGTGTAGTTGAGCAGAACTGGCTCAGCACTGCTAAGTCTCTGCATTCGCATAGGAATGCATTGGCCAGCCTTCGGCCAATCAGCACTGGCTTTGCCGGAGGAGGCGGAGTCTAAGGTCGGACCTGAATGGAGACTGGTGTGGAGCGATCTTAGACTCCGCCTCCTCCAGCAGAGCCAGCGCTGATTGGTCGAATTCCGTACTCTGGCCAATCAGCGCTGGCCAATGCATTTCTATGGGGAAAAGTTAGCTTGCGAAAATCGCAAGCTGACAGGGATTTCCATGAAATAAAGTGACTTTTATGCCCCCAGACATGCTTCCCCTGCTGTCCCAGTGTCATTCCAGGGTGTTGGTATCATTTCCTGGGGTGTCATAGTGTACTTGGTGACCCTCCAGACACGGATTTGGGTTTCCCCCTTAACGAGTATATGTTCCCCATAGACTATAATGGGGTTCGAAACCCGTTCGAACACTCGAACAGTGAGCGGCTGTTCGAATCGAATTTCGAACCTCGAACATTTTAGTGTTCGCTCATCTCTACTCAGGAACAGTGGAAGGTAGAGAAAAAATTCCAATTGTTCAATTGATCAGTGGAGTGGCACCTATTAACAGATGCTAACAACTGGATTAGGTTGAGGTGGTGTAAGGGCTTCTTTAGGTACTTATGCATGTGTGTGTGTGCGTGTGTGTGTGAGAGAGGGAGGGAGGGGGGGGGGGTAGCAGGAATAGCCATAGGCCAAATAAGGTTTTTCTACCGGAAGAAGTGATTATACATCATCATAATATTTCACCATTTCCCGGGGCAATGCGGTGGCTCAGTGGTTAGCACTGCAGCCTTGCAGTGCTGGAGTCCTGGGTTCGAATCTCATCCAGAACAACATCTGCAAGGAGCTTGTATTTTCTTCCCGTGTTTGTGTGGATTTCCTCCCATTCTACAAAGGGAAAAAAAAGTACATTGTGATCCCTATATGGGGCTCACAATCTACAAAAAAATATATGTTTTGTCATTTTGTGAATGGTACTTGTTCACCTTTACAAAATTTCCCTACTCAGTGTTAAACTGAGACACAACTCCATTCCCTTGAATGAATATTTATTGCACTTCCCAGCAGAGGTAAAGGGCCGAAAGAGAACTCGTCTTTTTTTTATTAACGTTACGAGTGGGAGTCTCAAAGGTCAGATCCAATTGATCATGAAGTTATAGCATATTCTTTAATGGAGTAGTTCTTTAAAATGATTTTTAAAAGTACATGTAGGATCAGTATAGAGAAACTAGAGGTAACATCACTGAGAACAGACTGTCGTTGCATCTTGTATGCTATTACTCATAGACTACCATGGACTATGAGTTATATATCAATATAATGACTAACAAATATTGTGAAAAGGAAGAATATGGAATGCTATTAAATTCTGAAAACTGAAGCAATATATTACTAAATTTCAGTGTAAGTAAAAGATCAGATTTAAACTTTATGATATTTTTATTGGTTTATTCCTGATGCCTGGCTTAAAGTATGATCTGTTTTGTCCATAACAGAAAACCGAAGCTTGGTATTCCTGCCATAGCGCTCTGACTTTCCATATGTGCATATAAAAGATGGCATGTTATACAATACTTTTTATTTGCAGCTGGTTTCAAATTCACAAATCTGCATTATGAAGCATCATCTGAATCATTATATAACTTGCCTTTCAGCATCTTACTGCTGGTGCGTACCATAAAAATGACAAATATGCCTTTTCGCACCGTGAACATCTGTCATTTACTGCTCAATTCAATTTATTTCCACAAAAAAGCTGTATTTAAATCTGAGAGTAAATCATCACATCTTATAGTATAAACCATTCCAATAACGGAAACACAATGAAAACAATGGCAAATCAAAGTATTTTATGTGTATAATGATTTCTAACCGGTATCAAGATAATGGCTTAACTCAATAAAATGCGGTTACATTGATGGATTTGAAAGGCTTGTAATGGATTTGCTATAAATACGCCGGTTGTAAAATAGAACATTCTGTGCATTCTATCAGATCAGCGCAGGATTCTGACTTTAACCCCTTATAGTCCACCCTGATAGGTTAATTGCCTGTGTCTAAGGTTGATAGCAAAATGTTTCACTATTAGAGCGCCATAAACACTGTAAATGTATGTACTTGGTGTGGCAGTTTTGGGTAAGCTCATCTCTACTCAATACATCATCTGAGTTGTAAGAAACCAAGAAAGAATGTCATGTGCTGTTTGATACCTTACAATGGCAGATTACAATATGACAAGCTTGCAAGGTTGACCACGACCCAAAGCTTCTTGAGGGTTAATAGCAGTTGACAATTTGATGTACAATACAGTCATGATGCAATTTTTGCCACATATCTCAGCAAAAACTGTGACACAACTACCAAGTGCATTGATCCTTGACCACACAATAGTCTGTAGGATCTATTATTTTAGAAGTACCCGCTATATAAGGCCACATGACTATATGTGTACAGGTCTAAGGTCCAAAGACAAGATTGAAACTTACATATGAAGATTCACTTATACACCTACAATCCATGAACAGACTGCATGCTCACTATTCCAAATGCACAAATATAGGCTTCTATAAGGTGTGAGTCACATAGTTATGCATAGTGGCCCATTATGACTAGAGATGAGCGAGTAGTACTCGATCAAGTAGGTATTCGATCGAATACTACGGTATTCGAAATACTCGTACTCGATTGAGTACCACTTGCTATTCGAATGTAAAAGTTCGATGCAGAACCAGCATTGATTGGCCGAATGCTATACAGTCGGCCAATCAACGCTGGTTCTTCTCCTACCGTTAGAAGTCTTCTCCGTGCAGCTTCCCTACGGCGTCTTCCAGCTCTTCATTCACTCTGCCAGGCATCGGGCCTGGGCAGAGCCAACTGCGCATGTCCGCTTGTCTGATACCAGGTCAGACAGATTCCTGGTCTACCCTATATTCAGTGGACCGGGCACTTTCAGACATAGGAATACCTAATGTGTATGTGTTTCACAGCAATTTTCTACTTTTATATGTATTCTAGAGAAAGGAGGGATTTAGAACTTTTATTTACTTTATTTTTTTTATTATATCTTTTAAAGCTTCTTTTTTTATTAACTATTTTATGGGAGATTCTATACATTACTATTTCGGCTGCTCATAGATCCCCCCCCCCAAAAAAAAAATAAATAAATAAATAAATAAATAATTTTTTTTTTTTTTTTTTGCATGACTCGAGTATAAGCCAAGAGGGGCTTTTTCAGCACAAAAACTGTGCTGAAAAATTTGGCTTATACTCGAGTATATACGGTATATGTCCTTGCAGTCTTAAGCAGCTGAATGAAATTATGCAGCTGCAGAAGCAGAGGGTCGGCACCTCCTATAGGGAAAGCAGGGACAGTTTATTACTGTCCCTGCCTTCCCGCTCAATGAGTGTTGTATACACATCAGTGGGAGCCACCATTATACCAGGGTCCAGGAACTGCATTGGCTACTGAGTCCTAGAGGACCTAGATCAGTTTTGCAGTAAGAGATACAGTCCTATGAAAAAGTTTGGCCACCCCTATTAATCTTAATCATTTTTAGTTCTAAATATTTTGGTGTTTATAACAGCCATTTCAGTTTGATATATCTAATAACTGATGGACACAGTAATATTTCAGGATTGAAATGAGGTTTATTGTACTAACAGAAAATGTGCAATATGCATTAAACCAAAATTTGACCGGTGCAAAAGTATGGGCACCTCAACAGAAAAGTGACATTAATATTTAGTAGATCCTCCTTTTGCAAAGATAACAGCCTCTAGTCGCTTCCTGTAGCTTTTAATCAGTTCCTGGATCCTGGATAAAGGTATTTTGGACAAACAATTCAAGTTCAGTTAAGTTAGATGGTCGCCGAGCATGGACAGCCCGCTTCAAATCATCCCACAGATGTTCAATGATATTCAGGTCTGGGGACTGGGATGGCCATTCCAGAACATTGTAATTGTTCCTCTGCATGAATGCCTGAGTTGATTTGGAGCGGTGTTTTGGATCATTGTCTTGCTGAAATATCCATCCCCAGCGTAACTTCAACTTCGTCACTGATTCTTGAACATTATTCTCAAGAATCTGCTGATACTGAGTGGAATCCATGCGACTCTCAACTTTAACAAGATTCCCGATGCCGGCATTGGCCACACAGCCCCAAAGCATGATGGAACCTCCACCAAATTTTACAGTGGGTAGCATGTGTTTTTCTTGGAATGCTGTTTCTTTTTGGACGCCATGCATAACGCCTTTTTTTTATAACCAAACAACTCAATTTTTGTTTCCAAAATGAAGCTGCCTTGTCCAAATGTGCTTTTTCATACCTCAGGCAACTCTATTTGTGGCGTGCTTGCAGAAACGGCTTCTTTCTCATCACTCTCCCATACAGCTTCTATTTGTGCAAAGTGCGCTGTATAGTTGACCGATGCACAGTGACACCATCTGCAGCAAGATGATGCTGCAGCTCTTTGGAGGTGGTCTGTGGATTGTCCTTGACTGTTCTCACCATTCTTCTTCTCTGCCTTTCTGATATTTTTCTTGGCCTGCCACTTCTGGGCTTAACAAGAACTGTCCCTGTGGTCTTCCATTTCCTTACTATGTTCCTCACAGTGGAAACTGACAGGTTAAATCTCTGAGACAACTTTTTGTATCCTTCCCCTGAACAACTATGTTGAACAATCTTTGTTTTCAGATCATTTGAGAGTTGTTTTGAGTAGCCCATGATGCCACTCTTCAGAGGAGATTCAAATAGGAGATCAACTTGCAATTGGCCACCTTAAATACCTTTTCTTATGATTGGATACATCTGGCTATGAAGTTCAAAGCTCACTGAGGTTACAAAACCAATTTTGTGCTTCAGTAAGTCAGTAAAAAGTAGTTAGGGGAATTCAAATCAATAAAATGATAAGGGTGCCCATACTTTTGCACTGGTCAAATTTTGGTTTAATGCATATTGCACATTTTCTGTTAGTACAATAAACCTCATTTCAATCCTGAAATATTACTGTGTCCATCAGTTATTAGATATATCAAACTGAAATGGCTGTTGCAAACACCAAAATATTTAGAACAAAAAATGATTAAGATTAATAGGGGTGCCCAAACTTTTTCATAGGACTGTAGGAGGCTGTATTCTTTCTGCCCCCACCTCCCTCCAGGTCTATTATGAGTTATGATGGGGGGGGCTACGATTTTTATAAAAAAAAGTAAAAAGAGAATGGAAAATGCCCATCCCTAATGATACATCAATTGTCACCTATGTAAAATTTAACGGAGCAAGAAAACTATTTAAATTTTTTTCTAGTAGCACTATCTACTATTAAAAAAAACATGTAAAATATTAACAGACACGCTTCGCTTTTTTGTTTACATTTTCTCGGATATTAAAATGAAGAAATAAAAATGGAAATAGAAAAACATAAATGTAAATCCCAAAGAAAGACAAAAAAATGTATTTGAATAAGCCTCTGGAAAAAATGTCATAGACCTCCAAACCGTATGTACAAGAAACCCTGAAACTGTCCCAGTCCTAAAATGGTTAACCCTGCATAAAAATAAATATGGCCTTTTGCAGGGGAACATGTAAAATCACTTTCATCACTACAGATATCTTGTAAATTATATTCTTTTCTATACATTTTCTATACCATATTGTCTTCTATACAGAATATAGCCTGGACTAAATACATAATTGAACAATAAAACCGCATACACAATAAATAAAGTATAGCTGGCGTCTTCCTTTATTCTGCTGCATGTTTCTCAGTGTATTACATGACCCTTGTGTTCTCAACCTTTTGTTTTGTCTGTCTGCATGTTATTTTTTATCATAAGGAAAGGTAATTTATCAGTATTTCTGATAACATTTATGTATGTTCATTATCACCTTCATCTTATCTTTCCGTGTCAGGCTTCTCTAAATATATCAGCAATAATTCATTGCTCCATCTAATCCCCAGTGAGCCAGTAGAAGAAACATTCTTCCTTCAAGATCCTTAGGTCAGTCTCATACTCTTTGCTCAGTTCACTTTTCAGATTGCAGGAGAAGAAACTGTTCTCAATGAGGAATTATTGCATATTCAGCTTGGTCTTGATGAAATAAATACAGGGGTACTTCATGTAAAATGTGGGAGATCATCCTTGTTAACGCTTTCAGGAACAGGACATGAGTTTGCAGTTTGTTGTACATTTTTCTCTGTCCAGATATAGATTTTATGACCAGAGCACAGATAACATAAGCATTGCTTGCCCTTCTGTATCTCTATATCCTTAACGGATGCGGCAAGGTTACACAGACATGCATTATTCTATATAAAAAGCAGAGTGCACAGAATTTGTGTGGGAATAGACTGGTGATAGTCAGTAAACAGTGCACATTTCTGGTACGTTCACATACTAAGGACCTTTTTACACAGTCTGAGTTATCAGACAATTACACTCCAGAATTCTTCATAGGTCGATCTCAATAACTGGCCTGTGTAAAGGAGTTATTGATCACCCACAATGTCTGACTCTATGGCAGAATTTCTATTGGTGCATGAATATGTTGCTCTGAGTTGGATATGTGACTCCAATATTATGAGTCAGAAATACTCAACACTGACACATCCAAATCAAAGGCATCACTATTTCTGTTTGGTTTATGGGGAACACAATGCAGTATGGTGTGCTCTGGGACTATAGCACTGACTACTTACAAATGTCAGGTTGTCAGGCAGAATGTAGCTTCCTCCTCTGCCAAAATAATGTTCATGTAACACAGAGCTCATAAGACACCAAACAGCATCTATATTGTGGTCTACTACAGAGGACTGGCCATTCCACCTGCCCCAGTACAACACTGTTCCATATATGAATGCTTCTAGGGAACAATACTTTAATACTATTACATCCAATAGAACATTACACAATCACATCCACATGACTCCAACAGCAAAGACAACTCCATTGGAAAGTGTTACATAGTTACATACATAGTAGATAAGGTTGGATGAAGACATCAGTCCATCAAGTCCAACCTATAACCCTACAATTCCCTACAGTGTTGATCCAGGGGAAGGCAAAAAACCCCATGAGGCTCATGCCAGTGTTGGCAAACAGAGATACAGTATTGGGTCCACACACATCCATGGATTCCATATTGGTATATAAATATAATGCTATGATAGTATACCGACCATGCTTTTCTATTCTGTCTTGCTTTCAGTAATCACATATGGAGCCTGTACAATATGATGCACAAGCAACATGCATATATTTCCAGCCTTTATCCTCATCATGTATAGAATCTGATCACACCATGTATAAACTGTACATCCTTATAATGTAGATTTGTAAATGTAAAGCCAAGGCTCATTATTTGTTAAGTACCATTGAACATTGCATGTATATGACTGACATGTATGATAATGGATCTTTTAACCTTGTGAAGAGTACAGTTCTAAATATACCAACTATAATAATAAACATTTATCCAAACTACAATACCAATAGATAAAAATGATAAAAAGACCTTGACAATACTTATCACAGAAGGATATATCGCTACTATAGACTAGAATGAAGTGGTGTAGATCAGGTGTGTCCAGGGTCCAGAAAGTGGGGCTCCTTCGGCTCTAGTAGTCTCAGCTGAGTAGTCTGGCTGGCAGAGCCAGTCCATCACAGCTAATGCACCCTGAGTCCTGGCATTTTTGGGTGTTGAATTGTTTAAGTAGAGACTAACTATACCTTTCCTGTATACCCTAACCCAAACACTGGTTTGACATGGATACAACAGGTGGTCTGCAACCTACTGGAACCTCAGCATACCTGATTTCCATTCTAGCATCTCCCAAAATAGCTTCCACATCAAGGACCTTCCACTATTTCACATCACATGGTCATATTAGTCAATAGAAGCTCACAGGTCCTTTGGTCTTAATATCCTCACTGACATAGGCCATTATCAGAGGATTACAGCATTCATTCATTGCTGTACTCTGTTATCGACCTTTATCTGATAATTGTATATATATAGCACCATTGCTCTTTGTCACTCATTGTTGTTATTTATCATCAGCCATTATCATAAAATTGTATACGTACCAACATAAGGCACTCACTCACAGTTAGTCACTCACTGTTCTCTTAACAACCATTACAGCACTCGCTCACTGTTTCTCACTGTTCTGTTAAAAGCCATAACAGTACTTGCTCACTGTTGTGCTCTGTTATCAGCCATTATCAGAGGACTGTAGCCACAAAGGATTTGAGGGCATAATATTGCCAGAAGTATGGCCTATATTACTCCACTGCAAAATTGATATTCATTTGGCCACTTCTCCAGGATATGCCACATTTTATTTTATTTTTTACCTTTTTTTTGCCAGTAGAAGGTTGTGCACTTTATCATATAATTTTGCATGAGAAAGTACAGTGGCTGTCTATACCAACAAATCAGATTTGTACTGCATTTTCTAAGGGGTCTTGACAGATGACCGCTGTATTGGTTGTTGTGGGCAACTGGCTCATTTTGGTTTTCCACCACTTTACATAACACTTGAAGAAGGGCGGCAGCTGGCAAGTGATATTTTTGATTCTGATGGGACCCACAGTTTACACCTAGACAACACTGGATGCATTCTCTGGTATATATATATATATATATATATATATATATATATATATATATATATATCACGCTTGTAAGTATGAAATAACCTTGTTCATTGTATGGGACTACAATTACTGTTATTGCTAGCATCCTGTGCCGGACCATTGAATATAATACGCAGTAACCTAGAACACTGCAGTATGGGAATGGGCAGTAATTATCATTAGCAGCTATTAAGGAGCTGGATCACATGTTATGTGCTGTTTTAATTCCTTCAGCCAGCCCTATCCATTTGTTGCAGGCTCACACTATTGATTTTGTGATCTCATGCTATTTTCCTGTTTATCATTTTTAATTGTCTCATTGTTGCCTTGAGTTTGCACTTGGTTGTTTTTCCCACGCAGTACACAGGAAGCCGTTCTATGGCGTTTTGCTTCCTTAGATTGATTCTCACAGCGTCTAAGACCTGCCTACTCCTTTGCGCTTTGTAATCTATGAAAGAGTTCTCGTTTATCCAGCCTCAGGAGACTTCCTTCCTAGGACCCAGTGCAGACAGTAACCTAATAATGTCTGTTCCCAATAAGAGTGCAATATGATTTTTTTTTTTTTACAGATAGCTTACTACTAGTATTTTAGCGACACGTTATTTTTTTACTATGTGTAATAGTGAAAAGAATAACTACCCTGCAGTAAATATCTCACATCCTTTTATAGTGTGCTTTCAGTACTACACAATAATGAAAAGAGACACCTTTGAAATACAATAAAATCCTATTTGTCCATAAATAAAAAGAATCCCCCAGTTTCATAGTAAGTTTAGGTCCCTGATTTATAATAAAGAAGACAATCTTTAATACCTAATGGGCTTTTCTGACATCCAGCGACAATGATTAATTTCATGCATCCACAGGATATACCTTCCATTGAGACTGACCACTTTATACAGACGTCCCACAGAGAAGTGAAGAAATGAATGTGTATTATTAATGCTGATAGTGAATAGTAATGCTTGGTAACACAGCGGGGTTTATGTTCAGAACCAGCAGCAGAGGGCAATGTCAATGTATTGACTATGTTCTTTTTTTTCTATGCTCAGATGTACGATATGATGAACTAAAAGCGGGTTTTATTGTAGTACCAGTCCCCCCACCACCACAAAAAAAAAAAAAAAAAAAAGATTTTGTTTTATTATCAATGGCTGTGTTGAGTCCTTTACAATACGGAAATGTGAAATCAGTTTTGTGCTCTCTATGTACAGTTTCCAGATCAAAACAAAATGTTATACTTTGTACAATGTTCTTTTCACTGAATCATATTACTCTTATTCCACTATTTCAGCAAACCTTTTCCTGTAGGCGTTAAACTACTGGCAGAGGTTCTTCCTGCACCCCATTAAACATATATGGTCTATGCAAATTACATAGGCAGTAAACTTGCAACTTGTATACAACATAAGAGATTAAATCAGCTAACCAATGGACAATAGCTTGAGTTTGTTGAATGATGTAGTGTCCATGTCTGGTAACCTGTCCACAATAAGGAAATCAGGGCTGGGTTACTGACAAGTCCCAGATCATAGAAAGTTCCTGCATTTATAGTCCTATCCATAGGCAACAGATTGAGACAAAAAACTGTCATTACTAACACGATAAGAGAAAATCTTAAAACATTTTAATTGTTTATAATTGCAAAAATGTTTAACTTTTAATTGTCTAAAGATTTACATATGGTTATGTTCGTGTATCCAGAGTTTATATCTATCTCTAAACGATGAGGGAATAAAATGACCTTTGCTAGTTTCATAATATCCTCTTCCCATTAATATGGGATATGATGCAGACTTCACAAGATAGTTTGGAATCTTTCCAAATGTAACTATTAGAGAGTCAAAGTCCAAATAAGTATAACCACAAGGAGCATTTACAAAAACTGACCCCTGCTGTTGGATAATAGGGTTTGTAAGTTGGAGTTCCAGTTCATGCCAAAGTGTTCAATGGTTCTGAGCTCTGTACAGGTCAGATAAGACTTTACGTTCTCATATCAATGAACAATTTTTATGCACATAATCGACAAGGCTCCTCTACTCAACTGATGGGGCACTGAGATTTGTTTTCCTGCAAATTAATAATTCATGGCCTGTATTAAAGATACCCATATAATGATACCCATCCTTTGACCAGTGTGAAGATGAGTTGTATTTAGTGTCCCTGGATGATCTGTCTTGTCTTGCATTACACAGACAACTAGCTTGCAGTTCTGATTCCTTTTCATTTAGTAGCATGTTGTCATGTTGTGTTGAGTATATGGTAAGCACTCTATACCATAATGGTGCACTGCCAATATGATACAGGCTCAGGAGCAATTCAAAGGGACATCGAGTGCTTATTGCCAAAGTGAGTATGCATGTAGTGTAAGCTTACTGAATAACCTATTGAATAACCTACTGACAGCTTTATTCTAATTTCCATATGCCCTGCTGAAGCATCAAAGTCCTTTCTGCTACAGGCATACACATGCACACTTGGTTCAGTTGAGAGAAAGTCACTGCCAAGGGCATATTTTGTATTACTAGCTTTACAAAATGCATTATATCTAACTAAATAACATTCTGTGTAAAAACTGAATTTTATGTAACAAAATCAATTTTATGTGACTAAATACTTGTACTTTATGTGACAAAATGACATTTTGTGCTAAAAATTAGGCTCTGTGATACAAAATTAATTCTGTACACACGGAATAAACAGCATGACAAAATCATTGTTGTGCATTTGATGGAAAAACAAATTGATTTTGTGCACTATGGTTCATTTTGGGATACTGAACACATTTTGTATCACAGAACACATCATATACAAATGGCATTCCGTATGCTACAGATGTTGCCTCATGAACTGACTTAGGATGTGACTTTTCAATGACATCTCTGTGCAGGAAAATAAAAAATTGGCAAATGATAATTTTGTTTTTAGGAAACAAATGTAATTATTTTTGAACAATGGAGAATAATAAACTCATTGCACTCCATATATATTCCTTAAAGATTTCATAATTTCTGTTTGTGATTATTCAGTGTAAGGGTTGGTTCACACTAGCGCTTGTATTCCGTCCGCAAGGAGTCCGCATGGAGACCCCCCGGACGGAATACCGACACTAATGCAAGCACTGTGCAGTTAAGCACATGGAGCCCATAGACTATAATGGTCTCTGTGTGCTTGCCACGCACTGCCCGCACAATTCATTCATGCGGACAGTGTGCGGCAAGCACACGGAGCCCATTATAGTCTATGGGCTCCATGTGCTTTGCAAGCACATCGCTTGCAATTGCGATTGCATTCCGTCCGGGGGGGGCCTCTATGCGGACTCCTTGCGGATGGAATACAAGTGCTAGTGTGAACCAACCCTAAGCGTTGTTTACTCCCACAGGTGCCCGGCTCGTATCAGTTACCGTATGGCTATCAGAGCTCTGTCTCCTGACAGGTCGCTGTATGTCTATCACATGACCAGGACTGATTTTAGACAAAGATCTATTAGCAAACAGAAATCATGGCAGTTGTCACAAGTTGGTAACTGATAAAGAAAACTGCGTAACTTTTCACTATACAAAGGATAACATTAATTTACTCAATAATACCTTATTTATAGGGTTAACTAGAGTTTATATACAGAGCTGTTTTACGCTTTTACAGTTTTGATGGCTTATGCCTAGGATAGACTATATATATCAGATTGATGGCGGTTCAACTCTCAGTACTCTGAAAGACAAGTTGCTTGAGGTGGCAAATGCTGCAGTCTCTGTATTGCTTACATAAGTCCATCTACCTGTACATGTGAATTTTGCAGAGGCTGTCATTGGCATATGCTTACTGTCGCTGTTTTATCGATGTTGTGAAGCTAAACAGACCATGCAGTGATGCCATGAGTCCGACACCCTCACCAATCTGATATTGATGTCCTATTCTAAGGAAACCAAAAAATCCTGCACATATAAATGCTTAAGAAAATACCCACGCTCAAAATATTGAGATGTCTTAATAAGGAAGGCCTAGCTCAACAACAAAATGCAAAAGAAAGTCCAGTATGCTACGTGACTTTGTAAGTACATCTATTTGTACTACCTTCTTATCTGTACAACCAGCTATATTTTATATGAGCTGAGCTGAGGACGGCTATATTTGGCAGAAATATGGAGACATACATTATCTGAAGTAAGAATTTGCACAGTGTCGCAGGATTTGCATGCTGTAAATGGCTGTTCATGTTGTTTATAGTGGGGAAATAATCCAAGCTTTCTCTTTTATTGTGGAACAGAATCTTGTCAGTGAATTGTTGCAGATAACACTAATGCTACATACGATACATGGAAATTATTTTCTGTATAAACACGTTTCAATAGAAAGACATTCACTTTGTCAGTCTGACACCTTGTCACATGAAATCAGATATCTTACTGAATTCAATAAATGAAAACACGTCTGTCCTCAAACTAAAATAAATGGTGGTAGCACTGATGTGACTTTTCAGTGTATTACAGCCGTTCTGTCTTTACAATCTTGACAAATATTTTTTGAATGTTTTCTTTTTTCAACCCCTAAAATGCTAGTAACAAACTGAAAGGATGAGATAAGATTTCCCTTTGCTAGCAATGAAGCAGGAGGTCAAGTCCTTATGAATGTAAGCCTGGGGAAGATGAATTCATCGCCCTGCCAGCACCCATGCCTTGCCATCGGTTACATTTTCTCAGGTTTCACTCTATTTAGGTCTTTTTAGAAAAAAACTCAAGATAGTGAAATCTTGTACACCTTATTATTGACTCAAAGAGCCATTGGAGCTTGTCACTCATCGGTCAAACTCTACTCAGATATATTTTTGCAGGTCTGGCTTATAATACTGTCCGCCTAGAGGTCTGGTGTTTATGAAAAGTAAAAACACTGGGTCTTATGTATTGACACTGTCCAAGGGCAAAAGAATGATTTGTTGGATATGTCAACCAATATTTTCAATACAATTTATAATTCTGATTGGAAGTTATCGATTACATGGCTTTTATTGATCCAGTTTTAGTTTTAATCAAATGTATAACATCAAAGAGTAACAAAGGGTAAAACAAAATGTAAAGCAGGAAAATGTATAGCACCATATCAGAAAAAAAAAAAAAAAAAAACGCAAGGCTAATCAGAGCCTCAGGGACAGAAAACAAGACAGATCAAGAAGGTTCAGGCTCTCACAATAGTATGATAAATGAAAAGAGGGAAAGGACTTGAGCCTTGAAGGAGAGCTTCACGGGAACCATTGCTCCCAAGGTAGCAGGTGTGGGAAGGATCAGGGAACAGGGAGACATAAACACGGGATGGGGGTAAGAGAAGAGAACAGAGGGAGAAAATTAGGGACAGCAGACCTGAATGTAGAAAGAGAAGCATGTTCTAAGTTATCAGGAGCTCAAGAAAAAGAGCATGCGAAATTAGTCAACTCCTAGAACACCACCTACGACCATCAAACTTGAAGGAATCAGCAGAGTCTGCTGTTACTAGTACCTCCATACGCCATATGTAGAGGGGATGCAAACACTACGCCAGTGCCGAGGGATGACTGGAGGAAGTGTCGCAAGATGTCACCCATGACTGTTTTGTGTTTACCTGGTATAAGCAAAAGGAGGGCCAACTAGGGGGAGGACATGAGGGCACTCCCACCAAATATGAAGAAGAGAGCCCCCTTCTACACCACAGTGCCAACACCGATCAGACACACAAGGGTATCTCTTATGTAGGAGATCTGGACAGCGATACCACCGGGTCAGGATTTTAAAGTTTTTCTCCTGCACTTTACAATTTATACAGTTTTAATGTATTTTGGTACCTAATATAAGAAAGGGAAGAGAAACACATGCATTTAACTCTGGCTATTCAAAATGGAAAGAAGAGCACACTTTGCCACCTGTATGGCACCTCTGCGAGAGCATGCTTACCCCCAGGCTAGGAGATAATATAAAAAATATTATAATATAAAAGTATCAATCCCTCTCTGCTCTAATTCCAAGGTGGCTTTATATCTCCCAAATGAACTGTGAATCATCAACCCCTGCTGCTGCTCAATCCTAAATCCAGGTATAATACTCAACAAAAAAATAAGAAAAAAGTACAAACATCAGTTTAGTGAATCTACAACTAATGTAAAAAATAACTCAAAGGAGAGGAGTCCACAGACCTCAAGCCCTATGTCTTAAATATAGATATACACACATCAGGTGCATGAATTACAGCTAAAATGAGTTATGCTAAATCCAGTATAAACTGGCCTGATACACCTGATGTGTGTATACGTTTGTATGTTCAGTGGGTGCCTGTTTTTAACAATAGGTACGCATAAATAGATATGTAGTTGTTATTAGAGATGAGCGAACACTAAAATGTTCGAGGTTCGAAATTCGATTCGAACAGCCGCTCACTGTTCGAGTGTTCGAATGGGTTTCGAACCCCATTATAGTCTATGGGGAACATATACTCGTTAAGGGGGAAACCCAAATCCGTGTCTGGAGGGTCACCAAGTCTCAAGTTTCATGGAAATCCCTGTCAGTTTGCGATTTTCGCAAGCTAACTTTTCCCCATAGAAATGCATTAGCCAGTGCTGATTGGCCAGAGTACGGAACTCGACCAATCAGCGCTGGCTCTGCTGGAGGAGGCGGAGTCTAAGATCGCTCCACACCAGTCTCCATTCAGGTCCGACCTTAGACTCCGCCTCCTCCGGCAGAGCCAGCGCTGATTGGCCGAAGGCTGGCCAATGCATTCCTATGCGAATGCAGAGACTTAGCAGTGCTGAGCCAGTTCTGCTCAACTACACATCTGATGCACACTCGGCACTGCTACATCAGATGTAGCAATCTGATGTAGCAGAGCCGAGGGTGCACTAGAACCCCTGTGCAAACTCAGTTCACGCTAATAGAATGCATTGGCCAGCGCTGATTGGCCAATGCATTCTATTAGCCCGATGAAGTAGAGCTGAATGTGTGTGCTAAGCACACACATTCAGCTCTACTTCATCGGGCTAATAGAATGCATTGGCCAGCGCTGATTGGCCAGAGTACGGAACTCGACCAATCAGCGCTGGCTCTGCTGGAGGAGGCGGAGTCTAAGATCGCTCCACACCAGTCTCCATTCTGGTCCGACCTTAGACTCCGCCTCCTCCAGCAGAGCCAGCGCTGATTGGCCGAATTCCGTACTCTGGCCAATCAGTGCTGGCCAAAGCATTCTATTGGCGTGATGAAGCCGGTGGAGTAGTTGAGCTAAGCACACAGATTCAGCTCTGCTTCAATCAGCGCTGGCCAATGCATTCTATTAGCTTGATGTAGCAGAGCCGAGGGTGCACTTGAACCCTTGTGCAGCCTCGGCTCTGCTGCATCAGAGCCGAGGGTGCGCTTGAACCCTTGTGCACACTCTGCTTCATCAAGCTAATAGAATGCATTGGCCAGCGCTGATTAAAGCAGAGCTGAATCTGTGTGCTTAGCTCAACTACTCCACCGGTGTAGTTGAGCTAAACACACACATTCAGCACTGCTTCATCACGCCAATACAATGCATTAGCCAGTGCTGATTGGCCAGAGTACGGAATTCGGCCAATCAGTGCTGGCTCGGCTGGAGGAGGCGGAGTCTAAGGTCGGACCAGAATGGAGACTGGTGTGGAGCAATCTTAGACTCCGCCTCCTCCAGCAGAGCCAGCACTGATTGGCCGAATTCCGTACTCTGGCCAGTCAGCGCTGGCCAGTGCATTCTATTGGCGTGATGAAGCAGTGCTGAATGTGTGTGTTTAGCTCAACTACGCCAGTGGAGTAGTTGAGCTAAGCACACAGATTCAGCTCTGCTTCAATCAGCACTGGCCAATGCATTCTATTGGCGTGATGAAGCAGTGCTGAATGTGTGTGTTTAGCTCAACTACACCGGTGGAGTAGTTGAGCTAAGCACACAGATTCAGCTCTGCTTTAATCAGCGCTGGCCAATGCATTCTATTAGCTTGATGAAGCAGAGTGTGCACAAGGGTTCAAGCGCACCCTCGGCTCTGATGTAGCAGAGCCGAGGGTGCACAAGGGTTCAAGTGCACCCTCGGCTCTGCTACATCAGAGCCGAGGGTGCGCTTGAACCCTTGTGCAGCCTCGGCTCTGCTACATCAGAGCCGAGGGTGCGCTTGAACCCTTGTGCACACTCTGCTTCATCAAGCTAATAGATTCAGCTCTGCTTTAATCAGCGCTGGCCAATGCATTCTATTAGCTTGATGAAGCAGAGTGTGCACAAGGGTTCAAGCGCACCCTCGGCTCTGATGTAGCAGAGCCGAGGGTGCACAAGGGTTCAAGTGCACCTTCGGCTCTGCTACATCAGAGCCGAGGGTGCGTTTGAACCCTTGTGCAGCCTCGGCTCTGCTACATCAGAGCCGAGGGTGCGCTTGAATCCTTGTGCAGCCTCGGCTCTGCTACATCAGAGCCGAGGGTGCGCTTGAACCCTTGTGCACACTCTGCTTCATCAAGCTAATAGATTCAGCTCTGCTTTAATCAGCGCTGGCCAATGCATTCTATTAGCTTGATGAAGCAGAGTGTGCACAAGGGTTCAAGTGCACCCTCAGCTCTGCTACATCAGAGCCGAGGGTGCGCTTGAACCCTTGTGCAGCCTCGGCTCTGCTACATCAGAGCCGAGGGTGCGCTTGAACCCTTGTGCACACTCTGCTTCATCAAGCTAATAGAATGCATTGGCCAGCGCTGATTGAAGCAGAGCTGAATCTGTGTGCTTAGCTCAACTACTCCACCGGTGTAGTTGAGCCAAACACACACATTCAGCACTGCTTCATCACGCCAATAGAATGCATTGGCCAGCACTGATTGGCCAGAGTACGGAATTCGGCCAATCAGCGCTGGCTCTGCTGGAGGAGGCGGAGTCTAAGGTCGGACCAGAATGGAGACTGGTGTGGAGCGATCTTAGACTCCGCCTCCTCCAGCAGAGCCAGCGCTGATTGGCCAAAGTACGGAATTCGGCCAATCAGCGCTGGCCAATGCATCCCTATGGGAAAAAGTTTATCTCACAAAAATCACAATTACACACTCGATAGAGCCCCAGAAAGTTATTTTTAATAACATTCCCCCCTAAATAAAGGTTATCCCTAGCTATCCCTGCCTGTACAGCTATCCCTGTCTCATAGTCACAAAGTTCACATTCTCATATGACCCGGATTTGAAATCCACTATTCGTCTAAAATGGAGGTCACCTGATTTTGGCAGCCAATGACTTTTTCCAATTTTTTTCAATGCCCCCGGTGTCGTAGTTCCTGTCCCACCTCCCCTGCGCTGTTATTGGTGCAAAAAAGGCGCCAGGGAAGGTGGGAGGGGAATCGAATTTTGGCGCACTTTACCACGCGGTGTTCGATTCGATTCGAACATGGCGAACACCCTGATATCCAATCGAACATGTGTTCGATAGAACACTGTTCGCTCATCTCTAGTTGTTATATAATCACATTCCTATTGGCTATATACTGAAGATTCTGTTCCACATTAAAGAGATTATTTTGCATATATGTTATGGATTCCACTGTAAAATTTCCTACCCACAAGACCATGTTCTCAATGAATATGCAGAGAGAAAAGTCCTGCATAGAGGTCCTTCTCTCCGCCACTTTCAGTTTTAAACCCTGTATAAAATCATATTTATTTTATAAATTAGTGTTGGATTCTTCAAACTGTAAAAATCTCCATAGTTTATCTTTTCTTTAACATATTTAAATCTGACACTTTACCGAATTCACAATGAAACAAAAAAAATACAATAGATAACACAAATAATCCTAGTTTATGACTCATGGCTGCCAGATTTACAAAATCATTACCTGCATATAATATGAAAGGCAAAACACACTAGAAGTTACTTAATAAAAAGCAGAACAAATTACAGATATGTGTGGTCCATCATTCAGTGTCACCTCCTTGAGATCATCTTAACAAAACAGATGAAAATTATTGCCCATTAGACAAATAGCAATACCATGGATCATACTGTTCAAGTGCAATACGTAGCACCTGCAACTAGACTGACTTATGCCCTATTCTCAATTATTCATTGAAGTCACTAAGATTTTATAAAATATTTTTAGCCAACAATACACTTACGTGAACCACTGTCATCCAATTCCATCATCGGATGAGAGCAATGGACTGAAACGCCGACAGAATGACTGATGGAGATGGAGCACCCTCTTTCTGCATTTAGCGGCATCTACTGATTGTGAGCCCTATATGGGACAGTGACTGACAATATCTGTAAAGCACTGTGGAATATGATGGCGTTATATAAGTAATAATAATAATACTGTAATGTAAAAAATCAAGACAGAAGATTTCGGCCATCATGTTTACTTTTCAAATGGAAGACAAAGTTCTGCAGAGACGTCTTTATTAGAGATGAGCGAACAGTAAAATGTTCGAGGTTGGATATTCGTTTCGAGTAGCCTCTCAATATTCGACTACTCGAATCGAATATCGAACCCTATTATAGTCTATGGGAGGAAAATGCTCGTTTCAGGGGTAGGCAACATTCGATCAAATTATACTTACCAAGTCCATGAGTGAGGGTCGGGCTGGATCCTCTGAGAAGTCTTCTCCGTGCAGCGTCCCCGTGGCATCTTCCAGCTCTGAATTCACTCTGCCAGGCATCAGGCCTGGGCAGAGCCGACTGTGCATGCCCGCACATTGTATTTCAATGTATTTATATAAGAAAAATAACATTAAAAAATAGGAAAATAACAAGTTGCAATAGCACTCTGCTCATACCAATACTGCCACTACCTACTGTATATGCAAAATACAAGAAAATGAGGTTCTTGGTTTTTACACTTTGATGAAACAGTATTTAAGCCCATCTGCCAACAACAAGGTGGGTCTTTATAGAAGGCCTGGATGCCTTTCTTGAAGAGAAAAATATTACAGGTTATGGACTCTAGATTTTAAGGACATGTTGATCCAGGGTTTTTATACTGACTGCCAGATTGGAGTTGGGAAGGAATTTTTTCCCTGAAATGGGACAATTGGCATGAGCCTCATGGGTTTTTTTTGCCTTAGGGGGCGTTCACACTACCGTCGGTGTTCGACATGTAGTGTCCGCTCCTAGTGTCCGCTCAAAATCTGTCACGGACACTAGGAGCGGACACTAGATGTGTCCGTGACACCTGTCATTCACTTGAATGGGCATCGGGTGCGTTCTTTTGCACTCCGTGCCCGTCCTTTCCTGTCCGCAAGAGAAGATGTCCGACTTCTCAAGCGGACAGAAAAACCCTGCATGCAGGGTTCCTCTGTCCGCTTGAGAAGTCGGACATCTTCTCTTGCGGACAGGGAAGGACGGGCACGGAGTGCAAAAGAACGCACCCGATGCCCATTCAAGTGAATGACAGGTGTCCCGGACACATCTAGTGTCCGTTCCTAGTGTCCGTGACAGATTTTGAGCGGACACTAGGAGCGGACACTACATGTCGGACACCGACGGTAGTGTGAACGCTCCCTTACCCTGGATCAACACTGTAGGGGATTATAGGGTTATAGGTTGGACTTGATGGACTGATGTCTTAATCCAACCTCATCTACTATCATATATCATCTATACTAAAATGACACATCTCTCTTAGCGTCCTTGGCCACACATGATTAAAGATCAAGTGTATGCCAGCCATATTATGTCTAGTATACACTATGAACAACCTCCTCTGTTTGGGCCCGTGGCCTCTGAATGAATAGGGGAATGTAGTTCGCCCATATTATGCCTTAATTAAAATTAGCCTTGAGCAAGTGGGTGGTGTGCAGGACCAAAAATGGAGTTCCAATTCCCAAAAACACAAGTACAACAAAAGGACTAAACCAGCAGTAATGGTCTTGGTGTTGGCAGAGTGGGGTTACAGCTTGCCACCTGCATTCCTTGTTCATATTGTTTTGCAGTGCTGTCTGTTATGTCCCACTGTATGCAAACATCCAGTCCCAAGTACACCTCCTAAATATAGTACTATATTACTGACAACACTTTGTGTACTTGATTCAATTCTTTTTTAAACAAAATTTAGAGGAACCCTTATACAGGGTATATAACTCACACTGACAGGGTATGTAGCTCACACTATTTAGAACAAGATGTTCAGAAAGAGAACCCCTCTATATGTAATAGACAGTGAAAGCCAACTTTAATCTTTAGATCTTTTCTTTCCCTAAAAGGTGCTAGGTGAAGGGATTACATAGGATTAGCAAGACTAAATCAAATTCATCATAATATACTAAAATACCCAAGTGAAGATTACGCTATAAAACATGGTGTGTCTGCTTACTGCATTTCATCACTTTTTTCTCCACAGACACTCAGGTACATTCACAAAGGCAAAGATCGGTTTCATAGGAGAGATCTTATTGCAGATAAACTGCTTGAATCTTTTAACAATGCTCAACATTCTTCCTTTGTCTCAGATGAGATACTCGTCAGCACCTGAAAGATTATTTCAGCAAGAAGGGGAGGTTTTTGTCTTGCGACTGACCACTTCCTCTAGATAATATCACGTCTATGATTCATGTTTCACTACCATTAATATTGAATTGAATTTTAGAACAGATGTGAGCCCTTCAAAAAATGAAAGGCACAATAGGCGTATCTCTCCTAACATTAACTTATCGTTTATGGCTCAATAGGAATGAGTTTCATTTTATACGTTTATTTGAAATGTAAGAAGTTCTAGTTGATGACTTTTATATCTCACTTCTATACTATTGGCCCCTTTGAGATAAAATACATGTTTATATATATCTTAGCAATTTAAGTTAAAAAAAGTTTAAGGTTTCAGCCTTTATTTCTTTATTCATTTGAGATATCTAGTTTGTTACCTGATCCCAGTTTTAGACATTTCTCATGTTAGGATGTCCCTCCTATTAATACATTCTGGATGGGAGTTCTGTGTAGATCCCTGCACTGCTATCAGCCCATGAGGGATCTCTTCTATCATCTGCTGACAGACACTGATGCTGAGAGGTGTAGGATTGCCTTGTTCCTGCCCTGCAGTTTGCTCAGTTGTTTCCTCTCTGTACATGGATATACAGCATATGTGATTCCTCATCCTACTCCTACAGGCTACCTGTACTATACAATTTTTTTAGGGAGCCTTCACACGGAGTAAGCGCACGTGTATTTTTGCAAAATACACATGTAAAAATAAGACACCCATTGACTTCAATGATATTTTTTACATGTGTAAAAATACACCTGTAAAAATACGCCTGTAAAAATATGCCTGTAAAAATATGTCTGTAAAATGTCATTGAAGTCAATGGGAGTCTTATTTTTATATGTGTATTTTTACACATGTATTTTGCAAAAATACACGCGTGTTTACTCTGTGTGAAGGTTCCCTAATGCTATTGGAGTCTTTACAAGGGTTGTCTGGTTGCAATAAAAAGGGGCAGTGTTGGAAATGAGAGAAAATCTTACAATCATCTTTAGTATCAGCTCCAGCCCTGCTCGTCCTTGCTGTCAGACTGGCTACAGTGTCCATGTGATGTCATTCCTAGACCGGCAGTGATGGATCTAATAGGTAAGTATTGTTGCTTCTATTATTTTATGGATTTTCCCAACTTTTTTTTGCTGTTGTTGAAACCGGACAATTCCTTTAATATTACATTTTTTAAAACTAGAAAGATAGATTCTGGAAGTATGTAAATTCCACATATTTTCTTCTATAATTTACTTATTATCTTGAAGTAAAATGGCCTATACTGGAGCATTTTGCTTTCAGCAACAAATCACTGGATGTTAAACAACAAAAGCATCAAGAAATAGAGTTAAGAAAATATATTCTGACAGAATAGCGTATAGGAGACTTTCTGTCGTGGTTCTTGGAGATTGATTTGGGTCATTTACATTGGACTTTTCCTTTTAGGTCAATAATTTTGATATAACGTGGATTACTCAACATAATGGGGGAATAAAAGAGCAATTAATCAGGAGGCAAGAATATATGAGACACTGGCCTGTGCTGCCGCATAATGTCACACAATACCAGTTAAAGATGGAATAAATAATTGACAAAAGATCACATATACCTACATGAAAAGTAAATGAACCCTTCACGGTTACCCGGATTTCGGTGTGGATTACTAATAATGTACGTGTCACTAGGAGATGATGAAACTAGGGATTTGATCAAATCCTGGAAGATGTTAAAATAACAACTCTGTTGGGTCATTTCCCTAAAGAAAGAAAGTGATTTGATCAAATCCTGAACTGTTTTAGTGAAATGATGAAACAACACAAGTCAGGACTCACACAGGTCTATATTTCGCTTGTTATTACTGCCTCTTTACCTCATCACTCCCTCCGGCGTCTGTACCAGCCAGTGTGAAGTGCTTCTGATGTGACGCACACAAATAAAAACGGTTCAGATCTAGAAAAAACTCTCCTGAAATAACACGTCAGGAGTTGCATAGCTCTATGTTTCACTTGTTACCACTCCTCCTTTACCTCACCGCTCCCCTCTGGTGTCCATGCCGGCCAGCGTACCGTGCTTCTGACGTGAGGCACACGAAAAATGGGTTCTGATATAGAAAAAAACTCCCCTGAAATAACACAAGTCAGGACTTGCGTAGCTCTATGTTTCACTTGTTTCCACTCCCACTTTACCTCACCGCTCCTCTCCAGCATCCATGCCGGGCAGCGAACCGCGCTTCTGACGTGACGCACACAAAAAATTAGTTCAGATATAGAAATAAAATCAAACTCTGACCGAATTTGTATCTAAAGAACAGTTTAACTGAGTGTTCTGAAAACATTAAGCCCCCATAGGACTCTCTGAATGGAAAAATAAAGTTATGGGGTTTGGAAGGCAGGGAGTCAAAAATGAAAATATAAAAAATGCCTCCATTGGGAAAGGGTTATTTGCCTAAGCTCCTGTGAAACCCACTTCAGTCATATCCCATTAATCAGGTATTGCCATTACAAAAACGCCTCACAATGTGCAGTTAAAAAAAGTTTCCCAGTGGTGGGAAGTACTTCGTATATCTGGTTGCCACATTAATGACCACCAGGAGCTGTGAGATGGCGGACCTTCCGCTTGTAGGTCCTTGCCAAGTGCTGTTTCACTTTCCAGGTTCTCTGCTCTCTCCTACTGACCATGTGCTAGAGCAGTCCACAGAACTCACACAATTGGGGTGAAGCTATAAAGGGCCAGACTGCAATTCACTTCTAGAAGATGTAGTTGCTTAACATGCACATGGTACATGCATATGTTTTTAGTGATGGGAATTTTGACTCTTTAGTGATGAAAGAACCAGAACTGTAAAGGTGAAGTATAGAGGTGAGACAGGGATTTTTTCACAATTTGTGGGAAAGCCTCTTTAACAGAAAAACCTATTGACAATTAGTTGTTAATGAAAATAGGTTCACTTACTCTTTGTACCAGCTCTGTGGATGTGTGCTAACAAATGTTAGGCTAAGGCCCAATCTATGACAATTAGATGGAGCCTCTTCATCGACGCTCACACACATTGTATAGTGGCTGTGCTTGGTATTGATTGTCAATCCTGGCCACTTGATTGAGCTGCCAGCAAGCCATGTGACAGACAACTATGACATCACAGCCTATAAAGAGGCAATGCTTGTTCAAGAGATGCAGTCTAATGTCAGAGCTGCGTCTAATGCCAGACTCCTGCCAAGCTTATACCGATAGGTCATCAATATTAAACTCCAGGAAAATCCCTTTAAAAATTCAATCAACGATAAAATCATAAAACAATACAAATCTTGTTTTTGAATGTTCACACATGCAAACTTTGTGCCTACTCACTGTTTTTCATGTTTGCAAAAAATATATGTGGCACACAATTGCTCACCTCCCACGCTGGCCATTACAAATTAGGAAGCGCTTGCCTGTAAAAGTGATAGGATTATTCATCACTTTTGTTGAATCTGCTCAGGGATTGCCAACTGGAACATCAAAAGTAATTACATTCTGTTCTAATGTAGACACAAGAAACTGGCCTGGGACCACCAACTCATATCTTGTTGACTGCCAAATATCAGTCTGCAGTTCTGAGACTCAATTACTACTGTGCACTGTTGAGTAGCTGGTTAATAATAGGCACTATATCATGCTCCTTTTAAATAATAATAATAATAATAATAATAATAATAATAATAATAATAAAAAAATAATTTTAGTTGTGATTTACATATCCTACACATATTCCCAGCTCTATACATGCAATGCAATCCTATCAGATTATTATTATTATTATTATTATTATTATTATTATTATTATTATTATTATTATTATTATTATTATTGTGTTTTCTGTAATATTTCAGTGACTGTCAGATTATTTTATGGATTTTGTGATTGGCATAACACATGCACCTGTGTACACAGAATTACAATTAATAGCAATTAACCTGCCGGCATGTTTTTGACAATATTTGACTACAACCAAGTGTGTGGGTAATATTGGATTAGCAGCTCTGAAAGAATTTGTCATGCATAATTGACAAACGCTTTTATGTTTTGTTACTTAGTAAACAGACTTGTATCCTTGACTTTCACCCTCACTACAGGTGCTGGAGGAGGGAGACAGGATGTGTCAATATCTTCCAGACACACGGGTCAGAAAAGATTTTCACCAAACAGAAAAATAACAGGATCTCTTTGAAGAGGGAGTAAATAGAAAAGAAAGGATCCAACTGCTGAAATCATAATGAGACCTCCAGCCAATGCTGGTTCACATTACTGTTGTAGGTCCTCTATCTCTATTAATAGTTAGGTAGGCCATTACAATCCTGTGGCCAGTGTTACCCTTGTTATTATTATATTATAGAAGGAAATACGTTTTGATCACCTACCAACCAGCAAAATTTCTGGCTCTCACAAACCCGTTAATTTTTCCTACTCTGCACTCATTACTTGTATTAATTGCACCTGTTAGAAGTCGTTACCAGTTTGTTGAAGTTCACCAATGACCATCTGGATGATCCAGAGAAGGTCATGTGGTCTGGCCAAAATAGAACTTGTTGGTATCAACTCCACTTGCTTTGTTTGGAAGAAGAAGGAGAAAGATCAGTATAACCTCAAGAACATCATCCCAACCATGAAGCATTGGGGTGGAAGGATCATACTTTAGCGGTGATTTTCTGCAAGGGGACAGGACAACTGCAATTAAAGAAATGATGGATGGGGCTATGGATTGCAAGATTTTGGCCAACAACCTTCAGTAAGGGCATGCTGGGTCTTCCAGAATGACAATGATCTGAAACATACAGCCAGGGCAACTAAGGAGTGACTCATTAAGAAGCCTTTTAAGATTCTGGAGGTGCCTAGCCTGTCTCCAGACCTGAACCCAATCAAAAATCTTTGGAGGGAGCTGAAACTCAAGATAGCCCAGTGACAGTCCCAAAACCTGAAAGGGCTGGAGAAGATCTGTATGGAGGAGTGGGCCAAAATTCCTGCTGCAGTGTGACCTCTGACCTCTGTAATTGCAAACGAAGGTTTCTGTACCAAATTTTGAGTTCTGGTTTCTATTGTATCAAATACTTATTTAATGCAAATTATATATTTAAAAATCATACAATGTGTTATTCTAGATTTTTTTTTTTTAGATTCTGTCTCTCACAGTTGAAGTGTAGCTAAGATAAAAATTACAGACCTCTTAATTCTCTGTAGGTGAGAAAACTTACAAAATTGCCAGTGCATCCAATACGTATTTTTCTTTCTATCGATCGATCGATCTATCTATCTATCTATCTATCTATCTATCTATCTATCTATCTATCTATATGTATATATTAGTTTCTGCCCCAATATATGTGCATTTGAGGACATGTAATATTATTATATTTGAGTTCATGGCACTACTTAATCTTTTGATGTTTTTCTATCACCTTTTGCTCAACTCTGCATGTGAGGTTTTCTATGACATGCTGACAATATTAAGTAGGCTGCAGAGAAATATTTAGGCATTATGCTCTGCATGTATTTTGTAATCTGAACATCAAAGATGCTCTCCTTCAAAGCCCACACCATTTGGAACATTTCTAACCTTTGTCGAAGCAGCTTTGTTTGGGATTATCTCACATTGGGTTCACTGAGTACACCTATCACAATGTGGGAAAATACCAAGGATTTCAACATTTCTTTTAAAATCAAGAACTAGTGAAGCCACTGTGATGTCTATACTGATCCTTTGCTTGCACATCTCTGTTATGATCTTTACTTACCATTAATATATTTAAGAAATAATACATTTCGGATTGCAATTAGTCTTATAAATGCCTAATTTAGAAATACCCCATCACTTTCTGCAGTTGGACTGTATATCTGCAAATGTATTAAAGGGATTCTACCATTAAAACCTTTTTTTTTTTCTGTCTAATACTTTGGAATAGCCTTAACAAAGGCAATTCGTCTCCTACCTTTAGATGTCTTCTCCGCCCCGCCATTCGGTTAAAATCCTGTTTTCTGTCGGTATGCAAATGAATTCTCTTGCAGCACTGGGGGCGGACCCCAGCGCTCAAACAGCACTGGGGTGTCCCCAATGCTGCAAGAGAACTCTCCAGTGCCGCCTCCATCTTCTTCAGGAATGGGGTCTTGACGCGTCTTCTTCCGAGGGTTGGCTTCAAATTTCTAGGCCTCGGGCCTAGGGCAAAGCCAACTGTGCATGTCCGCGGCCACAAGAAAAATGGCCGCTTACACAGAAAAAAAAGTTTTTAATGGTAGAATCCCTTTAATTTTCCAAAATTCAAGGAGAGACAAAAAAAAAATCACAAAAATGTCACATGAATACATTGTTGCAGTTTGGGTGTCATAGTGTTCTAGTTTAGTCAAATCCCTTCTCTTCACCCATACACTTCATCGAGTCCACTAGTTGATGGACTTGAGTCTTTTTTTATAACATTTTATAAGTATTAATGTGATCTTGGTTCGTACATATTGTCAATGGGACTTGAAAATTCTATTCACTTCTATAATAATGTTTCTACAATGTTTTTCTGTGTGGACAGAAAATCATATGTCTTAATATACCCTCACTGTGCTATAATGATATGGGACATTACTCTGTATTTTTTATAACCATATTATCTTTTTATGGTTATTACGCAGTTTAAGGCTCGTGTTCTGCCATTGATAAAAAATGGACCCGTGTAACTATATCAGGCCTCGGTTCTGCTTTCTAATTTTGTTGAGTCTGTCTTTAAATAAGGTTATTCATTTTCGGGTGAGTGTTAATACGCCTGCATAAGATTGATCTTCCTCAATTAATCTGATATCAGTGAGTGATAGTCAGATGGTATAGCAGATAATTAATTAAAACTTGCAGTTCATTATAATAGCAGCTCTGGGAAATTTGTACGAGGCCTGTTCCAGCCTGCTGACAGATTTATTGTTCTCGTAGAATTAATCTATGATTAACTAAAATAAATATAACCATTTTTGTATTTGTCTTGGCTAAGTAACATGGGTATTTTAGAATCAGAACATGTGAAGTTATAGCTGAACGTAATCCCAGTAATGTCTGTTTACCTCCTTGAAATGAATCAGATATGAATAGAAGTGAAATACTGTAATGTAGTAAGGGAAATTATTGCAGATTTGTCTTCATGTCAATAAGGGAATAATGTCACCCAAGAGTCATTAAGACGGTAGTAAACATAATTAGCATGAAGCAAACAGAAACAATCGGTGTCCAATGTACTATATACAGTACTATGAAAAAGTTTGGGCACCCCTATTAATCTTAATCATTTTTAGTTCTAAATATTTTGGTATTTGCAACATCCATTTCAGTTTGATATATCTAATAACTGATGGACACAGTAATATTTCAGGATTGAAATGAGGTTTATTGTACTAACAGAAAATGCGCAATATGCATTAAACCAAAATTTGACCGGTGCAAAAGTATGGGCACCTCAACAGAAAAGTGACATTAATATTTAGTACATCCTCCTTTTGCAAAGATAACAGCCTCTAGTCACTTCCTGTAGCTTTTAATCAGTTCCTGGATCCTGGATAAAGGTATTTTGGACAAACAATTCAAGTTCAGTTAAGTTAGATGGTCGCCGAGCATGGACAGCCCGCTTCAAATCATCCCACAGATGTTCAATGATATTCAGGTCTGGGGACTGGGATGGCCATTCCAGAACATTGTAATTGTTCCTCTGCATGAATGCCTGAGGATTTGGAGCGGTGTTTTGGATCATTGTCTTGCTGAAATATCCATCCCCGGCGTAACTTCAACTTCGTCACTGATTCTTGAACATTATTCTCAAGAATCTGCTGATACTGAGTGGAATCCATGCGACCCTCAACTTTAACAAGATTCCCGATGCCGGCATTGGCCACTCAGCCCCAAAGCATGATGGAACCTCCACCAAATTTTACAGTGGGTAGCATGTGTTTTTCTTGGAATGCTGTTTCTTTTTGGACGCCATGCATAACGCCTTTTTTTTATAACCAAACAACTCAATTTTTGTTTCCAAAATGAAGCTGCCTTGTCCAAATGTGCTTTTTCATACCTCAGGCAACTCTATTTGTGGCGTACGTGCAGAAACAGCTTCTTTCTCATCACTCTCCCATACAGCTTCTATTTGTGCAAAGTGCGCTGTATAGTTGACCGATGCACAGTGACACCATCTGCAGCAAGATGATGCTGCAGCTCTTTGGAGGTGGTCTGTGGATTGTCCTTGACTGTTCTCACCATTCTTCTTCTCTGCCTTTCTGATATTTTTCTTGGCCTGCCACTTCTGGGCTTAACAAGAACTGTCCCTGTGGTCTTCCATTTCCTTACTATGTTCCTCACAGTGGAAACTGACAGGTTAAATCTCTGAGATAACGTCTTGTATCCTTCCCCTGAACAACTATGTTGAACAATCTTTGTTTTCAGATCATTTGAGAGCGGGCTGTCCATGTTCGGCGACCATCAAACTTAACTGAACTTGAATTGTTTTGTAGAAAGAAATGGTCCAAAATACCTTCATCCAGGATCCAGGAACTGATTAAAAGCTACAGGAAGCGACTAGAGGCTGTTATCTTTGCAAAAGGAGGATGTACTAAATATTAATGTCACTTTTCTGTTGAGGTGCCCATATTTTTGCACCGGTCAAATTTTGGTTTAATGCATATTGCGCATTTTCTGTTAGTACAATAAACCTCATTTCAATCCTGAAATATTACTGTGTCCATCAGTTATTAGATATATCAAACTGAAATGGCTGTTGCAAACACCAAAATATTTAGAACTAAAAATGATTAAGATTAATAGGGGTGCCCAAACTTTTTCATAGGACTGTATATTGCTATATCATCTAAAACCTGGCGTCATATAATTACAGAGACTACCTAATAAAAATTCATCAAAGATACTAACATACTGGCATTAGAAGAATATTAACCAGATATATGGTATAAACAACAATGTAGAAAAAAGACAAGTACTGTATGTATTTTATATATTCAATTACTCCATCCATTATGTAGAGTGTAGCCGGATGAGAAGTCGAGCTTGGTAATGTCCATGTACAAATTAGATCTAAATAGAATCCATCAACAGTTTTATGTGCTCCCTTCTCGTCTTATTGTTTCTATTCTTCAACATCAATTTCTTCCACAAAATTGGGCTTATTTCTCTTTTAGATCCTCTTTGCTCAAGTACAAGTTCATTCTCTCTATTTATAACCTCTATTTTTAAAGTGTTAGGCCTGGGTTTACATGTGTTCACAAGTGTTGTTTAGTCTGTTCTTATTTTCCATTGTAGGAACAAAAAATGGACTAAACCATAAAGGAGGAGCCATTTATTGACAAACAAGGGATAGAGTGACCCCATTGACTAAAAAGAGGTCAGTTGGGTATCTTTGTAATTTTGCTGGATAAGAAAGTCCTGCACATAGATATGTCTTTGTCTGCAATTTTAGATGTGCCATGAGAGACTTCACAGAGACTATAAACAGAGCATCTGGCATAGATGCAAATGTAGCCTTAATTTTTTCCATGGTTTCCTTTTAAGAGGTCATTTAGTCCAGATAAATGACTTAGGATAGACACTAGGATGATGCAATGAGGACCAACTCCAACCAGTGGAAGAGAAAAGATCCACATTTACCCAACTATTTGTAGAAGATTCCTTTATTCATTCCAAGACATAACGTGTTTCAGAGCTAGGATACTCCTTTTTCAAGTCTACAATTGGTGGTGCTCATAACACATTCAAGTACATGTAGGCTTTAAATAGATATTTTAAAAGGTATACCCCCTGAGAGTGTTTCTAGTTAAACATAAAACTACAGAGTTGCAGATCAAATATTAACATTCAGATATTCGGGACACACATAAAATACATACTGATAAAATCTTGATGAATCACCTGTATTATACATTCCAATCCACACAATAACACGGTACCGATGGACTATTGTGCAGGGGACTATTGCACATGTGCATTGTAAATGCCAACCAGTTTGGCTGCTTAGATTTGGCAAAAACAGATTGTCCAGCCAGCGCAGTAATAACGCCCCCATGTCTATACCCAATACAAATGAGCACCTTTGTATTACTTTATGAGTTATCATAGTGCCCTTTATAAAATAGTCCCTTCTTATTAAAAAATAGTGGCCGCATTATAAATCAATTCTTCTTACTAATAATAGTTCCGTCTTAGAAATAATACTTCCTCCCTTACCAGAAATAGTTTCCCTTTAAAAATAATAGTTACTTCTTATAAATAGCCCCCCTTACATATAATAGTTCCCCCAGCCTTATTATTAATAGTTCTTCCTCATAAATAGCCTCCTTTATATATATTAGTTCCCCCACTGGCCTTATTAATAATAGTTTTTCCTTATAATTAACCCGTTTTATTAATTATTGTGATTGCACCCTGACTTTACAGATCCCTGCTCTAGAATAGATGTCCACAGTATCTGTGTGCATAGTTTGCCAATACATTGGTAAGTAAAGCCCCGATCTGGATCATCAGACCAAACATGTGGTGCTGCACATCCTGGAAACTCTTTGGAGATGCGGGTCCTGGTCATTTGCATAGGTTGCCCTCCATAACAACAGCCCCTGTCTTTGGGCAAATATACCCCAGGATACAATACAGTATCTGTATGACACCATTCTCATCCATATTTCATTTTGTATATCTTGTGTACCTGTACAATGTCAGAGAATTTGGGAATGCTTCTAGACAATCTTGAGCTCGCAGAGGTAACTAACTTGCCCATGTTTGATTTCCAAGTTGAATATACAATGTACGTCCCTCTCACACAAGAATAACCAGATATCAGTTCAGAATTTTCATTTATACATTATTATGACCAACTGGTCAACCAAAAGGTCATTTTAATAAGGGGAACATGGGTGAATTCAATAAACTTCTGGTGGCAATGATGAATTCTATATAGCACTATCAGAGGGATATGCACCAATAAAACCCTGAACATATGGCAAAGGGTTTCAATTATTTTTTTCAATCTCTAACAAACCACTAAAGTTTTTTTTTTTAGCTTATTTGGTCAATTGACCGACACTTCCTATGAAAGTAGTTATACATCAATGCCTGTTAGAAAAGAATCTAAGCTATTGCTCTTTAACAAAGTATGTTTTTTGGCATGTTAGTACACTGTCTATGGGATACTCCATTGCCGGATTCCCACAAATCAGCTTTAATCTGTGGAGAAACCTGGCAACACCACCACAAAATGGTGCTTGCTGAATGGGCTGTCTGTACGAAGCATGGGCATGCTAGTTGCTCCAGACTGGTCTTCTTTTTAGTTGTTCAGTATGGAGTCATTGAAAAAGCCTTTTTTGTAGCCCAGAAAACGAAAATGTCATTTAGACTGAAGCCCCACATTGTCAAAACGCTGCATTTTACATTACCTGCAAAGTGGATGGGATTCGCGCTAATCCAATCCACACCGCAAAAAAAAAAGCTGCAGCAGAAAAGCTACAGTCCCAAAACATTGTCATATGTCAATTATACCTGTGTAAATGCTGGCGCATTATATATAGGTATAACAAGGGCAGAAAGTCCGCAGAGGAAAACGCTGCAAAAACGCAACAAAAAAAGCTGCAAAAATACAATGTGTTTGGCTACATGGGGCCTTAGGTTTATTTCTTCATTTTACCAGTGTATACATTCTCCTCACATTAATGCTGTTTTTGGTATAAGGTCATTGATGTTTCCATCCTTGAGTAGTAAAAAGTACATAACTTGGCACCCAGTCTATATATTTATTGTAGTATTGTAGCAGCAGAAACCTTTGTTGAGCTGTATCTTTTCCTCAATCTGTTTGAAGATTTTTTGTAAAGCTTCATTAATCTTTCTATTATGTGCACCTTCTCCTCCTGGTGTTATGCTCTTATATCTCTAGTAAGTCTTTTAGACTATTGATTTATATCATGTATTGTTGCCGCTGGTAATAAAACAATGGATTCTCGAAAGAATAGCAGGATGGAGTTTGGTTATGTTACCCTGGTGACATATAAAAGTTCTTGGGATTTGCTAAATACGGAGAAAGGTAAAAGCTTGCAGACGTGTGGAAATGAGTTTGAGAAGCTGACAAAAGTCATGCCTTCTGGGACATTTGATCAAATTCTGTTGAAGGGGATTTAGATTGTCGTTGTCTATGATCTAGGGATTACTGAGACACAACATGGACAATTCAGGAGAATTAGTTTTCCAGCAATATAAAGGATTTCATGCCTGAATAATACAAAAGGCAATTACTAAGTTGTTTTGTTTCCAAGTGGAAATAATTATGTAGCATTTTCATTGACACCAATATCAATAAACCTCGGCTGAAACACTGTTATACTATCATTCAGTACAAGATGCTATATGTAGAAATGTGCGGGAGTTAATAGACAAAAAATAATGAGTTACAAAGTAACAGTAACATTTGCATTTCTTGATGGCTTGATGGTTTCTCATTCTTTGTATTTTTGTAATGCTTATTGATTTTTAAGCATCAGTCGCATGTATTACTTGTATGGTAGTGTAAATGAAAGGAAATGCTCTTGGAAGAGTCCAAGATAAAACATCCACAAACATATCATGGAAATTAAAAGAGATGGTAATAATTCTAGAGATTTCTTATGTTCAGAACCATCCATTATTTCTTCATCCATTATGTTGTAGTACTCTCATAGAGTGCTATTGACAGAACAATACTTAAACACAAGTCAATGTCGATTATCCGAACAAGTCTAAGTTCAACAAATGGAGAGTGCCGTGCGTATGTCTAATATATGTCACCTACTTTTACCCTTAGCAGATGGATTCCTATGGGCTGTAAGGCACAACGGATACTACAACACCTTCACCTTTGGAAATGATTGGAGCTGCAATGATATACCATACATGTCTATTGTATTTAGCTACCCCACACTTACATGTAATGTTGTAATGGGGCTCCATGGGACCAAAAGCACTATAAAACTTAACTTTTAATATAAATTCTAATAATAAGTATTTTAGATGGTCAAAGATGACCAATTTAGGTGCACAAAATGCACCTTGCAATACACATAAAGAGGAACAGTCTTACTCGGACTTAATGAGAGATGTTGGGGACTCAACGGGACTTGTAGATGAAGGGCTGGTTTAATTATATCTCTCACCTATGTCCCACAATGACTCCTGTCCTTAACAATGACAGTCCCCAGAGCTCTCCCTGTATCTCCCTATCAAATTAGATCTGTTTCCCTTATTTCCTTCATTCCAACACATTTCATGCCCCAACAAGATGGAGGGGCAATCCTCAGGGGATTTCCAAGTATGAGCCCAGTAGGGAGTGAAAGCCCTTCAAGCTGCTCAACCATATGTTTCCATAGCTTGCTAGTTGTAGGGCGTTGGATGCTCCACGCTGAGTGCAGGGGAGCGTTTGTGTTTGCATTGGTCCTATGCTGTGATTGCATACTTTGGCGGCTCCATGGGACCACCAGAGAAAATGGTTCTGGGGCTCGCTATGACTATGCAGAACATGTGATGTCACTTTTAATTGTATTGTAATCTTTCACAATACACAACTTGAACTTTGTTTTAATGGGTATCATCCTGGAGGATCTTCTTGTTCTGTGGCCATGTAATGTCTAACCCTGCTTACATGTAGGATATATATATATATATATATATATATATATATATATATATATATATATTTGTTTCTGGAATGCTTAACTAGGATGAATGTTACTTTGGTAAGGGGGCGTTCACACTACCGTCGGTGTTCGACAGCTAGTGTCCGCTGCTAATGTCCATTCAAAATCTTGCATGGACATTAGCAGTGAACACTAGCTGTGTCCGTGACATTTTGCATTCATTTAAATGGAGATCGGGTGCGTTCCTTTACAGTCCGTGTCTGTCCTTAACTGTCCTTTCCCAAAGATGTCCAACTTTTCAAGCGGACAGCAAAACCCAACATGTAGGTTTTTGCTGTCCGCTTGAAAAGTCGGATATCTAAAGGTATGATGTCCTTACAATGGACTGTGGGTGGTTTGGTATGGAGTTTTGTTGTGACAGACTGCCTTTAATGTAGTAACATTGTTAAACTTTTGTACTAAGATGTTTGACTCCCCTATTACAGATTAGATTTGATAGAACTGTGTCCTGCTGACAGACTCCCTTTCATTTTTGTTATATTCTGTTTAATTACTAAATACTGATTAAACCAGTCACATTTCCTTCTTTCTACAGCTATATTCTTTGATGTTTATTTATATATGAGGTTCTGTTTGGATATGCATTTCTATGAATTAAAAATGTCATAAAAGATGAAAGGAATACAGAACGTGAGACCACATAGATGAGCCCAATGTCTCTTGCATTTCCCATCACTGCACAGTTACTGCATATCTTCAGCACGTGCCATATGGTTGATGTACTTATACATGATCATCATCCTGTCCTATTCTTCTTCGCTAATGGATGTGTCGATTGATTTAAGGAAGTTGCATCTGGTATGCCTGTGGGTACCACAACAATATGTTTACATGTAATATGATAATAGGAACTAGCAGACAGGCATTTTAGTTACAGCTCATTTCATTTATTTAAATTGCTCCAGAAATGTATTCTTATTAGTAATAACCACAGTAAATGTTGTTAAGAGATAATGTTGATGGGTCACAGATGCTGCGCAAAATTACTATAATAAACATTAGAAATCAAATCATTCACATTACACTTGTGATTTAAACATCATGCACAAAGAAATTACCTTTGGGTAAAAAGAAAATGAAAGATGCAAGAATATGTTACCTTTACAAATCTAAACTTGGAGAACAAAAAAGTATTTGCAAAAATACAATAAGGATTTGCACGGAGGCTTTGATGTCGCACTCTATTCCGTATCTGGTGTACAATGCATCCAACCACGTCTCATGGACTCTGTTGACCTTGACAAGGTTTCTATCATGATGACGGTCATCTCTGTATTCTGTGCTAAACTTGCTGTCAAAAGTGATAAAACTGCCATGCAAAATACTACAAAAGTGCTGAATGTGATTGCATCCAAAGTGAAAAAAGACATCTGGAGATGGAAGAGGAAAGAATAAGAAGGAAGGAAAGGTGATCTTGGTTATCAGAAGATGCAGGAACAGGCACAGGGATATGATTGAAATGATCATTACGTGGGAAATTGCTGATATAATTCTAAAAGTCAGAAGATCGGAATCCTTATTGTCTTACTAAATTACAATGCAGAGAAATGCGTTATCCATGTACAATATAGTTCCTGATATAAGAAATAGATTGCCATGTTAATGAACTATTAATGCACAAACTATCGGCATAAGCAGTGACATCTTTGGAATTGTCTGTGCATCATTATACTTTCTCTTATCCTACACACTGAGGCCTCTGGCTGTAAGGCCGGGTTCACACGGAGTTACGTGCCGCGAGATTTGGCACGTAGACGCCGCGTGACCCTTTGCGTGCCGTACACGCTCCCATTCATTTCAATGGGAGCGGGGAGCGTATGCGCCGCGCTAGTTTGCGGCCGTGAATAAATGCACGGCCGCAAACTAGCGCGGCGCATACGCTCCCCGCTCCCATTGAAATGAATGGGAGCGTGTACGGCACGCAAAGGGTCACGCGGCGTCTACGTGCCAAATCTCGCGGCACGTAACTCCGTGTGAACCCGGCCCAATATGTCTGTTTAACTCGTTCCCACTCGATTATTTAAAAAGTTTTTTGCTCTACAAATACTGTAGGTCCATGTTTGATTGAGACATCTGAAGATTTAATGCTCACGATTAACAAGGAGACAGCCACCTGGTCTTCACTGTGTAATGACTATGGCACCAGCTCATCCCATCCACCATACTGTTACGCCAGATAAAATTAGCTTATAAGGTAAACCAACTAATATCCACTTCTCCCTTTGGTGCAAGGAAATTGCACGTCAACACAAGATCCCACATTAGATCATACATCAAGCACCCAATACCCTTAATCATAGCAAATTATGGAAGATGTTGGGAAAAACTGTCTTTGTTGTCCATAGCAGTCAGCTCAGATCTATTTTTTTCAATGCACTATTACAAATGAAAGCTGAGGTGTGATTGCTATGTACTATGCCTCGGGACGTGGCAAAGAACCATGGGGCCACATAACAATGTTTGTCACCATGGTCGTGTTAAGCAGGAAGTGCAGAATTTGAAACGTGTATAATAACTATGATACATTTTACATTCAGTGATAATGCACATGTAGACGTCACAGCACAGTGTTGTCATTACAGGGATATTACATACAGTGATGTCATACTATAGGGTTAATGCACTCAGTAATATCATAGTACAGACATTGCCATGAGAGGGAAGGGTTATTCTGAAAGTCTCTAATTTCTATGACTAGTGTTGGGATTGCAGGAATTACCATGTTTCTATGTAGCCCAACATCATGCCTGAATTGGCTGTTATACCAGGCAGCTGCTTTAAGTTTGACTACTGTTATACGTTTTAGGCATACACACATACATAAAGCAAAAAAAGAACAAAAAAAAGTAGAGGCAACATGTAACATAACATAGCATTTTCATAAACTTATATAAGTAGCATGCTAATGAATAAAAAGTTATTTCTGATGAGCTATTGTTATTTGGTGCTTTGGAAATTTGCTTTGACGGGGATATTTATGGTAAACCTAATTTCAACAAGAGCTTCACTGTAGGATAAAACATCCTGAATTTGTCCTCCAAACACAAATTAAATGAAGCAGCATGTTCATAGTGTATCACTAGACTAGAAAAACTATTATGGAATATCTACAGTGACGGAAAAATTATTATTCAGGAAAATATTGGTAATGTGTTTCTTCCTTGAAAATTCACAACATGATATAGGCAAATATTATATGATTTAATTACCAACAAAAGTTCAGTTGCCTGTTTATTTTTATAAAGTTTCCTTTTTTTTGTCTAGTTAGAATTTTTAGAACGCAAGAATGCAATTGATACTTTCGAGAAGGTAAGCAGTGGAAGAGATAGGAAAATATGCAACCATAATAAAGAACAAAGTGGGTCAAACATTTTGCAACCGAGGATAGAAAAATCTACCCGCTACATAATGTACTCTCCTTGTTTCCTAAAATGCATTTCCTTTTGAGAAGGGAATTCTGCACGTTCTTATCACCCATTACCAAATGGGACACCAGAAGTGCGATCCTATCTTTAAGGGCCCCATAGCAGCACATGATCTGCCTTCATTATTTCTACACCCTTGAAATTAAGATAAAGGCATTTTTCTTTCCCGTGATATAAGTGATATAAAAAGACATGATCATGATGGGAATTGACATGATGTCCCTTGTAAATTGGCATTGGTCTGGCTGAAACTTCCCCTTCCCCCATCTTGATAGAATGACAAGGCCATAGTGCGCCATGTTGTAATATGGCTTATTCTGCAAATTTCAGCAGCAGTGTTCATATCTAGGTGCCATACAGGTGCTATCATTTTGCTCTGCTCTGAATGGGTATGAGTTTCTGTTCTGTGCACAGGGGGCAGATGTGAGTGGCACTGAATTTAAAAAACAAAAACGGAAGGACCCCGTAGAGGGGCTCACAGCAACCTTAGATTAGCCAGTTGATGACCTTAGTTGAGTGATTGTAAATGGGCAAATGTACTTTCCTTACCCAATACAAGTGATTCCTGTTTTTCAGTAAATACTTAGTAATACACTTGTTATTTTGACAGGTTTGCTGATGTGTATAGCAGTTGGTAATGCAATGTATTGATTGCTGTTTCTCTTGCAGGCACAAAAAGTAAGGCAGAACTATGGTTGCACCTAGGTGTTGTACCACAGAAATAGTTGTGTGTAGAGATGAGCGAACAGTGTTCTATCGAACACATGTTCGATCGGATATCAGGGTGTTCGCCATGTTCGAATCGAATCGAACACCACGTGGTAAAGTGCGCCAAAATTCGATTCCCCTCCCACCTTCCCTGGCGCCTTTTTTGCACCAATAACAGCGCAGGGGAGGTGGGACAGGAACTACGACACTGGGGGCATTGAAAAAAATTGGAAAAAGTCATTGGCTGCCGAAATCAGGTGACCTCCATTTTAGACGAATAGTGGATTTCAAATCCGGGTCATATGAGAATGTGAACTTTGTGACTATGAGACAGGGATAGCTGTACAGGCAGGGATAGCTAGGGATAACCTTTATTTAGGGGGGAATGTTATTAAAAATAACTTTTTGGGGCTCTATCGGGTGTGTAATTGTGATTTTTGTGAGATAAACTTTTTCCCATAGGGATGCATTGGCCAGCGCTGATTGGCCGAATTCCGTACTCTGGCCAATCAGTGCTGGCCAATGCATTCTATTAGCTTGATGAAGCAGAGTGTGCACAAGGGTTCAAGCGCACCCTCGGCTCTGATGTAGCAGAGCCGAGGCTGCACAAGGGTTCAAGCGCACCCTCGGCTCTGATGTAGGAGAGCCGAGGGTGCACTTGAACCCTTGTGCACCCTCAGCTCTGCTACATCAGAGCCGAGGGTGCGCTTGAACCCTTGTGCACACTCTGCTTCATCAAGCTAATAGAATGCATTGGCCAGCGCTGATTGGCCAATGTATTCTATTAGCCTGATGAAGTAGAGCTGAATGTGTGTGCTAAGCACACACATTCAGCTCTACTTCATCGGGCTAATAGAATGCATTGGCCAGCGCTGATTGGCCAGAGTACGGAACTCGACCAATCAGCGCTGGCTCTGCTGGAGGAGGCGGAGTCTAAGATCGCTCCACACCAGTCTCCATTCAGGTCCGACCTTAGACTCCGCCTCCTCCGGCAGAGCCAGCGCTGATTGGCCGAATTCCGTACTCTGGCCAATCAGCACTGGCTAATGCATTGTATTGGCTTGATGAAGCAGTGCTGAATGTGTGTGCTTAGCACACACATTCAGCTCTACTTCATCGGGCTAATAGAATGCATTGGCCAGCGCTGATTGGCCGAATTCCGTACTCTGGCCAATCAGCACTGGCTAATGCATTGTATTGGCTTGATGAAGCAGTGCTGAATGTGTGTGCTTAGCACACACATTCAGCTCTACTTCATCGGGCTAATAGAATGCATTGGCCAATCAGCGCTGGCCAATGCATTCTATTAGCGTGAACTGAGTTTGCACAGGGGTTCTAGTGCACCCTCGGCTCTGCTACATCAGATTGCTACATCTGATGTAGCAGTGCCGAGTGTGCATCAGATGTGTAGTTGAGCAAAACTGACTCAGCACTGCTAAGTCTGCATTCGCATAGGAATGCATTGGCCAGCCTTCGGCCAATCAGCGCTGGCTCTGCCGGAGGAGGCGGAGTCTAAGGTCGGACCTGAATGGAGACTGGTGTGGAGCTATCTTAGACTCCGCCTCCTCCAGCAGAGCCAGCGCTGATTGGTCGAGTTCCGTACTCTGGCCAATCAGCACTGGCCAATGCATTTCTATGGGGAAAAGTTAGCTTGCGAAAATCGCAAACTGACAGGGATTTCCATGAAATAAAGTGACTTTTATGCCCCCAGACATGCTTCCCCTGCTGTCCCAGTGTCATTCCAGGGTGTTGGTATCATTTCCTGGGGTGTCATAGTGGACTTGGTGACCCTCCAGACACGAATTTGGGTTTCCCCCTTAACGAGTTTATGTTCCCCATAGACTATAATGGGGTTCGAAACCCATTCGAACACTCGAACAGTGAGCGGCTGTTCGAATCGAATTTCGAACCTCGAACATTTTAGTGTTCGCTCATCTCTAGTTGTGTGGCCATGTCCCGTGGCATCATCCCATGATTGCTGTGGTTTGATGCTTGGGTTATATCGGGCATGACTTGTTATTGTGCCCTTTCAGGAGTCATTGAGTAGAGTCAACTGGTAATAATCTAATCTACATCATCCCAGAAAGCAGCTGCTGTATCACGAAGAGCCGGAAGCCTAGTACATGAGTGGGAATAATGTCAATAGGAATAATGTCAATGGGAATAGGAGTGATGTCGGCCACCTCAGGAAAGCTTTGGGTAACTAAAGTGCCTGTGAAGTGCTCTCTAATGTGTATCCTTACTCTGTATCTCTACTGTCAAAATCAGTAACGTTTAGCATAGGGCGAACCTCGCAAAATATATCTGCCATATTTTTCCAAGGTTTGCCTAGCTGTTTCTTTTCAGACTGAACTTGTTCAGTCCAAACTGAAACTGCAATTATTATGCTTTGGGTTCTTCAGACTGTTCGACTAACCTAGATTCCCAAGGGTGAAGTAACCCATATGTGGTAGTAAGATTAGGGTTTTATGGTCCTCTGTCTTTGAAGTGGAGTTTCCATTGTCAGGGATGATAACAGACTATCCGAGGGAGATGTAGAACAGTGAAGGACAACATCTCCAGATCAAGATCTGCAAAGTTTTGTTCACTTCAAGCAAATCCTATTTGTTTGGATTCATAAAAAAACAAACAATCTTAAATATTTGGTTCAAACCCGGCTCAGTAAGAACTTGTTTGCCCATCTCTAGTTATTGCAAGTGAATGAGGCTCAGCTATGATGCCATGCTAAACTCATACACTAGAATGGTGCTGTTCCTAAGGTTAAACCAGACTCTATAAGTTCTGGTCACTTCTTTATTGTCTTATAAGCAAAGATTCTAAATCTAAGACATTATTAAAAAAAAAGAGGGTACATGTTTGGAGAAAACATCTGTTTCCATGACCTTTTCTACTGGTAATTTAAACAAGAACAACTATATACAAAGGAGGATGAAGATGTGTAGCCAAAATGTTCTAAAATCATGTGCCTTCAAGGAGAATTCAATTTTCAGCTTTGTTTTGTTTCTTTATGTCATCTCGACGCAGCAAGATTAGTGAACCTTGTCCATTACTAGAATAAATATTTCAGTATTCTGCTGTCACAGATGAGGTCTGAATGTGACTTTAGCCTATACCAAGAAAATCATAACTGAGAAAATTTCAGACATAAGAATGTAGAAAAATAAAACACATGACAGAGGATTGGCAGGAGAAGACTGGCAAGTGATGTACAGTAAAGTGCAATGGTGAGACTGGAAAGCTTATTAAAAATGAGTTTCCACTGCTATGAAAAAGGTGTCAACTAAAGGAATATTATATAAAAGTGTATAAGATATGCAAAGCACACTGAAGTCTAAAACAAAGTATCTTGCATTATAAATGTGTTACAGTGGCGAACAAGTGGCAAAAAGTACAGTACATATAAAGCAGAAAGTGAAGTACCATAAGAAGATGTTGTCATCGAGTGGAACTATCTGAAACACATTTTAAATACAATTTAGAGCCTGTATTAATAACCTATTTCTGTTGACAAATTGATTAAAATTTGGAAAAGTATTAGACATTATGCAAGTAATCTGAAAGGGGTTCTATAATCACTTACTTCCTCTATGGTTTGGTAAGTGATGAACCAGGGGTTCCAAGGTGGTTCCAGTCTGGGTCCAACCCCAAGTCAAGGTTTCAGAACCAGCACTTGGCCCTCAAATTGTTTCAACTGTTACCCTATCTTACTCTATTGTGTTCACAGCACGTTACCTGTATCAGGAGGGCAAGCCAAATACATCATTATAATTGTAAAGCCAACCCTCATGATAACAAGCAGTTAGTATCAGAGTGGAGGATTATCCTTCCTACTGGTTTTGAGAAAAAGGGTGCATTGGTTTGAGCCTAAATAGACTGGTGAGCCTTGGATTATTCTTCCTTCCTCCCTGTGATGTCTTGTGCCTGTGCCAGACATATTGCTAGCTTCTTTAGCTGCTGTTACAAGCACCTGCCCTCCCTCTGTTACCTGGGCTTTTATTTTGGTGTTACGGTTGTTTGATCTGCTACAATTGGTTTGTTTTGAGCCTTATCATGACTGATTTGCCTTTACTGTAGTGCTGCCTTGGAACTATTATGCGGGGGTCAGTTTTCCACGTGGATGGGGAAAATGGACTTGCCCACTGCGAATCTGGTTCTGGGCATTCGGCTCCTGATCCCAGTTGTGAACCTTTTATGTTAGTGTTGTGTTCTAAGAAAAAAATAAATGATGCTGGGTTCACACCAGCTTATGGTCTCTGTTCTGAGGTTTCCGTCTTCTGCATGCAGAAGACGGAAACCTGTCAGACTGTGTCCTGCCGTGAGAATCGGTGAGCGTTTTGAGCTCTCCGCGGCAAAACCAGTTTTTTTTCAACCGGACACAAAGCCCTGCATGTCTGACTTTGTATCCGGTTAAAAAAAAAAAAAAAAACGGTTTTGCCGTGGAGAACTCAAAACGGTCACCGGCGCTCATGGCTGGACACTTTTCAAACCCATTCAATTGAACGGCAGGTTTCCGTCTCCTGCCCAGTTTCAGGCAGGAAACAGAAACCTAAAGGTGGAGACCCCGGGCGCAGGTGTGAACGAGCCCTGAGATCTAATAATCTTTATAAACAGATTTCCATTATAACTCACTTGTGTGTTATAATAATTATGAGGCTAAAGCATCCCTGTCCTGGCTGATCCCCCACAATGTGGTGAGTAAGGCATAGAATGGGGCATGTGGCATATGTTTGCCACATAAAAGGGCTATGTGCCAAATGTGCACCACAATATAATCTCTCTATGGCATAGAGGGATTGGAAAATGCTTCCCAAACTGTGTCACATATTCATTACGTTACACGCCATTACCAAAGCACCCATATATAAAAGAGAATTCACATTGTTTTTATTTAACCGTCCTTCAGCTATTTTTCTGCCTTTGTCAGAGATCAACGCAGATATGAAGGATATATGTAAATTATACTTGCTGTATTCTGCCCTTTTAGTGCCGTGTAAAAATTATTTATGAGTAATTACTTTTACAAGCTCGTAGATGAAGACCACAAATCCCAGAATGCAATTGGAAAGAATCCAAGCAATACACCAGAGCTTGTTGATTCAGTAGATACAGCTGTTTCAGGGACTATAAAAACAGTCAGGCCTTGTTAAAATGAAAAGTAACCATGTCTCTATTCAGGAGTACTCTATTAACCTGTAAGAGATGTGAAATGTAAATGATGCTGATATTTATTAACCAGTGTGTGTCTTGCAATAGTATGTGAGTGTTTCAGCAAATTGAAAAGTTATGGGAAAATAATGTATGGGGAGTTTGCAAACATAGACTTGTATAGTTCCATGTGTTTCACATATGAGCTGGCTTTTCTAGCAATCAATCCACACTAATAATTTTTCTCAGTGTCTCTGCATAAATTTACATCTGGTAATTGGTCCTGGAGGGGAATCCAAACATAGACCTAATCCCTTCTAGCATTCATGTATAGCGTTACAAATTAAGATACAACACGTTAATGTAAAGTATTCCCAACTTGGTGTTTGTGCCCTAATATACACACCAAAACCATGCTCCAACAATCACAGCATGTTTGGGGTCAATTCTCATCACATATATGTCTCATATGCCCACAGGCTATCATTAGGCAGATGCATGCCAACAGTATGCCCTCTTGTTACTGGCAGGTATAGTTTAGTATAGCTTTGTCTACATTGTTTTGAAGTAATAATTCAATACCACTTTATAGGAAAAAGTTATTATTATGTCCGTGAATGACACAATAAGTGTCTGGGGAAGTCAGACAACTTGTTGTCGTGGTCGAAATCAGACCAACTCCCCTTATGTTCTGTGTGGACACCAATTAGAAAACAAAAAATAAGTGGCGCGGGTCTGATTTCCACCACGTTATATAAAAATTTGAAGGGAAGGGTTTCACCACTGGCATCCCACATCAAAATTCAACCAGAACTACATCTGTGTAGGTATATATGTTATTCAAATATTTGCATGGATTTCCTCTGTGTACATCATTTTCATCCCATATTCCTAAAACATACAGATGAGTCAAATGGATTGTTAAGAGACTGAGACTGACAAGTGACTACAATCTGTCTCCAGCGCTGCACTACATGTTGGCGCTAAGTGATGGACGATAGTGCAACTAGAACAAGACAATAATTCTTCAATACACATATTACAATAACATCATAAATATGGAGAATTGTCATATTCATATGCCAGTTTTTTTGCAGCCTCTTTTCCTTTCAATCATTTAATCACCTTTAGAAGATATTCCAATCCTAGGTCTACAAATGGCAAATAAACGTAAAATATGTTAAGAAGCCATAGTGCTATTTCTATAGTCATGCCCCTTACATTTTACTTTGATAACTTGTGCTTAGTTCTTTGTAAGCTGGCCATGTTTCTGATGCCCAAGGCTGCCATACATAGGACAGTGGTGTATAAGTGGCGTCTTCCTGAGAGGCCGTCTTGTAATAGCTGTGCAGACTGGTATGCTTGGCAGCTAATGGCTTACATACATGTATCTTTTTGTTCCTCACATGTCCCACCTTTTGCCCTATCCAGCGTGACTGAAACACTCAGAATGTTTCCTGCTAGCTGGAGGCTTGCTTCATAGTGTGAGACATGAAAGGGGATGTGGCCGTTGCATGTGACTATGATTGGGAGCACTTAAGAAACCACTTCCACCAAATGGGATTTAAATCAAGCAAATAGAATAAGCTGAACGGCCCCGGGCAACAATCCCCAGCATAAATAAAAGAGCTCTCTTTTCAAAGAAAATGTGTTTATAAAAAAGGATAAAGCTTAAGTTACTAATTCCTCCTTCTATACAGAATGGGTTAAATAAACAAAGGATCCATCTCATCTTACACAAATTGTATCATTATAACGCCTGCCTTGGATGCCACTTGAGGAAGATGTCATTTCAGAGAACGCTTCCAATTCTTTTCATCTCCGTCTATAAGCTAATTACACTTTCCAGAGATAAAGATGACGCATGTGTATGAATAGCTTGTAAAACGCAGCAACACATCAATGAAGTGCCAAGGAAATTGTGGATCATTGACATGTATTATGTAGATTATTCGTAAAAATGCAACTCCTACTTTTAGGCTGGATTCACACATTGCATTACACTGCCGGTGAATCCAGGAGGTATTTGAAACCATGGCAACATGCAGATTGCATAGTTTTCAGATTGATTATAGATTAAATCAATGACATTAACAATTAATCTGCTCTCAATGCTCCTAATATTGATGATGGATCCTTAGGTGAACGGCTGACCACTGATACCCTGATGAAGAGGCCATAGCACTTAGGTACCTGTTCCACTTCTCAGGCCTGTAACGTAATGCCTTGTATTTATAATATGGCCTGTCCACTGCTCAGTCCCATTCAAGTGAGTTAGAGTCGCAATACCAGGCCCATCCATTGTACAAAAAAAACAAAAAAACAAATGAAAATGAGACCTGGATTCATTGCAGCCAGGAGAGTATATAAGGCAGGTTGGCCAATGAGGTCTGAGCTAGTGAGTTATGATGGGTGAGGTCCTGAATGGCCGGATCCTCTACTATACCAGGCAGCTTTATATCAGTTCAGTACTATAGAGATATGGCCTTTGGGGAGATCACAGCTGAGTTCACTCTGGCTTATATAACCCACACACGAATTACATTTCCTGAACAGGACTTGTGTATGTCGTGTGATTGCAATCTAAGGCCGGGTTCACACGGAGTTACGTGCCGCGAGATTTGGCACGTAGACGCCGCGTGACCCTTTGCGTGCCGTACACGCTCCCATTCATTTCAATGGGAGCGGGGAGCGTATGCGCCGCGCTAGTTTGTGGCCGTGCATTTATTCAAAGGGTCACGCGGCGTCTACGTGCCAAATCTCGCGGCACGTAACTCCGTGTGAACCCGGCCTAAGACGTCTCACTTTGTACCAAAATTTTGGTGCACAGTGTCACAACATAAGTAATTCCCTATAATACTATTTAAATGTGGAATACAGCAATTAGGACCATTTTTTTGGCACACTTTAAAGGGGTATTCCCAAGAACAGAACCATTTTTGAATTTGTAGACAATTAAAGTTAAATACTTTTGAAAATATAAGTAATTAAACATTTTGCAGAGTCTTAAAGATTTTCTCTAAATATCTTGTGGTGACAGTCTGTTGTCTTGATCGGTTGCCAATGGATACAACCATGAATGCAGGACCTTTCTAAGGTCAGAAAATCAGCAATGATTTCTTTATTGTGGCCGGTATATCTTCTCATACATGTAGTGTCCCTGTCTGATAACCCACCTACAATAAGAAAATCATAGCTGGGTTCCTGACAAGTCCCAGACCATAGAAAGTTTCTGCTTTTATGGTCGTATCTAGAGATGAGCGAGTACTGTTTGGATCAGCCGATCCGAACAGCACGCTCGCATAGAAATGAATGGACGTAGCCGGCATGCGGGGGGTTAAGCGCCGGCCGCCGTCAAAGCGGAAGTACCAGATGCATCCATTCATTTCTATGGAGCGTGCTGTTCGGATCGGCTGATCCGAACAGTACTCGCTCATCTCTAGTCATATCCATTGGCAACCAATTAAGACAACAGACTGTCACCACTAAGATAGTAGAGGAAATCTTTAAAATGCTGCAGAATTTTAATCTACTTATATTTGTAAAAATGTTTAACTTTTAATTATCTACAAATATAAATATGATTATGTACATAGGAATACCCCTTAAGCTAGAATGTATTATAGTAAGACTGCCTGCTCTTTCTATTTCTATTATATATACTATATTTTCTTGTTAAATTAAGCACACATTCTTTTATTTATTTATCAGATCCTACACGCTTTACAGGCATTGTCAGTCAGTGTCCCAGATAGGATTCACAAATTCTGGAATATAGTCCGCCTTGCATCTACTTGTTGTATAGTACCTGTAGAGTTTGTGCTGTTGGGTTGGAGCATTAGCAGAAATATGATGAATTGATAGGAATGCAGACAATTCAAGGAGTGAATGGTACACGCAGTGAAATAATACAGTTTGCCAAAATGTTGTCTCTGTTCTTTACAGCTAACATTAAGGTGGTCACCTCCCTCATAACCTTGTACTTTCACCTTATTCCTTCATTACTAGAGAGCTGTATCCTATAAATCATGTTTATATTCGGGGTCTTAACAGGGGATTAGCCATTAAGGAGTTAAACAGAAATGTGGATACACAGCTATTATGTTATCTTGCTAAATTGGAATCACCTGCAAGTTGCTCTGTGACTTCCCTTCTTGTTGGGAATGAATAACGAATCGTAACGCTCCCTAATACATAACAAATGGAACACTGTATATGTTTTAATGATCATATACAATTTATGGTACCAGAGCCATAGCTAAGAACCATGCAAAAATGTCTTCAGAAAACCTGTACACATTATGTGAATAGTCATATTGTATTGTAGTGTATTTCTCTAAATTGCTGTAATGTGTCTGCATGGTTATTGTCTCATTACCCCAAGCAAAAATTACTCACACATTTTAAAAGGTATATTTTGTGTGGTTTGTTTCCCCTTTCCAGATCACATTATGGAAAGCCAAGCTAACTGGAACTAAAAGAAACCTGGAATTCCAATTTGTGACTCAACTTTATGCAACAAAATAAATTGCTTAATAAAACTTTTTGTTATAAATTGGTTATACTATAAGGCCTCATGCAAATGAAAAAAAGCCTATATATGGGAATCCCTACATTTCGGTACTGTAACGTTGAGGCACACAAAGGATCACTATGGGCACATAGCCTTCTATAAGTGCTGTATTACAGATCTTACAACATGGACCGTTATAATATGTTTATTTGTGTAGGGCTATGGCCAGCTGCACGGGGGCTTTTTCTGTCTGGAAAATAATCTTGATTACTGTATGGGACAGTAGTCACATGGTGAGGCAGAGACTTAGATCATCATAGATGACTGTAATACTGTGAGGGCCCCTTCACATGGCGTAAGCGCTCGGCTCATTCCGAGCTGTACACGCGAGCTCTTCTAAACATTTCCTATTCACTTCAATGGGAGCGCTCGTAAAGCCGGCTTTACGCGTTCTCCCATTGAAGTGAATGGGAAGTGTTGAGAAGAGCTCGCGTGTACGGCTCAGAATGAGCCGAGCGCTTACACCGTGTGAAGGGGCCCTGAGTCTGGATTTCTGGACACTGTTCTGCACATGTTTCGGATACCCTTTAAGAGACAACCCATGTAAAGGACATATATACATCTAATATAATGTCCAAATGTAGAAATTAATAAGATCTTTAAATTGATCTGTTCCTATACCTTTATGATACAATTAGTATATATTTACAATTTTATATTATTTATTTGTCTGGTTAGTAATTTACTTCTAGCTTCAATCTGTAACAATCACTTAAACTAGGTCGAACATTGCTGTGATAAGGGTTGCTACGGCTTTATGTCAGTCAAAAGAGCTTAGCATTGTTTACATAGTGAGCTACAATTTCGGCCTCCTCCTTACTCTTGCTCTCAGGATTCTCAACACTTTTACCCTGTGTTCTGTCAGCACTGATAATGGACAGACACAGTATGACAAGACTGCTTAGAATTCCACCCCAGTGCTCAAGATAAATAAGAGACAATTTTCAGTTTTTTTTTAATATTTTGTTTCATACATATAGTGATATATTAGATAGATAGATAGATAGATAGATAGATAGATAGATAGATAGATAGATGTAGTAGGAGCTCTGAATCCAAACTATAAGAAAATAATGCATGCTTCATTCTGTGGGCAGCATTAGTCATGATTGTATCTCTTACACTCTTATCAACCATAAATGATCCTATACCTTACTGACTGACATTCCACTCACAATTTTGTTGCACCCTTTCTAGATGTTTTGTGTATTCATGGGGGCAGACTCAGTGTGAGAAGTCTGACATCAGAAAGATTCTTCTTCCCGACTTCCCTTCATGCAGTGAACATGCATTGTCCAATGGGAATTACAGTGTTTTCTCTAATATTAACCTTCTCCCTATTCTGCAGCACTTTACAGATCATAGGGTAAGGGTTAATATAAGAGGCAAGACTGTGTATTCTTTAGAGGTAGAGCAACACGTGACTATGAGAACAAAGCCTAGTCCCCCATTCCTGTAACCTATTTCAGAATCTCTTCTGCTAGAGATAGACTTCACTTGACAAGACAGAGTGAACAGCAAGTAAAAGGAAAGTGAAGCACCTGGTAGCTGGCAATGTTTCAGCACAAAAATATAATTTTAGGTTACGTTTATACTGCAAAGCATCCATCATTATGATCTTAATGTAAACAGATGCAATATTTCACCAGCATAGCATTTAAAATATAACTTTTATTAACTCATGCTAAAATAATACAAGCATGGTGTTAGAGAAATGCTTAGATGATAATTCCCCAGTAGCTGCTGGAGAACCCTGGAGGAAGGGGCACAAGAGACAGTGAGCCCTAAGCTGAAGCCCCCCACTGTCCCTTCCTCTTGCCAGGCCCTATCCTATGTAATAGGCGGCAACTTAGAGACAATCCCTTCCTATATATGTGACACACAAAACGCAGACAAATAAACAACAACAAAGGGAGATCAGCTAGCCAGGGTTCGGTAACAGTCGAGCAATGCAGTGCCAAATCAAATTCCAAAAGAATAGTCAATAGGAAAAGCCAAGATCAGGATAAGAATACAAGTAAATTAACAGCAAGAGAAAACCAGCAAGCACGAGGCAATAACAGGCACCAGCGTGAATGTGAGCCAAGACTAAATAGGGGAGGATGAACCCACCCTGGACCTGACAGGAAGGCAGGCTGTCAATCACAAGGCAAGACCAAATTAACTACTTCATGGACAGAGGCAGACAAGGGCAGAAGACGGGTGTGGTGCAAATTCAATTAAAGAAGTAGAGCCGTGTTACCACAGTGCAACCAAAAACTCTAAGCAAGGAACTAAACTGCACATGCCTCCTGCACCACCGCATACGAGCAGAGGGTGGCACAGTGACCTAAACAGGCAGAGATGTTACACATGGATTCATAATAAGGGATTGGTAGGATTTCCCGAAACGCGTAAGCTTGTCTGCTGATGTTTTTATTATGGATCCATGTATGCATTATTTTAGCATGATTTAGTAAAAGTTATATTTTATATGGCATGCTGGTGAAATATTGACGTGCTACGTTTTCCTTTCTGTTCTGCAGCATTTTTTCCCCACAATTTGTGGATGGGATTAGCCAGAATCTCATTCACTTTGCTAGTATTGTAAAACAGCATTTTATGCAGCAGCCAACGTGGGGCGTTAGCCTGAGGGGACCTTCTGTTTGCAGTCTGTTAGGACAGATACGAAAGGAATGTCTTCTTTTTATATGGGTAAATCTAGAAAACTTTAATTTCCATTGTGCTGACACTACAATAGTACTGTATGTGTGAATATGTAATAATGTGAACCTTTACATAAATAATTTGCACATTTGGTGGTGATCATACTGGTACAAATTAGCTGAAACAACAGTGACCTTTTACATACAACTAAAAATGGTTGCACAGTAATAATAATAATGATGACTGTGATGATAATAATAATAATAATAATAATAATAATAATAATAATAATAATAATAATAAATTTACTGGCTTCTGAAAGGCAGTGAGCACAACACTGCAATAGGCGAGACTCCACTATTTTATGTGCACCGTCTTCCACATATTTGACCTCTGAGTATAATAAAATGGGAGTGGTGCACTTTAATATAGCCACTTTATCTTTGGATAAGTCTTATTAACCATAGTTCTAATTTCCTTTTGCCCACGGTATACCTTTACATGGTCAAACACAAAACTTGCGCACACCACTTTAGAGACAAAAACAACAAAGGTCACATTTTTTGCAGGCAGACATTATGGTGAAGCTGATAGCTATCATCAGCCTATCACTGTCTGTTGTTCTTCCTTTGTATATGATCACCAGAGTTAATCTAAAGTAAATAATGCCTTAGGTAAACACACTGTTAATGCCTAGGTAGAAGGGTAGCACATTCTTTGGTGTCCCTGGGAGATAACCTTCTAAGCTACAGCAATTCCCAAGGAAAACCCAATCCTACAATCAGATAACAATCTAAGTATATGTTAGGGACAGAATTATTAATTGCCTTGTTCAACCAGTCATTTTCATAATATGTATGTGTGAGAAAGTAGAAAAAACAGAATAAAAATATTTGGCAGGGAAAATAAGATATATTAAATATAAGAGCAAAGTTGCATTATAATTTTATGAGTTGCATTCTACATTCCTTTAAACAAACATAGTTAAACATAGCATTGCAATCTGTAATAGTCAGAAAAAAAAAGTCACTCAAGGAATGATAAATTACTACATTTATAATAACATTAACATTAAGAACTTAAAATGTATCTATCTAATTATATATCTATCCATATCAATAAAAAAAATCTAGGATTTTAACACATAAAGATTAAAATATTAAACTTTAGACCAATTCTACAATTGTGCTAAACCCTTCCTGTTGGGAATTTAAACACTTCCTTACACTACATCACTATAAACATATAAAAATATATCATCACCAAATTCGGAAAAAAAAAATCAATTCACATCTCCAAAAATTTTATAAAAAGTGATCAAAACCCTAAAATTGAGTAATAAGTGAAGAATCTCCAAAATGGTGTAAATAAAAAGTACAACCTGCCCTGCAAAGCAAGACTCTTTACACTGATTCAGCACTGCACCTCTAATGAGGCAAGGTGAGGTGGACGCTCCACCCACGGCGATTTTTTTTTTCCCTAAAAGAGCGCAGAAGAAGGCCGTTCTTAAAACAACCTGAGCAGCACCTCTCCTATGGTAGTTTAGACCTCTGCATCTCAGCGCAGGCGACATCATCACACTGCCTACGCTGAAACGCAGACGTCTTATCGGCGGGTGAAGAGAAATCGGCAGCAGGAGCAGCAGCGATGTCTGTAAGTATCAGACCTTCTTTTTTGTTTAATAATAGGCCACTACCTGCTGGAGTATCCCCACCCGGTAGCAGCCTATTTACCTTCCTCCCCGGGCCTGCTCACTGCCGCCTCCGCTTCCCCTTCTTTTCAGACCCCTGAGTATAATAATCGGAACCCCAGAGGAGGTGAAGGAACATAATAAAAAGTTTTACTCACCTCTCCAGGATACAATGTTACTTCTAGGAGGCTTCAGGCCTATATGGTAATGTCTCAGACGTCACGTAGTCTGGGATATTAACATGTAGGCCCAAAGCCTGTGCTAGCAGTACCATACAAGCCCAAAGCCTATGCTAGTAGTAAAAGCCTGTTACTGGGAACACAGGCTTTGAAGTCTTTGTTGCAAAGTTTACAGAGTCACGTCACAGCTGGAAGAAGTGGTCATGGTGGTCCAAAGGGAAGAGATGGCAAATCTGGGAAGTCGTCTCCTGTGAGTATTATTGCACAAAATATTACTTCATTATATTCATTGTAATGTTACTGCTAACCTCCCTGCTGCCTGAGGTGGACGATCGAAAGATGAACACCCCCCAGACCCGCCCCCCCCCCCCCCGATATTGGTGATTGGTGAATATAAAAAAGTTATGGGTGTCACAATACAGTGACCTAAAGAAAGTAATGACTTTTCAAAGACAATATGTCATGTGCTGCAAAAACAAAGCCCACACAAAATGCAGCAAATGCATTTTGTGGTCCAATTCCACCCCTATTTTCTCCAGCTTCTATTGCAAAGTATAATTTGGCATGCAAAAAATAAGAAAAAGGTTCTGTGAATGGAACAATTAAAGTTATGACTTTTGGAGGGCGGAGTGAAAAATAAAAAAGCAATAACTAAGAATGGCTGGAACAGAAAGGGGCTAAATTTTGCTCCATTTTGCGCAATATATACTGTGTATATATATATATATATATATATATATATATATATATATATATATATATATATAGCCAGGCTAGTTTCACACTAGTGTAGGCCTATCCATTATTAGGTGGACAGCTAAAATGGTGGTCACATACAGAGCCTGATAGACCCTGTTAACTGTACAGGTGTCCATTCTTTTAGAGCGAAACCACCAGATGAGAAGACTTGCAGGACTTTTCCAAGCATCGATTTTGAATACACACTGAAATAGAGAGTCCAATGCAGATGTGAACGTAGCCTGGATTGTTATGAAAATCACAGTATGTTCCACTTTCTGCAAATAAACACATAGAAATTTTACATATACTGTAGTTAACTATATACTGTATATGGAAACTCTCTGGGAATATCACTATTTTTCCTTGAAAGTAAATGAGCTCTTATAATGGAGTGTATAAGAAACGTAGCCTATAAGAACGTACAGTATAATTCATAGAAAATGTTCATGAGAAGCCAAACATCCCATTTGCTATGCTACACACTCAATAGATTTCATTGTATTGCTGCTTTTTATCCTGCTGTTTTTCAATAACATAGCATGCAGATATAAATTAACTTGTTTTTATTAGCATTTCATATCCCCTTGGGCCTCTGATTCATAGATCTGTATCTTCAACTAAGAGGTAGTTATATTAATAAAGAATAAACGCCACTAAAGGACCAATCCCTCTATGGTGCCATCTAACTACCGTCATTAGCTACAGCATTAATTTAATCAATTAGTCTGACAGGCAACGTCTATTGCTGGAAGCAATAACATTACTATATTGGGAAGCGACTAGGCTAGAGGTCTGTTGACTGTAATAGTGACAGGTTCCTAAGGAACAGTACACTATATACTTACCCTATGGTCATCAGTTATAAATAATACAGTCATTTTTACATCATTTGTATGACATGACTCCTAGGATACCTAGTAGTAATAAATATATGAACAAATCATATATAATCTGTTGCATTTGCTGTACTGACCCTACCCATATGACAATAGTACATAAAATTACTAATGTAGCATTTTTAAATGTAGATTGTGAGCCCCAAATAGGGCTTACAATGTACATTTTTTCCCTATCAGTATGTCTTTGGAATATGGGATGGAAATCCATGCAAACACGGGGAGAACATACAAACTCCTTGCAGATGTTTTTTTGCCCTTGGTGGGATTTGAACACCAGGACCCAGCGCTGCAAGGCTGCATTGCTAACCACTAATGTGGTTAGCACTAATGTGGTTAGCCCCCTAATGTGGTGTACATGTAATCTGCACCCTTGAGAAGATGGCAGAATTGGTTTTTGTTCCAATTTTTATGACAGGTACACGGAACTGAATTATTAACCAAGTCATTATTGTAAATTCTTTAAATTGAAAGCCATCACTCTGTGAGTTATTGGTGGTAATATTTGCTGCCTAGTGTTTGAGTCACAGCTGAAGAGCTCTCAGTATTGTCTTAGAATCCCCAAGTAGGAAGTTAAAGATTTTGAAACGTACAATGTGATTTAACAAGATATACAATGATAATTTACTGAAGTGGGAAGTAACACTATTAAATATATACCTAGACCAGTGTTGAGGTCCAGAATTCTTTGCTTCACTTGGCGGAGTTTCAAAAATGAAAGAGTGAAATATTTGTCTTGGAAGAGAGTTGACACAAAATGGGATGCTTTACGATTTTATCTGAACATCACCTCATGCGGACCCGCATTCAATAAAATAGCAATGATTTGTCCTACATAGAGGTAGCTTGCCAGATCTTTGGAGTTTTACAAATGTGCTGAAGTCTCTCCAATTTTGGCAACAGAATAATGGTTAAGAAAATACCAGTTCAGTAGTGGAGAAAAACCAATACACAGTGAGCAATATGAGGAAATTTACCAAGGCATGCAATTCATACTCAAGTCATACCAAAAGTTTATGGTTCCTGAAGGTCCATACCAAATTTAATTATTTTACAGATTAATCATTTCTAAGGGTTAAATATTTTGGATACTTTTTATTTCTTGTAATATTCATTGGGTTTTCGTATAAAAAATCTTTCAATTTTTAGTTTTATATGGAGCAAAAATAGCAAAAAAAATGTAAATAAACAAAACTGAAAAAAAAAAAAAAATAGAGTAAGGCCAGGGACCCACGTGATGTAAACGCAGTGTTTCAAGCTAAGGCCCCATGTAGCGTCCTGGCAATGCATCACAGTTTTTACAGCAGCGCTTTTCACAAAAAGTCCAATTCCCTTCATTATACCTAGAGGAAAACCGCCGGCGTTTCGGTAAGTATAATTGACATGCAGTTTTGAAAATCGCAGTGTGTCTGCTGTGCATATTGTTCTAAAAGTGGCGATGGGATTCACTACAATTCCATCCACTCTGCTGTGACTGAAAAACACCAGTTTTTTTTCTGCAGTGTTTCTGCCGTGGGCAAACCGTGGTGTTTACACCATGTGGAGCCCCGCTCTTACTTGAATACCATCCCCACACTGTGGAAAAATAGGTGCAGCAGACATGCTGTGATTTCCAAAACTGTTGTGATTTTGGAAATCGCAACATGTCAATTCTACCTACAGAAACTCTGGCGGTTTCCCTATAGGTATAATGGAAGCAGATATTCTGCAGTTTATTTGTTTTCATTTGTAACTCAAAGGTAACACATTTGACAAGATAAATTTAGACAAGAAATAATCTTCTCTCTTTCCCATGTAAAATCAAATATATGCATGTCTCCTCAACATCTTTGTAATGCCTCAGGTTAGAGACATTTTTGTTCTTGTGAATCACTGCCATTATGTGGTATTTGGGCTTGTTGTCAGTGCTATGTGTAGGATATTTTGCAAAATTAAAGATGACATAATACATGCTCTTTCAGCTCGGACTTTATCTTCTGTTTAAACAAATAACAAGACAAGAAGAAAGTTTCCATCTTGTCTTTAACATTACAGTGAATGGTAGTGGATGCATATTATCTGTTTATAATGACCATGCATTATTACAGCTTTTAATAGTAGTGCACGACTGCTATCAAACAGATCGGATGTGGTGTGAATAGTGTATTATGTTCCCCAGAGCCCCCCCCCCACATTATAATGGTCTACTGTGGCTCCACCCAGTATAATATGTCTCCCAATGGCCCATATACAGTATAATGCTCCACAATTTCCCCACACAGTATAATATGCTCAACACTGGCACCCCACGCAATATAATATACTCCACAATGGCAACCACACAGTATAACTTGATCCACGGTGGCGAGCCCAGTTGCAGTCGTACCCCATTTAACTGAAATCATTATGGCCCTGACTGTAAGGGGGCGTTCACACTACCGTTGGTGTCCGTTATGAAGGTGTCCGTTTAAAAGAAAAAAAATGGACACCTATCATAACGGACATTAACGGACACTAACTGATGCTAATTGATGTTAATGTGTCCGTTTTTTAACTGATCCATTTAATGGATCAGTTAAAAAAAAAACGGACGCATTAGTATCAGTTAGCATCAGTTGGTGTCCGTTTTTTATACTGTCCGCTTTTTCTTTTTTGCTGTTTATGCTTTCTGAGCATGTGCAGAAAATAAACGGACAGAAAATAATGGACTGTAACTGATGGCCATCAGTTACTGTCCGTTATATGTCCGTTGCCCATAGACCTCAATGTTAAAAAAAAAAACGGACACTTTCTGTCCGTTTTTTCAAACGGACAAAAAAATCCTGCATGTGTGATTTCTCTGTCCGCTTGAAAAAACGGACATGGTTGTTAACGGACTCTTAAGGACACAAACGGACACAAACTGACAACAGATGAAATCCCATTGAAATGAATGGAAATTGTAAAGGACACAGCTAGTGTCCGTTGCTAAAATCTTGAACGGACAGTAGCAACGGACACTGCAATCGGACACCAACGGTAGTGTGAACGCCCCCTAAGGCTGTTTTGTTAATAAAGCTGATGTTTTCAATTCTTAACTGAGTAGTGGGCCCCCTAGATCCCAGGTCCCGCCATCAGCCAAAGTTTGCTAGCTAATGATGTGGGACCTGACAAACAAGTACAAAATACTTAAAACAAATATTAGAAAGTCTAAGCACCAAAACCCAAACCCCTTATATGCAGTGGTAGGCGCTGTTAGCAAAATAGTGAGGATACCATTTAGTGTCAGACTGTAGCCTTTCTGCAGAGAAAATCAGATTTTTATCTTTGTGTGAATGAACATTTTGGATCCTCTGGGGTGTGGCCATGTTTTCCCAGAGCATTTGTCCTTACCTGTGGTCAGGGCTATCTTTATGTTAAGGGTGACAACCACAGTCAAACACGGATACTCTGGCAGGCATACTATGTGTGTATCTAACATCTCATTTGCATAAGGTTTTTAAGATGATTTTGGTAGTGGTAGAATGTCTAGAAGAATAATTTTAACTAAATAACTGCAATGAATAAAGTCTGATTATTGTATGGAATATATGTAGTACACAGTATGGAAATGTTTTCCTGGTGTTAACTCTGATTGTTAGCCTGATACTTCTAGTTTAGCCTGGTATTTTCCTGGCTGCTAGCTTGTTTCATAGCATGGTATTACTTATCTTAAATTGATTCCCAAGTCCAAATTGAAGGGTCATTTTATTGTAGGCGAATATAGTTAATATTATATTGTGGAATGAACTTTCATTTTATTGTGCAGCACAAACTAATTTATTTTATTGAATGACTGAACGGTATGTTTAATTGTGCATTGGAAATATCCATTATACTGTAGTCATTTTACATTTATCATAACGTATTAATGTTTGTATTACTGTTCATTTTATTGTGTGGTATTAATGCTCAATTTATTTGACAGTATTAATGTTTATTTTATTGCATACAATAAATGACGGTTTTAGTTAGTATTAAAGCGATTTTCCATTCTTATGAAAATAAAACATCAAGTGTAACTCCAGTTATATTATAATATCTAATGAAACATGCAAATACTATACAACAACAGCGATTGCCCAGTATCTTTACAGCATCCGAGGGAAAATAGAGTCCAGGTTCTGGGTCTGAGCAGTCTCTCCAACATGACCCTGCATAGCTAAGTCTTATCCAGTTGTGCATCTCTATAAGTAATAGTGCTTGTGTGCCACTTTGGCAGTTTGAGTCCCAGAGGTGTTATGTTTACAGTCCTCCATCCTGTCTTTTGATGTACAACCTATGCATCACAAATTAAAAGGGAGATTAACTACCATCATGCTTCTTCCTGACTACCATCAGCATTGTTTACCCATCAAGGACTATGCTTGAGACTATGATACAATTGCTTTAGGGTTTTACTTATAACTTTGTATACCAAGCGTAATAACTTCTCTGAACACAATGGGGCAGATTTATCAAGGCTGGTGTATCAATGACCTGAAAATAGCTTACACATGGAAGAAGAAACATTTGCAGGCAAAATACAATCTATGTAATACTTGTAATCTTGAATGTTTGTTGACATTTCAGTGTGAAACAGTTATTATGGTGGTAGCACAGGGTGCGCAGATGTAGAACAATAAAATTATATGCATGGACATTTACTACTTAAGATGTATAAAGTGGTGTCTAATTTACTTGGCAGCCCTAACAAAGAAGAAATAAACTGCGCTTGTTTAGAACTTCTGGTAATTAGTTTTCTTAAAAAAACTGGATCAGATTATGGGAAAACCTGTACCTGCAAGTCATGGCTATATTATTCTAATTAGAGAAAGAACACTTGGGCTTACAATGTAAAAATAATACAATCAATTAGGTAAGAATCACTTTTTCCATTTTTGTTGCTATTATAATGTTGAAGCATTATCGACCCATATGTAAAAAACTATTAGTATTATTATTTTTTTAAATAGACATGAACTTTTTAGAAAACTTGTCATTTGATAGTTGAAGTCATCACTAGTAAAACATTCATATAATAGTCTTAATTCGGAAATCTCAGTTTAGTTGCTGTTGCTTTAAGGTTACCATGCTTACCTGTGACGTTTTTATAGTATTCAGTGTTCTAAGCTTATCCAGTTAGCAGCTGAGGAGGCTTATTTAAACCCTCTTCCTCCTCAGATAGCTGCCTGCTATTTGGTTGCACCTAGTGTGGCTTATCTTGTTTTTTTTTGCTGGACTGCTTTATATTGACCTTTGACTTGCTAATAGAAATCTGCATGTCTTCTTATTGTAGCTCTGATGTTTCCTCTCGGACCTGACCTTTGGCTTGTCACTGGAAATCCATTTGCCTCCTGATTGTAGCTTTTGGAATGACTTTTGACTTGAATGTCCATTCATCTGATTTACCCTCTTGGTTCTGATCTGCCTTGTAAAGTATTGTGGGTTTTAGTTTGACTTCAGTTTGTGAAGTGTATTTCTTGTACCAGTTTCAGTGGTTATAACTTGGGCCCAAATTCAGCACAAGTCTATCTAGCTTTGCGGCTGGCTCTGGTAAAGGCATTTGGGTGCAGTGGCATAACTAGGAATGGTGGGGCCCTGTGGTGAACTTTTGACATGGGGCCCACCCCGACCGACACAGACACCAAAGACCTCAACCAACCCCCTCGTACACATTCCTGTGCAGTCTATCATGCCCCACAGTGGCCCCTGCACACGGTATTATACCCCATAGTGGACCCTGCACACAGTTTTATGTCCCATAGTGGCCCCTGCACACAGTATTATGTCCCTTAGTGGCCCCTGCACACAGTATTATCCCCCATAGTGGCCCCTCCACACAGTATTATGCCCCACTGTGGACACTCATAAACAATTATGAACAATTATGAATAATTCTGAAAAGACCCCAGAGTATAATCAACAGAGACCCAGGGGGAGAAAAACATAAAAAAAACACTGTTACTCACCTATCTTCCAGCTCCGCTGCAGTCCTCCGCTGTCAGCCTCCGCTGTAGTCCATCTTCAATTACGTCAGACGTCACATGACCCGGGATGCAGGCCAGGTTCATGAGACGTCAGACAATTAGGCCTGAAGCCTGCCCGGATCGAGGAGAGGTAAGTAACAGTGTTTTTTATGTTTCTTATCTCTCCCGGGCCTCCGATCATAATACTCGGGGGTCTGAAAAGTGTTTGTAGGGCCCACAGTGTCACTTACCGATCCCGGCCCTGCCAGGATCGGTAAGTAAATAGGGCCTGTTACTGGCTGGAGTAATGGCGGTAGTTACACCATTGTTTGGGTGTCTAGGATCTATCTCTCAGTATAAGATTTAAGCAGGTAGTTTTACTGTTCTCTGTTGTCAGATGGTTCCTGCCATCTCTGATATTTGCTTCAGAGACTCTATTATAACACTTAATAAATTCTGTTAAGGATCTCAATATCACTGAATCTGCTGTACAATGCCTGTTGCTAGGTCAAATCCGCCTCTACCAGCAGAGAGACTTTACGGATTATGGGAAGTGTGAATGGGATTATCTTTTATTCAAAGAACCAGCATCTCTACAGCTTGGCAAGTAAACACACTTCTGTAATCTTTCTCGTTTACTGTTTAATTTCTTACTCTTCTAGGGGTGAAATAATTTGTGCGACTCTCTGTAACATTGGTATGTTATTTGTAATGTATTTCCTACTTAACTTTCCACATGTTTGCTGGATCAATCTATGCAGCATTGCACAATGTTGTTACTGCATTACAAAAGTGAAGCTGATATATATTTAGAGGGCCGATCGATCTCTGTTGCATTTTACAATTCTGTCATATCGGAGTCACTGACATATAGGAATACCAAGGTATTAAAAAAGTTTACAGATAGTACAAGATAAGAGTGTCAGCATTTATCGTGAACAGGTGTAGTATTCACTAGGGTAGGTATGATAACTTAGGAGGCTAGATGCAAAAATATTATCAGCTATTAATGTATGTTGTTAATTCTTTCGCCTTGCCATGTATACGTCACATTCAAAAAAAAATATCTGACTTCTACTGTGGGGAGTAATTCATTACTGTATATATGCAGTTACTATATATATTACTATATTAATATATATATTCATTACTGTATATATTTCTAGTGTAGAAAATAATTTTTTGGTGCATGACAGTTTTGTACCATAATTTATGCCTTTTTCATTTTTTTTTTCAATAGCTTTCTTAAAAGTAGATATTGAGTGACACCTTCATGATGTGATCCATTTAATACACTTTCACCAGAAAAGTGGCGTACTTTTCAGTTTCTGGTGCACAGATCAACAACACCAAAAATTTCGCTCATCTCTAATTATTACATGAAATAATCTTTATACATTTTTCCCTATCCTATACTGAATGTAAACTTATACTTATAAACTACACATATACATGTTATGAGGAATGTCCCATATAAGAATATGTAATCATATAGCCAAAGGAGAGTTTCATTGAAAATGTTTCTTATTACAAAGAGCGCTATTAGACATTTTTATGCCATTGATGAGTTCCAAAGGATATTCCTGATGTACTAGAATGCAAGTGCTTAAGTGAGGTTATAATATCAATTTCAATGCATTTTAAGTGGAGCAAAAGAAATATCATTCTAGATCTCAATAATGTTGTAAGACTCTGAAAATATGACTTGTTTTAATAGAGCTTAAAAGGAACCTGTCAGGTCAATTTAGGACACTAAAACGCAAGCGCATATGGACCAGGCATTTAGTGTACAAAATCACCCTGTAATAAAGCCATACATGCCTGCAATAAAACAGATTTATACTTACCCTGCCACTGTACTCCCAGTGCCGGCGCAGTTCTTTACTGAAGCCAGAGAGGTACAGCTCGGCTTCAGTGAGCATGTCCGTACCTCCGGCACTTGTGTAGTGAAGCAATCGTCACTGAAGAACTGTACAGGTGCCGGGAATACCAGAGGTGAATACAATGAGACTCATCAGACTCATTTTTAGGTGAGTGTAAGGGGCAGTTCACATGGAGTAAACTGGCGCACAATCTGGCACGCATACACGTGTCAGAGTTTGCGCGCTCAAAAAAGATCCCATTGATTTCAATGGGGATTACGATTAGAGATGAGCGAGTAGTATTCGATCAAGTAGGTATTCGATCGAATACTATGGTATTCGAAATACTCGTACTCGATCGAGTACCACTCGCTATTCGAATGGAAAAGTTCGATGCAGAACCAGCATTGATTGGCTGAATGCTATACAGTCGGCCAATCAATGCTGGTTCTTCTCCTACCTTTAGAAGTCTTCTCCATGCAGCTTCCCCGCGGCATCTTCCGGCTCTGAATTCACTCTGCCAGGCATTGGGCCTGGGCAGAGCCGACTGCACATGCCCGCTTGTAGTGCGGGCATGCGCAGTCGGCTCTGCCCAGGCCCGATGCCTGGCAGTGTGAATTCAGTGCCGGAACACGCCGCGGGGATGCTGCATGGAGAAGACTTCTCGGAGGATGCAGCCTGACCCTCACTCGTGGACTTGGTAAGTGTAATTTGATTGAATGTTGCCTACCCCTGAAACGATCATTTCCCCACCATAGAGTATAATAGAATTCGATATTTGTTTCGAATAGCCCCTCAATATTCGAATACTCGAATCGAATCTCGAACATTTTACTGTTCGCTCATCTTTATAACGCGGCCGCAAAAATTACAGGCGCAAAATAATGCGCATTATACGATCGTAATCCCCATTGAAATCAATGGGATTTTTTTTGAGCACGCAAACTCTGACACGCATATACGTGCCAGATTGCACGTCAGTTTACTCCGTGTGAAATGCCCCTAAAGATTTTTTTTTCTTTAAATTGCGGCTACGGAAGGATTTAAAACAGGGCAATTTGGGACACTATACCCCACGGCTATAAGCACTTGTGGGTGGTTTAGTGTCCCAAATCAACAGGTTCTCTTTAACATTTTTATAATTTTGATTGTGACTACTGTGTTAATATTCATAGGCAGGCTAACTACTAGAGGTGGGAGAATCGGTACATACCGAGCCAGGTTCGACCCAAAAATTCCAAATTGTTAGGTTTTTTTACATAACGGAACAAATGGAGATTAATTTTGGACAAACTAAAATAGCCAACACATTATACTCTGGGTTCTCTTCAGACCCTAAAATATAGCAGGTGGAGGTCCAGAGAAGGTGAAAAAAAAATAAAAATAAATTTGTGCTCACCTTCCATTACCTCTTTTGGGCCCCCTCGCAGTATCTGGCGATCTCCTGGTGACGTCTGATACTGTGATGCCAAGGTATAGCGTTGAGGCCTGTGATATCTTAATGCCTGATGTGCCCATGTGACCACTGGTGCTCCAATCACAGGCCATGGCGGTGATTCCCAGGCCAATTACATCACAGAAGAGCTTCGGACACTGTGAGGAGGCCCAAAATTGTTAACAGAATGTGAATATGATTTATTTTTTTAGATTTTTTACACCTCCCCTGAACTTCCATCTATTATACTCCGGGGACTGAGGAGACCCCCAGAGCATTATTTTGTCAATTTTACATTAACATAACTTTGGCTAGAAATTAGTTTGTTTCCTAGGAGCCCTAAGAGTGTTCTACATAATGTTTTAAGCCAATTTAAGATGTGGCTCATGACCAAAGTTATTACACCCCAAACAAAATCAGGGACCCAAGTCACCAAACCCAACACAAAATGAATCTTGAGAAGTTCAGCCATTTCTACTAACTACACTAGATGGGAATGGTTTTGATACACATAAACAAAAATATGAATGCCTTTAATAAATATCTAAAATGATATTGCTCGTGTATAGTAGTAATAAACAGAAACAGTAATAACAACAATAGTAATAACGTAGCAAAATACATGTGGGTTCAGCTTTTTGAAATGAGGCCATAGATATGAATTAGTTTTATTATAACATGGGGGTCACCTCCATTGTCTAGTCCAAATCTTCAAGGCTTGCACCATTTATTTTTTTTTGCAATATTATGACCAACCCTTATTGAACCTTGACTTTCCCTCCAGCTGCTTTAAGGTTATTTTATTGGCGTTCAATAAATGCTGCTATTGCTTGGGGAATATGTGCCTTAAACAGCTGTGTCTATAGGTAAGCCTCAGGCATTTGTGTATCTTATGAAAGTTATTATGTTGAAATGGCGATTGACCTAATTTTTAGTGACCAGATGTTCTCATGAGATTTTCACATTAATTTATATTTATTGTATTGAACAGACATTCTTTAATTGTACAGCATTCGTTATGAACGTATTGTGTCACATCTTTTGAAAATTGCAATTTTATGTTGATAGAGTTAATCTGATTTTCTTATGTTGATAGAATATATAATCTATGAAACTTTTCTTCTGGAGTGATACAAAGGAAACGGAATTCCTGTGATTTTTTTTTAAATGTGCAATATGAAGTTATTTCTGTAAATTCAGTAATACTGCGATTATCATTAAAAAATGTAACAGAGCATTGAACATACACACAGGACATAAACTATTAGATGTAAAATGTACAATGTAGTTGGTGAGACACCATATGATCTTTACACCCCTTTTGTGTGGTCAAATGGAAAGTTCTCTTCACAATCTTTCCAATATTTTGGGAAATCCGTTTAAACCACATAAAATGCATTCAAGGGTAAGAAGCTCCCATGTTTGATTCTTGGCCCAATTGTCCCATCTGATTAAAATATCATACAAATGATACTTTCATCAAAATATTGATGAATGTATCATTTGTTAGGATAGCAGATGCAATTCAGAGCCAAAGTAAGAACCAGTACTAGATACACCAATTAAAATGATTAATATGGCGTCGTGTTTTTAACACCTCCCAGGTCTTACCAACTCCAGCCCCACAATGGTGTTCACCAGAGCCCTAGATGGTGGGGATGAACTTGGTTACACTGCTGAGCAGAGTGACACGGGTCGAGAAACGCCAAACAAACAGCGCATGGCAAACCAGACACTGAGACTCTTATAAGCAGATGTTTTGGGTTGCGGTGTTGGTCCTGGGATCCAGAAGTCTGAAGCAAGTGGTCAGCAGGTGGTGGTAGAGAGTAAATCATAGTTGTACGGGTTGGGTTTTCTGCAAGAGGGCAACGTAGTATCAAGGGAAATCCAAATGGAAAGTCAGGCAGGCCGAGTCAGTAACAAGAATGGTAGAAAGCAGAGTTCAGGGAGCAGAGGTCTAAAGGCAAGCCGAGGTCATTAACAGGAACAGGCAGAGTATGGAATCAGGAGACAAGGCAAGATCAAAGGTCAAAGCAAAAGGGTGAAAACACAGGTAATCAGATCAGGAGGAACGCTTACTACCAGGATTCAAAGTCAACTGAATAGCCATCGATGGTCTGGAGCCAGAACCCTCCTTAAATAGACTCTGTCCTGCCACTAGGCCAAAACTGGAAGACCCCCGTCCACTCTGGAGAAGACCATCAATCCCCACACAACACTCTCAAGGTTCTGGATTGCCTCCCGAGACCCAGAAGCAGGAACTCGGGAACACAATGGGGAGAGGGCCGGCAGCCTCTGCACAGTGCTGCGGAGGCTCTGATCCTCCCCATAACACATATCAGGTCATATACAGTCCAGTAGCAACAAGGTTCCTGCTTTGCTTCTATGTTTCTCAGCTTCAGTCCTCATAACAGAGATTGCCTTAATGTCAGTGCAGGTCAGAAATTGGTGTTTTCCAATGCAATGTTCTCATATCATGATCTGCTGGGGGTTCTTCCGCACCTTGTACGTGTATGAATACTGCTTGTCATAAGTATTATGTATGGCTGAGCTGTGCAGGCAGTTGTATAAGGCTTTACTGAGCACGTGGCCTAAAAGAAAAAGGTTACACATATAATAATTAGAGATGAGCGAACACTAAAATGTTCGAGGTTCGAAATTCAATTCGAACAGCCGCTCACTGTTCGAGTGTTCGAATGGGTTTCGAACCCCATTATAGTCTATGGGGAACATATACTCGTTAAGGGGGAAACCCAAATCCGTGTCTGGAGGGTCACCAAGTCCACTATCACACCCCAGGAAATGATACCAACACCCTGGAATGACACTGGGACAGCAGGGGAAGCATGTCTGGGGGCATAAAAGTCACTTTATTTCATGGAAATCCCTGTCAGTTTGCGATTTTCGCAAGCTAACTTTTCCCCATAGAAATGCATTGGCCAGTGCTGATTGGCCAGAGTACGGAACTCGACCAATCAGCGCTGGCTCTGCTGGAGGAGGCGGAGTCTAAGATCGCTCCACACCAGTCTCCATTCAGGTCCGACCTTAGACTCCGCCTCCTCCGGCAGAGCCAGCGCTGATTGGCCGAAGGCTGGCCAATGCATTCCTATGCGAATGCAGAGACTTAGCAGTGCTGAGCCAGTTCTGCTCAACTACACATCTGATGCACACTCGGCTCTGCTACATCAGATGATGGACATCTGATGTAGCAGAGCCGAGGGTGCACTAGAACCCCTGTGCAAACTCAGCTCACGCTAATAGAATGCATTGGCCAGCGCTGATTGGCCAGAGTACGGAATTCGACCAATCAGCGCTGGCTCTGCCGGAGGAGGCGGAGTCTAAGATCGGACCTGAATGGAGACTGGTGTGGAGCGATCTTAGACTCTGCCTCCTCCAGCAGAGCCAGCGCTGATTGGTCGAGTTCCGTACTCTGGCCAATCAGTGCTGGCCAATGCATTCTATTAGCCCGATGAAGTAGAGCTGAATGTGTGTGCTTAGCACACACATTCAGCTCTACTTCATCGGGCTAATAGAATGCATTGGCCAATCAGCGCTGGCCAATGCATTCTATTAGCGTGAGCTGAGTTTGCACAGGGGTTCTAGTGCACCCTCGGCTCTGCTACATCAGATGTACATCATCTGATGTAGCAGAGCTGAGTGTGCATCAGATGTAGCAGAGCCAAGTGTGCATCAGATGTGTAGTTGAGCAGAACTGGCTCAGCACTGCTAAGTCTCTGCATTCGCATAGGAATGCATTGGCCAGCCTTCGGCCAATCAGCGCTGGCACTGCCGGAGGAGGCGGAGTCTAAGATCGGACCTGAATGGAGACTGGTGTGGAGCGATCTTAGACTCCGCCTCCTCCAGCAGAGCCAGCGCTAATTGGTCGAGTTCCGTACTCTGGCCAATCAGCGCTGTCCAATGCATTCCTATTGGAAAAAGTTTATGTCACAAAAATCACAATTACACACCCGATAGAGCCCCAAAAAGTTATTTTTAATAACATTCCTACCTAAATAAAGGTTATCCCTAGCTATCCCTGCCTCTACAGCTATCCCTGTCTCTTAGTCACAAAGTTCACATTCTCATATGACCCGGATTTGAAATCCACTATTCGTCTAAAATGGAGGTCACCTGATTTCGGCAGCCAATGACTTTTTCCGATTTTTTTCGATGCCTCCGGTGTCGTAGTTCCTGTCCCACCTCCCCTGCGCTGTTATTGGTGCAAAAAAAGCGCCAGGGAAGGTGGGAGGGGAATCAAATTTTTTTGGAGTTTGCCACGTGATGTTCGATTCGAATCGAACACATCGAACAGCCTGATATCCGATCGAACATGTGTTCGATAGAACACTGTTCGCTCATCTCTAATAATAATATCAAAAGCATACACATTGTAATAAATATGTTGTCAAAATTGATAGTTGATAGTTACGGATGTTTAGTCCAGGTCAACAGATTTGGTTTATATTCTGTGCACAATCCCTTTGTCACAAAAGTTTTGCGTGATAGCAATTAGTATCTTTTTGCAGCTGCCTAATAGTAGGAACATATGGAGAAACAAATGTAAAGATTTAGCATGTCTTGTCATAATGCGCTAAATGAGACATGCACCTGACTTCGGCGGCAGCGCTGATGCAGGAAATCACCATAGACTCATTGTTGGCTTTGCTGATTGGGTGTTATAACACATGTTAGAAGATTGACATCATTTACAGGCTAACGAGGAGCTGGGGAAATACAACATTATGCTATTGTACAATACTGCAGTGATCTTGTATGTTATTTCATTAGTGCAATTTGATTTAATAGTATATTGTTATGCTAAATTAACTGACACCAAATTACAAGGAACTAATGCAGACATTGTACATTAAGAGAGTTAATTCAGTATGGTTCTCATTAAGAAATACATAAAAATAGGTAAGTGCTGCAGATTATTATATGAAAAAACAGTCATTTCATATTCTTCAAGCATCCCCCTATTAATTTCAGAATAAAGAAACCAGTTACGGAGGCAAATTTGCTGCTACATTAAAAGAACACATATAACAAACAATTAAAAAAAAAACTTCTTTCTATTTAATGAAACGTGGATGATGACAATGTCTGTACAATGCTGTAGAATATGTTGGCTCTATATACACAACATGACAAATAATTGCTTCAATTGCTCCAGAGAATTGCATCACAGTTCCATTTAAAAGCTATATATGCCTCTGCAAATAGGTTTATGTTGTTCCAGTGCATCTAAAAGAGAAACTTAAACAAGAATTACTCAAAGACAAAACTTGTTACCATAGAACTACATAGCCCGGATAGGAGCTAAATTTTTAACTAATGCCTATTGGGAAATTGCTTTTTTTTTTCATTTTAGATTCATCGCAGCTATTGGATTTTGATGGAGGAAATAGACTTTAACCTCTTCCCGTTGCAGGCTTTTTCCAATTTTAGTTTTTGACTCCTTGCCTTCCAAAAGTCATAACTTTTTTCCATTTACAGAGCCATATGAGGTCTTCCTTTTTGTCGGACAAATTGTATTTCATTATGGTATAATTTAATATTCTATAGGATGTACTAGGAAGCTGGGAAAAATTCAGCATTGGGTAGAATTGGAGAGAAACTTTGTTTGTGTGACTTTCTTAAGGGGCTTGTTTTTACTGTGATTACTGTGCAGCCAAAATGACATTTCTTGTAGTCTATGGGGTTGATACACTTCCAGGGTTGCCAAACTTATTTTTTTTTTTTTTCAATTTAATACCTTAAAAAAATTACAAAACTTTCGGTGGTTAGCACTGCAGCCTTGCAGTGCTGGAGTCCTGGGTTTGAATCCTGCCAGGAACAACATCTGCAAGGAGTTTGTATGTTCTCCCTGTGTTTGTGTGGATTTCCTCCCATTCTACAAAGTTATACTGATCCCTATATGGGGCTCACAGATTTTTAATCTACATTTAAAAAAAAAAAAAAAAAATTCCCAAAATTTTTTTTTAATCACAATATTCTAACACCCCAACCCTTTTTATATTTTCATATATTGAGATGTAATAGGTCTTTTTTTTTTGTAGGGCCAACAGCGAGAGAACAACAGTTTGACTCTTGATTTTCTTTCCCACTATGGCATTCACTCATAAACATTTTTATAAGTTTGCAGAACAGGAGTTTTTGGACACAGAGATACCTAATGCGTATGTGTTTCACTTTATTTAAGTACTCTTATATGTGTTCTAGGGAAAGGGGGTTGTGATCTGAATCTTTATTTCTTTTCTTTTTAACTGTAATTTTTAGACCCCTAGGGTCCTCCTTGAACTCCTGGGGGTCTGATCATTAATACAATGTTAAATTGTAAAGTCCTTTGGAATATGCGCTAAATAAATAACATTTATTATTATTATTATTAATTATTATTATTATTATTATTATTATTATGCAGCACTCGTATTACAAGCATATGCTAGACAAACATGGGAGCCTTCAGTAGTTTCTTGGCTATTATGGCTGTGGATCATTGCCTGAGGCATCAGATGGACTATTTCCCATGATCAGTATGGACACTGATCACTGGCATTGCTGCTGGGTCTCCACTGTATAATGTATAATACAGCTCCTATGCGGCTGCCATATTTATTTGTTGGGAAAGTGTTAAAGAGGAACTTTTATGTCCTCCAAGATTGGGAGTGTTATTTATTCTTGCAAAGCTGACAGTATGCTAAAAGTATTGTAATTTCAGTCTTTTTATTTTGTGTTCTTTCAGTTTTGTCAGTTTCATCGCTGGACATTCTGGAACTCTACCCTTCAGAATACAAGACTATAGACTATGCAGAAAGATGCACACAGCCAAGGAGAAAACAAATCGGCATGTTTGCACTGAGTCTCTCATCCTCTATTCATATGAAAGAATCTTCTCATCTAGAATTTAAAGCATTGGCCAATTTCTGGTAATTTGTAGAATTTACACCAGTAATTTGTTCCATATAGGTTGTCATTATCTGGAAACAATGGAACACTTAGTTACAGTTTGTTATATAGTTTGTTATATAGTAAAAAAAAAAGAATATATATATATATATATATATATATATATATATATATATATATATGCATCCAAACACAAATAGAAAAAAAATTGACTTTGGTCAGTTCTAAAACGTTTGATTTCAACTTTAACTCGTTTTATTCTGTTCTGTTGTAAAGTGGCAAGGATTAACTCCTTCAAATTATGCATTGACCAGTGTTAAACGGTATGTAATAGCCGGATGTCACCCACTGACCTGTCAAACCGTAAATTGATATATAAGAGAATAAGATCTGAAGACAATCACTTTTATACTTAAGATCACTTCATGTAAAACAGCTTTATTATTTCTGGCTGCCCTCAATCTGTAAGGTCAGTATATAACTGTGACTAAATAAAGCTGTCATGTAAAAAAGAAAGAATTATGGCTCAGCGGAAACAGCTCATCGCAAATCAGCTCCATTATTCCTATTTACAAGAGTTCTCAAACCTCCATCTCTCAGTGAAAAGATAAGAATATACAGAATTATAAAATAATGGAAGCAAAAGATGTTTCAAGCATTTCATGAGATTAATTCATTAAATATAAACAAGTAGAGAAGAAATAGTTTTTTTTTTCTTTTTTATAATGTTACATCTATTTATTTTTTAGCCATATTTAGACACTCAGTCTCTTCTCGTATTGTATACATAGACAGTACAGCAAGGAACGTGTGATTTATCACATCAGGAAGAAATAGAGTACTGCCCCTCTACTGAAACCACTGGCAGAATCTGTCTTAGGCCTGGTTCACATCCGTGCTGGGACCTGTGTCATTCTGGTCCTCCGGGGAACCTGAACGATGGATAGATGGCTGTTACACACAATGTTTGCCATTTGCAAACTTAAAGCAATGGAGAATTGTCCTCCGTGCAGGACTTTTCTCTCCACGGATTTTCGGTGGCTCTTGTGACAGAGTCTCCAACAGAGAGCAATATTTGTATTATTTGTAGTGTTGCTGTTTTTTCCTATCCAGGGCATTAGTAATACCAAACTGCTCTAATATCTAATGATGTCTTCTGCCATCTTATTAGAATAAGAGTAGTCTGCTGAGCTTTCTCTAGTGAGCTGCAGAAAAAATGAATTGTCAGCTTATTGTATTTACCCCAGTCAATAGTATGATATGAAGTATTTCAAGATTCATGTATGAATAGCTATGTAAAAAAAGTTAAAAAAAACCCACCAAAAATAATGTAGGGTTCTGAATAGAGATGAGCGAACACTGTTCGGAACAGCCATTCCGAACAACACGCTCACAGCATGCTCCCATAGAAATGAATGGAAGCGGCCGGCACGCGGGGGGTTAAGCGGCCGGCCGCCGGCAAAGTCTGCGTGCCAGGTGCTTCCATTCATTTCTATGGGAGCATGCTGTTCGGATCGGCTAATCCGAACAGTGTTCGCTCATCTCTAGTTCTGAACACTTTAGTGTTTTATTTCCTTGTAAATGAGCATCATGTGTTTTCAAATACATTTAATAATCTTCTGATGTTTGAGAATTGCAAATCTACCTGTCTTAGTCTAAGGCCCCACGTGACGTCCCGCAGCAAAAAAGAGAGCAGGTTTCTGTTGTGAAGCCACCAAATCTCAGGAATATGGTTATTAACAGCTCACTGTACTTCCAACTAACACAGGAATATTTCCATGCAGAGAAAAAAGGTGCAAAACATGCCCACACATACTGACCACTGACAAGATCCCCATCCCCAACTCTAATAAGGACTACAAGATCCCAGGCACCTTCACCTGCAGCACACCTAATGTGGTGTATTTAATATTATGCACCAAATGTCAAACTGGAGACCTGTATGTGGGGGAGACAGGCCAGACACATAGAAAGCGGATGAATTCACACAGCCACATGATTACAGAGCAGAGAATGGACCTCCCCGTTCCAAAACACGTTGGCAATCAAGATCATAATATCATTAATGACATGAAAATTTTGGTTTTAAGGGGAAACTTCAAATCCAAAAAAGACAGAAAAGTTTATGAATTTAAGCTGATGACTTTGTTTGACACACTCCAGGGGGGGTTGAATCTGTCACATGGGTTTATGTCCTTCTACAGAAGCAAGCCCTTACATCACTAATCAAAGCAACCATAAAGGCCACTCTTTGAACTGATAAGGGCCTTGTGAACTGATTTATTTACTTGTGTGTACTAATTACCATCTACTCTTCCATCAAACATTCTATTCCTATGTGTCTCTTTTTGTATAAACATGCATCCTGCAGAAATTGTGTTTAAACTATGCCATTAAAAAAAGGTATCAACTACTGAAGACTCTCATTTTTTTATATTTCATATCCACTGGTTAACACGCTACAAAGATATTGTTCCTTATATTTTCCTTATATTTCAGTAGCATAAATGTAAATTCATATGATAGCTGCATTATTCACTATTTGTGAAAGGGGCTGTTCACATGACCATATTTGATTATCTATTTTAAAAAAATATCAAAATGTAGATTATGTCCTATTTTTGTATGTTTTCATGGATCCCTCAATAAACAGATATAAGAGCCAAAAATGGACAAAAATTAATTTTTTTCATGTCTGTTTTATACCACAGTTGTGTGGATCTAGGCTAAAAGTCAGCTGAGCAACTGGGAGTCTCTGCCCCAATATCCCCCTGAAGAAAAGCACCTGTATACTTTGTAGAGCAGTAGCTACTTTGGTTTCAGTTTTGTTGTTATGCTTATTTATTTGCCTATAGTGGGAATATCCCTTTAAGGTCTTCACTGTAAATTGTTTAGAGTCTAGTCGGTTTTACTGTACATGAGTAATTACTTGGGTGCTGTAGATATCTGCAGTAACAAAGAAGACACAAACATAATGGTCCATAAAAAAACAGAAAGGATGTAGGAGAAATAATAAACACACAAATCAATTAGTAAATACTAGAGATGAGCGAACACTAAAATGTTCGAGGTTCGAAATTCGATTCGAACAGCCGCTCACTGTTCGAGTGTTCGAATGGGTTTCGAACCCCATTATAGTCTATGGGGAACATAAACTCGTTAAGGGGGAAACCCAAATTCGTGTCTGGAGGGTCACCAAGTCCACTATGACACCCCAGGAAATGATACCAACACCCTGGAATGACACTGGGACAGCAGGGGAAGCATGTCTGGGGGCATAAAAGTCACTTTATTTCATGGAAATCCCTGTCAGTTTGCGATTTTCGCAAGCTAACTTTTCCCCATAGAAATGCATTGGCCAGTGCTGATTGGCCAGAGTACGGAACTCGACCAATCAGCGCTGGCTCTGCTGGAGGAGGCGGAGTCTAAGATAGCTCCACACCAGTCTCCATTCAGGTCCGACCTTAGACTCCGCCTCCTCCGGCAGAGCCAGCGCTGATTGGCCGAAGGCTGGCCAATGCATTCCTATGCGAATGCAGACTTAGCAGTGCTGAGTCAGTTTTGCTCAACTACACATCTGATGCACACTCGGCACTGCTACATCAGATGTAGCAATCTGATGTAGCAGAGCCGAGGGTGCACTAGAACCCCTGTGCAAACTCAGTTCACGCTAATAGAATGCATTGGCCAGCGCTGATTGGCCAATGCATTCTATTAGCCCGATGAAGTAGAGCTGAATGTGTGTGCTAAGCACACACATTCAGCACTGCTTCATCAAGCCAATACAATGCATTAGCCAGTGCTGATTGGCCAGAGTACGGAATTCGGCCAATCAGCGCTGGCCAATGCATTCTATTAGCCCGATGAAGTAGAGCTGAATGTGTGTGCTAAGCACACACATTCAGCACTGCTTCATCAAGCCAATACAATGCATTAGCCAGTGCTGATTGGCCAGAGTACGGAATTCGGCCAATCAGCGCTGGCTCTGCTGGAGGAGGCGGAGTCTAAGGTCGGACCTGAATGGAGACTGGTGTGGAGCGATCTTAGACTCCGCCTCCTCCAGCAGAGCCAGCGCTGATTGGCCGAATTCCGTACTCTGGCCAATCAGCACTGGCTAATGCATTGTATTGGCGTGATGAAGCAGTGCTGAATGTGTGTGCTTAGCACACACATTCAGCTCTACTTCATCGGGCTAATAGAATGCATTGGCCAGCGCTGATTGGCCGAATTCCGTACTCTGGCCAATCAGTGCTGGCCAATGCATTCTATTAGCTTGATGAAGCAGAGTGTGCACAAGGGTTCAAGCGCACCCTCGGCTCTGATGTAGCAGAGCCGAGGCTGCACAAGGGTTCAAGCGCACCCTCGGCTCTGATGTAGGAGAGCCGAGGGTGCACTTGAACCCTTGTGCAGCCTCGGCTCTGCTACATCAGAGCCGAGGGTGCGCTTGAACCCTTGTGCACACTCTGCTTCATCAAGCTAATAGAATGCATTGGCCAGCGCTGATTGGCCAATGTATTCTATTAGCCTGATGAAGTAGAGCTGAATGTGTGTGCTAAGCACACACATTCAGCTCTACTTCATCGGGCTAATAGAATGCATTGGCCAGCGCTGATTGGCCAGAGTACGGAACTCGACCAATCAGCGCTGGCTCTGCTGGAGGAGGCGGAGTCTAAGATCGCTCCACACCAGTCTCCATTCAGGTCCGACCTTAGACTCCGCCTCCTCCAGCAGAGCCAGCGCTGATTGGCCGAATTCCGTACTCTGGCCAATCAGCACTGGCTAATGCATTGTATTGGCGTGATGAAGCAGTGCTGAATGTGTGTGCTTAGCACACACATTCAGCTCTACTTCATCGGGCTAATAGAATGCATTGGCCAATCAGCACTGGCCAATGCATTCTATTAGCGTGAACTGAGTTTGCACAGGGGTTCTAGTGCACCCTCGGCTCTGCTACATCAGATTGCTACATCTGATGTAGCAGTGCCGAGTGTGCATCAGATGTGTAGTTGAGCAAAACTGACTCAGCACTGCTAAGTCTCTGCATTCGCATAGGAATGCATTGGCCAGCCTTCGGCCAATCAGCGCTGGCTCTGCCGGAGGAGGCGGAGTCTAAGGTCGGACCTGAATGGAGACTGGTGTGGAGCGATCTTAGACTCCGCCTCCTCCAGCAGAGCCAGCGCTGATTGGTCGAGTTCTGTACTCTGGCCAATCAGCGCTGGCCAATGCATTCTATTAGCCCGATGAAGTAGAGCTGAATGTGTGTGCTTTAGAGATGAGCGAACAGTGTTCTATCGAACACATGTTCGATCGGATATCAGGGTGTTCGCCATGTTCGAATCGAATCGAACACCACGTGGTAAAGTGCGCCAAAATTCGATTCCCCTCCCACCTTCCCTGGCGCCTTTTTTGCACCAATAACAGCGCAGGGGAGGTGGGACAGGAACTACGACACTGGGGGCATTGAAAAAAATTGGAAAAAGTCATTGGCTGCCGAAATCAGGTGACCTCCATTTTAGACGAATAGTGGATTTCAAATCCGGGTCATATGAGAATGTGAACTTTGTGACTATGAGACAGGGATAGCTGTACAGGCAGGGATAGCTAGGGATAACCTTTATTTAGGGGGGAATGTTATTAAAAATAACTTTTTGGGGCTCTATCGGGTGTGTAATTGTGATTTTTGTGAGATAAACTTTTTCCCATAGGGATGCATTGGCCAGCGCTGATTGGCCGAATTCCGTACTCTGGCCAATCAGTGCTGGCCAATGCATTCTATTAGCTTGATGAAGCAGAGTGTGCACAAGGGTTCAAGCGCACCCTCGGCTCTGATGTAGCAGAGCCGAGGCTGCACAAGGGTTCAAGCGCACCCTCGGCTCTGATGTAGGAGAGCCGAGGGTGCACTTGAACCCTTGTGCACCCTCAGCTCTGCTACATCAGAGCCGAGGGTGCGCTTGAACCCTTGTGCACACTCTGCTTCATCAAGCTAATAGAATGCATTGGCCAGCGCTGATTGGCCAATGTATTCTATTAGCCTGATGAAGTAGAGCTGAATGTGTGTGCTAAGCACACACATTCAGCTCTACTTCATCGGGCTAATAGAATGCATTGGCCAGCGCTGATTGGCCAGAGTACGGAACTCGACCAATCAGCGCTGGCTCTGCTGGAGGAGGCGGAGTCTAAGATCGCTCCACACCAGTCTCCATTCAGGTCCGACCTTAGACTCCGCCTCCTCCGGCAGAGCCAGCGCTGATTGGCCGAAGGCTGGCCAATGCATTCCTATGCGAATGCAGAGACTTAGCAGTGCTGAGTCAGTTTTGCTCAACTACACATCTGATGCACACTCGGCACTGCTACATCAGATGTAGCAATCTGATGTAGCAGAGCCGAGGGTGCACTAGAACCCCTGTGCAAACTCAGTTCACGCTAATAGAATGCATTGGCCAGCGCTGATTGGCCAATGCATTCTATTAGCCCGATGAAGTAGAGCTGAATGTGTGTGCTAAGCACACACATTCAGCACTGCTTCATCAAGCCAATACAATGCATTAGCCAGTGCTGATTGGCCAGAGTACGGAATTCGGCCAATCAGCGCTGGCTCTGCTGGAGGAGGCGGAGTCTAAGGTCGCTCCACACCAGTCTCCATTCAGGTCCGACCTTAGACTCCGCCTCCTCCGGCAGAGCCAGCGCTGATTGGCCGAAGGCTGGCCAATGCATTCCTATGCGAATGCATACTTAGCAGTGCTGAGTCAGTTTTGCTCAACTACACATCTGATGCACACTCGGCACTGCTACATCAGATGTAGCAATCTGATGTAGCAGAGCCGAGGGTGCACTAGAACCCCTGTGCAAACTCAGTTCACGCTAATAGAATGCATTGGCCAGCGCTGATTGGCCAATGCATTCTATTAGCCCGATGAAGTAGAGCTGAATGTGTGTGCTAAGCACACACATTCAGCACTGCTTCATCAAGCCAATACAATGCATTAGCCAGTGCTGATTGGCCAGAGTACGGAATTCGGCCAATCAGCGCTGGCTCTGCTGGAGGAGGCGGAGTCTAAGGTCGGACCTGAATGGAGACTGGTGTGGAGCGATCTTAGACTCCGCCTCCTCCAGCAGAGCCAGCGCTGATTGGTCGAGTTCCGTACTCTGGCCAATCAGCGCTGGCCAATGCATTCTATTAGCCCGATGAAGTAGAGCTGAATGTGTGTGCTTAGCACACACATTCAGCTCTACTTCATCAGGCTAATAGAATACATTGGCCAATCAGCGCTGGCCAATGCATTCTATTAGCTTGATGAAGCAGAGTGTGCACAAGGGTTCAAGCGCACCCTCGGCTCTGATGTAGCAGAGCTGAGGGTGCACAAGGGTTCAAGTGCACCCTCGGCTCTCCTACATCAGAGCCGAGGGTGCGCTTGAACCCTTGTGCACACTCTGCTTCATCAAGCTAATAGAATGCATTGGCCAGCACTGATTGGCCAGAGTACGGAATTCGGCCAATCAGCGCTGGCCAATGCATTCTATTAGCCCGATGAAGTAGAGCTGAATGTGTGTGCTAAGCACACACATTCAGCACTGCTTCATCACGCCAATACAATGCATTAGCCAGTGCTGATTGGCCAGAGTACGGAATTCGGCCAATCAGCGCTGGCTCTGCTGGAGGAGGCGGAGTCTAAGATCGCTCCACACCAGTCTCCATTCAGGTCCGACCTTAGACTCCGCCTCCTCCAGCAGAGCCAGCGCTGATTGGTCGAGTTCCGTACTCTGGCCAATCAGCGCTGGCCAATGCATTCTATTAGCCCGATGAAGTAGAGCTGAATGTGTGTGCTTAGCACACACATTCAGCTCTACTTCATCGGGCTAATAGAATGCATTGGCCAGCGCTGATTGGCCGAATTCCGTACTCTGGCCAATCAGCACTGGCTAATGCATTGTATTGGCTTGATGAAGCAGTGCTGAATGTGTGTGCTTAGCACACACATTCAGCTCTACTTCATCGGGCTAATAGAATGCATTGGCCAATCAGCGCTGGCCAATGCATTCTATTAGCGTGAACTGAGTTTGCACAGGGGTTCTAGTGCACCCTCGGCTCTGCTACATCAGATTGCTACATCTGATGTAGCAGTGCCGAGTGTGCATCAGATGTGTAGTTGAGCAAAACTGACTCAGCACTGCTAAGTCTGCATTCGCATAGGAATGCATTGGCCAGCCTTCGGCCAATCAGCGCTGGCTCTGCCGGAGGAGGCGGAGTCTAAGGTCGGACCTGAATGGAGACTGGTGTGGAGCGACCTTAGACTCCGCCTCCTCCAGCAGAGCCAGCGCTGATTGGCCGAATTCCGTACTCTGGCCAATCAGCACTGGCTAATGCATTGTATTGGCTTGATGAAGCAGTGCTGAATGTGTGTGCTTAGCACACACATTCAGCTCTACTTCATCGGGCTAATAGAATGCATTGGCCAGCGCTGATTGGCCGAATTCCGTACTCTGGCCAATCAGCACTGGCTAATGCATTGTATTGGCTTGATGAAGCAGTGCTGAATGTGTGTGCTTAGCACACACATTCAGCTCTACTTCATCGGGCTAATAGAATGCATTGGCCAATCAGCGCTGGCCAATGCATTCTATTAGCGTGAACTGAGTTTGCACAGGGGTTCTAGTGCACCCTCGGCTCTGCTACATCAGATTGCTACATCTGATGTAGCAGTGCCGAGTGTGCATCAGATGTGTAGTTGAGCAAAACTGACTCAGCACTGCTAAGTCTGCATTCGCATAAGAATGCATTGGCCAGCCTTCGGCCAATCAGCGCTGGCTCTGCCGGAGGAGGCGGAGTCTAAGGTCGGACCTGAATGGAGACTGGTGTGGAGCGACCTTAGACTCCGCCTCCTCCAGCAGAGCCAGCGCTGATTGGCCGAATTCCGTACTCTGGCCAATCAGCACTGGCTAATGCATTGTATTGGCTTGATGAAGCAGTGCTGAATGTGTGTGCTTAGCACACACATTCAGCTCTACTTCATCGGGCTAATAGAATGCATTGGCCAGCGCTGATTGGCCGAATTCCGTACTCTGGCCAATCAGCACTGGCTAATGCATTGTATTGGCTTGATGAAGCAGTGCTGAATGTGTGTGCTTAGCACACACATTCAGCTCTACTTCATCGGGCTAATAGAATGCATTGGCCAGCGCTGATTGGCCGAATTCCGTACTCTGGCCAATCAGCACTGGCTAATGCATTGTATTGGCTTGATGAAGCAGTGCTGAATGTGTGTGCTTAGCACACACATTCAGCTCTACTTCATCGGGCTAATAGAATGCATTGGCCAATCAGCGCTGGCCAATGCATTCTATTAGCGTGAACTGAGTTTGCACAGGGGTTCTAGTGCACCCTCGGCTCTGCTACATCAGATTGCTACATCTGATGTAGCAGTGCCGAGTGTGCATCAGATGTGTAGTTGAGCAAAACTGACTCAGCACTGCTAAGTCTGCATTCGCATAGGAATGCATTGGCCAGCCTTCGGCCAATCAGCGCTGGCTCTGCCGGAGGAGGCGGAGTCTAAGGTCGGACCTGAATGGAGACTGGTGTGGAGCTATCTTAGACTCCGCCTCCTCCAGCAGAGCCAGCGCTGATTGGTCGAGTTCCGTACTCTGGCCAATCAGCACTGGCCAATGCATTTCTATGGGGAAAAGTTAGCTTGCGAAAATCGCAAACTGACAGGGATTTCCATGAAATAAAGTGACTTTTATGCCCCCAGACATGCTTCCCCTGCTGTCCCAGTGTCATTCCAGGGTGTTGGTATCATTTCCTGGGGTGTCATAGTGGACTTGGTGACCCTCCAGACACGAATTTGGGTTTCCCCCTTAACGAGTTTATGTTCCCCATAGACTATAATGGGGTTCGAAACCCATTCGAACACTCGAACAGTGAGCGGCTGTTCGAATCGAATTTCGAACCTCGAACATTTTAGTGTTCGCTCATCTCTAGTGTGCTTAGCACACACATTCAGCTCTACTTCATCAGGCTAATAGAATACATTGGCCAATCAGCGCTGGCCAATGCATTCTATTAGCTTGATGAAGCAGAGTGTGCACAAGGGTTCAAGCGCACCCTCGGCTCTGATGTAGCAGAGCTGAGGGTGCACAAGGGTTCAAGTGCACCCTCGGCTCTCCTACATCAGAGCCGAGGGTGCGCTTGAACCCTTGTGCAGCCTCGGCTCTGCTACATCAGAGCCGAGGGTGCGCTTGAACCCTTGTGCACACTCTGCTTCATCAAGCTAATAGAATGCATTGGCCAGCACTGATTGGCCAGAGTACGGAATTCGGCCAATCAGCGCTGGCCAATGCATCCCTATGGGAAAAAGTTTATCTCACAAAAATCACAATTACACACCCGATAGAGCCCCAAAAAGTTATTTTTAATAACATTCCCCCCTAAATAAAGGTTATCCCTAGCTATCCCTGCCTGTACAGCTATCCCTGTCTCATAGTCACAAAGTTCACATTCTCATATGACCCGGATTTGAAATCCACTATTCGTCTAAAATGGAGGTCACCTGATTTCGGCAGCCAATGACTTTTTCCAATTTTTTTCAATGCCCCCAGTGTCGTAGTTCCTGTCCCACCTCCCCTGCGCTGTTATTGGTGCAAAAAAGGCGCCAGGGAAGGTGGGAGGGGAATCGAATTTTGGCGCACTTTACCACGTGGTGTTCGATTCGATTCGAACATGGCGAACACCCTGATATCCGATCGAACATGTGTTCGATAGAACACTGTTCGCTCATCTCTAGTAAATACATAATCATAAAGTGAGCAATAACCCAGCAATTGTTCAGGAAACAGCAGCTCGTATAATGGTTTTGGCCATTTATCAGTCTCTTCAGAATACACCAATTCAATGAACATGAGTCATGCCATTTAACATATCCTTTCAGATTGCAGAGGAGTTTCTGACATTGAAAGCTGCATTACCAAAGTGATGCACAGCGCAGTCATATCTATAAATCAGGAAGGTGGTTCGGGATCAGACTGACGTAGACACTATCCAGATGTAACAACAAACCACAACATTACATGTCCCAAAGTTATGAGGGGAATCTTCTTATTTATGCTACACATAGAAGTCTTGCTATGATATTGGAAAAGACAGGTTTTTATCTTGGTATGAATTTATAGAGCAATCTAAAGATCAGGATAAAAGCTGTAATCCTCTTTCTCTTCACCTCCCAGATCTTTTTTAAGAAACCTGCAGAATATAAATTATTTTCATGGCAGACAATTTAGCCCATAACTTTGTGATGTAAAGCAAAGATTTAATGAATGACCTAAAGATGGAGTCTAAGTAATGATTAGTCATATAGGCCTTGGATTGGCTTAAACTTTATGACTCAGCTCCTCCATTGATGTAGGTGTCTTAAGAAGGCACTTTTAAATTATACATTACTTTCTCTTGTGAAAATGTATGATATCTAATAATAATAATTTCCACAAAATCATGTTACTGTAAATCTCAACATTATACAGTGGAGAACCTGTGACACTGCCTGCAAAGCTGACTAAGGTGCCATTTTCACAGTGCCACCATTTTCCAATGCATTTCAAGCCCCAATCCGTTACTATGACAGCTAGAAGCTTAAGGGGTCTAAAAATACAGTGTAAAAAAAGTTTAAAAACTATAAAATAAATTAATAAATCACCGTTTCCCTAGAACACATTGAAAGTAGTCAAATATCCCTCTGCTCAAAAACATCCCTTTCCACAAGCTTTCACATTCACAGGATACTGTGGTGTAGAAATGGACGAACCTCACGAGATTGTCCGTGATTTCGTCTCAGCAGTCATGTGGAGCATGCTGATGTCATAACACTTTGGTCCAGTGTCATGGGCATGTGATTGGGCCTCAGGGGGGACATCATACAGGTGCTGGAAGGATGCTGGGGGACCACCCAACAGAAGTGAGTAGAGATGAGCGAACACTAAAATGTCCGAGGTTCGAAATCTGATTCGAACGTCCGCATACTGTTCGACTGTTCGAACGGATTTCGAACCCCATTATAGTCTATGGGGGGAAATGCTCGTTTCAGGGGTATGCAAAATTCGATAAAATTATAGTTACCAACTCCACGAGTGACAGTCGGGATGGATTCTCCTTTGAAGTCTTCTCCCGGCGCAGCATCCCCGCAACGTCTTCCGGCTGGAATTCACTCTGCCTAGGCATCGGGGCCTAGGCAGAGCCGACTGCGCATGCGCGGACATGCGCAGTTGGCTCTGCCTAGGCCGGATGCCTAGGCAGAGTGAATTCCGCCGGAAGACGCCGTGGGGAAGCTGCACGGAGAAGACTTCTAAAGGTAAGAGAAGAACCAGCGTTGATTGACAAAATGTATAGCATTCTGCCAATAAACGCTGGTTCTGCATCGAACCTGAAACTTCGAACAGCTAGTAGTGTTCGATCGAGTATGAGTATTTCAAATACCGTAGTATCACCTACTCGATCGAACACTACTCGCTCATCTCTAGAAGTGAGGCAAGATGAGTATACCGGTTTGTTATTTTTACTTACATGCCTTGGGCCTCTTCTTATATTCTGAGATCTGCCGGGTGTAAAAGAAAAATGATTGCAAAAAGATGCATACTCCATTTGCAACCATTATATATTGACTCTGATGTTGGGGAAAACAAATTGTTGCAGTTGTAATACATTGTAATATATGATCATTTGTCCATCAAAAAAAGCTGACAAAGATGTACAGTTGACCAAATAGAGTCAAAAGCAGTCTTTTTTTAACATTATAGTCTATACGTCTGTATGATATATATATATATATATATATATATATATATATATATATATATATATATATATTTTATAGCTATTTCGTTTATAAAAATGTATCTGTCAAATGGAGTTCATTGTTGTGATGTAAATGCACCCCAAGATGTGTATGGCAACATCTCTCTTTTGCGTTTTTCTGCTCCACACGCAAAAATTGTGACTACAGAAACTTTCCTTTGAATAATCCAATATTTTGTATAAATGACTTTGATATTATTAATAATAATCCTACTTATTAAATAGACAGTTTCATGGTGTAGATAGAATAACTATTATTTAGTATTGTAAGGGTGCATTCACACTACGTTTACGGCAGCTTATTCTGAACGTAAAACACGTTCAGAATAAGCGGCGTATAAAGCAGCTCCATTTCTATGAGAGCCGGCATACGAGCTCTCCCCATAGAAATGAATGGGCTGCTTCTTTCACTGCGAGCAGTCCCATTGAAGTGAATGGGAAGTGCCGGAGTGTACGGCTCGGCATGAGCAGAGCTTGCCGTATACGCCGGCACTTCCCATTCACTTCAATGGGACTGCTCGCAGTGAAAGAAGCAGCCCATTCATTTCTATGGGGAGCGCTCGTATGCCGGCTCCCATAGAAATGAATGGAGCTGCTTTATACGCCGCTTATTCTGAACGTGTTTTACGTTCAGAATAAGCTGCCATAAACGTAGTGTGAATGCACCCTAATACTCATTTGTGTGAGTAACTGTGCTGTCACTTTTATGATCTTGGACACGTTTGTGAATGAACGCATTTCATTTATGGGAAATTTGCAATATGAAGTGGTGATATTATGAATCTTTTAAAAATATTATTTCACTTCACCTATTGACAATGTCAGGCATTGTAAATCCATACTCTGAACCACTGTGTTATGGTAGTAGGTAATTCATTGTAACTGGTGGCTGGGGATGTTGCAATGACTCTTAGTGGTACTCGCGCTCATAACATATACTTTAGATATTTCAGGTGATGAAACTATTTTGCTATTGAAAGTAAGAAATGGGCGTTCCTTGTGACCTCATATCTCCCATCTACACATTATAGTAATTACACATCTGGTTAGATTATATGCTTAGCAATAGTATGTGATATATAGTAAGCTATAATTTCACTCTTCACGTCTACTCTGTATTTAGATCTTACTATATAACAATAGGGCTCCCAGTTGTAATCGCTGTTAAATATATCAAGGGGAAAAGTTGTAAGCGTCTCATCCACATTACAAAATCACCCAGAAATTAATTTCATCTTAATAAAATTGTTATGGGGAAATATTCATATCATTATAAATAAATTTCATAGTATATCCCTATAACATCCGATGGATTCAAAAAACATTATTGACTTCTACAATTTATAATTCTTCAACTCTGTGGTATGCAACTTGGTTAGACATCTTATGCCATTGAAAAGGATTAAAGCTATTTTAGGGCTAATCTTCACAATTTTGCATAAGCCGTATAGTTTCAACTTAATGAAACCATGAGTTGTTCAAGTATCAAAAAATAATTGGTTTTAATGACGACTGTAGGTTGAGAGCATAGAGTGATACTAATCTCCTTCTAATATGTTCCAGAGTTCATTAATTTTAAAATTTACAATATTAAGGTTTAGTTATGCAGCACTTGGTTCCCTGAATATCATTATTACCACTTTGTGCTTTAGAGATTCCTCATATGACTAAATATATAGGGAAATTACAAAGTATATATCGCACGTCTAAGAAATAATAAAGTTATTATTTTGCTGGGCCGCTCTCTCCCTTTGTTCTATTCTACTGTATTCTATCTATCATCTATCTATTTATCTATCTATCTATCTATCTATCTATCTATCTATCTATCTATCATCTAATCTAGTGCCAAGGGTAGTGTGGAAAATTGCTGCAAAGTAAGAATGTTTCCAAAAATACAAGTGTTAATAGTTTATTTTTGTCACTTAAGACAAAGAAGTGAATGAACAAAAAATAAATCTAAATCACATCAATGTTTTGTGTGACCACCCTTTGGAGGAAGAGTCCTGGAAATAAATATTTAACCCTGCAGAGCTCTGATCTCAAAATCATCAAGTCTGTCTAGCGTTAGATAATAATAATAATAATAATAATAATAATAATAATAATAATAATAATTAACTGTATTTGTATAGCGTTAACATATTCCGCAGCACTTTACAAATCAGAGGACACCTGAACTGACAATATGAGATATTACAATGTGACAAAGAAATAAACATATCAAACTATAGGAGTGAGGGTCCTGCTCACAAGAGCTTACATTATATGAGTAAATAGGGAGACACAAGAGGTAACAGGGTTTGTTTGGTACAATGGTCCAGCCATCTTTTAATAGATGAAGTTACAGCTTAAATGAAGCAAACGAAGAGCACCAAGCACTAAATAGTGATATACTGTTTGACACTCTGAGTAAATTAGAGTGGAAAAAATGGTAGAAAACTCACCTTGTTGAGTTGCAATCTAGGCCAGTACTACCATAATGCACATGTAACCCAAGGTATCCATTTCTGAATGGATTGGAGCAGCAGAGACCAATGGCCATCCAATGGTGTCAAGGATTACAGGATGAAGGACTGGATCCCAAACCAATGAAGGGTTAGGATGAAAGTACAGGAACTGTGCACATCCAGCCTTGTATTGTCTAAAAAATAAGATTTTTGGACAATACACATCTGGTCCAGCGCAGTTCCCCTACTTTCATGCGGTGCTACATCCTGTGACTTTACATGAAGATATTGAAGGATCTGAGCAAGCCTACATCCACAGAAGATGCATGGTTAGTTCTCCAAGTAGACTGGAATAATCACCCTGCCGAATTCCTTTAAAAACGGTGTGCAAGCGTACCTAGAAGAACTTAAGCTATTTTGAAGGCAAATATTAACTAGATTTAGATTTCTCTTTTGTTTATTCATTTTATACTTTGTTAATTAACAAAAATAAATTATCACTTATATTTTCAAAAGCATTCTTACACTGTAGCATTTTTTCCACACGTGCCTAAGAATATCCTGACATATATGACTCCCCATATATGCACCATTTCATGCAGCTTCTACTGTCCCATATAGACACCACGCATATGATTCTGTGCATGAGACTTTTACCCCAATCTAGGAGCATGTTCATCATTCCAACTAAGACTTAAATTGTAACTAAACTTTAATTTTTTCTTCATAAATCCATAGTTCAGGTGAAAATAACAAACTTTGCAATATACTTTAGATAATAAAAGTGCTTGTTGCCTTTTCATATTTGCCTTTATCTGTATCTGATTAAACCTGTACAATAGATCTCTATAGAGAGGCGGGGGGAGGATGAGAGACATCAGTAACAGAGAGACATCAGCAACATACAGAAACAGTTCTTTTTCACCACGCAGTTGGGTTATTAGGAATTACGATCCAAACTTACAATAAAAGAAATCATTCATTTAATGCTGTAGACAGTCTCATATCTCTATCTTTCTCTGTCTACTCTTCCCCCCTACCCTCTCCATAGAGCTCTTTGTAATCTAAAATGTAAGTATGACAGAATTAGTCGGAAAGAAGAAGAAGAAGAAACAAACAGGCACTTTTCTTTAGTGAAGTATTTTACTAAAGCTATTGCTTTATGAAAAAAAAAAATGTACTAATGCTTTAAAAGATTTTTTTTAAGTAGTAAACAATAGTCTGCTTTTTCTATGAACAAAATCACTTTCATCCACGGATTAGTAGTGATATTCATACTCAATACCAGACACTGCCCCAGAGAAGAATCACATAATATTGTATCCTATCAAGAAAATGCAGAACAAACTATCATCAAGGTTGTTTTTGTCAGAATATTTTAAGTTGTGGTGCTTAAAGCAAACCTGACACCATGAAAATGCAGTTTCCCCTTTTTTACCCACCCCTATAAATCTTTGCTCATTCTGGGCTTAGGAGTTCAGTGGGCAATTTTGCTTAGTGACTGACAACCCTTCCTGTATGGAGAGGTAACTGCTGTTGTCTGCCCATTGGACTCCTAACCCAAGACTCAGCAGATATATAACTGAATACAAGACAGCTCATTCTGCTTTATAACATATTGCCTTAACACCGGAATGCATTTTCAGTGTGGCCGGCGCAGTTTCCTTCCCCCAGACAGCTGTAATATACATTTAGAAATAAAGTATATGGCACCATTTATATGGCCAGCAACATTTTTTCAAAGGATTATTCCCATGTTAGTTGTTTTCTTTTTTGCAAATCCACAGAACACAGTTTTAAGTATTAGAGATAAGAAAACTGGCTCAGATCCAACCAGATTCATCCCAATTTTCCAAAAGGTTTAGGATTAGAGATGAGCGAACAGTGAAATGTTCGAAGTTCAAAGCGTATATAGCCTGAGAATTAGAATGTATATCCCACTGATTTTTTGTGGGTACACACTGTGACAACCTGGATGAAGCGTCTACAGCCTGAGAATTAGAATGTATATCCCACTGATTTTTTGTGGGTACACACTGTGACAACCTGGATGAAGCGTATATAGCCTGAGAATTAGAATGTATATCCCACTGATTTTTTGTGGGTACACACTGTGACAACCTGGATGAAGCGTATATAGCCTGAGAATTAGAATGTATATCCCACTGCTTTTTTGTGGGTACACACCGTGACAACCTGGATGAAGTGTATATAGCCTGAGAATTAGAATATATATCCCACTGTTTTTTTGTGGGTACACACCGTGACAACCTGGATGAAGCGTATATAGCCTGATAATTAGAATGTATATCCCACTGCTTTTTTGTGGGTACACCGTGACAACCTGGATGAAGCATATATATCGTGATAATTAGAATGTATATCCCACTGATTTTTGGGGGTACACACCGTGACAACCTGGATGAAGCGTATATAGTGTATATGGGCTGAGAATTTCAGTGTATACCCCTTAGTTTTGGGGGGAGAGGAGGAAACACACTGTTGAACCCTGAATTAAGCGTATATAGGGTATATGGGCATACAATTTCAGTGTGTCCCACTTAGCTTAATCCCCACTGCGGAAAGCTGGGTTGCGCAGATACAGCCTGGCTTAATTGCTGTGAATCCCACTTTAGCATTTGTGGGTAGACACTGTGCCAAGCTTGTTTGAGCTTCTCCCTTTAGTGTAACTCTTAAGAGCTGTTGTGGTTCTTCTTCTATGATATTCCTGCCTAGCAGAATCTAAAACCTATCTAGCCCTCAGCAGATGTCTCTCTCTCTAACTAAGTGCAAGCCGCAAATGAATCGGAGATGATGCCGCCTGTTTGTTTGAATCAGAGGTCACATGTCCAGGGCAACCAATGGCTTTTTCCTAGTTTTTTCATGGCCTCCGTTGTCATAGTTCCTGTCCCACCTCCCCTGCGCTGTTATTGGTGCAGAAAAAGTGCCAGGGAAGGTGGGAGGGGAATCGAACATTAATTGCATTTTCAACACAGTGTTTGTATCAAATCGAACATTGTGAACAGCGTGATGTCTGATCGAACATGTGCTCGATTCTAACGCTATTTAGGATCCTTTTCCAGCCTCCTAGGTGACGTTGTGAAGCTCACACCCAGGTCTCAACGATGACCCCGGGAAGCATGATGTCACCCAGGAGGTCAGAAAAGGGCTTAGAGGGAGTACAGGAGATGTGAGGGTCTCCACCTATTATACTCTGAGGTCTGAATTGACCCCAAAGTGTTTCAATTTCAATTCTGATACATGACAAACTTATTGGACCTAAAACTAATCTTTGGACTGAACCACACAAACTTGTAATGAAATCAATCTTCAGAGGCCATCCCTTCTCGAATAAATGTCTGATGTGTTGACAAACTTACAGGTAAAAGAGAAACTTCTGTGAAACATGACAGTGTTTTACTTGTTTGGCTCCATATGTTTGTGAAGATTTATAGTGATTACTGCAGTGCTAGTATAAGCGAATATCTTTTTGGGTTCTTGGACTTACAGTACAGTATAATGTGTTTTGGATATTAGACATCCATTCTATAGGAAAAAGTTTGATATTATTTCTTTTTTTTTTTTATATGTAGATTGTGAGCCCCACATAGACCTCACAATGTACATTTTTCCCTATCAGTATGTCTTTGGAATATGGGATGGAAATCCATGCAAACACAGGGAGAACATACAAACTCCTTGCAGATGTTTTTTTGCCCTTGGCGGGATTTGAACACCAGGACTCCAGTGCTGCAAGGCTGCACTGCTAACCACTGAGCCACCGTGTGGCCCCTTGTTTGATATTATTTCTGTTATTTAGATAAGATCCTGTAAATAATATATATTGCAATACTTTACATAGATTGGATTTTTTTTCTCGAATTGGGTTCAATTGCATTTTATTTATACTACAGAAATATAAAAATTATTTAATAGGGAATCAGCTTTATATTTCTTTAGTGATGAAGAAATAATGCGCTGTCATAGAAAGCCATTTGCAACATGATTAGTCTTTTGGCCTATATATTCTTCTAATAGCAATGGCTACAAGAGTAACACAGCCATTGACAGGTGAATGAATAGATCTTGTCACCTCCTCATGAATCTGTTATACATCTCTTTGGTTAGCAAATTAATTCAGCTCTGCAAAAATTTGGCTTAAAATACTAACACAGGCAGGTAAGTAAATGAAAGCTCAGGGGCCATCCCAAGACAATGGATTTTTAATGGTCCTCTGTAATATTCAGTTGCATCACTAGATCTCTTAAGCATCCCATTGACAAAGCATTGGTGGAGTTTTGGCAGAAGCCCAAAGATGTTTTGTTTCTCTCCCTTCCCGCCATATGATGGACATAAATGGTGCTGGTGTTCTTTGAGAATGTTGCACTTTTTTCCACCATTTTTTACAGAATCTGCAACAATCTGCACAGCCGTGAACACACCCTAATAATTAAATTACCAGGCAATAGTCAGATACCAGTTCTACTTGGTGAACTTCATTGTCATTACATCCTGTCAGGCGCGGCCCGGACCTAACAGAACGCGAGTCGGTCGGTTAGAAGCGCGAGGCCCTTAATGGGGCTCTATCAGCAAAATCATGCTGATAGAGCCCCACATATGCGTGAATAGCCTTTAAAAAGGCTATTCAGGCACCGGTAAAGCTATATTAAACTACCCCCCGTTTTAAAATAAAACCCAAAAACAGAATATGGTCAACTTACCGAATGTGCACGGGAGGTGGGCATTCAGGGTCTGATGTCATCTTCAGCCACGTCTCCTCTTTCAGCGATGTCCTTGGGTCCCGTCTAACTCGCGAACTGACATTGACAAAATATGGTGCAAGCGCATGCGCAGTAGCAGAAGCAGCATGCTACTGCGCATGCACCCACTCAAAAATCAGCTACATTAACAATGTCTGTAGTATTATATTCTATGTATGTCTCCTTTACTACACTGCATAGATGCAGCACAACAGCATGAATATCTTGAATTTACAGAGAAAAGGAGAGAGGAGTATTAAAAACACACATTCTGCCTGACACAGCATCCTCATTGTGTAGGGAAGATGATTGTATAGGGTTAATTAATGTGGATAACATTGGTATGGTGAGGGGAGCCTATGGGCTCAGGGTCTCTATCCCAAGAATGAGCATTGAGGCCCCTATAGTTATTCCAATGAACACGCGAGGGGGGGGAGTTATCTATAAAAGATGAAAGAAAAATAGCAGTTCCATTTTTGTTGGCACCAATTTCAACCAATCCCCTTCAATATATTCATTTAGAAAACATGTTTATCTATTATGTTTTTATTCCACTGTTTGGCAAATTGTAAGGATTGGCAAACAAACTGTGAGACAATAAGGCAGGTAATACTCTTTACTTTGGGGATGCTTATTTGATTGACAGCTATTCCTGCCAATTTCCTACATATTCATTCACATTCAAAGGTGGCTTGTTTCCCTAAGGCCCCAGCCTCATCTTTTTTTTATTGCAGATTTTGCTGTGGGGGTTTTTTTTTAGCCAAACCTAGGAATGGCTACAAGAGGAATGGGAACTATGTAGGAAGCTCTTATGCTTCTACCATCTGCTCAATCCACTCCTGACTTTTGCTCAAAAAATCACAACCAAACCTGGAACAAAAAAGTTGAGTTTCCACAACGTGGGGCTTCAGCCTAAAAAGCAAAATGATTGGTCATGTTGAAATTTCAACAGACCAATCCTTCTTTAGGCTATGGCTGGGGCTCCACGGGCTGAAAATGCCGCAATTTGGCCACGGCGGAAACGGCGCAGGAAAAATTGCGGCGTTTTACAGTACTTGCAAAGGGGATGGGATTCATGTGAATCACATGCCCACTTTGCGGAAAAAATCGCAGCGCAAACACGCTGCGATTTCCAAAACCGTCGCTGTTTTGATAATCGCAGCATGCCAATTATATCTACAGAAACGCTGATGGCTTTCCCATAGATATAATTGTAACAGAAAGTCAGCGGAGGAAAACTCTGTGAACTTTCTGTTCAAAGCGCTGTGGGAATCAGCGCAATGTGTTCACGCCACGGTTGTTCCCATGGTTCCAGCCCGTGGGGCCTTAGGTTGCAGAAATGTAGCTTTTTTTTAGCAGATTTTTTTGAGTTAGGCTCAAAAAACTGCAACAAAATCTGCAACAAAAAAAGCTGAGTTTCTGCAGTATGGGGCCTCAGACTTACACTGATGTCTTCTGTTTGGGGAAATCCAGACATCTCCAGACCCAGTAGATGACTATTCCTGAGAGAACTGTGAGGGTGAACCAACATCTTGTAGATTCTGTCCAATATGACAATGTTTTCTAAGCTGTCTGTCTATGATTTAGAAATGCGACAGCTTGGGTTCTATTACTTTTCTCTGAGCGCAGGATTTGATGGTTGCCTTTATTTGTGTAGTATTTAAACTCCTGGTTCCTTTTGACTTGCAGACTTTAATAACATCACACAGAAAGTGGGAGAGGAAGGACAGCGATGGTCTTTTAGTAATGAAGTGTGACCTATGCAATTCTGCTGTTAACTCTGATATCAAATTAATATTCTGTGAAGGGACCTGGTTTAACATGCTCCAGATTTGTTCTTTTTACAACTCTGTAGCAAATGTAGCATGTCACTTGGTATAATTTGATTTCTAATAACTTTCTCATTGTATAAAATCATTATAAAGATAGTTTGATTTATTTGTTTATTTCGGTGCCCAGTGAGGGGATGTCATGAGCAGAATGGCACTTTGAGAATTTGCATAGCTATAAAGAGTAAAAATTGTTACTTCATACTAGAAGATTTGCATGAGTATGGTAAATTGCAAAGTTTTTAGCAATTTTCTCTTATTTACTATTATTTCTCAACTTATATTAACCCTTACGTGATACACATTCCCTGCCGCTGTAACTTTCTCATTTTTCAGTATACGTAGTCATATGAGGGCTTGATGTTTGCGTGACAAGCTGTACTTCACAATGGTACCATTTATTATTTTGTATATTGAACTGGGAAGCGGGAAAAAAATTCAGAATGAGGTAGAATTTTTTTTTTTCACAGCTTCTACTCTGCGGTCAAAATGCTATGTTAGCTTTATTCTGCAAGTCTGTATGACCAACCTGATACCAAATTTAAATCGTTTTTTTTCTCCTGTTTTAATAACTTTGTAAAAATTCAAAATTTTAAAGAAAAACATTTCTTTGAATCACCATATTCTGACATCTGTGACTTTTTATATTTCAGTGTATGGAGCTGTATAAGGTATCTTTTTTGAGGGGGTATAATATGTAGTTTTTATTGATACCGAGTTGGGGAATGTATGATGTTTTGATTACTTTTTATTTAATTCTTTTAGGGAGGCAAATCAGAAAAAAAAAAAAAAACACGCCACCAAATCAGCCATTTTGATTTTTTTCCTTCTATGATGTTCACCATATGGGAAAAATGTTTTTATATTTTAATAGTTTTGGCATTTTCAGACTTGACTTGACTTTTTTTGCAGACGCAATACATACCCATTCATTTCAATGTGTTTATTCGGAGGTCTGAGTGAAAACTATGAAAGAACATCTTTATTTTTTTAACTGAATTTTTTGCATTGCAACAATGAAAGTCTATGGATTGGTGAAAAGAAATAGATGACAACCATGTGTAATCTTTTTGTCAGGGACCGAGAGACATACAAAATATAGAAAGTTAAACTAAAAGAAGTTGAAAAGCCAAATAACCAAGAACAGAAGACCCCCACAAATGAGCAGGGTAGAAGGCTGTCCATGAATAGGCCTAAAAATGCTTTGTAGCCTACACCACGTAGCACCTGGAAAAATTGGCCACTTCCATCACATAATATTCTGCATAAAAACTCTTCATTGCACAAAGTCCTAGAAAGGTACAGCCAAATTCTACCATACAAATAGCTTTTGTATAATTTTTAAAACTCCCCTAATAAGATTTTGCTACAATGAACATTTACCTATCCACAAGATACTTGTTTGTCAAGTACAGCACTTGCATGTATCTAATGATATCATAGACATTGAGATATTGTGGCACACTTGTTTGTCACCACACTATTCAATTTCCTGCAAGCCGGCTTGCTGTATAAGCCAGCGGATATTGAGCGGCCGTTAGTGACCTATGCCCTTCCCCTCAAGGGGTTTTTCTTTCCCATTCATTGGTGGCCCGGGGAGGGGGGCGGGGCCTCCCACAGGATTATCCAGGGCAGCTCTGGGTGGGGAATTCCTTTTGGAATCCGGCCAGAGCAAGGAACAGCATGGCTTGAGTCCCTGCTCCAGGAGAGCGGGGATTCAGCCCAGACCCCCTCCCTCCCTCAGCAGACAGTGGAGCACATGGCCCGTCCAGCAAGGACAGCCAGGCCACCAGCTCGCCTATCCCCAAGCCCCCCAGCTAAAGCCCCCAAAAATAGAGAAACCCGGGCCCGTAAAGGGAGGGTGGTTAGACGGAAACAATGCCAGCCATCTGACCCTGCCTCAATAAGGGCACAGGCCAGAAAGGCCAGGCGGACCAAGGGCCTGGTAGGCCCTGGGGTCAGCACATGGCAGCCAGCAGGAAGCCAGATGCAAATAGCTTTACCCCCTCCTAGCCAGCCCCAATGTAGTCCACCCTCCACACAGTTATATTTACCCCCACACCCCCAGGCCCAGTATGATAAGAACCCAAGGGAGGCGACTATTTTGGGTTCAATAGCCAATGGCCCCCTGGAAAACTCAGTGCTGATTGGCACAGACCACGGTGGTGGGGAGTTATTGTTGGGCAATAATGCCCCAATAATGCCCCATGCATCTAGACGATCCAGAAGGACCACTAGGTCCTGCAACTCCCAGCGCCAGGCTGAAACAGCTATTAGGTCCAGCACCCCAACACATAACAGTAGGAGCCCCCACCGCAGTCGGCATAGATCCTTCAGAGGATCATCTGCTGGGAGTCCCTTAAGTCAGCTTAGCATGAGGTCCCGAATGCAAGGCGGCAGGCGTCATCGTGGCTATAGCAGGGAGAGGTCAGCATCACACTCATCTGGCACATCTTCGTGGGATTCAGACGTGGAAGGAAGGCCACATGGCCAGGTGGAATCCAAAAATCGGAGTATGGAGCCCACAGCCACCCAGGAACCGTTGGCAAATGGATCAATGCTGCTGCAGCCACCCGCAGACAACGCACATCCGACCATCATTCCAACCGGTGAGTTTGCTTGCTCGAAAGCTTGGTCTGCACAGACCTCAACTGGTGGGGATGTCTTGGATATGTGTAAGGCTATGCTAGCTAAGCTGGAGGGGAGGGCACCGCTTACAACTAGTGAGGCCACACAGCACCAGAATAATGGCGTTGTGATACAGATGTTGAAGGCAATCCTAGATAAGCTGGAAACTACACCCCCCCTCCTAAGTCTGCAACGGGTGTGGCTGCGCAGCTGCCAGAAAGTTGGTTATGGAATGATACATTCTTCTGTGGAGTGGCACCACTGGGCCAGGGGACGTGCGGGAAAAAAATATAAAAGGGGAATTCTTGGATATATGGTCGCTGATATCTCAGGACCAACCTACAGTGGATAAAGAGCGGGAGTACAGGAGAGGAGAGGACAAAAAGCCCAGGGTGGCAAAGACTTTTAACAATTGGATCCAGGACTTTAGCACAATGTCATGTATACTTTGCCAGGCTAAGCCAGAGAAAGCACCTGAGCTGTTTGTATATCAGAATATCATTCTCTCAGCATATAATGTTTATGGTGGTTCAACATGGTGGAGGTATGACGAGGAATTTCGGCGGCGCTTGGCTCTGCGCCAAGAGGTAGGATGGGCCTCAAAAGCTACTGATGTATGGTTTCAAATAATGATGAACCCCAAGCTGGCAAGGAATCCCTTTCGGCCCGCAGCCGCTGCAGGAGCATGGGTGCCCGCAGCGGCAACACACAAGACGGGTTCATGTTGGATGTATAATGAAGGGTACTGTAGATTCCATGCCTCCTGTCATTTTAAAAATGAATGCACCACCTGTGGGGGGGCCCATGCAGCCTTGCGATGCGCAAGAAGGTTTAAGTCCCCCAAAAGGGTGCAGTGTCAGCCGGAGGACACCGGTGATCGTAGAAAGGATGCGCCCCTGGCTCGACAGATACCCAAGGAGGCGAGAGGCAGATATGCTCATTAATGGTTTCACGGTTGGTTTCTACATACCCCATTTACAAAGTTCATCTGTTACACTAGCGGACAATCTACGTTCAATTAAAAGGGACATGAGCACAGCACGTGCAAAAATTGAGAAAGAGGTGACCTTGGGCTGCATGGCGGGCCCCTTTACCGAACCCCCATTTAAAAACCTGAGAGTGTCGCCACTGGGCCTGGTTCCCAAAAAAGAGGAAGGAAAATTCAGACTTATCCATCACCTATCCTTCCCACATGGTTAATCTGTCAATGATGGTATCCCTAAGGAGGAAACAGCAGTGTCCTATGTATCCTTTGACAAGGCAGTGTCCCTGGTAGTGAGTGCAGGACGCGGCGCTCTGCTCGCAAAAACAGACATAGAATCCGCCTTCCGGCTCCTACCTGTACACCCAGAATGTTTTCACTTGCTGGGTTGTCAGCTTGAAGGGAGTTTCTACTATGATATGTGCTTACCCATGGGGTGCTCCATCTCTTGCCGTTATTTTGAGGTTTTCAGTACTTTCCTAGAGTGGGTACTGCGGCAGGAGGCAGGCTCCTCTTCAGTAATACATTACCTGGATGATTTTCTATTTGTCGGTCCTAAAAGCTCCCCACAATGCCTTTATTTACTCAACATGTTCCGTTTCCTTGCAGATAAGTTCGGAGTCCCTTTGGCCAGTGGAAAAACGGAGGGACCAGCGTCGTGCCTCTCTTTCCTGGGAATCCTGATTGACACTGACAGGATGGTTCTTCAGCTCCCGCAGGTCAAGCTCATCAGGTTAAAACAGGACATAGAGGTGTGCCGCAGTGCAAAGAAAGTTCCATTGGTCCGGTTGCAGTCGCTACTGGGGCAATTGACCTTTGCATGCAGAATATTTCCTATGGGCAGGGTTTTTTCCAGGCGTCTGGCCATGGCCACCGTCGGAAAGAGAATGCCCCACCACTATGTCCGTATAACCAGGGTCATGCGGGATGATTTGGAAGTCTGGAAGTCCTTTCTGTCTGACTATGTGGGCATATCATGCTTCCCAGAGAAGGAGTTGTCGAACTCGGACCTCCAGTTGTATACCGACGCGGCTGGCTCAACAGGCTATGGTGCAGTGTTTGGCGAATGTTGGTCAGCGGCCCCATGGCCACAGGGTTGGGTAACTGCCGGTGCAACAAAGAACATGACCCTGCTGGAGCTGTTCCCAATAGTGGTATCGCTGGAGCTATGGGCGTCAGCCATGACTAACAAGCGCATTTTGTTTTGGTGTGACAATGAAAGTGTCGTCCTGGCAATTAACCACTTGTCTTCCAGCTCCCTACCAGTCCTAGCTCTTTTGAGGCACCTGGTATTACGTTGCCTGCAATTTAACATAGTGTTTAAAGCAAGACATGTCCCTGGTGTTGAAAACGTTGTTGCTGACTCTCTTTCTCGTTTCCAGTGGGAGCGCTTCAGGGATTACCATCCGAAGGCGGAGTTGGAGGGCTCCCCGTGCCCGCTCTTCCTATGGGACTTGGGGCTCCAATATTGACACGGCTACTGAAGGACGCGATAACAGCCTCTACCTGGGCAGGCCACGAGAAATCGTGGAGAGAGTGGTTATCATTAGGCCCTCCTGGCAGGGCAATGGACGCAGCGGGCTGCAGGGTTTTGACGTATGAGTACGTTGCTCATTTAGCAGCAGCAGGGGTGTCCGCCGCAACCGCGGCAAGGCGCCTATCTGGCGTGGCATTTGGGTTAAAATTGCTAGGCCTCCCCGATGTAACAAAAGAGTTCCCAATTCAGCTGATACTAAAAGGGCTAAAAAAGGCCAGGACAAAGAAGGATCACCGGCGGCCAGTATCATTCCTCCTATTGCGCCTGGTGGACGTCACTATAACGGTTTGCACAACACCATACGAAGCAGTCCTTATGTCCTGTGCCTTTGTTTTAGCCTTTTTTTGGAGCACTAAGAATTGGGGAGCTAGTAGCTAGATCCTGGCGGGTAGCAACAGGTTTAGCAGCAGAGGACGTAGTCATTCTCCCGGAGTCACTCAGGCTTAGGGTCTGCCGATCTAAAACTGACATTTACGGCCAAGGGGCATGGTTATCAATAGCGAAGCTCAGCGGCCCGTTGTGCCCGGTCAAAACGGTTAAGACATATGCGGTATCCCGACCAGCCGCTACCCAGTTTTTAGTCCACAAGGATGGTTCCCCCTTAACAAGGTTCCAGTTTGTAGCAGTGTTCAAGAAGTGTCTAGAAGCCAATGGGGTATCGCCAACAGAGTTTGGTACCCACTCCTTCCGCATCGGGGCTGCGACGGCTGCCGATGCGGCAGGCCTGGCAGAGGAAGAGGTGAAACGCATAGGACGATGGCGCTCCAACTGCTATAGGCGTTACGTCAGACCTGGTTTAATCATCAGTTAAAAAAAAAAAAAAAGAAAAAAAAAAGGGGGTTTTATATATATAAAGGGGGGATGGGGGGGCCCCAAAAGTTTGGTTTGCTTGATGATTCGTTGTTTTTAACCCATGTTGTTGTTCACAGGGTCCCCCACCGTGGTTTGGATCATCGGACACTCCTATGTCTTTTGGGCCGCAAAGCGAGCAGCAGTCCAGCCGATGGGCCTCCAGCTGGGTTTCAGAAACGTCCAGGTGCAGTGGCTCGGCATACGGGGCATGAAGTGGGAACAAGTCTTTCCGGAGGTCCTCAACGCTAGTAGAACCACTCAGGCCCGGTGGTGTTAGTAATCCATGCAGGTGGCAACGACATGGTCTCCATCCGGCGGCCGGAACTAATTGCCAGGATGCGAGCTAATTTCTGCAGGTTTCCAGAACTTTTCCCAGCCCTAGTCCCCGTATGGTCTGAGATGATTCCGAGGTCACAGTGGCACGGCGCTGTTAGTCCGCCCGCGCTTGAGAGAACAAGAAAAGCCCTCAACAGAGTAATATCACACCACATACAGACACTGGGCGGGGTAGTGGTCAGGCACTACCAGCTTGAAGGGGACAATCAGATGCTGCTGCGAAAAGATGGGGTACACCTGAATGATACTGGGTTGGACCTTTTTCTTTCCGGGATTCAAGGTGGCATAGAAAGGGCGCTGTTCCTGCTAGGTGGGGTCGGACCTCGTTGTAGGTTACACCGAGATCCGGTGGCATAGTAGCAGGACCTTGGCCCCCTTTCTCAGTGAGGTAGAGTACCAGCGACGTGCCCCACCGGGGGGCACACACCAAAACGTTCACTGAGGAAGAGGGGAACAGGGTTTACTGCTTATGTCAGATAATATATACTTAATAAAGCTGTGGCCGACCCCACCCATTCAAAGGTAACTTGGTCTGTATTTATGAGAAGATCACAAACAAGGGGTTTAGTGAGGGGAAGGGGGGTTTTGGTTTGGTCTCGATAAAGTCAAATACGGCCGGTCTGCAAGCCGGCTTGCTGTATAAGCCAGCCGGAAATTGAGCGGCCGTTAGTGACCTATGCCCTTCCCCTCAAGGGGTTTTTCTTTCCCATTCATTGGTGGCCCGGGGAGGGGGGCGGGGCCTCCCACAGGATTATCCAGGGCAGCTCTGGGTGGGGAATTCCTTTTGGAATCCGGCCAGAGCTGACAAAGCAACCCCCCACCCACCCACACCTAAACTGAGCCGCTAAGTCATTTTCTTTCCATTTATGATTGTACCCCTCTTTCCTTGGATGCCCCTTTTTTCTTGAAGAGTAAAATATAACAGGTTATGGACTCTAGAATTTTAAGGACATGTTGATCCAGGGTTTCATACTGACTGCCAGATTTGGAGTCGGGAAGGAATTTTCCCCCTGAAATAGGGCAAATTGGCATGAGCCTCATGGGGTTTTTCGCCTTCCTCTGGATCAACACTGTAGCATTTATAGGGAATAATGTCCTTATCCAACCTCATTGACTATGTAACTATGTACCGTGCAGATAAAAGTTTTATTTGTTTTCTTCTTTATGTTAGCAAAATGACATGCTGTAAATATATATTTGCATTAAATTGTTGTCACAGCAGGCATAGTAGCAGGACCTTGGCCCCCTTTCTCAGCGAGGTAGAGTACCAGCGACGTGCCCCACCGGGGGGCACACACCAAAACGTTCGCTGAGGAGGAGGGGAACAGGGGTTACTGCTTATGTCAGATAATATATACTTAATAAAGCTGTGGCCGACCCCACCCATTCAAAGGTAACTTGGTCTGTATTTATGAGAAGATCACAAACAAGGGGTTTAGTGAGGGGAAGGGGGGTTTTGGTTTGGTCTCGATAAAGTCAAATACGGCCGGTCTTCTCAATTGCAGAGGAATGCAGGCTGTTCTAGTGCTCGGTGGGAGTCCCAGTGGTAGGACCAGTGGTAAGACATAAAACACCTGTGCATAAGTCATACATGTCTTCTGTTTAAGGCTAAGGCTACACCTTTCAGAAACACAGCTACAAAATGCAAAAACATGTGTCTATGGGAAAAATGCAATATTGCAACCTTAGAATTAACTTGCTGCATTTTTCAAAATTATATGCGTTTTTAAAATTGCATAATTTCTGCAGCATTTTTTCCGCACGTGATTTTCCCATACTATAGATTTTCCAACCGCATTTCCTGGAAGTTTGTTTCTGGTCTCAAATCTTGACACTCGGTTCACACTAGCGTTTGGGCACTCCATCCCAGATTCCGCTCTAAAATTGTCAGAAAGTCCGGCAACCCACTGCACCCCATTATAGTCTATTGAGTCAGCGGGTTTCCATATGTAACCACTGATAAGGTTACTGTCTTCCCCAAGCAGACCCAAAGGACCGAAACCCAAACATGAGTGTGAACCTAGCATTATTCAGTTCAGTTATTTTATAGTACATCCAGAAGTATACCCTCCCCTTAGTTTGTAGACTCATTTTGTCAATGATCTTCTTGTGGGTAATCTTTTAGTATAAAGTTTGTCAAATTTTCAACCGTTGTGTGCAAGGCCGTTTTAACACATTGGGAGGCCCCCCAGCACAACCACCTATAAATACCTGACATGCACAAATTCTATTGTCCCCTTGATGGCCCCCAAATAGGATAATGCCCCTTAGTGCCTATTGCCTTCATAGTGACCCAATAATGCCCCTCATAATTTCTCCTTCCAGGTTGCCCCCACATTTTTATGTCCCCCACTCCCCTTGTTGCCCCCACAGTGTCATGTATCCCCAACCCCCAAGTTGCCATCACCCAGTCATGTCTGCCTCGGGCTGCCTCCACAGTGTTATCCCCCAGGTTGCCCCAAAGTATCATGTCCCTGCACCTCCCAGGTTGCCCACAGGTTGCCCTCTCAGAATGTCCCCCCACACTGTCATGTCCCCCCTCAGTATCATGCCACCCCACCCCTCAGGTTGCCTCACAGTATGTCCCCACACACCCCCAGATTGCTTCCCCAGTTTCATGTCCCCCGCTGTATATAATCAAAGAAAAAGCAAACCTTAATACTCACCTTTCCCATTCCCCCTTCTCTCTGCTCTCAGAGTCACAGAGAACAACAGACATAATGTAAGTGACATCACTACATTGCACCTCTTGCTCTCAGAACACCAGGAGCAAAGACAGTGGCTGGGTGGTGAAGCAGGGAGAGGACAGCTCCCTACTTCATCACTGACTTCAACTCATCAGTGTCCTCGCAGACGCCAATGAGTTGAGGCAGTCCGCACCCACTGTCCTGGACAGCAGGACAGATAATTGGCCCTATGGTTAAAGCGGCCCTGGTTCTGTTTTGCTGTCCCCACCAATTTTCCAGATGCTGGTGGACTGGACTGTTCTTTATTTTCCGCCCTTCACAGAGATGTGTAAAATCTTGCATATATATATATATATATATATATATATATATATATATATATATATATATATATATCACATACACATACACACACACACGATAATAATAAAAATAACATATTGCTAAGACTATGACTCTTTTATAAACTGATATAAGGATTAGTAAGGCTAAGGCCCCACACTAAAAAAACACGATGGAAAAAAATGCAGCGGAAAGACATTGCGGTTTACTTTTAGTCACACACTAGTATATCTAACACAATAAAAATTCCTAACTTCTTCTTTTAAACATTTCTTCCCTTTTAGGTTCCATATTGGTGTTGGCTGAAATAAACTACATTAACCCCTGTATGCATGTTTATTCAGCTAGAGAACTAAAGAAAACAACTAACAAATGTGACACAAGGAGTCACCTTTTTCGTTGTGCAGATTGTTCTTGGCATCCATGTTGGAAATAGCCTTACACATGACATGCAGGCAGTCTTCTATGTTCAGTGAAGTTTCTACTTACTACATTCCTATTAATAGTAATAGCAAAGAGATGTCAAAGAACAGGGACACAACCTGACACGTATTAACCCTAAAAGATGGAAACACCTCTATCAAGGTTTGTGGCAATGGCATTGTAACCACAACAAAGCATTGCAAGTCTATTGAATGTTATAACTAAGGGCGTCTTGATCTTCCATCTTGAAACATTGATACCGCACTTCTCTGTTTCCATTTGCTCGATTGTTTAGCTACAAAGCCACAACAGCATAGTCTGTCCTTGCTCCCAAATAAAATATTAAGCATGGAATGCAATTACAAGAAAAGTTCACCTAACATTTAGAGACAGTTCTCATTCTAACTTTAACCTGTAGCCACTGAGAAAATATATTTAGCCAATTAAACCTTATGTGGACAGGAAGGTTAAAGAATTCACCTCCAAGCAATTTACCTGAGATCTTACTTAGAGATTAATCTACTGCTTGCTATTCAGTGCAGCGGTGGTCATTGCCTCTGCCATCTAAGAGCACAATTAGTAGCAATTCCATCCCCTGATAAATGTATTGCTATGAATAAAAGTGACACTGAGCTGCGCTGCTAACAATATTATCATTAAAATGGTCAGCAAGGATATTTTACTATGATGATAGCCGCTCTCTATTTCTACTTCATTCCATTTGCAGTATTGATTTTGGCTAAAGAATGGAGGGTTGGTCTCTTTATGCTCCACAGTATTTTGGAGAGGAGAAAGTGTATTCAAAAGAATGATAAACAGAATTCAACAGAGAATAAATCAATATGATCAAAGAGCACATTCTTCAGAATAAAGGAAACTTGTGGAGAAACGTCTCTGCTAAAATGTGATGGGCGCTGATAAGGCAGATTGTCCTTGATATGCTTTTGAGATATGTCCTTAAACTTGGCATTACATCATATTCTCTTTGGCTTCGGTCTGTTTGCTTATAGCTTATGTCTTAAAACTAAAATAAAGTCACTGGGATACATTGTTTAAATGGAGGTTACAGATACAGTGGAGTCCAACAAACTGCACTTTTAGGGACTTCACAATTTATGGAAACATTGTCGATCAATGTGAAATACTTAGCTCACATTCACTATGTCTGGTCACAGCGTCCATCCATGTTTCCAAATGGGAATATTGCCTTAAAGGGATGATAAATCAAAAAAATGTAAATTAGGAGGATGCCACCATTCCTACCTCTCTTAAATTGTACACAGGGATGTCCAGGACCACCATTCCTAAAAGAGCTTTAAGCTGCTCAATACCATGGTCATACAGCTTAAAGGAATTTCCGGGCTAAAAAAAATGTTTTTAAAAAAGGTCTGTTAGTGCTATTAATGGATTAAAAAGTGTACCCAAATATCCATAGCAGTGTTTTGAGTGATTTCTGGGTTTCTCTGGAAACTCCTTGTATCCTCTGCATTTGTTTGAGTAGGTAGCTACTTTCTTATCCTTCAGCATGATGCATTGCTCTTCACTCAGGTCTCCCTCTCTTTTCCTCCCTACCCAACTCTCATTGCCCCTCCATTTTTTCCTAGCTAGCTTGCGGACTACTAGCCCTACCTAAGAAACTAACTAAGAATCATACTTATCTGTCTTCCTGTCCAGATCTTCTGTGAGATCCTTTCTTCCTCTCATCTCATCTGCCGGTGCCTGCGCAATAGAACCAAAGTGGTCCGGCTCTATTGCTCAGGCGTGGGAGGTTGGCTCTTTCTTCTTATCTCCTTTCACGTTTGCCAGAGCCTGCACAATAGAGTCATCTGAAGGTGCTGGCAGTAGTGTAATAAGTGATGATTCATGCTCGGAAAGAAGATCAGGACAAGAAGAAAGGTAAGTATGATGCCGCTTAGACCACCATTGTGAGGGTGCAGATTATGACATGGATTACGTGCCATAATCCTCACCCTCTGTGTCCGTATGAACGGGCCCTAAAGGTCACCAGAAAGCCATACCTGATAAAGGCAGCCCCCTTTACCCAATTGGTTCAAAACCTTTGATGCAATTTCAGGGGTTAAACTGCTGGGATTGGATTTATCCCATATTATAGTGACATATATATCTGCCACTAAGTGAACAGTTGTATTTATCACTGGTCATTAAGCAGTTAATGAGCATCAAACCCTCTTATGCACATTGCTAACAGGCTAAATTTAACTTCGACATATTGAAGACATGTTATTTATCACTCTCATGTGCTCTTTAATGCAGGCTCCCTTTAACAAGAAATAAACCACTCACCTTACAATATGCTTGATTGTTGGGTAGGGTTGAGTGATCGGGATCAGAAAAGATTGGATCCCGATCGGCGATTGAGTAAATTTCACGGTCGTAATCAGGTTCCGATCCCGTCTAAAAATGAAAGGGAATGGAATTCCGATCCCAATTGCTCAACTTACCTGCACAGAAGTTCTGCCACTCCCCATTGTTCTCACTTCTCTTCTCTCTACTTCATATGCCTGCAGAGTGCCGTGCGCACCCCCGCCTCCCAGGCTAGTGTTACAGATGCTGGGAGAAGGCGGGGCTTGTGGCTTAGGAAAGTGTGAACGGGTACTGGGAGGAGAGACGTGAGTAATGCACTCACATCTCCATGCCCTGTGTCCGCCCACACTGCCCTAAACAACAACAAGACCCGCCTACTCCCATGTTGCCGCTCACAGAAAAAAGAAGCCAGCCGTTCTTTCATCAGGTGGATTTTACGGCTGATTCTGCTGATGCCGCGATGGAATATGTATTGCAGAATCCCCATGTGAACTAGCCCTTATACCTATGGAAACTATGGCAATTTCCATATAGGTATAATGGAAGCAGGAAATTCGCAGAGGAAAATTCTGTGAACCTTATGTGAAAAGCTCTGTGGAAAAAAAACGCAATGTATTTTTGGCTGTGACCTGTTAGGTGCAGCCTTAACCTAAGGGCTCGTTCACACGGGGTAAGAGGGGGTGGATTTTGGCGCTGAATCCACATCATAATCCGCCCCCTCACAATAGCAGTCTATGTAGACCACTAGCTTAATTTTTTCCGTGAGTGGCACTTTCTTCAGGCGGATTCCGTGGCTGATTCAGCCCTGGCGTCTGCCTCATGGCAGCACCCTCTGGACTAGGCCCATTCATTTGAATGTCAGAAGCCGCGACAGCCGTAGCAGGCGCATTTTCGCCCTATTTTGACATGGCTTCCCGCATCAGAATCAGGACCAAAATCCACCATTCCACTGCCAGTGTTAACTAGCCCAAAGACTTTTTATCAGAGAGGAAGAAAGTAATTGGACAGGTAAAAGTCCAACCTTTTGAATCCTTTTTTCATCAAGGACCAAGTTATCTGACCAGTCCCATAGACATTTGATTATTCTAAGATGCTATTAATTTCAATGAGGTTGGTCAGCAAAAAAGAAATGGGCTTTCGATATTAAGGCTAAGGCCCCACATAGTGGGCTGCAACAAAAAAATGCTGCGGGAAAAACCACACACATCACGCTTTTTTCTACAGTTCCTTTCACAGAAAGATTTTCTGCTTCAGTTATACCTATAGAGAAATCACCAGCATTTCCGTAGGTTTAATTGATATTCTGCAACCGCAGCGGTATTGGAAATCACAGTGTTTCTGCTGCGCGTATTTTCCCGTAATATGTGGATGGGACTCACCAAACGGCAACATTTACGCCACACATTATCTAAACTAAGAATAAGCACTAAATATATCAAAATAGCTTCAGTAGTTTAATTGTCATAATATAATACAGTGAGTAACTCGACATCAGTTGAAAGGATAGATTAAAAACCTGTAATTCTGTCAACAGTAGCAAAAATATGGCTTGCCATTCACAACTCCATAAAGATATGTCAAGAATGTGACTATTTAAGTCTTCAAAATAAAGGCTATTTATTTTTTTATGCATGGCCAAGCATTCCAGCAAGATATAGAACATACTGACATAAGACGAGAGAAACGCTGAAGAATTTCACAGGCTAAAAGCCTACTGAAATAAGAGCTCATGCATTATCATATTCCTCACATTCCTTATCACCTTGTGCTAGACAGCTGCGCACTAACAGGTCACAGAGGGACGCACACACTTTTAGAAATTACACAAATGGTCAATTGTCTGATTTTTTTTGCACATTTTAAGAAACATATATTGAACAACTCACGTTACCGCTTTATGAATTCAGGATTGTGGTTTGAAAACAATAGACGTGCATGTTTCATTTTCTCCATATTAAAAATAGTTACAATAACTTTAATATTTTATTATAAAATAATAAAATGTATGTGTATGACTTTTATCCTATGTTTTTTGTGGAAATGGATAACATTGTTTGGGGTAATGGGGTAAATATCTACTGTATGGTCTAGCAATAAATAGTAAAGGAACTAACAATGGATCTTAAAAAAAGACTGGAATCTGTACGGAAATTGCCCTGGATTGTATATTTTCTGTGTTTGGACTTTACTTGAACTGCAGTCCTTTTTGCACTGTGGGAACTGGTGTCAATGATAGATGTAAGCTTGTAGATATCTAGGCCAGAAAACACCATCAAAGAGTGAGCCACAGAGTTCAAGAAAAGCCATGGAGAAAAGGTCTAGGAAAACAGTCATGGAGTCAGTGAGTTCAATAGAGTTGAGAACTATATCGATCCTTGTCAGTGGAAGGGTGTAGTGAGGATCTGTTGCCAAATAGGCTAGTCAAGGTGTACTATCAAAGCATTTGTTGGAGGAGTAAGACAAAACATCTACAACTGATTAAGCAGTTGAGACTTTGAGGCATAGGTGTACCCTCTTGAATGTAGGAATGGTGCAAAATATACTTTTTGGTTGAAAGTGGTAATCTTAAAGGAACTGTGTTCCTTATAACTAGAGATGAGTGAGTAGTATTCGATCGAGTAGGTATTCAATTGAATACTATGGTATTCAAAATACTCATACTTGATTGAGTACCACTCGCTGTTCGAATGTAAAAGTTCGATGCAGAACCAGCATTGATTGGCCGAATGCTATACAGTCAGCTAATCAACGCTGGTTCTTTTCCTACCTTTAGAAGTCTTCTTCGTGCAGCTTCCCCACGGCGTCTTCCGGCTCTTCATTCACTCTGCCAGGCATCGGGCCTGGGCAGAGCCGACTGTGCATGTCCACTTGTAGTGTGGGCATGCGCAGTCGGCTCTGCCCAGGCCCGATGCCTGGCAGAGTGAATTCAGAGCCGGAAGATGCCGCGGGGACACTGCACGGAGAAGACTTCTCGGAGGAGCCAGCCCGACCCTCACTCGTGGACTTGGTAAGTATAATTTGATTGAATGTTGCCTACCACTGAAACAAGCATTTTCCCCCCATAGACTATAATAGGGTTCGATATTCAATTCGAGTAGTCAAATATTGAGGGGCTACTCGAAACGAATATCGAACCTCGAACATTTTACTGTTCGCTCATCTCAACTTATAACAACTTGGATTCAAACTGTGTGCCTTGTGTGATCAAGACCACTGTATTGTAAAAAAAAACATAGTTGATGAAGAGCACATATTATACCCACAGCTGTGGATAGTTAGGAGAAATTCTTTGATTGTAAGAACTATTGATGGTGTCAAGGTTATCAAAAACAAAATGCTGGTAAGCATGCCTCTGTGAGACCCACTGTGTCACATCTAGATCAGGCAAGAGCCTCAGCCAAGTTGTTATAACCTACTTCCCGTAGAACTAGTGTTATAGCACATTATATTCTGGGCTTTGGGAAAAAAAAAAACACTGCTTAATCCACAAATATTTTTGTGTTCTCCAACTGATTCCTTTTGTCAAGATCATTTTTGGACTAATTAAGAGTCTATAAGCTCTGTGTATCATATAATATCGAAGTAACCATTATAATGTGTGGAGGTACCCATAGGACTTACACCATGTAGAAGCCACGTATGCGACAATGACCCCTTTACTCCATTTGACCACCAGGGAAATTAAAATGAAATATTTTCTCCTATTTTTTTTTCCTAAACCTGGGTACATCTTATAGACAGACACGTATTATTGTCAGAAAAATACAATATTTGTTATTTAGTACATCACCTTCCACTCTGGTGTAGATTATAAAAGCTTTACAGGTCTTGCATTTATGGCACATACAAAATTTAAGATGATTTTACAGAGGTTTTAGCAATCATGCATATGCACTTAATAACACCTTCTGGATGGAACTGCAAATGTCACTGCTAAATTAACAATAAATGTCATAGAAAAAGCTTAAAATTCAGTGTCAACCTAGCATTTGCATTGATGGATTTTTTTAGTGACAGAAGTATAAAGCTTGTATTCACTCAAAAATTATGACGATGTAAACTGCATTCAGTTGTGAAATGGCTTACTTATCTGTAGCCCAAGACACTTACTGACCCTTAAAGGAGTTTTTGGAATTTAAAAAATATTGCCAGGGCTAGTAAAGTCATATTGTAAAAACCTACCAGTGTCCACCCGCTTCCAGCACCACATCTCTAGCACTGCAATGATGATGTCGTCATCATCATCATCATCATAGCTGCACTGTTAGCAGGTGTGTATGCATGATGTCATATTGTAGCCATTCACTGGAGTTTATGCCATGAGTAAGAGACAGGTTGTCTTAAAACGCGTAGGCAGGTTTTCATGTGACTACTGAACCCATGTATTTATTTTTTAATGGAAGATTAAAAGTTATATTTTATGAAAATGTATTGGGAGTTGGTGCTGAACATATAGTTGGTGCCCCATATAGAGCTCACAATGTACATTTTTCCCTATCAGTATTTCTTTGGAATATGGGATGGAAATCCATGCAAACACAGGGAGAACATACAAACTCCTTGCAGATGGTTTTATGCCCTTGGTGGGATTTGAACACCAGGACTCCAGCGCTGCAAGTCTGCAGTGCTAACCACTGAGCCACCGTGTGGCCCCTATGCTGAACATTTTTTAATGGAGAAGCTTGTACTACTGGGTCAATAAGTCTAGGACTAACTGTTTCAATACACCAGCCGTGTTATCTGTATGGACTGTCAATCGACATCGATATGTGTAGTGAGCTGGGGGGGGGGGGGTTTCTAATTTTTTGTGTTATATTCACTGAAGTGATTGACTGCAGCCGTGATTTGATACATACCGCCATGCACCCACATAAAAAAAAATGGCAATGGAATCATCATGGCAGAAAGCTTTTCAGTATCTTTTCTTTTGTTATTTTATTAAATTTACTAAGACTGTCAAATTTTTCTTAAACTTAGAAAATTCCTTTAAAAGGCTCAAAAAGAGGGATACGACAGTATAGGGGGAATTGGCTCTCTTTCTTTCTATTTCTATTCCTTTCCGCCTTCTAATTTACTTTGTACATGAACATATCGAAATAAAATCATTTTATTTTTAAGAAGAAGTATCACTTTCACATATTGAGACTTTAGCCCAAGGATATCTCAAGATGAGGTGTGAATACTAAATTTGACCCAAATTGACCTTTTGTGTAGTGGCACAAAGACCTTCCACCCCTCCAATGTGGGAAGGAAGTCTTCACAATGCCACTTTTTTCTCTTTTTCTTCTCGCATTTCCTCTACAATGGATTTAATCCATCATATAGAATGCACAAATCATCCATTCAGTTTGCCAAATGTAATTAAATTATGTAAATGTCATGTTCAGTCTTTCCATATCACTTTTTTTTTCGTTTAAGGGTCTGTTCTATGGGACTGTGCAAACTCAGTGATGCGGACATATATGTATGTAAAGTATGTCTGGATTTAACATAAATTTTTGCGGCAACTTTGTGCTTTAAAATAACCATAGAATTACGTGATGTAATAAGTAATATAATATACACAGTTCATACACTCATTTACACGCTACAGTTTCCTCATCATGTCAAAGACGATGACTTCTGCTTAAACCAAAGGTTCATTTCAGAGTGGTAAAGGAAAAATAAGCATGATGATGACCTACTGATGAAAGATGAAGAGCGAATGGGGGAGACACAGACAGGATAACAATCAGACAGTCTGAATTTCTCAGGTTTCTTACAAGAGGATACTGTGTGTGCAGTTCCCTTTAGTTGGCTGGATATTCTATCATCACATATAACATGTACACTACCATTGTTACAGGGGTGCAGCTAAGACAAAGGTTTTATGACTATTTCAGGGACAACTATCAATCTTAGCTTAAGTATGAATATTACTACTTACAAAATATGTATTATGTGTCTTCTGTAACCAGTTTACATTTTCAGACCTTGCTTATGGGATATGAATGCTGACATTGATTTATTTATTTTTTCATTTTCAATATTTTTGTATCTCCTGCCCTGTTAAAGCCTACTGCATCTCCCCATCAAATCATGTAAAAGTACATTCAATGGCCAAATACATAATTTATTGTGTAGGTCTCCTCATATGAGACAGAGGTACCTTCATTTATTAAGACTAAAGTACTGGCTGACACGTATGCCAGTCTGGGAAATGATGGAGCGTGCACTATATTCTATATTCCCCAGCACAGGACAGGTTAATCATAGAGATGAGCGAGTAGTACTCGATCGAGTAGGTATTCAATCGAATACTACGGTATTCAAAATACTCATACTCGATCGAGTACCACTCGCTGTTCAAATGTAAAAGTTCGATGCAGAACCAGCATTGATTGGCCGAATGCTATACAGTCGGCCAATCAATGCTGGTTCTTCTCCTACCTTTAGGAGTCTTCTCCGTGCAGCTTCCACGTGGCGTCTTCCAGCTCTTCATTCACTCTGCCAGGCATCGGGCCGGGGCAGAGCCAACTGCGCATGTCCGCTTGTAGTGCGGGCATGCGCAGTCGGCTCTGCCCAGGCCCGATGCCTGGCAGAGTGAATGAAGAGCCGGAAGACGCCGCGGGGAAGCTGCAAGGAGAAGACTGCATGGAGGATCCAGCCCAACCCTCACTCGTGGACTTGGTAAGTATAATTTGATCGAACGTTGCCTACCCCTGAAACGAGCATTTTCCCCCCATAGACTATAATAGGGTTCGATATTCAATTCGAGTAGTCGAATATTGAGGGGCTACTCGAAACGAATATCGAACCTCGAACATTTTACTGTTTTCTCATCCCTAGTTAATCATACATATTAGTCAACTATCTATTGTGTTAGAAGTCCTTATGATTCTGTTGGATGGCAAATGTTGGATCTAATAAAAATCGGGCTGTTGAATATCAATCCTTTCTTTGTTGAGGAGATAAGCCACCACCTGAAGCGTCTAGCAGCCATGTTCTCTGCTCTTCATTGTGAAAACTCAGGCATACTTAGCTAAGCCAAGAGAACATGTGTATAGAAGAATCAGGAGAAAGAATATATTGGAAAGCAACACCTCTTTTCTCCAAACTCAACTGTAAAAGCTTGTAGAATTTTTAAATTCAATTACAAAAGAGCACATTTCTATTTTAGGCATTAAAGGCTTTAGGCTAAGGCCCCACGTAGTGCGACCCAGCCAAAAAGTGCTGCGGGAAAAACCTATAGTGTTAATGCATTACCGTCTTTACCGCAGATCTTTTCACAGAAAGTCCAAAGACTTTTCCTCTGCAGACTTTCTGCTTCAATTACAGCTATGTGGGAAATGCCAGTGTTTTCCTAGGTATAATTGACATTCTGATTTACAAAAACACAATGGTTTCTGAAATCGCAGCATGTCCACTGTGGATATTTTTCTGGCCAATCTCCTCCCATATTTATATTACCTACAAACCTATATGCTTCTGTTCCTCTTCTGATCCAATTTCTTATTCTTACCTTTTCTCTTTACTTGGGATCATTTTTAACATACAATTGAAATCAATATATTGTATTTATTTTATGTATTATATTTTGTTGTTGCTCTATTGTGTGTATGACGCAGTATCCAAAGGTTACATCTTATTCACATTTGGATGGTAAAACATATATGGATTTGAAATGCATGAGCTTGTATAAAATCAATCCATACTGTGAAGCTACAGTTACTACAGTTTTTTCTTGACTGTATTTTCCATACATTTGCTTGTAGACACTTTACTCAATAAAAGTTAAAAACTAATTCCATCACCCTGCATATCCAATAAATATGTGGGCTTCCCTGGGAATGTAACAAAGTACAAGATCCTTATTAAATCCATCTGCCAGACCTTGTACACATATAAAGAGTAGCATATTAGTACCATAGTGGTCTTCTGGCTTCTGCTTGACATGCCTTAAGAGGTAAATGTATGACTTTGCTGCTAATTTAAATGAGAATATAATACATATTTTTGAAGGGATGATTTGCATTTAAGAAGCCAGTCCTGGCTAAAATTTTATTTTTTTAGGCTGGAGAAGGTGAAAATTAAAAACAAAAAACATACTCACCTGTCCTTGGTGACCCGGGGACCTCCCAGCACACTCCAGTCCCGCTACGCTGAAGTCCCGGGTCCCTTACGCTGAAGTTGCTGATTCAGCTTAGAAGTTACTTGATCACTGAGGTCATTCAGCAATCTAAGGAAAGGACCAGAGGACGTCAAAGGTAGTGACATCCAATGTCCTTCGCTGACCCCGCTGATTGGTCTTTTTTTCCAGTATGTTTACAAATATAAACTATGAAGTCTAAATCAAAGTAGGTGTCAGTACATGATGGTTACTTAACATTGTGACTTGTTATTTTTTGCCTGACAAAGGCTCCGGGCTGGAGCAGAAACACATTGTTGTGCTGTGGTATCTGTACTTGTAATAGAAGAAGTGATTCTCCACATTTATCTTGAACTGTTTGTGCACTTACTCTTGGGTATGGAATAAGGAGTAGTGCTGTGGAACTGCTGCATTGTTTCCTTCATCTTTCAGATTGATGGTAAGCAACAACTACTTCTCTAAACCGATTGTTGCTGATGTCTTCTACTTCCAGTGCCAGAACAATACCAAAACTTACTTTAACAGAGTTGGTCACAGTTGCTAAAGATCAGCCAAAAGACAGGTACCTGGCCACCACCTTCCCTCTAAATTCCTATAGCAGAAGTAAAGGTGTATTTCATTTTTCACACACTGCCAATGCATTTTGGCCTAGTTTCTGTTAAATAAATAATGACACAGTGTAATTTGTACGATGTTCATTCATCCAATGTAGTATTTATCTAACTTTAAGACCTTCTAAGAGTCAGATTTTTTAAAGCAGCTTTGCTTTACCATTCCAGATTCCAAGCCGGGATATCTTTCAGCATGGGAAGCTGAGCTCGATACAACCTTCACTCAAGATGAACTCACATCTATCTTACAATCCTCAAATGGCTTCTTAAACTGTGTGCGGCTTCAGGAATCACATTTTAAACTCCTAGCAAGATGGCACCATACTCCAGATTGGCTACACGCTCACAAACTGGCGACAGACAACTTGTGCTGGAGATGACGAATGGAAAGTGGTACCCCTTATCACATATGGTGGACCTGCCCGAAGATTAAGGCTTTCTGGTCCCAAATAATACAAGAGATTAAACATATCACCTAATCTACCCACCTGCTGCAGTCCTTCTCTCATGCCCTACATCTTACTATTCACCCAACAAAGCTAATCTCACAATGCACTTATTTGAAGCAGCAAAGTCCCTCATACCTAAATATTGGCTCCAACCCACCGTCCCTTCGACTGCTGAATGGAGAGAAAAAGTGACGCAACTTTTTAAATTCGAAAAGATGCTTAGCTGGTCCACCGGCTCACATAACCGATTCTTGAAGAGGTGGTCACCGTGGTCTAAATTCAACCAAATTAGTATCTCAGCAGACACTCAGTAGATGTCTTCAAAGGTTGTGCTTTACCAAAGACCCACACTCACGAGACTATTACAGACTGACAGACTCCTCTCTCACCTTTCACCAGACCTTTATATGACCTAACCTTTAACAATTGACATGCAAGCATTTAACAGAAACGCATGCATGTCAATTATACCTACGGAAAAGCCAGCATTTACCATATGCTACCGATAAAACTGCAACGTGTTTCCATTGTGGTCATTTCCACAGCGGTTTTTGTTACAGCTTGCTATATGGGGCCTTAGCATAAGACAAGTTCTATATTGATATTTATGCATATTGACACTCTTAAATCCTATTGATGGGTTTGTAGTTGCCTCATTAATAGGTGGTCTTTTATATAGTCTGATAATTCCATTTAATTTGCTTGTGGGTGAGCAGTTCCAGAGATTGTAATGAGATTTTATGCATAGCATTGATTGTCTTGATGTGTATTAACAACCTTACTCTCTCACATCAATCAATACAACTTTTACACATTTATTCAAGATCCACGTCTTTAATTTCCTAATGAACGTAATAATAATAACTTAATAATCTCTTAATGACATGCATAAAGTGTGTGTATGCTCTGCATCAGTCTTATGAATACCAGCGATGTATTTTACAAGCTGCTGCCATAATGAATCTGCAATTCAATGTATTGTAGGCTTGAAAAAGGTCCTGCATTTCTGGGACCGAAACATTGCTATGGAATAAATCCTCACCTTTGTTTGATTCATTTTTGGAGTTTGTTGGAGTTTGTTGCTGTGCGTTTGTTGAAACTTGCACCCACTGACCGGGTCAGGCCTTTTTTTGGTGCTGCTTGGTACAATTGTTTTTCAATGTATTTCATATCTATATGTCTAGCTACAAAAGGAAACGCCCGACGCGCGTTTCACCTGCACATAGGCAGGCTTCGTCAGGGGAAGCCTGCCTATGTGCAGGTGAAACGCGCGTCGGGCGTTTCCTTTCTTGTTGGTAGGTAAGATGGCAACATTGTATTGTTATACCACCTAGGAGAGATACTGGGTTCCTGGCTTTTTCACACTGCTGTCAATGGTTAGGTGCATCCTGCACCATACATTATTATATATTGTTGTTCTTATCCAGGACCATTCCTACTTCATGTAATTGTTATTGGCCATCTGTTTTCTACCTACTACTGGCTAGTTGGTACTGTGTAGTTTTGTCTACCCCCACTTGCTTATAGCAATTGTATTATGTAATTGTCTCTCATATATGTCATGTGATTCTACTGTTTTAGTAGGTATTAATAAAATTTATTATGTTTTATTAATCAATTGTGTGGTAGTTTTGTACTGTTGGACATGATTGTATACCCACACATAAGTTTACATTTTTGCCTCTTTTATGTGTTATGTTATTGGTTTAGGTTGATAATATTTAATATACACTGTTGAAAGCAAAATTAGTATCAAAGCAAAATTATTGCTTCAAGTTGTATGCTTCCTATTATGATGACTGTTTAAGTTTCCTTCTTTTTCTGCCTGGTGTCTGATGGTTATCTTCTGTCTTGTGTTGCACACATTGTTGTACTTTGGCCTAGGTAACCTCCTTGGTTCATTATTGCTTGACCTGGAAAGAGATAGGGATCCTTGTGAAAATGAGTTTTGGAAATGAAATGTTCATCTAAATTAAAAATTATTAGAGCATCATTTATTACAACCTGTATTATAGTCCAAGCAGAGCTGTTCAGCACATGGTTCTCTGCACGGATGCTGCACTTCCATCATTTCTTTCATACACAGTTGTAAAATAGCACTTGTAGGAAAAACTCTTTCCAAATAAAAAAAAAAAAGGTCTTGAGACACATTGCCTACTCCTTGCTTTAGTTCTTCAAAGAAAATCTTAATCCATAAACACTAATAGGTTTATAATTCTGTTTGCAATGATTTATTAATATATATTTTTAGTACCGGTAGTAGGAGCTATATTCTGTTACATTGCTCCAAATACCTAAAATAGCTATTGAGATTAAATTTCTGCCATCACTAGGCATAGCTTAGCAACTTAATACATAGTGTGCATGCAATAAATTATTCACCATGAACTGGTCCCAGCATGTGTAATATCAAGTAATGACCATTAGCATGGTGGCCCTCACTAAGCTTTGTGTTACCCTGAAGCTCCTGAGAAGCCATGGGCACATAAAAAGATGATCTGTCGGACCCCTGACATTCCAAATTTGGTATCCTATATTAAAGGATTTGTCCCTATTGTAAAGATAGGGAATAAGTGTTAGATCCTTGGGGATCCAACCAGTGATTAGAATAGCGGGGGATTGAAAGTCCCCTTGCCTCCTCCTTGGGAATGGAGCGCCAATGTCCTTTCATGTTCAGTGCTGCATTCGCTGCTATGGGGCTGCAGGACCAAATCTCCACCAGTATCTGCAGCCCCATAGCAGAGAATGAAGTGCTAGTCATGCCAAGGCGCTGTCACTCTATTTACAAGGAGAAGGTTTGGGGTATTTTCAGTCTGCTGTTCTCCTGATCGCTGGGGACCCGGCGGTTTGACCACCAGCAATCTGACACTCATCCACTATCCTGTGGACAACCACTTTAAGGATAAAGTAAGCCATTCATTTTATAAAAGTGGATAACCCCATTAAAAATGATTACATAGTTTAGAGTAAACTTATTGAGAAATATAACAGAACTGAACCCCTTTGGTATTAAATCATTGAATTGAATGGTTCTTTGTGTATGCTCTATAAACCCCATTACCTTTTTAAAGTGGGTTTGCATTCATCTTTTGGGGAGACACATGTATATGTGAGTGGGTTATCTACTGAGCCTAGTAAGTCAGTATTGGGGGCATAGTGTATTTGGGGTGTGGGGACTGGGTTGGGGTGCGATTTATGCTCAGTTTGAAGCCTGATTGAAGGGTGGGGTGAGAGGAAGATTGATTGAGTAGAGTGAATTAACCCCTAACAGCCATATCCAAATCAGGTGTTAGGACAGTTTGTACATGACAGTCCTAAAATTACATTATGATAAAATATGGGCATTCAGTTTGAAATTTATTATCCAAGTGTGCCAAACTCTGAACAGCTGTAAACCTATGCAGACATTTCTTGAATTGTGTATCCTTTTAATTGATCAGGTTCCCTTTTAATTCCGGCTTTAGTACAATTTCCTATCAGAGCATGCTATGACCTCTTAGGAATTTTCCACTCCTTGGCACTTTGTAGAGGATTCTAGTCCTTTAAGATAGAATGATTAAGACTTTCATGATAAGTGGTGCAGTAAGGGGCATTGTTCCAGTGACGTGTGGTTTAATTCATTCTATCAATTTCGCTTTGCAGAGGTTAAAGTGAATCTCCAGAGTTCCTCTGGGTCCTCTTCTACTAGAAGTTTAAATGTGACAGCAGGGGATACAGCCAGCAGCTTGGGTGATACTATCGCTAAAGCAACTGTACGGTATGATGCTGAAAACCTCTCATGCGAAGCATGAAACCTCTATATGTTAAGCATATTGCTGTCTCCCAGACAGCTGCTGTAAGAGCACAAAGGTACAAGGAAGAGCTAACCAGGATCAATGGTAAGTAAGTAATTGGGGATCAATCAATCTGCATGACTAAGGCCATGAAATGATGTCTTGCTAAAAAGACAAGTACTTATTAAAGCTGTGTCCAGCCTGGTTCTACCATACTCTACATGTCTTTGCCTGCCTGAGTGCAAATAATCTGAGTATCACGTATTGGTTTTGTAAGGGAGAATAGAATTTCACAGGAACACTATAATTTTGCTTTGTACATAGCACATAATGCTTCTGATAGGGTCTTTTCCAATATAATTATTAGTTAATTCCACCAAAAATATTCTTTGTATTGACATTGCAAATGAAAACCTCAGTCCAGGGTTTGGTCGCTTTTGATAGCTAGAATAGCATAAAGTTATTCTTGATATGTCCCCCTGCAAGTCAATGAGGTGTGTTGATTTCTATTTGGACCCATCATATTCTGGATGTGGCACAGTGCAGGGCTTGTGTTACAAACAGAAATGAAGATATCAGTGTGAAAAATGACTAGCAGATTATGCTATACTTGTCTACTTATTTGACGTGTGTTGCAGCTTATCAAAAGCTTTGCTTTGTATGCTTTGTATGCTTTTAATGAACTTGCATTCTGAAAAATTGAAGTTCATTGAATTCATTATCAAAATTCATAGATAGCAACAGATGGACACATCTGTACATTCAATTTTATTTATGTTCCTATATATATATATATATATATATATATATATATATATATATTTATATAAATATATGGTAATTTTTATTTTTTAACAGACTCTACTCTCGGTGGATCACTTAATCGCTGGGTCAGAGGGCAGCTGCATCATGGCAGCATCCATAGTGGTGTATACAGCAATCTTGGAAGAAAGGGGCGCTAGTAAAATGTACCTGCCTTCTCTAGGGGAGCTCAGGCTGTAGTTACAGCTGGTTTCGCTTTTTAGCAGCTGCACCATTTTGTGCAGCTGCTGAAAACTGCAAGAACATACCAGTACATCCTTGCAGAACTAGACAACCACTGTACAGACATATAGTATGTGGGAAGTGTGGAAGTGGTTAATTTACTTTTTTTACTTTTCTACTTTTTTTAAATTTATTTTTTACATTGTGTCCCAATAAGGTCATAGTAGACCTTTGGGGACATCTGATCACTTTTTTTTTTGGGGGGGGGGGAGGCTGATTTCCCTTGTAACTGTGTTCACAGTGATCAGGAACGCAGGGATGGTAGTAAACCTTCCCTGCCTTCTCTAGGGGAGCTCCAGCTGTAGTTACGATTTTGTGCATGTGCTGAAAACTGCAAGGATGTACATTCTTGAAGAACAAGGGACAGACCGCCCAGACTTATATAGTCTATGGTTGGTCCAGAAGAGATTAAGTACTCATGAATGTAATCCCTCTGGTCCCAGAGCTGTGCTCATGTTTAGCTTGGCTTGGATCATTTTTGTGAATAAATTTTGGTGTTTTTTTTTCTTTTTGAAAAGCCAAATCTTCATTACTTTTCAATATCGCAATGTCCACCTGAAAATCAGGCAGAGGGAGACGTTTCAGTTTTAAAACAAGGACAACCTGAAGACCAGAACAACGGACCAGAACAATAGAGAGATGACAATAGTGTGACCCTAGCATCATTAGAAGGGGCTGATTTGTTCATAGCCCTGACAGTGTTATACCAGCCAGTTTAAGCTGTGGTTTGTACCAAACTTGTTCAACCTGAAACAATTCTTGGTTTTGAACCACCCAAACCCGAAATTAAATCTTCAGAGGTTCACCCATCTGTATACAGGGGATTCGAAAAGACTTTGACATATATCTTATAGAACAATACTTTTTTCTGTTGTTCTCAGGTTTTCTTGCTCCACCTCACTCTGTTAATCCACATTTTACTGTGTAAATCACTGCTCAAGATAGACTGGAGCTCTCATGATTCATGTCTATAAAAGTCTATGGAGAGGGGAGGGGAGAGTGGTGAGCAGTATGTAAAGGAGCAGTCAGGGTCGGACTGGGGTGTCTAGGGCCCACCAGTGGAATTGTTTCTAGGGGCCCACCACCAGGACCCTGCAGACCAGTGATGCCGAGACAGGGCAGCTAAAGGTAATACCATCTCGGGAGCCATGCTGCTCATCTGCCATACAATGTGCAACAACATACTACCTAAACCTACTGCTACACTCTGTATGGAAAGTGAACAGTGCGGCTCCTAGAAATGTTACCATTACCTATAGCCGCGCTGTCCTGGAATAGCTGATCTGCAGAGGTCCTGGCTGTTGTATCATCACAGATGTAATATTGATGGCCTATCCTAAGGACAGACCATCAATATTATAAAGTTGGATAAATCCTTTAAAGATTTGTCCAGGAATTGGATCAACCCATTTGCCTGGCGGGAGGTGTAAAATAAAAAAAATAAAAAGTGCCTTCACCTGTCCCCATTGCTCCATTGTCCGCCGCCAGTGTCCATTCAGTCTCGTGCCGGCGCCTCCTTGCTGGGAGTCCTGCACCTCATGGGACCACTGAAACCAATTAGATACAGGATTTCCAGAAATAAGGCCATGAGACTGAACAGACACAGGCAGGAGGATAACGGGGTGCTGGGGACAAAAGCTCAATGAAAAACACTGCGTCTCTCTGTTGCGCCTAACCCTTAAAGAGGACCTTTCACCATTTGGGGCACATGCGGTTTAATACACCGCTAGAAAGTCGACAGTGTGCTGAATTCAGTGCAGCTTTCACGTTCTGTGCCCCGGGTGAAGAGCTATCGGTGCCGGTACCGTAGCTCTTCACTGTCAGAAGGCGTGTCTGACAGTCAATCAGTAACGCCCTTCCTCACAGCAGCGTCTATTGCGCTGTACTGTGTGAGGGGGCTTTGCTTACCGCCTAGTGATGACGTTGAGCGGTGAGGAACGCTACCTCCCCCCAGTACACGTCTATGGATGAACATTATCAGGAGGGGAGGGGGCGTTCCTCCCCGATCTCATAGTACAGCACAATAGGCGCTGCTGGGAAGAAGGACGTTCCTGACTGACTGTAAGACACGCCCTTCTGACAGTGAAGAGCTATGGTACTGGGACATATAGCTCTTCACCGGGGGCACAGAATGGGAAAGCTGCACTGAATTCAGCGCACTGTCAGCTTTCTAGCGGTATATAAACCGCATGTGCCCCAGGTGGTAAGAGCTCCTCCTTAACATCTCAATATACTGTACATCACACTATAAGGATAAGACCTAACACAGCGTCCCACAGCCAAAAAGCTCTGCAGGAAAAACCCCGGCGGCAACACATCAGTTTTCCTGCAGTGCTTTTTGCAGAAACTCCACAGAGGATTCCTCTGTGGACTTTCTGCTTCCATTATACCTATAGGGACACTGTAGGTGTTTCCGTAGGTATAAGTGCTGTGATTTCCAAAAACTGCAACATTTACCTACACACTCATACATATACATTCATATATACTCACACACACATATATATATCTAGCATATACACATTTATATACATTCATATACCATATATACTATATATACTAACATATATACATACACTCACACATTATTATAGCATACTGAATATACACACACATACCTGTATACAAACATACAGTCCTCACACAGTATACAAGACACATGCTTTAACCCTTAAGTACTATCATGGTGTCTATCATAGTGATATGTGTATGGTAGTGGTGTATGATAGACACCATGATAGCACTTAAGGGAATAAACAAATATACACACATACAAATTAAATATTACATTTTACCAAAAAAAAGAAAAAAATATACTCACATTTGTGAAGCAGCAGCAGCAGACTCCTCTGTCCCCACACGGGCCGATGTAAACGATGACTCACTCTGAAGAGGAGGGGGAGGGGGGAAAGTCCCGGCTTGCAGAGAGATCGCTTCCTAGGATTGCACTGGCAGGAGGCCCCTCTGTGTAAGTGTCGGGGCCCTGGGAAACTGCGGCAGCCGTGCTTCTTTATTCATTACAGCGCTGCCAGCAGCCTGGGGCCCCGAGCTTACTGATCCAGCCCCTGCCACTAGCAGCGCTCAGTTTATCAATGCAAATGCACTGGACAGGGGCCCGAACCAGCCCCTGACATCCCGATCGGGCCCCTGACCAGTGCTTCTCCTGCCTATGCTTTTTCTTAAAACGTGCAGCAATATATAGTCGGGGCCTGGGGCCCACCGGGGGATTCCCCGGTGCTCCGGCGGGCCAGTCCGACCCTGGGAGCAGTGGCGTAACTACCGCTGAATCAGCGGAGACAGCTGCCACAGGGCCCATTAGGGGGCCCGGCAACAGCCGCTACCGCTGCGTTTTTTTTTTTTAATAGGCCGTTACCAGCTGGGGGGGGGGGCATGTAAAATGTTCGTCACGGGACCCTGCCATTCCTAGTTACACCACTATAAAGGAGATAAGACAAGAAAGACCTTTCTATCTGTTTATTTACAACATGTCAGTCCTCTATATATGTCCTACATAATCCTGTGATTATTTCTGAGTGAGAGAGAAACAGCTCTCGAGAAGATTCTCTTCTACTTCTACTGTGTGTAGTGTTTGGCAGCCAGTCTGCACCCACCAGTTCAGAGCCCTGCAAACATCCGGCTATAGCATGAGGAGTAGAAAACTGCTAAAACTGCAGAGTATAGGCCTCATAATAACCATAAATAGTATTATGTCTCAAGCACGCATCTATCTATCTATCTATCTATCTATCTATCTATCTATCTATCTATCTCACCCCAGTGCAATCCTTTCTGTATAACTAGCATGTAGGCAAGTAAATGAATGAATTCATAAACTGAAAATGTTGGTTAACATCATGTTCTTCTTTTTATCTCAATGTAAATTATTTAAGAGTTTAAGCTCTTGGTAGCTTTGACCTCCTCACCTCTAGGTAATGGGTGATATCTGGTTATTATTATGTTCCTCCAGTTCTACCCCATTCTATTTAATAGGTATGTGTTACAATGGCTATCAAGACTATGTAAAGCAGAAATGTTATGGCTACAGATATCCCTAATCTTAATATTCATTTAGTAGCTTTATTTCCCAAGATAACAGTTCAGATAGTTGCAGCTACTTATAAACTGGAAAAGCTAGGACAATGAGACTTCAGGAGGACAGCCACTTATAAAATGACCCCAAAAATATCCAACATGGTTAATTAGGTTTCTTTCCTCCAGCAATTGTCACCGGAGTGGGGTCTGACAGCCTCAATACACTTTTTGGGCAGATCCTATTATTTTCATGTAATATCTTTAAGCAGTGGGCGTCTTTAGAGCGAGAATATTTAATAGATGGAATTTAGAATACATTTTCCAGCTATCCTGCTGAGTCATTTAAACCAGAAATGAAAAAGCATTGAGATTGATGGTAGACATTCCTACCAAGCTTCACCGTGAACCGAATACACACAGTTAACATATTTCTTGTAGAGGTGTGACATGGTGCAATTTATAATCTGAACCATACTAGGAAAATATCCTGTTCCAGCTCACTGCATTTCAGAAAATTTCAGAATAAAGTTTAAAACAAAGACATTTCAAGAGAACTTGATCAAAATGGTATCTGATGCAATCAGTGTTAACAATTCCGTTTTCATTTGTACAATGTATCTATATTCCTCTGGAGATCTAAGTTGTAGCTGATAATTATCATCTGCATTTCAGCTATTTCACTTGTGAGGTTTTACAGAAATGCAAATATGTAGCCAAAGCTGAAACATGTGTGACAATACTGCCATCTAGTGTTCATCTCCACGAAAGGCATGCAAGATCATCCGTGACTAAGATGCCTGGTCTTTAACTCGACTATTAATCCTAGGCACGTCCTTTATTGATGCATATGATGATCTGACAAAATTATGAATGAAATACTTTAGGTAAAATGCATAGTTATTCCCAATTACAATAAATATTTATATTTAATGTATGCTTTCCTCTAAAAACTGTGCAAACTGTTCACGTTGCTCTGAAAACAATGACAAATTTCATTCAGCTCATCTGACACGTCCAAAACTGGACAGAGATTATACATTCACTAGTTGTTTAATACATCCACTAAGAGGGATCTATCAATTGTTATTTTGGGAGTTGTCAAACAATTTGGGTTAAAGTAATGTCAAAATGTAACATTTATTCATATATTATTCCAAGCCCTTTTATTAGTTAAAAAAATGGAAGTCTATTGAACCTCCGACAATGGAGATGAGCGAACTTCATGACATGTCAAGAATATCATTATTAGATTGTTATTAATTAGATTATTTCAACAAATATTTGTGAGGTTCGGACCTCTGGTTTATTTAGGGCCAAACTTGATCAACATGAACTGAAACCTGTCCTTAGATCCCAGAGTATAATAGTTTCATGGTGAAACCCAAAAGTTTTAGGTTTGGGGCAAACCAAAAATATTTGGAAAATTCAGGCAAATCCAGTTCTATCACAATTGGCCTCTTCATTCGTAATGATAATAAAAGTCAAAATAGGCCATGTAAAGCCTGGGTGTGTCCCATGGTTGGTATTGTTTCAGTCAATGGTAATAGGAGAAGGGGAAAAAATGATTTTTAAGTTTTTTTTTTTTTTTTATTTTCTTGGTATTCCATCATCCCTAAAAGTGATCTGTTTAGTTGGGATGAAGGATGCTGGAATGTTTTTTTGGCATTTGTGCTATTTGTAGACTGTATGTTCTGAACCCTTCAGATTGAACAGGGATTTTATTTGTAATTTTGGTATATGTAAAAATATAAATAACTTTAATAATAACTTGAAATATTTTCCTGGAGGTATTTAATAGGGGAATCCAGGATTTTTTTTTTTTTTTTAATAAAACTCATGAAACACCTGGACAGATAAGATGGTTCCCGTAACTTAATATTTTGTTGCATAACCTTTTGAGGCAATCGCTGCAATGAAATGATTCCTGTAACTGTCAATGAGAATTCTGCACCTCTCATCAGGTATTTTGGCCCACTCCTCATGAGCAAACTGCTCCAGTTGTCTCGGATTTGAAGGATGTCTTTTCCAGACGATATGTTTCAGCTCCTTCTAAAGATGCTCAATAGGATTTAGGTCAGGGCTCATAGAAGGCCACTTCAGAATAGTCCAATGTTTTCCTCTTAGCCATTCTTGGGTGTTTTTACCTGTGTGTTTTTGGTCATTATCCTGTTGCAAGACCCATGACCTGCGACTGAGACCAAGCTTTCTGACACTGGGCAAAACATTACTCTCTAGAATCCCTAGAATAGGCTACCAAATATATTACCAGGGATAATTACAGCATCAGCAATATGATCCCTTTATTGTATCTCTTACAGGAAACACGTATACTCATGCAATGAGAGATGGAAAAGGAGGAACAATTTCCAACTCTTAGTAAACACCATAGCCCTGGGTTGATGGAGGAGGATGATGATCTGGATTAGGGTTGTTATGATGGAGAAACTAGAACTCCTAGACTGGAAAAGGATGAAGACAAAGACTCTTCTTTGGATGCAGAGGGACCATTGATATGTCACAGGCACAGTCAGGGGAGGAGGCTGACCTTGAATTCTTTCAAGATCATGATGGTAACCACACTGTTTAAGAACATCATAGCAGGCCATTAGGTCCTTGCATTGCTGGCATTGCTTGTATGATCCACTGCTTGGACAGTGACAAGTTTCTTGTTATCATAAAGCAAATGGATGAGTACTGGCTCACTATAAAGCCAAACTGGGGAAATTCTTCCTTACCTGTCAAAGGGATGTAACAGAATATTATCAGAATTGTATATCCAGCTTTGTAGGTAATTTATAAAGAGCACTGCATCTGCCGGTCATATGCATATCCAGTTGGCCTCTGCTTGATCCACCCCACTCAACCAGCACTCCACCTCCTCTGTTGTACTTATAGTGCACCTATATTCCAGCAGATAACTATGACTCCATGAAATTCTGAGCCGTTAGGTTAGTACTAGAGATGAGCGAACACTAAAATGTTCGAGGTTCGAAATTCGATTCGAACAGCCGCTCACTGTTCGAGTGTTCGAATGGGTTTCGAACCCCATTATAGTCTATGGGGAACATAAACTCGTTAAGGGGGAAACCCAAATCCGTGTCTGGAGGGTCACCAAGTCCACTATGACACCCCAGGAAATGATACCAACACCCTGGAATGACACTGGGACAGCAGGGGAAGCATGTCTGGGGGCATAAAAGTCACTTTATTTCATGGAAATCCCTGTCAGTTTGCGATTTTCGCAAGCTAACTTTTCCCCATAGAAATGCATTGGCCAGTGCTGATTGGCCAGAGTACGGAACTCGACCAATCAGCGCTGGCTCTGCTGGAGGAGGCGGAGTCTAAGATCGCTCCACACCAGTCTCCATTCAGGTCCGACCTTAGACTCCGCCTCCTCCGGCAGAGCCAGCGCTGATTGGCCGAAGGCTGGCCAATGCATTCCTATGCGAATGCAGAGACTTAGCAGTGCTGAGTCAGTTTTGCTCAACTACACATCTGATGCACACTCGGCACTGCTACATCAGATGTAGCAATCTGATGTAGCAGAGCCGAGGGTGCACTAGAACCCCTGTGCAAACTCAGTTCACGCTAATAGAATGCATTGGCCAGCGCTGATTGGCCAATGCATTCTATTAGCCCGATGATGTAGAGCTGAATGTGTGTGCTAAGCACACACATTCAGCACTGCTTCATTACGCCAATACAATGCATTAGCCAGTGCTGATTGGCCAGAGTACGGAATTCGGCCAATCAGCGCTGGCTCTGCTGGAGGAGGCGGAGTCTAAGGTCGGACCTGAATGGAGACTGGTGTGGAGCAATCTTAGACTCCGCCTCCTCCAGCAGAGCCAGCGCTGATTGGCCGAATTCCGTACTCTGGCCAATCAGCGCTGGCCAATGCATTCTATTAGCCCGATGAAGTAGAGCTGAATGTGTGTGCTAAGCACACACATTCAGCACTGCTTCATCACGCCAATACAATGCATTAGCCAGTGCTGATTGGCCAGAGTACGGAATTCGGCCAATCAGCGCTGACTCTGCTGGAGGAGGCGGAGTCTAAGGTCGGACCTGAATGGAGACTGGTGTGGAGCGATCTTAGACTCCGCCTCCTCCAGCAGAGCCAGCGCTGATTGGCCGAATTCCGTACTCTGGCCAATCAGCGCTGGCCAATGCATTCTATTAGCCCGATGAAGTAGAGCTGAATGTGTGTGCTTAGCACACACATTCAGCTCTACTTCATCGGGCTAATAGAATGCATTGGCCAATCAGCGCTGGCCAATGCATTCTATTAGCTTGATGAAGCAGAGTGTGCACAAGGGTTCAAGCGCACCCTCGGCTCTGATGTAGCAGAGCCAAGGGTGCACAAGGGTTCAAGTGCACCCTCGGCTCTCCTACATCAGAGCCGAGGGTGCGCTTGAACCCTTGTGCAGCCTCGGCTCTGCTACATCAGAGCCGAGGGTGCGCTTGAACCCTTGTGCACACTCTGCTTCATCAAGCTAATAGAATGCATTGGCCAGCACTGATTGGCCAGAGTACGGAATTCGGCCAATCAGCGCTGGCCAATGCATCCCTATGGGAAAAAGTTTATCTCACAAAAATCACAATTACACACCCGATAGAGCCCCAAAAAGTTATTTTTAATAACATTCCCCCCTAAATAAAGGTTATCCCTAGCTATCCCTGCCTGTACAGCTATCCCTGTCTCATAGTCACAAAGTTCACATTCTCATATGACCCGGATTTGAAATCCACTATTCGTCTAAAATGGAGGTCACCTGATTTCGGCAGCCAATGACTTTTTCCAATTTTTTTCAATGCCCCCGGTGTCGTAGTTCCTGTCCCACCTCCCCTGCGCTGTTATTGGTGCAAAAAAGGCGCCAGGGAAGGTGGGAGGGGAATCGAATTTTGGCGCACTTTACCACGCGGTGTTCGATTCGAACATGGCGAACACCCTGATATCCGATCGAACATGTGTTCGATAGAACACTGTTCGCTCATCTCTAGTTAGTACAGTGGAAGAAGCTGGCTGCCTTGTAACACCTATAAACATGAAATTGTCCACAGCTAGTAAAAATTACTTTTGTCAACTGAAGTAGGCATGTATCAGTGGGTATCTTTACAAGCCTCCATCTCCTTTATCGTTTTCCATTTGCTGTACTGCTGATGCTGCATGCTACCCCTAAACAGCTACCACCACTCTGCTATACATCCATGCCATACCACCACTGCCCCAAATAGCGTCCCGCAGCAAAAAAAAGCGCTGCAGGAAAAACCACGGCGGCAACACCACTTGGGGCCCCGGCCATAAGCCACTTTAAGGCATGGTTCATACTGAACTTATTCAACCCGAAACAAATCTGGGGCTTGAACCACCCGAACCTGAAACAAAACGAACCTTCATAGGTTTGTCCTTCTCTATCCACACCCACCCATACTTGTGAGGAATCATCCATAGCATGTTGCTTGATGTGTTTTTATGTTGACTTGTTTATGGGTGTCAGCAAAAATGAAATCCTTTTACTCCATTCAGTGGTGCTGCCAGATATTATACAGTAAGTTAGGCTTATAAAAATTCTGCTGGTATTTTGTCATTCTCTATTGTTCAGAAACATAAAAAGCTGTTTCATTTCCCATATCACTGGACAAGAGCGAAGAGTAATTTATGGAAGGTTGAAATGTGTCTCAGTTATGCCAGCACTTATTGATTCAGTGTAAATTGGATCTAATAATGGCTAATATGCCAGCTAATTATAGTTTTAATTTACACAGAATCTAATAAAGCCGATAAGCTTGGGAGATCTGATATTCCAATTATACTCAGTATGTAATAGGATTTCCTCTATTGCATATTGTAACTGATGGACCCACATTCCATACATAGCAGGCAGGATGAATGATTTGGCTAAGACCCAAATGAACCATTCTTCTGCTTATATATCTTACGCTAAACTGCTCTTCAGTAAAGGTTCGAAGTGTCTAAAAAGTAAAAATAAAACCTGCCAGTTAAATGCATCAGTGGCTGTGATGTTGTTATAAGTATGTTCTGTATGTTCTGTTCTGCTTACTTATTCTGCTTTGTCTGCCTAGCAACAGTGAGGTAGTAAGGGAGGAGGAGCTGAGCTTAGGGGGAGGAGTTGTTAGACAGGGAGCCATGATGGAGCATGGAATAAAGTGTTCTGATCTACAAGAGTAACCATCTCATAGTGGACTTATTCCAGAAGACCTGCATCCTCACTACAACACTACAGTGGCAATGCCATCTAACAATATATAATGTTTCCTGTCGTGATGGTGGCACTATTGGCACTGACAGACACATTCCCAGGACTGCAGCTAGTGTTCACAGCATCAGCTATGTGCAGTCATCTCCCCTATGGGAATTTTTGGTAAATTGTCAAATGACAAATTCATGGCAAGGTGCAAAATCTGCAAACATAAAATAAACCATGGCCATACAGGCACAAATGTAGGAATCTGGTCTCTCCATACTCACACGAAATGTCATCACAAGCTCATTTGGCAAAAAGAATTGGTCCTGGCACTGGCAGGCAAAGTGAGCAAGATCGTCCTACCCCTTCTCCACAGGCAACATCCACACCTAGCATATGGTCGTCATTGTTATCATCATCTCCGTCTGCTTCTACTCTTCTCCTGTCAGTAATCCATAAGGGAATGTGGGTCCAGGAATCCAGCTGATCTGCACTTTTAACTCACACCTTACAAAGTTACTGGTGGTGCAGTTACTGCTATAGCACTTAGTGGATTTCACTGCATTTCACCAACTGAGGTATGTGGATTCCTCCATGCACATGTGGGGCAGAAATTATGGGCAGAAACAATGCATAGCTTTCATGGCCCACTGGGTCAATGTTTAGAGTGACATCGGCAACAGTCCAGAAACACAGCAAGGCCATGTGCTAGTACTTACACCAACCCTGTTGGTGCAGGCCCATTTCCAACAACAGGTGGGACCCATCCACCTCCTACAGTTTCTTCTCTCTGGACCATTCACCATCCACAACATCACCTGGACAAACTATTGCTTTCAATCCCCCTCCCTCAGTTCATGGCTGTACTGAGAGGTGCAGATGGCATGGCCAGCGCCGCACCTCTAATGAGGCGACGTGAGGCGGCCGCTTCGGGCGGCGCATGGGAGGGGGGCGGCGCACGGGCGACTTTTTTTTTTTTCTTTCTTTTATTACTTTTTTTTTTTTTACTTTGAACCAGCGCAGGAGAGCTGCTTCTCTCTGCGCTGGTTCAGACGTCTACGCATCTGCGTAGGCGGCGTCACTAGGCCGCCTACGCACACTGATATGTACTCCGATGTCTAGGTATCAGCGTGGGCGGCGTCATCACGTGTGACGCTCGCTGATATCTAGACATCTGAGTACGTATCAGCGTGCGTAGGCGGCCTAGTGACGCCGCCTACACAGACGTCAGCCTGCAGGAGAAGAGGATCGCGGAGGCGGCGGGAGCAACAAGATCGGTGAGTATAAAACTTCTTTTTTTGTTTTATAATAGGCCGCTACCTGCTGAAGTATCTCCAGCAGGTAGCGGCCTATTTACCTACCTCCCCAGACCTGCTCACTGCCGCCCCCGCTTCCCCTTGTACTATAGGCTGCGGAGGCCGGCAATGAGTAGGCCCGGGTAGGCCGCGATCCCACTACCGCCATTATTATACCCGGGGGTCTTTTCAGACCTCCGAGTATAATAATCAGACGCCTTCTTCCCAGCAGCGCCTATATCGCTGTACTGTGTGAGCAGGGAGGAACTCTCCATCCCCTCCTGATAGTGCTCTTCTATGGACGCGTACTGTGAGCAGAGGGAGGGGGCTCACACAGCACAGCACTATAGGCGCTACTGGGAAGAAGGACGTTCCTGACAGACTGTCAGGAACGCCCTTCTGACTGTGAAGAGTTACGGTACCGGCACTAATAGCTCTTCACCCGGAGCACAGATCGGGAAAGCCGACAGTGCGCTGAATTCAGCACACTGTCAGCTTTCCAGCAGTATATAGAACTGCCTTTGCCCAAACCCATGAAAGGTCCTCTTTAACATCGGGTCCCGGAGAGGTAAGTAACAGTGTTTATCATGTTCCCTCATCTCCCCTGGGGCTCCGATTATTATACTCGGGAGTCTGAAAAGACCCCTGAGTATAATAATAGTTCATGGGTGTGCAACTGTGGCGCATAATAGAGCTTGAAGGTTCCACTGTGGCCCCTGTAATCTCTATTATGCCCCACAGCAGCCCCCCTGCAACCTCTATTGTGCTACTGTGGGGCATAATATAGGCTGCAGGGGCCGCTGTGGGATATATATATATATATATATATATATATATATATATATATATATATATACAGTCCTATGAAAAAGTTTGGGCACCCCTATTAATCTTAATCATTTTTAGTTCTAAATATTTTGGTATTTGCAACAGCCATTTCAGTTTGATATATCTAATAACTGATGGACACAGTAATATTTCAGGATTGAAATGAGGTTTATTGTACTAACAGAAAATGCGCAATATGCATTAAACCAAAATTTGACCGGTGCAAAAGTATGGGCACCTCAACAGAAAAGTGACATTAATATTTAGTAGATCCTCCTTTTGCAAAGATAACAGCCTCTAGTCACTTCCTGTAGCTTTTAATCAGTTCCTGGATCCTGGATAAAGGTATTTTGGACAAACAATTCAAGTTCAGTTAAGTTAGATGGTCGCCGAGCATGGACAGCCCGCTTCAAATCATCCCACAGATGTTCAATGATATTCAGGTCTGGGGACAGGGATGGCCATTCCAGAACATTGTAATTGTTCCTCTGCATGAATGCCTGAGGATTTGGAGCGGTGTTTTGGATCATTGTCTTGCTGAAATATCCATCCCCGGCGTAACTTCAACTTCGTCACTGATTCTTGAACATTATTCTCAAGAATCTGCTGATACTGAGTGGAATCCATGCGACCCTCAACTTTAACAAGATTCCCGATGCCGGCATTGGCCACACAGCCCCAAAGCATGATGGAACCTCCACCAAATTTTACAGTGGGTAGCATGTGTTTTTCTTGGAATGCTGTTTCTTTTTGGACGCCATGCATAACACCTTTTTTTATAACCAAACAACTCAATTTTTGTTTCCAAAATGAAGCTGCCTTGTCCAAATGTGCTTTTTCATACCTCAGGCAACTCTATTTGTGGTGTACGTGCAGAAACGGCTTCTTTCTCATCACTCTCCCATACAGCTTCTATTTGTGCAAAGTGCGCTGTATAGTTGACCGATGCACAGTGACACCATCTGCAGCAAGATGATGCTGCAGCTCTTTGGAGGTGGTCTGTGGATTGTCCTTGACTGTTCTCACCATTCTTCTTCTCTGCCTTTCTGATATTTTTCTTGGCCTGCCACTTCTGGGCTTCACAAGAACTGTCCCTGTGGTCTTCCATTTCCTTACTATGTTCCTCACAGTGGAAACTGACAGGTTAAATCTCTGAGACAACTTTCTGTATCCTTCCCCTGAACAACTATGTTGAACAATCTTTGTTTTCAGATCATTTGAGAGCGGGCTGTCCATGTTCGGCGACCATCAAACTTAACTGAACTTGAATTGTTTTGTAGAAAGAAATGGTCCAAAATACCTTCATCCAGGATCCAGGAACTGATTAAAAGCTACAGGAAGCGACTAGAGGCTGTTATCTTTGCAAAAGGAGGATGTACTAAATATTAATGTCACTTTTCTGTTGAGGTGCCCATATTTTTGCACCGGTCAAATTTTGGTTTAATGCATATTGCGCATTTTCTGTTAGTACAATAAACCTCATTTCAATCCTGAAATATTACTGTGTCCATCAGTTATTAAATATATCAAACTGAAATGGCTGTTGCAAACAACAAAATATTTAGAACTAAAAATGATTAAGATTAATAGGGGTGCCCAAACTTTTTCATAGGACTGTATATATATATATATATATATATATATATATATATATATATATATATATATGTATATATACATATATAGGGGTTGGGTGCATGGAGAATTGAGGAGTCAATTCTGCTGTCTTTGGCTGACGATCAAAAGATGAACATCACCCCCCAGGCAGCAGAGAGGCTAGGTTCACCACTGGGCATGGCATATGATGAAGCATCTATTTGAGCAGCGGATGGTGGTGAATGATAACTGCAAATTCAAAACAGAAAAAGCCAGAGCCCCATGGGGAAATTACTAATGGCGCCCTGTCTAATAAAAGTGCAAAAAAATGGCCCAATGCATTTTCCCCACCTAAACTTTCATCAGGGGACAATGAGGCAGAGTGTACTGTTCTGATGGAGGTTCATATTAGCACTGATGGTCAGTGTTTTTTCTATTTTGAATTTAGTTTGGTGACACTAATTCTTGAGTGTTCACCTTATATCGGGGCAGACCCTCTATTGGGTACTGATGAAATTTACTTGTTTAGTTCCCTCACATATCGGGGGTTGTTTTACATCAGCAACCCATCCCCTTTGTTGGTGGATATTTCACATGTAGTTGATTTTTTGTCCTGATTCCACCATTGTGAGGAGCTTCTAAAAATTTGTATATTTATGAAGCTTCCTCGAGGGTGTTCTTACCCAGGGCCGCCGATAGGGCAGTACTACTAGTACTGGCGTCAGGGGCCCGGCCAAATTGAAACATGGGAGGGGCCCGGTTTTGGCCCGCTACCGTGTGCCGGCCCCCTGGCGCCCGTAGCAGTCATTGTGTATGTCCTATTTCAACTCAGATCTGCATCCAGAGGACGCAGATCTGAGTTGAAGACATACGCGGCTGAAGCAAGGAGCTGACACAGGTCAGCTTCGCCGCTGCGTGCCTCTCTCGCTGACACATATGCGGCTGAAGCGAGGAGCTGACCTCGCTTCGCCGCCGCCGCTGCTACTGCCTTGTAGACGCGATCTGATCACATTGCGTCTAAAAGCCAGTAGCCGGCGGCAGCAGCGAAGCGAGGAGCTGACACAGGTCAGCTCCTCGCTTCAGCCATCGCGTCTACAAGCCAGTAGCCGGCGGCGAAGCGAGCAGCTGACACAGGTCAGCTCCTTGCTTCGCCGCTGTGCGCCTCTCTCGCTGTCACATATGCGGCTGAAGCGAGGAGCTGACCTGTGTCAGCTCCTCGCTTCGCCGCCTCCGCTACTGGCTTGTAGACGCGATGTGATGACGTCACATCGCGTCTATAACTGTGCGCCAGTGAGAGAGAGGCGCGCAGAGAGCTGCGAGGGAACGAAGGAGAAGGTAAGTCAGTCAGTGTAATGTGGAACGTGAAACTGGGGGCAGAGAGAGGACGGCATGACACTGGGGGCAGAGATGGAGAGGACGGCATGACATTGGGGGCAGAGATGGAAAGGACGGCATGACAATGGGGGTAGAGATGGAGAGGACGGTATGACAATGGGGGCAGGGATGGAGGGACATGAATATGGGGGCAGAGATGGAGAGGACGGCATAACAATGGGGGCAGAGATGGAGGGACATGAATATGGGGGCAGAGATGGAGGGGACATGAATCTGGGGGCAGAGATGGAGGGGACATGAATATGGGGCAGAGATGGAAGGGACATGAATATGGGGGCAGAGATGGAGGGGACATGAATATGGGGGCAGAGATGGAAGGGACATGAATATGGGGGCAGAGATGGAGGGACATGAATATGGGGGCAGAGATGGAGGGGACATGAATATGGGGGCAGAGATGGAGAGGACGGCATGACAATGGGGGCAGAGATGGAGGGACATGAATCTGTGGGCAGAGATGGAGGGGACATGAATATGGGGGCAGAGATGGAAGGGACATGAATATGGGGGCAGAGATGGAGGGGACATGAATATGGGGGCAGAGATGGAGGGGACATGAATATGGGGGCAGAGATGGAGGGGACATGAATATGGGGGCAGAGATGGAGGGGACATGAATCTGGGGGCAGAGATGGAGGGGACATGAATCTGGGGGCAGAGATGGAGGGGACATGAATATGGGGGCAGAGATGGAGGGAACATGAATATGGGGGAAGAGATGGAGGGCATGAATCTGGGGGTAGAGATGGGGACATGAAACAGGACAGAGATGGAGGGGACATGAATCTGGGGGGCAGAGATGGAGGGCATGAATCTGGGGGTAGAGATGGGGACATGAAACAGGACAGAGATGGAGGGGACATGAATCTGGCGGCAGAGATGGAGGGGGGGACATGAAACTGGTGGCAGAAATGGATGGGCGGACATGAATCTGGGGGCAGAGATTGGGTGGGAGACATGAAACTGGGGGCAGATGAAGGGTGTATATGAAGCTGGGGGAGAGATAGAGGGGAGACATATAATGTACGGGTGACTGTAGGAGCATTATACTGTGTGCGGGCACATGAAAAATTAATGAGAATGGGTGGAGTCAACATAACAGTGGGTGGGGCTAAATTTGCCGCAGAGCGCGCCGCACATTTTGTCCCTCTTTTGGTTCTTCAAAAGTTGGGAGGTATGGGTACAGGGGGCAGTGGAAAGATGTTAGAAGGTGGACGGGGGGGAAGGGGGATTGTTGGGGCATCGGGTGTGCGGCACTGCGGAGAGGGAACTGGGGCAATAATATATAATATATAAGTTTTTAGCTGGAGAACTACAAAGCACACAATAGCTCCAAAGGTATGTGTGCTTTGTATTAATAATAATGTAGGCTGCCATGCTACTAGCATAGCAGCCTGTTTGGGGGTGGGACTTTCACTTTAAAGGAGTGTTCACATTGTGTTTTTGGCCTCCCTTGCCGGGATACGTTGGTAACCAGTCACAATCAGCTCCCCACTTATCCCTGCACGGAGAACTGCAGGCCCCCCTTTTTTTTAATGGCCAGTTCTTCGTGCAGGGATAAGTTGACAGCTGATTCTGACTGGTTACCAACGTATCCCAGCAAGGGAAACCAAAAACGCAATGTGAATAAGCCCTGAGGATTTATTAGGAGGCTCTTATAGATGGTGTTGACTCTCTATAGGCTGCTAAATAAAGGGAAATGTAATACATAATGGGTATGTCGCAAATTAAAGTAGTTTTAAAATGGCTGCTGGGGGGGGGGGCAGACACTTAGGCTGTATGGGGCCCCAAAATTCCTGATGGCGGCCCTGTTCTTACCCCACAGCATTTATATGGGTGCTGGCTCATATATAGTCCACTGACTATTTTTATTGTTTTTTTCACAAGAGAACCAGTTTTCTCACATAGTTCTGGGACGTTTTTTAATCGTCATTTATAATAAATGTTAAGTTTTATTTTTCCCACTTAGGGGCCTTTGTTCTGTTCTAGTCTTGTTAGAAACCAGATACTACAGCGTTTTCAGCTGGCAGGCTAGGAATACTGATAGTATGTCATGTTTTTTTTTCCTTGAAATTCTATATATTATCACTCTGCCTATGATAGATTGCTCTCATAAATTGATGATGGGCAGGACAGTCCAGGTTCTCTTCTGGCTCCCAAACGTTGTTCTCATCAGGAAAGATATTCCATCTTTTTTAGCTGGCAATCCAGACACATTGATAATATTCCACTAGTTTGAAATTTTCTACATTGTTACTCCACAAACAGTATGTTGCTGTGGTATTTGTTAACATAAAGGCATGACCAGCAGAACAGTCCAAGATGTCTTTTGGCTGCCAAGTATTGTTGCCATCAGAGAAGATTCCAGGTTTTTCAGCTGACAGGCCACATACACTGACACTGTGTCATAATTTTTTCTTGAAATTCTGTAAATTGTCACTCCACCAAAGCTATGTAGTTGTTGCAATTGCTCGCATAAAGTGATGATGGGCAGGGCAGCCATTTTTTTCTTTTAGATGTTATTCTCATTAGAGAAAATATTACGACTTTTTATTTGGTAGACCAGGCACTGACAGTGTGCCACAATATTTTCTTGAAATTCTGTAAATTGTCAATACAGAAATGATATGTTTCTGTGACATTTGTTCCAATAAAGAGACAACTGGCAGGGCAATCCAGGATCTTTACTGGCTCCCAAGTGCTGTTCTCATGATCAGAGTATTCTTTCTGTTTTAGAAGACATTCCATCTTCTTCAGCTGGCAGGACAGGCATGCTGACAGTGGACTTCAAGCTTTTCTTGAAATTCTGTGGGTTGTAACTTTGCTAACACCATGTTGATGTGCAGTCTGCTCCCGTAAAGGGAGACATTATGGCAACTCTTAAAATCCATATCTACCTTTTTGAACTGACAATCCAGACACTCTGATAATCTGCAACACATTTTTTGTACAAAATTCTGTAGTTATCACTTGCCACTGCCACATTGTTTTGGTATAATAATGTTTTTTTGGAAATTAAGGTCAAAACCAGTTTATTCTGCATTGGTTCGCTTATCTCTAGTTTCCACAAACTACCATCTTTTTACCGTTTGCCATTTTCTGTCACTTTAACATTATAAATGCTGTCTTGGCATTCAAGATCCGAATATCAAACACTGCTTCTAAGGGCAATTGCAGCGCTGTTCATATGGAGTAGAACTATTTAGACTAAAGTAATCAGATGCTCAAATTTGCTGAAATGGTCCTGAAAAGACTCTCAGGAGCATCTCAGGAGCTTCGTACATCATATGTTCCATAACTGGCCTTGAGGCCATTAAAGAGGTGGTTGGAATATCTCATCCACCATTTTGATTGGAGAAAGGTTAACTCCTTGCATTACCTTTTCATATTGGCTCTTCATAATTTGTTAATGGTTGTTTAGTTGCTCAGTGTTGTTTATCAATAGCTTGGCAAAGTAGGATTTTAGTTTTCCTTTATTGTTATTGATTATTGATTTACCTGTCCTAAATGGCTGTACTGGACATTTGTTACTACAGTCTCACAATGTTCTTCTTCCGCCACACACATAGACGGTAACACGATTGATCTAGTCTTCCATCGACTCCTCACAGTCTCTAAATTTTCTAACTCTTCTCTGCCGCTTTCTGACCACAATCTTCTATCTCTCACCATCAGTGCTCTCTCCCCTTCACAAGATGCCCCTACCCATCACACATATAGGAACTTGCGTGCTATTGACACCCAGCACCTCTCAGATACTCTACAGTCCTCCCTGTCCCCCATCTCTTCAATCTCCTGTACCAATCTGGCCACCAGTCACTATAATGAAACCCTCAAAAATGCATTGGATGAGGTTGCTCCCCCCTCCACTCATAAAGTCCCACATAGGAGGCAGCAGCCCTGGCACACGCCACAGACACGATTTCTTCAGCGCTGCTCTAGGTGTGCCGAACGTCTCTGGAGAAAATCACGCTCACCTGCAGATTTCCTCCACTTCAAGTTTATGCTTAAAACATATAGCTCTGCCCTTTACCTCGCCAAACAAGACTATTTCACCGCCCTCATCTCTTCTCTCTCCAGCAACCCTAAAAGGCTTTTTGAAACCTTTCACTCCTTACTCACACCCAATGGTGACTTCTCTCTCCTTATTCTTCTGGACCTCTCTGCAGCTTTTGACACTGTTGACCATCAACTTCTCCTCACTATGCTCCGCTCAGTCAGCCTCAATGACACTGCGCTCTCCTGGTTCTCCTCTTATCTCTCAGACCGCACTTTCAGTGTATCATTTGCGGGCTCTGTTTCCTCCCCTCTTTCCCTTGCTGTTGGGGTTCCTCAGGGCTCGGTCCTCGGCCCCCTGCTCTTTTCTCTCTACACAGCCCCCATTGGACAAACCATCGCCAGATTTGGCTTCAGGTACCATCTTTATGCTGATGACACCCAATTATACACATCTTCCCGTGACATCACCCCTGCACTCATACAGAACACCAGTGACTGTCTCTCTGCTGTCTCTAATATCATGTCCTCGCTCTATCTGAAACTAAATCTCTCTAAGACTGAACTACTACTGTTTCCACCATCTAACAGATCTGTCCCTGATATATCCATTTCAGTCTCAGGCCTTACTATAACTCCTAGGCAGCATGCCCGCTGCCTTGGGGTCATATTTGACGCAGACCTTTCCTTCACCCCTCATATTGAATCACTCGCACGTTCATGTCACCTCCACCTCAAAAACATCTCCAGAATACACCCTTTCCTTACCAGAGATACACTAAAGACACTTATTGTCTCTCTGATTCATTCTCGCCTTGACTACTGTAATTCCTTACTAATCGGTCTTCCCCTCACTAAACTCTCTCCTCTACAATCTATTCTGAATGCAGCGGCCAGGCTCATCTATCAGTCTAGACGCTACAGCGATGCCTCCGGTCTGTGCCAGCCACTACATTGGCTGCCTATTCATTATAGAATAAAATATAAAGTTATTACTCTCATCCACAAGGCTCTCCTTAATGCCGCACCTCCCTACATTTCTTCCCTCATCTCTGTCTACCGCCCAACCCGTGCTCTCCGCTCACTCAATGACCTAACACTTACATCCTCTATTATCAGAACCTCCCACGCTCGTATACAAGATTTCTCCCGAGCTGCACCACTTCTCTGGAATGCTCTACCCCAGACAATCAGATTAACTCCCAATTTCTACAGTTTCAAACGCAAACTAAAGACGCATCTTTTCAGACAAGCCTATCACAATTCCTAATGCACAAAATTGTCTGAACACTGTATAAGCAATGCCGCCCCTGCTACCTCTTGTGTCACCCCCTCTACCTCATAGATTGTAAGCTCTTTTGAGCAGGGCCCTCAGTCCCATTGTGTGAAATGACGTTCTTTGTTATGTATGTCTGTATCTGAACCCTATAAATTGTACAGCGCTGCGGAATATGTTGGCGCTATATAAATAAAATGTATTATTATTATTATTATAGTGGTCACATATCGCCCATGATCCAGGAGGTCCAAAGGCTCCTTATATAACACGCCTCCTTACACACAGAATTTGCATAAAGAATAAAGTCTTTATTTCAAAAACGGTGTTGAAGAAAAGATAAAGAAAGGTAGGGCTAGTATAATCTTTCTAAAGACTATTCCCGCATATCTCTCTTTAACTTTAGTGAAGAATTAATCTTAAAATTAATCTTATAGGGTGAAGTATGGTTCAGAAGAGGACACTGTTGGCTTTCTTGCAGTGTATTACACCGCATCCACCCCAGGAGGTGAAAGGTCCTCTTTAAAAAAAAAAAAAATCATCAAATACAGACAAACCACTGTTATATCAGTAAAATTTTGATTCCAACTCCATTAATCTGAAAAAAAATCCATTATTTAAGTTTTTTTTCCTCACGCAACAGTGTAACAGAACCTGCTCCTCTGTAAAATCCTCTTTATTTCTTAAGTGTTTTTCGTTGTTGTTTTGTTGTTGACCCAATAAATAGTCTTGCAGCCTATATTAATCTAAAAATGTCTCCATTATTTAATGGGGCAAAAATGTTGTCAACCATTCTGCCACAGCTACCTCCACTGCCACCACTCAGACAGACATGTTCTTTGGCCTGGTCCATCATATTATTCCATGCCGCACTGCCACTCATGTTACCACAGATACTACCAATGCCACCACTCAGCCAGACATGTCATGCGGCCTTGTGCATCATAATAACCCATGCCATTGTGTTGGCATAAAAAAAGAAACAATATTATTTTGATTAACTTTTTGGTGGCTTTTTTCTACATCATTTTTCAACTAGGCACACAGCCATAAATACAAAATGAGCTAATTTTTGTATAAAATCATTGCTTTTTGCAATATAACTGCCATGTGTGTCTAAAAAACCATGGGCAAGCACCTTTTCCCCTAAAAAGATAACCTAGATAGTCAAAGGCTGTACTCAACTCCTGTTGGGCAGTGCCATAGTGAAGAATAAGTTGACAGCGTTTATGTACAAACTCAGTGCTCTATTCATACAAGAGACATGGAATCTCATTATGGTGATTGAAATTCCCAATGCCCAGACCACCATTGACCAGATATTTATAAACTATTTTGTGGATACCTAATCTGACATCTGCCAACTCAAGTTGCCAATCTTATTGGATTCTAGGTTCATTTCATAAGGGAATTTTGGTTGTTTTGGATTCCAAGCCTTTTGATGCTGCTTTATAGAGGAAATTCATGAAGGCGTTATACAAGAAAAAAAGTTCTATGGTGAGGTGAACATCCTGGCATTCTTCAGTGTCATGACACAAAATGCAGCACCACCTAGAGGCAACAGTGGAGGCCAGGACAGTCTGGACAGAGGCATGAATAGTTGAGTAAATTATTGGCCACCACCTATTGCAATAATTCATTAGGTAGAGGCCAATTACAAAAGAGTGCCGACCCCCAGTTCATGCCATGAGGTGCTGCCTGAGGCTATGTAGCCCTGTGCCACGGACTAAAAAACACAAGTCAGTGGACTGGATTTGAATCATTGCTCCCCCTATCATAAGCAAATATGGCCATTTTACAGTGATTTAATATTACCTGATATAAATTCACAAATTTATAATAAAATGTATTTTTTCTCATGCATTAGCAATACTGCTTTTCAGAATTGGCTATGTTGTTGTTAAAGGTAAGATATCACTAGCTTTAACCTCTTACTGACATGGAATAATTTGGCCATTAATGTTCAATAACTTTTTTATATTTTCCAAAATTGATAACTTTATTATGAGGTCTTATTCTTTGTGTGACAAGTTGAACTTTCAGTGGACACAATTTTGGGATACATATAATGTTTTGATTAGCACTTACTAATGTTTTTGGTGGGTCTGTGTGAAGAAAAAAAACATTCATTATTTTCAAATCATTATTTTGCATTTTATTTTTATGACATTTATTTTGCATTAAAACTGACATGGTAACTTCATCTGGCAGGTCTTTACAATTACAGTGATACCATATATAAGAAAATCCTTTAATAGTACCACAGTGGGGAAATTTCAGTATGTTACAGCAGCATAGTAATACAGATACAGGATAATACACAGTAATATATTACGGAAGTAGACACACATATGCTGAGAAGAGAAGATATACTAGGAGTCCATAGCAGCTAAGGAAGAGAAGAAAAAAAGAAGGAAGACTTCACAATCATTTAGTTTTCTGTGCAGAGTGGAGTCTCTTGGTCTGATGTAGATTACGTAGCCTGATCATGGTTGGAATGAAGGACTTGCGATAGCGCTCCTTCTCACACTTGGGGTCAAGCAGTTGGTCACTTACAGTGCTGCCAAGTGCCATCAAGGTCTCATACATGGGGTGAGATTTGTTCTCCCGCATGGAGCTCACCACGGACAGTATCTTTCTGTCACCCACCACCTGTATTGGGTTCAGGGGGCTCCCCAGGACATTGCTGGCCCTTCTGATCAGCCTGTCAAGTCTATTTTTGTGCCTGGTTGATATACTGCTCCCCCAGCAAGCCACTCCGAAAAAGATGGCTGAAGCAACCACAGAGTTGAAAAAGAAGTGGCCCCTGGATTCAAAAGGCCCTCAGCCTCCTGAGCAGGTAGAGTCTGCTGTAACCCTTTCTGTGCAGCACCTCCAGGTGATCAGCCCAGTCTAGTTTATTATTGAGGAGCACAGGTACTTATAGGTCTTGACTATCTCAATGCATGACCCTTGGATCTCCACCAGGATCGGAGCACTTCTCTGTTTACTAAAGTCCACCACCATCTCCTTGGTCTTCCCAGCATTAATCCTGAGGTGGTTCCACAGGCACTATTCAACAAAATCCCGGTTTAAGTCTCTGTATTCCCTATCGTCGCCATCAGTGATAAAGCCTACTATAGCAGAGTCATCGGAGTACTTCTATAAGTAACAGCTGGATCAGTTGTGCCTAAAGTCAGCAGTGTACAGTGTGAAGAGGAAAGGGGCAAGAACTGTACCTTGTGGTGCCCCTGTACTACAGATCACAGTGTCAGACACATAGTCCTGGGCTCTCACATATTGAGGGTGTTTGTCATGTAGTCTAGGATCCAGTAGGACAGGTGATGGTCCACTCCACCAAGGTTCAGCTTCTCCCTTAATAGCCCTGGTTCACACTTGCATCGATCTTTCTGTTCTTCTGGTCCATTGTTTATACTCAGTGTGATGTGACAGTATGGTATAGAGCGGGAAAGGGTTAAACTGGACCACCCCTTTTTGCTGGCACGAGGTGCACTATACATAAAGAAAATACAAGTGGAAAGTTACAAAGGACAGCACTGATATTATTTTAGGCTTAGAAAAAGCAAAAAAAGACAGGGAAAAGAGCAGTAAAAAATGGGAATTATGAAAGCAAAAAACAAGGAGTTCTAAGAATTGAAAGCTGTAAGGGAGCACAGTATGTGTACAGAGACTGAATAATAGAATGAAGAATAGTTCAGGTCTGAATAGATGAGTTATTCTGAGGATTAAATACCAGACTATTCAATGGAGAAGGCCAAGGTTCATGTGAACAGTATCTTTATAGTATTATTCTGCTGCTTTGCTAAGGATCATATACGATGGTACATAATTGCTGTTGTACAGAAAAAAAAAATCTATGGCAAGCTATAATATAGCCTATCTTCGTTTTCATGCACATTCCTCTAATGTGAATGCTTCAGGATATGGGTAAACCTCTGAAGATTTGGGGTTGTTCAGTACAAAGATTTGTTTTGGGTTGAAGAGGTTTGTGACGAAAGAATCTATTCCCCAGCACTTTACAAATCAGAGGACACATGAACAGACAATATTAGACATTACAATGTGACAAAATAATTACTATACCTAATAACAGGATGTAGGGCCCTGACAGAGATTAGGATCTATTACAATGTAAAGGGACACAAGAGGTAAAAGGGTTTGTTTGGTAGAATTTTCCAGCCATCTGTTAGCCCCCTCCTGCCAGAGGCATTTGTCGATTATGATTTTGGCTCCTCACCTTCCAAATCCCATAACTTTTTTTTATTTTTCTGTTCTCAGAGTCATATGAGGGCTTAAAGGGGTTGTCCGGGACAACTTTAAATCCCTACACTAGTCTACACACCCTCCTACTTTCTAAATAACATTAGTTATCAAAAATGTATAGTTTCACAAATTGCTGGGCGGTCACATTTTCTGATTATCCAGTAATGATCCATTTCCCCATTTCTGAAAACGGATCGTCATTACTACCCCCCCCCCCCCATCCACCCCATCCACCCCATTATACTTACCATACAGGATTCTTCTGGTGAGACGGCTCTTCTGTCTTTAATGATTCTGTCTGTGTGCGTTCTTCTCCACTGTGTGCCCCGCCTGTAATTCACCTCTACTGCGCATCCATCATTGCTGGAGGAGAAGCCTGAATCAGTACATTATGAGGAGGGGGCCGTATCACAGGAAGAAGGGTGGAGGGTAAGTATATAATATGAGTCGGAGTTGGGCTGAATAGGTAGGGAAGGGCGGGATAGCTAGAGAGAGAGAGAGAGAGAGTGGGTGTATGGGAAGGGGGAGTGAGGAAGGAGGGGGCAGTAAGGTGAGAGGGGTTAGTGAGGAAGTTACATAGCAGGAAGCAGTAGCCTGTAAACAAAGGCAGGAGATAGCAGTAGCTCCTAGAGAAACCCAGAAATCACTCAAAGCATGCTAAAAGGTATATGGGTGCATTTATTAACCCTAATAATAATAATAATAATAATAATAATAATAACAATAACAACATTATTATTATTATTATTATTATTATTATTATTATTATTATTATTATCATCATTTCTAACACCCGTAACTTTTTATTTTTCTGTAGATGGGGATGCACAGGGCATCTTTTTTTTTTTTTTAGGTGATAAGTGTACTTTGTAGTTATACAATTTGGAGAATTTCTATAGCTTTGATTACTTTTTATTCCAATTCTTAGAAGAGGCGAAACAGCGAAAAATGGTGGTTTGGCACCTTAGATTATTTTTCTGCTACAGCATTCACCATATTTGACAAATATTTTTAGACATTTATAGAACAGGCACTTTTGGACATAGTGATGCCTATTGTTTATGTATTTTACAGTAATTTTTTAGCTGTTTTTTTTTTTTTTTTTAGATTTTTTTTTAAAAACTTTTACATTTTTTTTACTATTTTATTAGCCCCTCCTAGTGGACCAGTCTCAATAGTAATATTCCTATGACAAGCCTGGGAGCCTTCTGAATTCTCCTGGCTGTCATAGGAACAGGTCTGCAACTGTAATGGTAAGGAGCCAGTGGGGATCGGTCCTGGGGGACATTTTTTTTTTTATTTTGGGCACGACTGCACAGTGCAATTCCCAATGTACATTACAGTTGAGATCTGTTATCTATGGTGGGTGCTCTGCTTAATAGTATGGGAAGGTTAGTAAATAAGATCATATAACTGAAGCTGTATGAGCCAGTCACTAGCCAGTATATATAAATTTACAAATAATAAGTGCATGGAGTACAGGGTAACTTTGGATGTAGGGGACAGGTTCTGAGGAAAAGAGTAGAAAGAATAGCTTAGGATAAGAATCATAAGCTTTATGTGAGGAAGTAATGAAAAATGTGATCAGGTCATGTAATAAACTTGTCTAAATATATGTGTTTTTAGGACATGTTTGAAGCTGCCTTATTTTGGCATTAGTCTGATTGTCCAGGATAGGGCTTTCCAGAGCACTGGTGCAGCTCAAGAAAAGTCTTCGAGATGGGAGAGAAAATGTTTGGATAAGACAGAATACAAGTCTTATGTTGGCAGAATGGAGAAGATGGTTAGTGTGGTAGACTGTGACAAGGAAGATGATGTGGGAGAAGCGCTATGGAGGGATTAATGTGGGGGGTGATAAATTTATATTGTATACTGTGGTGATTGGGCAACCAGTGCAGCGACTGCCATAAAGTGGATGCATACCATTTTCTCTATGCAATAGTTTGACAGAAAGATGAGTCCAGTGGCTGCATTCAGGACAGATTGCAAAGGGAAGAGTTTAGTAAGAGGAAGACCAATTAGTAAAGAATTGCAACAGTCAATACGAGAGCAAATCAGAATGACAATGAGTGTTTTTGAAGTTTCTACAGTGAGAAAAAGGCAGATTCTGTGTTTTTTAGGTATAGGTGACATGATTGTGCAAGTGCCTGAATATGTGGGGTGAAGGGGAGGTCCAAGTCAAATACAACCAAAGGGCCCCTTCACACGGCGGAAACGCTGGCTGCTTTAGAACGCGTAAACGTTCCGTAGCAGCGGCGTCTAAAGCAGTTCCCATTGTTTTCTATGGGAGCCGGCATACGTGCACTCCCCATAGAAATGAATGGAAAAAGCAGCCCATTCATTTCTATGGCGAGCGCGCGTCTGCTGGCTCCCATAGAAAACAATGCGATCTGCTTTAGACGCCGCTGCTATGGAACGTTTACACGTTCTAAAGCAGCCAGCATTTCCGCCGTGTGAAGGGGCCCAAAGACTGCAGGCATGCTGCTTTTGTGTTATATTAAGAACACATACGGAAATTAATATATCAGGGTTAGACTGGTTATGCGAATAATTACAGTCATAGACATCACCTGTAAGTCACTAAATGTTTCCTGTGCTGTACCCACCTAAATTGACTGTGTAGAGCTGGCATTTATTGTGATATGGTCTCTGTACAGTCATAATATTAGCATAACTGCATTGGGGGCCAGCGTAGATGTGTTTGTGTTTACTTACTGTGTAAGCGGCCATTTTTCTTGTGGCTGCGGGCATGCGCAGTGGCCTCTGCCCAGGCCCGAGGCCTACAAGTTTCACCGCCTACGCTGGAAGAAGACATAAGAAAAGGGTGTTCCTGACGAATATGGAGGCGGCGCTGGAGAGAGTTGTCTCGCAGCATTGGAGACACCCCCAGTGCTGTTTGAGCGCTGGGGCCCGCCCCCAGTGCTGCGAGAGAACTCATTTGCATACCAGCGAAAACCGGTATTTCTACGGAACGACAGCACGGAAAAGACATCTAAAGGTAGGAGAAGAATAGTCTTTCTAAAGGCTATTCTGTCGTGGGTTTCTTTTAGGACCTAAAGGGGAATTGTCCCTCTGTAGTCATGACATCTGGGAGCCTAATGAAGGCTGTCTACATGTTCTGTAACATGGTAGTGACAGTTCTTCAATAAGCTTGGGGGAGGTGGTAGACTTCCTTATAAACCTTCATTAATCCTTTTCCTTTAAACCTAGATATATTTTTTATGACATTGCAGTTTCTTAAGACTCCCATTGCAATTGCTATTCCTGTTGATTTATCTTGTAATAAAGCTACAGTTATTATTAGGGCTTCTGTGTGTTTGTGGTCCTTCTGTCATTGCTTGTTTCAGATTTCCTGTAATGCACATTGACAAATGTCCATCCTTCTGTTATTAAGCTATGTATTCTCAGAAATCTTCCAAGAGTTTTTTTCTGAAAACGTGAAAAACACTAAGATTTTCTAAACATAGCAAATGTGTTCACTTTATTAACTGTTCATGGCCTTCAAAATAAATATTCGGGTCTTTTCCAATGGCATGTTTGTATGTAATATATAAAATAACACTACTTTAATATGTGCTAGGAAGTATTATATGTCTATTGTACAAATATGACATTTCTCTACTTTAAATTGAATAGAATATTGAAATATACAAAGATAAGATACATTTAAATTTTATTTATTTTCATATTCTTGGTATACTAGAATAAATATATGCTAAAATAAATGTGTGTGCACATTAAAGGATAAATAGCAAACCCTGGGGACGTGGGTGTTGTAAATAGAAAAAGACCTGATGCTCACCTACCCTTAGCCCTCCATTTGATAGGCATGTCCCCTGTTGTCTCCAGAGCCAGAACTGGCTGTGCCAGAAGTAAAGAGGCTCGGGTGACTACTGTGGCCAATCACTGGCCTTAGCTGTCACAGTTTGGATATCAGTGACATCACTGCTGACAACATGTGACTACTGAGTCCAGTGATTGGCCACAGAAGCCTCTTCGAGTCTGGTGTAGCTACAGGGTACACCAGACAGAACAGAGGGCGAGTTGTAGGTATCACTTCTTTCTTCATTTTATCCCACCTCCAGCCCACAGGTTTACATTTATCCTGGGCACCCATTTAAGTTTTGAAAACATTTTAATTTTGTAATACTGTACTATCATATAATATTTCCTATTCTTTATTATAAGAGAAAACAGAGCCCGGCAATGTGCAGCAACAGGACTCCTATTAATAGTTCATGTACAATGGCAGTACCTATGAGATCTACATAAGTTGTATATCCATTACAGAACATAAACTGCTCGTGGCTCATGATTAATATCAAAAATATGTAACTGTCCCATACGGTAATTGCTATGGAGAGTATGTTGCTGAGACGCAGGGATTCTTACAGTCATTGGTAACTAGGATGCCAGGAGTCCTGCTCCCAGCATGAAGTTCAAGCTGGTAAATCTGGCTAATGCACTGACTGAGTTACACTGGTGAAACAGGGTCGGGTGTAGCTAGCCTTAGTCCTACTTTGTAGGTTTTGATTACAGTCTATAAAAGGTCTTACAACATGTTTTTTATCATTCATTTCAACAGCACAGACTACAATGGACAATTAGTCCTTATGATACACTAAACTCTTGGTGTCTGGCTACCTACAGCAATCATATGTAATCTTTGGAGGATCCGGGAAGAAAATGTTTACTAGTACCACTGCAATGCCTCCAAAAGGGAAATGAAGCATTACACAGTTCCTTTTCAAATCAATATGCAGTTTGCAATGTATGAGTAAGCCGAGTTCTCTAGGGCGAAGAATGATCTTTTGGAGACATTCTGTATTCTAGCTAATAGATCCTGAAAGGAGACTTTCCTCTAGAGAACTGCTTAATAGGGTTTTGAATATGTTTCTTAGAAGAGCTCTGAATGATCACAATGATAATGATAACTTTTATAATATTAGCTGTGATCAATATCTATTTTCTCTGTTTCAATTGGAAGTCATGATGATACATCCCAAATAAATTCTATAACGAAATAAACAAAGTCATCTTATTATATAGGATGACAGTAATAAGCACCTCCAAAAGCTCCCATATAAGTATGCAGTTTGGTTTATGTTATGATTCCTTGTGTTTAAGATGGCGTATAACAGTTTCTGCCAACATTGCAGAAATATACATGCTGCAGGAAAGACTGTGTTTCTGCCGTGGTTTGCTCTGCATCAGTTTTTTGCTGTAGCCTGGTATGTGGGGCCTTAGCCTAAATGAGCACAGCAGACCATAGAACAATTTGGAATTGGCTTTTAAGTGCAGGAGCCCACCAACATGGCTCTGGGAAGTTTAAACTGCAGGCATGTAGGCATTAGGGCATTGTTTTCCATCCAATCTCATTACTCTGACTTCTGATGAATTTGTGTTATCTGCAAGGGAAACGCGTTAGCTCTCTTTCATTTTGTAACAGCTGATTTTGTTCATCTCGCAGTTAGTCTCCAACTCTAGTGAGGGCAGGTACCTTGCTGCACATACAGGGCGGGTTATTTGATCTGGTGGGGTCTCTGATTCCCGTATTGGGATTTAGGCTCTGTGAGATCTACACCTCCCCCTAAATGTCTCTGCATGGCATTCCTTTCTCCCCTTTGACATCCCTTTACTCTTTCATATTTATTGTTCAGGAAGCTTTTCTTATATTTCAAGCTGCTATTCATAGAAGCAATATATATATATATATATATATATATATATATATATATATATATAGTGGTCTTATTAGCCACAGACCGCATCTGCACGCACCTGGGCTAGTTTATACATACTTACTTTACTATCTATGTTGTACATCCTCATGTGTATGATTGGATTGTTAACACTGGGGGATATACTGTATATCCAGGTATTTCCATCTATTTGACCCTGTGGTATCCAATTACCTTGTGTTTATTACTGGTCTATGCAGATTCTGTATTATTTGGATGTTTGTTTTTAATTAGTATTGAATACAGGTTACATTTTATATTACTAGTCCTTGACATTAGAGATCCTCCTTCTGTAGTGTTATGTAAGGATTTTTTAAATCCTATTTTGCTATAAATTGTAGAGATTCAGAATGCCAAGTTGCTTTATATTTTGAAATATTGACATGTGGAAATGATATTACTCCATACTTTGAAGATGTGTTATATTTAGTAAAATTTACCTGAATATTCAAGAATATATGTGAAATTGTTTTTTCTTCAGTATCAGGTGAAACATCATTAATTTTTTTTTCAGTTCTTCAGTACATACTGTAGATTGCTAAAGCAGTTCCTTTGAGAATTACACGCAGTAAATACAACTTACAGTACAATCATACATTAATAGCTATATGGTTGTGGATACTCCAAGCAACAGCATGTGATGTTTATCCGATCGATTGGATCACTAAGGTTCAATACTTATATTGGTCACAGTCAGCAGAACATTTGCAAACTAACCGATCCCACATGTTATACAGTCACATAGTTATTTAGGTTGAAGAAAGTTCTGCGGACCAGTCCAAAGTTCCATCAAGATCAACCTTTCACAGGTTCAAGGTTTGACTTAGAAGGTAGAAAGTTGTTTGTTTTACCTTTAATTTATTTCTATACATCACCATTAAAGGTGCTGTTCTATTTAGACAATACCTACTTGTTAATAGGGCCGCTTGAGAATAAGCTGATCACAGTGTCCTCTGGCTGGGACTGCCTATGAGCAAGTGTACCTTTGTTTTGCTCCAGTTATTTGCAATAGCAGCGATACATCATTTCATTTATTAGTATAGGAGACCACCTTTGATCAATCTCTAATATATATATATATATATATATATATATATATAAAATATTATTTATATATATATAAAATTCTCTCCAAAATCATTATACCCAGGAACAGTCTCAGGCCTATAGTGAAAACATATTTGCATTTTCAGCACAAACTTGGTTGCAACTTTGAATATTATTCTCTAAAACATTTTCACAGTAATAGGAAGTGTCAGCATTGGACAAAACCAAATTTGTTCTCGCTTATTTTATTTCTCCTGTGAACAAATTTACAATTCCTTACTACTATGATAATGTATTTTGGATTGTACCTCTTCAGATGATTCTTGGTACTCTTCATGGAGATTCCCTTCATACAGTATGTGAGCTCACTTGTCCATGCGAGGCACATCCCCCGATTAGTTCTTGCGCTGATGTTGCAATCAGAAGCAGCTTGGAATCCATTGGTAAATGCCACAATGAAGGAAAAGAAAATTCTATGCTGCACTTCTCAGCTTTCACTAGACTTGTTTATTCCATTGTTTATATATCTATTGAAATGTCTTTATCATTCTTTTACTACGACATGCCAATCTGTATATTCTCAATTTATGTACTAGGATGGGACATGGTTGGTCTTTGTGCCTTATCGTAATTTTTATCTGTGTGATCACTTTATATATCCCACTATATATATATATATAGAGAGAGAGAGAGAGAGAGAGAGAGAGAGAGAGAGAGAGAAAGAGAGAGAGAGAGAGAGAGAGAGAAAAAGAGAGAGAGAGAGAACACCCCACACAAAAAAGTGTGAAACAACTGAAAATATGTCTTATATTCTAGATTCTTCAAAGTAACCACCTTTTGCTTTGATTACTGATTTGCACACTCTTGAAGAGCTTCAAGAGATAGTCACCGGAAATGGTTTTCATTTCGCAGGTGTGCCCTGTCAGGTTTAATAAGTGGGATTCCTTGCCTTATAAATGGGGTTGGGACCATTAGTTGTGTTGTGCAGAAGTCAGCTTATAGTCCTACTGAATAGACTGTTAGAATTTGTATTATGGCAAGAAAAAAGCAGCTAAGTAAATAAAAACGAGTGACCATCATTACTTTAAGAAATGAAGGCCAGTCAGCCCGAAAAATTGGGAAAACTTTGAAAGTGTCCCCAAGTGCAGTTGCAAAAACAATCAATACAATTTTCATAGTCATGAAAATACATAAAACTCTTTGAATGAGAAGGTGTGTACAAACTTTTGGTCTGTACTGTATATATGTCCGACTACAAAGTTTTTGTTGATTCCTTTCCTACAATAGTCAGCTAATGATATACTCATACATTTTCCATACTCATAGATATGTTATCTCTATATCTCATATATAGCACAAGAAATATTTTGTCTGAAATAATTAGATTTGCATTTGTGTGTAATTCTCCCTGACTGACTTCATTGGTGCTCAGTACATCACAGAGGCAGCACCACATAGGGACAGACAGGAAAGCAGCACTGTCAGAACCTACATCATCTTGAGATCATCAACGAGACCAATGATGGTCTCATTGCTATGACATAGCCTATTGGTATGTGTTGTGCCCATAGTAATTCTTAGAGTAAAAAAAAGGTAATACAAAAAGCAGAAACTGGGTCCATGAAAAAGTGTTGAATTATAATTTATGCAAAATCTACTGAATTCAGACTTCATTCCTTCTCTTTTCATATTGCATATGACTATAAATACAAATGTGTGCCCAATAAATCAAGATAGCCCTTTTCTAGTTATGATTACCTTATTAATGTGACTTAACATTGTCATGTAGCATTTGCCACTTACAGAGAATATGACACATAGAAAAATGCTGTTCAATCTATAGGCAGCATATTATAGCTCAGGAGCAGCTAAGCAGAATGTTGTAGGTATGTAGGAAAATAGTCAGTATATCCTGTCATTGGTTCATTAAAATATATGTGCTTTCTATGTTGAGAAGTCAAGACCATAGGGGCAACATGGTGGCTCAGTGGTTAGCACTGCAGCCCTGCAGCACTGGAGTCCTGGTATTGAGTCCAGCCAGGGACAACATCTGCAAGGAGTTTGTATGTTCTCCCCGTGTTTGTGTGGATTTCCTCCCATTCTACAAAGACATACTGATAGGAAAAAAAAATGTACATTGTGACCCTATATGGGGCTCTCAATCTACATTTAAAAAAAGTCAAAACCATATTCCTATCAGTGATTGACATACATAGTTGTACATACAGAGATACCGGTCAGTCCCTGATAGGCTCACCTCCTTGGTTCCTCAATATAAGAAGAGGAAAGATTTTAATGGAAAATGACAAGTTATACTGAATTTTTTAAAAATAAAATGTTACATCAATCTACTCATCATCTCCAGTTCTATAACATGGTATCTACAGATTGAACAGCATTTTTCATATGGCATATGGCAAGTTCCCTTTAAGCATTGCTACATAATATAATAGACCATAGAGTGTTTCTGTTTGTTTTTTTATATTTTTGACTTCTATTAATCTCAATGCTGCTTCCATTACAAGAAGGACACCCTTCTGGTACCATATTTGAAAAATGAATACTGTCTCTTTAATGAACAAAAATCCCAGTATAATGTAATATCAATGTTAATGCCAGTAAGTAATAATAACATATAGCTCTGATTGTGTAGAATGACATTTGGCTTAGCAGTTTTAACATATTGCACAAAATGTGGATTTTCCCTATTGCTGAAAATAAGACAGAAGAGACATGGCAGTAATCTGTACCACGAGAATACAAAAATAAAAACCATTATTATGATTTCCAGAAATATTGTTTTGTATTTTGTATTTCTTGTTTTTTTTTTAACCATTTTAATCATGTATGTATAGGCATACAGCATGAGGGGGTGGTAAAGGAGAGTGGTTACAATGGTGGCAAGATGCAAATTCATTCTGGCAAAGTAAGATGCACACAACACAAGCATGCTCAAATCTGTGCCATACAAATATTACTGATGGCAGAGGGATGGAATGAAATCTGCATCATACATGATTATTATTGTTTCATCTCAAATGCAGGTACTTGTCTGCTTGCAGTTTTAGAGCAGTCTCCAAAAGGGAGGTGCCGACCTCACTGCTACACTGGAAGTACTTTGTAAAGGAAAACACATTATACAGCAGTAGCCATTCCTCAAGTTGAACAAAAAAAAAAAAAAAAAAAAAGAAGTAAAGAAAATAATAAAGAAAAATAATATTTAAAGGGAATGTAAATACAAACAAGTTATAGCAGATCAACAACATAAAAAGACAACAGAAAACACATACAATTCAGATTTAAGACTCAGTGATACATAAGGAAACAGACATAAAAGGCATTAGGCATAACATATATATTATGACAAATTGCCACTGGTAAATAAGACTCTAGACCTTGTTTGCTTCTGACTGTAATATTCACCATAATTTGGGGCCAGAAAATAAATTTTAACGTGTATTAATAAACTAAACTGATATTCTACTTATACACTATATTATTTTGGCAATTGCATAAACAGTAATTCTGTAATATACCTTGGAAAAGAGCAAAATCAAATATATAATAAAACAAATAAGAAGCAAAAGATTCATAGCATTTACAAAATAAGACTTTCTGCTTGTCGAGGAACAGAAACAGGTTGCCATAAACAGCATGTATGTATTGATAAACTGCAAGAAAGATTAGGAACCAGAATAAGCAACTTAACCAGAGAACCCATCTGGACTTGGTAAAGCTGAACCTCGTTCAACTTATCTTTCACATAGTGCCCCTAGATAAGACAACATATTGTAGCAGTAACAAGTCCAACATATTGGCTGTTTTATGGCAACCTGTACCAGATGCTTCATCAGAAATATACAGTATATGCTATTATAGAGGTAGCCTGTATTCTGCTAATATTTCCATCTGTGGGCAGTAGGGACACTGTGAGAGGTCTGCTAGAAACATCAAATAGGTGAACATTACATTTTTATTGCACAAGCAGGTTCTTTGTGTTGTAATTTTTATGTCTACACTTAACATTTCATTCACAGCAAAAATAAATAAATAAATAAAAGATTTCTCACTCTCATTTTCTATGGGATAAAAAGTGCAACTAATTACAATAATCTTTATGTAAAAATACTACTAAAAATCTATTTTTATATTATTTCTTTCCGACGTACCCATGATTCTTAAACAGATATTATTACGAATAAGTAAAACACAAGTACATATTTTCTGCTTGTAAACTGTCTGGCCCAAAATAAATATCGCTTTGTATCGTCATAAAAATATATTTCATAAATAATTCTGCTTTATAGAATCTTATATTGTCTTAGCTAAGTCATTCTATAGCTGGAATAGGTCACCATATACTATTTATATACTGTTATTTATATAAGTCAGGTCAGTTTTAAGAACATAGCCTTATTTATAATTAAAAGTGCGGATACAATTATTCATTAAAGCTAGAATTAAAATAGAAAAATAACTGTCAGGTGACCTTCACAAAAAAATGAATGTGCATTTATACTTTTACTGGAAATACTTTTCAGAAATGAAGATATAGATATCTCATTTTATAATTTATATATATATATATATATATATATATATATATATATATATATATATATATATATATACACACACATATTGATACATTCATAAAATACACTATATATTGTATATTGAATATAGCTCTCATTGATATCATTTACCTGAGCCCCAATAGAACCTGGAAACCCTCTATAAATAAAGGGTCTAAAACTTTTCAAGGTTTATTGGTGTATTACAGAATCCTTAGAATCTTCAGTGTAACAACAATAAGTGATAGAACAATGATGACTGAATCATAATTGACTTTTGCTATTCCTGCACTCCAGTAACAGACAGATATTAGATAGATGATAGATAGATAGATAGATAGATAGATAGGAGATAGATAGATAGATAGATAGATAGATAGATAGATAGGATGAACAGATGGTAGATAGATAGATAGATAATAAAATAAATAGATGATAGATAGATAGCTAGATAGATAGATAGATAGTAGAGGATAGTGTATCATTGCCAGTCATAGTTGCATATTTGACGTGAGATACATACTTACAATATATGAACCAGTCATACCATCTGGTACACTGTTCATTCACATTATAATATGTTGATAACTATAATAATCTCATAATATTTGTTGGCCTCTAGAATCTTGTCTTTGACTACCATGACACCATCATAATTCCACATTTTCATGCAGAAGCCAAACATAGAAGTCTTATTTACCAGTAATACCATAGAAGAATACAGCAGCTCCAGAGTTTTCAAAAGTATTATTGTATTATTTTGACAATCCAAAGTACCATTTATTGATATGAATTATAAGAACCTTGCTACTGTTATGGTGCAATATGTAAAAAGATGAATGGACATGGAATTGGTATGACACATAATACACACAGTACGACACATAAAGAAAAGACTGTTGATTGGCCTTTGCCCAGCAGAGGTAGATAAAGGTTAGAACAAACTGTTTACTGACCATACATACAGGTACTCAAACAGTAGATCAGTTGAACAAGAGCTCACCCACTAAGTGCTTTTTACCATTGCTCCATCTTTGCTCTTTTCTACTGTACTTACGTACCACCCAGTTATTGCTCCACTATATTAAATACACTATCTACCTAAAATCTACATTCTACCATTAATTAAGGCTTTTTTTTTTTATAGTATTCATTCTACTAGTCTTATTTTTGCAGTATGTAAATGAAGATACAACAAGCCTGACCGACAAGAAAAAGCACCATGTATTCCCAAACATAAAGATGGTACTGAAGATGAGTCATAAAAACAGAATAGTATACATATATAGATTTTTTTTCTATTTTTTTATTCTTTTTTTTTCATTTTTTTTAACTCCTGGTGCAATTTCTTATTATTGCGCAATTATATACAAATGTCTCGTGTCCGAGTTTCAGCGCAATTTCTTTATGATTAGAACTAAGGAGAATACTTCTTAAAAGTGAAAAATGCATAGTATTGGTTCTTCCTACGTTTCTCAGGTAGTAGATGAAGCAGAGACAAGAAGTAAAAACGAAGCGTATAAAAGGGGAGGCCTCTTTATCAAGACATAGTGTTTGCTTTGAAAGTATTTTCCTTCATATCCCTGCTACACAGCAAACATTTTGAAGTGCACTTCCCAAGTGTAGAAAGAGAATAGGAAGGAAACTGAGTTTAATTATTTTAACAGCCCTTATAAATTTTCCTTCCTTTAATGTTACTGCAAAATGTAAAATAAAAGAGCAACACAATGTGTTAGTACCATGGAGGTAATGCTTATGAACATACTGTATAGCACTGCATGGTCTGTTTTCCACTTAAGCACACTGAAATACATAAAACGTCATAGGCCTCTTTGTAACAGATTACAATGAGCTTCATAATCTCATTGAATATTAACATTCTCAGACTGGTACAGAGGGTTCAATAACTGGTGCTCACAGGCATTGAGGGGAAACAAAAGCATAGTCACGGGGGCTACTGCATGCTACCATCCTGTTCTTGTGACTCTTGTACATACCTATTCTTGTATTATGAGGATACACTTGTTGGTTTTAATTTGGAACATTATCTGGGTTTGGGTTTTCTTTAGGCCTGGAAATTCTAATCCCCTTTACTGCTGTTGGTTTTTGGTTGGAGATCTTTAAGGCCGGGCCTCAGATTGTGTACTACATGCTGCGGCAAAAATGGATGGGATTTTGATTAATCCCATCCACACATTGCAGAAAAAAATCTGTTCACGATACATGCCACCATAATTTTTTTCACAGCACTTTTTTGCTGCAGCCTTAGGCTGGTCTTACACGACCATAGTTTAAGACCACAAATGGTCTGCAATTGAGGGTTTTCAATTACGGACCATTTGCGGACACCACCCCAGGAGATGAAAGGTCATTGTATATATGAGACCATATGCATATGGCTCTTTAACAACTTTTTCTATGCTGCTATAATAGGGCTCTCTTTTAACTACATGTTGAATTTTTTGTTTTGTTAGATTCTATATTAAGTATTGCTTTTGGAGGAAAATAGCTCAATACATACCGTAACGTACTTGACCTATACAGCAGGACATGGAGACCATTTAGCTCCATAGTAGGGAGTGATACAGCCCCTATGCACTGCCATACAGGCTCTGTGCACTTGGTCTCTATATCTGTTTAATGTACTGTCAAGTTTTTGGAAACAGCTATGGCTTTCAATTTGAGCTTACCAATGGATACGTATATTGTAAATCGCCAAGACAAGTGCCATCAAAGCATGATAATAACTACTTTATAGCAATTACAACAATTACATATTACTATTCCTAACTATAAATTGTAAAATACCCAATAGGGTATTTATTTACCCTGTGCAACCAGTGCTTGTAGATCGCCTTGACTAAAACCCATGTCACCAGTAAATCTGAAAAATCTTTGTGTTGAATACATAGACCCCATAGCTTTGCTAGTTTAGGAGGAAATTAGCAATTTATAAAAGGCTTCAGTGATCCTCTGGGCCTTCCTGTAACAACTCCCTTCTCCGCATGTCCCTAGTATACATACACAAATAAATCTTTATGTTTGATACGAAATACTGTAACTACAGCAGAAATTAAAACAGAATTCACAATGAATGCCAAAATTGTACCTCCAATGTGAAGGCCTTCAACTATTATACTCACTGAGCTTAACTGGATCAATACAGAATTCTGAAAGGTTGCTCATGTTCAACTGACCAGTGAAAAGACTGGACATTGTTTTCTTTGAAATGGGAACTGGAACAACACAGTTTGCTATAGGTGCACATAAAATGGGAGAACTGCCCAAAATTTTGAGAAAGAGTGTTATTTTTCACTGTTTTAACCCACTCCCAGCAAAAGTCCACAAGATTTACCCACTCTGAGCAACAATGTCCCAGGACTCTGGGTGTAAATATTACGCCATACTGTTAAGACTAAGCAGATCCTATTCATTTCTTGCTTTGTGATCATTTTTTTTGCTTCAAGGAGATGGGTAAAACAATGGTTTATATGGGCAGAGTGGAAACTAGTGTTGTTATTGTTTGCTATGCTGTGTTCATAGCACTTCTGCTTCAATAGTAGAAATCGACAGGACATAAAAGATGAGTACAGACAATGGCTAGAAATATATAGACAGTGAAAAGACTCAGTATAGCTTTGAGAAACCATCCCAAAAAATAAAATCCTGTATTAACAAGTGCAAAATCAAACAAAAATCCATACATTAAAACACAGTGTATAAAATGGTGTGAGAAATTTAAGTCACCATACAGCCTTTTAGTCAATAAAAAGCTGTCCCATGTTGTCCTTGAAGATTGGAGCCTGGCCCGCCTTGCCATTTTTACACAGACTGACTTGTAAAAATGAGTCGTAAGGTACAAGCACCTCGTTTCTATTACATGTGACTGTAGCGTTTTGCTGGAGTGGGCCAGAGGTGTGTCTTTCCAGTGAAATATTTCCCTTTTTCTATTCCTCATTTGTTGAATGGTCTTCCAAAATTCTTATGTTTTCAAAACCCAGTCCTGTTGAGTTTTGTGCTGCTGAAACTGCTAGTATGGTATGTAATAGTATCAGTACGAGAACACACAGTTTAAGTCTGCTATTACACAGTCTGGATGCTGATGAAGCTGTGAGTGACGTCCTGTGACACAACGTTGAGTCCAGTTGTTGTTTTTTAGTCCCTTTGGATTGGTTATCTCTTGATAAATCCCATCTGACATCACAGCATTCTGGTTCTGCATTGGTTGGATAGTTTTCATACAGCCCTGCAAGATAAAACAATTTCATCAGGCTCTGAAATATTCCTAGGGATTATCCACCTTCCATAAATTAGCTACAAATACTTGCACATCAGTGTTAAATCCTCACTGTTCCCTTGTGCACCCTTTGCTTGGTGTTATTTTACTTGCTGCTCCTTGTATCACTGTTATTTACATGCAGTGAATCTGTGAAGAAACTACAGTTCCCATGATGTATCTACCTGCTCTCACTCTCTGTATCCCCTTCCCTTCTTTTTTCCACTCTCTCCTATATGGAAATCACAGAAGTCACTCCCACATCTGAGGTCACATGATGCTGTGATGTTTTGTTTGCAAGCTCACTCCTCCCTACCCTTGTGAGCAGCAAATGTACAGAGTGAGAGCAGGAAGATGTATCATGGGAATTGTAGTTTCTTCACAGATTCACTGCATGTAAATAACAGTTATATAATCAGTCTCATGTAAAATAAAGCCAAGAAAAGGTCGGACAAGGAAACATTGGGTATTTAGACCTGCTGTGGATGTATTTGCAGAAGCAGATTTGGAAGCTGGTTCTATGCCATGTAAATTACTAAGAAAACTTACTTTACTTAGGCTATTCACTCAGTTACTTTACTAACACTGGGGTAACTACTAAGACAGAAAATTGCAGGGAAGAATATGCAATATTTCCCAATATATGGACACCAGCTGGGAAACACTGCACCCATTGATTTTGAATTAGGTGCTATTAGAGAGCACCCCACCTGTATCCTCCTGCTAGGAGCTCAAATATTATATGTAAGTCAATACCTATAGAAAATGACTGCCTGCTATTTATTTTCTTTAGATTTTGTCATTGTGCTGGTTTCTAGCATGACTCTAACCCTTAACTATAGGTTAGCTACAGTGCCTTGTTAGTGGTAGTCTGAGACACCCCCCCTATTGCATTATGGGTTAACCTGCTTCTCTTTACCTTACTCTTCATCTCTGCCACCTTTCATAGGCTCCCGTGTATAAACACAAGTCATCCACAAGCTCGCCAGGAAGTCAGTGCGTGAAAAGTCTTTTTTTTTTTTATTGAAAAGGCAGAATGGTTATAAAGCAGAAAGACCATCAGTAAGAAAAAGAAAAGTATCGGGTAACTGCTACACATATCCTAAGAAATGTAGGAGTCTGAAAAGCCTGTTTGTACAGCAAAAACACCATACGCTGTTTCTGTTGAGCTCTATAAATATGATGTTGTGAGGGACAGAATGTCTGTATAAGACAGACATTAGTTCATTCAGCCATCTTGCTCCGTATACTCCATGTTTAACCTTTGCAGAAACTTTCTTGGTGAATAGAGATAGTACTTTTGTACAATGCTGATTATTGCATTTTCTGAATGGGACATCCTGTTATAAGTCCTTGAGAATGTTCTCTACACTCCCATACTCCCCTTATCTGGGAAGACTTGGTGATAAGAGCTAGGCTTCATTAAAAATATTATGTGAAATATTCTCAAGGTCTACTATAAGTAGAATGATTTAATATAGTCAGTAGGGTTGAGCCGATCTTGACTTTTCAGGATCGACTTTAAAATCTGATTTCCGATCATTTTTCATTCGAACCCGATCTCGATCCCAATTCCGATCCCAATGCAAGTCAATAGAATATTTTTATTAATCGGAGATCGGATTGAACGCTTTAATTGTTAGAATCCACGCTGTGTAGTGAATCACTAAGTAGCCAGAGGATTTTTTTTTTAATCCTCTGGCTACTTAGTCCCCCCTGGTGTCCACTTACCTGCAGAGATGGCTGCTCTGGTGCCCGGTGTCCTTCTTCACCTCGCTGCCACTCCATGCTGCTCTTCTCGCCTCGCTTTCCCCTGTCTCCCAGGTTAGGAGAGTGTGGAAGGGTGCTGGGAGCGGAGACGTCACATCTCCCCGCCCTGTACCCTCCCACACTCTCCTAAGCCACAAGCCCCGCCTTCCTAGCTCTTTAAACACTAAGCTGGGAGGCGGCGGCAGCGAGGCGAGAAGAGCAGCATGGAGCGGCAGCGAGGCGAAGAAGAACACCAGGCACTGCAGACCAGCCATCTCTGGAGGTAAGTAGCTACTAGAGATGTTAGTTTAGTCTCCCGTTAGAATGAATGGAGGCAGCTGGCGTGCAGGGGGTTAAGGCTGTGTGCCGGCTGCTTCCATTCATTCCTATAGAACCGCATTGGAGCCTTCACACTGAGTATACACTCTGCTCAGAATGAGCGGAACATATACTCAGTGTGAAGGCTAAGCAAAGCATTGTGAGAAATAGTACCGATCTTGATCCCACGTAAAAAGATCGTGTTTGGAATTCCGATCGCGATCGTGAAATTTTCTCGATACTTTGGAAACAGAACTGTGTGTGTCTGTGTCTCTGTACATCTACCGAGCTCGATACTTTACCACACCTTCCTTTAATTCGGCACCTCACGGCATACCTGGAGATCGGGACAGTTGGGGTGTTCCTCCGATAGGTGTATTTCATGAACACCATTTATTTAAGTGCAACTACATGAGTAAACCAACATACTGTACAGTAAGTGCATCAATGTCAACACAAAAAATGGGAAATGCCTGCCCCTTACTGCAAAGCCATATGGACCCCTGAACTGGCACCATGTGTGCTTGTAGACTGTAGTGCAAGTGCCAAGAGTCTGACCTACACAGCCAACGTCTTGTATCAATACTGCATAGAGTCTGCTACAAGCACCAGGTAAGAATCCATAGGGCAGTTCTTTTCAGTTTCTCTCCCATTATAGATGTACTTAGTTTTGATCCAGGCTATCTAGAGGCTGACTAAATGGTCACCAGCAGATACAACTATCTCATAATGCAGTTTGATATACACATGTAGCAGAGTTAACCCAAACCTTTGCAATCGGATAAATGACTGCAGCATGATATTTTATCACAAAAAAACAATGAAAAGTCGTAGAAAAATGTTTTTACAATAATTTTTCATTTTTTTTTGGTGTCTTTTAATATCACGCTGTAACAGTTCAACCAATTTCAGAAGTTCAGGTTAATTTTGCAACAGTCAATACATTTAAGCAGAAATGTAATAATTTCAAAATGTCATTTCCTGGAAATGTTTGCAAGCCTTGTATTACAAACATGCTGTCAGTCTGAAAAGGTAGTCATTGATTCTCTTTGCTTGTCTTTGGCATAGTACAACAAATGTCAGGTCTTTAAATATGGCGGCAATTCTGAAGCATAGCAGCCACCATAGCCACTGAGATTCAGCTGTTCTATACAGGGGATATGTGATGATAATGCCCGCGATCTCTCTGATCGAGGGAATTTTATTTTATTTTTTCAATCTCCATTCAGGTGCCCCTCTGTTATGAGCATCCACCCCCATAGCTTTTCCATTACAGTACAACTCAGATGCTGTAAGACTGCAGAATCATGCTACATCTATGGCAGCTGGGAGCCTTATGAAAGCTTCCAGGCTTCTCATAGTTATAAAGCTATTGAGGCTTTCCAGTAGCAAATCTCAATAGTTAGTGAATCTCCCATATACAGCAATACAGTTGTATTGCTAAGGACAAGGGATCTCCCAGGGGGGTTGGTAAAACAGTAAAAAATTATAAAATATTTAAAATGTAACAAATCACATACAAACATAAATGAATGAGGTATCCCCACGGCTGAAAACACAGAAATTACAAATGTATATGGCTAAGGTACCACATAGCGAGCCACAGTGAAAAAGAGCTGAGGGAAAAACCCTATCAGAAATTCATTGGTTTTTTTTCTGCAGCACTTTTCATAGAAAGTCTGTGGAGTTTTCCTCTGTGGACTTTCTTCTTCAATTTATATCTATACAGAAAACACAACTTCCAACTAAGTGTGCTGCTGAATGGCCATCAATTTACAATGGTGGGAATGGAATTGTATTAATATTCCATATTGAGCAGTATTGCTTCCTATTTCCTCAACAATTCATACATCCCACCAGCTGATCCTAGGACCGATCATCTCTGTGAATACTTTTCCATGATATACCCAATGCACCAATGCCCTCTTGCTTGATGTTAAGGTGACTAAAGGGGCCAGTATATACTGAACGATCAGTTTAAGACCACCTGTATGTGCTGAACAATCTGACAGAATCAATTTTGCACTCGCTGGCAAATTAACAACATCACCTTTCAGGGATGGCAATGTAATAGCTCGGGATGATCCATACATACATATTAGAAGACAACAACATTTTTGCCATTTTGCCTCCAAACATACTTTAATAAAAAGAGTTTAAAACATTCAAGACATTCCCCAAATACGTATAAAAAGTACATATGGTCCAGGGAAAAAAATATCACAGCTGCTTATATATGGAAATATAACAGTGCAGGTGTCAGAATGTGGTGACTCCAAGAAAAAAATGTGGGTAATGTAATTTTTGCTGCAAAGTAAACAAAATAAAAATCCATTAGATTATGGCACAAATGCAGACTTTTCACCCCATTCTGAAATGTTTTCCAGCTTCTTAGTACAGTGTATTGAATATTACATGACAAAGTATAATATGTCCCGCATATGGCTTTGTGCACAGAAAAATAAAACATATGGCTTATAAAAGACAGGCTATTATATCCATTAAATCCATAGCTCTGTGAATTCCAAAGTAAGGATAAGGTTAGTTTCACGCAAAAGAAAATGAGGAGAAATTCCTCTTAATTTTACGTTGCTGTATTCAGTCGCAGGATTGCTGCAATAGGGCCGATGAATGGACCAAATCAGCAAGGACTCCGAGTCGCAGAATCTGTGACAAGATGGAGCAGGACTCTTTTTTTTTTTTTTTTTTTTTGTATTGATATGCGATCTCTGCCTCCCATTGAAAGCAATGAGAGGTAGATTCAGGATGGAATCTGCCATGGATTTAGGGGGTGAAGTGCACTCCTAAATCTATGACAAATTCCTCCCTGTCAAACCAGCCTAAAAGTCCTGATAAGTCGGTCTGCAATTGGACCAATAGGTATATTGGATGGAAGCCAAATTGAATGTGAGCCCAGGCATCAATAGATGTGTTTAAAACAGAGACAAGGAGAGTCTGAGCAGAAGCATACTTTAGGCTAAGGCCGCACTGGGCAGAAATGCAGCGTAAAGCACCCTGCGGGAAGAACCGTGGGGTGAACACATTGCGGTTTTTCCCGCACCGCTTTCAACAGGAAATTCCCAGAGTTTTCCTCCACGGACTTTCTGTTACAATTATATCTATAGGAAGGCCGTCACAGTTTCCGAAGATATAAATGACATGCTGCGATTTTCAAAACGACGACAGTTTTGTAAATCGCAGCGTGTCCGCACTGCAATTTTTTCCACAAAGTGGGCATGGGAGTCGCATGAATCCCATCCACTTAGCAAGTACTGTAAAACCAGTGGGGCCCCGGCCTTATTGTATAAATCACAGCTTCTTATATCCACTGGAGTGGACGTACATTTTTGATACTAAAGTCTGCAAAAAAACCATATGTTTCATATGTGGATATTGATGTTGACTATGGTGCTAACTGAACTGCAGATTTTATTCACTGCATTGCAACAAGCAAAATCCACACTAAGGGTGCATGCACACTGAGTAACGCCGGGCGTGTATGAGAGCCGTACACGCCGGCATTACGGCAGACTGCCGAACACTTCCCATTCACTTCAATGGGAGCGCTCGTAAACGCCGCTGTTACGAGCGCTCCCATTGAAGTGAATGGGAAGTGTTCGGCAGCCCTGCTGTAACGCCGGCGTGTACGGCTCTCATACACGCCCGGCGTTACGTAGTGTGCATGCACCCTAAGACCACTGTGCTTCCATAACAGATGAGGTATATTGTGGATTACTAAATCTACAGAATGCCTAGAATCAGTCACAGATTTCGCACCACGCTTTAATATCCTTTATGGCAAAATTTCAGTATGGATTTCACAACTGAAATTCTGGAACAAATATGTGATGTATGAATGAATGAAAGTAGGGAGGGAGATCAGCCTGATGATCCACGTATTGAAGATCTGTCACCATCCACAAATTGACTAATCCCATCGACACATTGAAGAAAAAAAATCAGCAGCGGAAAAGGGAATGGAAAATCACAGCATGGAAATTATACCTACAGGAATGCTGATGTTTTCTGTATAGGTATTACAAGGGCGGAAAATCTGCAAAGAAAAACTCTGCGAGCTATCTGTGAAAAATACTGCAGAATAAAATGAGATGTGTTTCCGCCAAAGCCTTTTGCATGGCAAAAGACCACGGCTGCGGCGGACTAGGTGGGCCTTAAGGAAACCCCCGTGCTAAAGTGCTGAGGGAACAACTGCAGTGTGAATGCATTGTGGATCTTCCCGTAGCATTTGAACAGAAAGTTCACTGAGTTTTCTTCCACGGACTTTCTGTTACAATTATATCTATGGGAAAGCTGCCGGCATTTCCGTAGATATAATTGACATGCTGCAATTTTAAAAACCGTGACGGTTTTGGAAATCACAGTGTATGTACGCTGCAATTTTTTCCGCAAAGTGGGCATGGGATTCTCATGATTCCCATCCACTTTGCAAGTTCTGTAAAACGCCGCAATTTTCAGCTCATGGAGCCCCAGCCTAAAGGAGCAATGGTAAATCAGGATTATTATTTGCACTGGCCAATTGTACAGGGCCCAGTGTACAGTGTTCGGCTATGTCTGACATTCCCATTGACCTGGTATATGGCTGTATATTAGACCAGAAGATTTTTGAGTTATTCTAGTCATTAATTACATTCCTCTTATAGGCCTATTCACACAGCAGAATCTGGCACTTATTATAAGATGGATTCTGCATCAAAATCGGCGGCAAATTCTGCTCTTATTCTTGATTCTGCCTCCAAGCTATATTAATGGGTAAACTGTTTCTATTTGTAGGTATATTTACGGTAATTAGAAATATTAATTTCCTCATTTACATGTGACAGCAATATGGATAGTTTCACTGAGACAGACTCCTTATGCCATATGAAGCCATAGCTGACAAGTAGATATAACAAGCTTCTTATCATAATCATTTATAAAAATAACGTATATAATTATAATGGACAAACTATTGCTATCAAATATAATACTGAATATATTTCTTACATTGTGTACACTTTCCTTTATTTTCTTCAATGTATTAAATTGTTTAATTGACTTTTAAGCTTTTTGGCTAGAAACTTACTCTAATGTCTTACAGTTATATTCTTGGGAGTGCAGCACAAGGGTGAGCTAATATCAGATAAGATAAATGTCTTGCAGTTTCTTAAAGTGGCCACATGGAGATGCTAGAGACTTACCTAATGGCATTTGTAAATTGTGAAGACTGAAGGCTTTAAAAAATTCAGAAATAGCTGAAATGTGAGATTGGTGGATTCATGTAAATATTTTGTTTACAAATAAATCATAATGTAAGTCTGACCCTTTGAATATAAACATTACTAATTACTAGAATTCTGTGAAATCACAACATATTCATAATGTTTGCAAATTTTCAAAACCTTCAATATTGTAATTTAATATAGTTAAAACGAACCTGAAAAGTGATAAAACAGCTTTGCAAACAAGGCACAAAATTAAAATAATATTTTGATGGCCATGCTGCAGCTCATTTCCATTCAAATGAATGGGGCTGAGCTGCTCTACCAAGCACACCCACTATACAATACAGTGTATAACTTAGTATAGTTCAGTGCTTGGTAAGTAGTGAAGAAGCCGCAGCATTCAGTGACATGGGTCCAATAAACCCTTTCCGGCTAAGGCCCCACGGGCCAGAACCGCCGCGCTAAACCGCTGCAGGAACAACTGCGCTGTGATTGTGAACATATCGCGGTTCTTCCCGCAGTGCTTTAAACTCAAAGCTCACTGAGTTTTCCTCCGTGGACTTTCTGTTACAATTGGGAAAGCTGCTGGCGTTTCTGTAGATATAATTGACATGCTGCGATTTTCAAAACCGCCCCGGTTTTGGAAATCGCAGTGTGTACGCGCTGCGATTTTTTCCGCAAAGCGGGCATGGGATTCGTATGAATCCCATCCACTTTGCAAGTACTGTACAATGCCACGATTTTTACTGCGGCGCTTCCACCGTGGCCAAATCGCGGCATTTCCAGCCGATGGGGTCCCAGCCTTAGACTAATGCCCCACATAGTGAGACACAGCCAAACAATGCTGCAGAAAAGACAGTGACAAAAAGGCATTGCAGTTTTTCTGCAGCATTTTTCACAGAAAGTCTGCAGAGTTTTCCTCTTCAGACTTGGGGCTAGTTCACACGGAATTAACGCGCGCATTCTGGCACGTATACATGTGTCAGAATGTGAGCGCTCAAAACAGATCACATTCATTTCAATGTGTTGTTACAGGCGTATAACGCGTGTAATTTTGCGCGCGTCATTTTGCGGCAGCAAAACGACACATTGAAATAAATGTGATCTGTTTTGAGCGCTCACATTCTGACATGTGTATATGTGCCAGAAGGCGTGTGCATTAACTCCCTGTGAACCAGCCCTTGCTGCCTCTGTTATACCGATGAAAAAAACATCAGCGTTTCCATAACTGACCTGCTGTGATTTTCAAATGCACAAGCATTTTAGAAAAGCAGCATTTTCTCTGCAGATTTTTTTCTGCAATGTGTGGATGGGATTAGCCAGAATCCCATCCACTTTGCAGGTACTGTAAAATGCTGCATTTTTGCAACGTGGAGCAACCAGGCTTAGGGTATTCCCATGAACAGAACTATTTTTACATTTGTAGATATTTAAAAGTTAAACATTTTTGCAAATATAAGTAATTAAACATTTTGCTGAGTCTTAAAGATTTTCTCTAAATATCTTGTGTTCATAGTCTTGTTGTCTTGATCGGTTGCCAGTGGTTACGACCATGAACTTTCTAAGCTTAGAAATCAGCCATGAATTCTTTATTGTGGCCGGGATATCTTCTCATACATGTAGTGCCCCTCCCTGATAACCCGGCTACAATAAGGAAATCATGGCTGGGTTCTTGAGGAGTCCCAGGTCATAGGAAGTTTCTGCATTTGTGGTCATATCCATTGGCAACCAAGCAAGATCGCGACTTGTGACTTCAAGATTTTTATAGAAAATCTTTTAAACTCTGCAGAATTTTCAATTACTTATATTTGCAAAAATGTTTAACTTTCAATCTTTCTTAAAAAGATATTTTTAAAGATGGCTATATGTGGATAGATTAGATAACTGTTAACCTAACAGTTGTTCGGCTAACAGCTATCTCTCCCTATCCTCTCTGCACAGGTATGCTTCACTTGACTGAGCGATCTGAATATGGGGAGGGAACAAAATTTACCACCATCGGTTCTTAAGGCCGGGGCCCCACGGGACATAAACGCCACGATTTGCCCGGGAAAAATCGCTGTGTTGTACAGTGCAGGCAAAGTGGATGGGATTCATGCGAATCCCATCCCTACTTTGCGAAAAAGATCACAGCGCAGACACGCTGCGTTTTGCAAAGCCGTTGCGGCTTTTCAAATCGCAGCAGGTCAATCATATCTACGGAAACGCTGGCGGCTTTCCCGTAGATAACATGTTAAGAGATAGTCCGCAGAGGAAAACTCTGTGAACTTTCTCATAAAAGCGCTGCGGAAAGAACCGCAATGCGATCACGCAATGGTTCTTCCCGCGGCGCTTTACTGCTGCGGATACGGCCCGTGGGGCCTTAGCCTAAGATAGTTTATCTTTCTTGAAAAAAATAAAAGATCAGACATGCTGAAATCCGACTGCCTGATCCTTTTCTCCCCCTATACCTGGGGAAAGTCAGAAGGCTCACATATATGGCTGTTCCTGCAGAAATCTGACCAACATTAACCTTTTGTGTATGGACAGCTTTAGAACCAATATTTGCCTGCAAATATTAATCACAACATAATTTAATACATCCAGAAACTTTTCTACATCACATTACTAAAAACACAAAAGAAAGGTGAAGCACAGAAGAATGAAAATTTAAAAATACCATACTTTATTGAAACATAATAAAAAACAACAAACAAGGAGGGACACAACACATGAGAATGAATAAGGGCCAAGGAGGTGTACAATCGCAGTGCAACACCAGGGGTATAGGGATGGAAACATACACACATCAATGTCAATAAGTAGATGTACATCAAAAAAGTACTATTAAATTATACAAACAATTAGATCAGGAATCTATATGTGTGTAAATAATGTTTCCCATAATAACAATGGTAGCATGTAAGCCAGAAAGAGTAACCCAGTCTCACATCCAAAGAGCCGCTGCACATCCAGGAACAGAGAGGTAATACAAGTGTAAGCATATAGCATTACATATTCATGGTGCATCCAGGTACTGTACCTACAAACAGCAGAGGGCCCACCCCAACGCGCGGTTCAGCATACGTGCCTTTGTCAAGGAGTGGTGCCATGATGCAAGGAGAGGGTTAAAATAGGAATAAACAGCCAATAAACGACTGTATACAGATCATGTGACCAGGGAGACCAATAACAGAGAGTACCGCCTACAGGATGAAGTCTGAGGTCACATAATGCAAACCATTTGACCAGAAAGATCATGTGATCAGAAGAATCAATGCAAAGAATACCATTCACAGAATAACAAAGAATGCCGCCTACAGAATGAAGTCAGAGGTCACATGACGGTCGGCAAGGTAATAGTGATGCAAATCATGTGATCGGAAGAATCAATGCAAAGGATACCACCCACAGAATAAAACTGGAAGTCACATGGCGATCACCAAGGTGACGGCGACACGGGCCGCGGCATCACGTGACTGTAAGTCATGTGACCGTGCTGCCAATCACAGGAAGACCGCATGTATGTACTTAACTCAGCTGTATAACAGATAAAATTGCATTAAGACACCAGCAGAGTCAAGTGAGGCCAGTATATACAAAATATCCATGCATTCACCAGAAGATAACAACATTCAAAGGAGAGTGATATGGTATAACGAAATATAAATAAGAGATGTTCATAGATCCTGAATGAAATATTATTCCATCTACAAACTGTATAAAAGGTTATATAAGGATACGCAATAAGCATAATATCAAAACAATCAAAATATACATAATTACAATAATAAGCAATAAAAATAACTCATAAATCACATTACTAGATATGACTTCCGTCTACTCATTGTCCCATATCTCCATTTTCATTACGTGAAATAATACATGAAACATACATATCTCCATTTTCATTACCTGTACAGATGAAACTTGATAGTCCACCATAGACGACATCATCGTTGTCTGGTAATATAAACGGACACCGTGTTTGTACCTCCAAACAGTATTGCTTGCAAGGGATTTTGCTACTGCATTCAGATTGTGTAACTTCAAAAAACTGGGAACACAGCCAGGACTTGTAGACAGTCTGAAAAATAAAACATAAGGTAATATTATATAGCAGTTTGTTTTATTTATTGGGGTCCAGACAAATGCATGCAAGTAAGCTTAAAAGATGAGCAACCATTACACCAGGGATTTATAATAAGAATTATTTTGACATCTCCACTGTGCAGTTTAGAAGATAAACTAATTATATTTCTCATCGGGTACATCAGCTAATTTCCATGATATATCAGTCTGCAGAAGAGGCCACTAATGCCGCATATCCCTATTAGGAGTTGTCTATCCATTATTGCTCCACTCTTACTTACAATCTATTGTGCAAACTCAGAAAAAATATTCTTTCCTTACATATAACACGTGAAAAACCCTATTAAACACCATTTCCATCAATTACAGTATATTAACTGCATAACGCAACCTGAGTCAACAGAACAATGTGTACAGAAGTAGACTAAGGCCGGCTTAAACTTTAGATCATACAGGCGTCCGGATAATAGGATTGGTTGTATAAAGGATCCTACTATCAACATTATCAATTAAACTTCCCAGTTGGGGAAATGCAGTTTTTGGAAGACAAACATGGTTGCTGAACACTGGCATGTTTGTTCCATACCTCCTTGTTTTTAGAAATTTCAGACAACCCCAATAGATGGGCGAATCATTTAGGCTCCATCCAACAACCATAGGTTTACTGATGAAAAATAGAAGGGATGCAAACTGATGGCGTCCATGTGTTGTCCATGTTTTTCCTGGACCCATACACATGAATGAATGAGATGACCATAAAATGAACAGGAATAGGATTTGTTTTATATTTCCCAAGTTCATGGCCCTGACACTGACCTCTGAATAATATGGGTCATGTTAGAACCATAGAAATGAAGGGGTCTATATACTATCTGTAACTAAGGATCCGAAGCGCAAAATAAATACAATAGTGTGCATGGAGCTTAAGCGAAATATATCAGTTAATTTGTATTACTTTTCATTGATTTCTATCTCCTGATTCCCTTTATTCACATCATTTTTGTTGGTGTGACTAAAACGGATCCTTTACATTACTGTACATTGAAAACATGTTAATAAAGTTTCAACAGTATATAAAAAACTAAAAGTCTCAAATAAAGTAATAGTGTTTCAATCTTTGCATAAAATAAAGTGTAAATACATTTAACAAGAACTTTATGAGTTCTACCCCAACTTCATTAGAAGGTAAAATAATATTCAGCTCAATGGAAACAAGTCTCCAAGGATCCTCCTATACTCCTATACACCTTGCTCTCTATGAGTAATTCATAGGTCAACATGAAAGTCAACATGATAGTACACAGCATGCTTAGCTATTGTAACCAGCGACAGAGGTCATGACCCCCTTACTGCATAAACCTCAGACAAGTAATGAAATCAGTTATACAAATGTACCACTCTTTAATGTAAACCATTCGAAGATTCAATATACATTAAAAAGTCCCTTTGATGTTCACAGTAAAACGTGCCGACCATTCATATCTATTACATTGCCAGAACCGTCCATTATGCAATACTTAGTCATGGTTAAACATGAAGCAATCCAATGCTATTCTGCAGTTCACTGAATACACAGACCCTTTCTGCTTCCATATACAACTTACATTTCACTAACCAAATCTTTTACACAATTCACAACTCCAAGAAATCATAATAATCTTCAAGGTGCAATGCTCAATTGGAAATAGCACTGCCTGATTTTCATATATTACACCCTTTTACAAAAGTATGGCATAGGGTCAGTTCTAGTTGACATTTTTTCCCACGTTACTTTATATAATTGTCAGCTCTGGCATTGATGTGTGAAGTGGATAGTATAGTTACTTGCTCTATATATTTGTTATGGATGATATCAGATGAGGTATAAACTGACTCACCAGGTCATACTACAGTAGAATACTGAGAAACAATGTCTTTATTTGTATGGAGTACAGTTTGCACACCAAACATGCTGTAATACAGGGGTTTACAATTTTTGGAACTCCAGCTGCTGTGAAACTACAACTCCCAACATGCTCCATTCACTTCCATGAACAGCAGAACAAATATACATGCTGGGGGTAATAGTTTTACAACAGGGGAGTGCGGAAGGTTGCCTAACCCTGCTGTAATATTTCAAGATAAAAATATTTAAAACAATGTTGGAAAAATCCAATCCAGCCAAAGTGCCTAGAATATTGGACGCTCTTCTTAATTCTTACTGTTGAGTTATTAGAAAAAACAACTTTGTTTTTAAAGGGGTTATCCAACTTTAATAGACACCATTGATATTAGTTGATGGGTGACTCTCAGCACCTACTGTACGCCAATTGACTCTCAGCACCTATGACAATAATCTGATTGAAATAACCTCTTCACTATGTACATCGGATGCCAGTCAGTACTCTGAGCATCATGCTGTTTGTAGCAGCTTTTTTAGGTATTACTGTGTTGGCCATTCACTTGACAGGACAAATATCTGTTCAGCAGGGGTGTCAAGAAACAACTGTGAAAATTAGATTGGCTAATTTGCATACTTATTGCTAAGGAGAATTTTCATTAAATAAATGTCCACACACACACACTGGGTCTCTTCAATGGTAAACACTGTTTGTCCTGAAACTTTTTAGCTTAAAAGATAATATTGGGGGGAGAGACCTGTATATATGAACTTAATTTTTCCTAGATCTATAGCAAGTGCTGCTTTATACGCTAGAGCAGGGATCATCAACCTTCGACACTCCAGCTGTTGTAAAACTACAACTCCCAGCATGCATACTTACTCTGCTGTTCTTGGAATTCCCATGGATATGAATGGAGCATGTTGGGCATTGTAGTTTCACAGTAGCTGGAGTGCTGAAGGTTGCTGACCCCTGCACTACAGTTTTAATAGTCATGGTGTAGCGGAGTAATATTGCTAGGATCTTGAAAAATTTACAATCATAAACTTGCCTTAAGGGTACATTTTTTTCCTCCTAGCAGCGTCTTCCCTTCGAATGTACATTACTGATCCTGATGCAGATAATTTGGCCAACATTACATGGTGTTCCCACCAGGGATCAATTTGTTAAAATTAATACAACTTTTCCTAGCATTAATTTACAAGTAGCAGGATAAGGATGGCTGCCTGATGTGTCTGTTAAGAGCAAAGTCATGCTGGAGCTTGTGTCCAATATTGTCTCTCTAATTCAAGGAACTTTACCTATAGTTAGAGAAATTACTAATGCTTATGCAAGATTCGCTTCTTAGAAACAATGATCAGTGTTTCTGCTGCCTCCTATGATAACATTGGTGAACATTAAGGCATATTGGTGTGACATAGAGAAATTCATTAACAAATGAAACCAATATAAAGGATGAGACATTAATAGCTAAGATGGCAGATACAGATGCAGCGTGATATCTTCTCAAAGGAGAGAACAAGAACCAATGAAAAGTCACTTTGAAACCATTTCTCAATGACTTTTTATTGGTTTTGTTGTCTTCTTTGATAAGATATCACTCTGCAGAAGTTAGGGTTAACTACTCCATCTGTATATGGAATTCTAATAATGATGTATCTCCTTTTACCATATACCTCTTCATCAAGAAACAATTACAGCGTCTTCCACGTAAAACATTCTTTCTACTATAGAAACCGTAGATCAGAATCAAGTTCATGTAGTAATGTGCACCTAAATTACACTTGACGTGAAGACACGTGTAACTTGAACAAACTAGAATTCAGACCTATATGTGTCCCAAAGTATATCTTAACATATGGCATTATCTTCTACACTGTCGTGTTAATGTGACTTTTTTCAATGACATTTGTTGTGTTAAGTTAAAGTTAAAGTTTTCTACATATGTATCACAGGAAATAATTATCTGGATTCAGTAACGTATAGTGTCAAAATAATCTGAATTTGTAGAGTTTTGCCTTCAATCTGTCAAAAAGTTAAATATGCACACAATCCAATATTTGGGGTCAAAACTAAATTTTACATCTTATTAAAATAAATAATCAGACAGTCAATTAGGAAAAAAAAGCAATAAGAGAAAGTAGAAGACTTCATAGTGAACCAATCTATATGTCATACTAATAGACAAACAGAACCATCCAAATTGGCACAGACAACCAAATCAGCCAATCCACCATGGCATGCTTAATCGTATAATCATATAATAAGTTATAAATGCATCTTCCCTTAGTTATTAACTCAGCACATGACAATGACAAAAGTAGGAGCTTCAAGTCAATGACAATTTCAGCCACCTGATTCAAGATCATTTTAAGGCTCTCAGTAAAGGAACCACCAGATTGTTACCGTGGAAGAAATATCTAGGAAAGGGTCAGCAACCTTCGGCACTTCTGGCATATCCACCTGGCACAGGACTCTCTCAGCTGTGATGCTATAGCACAGAAGATACTAAGGAAGAATCATGAGCTGTGACATTGTGTCTGGGAATGAGCTAGTCTGCTCAGAGGTCAGCAATTGTTTTCTACCTTGAGTGTCGTGTAAATGTGTAGACGTGTAAAAGTATAAGATGGCAGACGAACACGACAAAGTGGGTGTTCATTCATGTAAACAAGACTGGAAAGTTTGTATAAATTTAGTCAACATAAATATCGGTCTGTGTAAATGTATAAGCCAACTCTAAATCATCCTTGTGATCCTATCACAAGAGACGGATCACACTGAAATATAAGTTTAACCAATAATTAATTGGTTACTGATCTGATTTGTGATTTATGACTTTCATGTCAGAGATTGACATTATTACAATTATTGTATGGTACACTCTGTACTTAGTCTTTGATTTTTTTAAAAAAATATCATCACACCATATAAAACAGGTTGCCAACCCCTTTGCCAAACATTGTTTTGAAATAATTTCGGCATTGCAGGGGAAAAAATGAATTGACAATAAAGTGTGTCCCTAAAAAGTATAATACTAAGGCTTTCTCTAACTCATAGTGATCTACAGTGGCGTAACTAGGAATGGCGGGGCCCCGTGGCGAACTTTTGACATGGGGCCCCCCTCAACCGACACCGAAGACCTCGACCGACCCCCTCCTCCGCACTCTATTATATCCCTTAGTGGCCCCTGGACACAGTATTATCCCCCATAGTGGCCCTTGCACACAGTATTATCCCCAATAGTGTCCCCTGCACACAGTATTATGTCTCTTAGTCGCCCCTGCACACAGTATTATGTCCCTTAGTGTCCCCTGCACACAGTATTATATGCCACTGTGGACACCCATAAACAATTATTATACTCTGGGGTCTTTTCAGACACCAGAGTATAATAATTAGAGACCCAGGGGAATAAAAACATTAAAAAAAAAACTGTTGCTTACCTGTCCCCGGCTCCTATGCTGTCGGCCTCCACTGCCGTCCTTCTTTAATGACGTCGGACGTCACATGACCCGGGAAGCAGGCCGGGTTCATGTGACGTCAGAGACGTCAGACAAGTATGAAGAAGGCCTGTCAGGATCGTGGAGAGGTAAGTAACAGTATTTTTTACGTTCCCTTACCTCTCCTGGCCCGCAGATCATTATAATAGTATAATGATAGCATTTGTGGGGGCCTGCGGTGTCACTTACCGATCCCGACCCAGCCAGGATCGGCAAGTAAATAGGGCCCATAACGGCCAATTTAAAAAAAAATGCAGCGGTAGCAGCTGTCACCGGGCCCCCTAATGGCCCGGGCCCTGTGGCAGCCGCCTCCGCTGCCTCTATGGTAGTTACGCCCCTGGTGATCCAATAGGCACTGGCACAGTACTGGGAGTCCAATGTATACCCATATTCCTGTAAACCTACAACCATTTATGATATATAATGTGGTTATTAACCAATGAATTCTTCAACATCTGCAGTATATCCACTTCTAGAATGTCCATAAGGTAAATGGTATTTCATGAACACCATGATAACAGTTCCTTCCTCTCTATCTGTATTCTCTCTTCTACGATTATTACAGAGAGCTCAGGTGTACTGTAGTACTAGTGTAACAAGTGTTCTGTCTTTGTAATGCCATACATATCCACATCTTCCATATGTATAGTACATTTGCTTTGGAAACATAACATGTAGTCGACAGGTACTGATACTAAATACTTTGCAAATCCATGTACAATCTTATTAACAAGAGACTTCATTGCCATTTTACATTTGTATGGCAGAAGGGGATTACAGTAAGTATTCATTGTCTTTAGGCTGTGATGGATTTTTTTTTTTTTTTTACAGTGAAGCTGATCGTCCTAGAGCAAAGGTTGCAGCTTTCCCATCTGCTGCATATATTGTGCTACACAACTATTCTCTTTGTGAAATTCATATTCACATCCAGAAAGGAAGTTTACCCACGTCCACTGGCCGCCAATATTGCTGGGTTCACGCAAAGAGTATTTCCTGGCAAAGACATACAGTACATCTAGTTATGCAATCAGTTTCTATGTGCCTACGGGGATGTTTCAAACTATCAAGGAAACATTTCAACTCAAAATATTGTCCGTCATTGAAACAGGCTGACAAGCTGTGGTCTAGCATACTACTCTATTATTTAACAGTTTTAGTATTCTCTGCACTTCTCAAAGACCTGCAAGAAACTAGTGTGAGCTATCATGAGACCCTACATGGATTAGTAATTTATTTCAACACAACTCAGTTCTGCTTCACGTCTTTGTTGCAAAAATTTGTAAGCAATACAATTTCCTTTAGAGATACTAGATGCTTTCCTACAGATGTTTATCCATCCCGAGGGACCCTCCAGTTTTCAGTATTTTCAGATATGTTTGGGTGAACTGTTGTTTAAAGGTAAAGTAAGGGCTCAGAGCAGCGAAGATAGCATTGGCCCAGCATGACAAGGAATTGGCTATAATGGAGAATTGGCTATAATGGAGGCATTTAGGGGTAAGCCATGTATGGGGTTCACATTTTGGCATGCTTTGTAGCTAGACAATGGGAGGGGTAGGTGAGTAAGGAGCAGTGTGAGGGGACAAATTTACTTGTACATATGACCAGGCCCAGTGAAGAGGCTTCAGAACTGCTGGAACAGCCACAGGTACACATGGCCACCATGGACAGCCTATCTACAGTCTCTCCGGCACCTGGCAACTACCCGCATTACCTCAGTGCAACTGGCCTCCTCTTCCATAGGAATAAGTGTGTCACTCCAGACCCCCACAGTGCCTGAGCCCGTCGAAAGGCAGAAAACACTGACCTCATGCAAGGAGTCCCTTCCGAGACACTTTGGAGTACACTGCAAGGTCTCGGACTGACTCTAGCAGGATCCTAATGCATGGACTGCTCCTCAACCCTCACCTGGTCCTACTAGCAAGACCCGAACAGCTGCAGCGCTTTACTGCCAGTTTAGCTTAGTTCAGGATCTACCACCATCCAGGCCAGGTAGAAGTAGGGCTAGAAAAGCCACTAACCAATGTAAGCCGAACAGGAGGCTAAAGATCATTGGAGGACATCTCTGCTGTCTGGTCCTGGTACCCTTCTCCTCAGGAGACAACCATGAGTCCTGGGATTACTAACTCTCCATCTCTCACAGCTCTTCCTTTATCTCCCAGCATTCCTGTACACAGCCACAGGAGGCTTCATGACGCTGATGTGGCCTCAACAGCTGTGGTGCAGTGGGCATCCAGACCTGGGTATTTTTCATCCTCTACTGTGGACAATGACCAAGGAACAGAAGACAACAGGACAGCTGTAATCAGCCCAGTGACTGTTCATGTCTCATGTCTTTAGCGGTAGGGACATGTGGTGTTTTAGCAGGGATTAACCCATCACATCCTTCTTTGTCCTCTGTTAATGTGCCCCCTATATTCTGATACACTTACACATATGCATTGGTTTTCCTCAAGTTGCCTATCCATCACATGTAAATGCTTGGATTGGCTCCCCCATGGTTATTTCGTCCAATATCCCATTCTGTGGAATTTTGCTGCCTGTTTCGACTCCTCCAGTTACCGAGGCAACAGATGAAGCAACTCAGAAGGAGCTGACCACAGACAGATTAGATAATGCGGGAAGGGGCAAAATCAACATTTGTTTTGATGGTCCCCTCAGGCCACATTTAAAGCAGGAGAAAAAAGAGAAAATATAGAAAGATTAATATGTAGAGATATTTTCTCTTATTCCTCTGGAAAAATTTAACTTTGATAAGGATATGGTCTCAGATACAAAAAAGGAGGATTAGGAAAAGCAGCCATATCGCTTGATACCATATACAGTTTCCAATTAACTTCAAGTCTTTGCCATTTTTGCCAGTGATATTGGTAAGAAAGGACCTCAAAATTGTTCACGACTGTTTTGCGATCTTGATTCTACTGGCGAGTGCTATCAGATTCCTAGTGGTACAGCGTGGCTTTGTGACAAATAATTTCATCAGAGAAAAGCTGTGTTTCCATCAATCTATTGGAATCAAAAGGACATTAGACTTTCAATGCATCTTTTGGTGGCAGCCAGGCTTTTGTTATCGCTTTAAAATCTCTTCTTACGTAGACACTCAAAAATTATGGCCAAAGAATTTACAATCTACTTGACAACACCCACACATAGATTCAGAAAGATTAGAAAAAAAAAGTTTCCCTTGGCTGGATGGCAGGCCCGTGGCCTAACCTATGGATTTTCCCCCTGGGAATAGTACCCAAGAAAAAACCTAACAAATTTAGACTAATGCACCACCTCTCCTATTCAAAAGGCCATCGATGAGGAGTTATACTCCACTGATAAAGCGGTTGACCAAGTCACATTTTTTTTAAACACTCCATGAACTTTTGTCAAACCAGACCCACAATACCTTACAAGACAGATCAGAACCAGGAGGATAAATCAGGAGTGTGAACATCCAAGCCAAAAGTTAGTCAAGAGGTAACATCAGAGCTACAATCAGGAGACAAGCGGATTTTAAATAACAAAGATTAATATAGAGCAGGCCAGCACAAACAATCAGGATATGGAAGCCACACAAGGTCGAGAAGGAAGAGGGTTTGACTAAACCTCCTCAGATGCTAATTGGATAAGCCTAGGAGAACACTGCAGAAGCTTCAAGGGTCAGCACGTTAACCTAAAAGCAAGAGTAGCTAAACAGATTCCTGACAGGAGCTGTACTGTATTAGGATGTAGCTGAAAGTGAAATTCTCTATTTTAATGTCATAACTAGAATAATTCTCTTTGGCAGAAGCATTCCAATATAAATAGATAGCTTCAAGGAATTTCAGATTCTCCACAAAACCTGATAGTTTGAACTACTAATACTATATAATTTTTTATTTTATTTTATATACCAACCAGCCATAACATCAAGACATTTAATCCACCTGCTTAATTGTGCTGCCATAACAGTTGTTTGGCACCAAGATTTTGCCAACAACAGATTCTTTGGTGGAGATTTATGAAGCACACATTGTACCGGACCATGTACCTATAGCAAAAAGCTATGAGCTGATGTAAACTTCTTGCATCATTTATACCAGTTTTCTGATGTAAATGATACTAAATCTGGTGAGGCCCAATGGAACAGGTGGAACAAAAAGAAAGTCGCATTTTTTTTTTTTCCAAGAAACCCCAAAACAATGTTGGGACTTTTTTGTGTACGCCAGAAAAGTAGTGTGCAAGGCATACTAAATCTGCCCTTGTCCTGTAAGTTGTGAGATGGGGCCTCCATGGATTAGGCTTGTTTTTACAGTACATTCGATGAATAGTTGTTTGGATTGAGATCTAGGGAATGTAAAACCCCCATTTAGGCACACAGTCCAACTTTTAGAGGACATACAGAAATCTGGCAAAAATCTATACCCCTTCCTGCTGATTACCACTTAGTCCCTTTGTGCTCCCACACAATATAATGCCCTTTTATTGCCCCAGTATAAGGTTCCATTAGTGCACTCCACAAATTATGACCTGCAATTACTGATAACCCAAGTATAAAGTCCCCTCAGTGGTCCCCATGCAGAATAATAATGCTCCTCTAGTGGCTCACACACAGTATAATACCCACTTACAGATGAGGCATAGTTAAAGAGGATCTTTTACCACCTGGGACACATGCAGTGTAATACACTGCTAGAAAGCTGCTAGAAAGCCGACAGTGCGCTGAATTCAAGCTTTCACATTCTGTGCTCCCGGTGAAGAGCTATCGGTCCCGGTACCGTAGCTCTTCACTGTCAGAAGGGCGTTTCTGACAGTCAGTCAGGAACGCCCTTCTTCACAGCAGCGCCTATAGCGCTGTAACTGTGATAGCGGTGAGGAACGCCTCCCTCCCCTCCTGATAGTACTCGTCCATAGATGAGTACTGGGGGGGCATCATCGCTAGGCGTTAAGCAATGCCCCCTCTCACAGTACAGCACTATAAACGCTGCTATGAGGAAGGGCGTTCCTGACTGACTGTCAGAAACACCCTTCTGATACTGAAGAGCTATGGTACCAGCACCGAAAGCTCTTCACTGGGGGCACAGAACGTGAAAGTCGAATTCAACGCCCTGTCAGCTTTTTAGCGGTGCATTACACTGCATATGCCCCAGGTGGTGAAAGGTCCTCTTTAACCAGACTTTATGCAGGGGAATAAATTGCTACAGTGTGTTATCTTATCTTATAAGACAACAAAAGTCAACAATAAGTAAGAGAAAAAAGATTTCTAAATAACTTTTCATTTTACTTTGTCATTCTCTGTGATGAGACATAATTCTGCAGCAATTTATACCAGTGCAGGAAATCAGGTTAACTCTGCTACATCTGTAGCTGCCCCACACAGTATGATATCACATTAGTTCTTTCCATATAGATATAATAGATGCTGAAAATCTTCAGAGGAAAACTCTGCAGACTTTCCGAGAAACATGCTGCAGAAAAAAATGCAAAGTGTTTATGCCAGTCTTTTCCGCAGCTTTTATTGACTGCGACCCGGTACATGGGGCCTTAGCTTAAACAGGTTTTCCAGGGCTACATATCAATGACCTATCCTTACTATAGGTAATCAATATGTGTTTAGTTTGGGTTTAACACCCAGGACCCCTGACGATCAGCTGAAGAGGCATATTCATCAGTCACTTGGCACAGCAGCAGATCAGTTTCATTCCAGTTGGTTATCATGCTTGCTTCAACCATCTGATCAGTAGGGGCGCTTAGTCTGAACACCCAACGACTACATATTAATGACCAATTCTAAGCGTAAGTCATCAATCCCATATATAAGTCCCAGAAAACACCCTTAAAATACCAGTTAACATTTCACTGATCTGCAGAGCTTGTCCAACCTAATACATGATTGACTTTTCCTGTGTTTTGGGGTCTATTTGCAGGATACTCCAGTAGTATAATATATCAAGTATATAATTTGGTTAATGTAATCTCTTTCAAGTTTAAAAGAAGGATACCATTGCCTTTATTCTTCAACCAGTCTTAGTTCTAACCATCTTAACATTGATCCTTACATAGCTATGCATTGGATTTAAATAATTTATTCCTAGAGCACCTGCCATGATACCGAGGCATCAAAGGCTTTTGTACTTTATTAAAACGCATGATTGTTTGCATGTACAATTCATCCACTGTGAATAGGAGGCAATCTCTCATTGCTTAAATCAAGGTTTCTGTGAAGAAGGACAGATTGTGCATAGTACTGAATGTGATTGGAGAGGGTTACTTTGCAATAATGTATCAAAATCTAAGGATAGAATCTCATTACACATCACCGACTCATTTTGCTTCAGAAGAATTGCTGGTGGGACTGGTGCTTTACTCTATAGTAATGACTAGATTATTCAGAGTTGGGATCTGCCTTCTTTATCCAACATTGTTGTCTCTTTTGTGTTAAAACCTCAAAAACACACCACATAACAGATTTTAGGAGCAAATAAAATATAATTTGAAAGTATTTTATTATTATTTGAATGTTTATAGCAGCATAAATTGTGGATAAAGCTGCTGCATTCATTCGAGTCATGGTATATATCATACCCATAAATAACATTATTATAATGTTTGATATAAATAATATTATGAGTGGGGTTTCCAGCAGGATGGAGGGTCACTATTCTACATACAGTAGTAAAAGCTAAGAATGATTTTATTTGTCTACCACTAGACTCACACCCATGCTTTCTTTGGGTCCACTTGGGAACAACGTGGTTACCTGCGGACATCCATGTACCCTATAAACTATAAAGGAGTTCACTGGGTTTCCTTCCCAAAAAAATATAAAACCACCATTGTAAGAAAAAAATTCAATCACGTTTCAAATCCTTTGCAACTCTTTTAACCCCTTACAGGGAGTCTATCAAGGCTATTCTAGGCATGCCTGTCTTTTCTTGATACTCGCTGCCATTTTCTAATTAACCTGGTTTTCTTCATATGCAAATTAATCTTTAGGGAGCATCAGAAGAGTTATCCCTGTGCCCCAAGCACCACTGCATCATCAGCCACCTCCATTTCTACACCTCTTCACTGCTTCCAGAGCAGCTACTCACGTACAGCGTAATTAAAATCTTGCACATGCACTGTATGTGACTAGCTCAGCTGCTATGGAAGAAGTAGAGGTGTAGAAGGAGGGATCGTCTTTCAAAAAGGGGGCGGTAAGAAACGGAGGCGGTACAGGGGTGCTCAGGGCACAGGGATAAGGCTTCCAGTGCTCCCGGAACATTAATTTGCAAATGAAGAAGACAGGGTTAATTCAAAAACAGCTGGGAGAATCAAGAAAAGACTGGTATGCCTAGGATAGCCTTTCTAAAGGCTATGTAAAGATATGCTTATTTAAAAAGCAATCTAGGCAATGATAGACTCCCTTTAAGGATGCAAGGTAGTTTGTATATTAATGCTCGGTGACTTTTTTCATATTTTCCTTCCCCACCTTTCAAAATTCATAACTTTCTTTCTCTAACTCAGGTGGCTAGTCCCAGGAGTAATGCCCCAGACAAATCTCCGGTGCCCACGGCATTACAGCACCATACAGCGCTGAGCGTTAACTATATGCTTACATAATAGTATGGCGCAGAGTAGGAAGGGGTTAACCTAACTAGTAGAAGAATAACCTTAACCCCTTGCTGCTGCAGGTATTTTATTTACATTTTCCATGTACAGGGCTGCATAGGGCATCTTTTGTGCAGGGCCAGGTTACTTCATAGTTAAATAATTTTGGGCAATGTCTGAAAATTTGATCACTTTTTGTTAAAATGTTTATGGGATGGTAAACAGTAAAAAAAAAAATGGCAGTTTGTCTCCTTTGTCTTTTGTTTGTGCTATGGTGTTCACTCTATGGGAAAAAATATTTTTGCAGACCAGATGTTTTTTCGGACACGCTGATGTATAATTTGCTTATGTTTGGCTGTGTTCATTTATATTTATTTAAAATCCAGGAAATAGAGCATTCTCAATAGTTAGATTCCTATGACAGGCCTGGGGGTTGTCCTGCACTGTTAGGGAATATTTACATAAAGTTTTTTCCAGGCTGATCTTGAGACAGAATCAACCTCAAAAAAACGCCTGAAATTCATGTCAATGGGAGTCAGCAGCAATTTGTTTCTTCTACCTGATTTTATCTTCACGTGTATTCCTCCTTGGAAAACCCACTAAAATCAATGGGAGTGTGAAGGTAAACCATGTCCATTCTTATTTTTATACATTCTTTATACTGCTTAAGAAATTATATTTTTCTCTATGCAAGCTTATTACACCTTATATACATTAAGATGGCGCCTGTATCCGGTACCGCACCCAGAGGCTGACGCACACGATCGTCATGTGGTTTACAAGAAAGAAAGTATCATTTCTCTGGAAATCGAAACCTTGGCTCTTAAGTTGAAACTTAAGAGCCAAGGACTGATCGCCAGTGTATTCGGATACAAGACGTATATGCTTACAGCCTGCTGTTATCTTATCTTTCTTCCATTCCTGTATAAGATTTGTGACTTCCTCAATAAACCTCAGTACTGTGTGAGCAGCCAGAGTGCCCAGTTGCATGGACTGAGATTGAAACTGAATCCTGTGTCAGAATCTATCTTAGTCAGTGCGCACATGCATGATTGATTTGGAGCATGTGACTGACCACTAGAAGTGACCCGTATTTTGGCAGAGGTCACTACCTCAACAGGAGAAGACACAATTTTTTGTTGCAGTTTTTGATGCATTTTTTTTTATTTTTTTTTGAAAACCACATCAAAAACCACAAGTGTTTTTTTAAAGGGAGGTTCTCAGGTTCATAAAGTGTACTTCAGCAAAAAAAAAAAAAAAAGCTAGCGGTTTACATAGGACTCTATTGTTTTGAGGCAGATTTTGAGGCGGATTCCTGACCATTTTACTACATGTGAACTAGCCCTTAAAGGACAGTGGGGACTGGCTCCGGGGGCTCCTGTGACAATCTTAGGGCAATATAAGAAAGCAATTCGATCAGACTGGTTATGGCTCCATTACTTTTTTTTACGTTAATGTCCATGGCTAAAGAACATATGACGGATGGTAACGGATGGTCGTCCATTATACTGTCTGTTCTAACTGCCCATTTTTTAAGCACATGCTCAGAAAGCAGAACTAAACTCCCTTCCATTAAATGGATCAAAATGGATAAAAAAAATGACACATTAATTTCAGTTAGTATCTGTTAATGTCCATTATGATAGACATCCATTTTTTTGTATTAATGGACCCTATTAATGGACTTCCAAAGGTAGCGTGGGTCCACTGAGCTAGTTTGTATTAATGCGTGTGCTTTGAGCCAAATAAGAACAAGAACATTAAATAATTTTCTCTATTACTCTATTACCTAGAAACAAGTGTTACTAGGAATAAATTGTATACATCAAAGATTTAACTACATTAATGCTACATTCCTGGAGCAAAATCATTGGGTCCAATTTTCTCAATAGCTCCAGAAGGGACAGAGCTTAAGATGGAATAATGTGTGCCATCATTTTGCCAAAACTGTGGTGCAAAATAAGTCAACTGTTAGTATAAACATCTACCAGACTAGTTTGGTAATGCAAAAAACTAAACAAAGAACCAGCACTTTTATTTTATTGTTCAGTCTACACGGGTGAAAACAGCAGCATGAACTATCCAACATGGTGTCCTCTCTGCTGCTTCTGTTGGACCTTTAGAAAATCGCCTGCCTACACAACACAGCAAGATGGGAGGTTCCCGGGACTCTTTGCTGAAAATGAGCAGCTCTGGAGCTGGTTGGGCACAAAAACAATGAGCTGGAGCTTACTCCAATCTTACACTCGGGCATGCTACAGCGCATGCCCGAGATTTCAATTCCCTACCGCCGAGAATACAGATGCTGGAGGCGGTTACTCGCAGGGAGGAGGATGACGACTTAGAACACAAGCAATAGAGGTGGGCGTCAGGAAGGTATGATGCTGGAGAGGGTGCACGGAATGCCCAGGGTGCATGGAGTGACTCATTAGCATATCCGTTTTTCCGGTAAATCGCAAAAACGGGGTGGGTCATTAAAAAATGACTAGCAGCACCTGAATAGCCTTTTTAAAGGCTATTCAGGCATATGATTATCTCAAATGGCCAAAATCTAATGATAGATCCCCTTTAAGACTGGCTAGTTATTGTATGACCGTCTAGACAGTATGCCTAAATCTTAGGGTAAGCAAATCTTTCCCATTGTTCTCCATTGGATAGGTAAAGAAACTGAGTGAAACGATCAGCCTCTCTACTACAACCCAGGTAGTGGGGATGATCAATCTCTTTCTGGGCATAAAATCACATTGTTGTCAAGAATTGTTACCCTTTTTATTATCATACAATATGAAAATCTCCTTTTATGAATTGCAAATGATGTTTGGAGGTTTTGCCAGTTGTAGCTTTGAGAAAAATTCAGGTTGCGTCGATCACTTTCCTGTCAAAATGACATTTCATTAGTCGGCGGCATTTCTCTCCCAGACTCTGCAAGCTGCCATAATTAAGATCTTCCATCAGGTGAACACTGACCACTCCACTGTCTATTCTTCTCACTTTCCTAACATGCTAAATGACAGTTTGTAATCACATTGTAGCATTGTCATTTTCCAACAACAAAAACCTTATATCTAACAGTTCTATTCATAATATCCACAATGGCTGTGATTGGTATGCTGGACTGCTTTGTCTGCCTGTGTGACTTGACACTTGCTAATGATCCTCTTGTGTAAGAGCTTACAACCGTCATGGCAGCACCCTTTTTTCCCCTCTGCATTAAATCAGTTGCCGTCAGATTCAGCTTTCACTGACTGTGTTGTACACATTTGTTTTAGAGCTGAATTCTCGTATTAACTCATTCATTGTGCCTGTAATACAAGAGTCATTCTTGCATTTCAAGCAGATGCCTTGAATCAATTTAGCGCATTTACATTCCGTCGGTGTATCCGTTGTTTTGTCTCTGAAATTCTATTAGTATTCACTACATTACTTTACCACTCCTTCACAGAGATCATCGAATTCAAAATCTTACATGCCAGCACAATGTCATGCTCATATTGAGTGAATATAACAGAGGACTGTAAACTAATGTACAGCATTTATATATTGTAGCCAGAAATCTGACAAGTCTGACATTTGCCAAGGCTATAACTGGGCTGCTTAGGTTCCTACAATATTCATTACAATGGAATTCACATCCACAATCTATGTCGTATTCCTGATTCTTCTCATACCTTTCCCGCTTGCCACTTCTCTGCTCTCTTATGGAATGATTGTGCAAGGATCTAAAGACATAAGTAATCTGAGACAGATTGGTTGCTAAGGACATCTCCCATTATAGACTTCAGTTGTTGGCAACCAGATTGTCAGACTGACAATCAGCTGGAGCAGGATCACAACTGAATTTACAGCAAAGAAGTAACAGCTGCGATATAAAATAGATATTGCTGCAAATAAAATTTTGCTGGTAAATTTAGACTTTCAGGCTTACCCCTCATTCACATCTGCGTTTATATTACGTTTAGGGGAATCCGCATGGGGACCCCCCAAACGGAATACCAATTGCATTTGCAAGCACTGTGCAGTAAAAGTACACGGATCCCCATAGACTATAATGCGAGATCTCATCAGGGAACATGCAGAGAGGAAAGTACTTCACAATCTACTTTACTTTCCGCATGTTCAGTGCAGAGATGCCGCCGGCGTTTTCGTAGATATAATTGACATGCTGCGATTTCCAAAACAGCACCATTTTTGCAAATTGCAGTGTGCCCGCGCTGCGGTTTTAATCGCAAAGTGGGCATGGGATTTGCATGAATCCCATCCACTTTGCAAGTACTCTAAAACACCGCGATTTTTCCTGCGGAATTTCCGGCCCGTGGGGCCCCAGCCTAAAGGAAATGTTTCTATTAAACGCGTTACATTATGTCCACTTAGGACAGATACACATCAGATCTTCTTTCATGTAATTTCAAGCAGAAAATCTGCAGTATTTCCAGTCACAGCAAAAAAAAAAATTTTTTTTATAAAATTATAGATTTTGCTCTGGATGAGCGTCTATATTGGAGTCACTGACTCCCTTACTACCCAACTCTCCCTGTGCATTACAAATGTTTGTCATTGTCATTCCATAACAGATAACAGCTCGGTTATGTTCTGTAGCGATGTACCCTAGAGGTATCTTAGGCATTTATAAGTGGTCTGATTCTTTTTCACACTTTTCCCAAAAGTAAGGGAACACATCAATACTGTCGGATTGGTTGAACATAACAGACAAGTGTTTATTTTCATCCTTATTAACTATATAGCTACAGTATGTAACACATAGTCTTCACATATCACAGCTATATATGTGCAAGTTTAAGAACACTCAACCATACAATGCAACACATACACCCCATTTATTTATACACCTCGAGCAGTGACCTCTTACAATAACAGGTCAGTTGTAATCCCAGTGTTAAATCCATAAACCCTATGTAAAACGTGAACATCTTACTCCTCTTTTAGTTTATAGATATTTAGAATCCCCTTAAACATAATACACAAATCTATCTTCCTTATCATTATATTACCCGTAGGCTTTTACTGCATTATTGTCTGTACAAGATTGTTGCTACATGCTTTTTCAGGATCATTTCCATAGATAGCCAGTTTGTAAGGATATTGATAACTGAAGATTATTGATAAATAAGCGACATCATTCTTCTATGAAAGCTATCACTTAAGACTAAGGCCTCACATAGCGAGCCGCAGCCAGAAAACGCTGTGGAAAAGACCACGACAGAAACGCATCGCGAGTTTTTCAACGAAAGTCTGCAGAGTTTTCTTCCGCTAACTTTCTGCCTCGATTATACCTCTATGGAAATGCCGGCGTTTCTGTAAGTATAATTGACATGTTGCAATTTACAAAAATGCTAAGTTTTTTATCCAGAATCCCATCCACTTTGCAGGTACTGTGATACACAGCGTTCTTTGCTACGAATTTCCAACATGGGGCCCCGGCCTTCCCGGATTCGACCCCCAGAAGCAGATTCCGCTCAGAAGCTAAAAAAATAAGCGTCCTGCTTGATGTTTCTGCGGATTCTGCGGCTTGAGACTCCCTGTTGATTAGGCCCATTCATCTGGGTCTAATTAGAAGCGTAGAGCCATGATCGGAGCCATGGCCGAATACAACGGCAGAAAATGATGAAGAATTCCTATTCATTTTCCGCCGTGTGAACTTACCATAATACAAATATATGCAAACTTGTATAACTTTCCATTTCATAATAATATTTATTATTACTGTTGTGCATTGAAAGAGTTGATTTATTGAACTATAAAATCTCACAGCAGCAACCTGTAATTGCTCTTGTCAACCACTGTTTACACTATTTATGCAACTTTGGCGCAGATAATCACCTGCTAATTATATGCATTTCTTATTTGATTTAATTATTGAGCATTTATAAAAGAAATGACACACTACAGGAAACAAATACAGCGGGCGGATGGAAGTGTACAGTATAAAAGGAAAAACTGCTCAGTATATGTGTGCTGAATAGGGCACTGGTAAAGCTCTATAATTACACTATAATGAAGGCAGATTTGACTTTGTGCAAAGGTACTGGGTCTGCTCATTCTGTTTTAATATTACTAGAAAATCATATGTTTCATTGTCCAGAGATTTTATTTGTGTTTCCTTAGACTTTGCATAGTTAAACTGTATTATGTATAGCTAGCTGGGGGTATGGCGGTACAGAATGCTAATAATAAACGCTGAATGGAGAACCTACTTTAGTTCACTTGGTGAGTAGGGTTAAGCCAATCTTGAGATTTCAGGATGGTTTTTAAAATCCGATTTTCTATTTTCCAGCTGATCCCAATCGTGAAATCTCTTCCGATCCCGATCACTCAACCCTAATGTTAGGTTTTCCCACAATGATTGGACAGTAGCCAAGCATTGTGGGAACTAATGTAAGACCTTGATCCCACCTAAAAAGATCGAGATCGGAATTCCGATTGTGATCGAGAAATTTGCTCGATCGCTAATCGGAATCCGATCTTTTCCGATCCCGATCGCTCAACCCTATTGGTGAGCTACGCCACAACATTTCCTATAAACAGATTTTGTCTCCGCCTTTGTTATGAGCAGCACGGTGGCTTAGTGGAGCAGTCTTGAAGAGTTGGACTCCTGGGTTCAAATCCTGCCAAGGACAACATCTGCAAAGAGTTTGTATGTTCTTCTTGTGTTTGTGTGGGTTTCCTCCCATCCTACAAAGACATACTAATAGGGAATGTAGATTGTGAGACCTATATGGGGCAGTAACTATAAAGCACTGTGGAATATGATGGTGCTATACAAGTAAGCTAAATAAAATAAAACATTTATTTGATATTTGTTATATTTTCTGTTCGATTCTTATTTCACTCATCGGGGCCTTGTTATAAAGAATGAAAAAAGGTCATCATTGTCGGATGTGATAGCTTTAATCAATCCTAAAAACACCCATTAAAATCATTTACATACTACACATATGATGACCTGAATGTTGATGCTATAGAGCATTTGATTTATATTAAGTCATTGAAGGTTGAAGAACTCATTATTCAAGAATTATTCAGGAAATTCTTCCTCACTACTCCCACCCAGCTGGGTTGTGACAGATTGGATAATATAGCAACTGCTTGTTTATTCCATCACTCTACTCAAGAAGGCAATATATCCCAAGTTATAAGTCTGATTTCAGCTTGAGAACCTGACTGCACAGACTTTCATATACAGTAAATAATGTAAGCACAGCTGCTCATCAGTCCATGTAATATGTCAATGAGGTGAAGGAAAGAGCACATCAAATCGATTTATGTAATTTGTTACGGTTTACTTTCATAGTATCAGCAATAATTAAATCACACGTGTTCCTGTAAATATAGGAACTGGAAAAAATGTCACCATGCCATGAGAGATGCTGCTTATGTGAGTTATGATTATGAAAATGAACCAGTCATGCCCTATCGTGTCATATAAAATCACAGAGTATATCATATAAAATGTGGAGGCATATCCTACTACTGCTATAGTGATGTGAAGTGTCGTACAGCACAAAATTACATTTATTATGTGATTCTATTGCCTGTGGGAATGGAGAAGGCCTATGGTTGTACCCGTAGTAGATGCTCATTGTCGTCAACTCCTCAATATTACACTGCTGAATAAATAATGCAAGAGGTTTCTAATATGAAGATCACTATGTAAGTGGTAAGCTTACTTAGGTACATTATCATTGAAAGGGAATATTTTGAAGATTGTTGACAATAACCAACCAAAACCATCTGCCAAATAAATGCAATTATTATTAATATGAAAGATTTTCACCATGCTTGACCAGTATGTCCAATGTACCTCAAAGTGAGGGAGCCTTCACACGGAGTAAACACGCGTGTATTTTTGCAAAATACACGTGTAAAAATAAGACTCCCATTGACTTCAATGATATTTTTTACACGTGTAAAAATACGCCTGTAAAAATACGCCTGTAAAATGTCATTGAAGTCAATGGGAGTCTTATTTTTACATGTGTATTTTTACACATGTATTTTGCAAAAATAAACGCACGTTTACTCCATGTGAAGGCTCCCTGAGAGATTATGAAGGGCGATTTACTAGAATTGCAGAATTTGTGTGAATCACAGAAATAGGACCTGTTCCAGATTTTACGACCCGGACTGTCAGCCCACACACATGACCGTGTAATGGGTCACTGTGCTATGCGGGAAAACCAGCTTATCATACTCCATTAACTATTGGTGAGCTGTTTCTTTCTAGCTATCATCTTTACTAGTGTCTCTGCCTTTGTCTAATCTTCTCTGTCACTCGGTCCCTCCTTTATCGTCCCACCTCCATAGACTTCTATCGAGAACTGTAATTTGAAGTCCATCTTTGGAGACCAATTTCAGATTGAATGTCAGTTTAACTAGAATGGGGAGGAGAAAAGTGTTTGAAGTGAAAAATAAATTGATATTTCAATGATAAAATATATTATATTATTTTTTTATATTCACCAATATTATTGATTTTTGTAAAGTTTGCTGAAAATATAGTGACCATATAAATGTGAGTGTCTAACAATATTTTTCATATTTGAAAGTTTAGCCCATTCCATTCAATCACATTACCAAAAGTACCAGTTTGTGGAATAAATATGGCAGCTGTGTGTATCTTGCTATGTCTAATAGATACAGCTAGAAAAGAATTGGGAATAAAAAAAAAACATTTAGCTCTAAAAATAAAGAGATCATTGAAATGTCAGTAACATACATGAGCCTGGAATAAATCAACTGAATGCCAGTAGAATGATAGGATACTTCTTACAACGTGTCACACAATGGAGTTCTTCACTTGCACATGACATTATGTAATGGCACTTTGTCTATTATTCAATGACAGGGTCTGAGAGTTCTGTGAATAAACACATAAGGATGCATATTATTCAATATTAGTATATATGTCAGGCTACCAATGGTCCAGTGGTGGTTCCGCCATAACAATAAAATCCCAGTGATCAAAAAACAGCAATACCAACAGTGTATTTATAACACTAACAATCACACCACAGGGTGCGTTCTTCAGAACAACAATGTTCCCATAATGTGCTCACATAACAATCCACTGTGTTTCATAAAGAGTTGTAGCCATAGTCCATCCATAAGTGACAACCATAGCTATAGTGTGTCTATGACAATTCCAGCCATAGTGCCTGTATAAGTGATAGCCACAGTTCCTCCACAAGTGATAGCCACAGTGCCTCCATAAGTGATAGCCACAGTGCCTCCATAAGTGATAGCCACAGTGCCTCCATAAGTGATAGCCAAAGTGCCCTCATAAGTGATAGCCACAGTGCCTCCATATGCGATAGCCAAAGTGCCTCCATAAGTGATAGCCACAGTGCCTCCATAAGTGATAGCCACAGTGCCTCCATAAGTGATAGCCACTTTGCCTCCATACATGATAGCTACAGTGCCTCCATAAGTGATAGCCACTTTGCCTCTATAAGTGATAGCTACAGTGCCTCCATACATGATAGCCACAGTGCCTCCATAAGTGATAGCCACAGTGCCTCCATAGGCGATAGCCACAGTGCATCCATAAGTGATAGCCACAGTGCCTCCATAAATGATAGCCACAGTGCATCCATAAGTGATAGCCACAGTGCCTCCATAAATGATAGCCACAGTGCATCCATAAGTGATAGCCACAGTGCTTCCATAGGTGATCGCTACAATGCCTCCATACGCGATAGCCACAGTGCCTCCATACGCGATAGCCACAGTGCCTCCATACATGATAGCCACAGTGCCTCCATAATTGATAGCCACAGTGCCTCCATAATTGATAGCCGCAGTGCCTCCATAAGTGATAGCCGCAGTGCCTCCATAAGTGATAGCTACAGTGCCTCCATAAATGATAGCCACAGTGCCTCCATAAGTGATAGCCACAGTGCCTCCATAATTGATAGCCACAGTGTCTCCATAAGTGATAGCCACAGTGCTTCCATAGGTGATCGCTACAATGCCTCCATACGCGATAGCCACAGTGCCTCCATAAGTGATAGTCACAGTGCCTCCATACGCGATAGCCACAGTGCCTCCATACGTGATAGCCACAGTGCTTCCATAATTGATAGCCACAGTGTCTCCATAAGCGATAGCCACAATGCCTCCATACGCGATAGCCACAGTGCCTCCATAAGTGATAGCCACAGTGCCTCCATAATTGATGGCCACAGTGCCTCCATAATTGATAGCCGCAGTGCCTCCACATGTGCTGCATTACTGTAAGAGATACAGTGCCTATAAAATATTGACAAGCACAGCTAACGGAAGCAATCAGTACACGTATTTAAAGCACATAGACTTAATTGATACATACAGTATATATATATATATATATATATATATATATATATATATATTCCCTTTAATCATAATGATACTAAATTCTACTAGTTACATATAGTGTAAATTTGCGCTCATATAGTGCTGTTTTTCAATTTCTATTTTTTTTTTTAAATTAAAGATGAAGCAACAAATAGCTGTTACCAAAAACAAATGTTTGTCACAGAATGGACTGAAAACCTGAAATGCCATACGTGGTCCTTCAAGCTCAAGCATAGATAGCTTACATACAGTACATTGATTGTAATGGTTTATTATATGCCACATACCAGGGCTGACTTCATAAAAGCCTATATGTTTGACCTGTAGCCAGAATTTTTGGCTGGTGGTCTTGCACAATACTCAAGCATGTACAATGTTTGCCAGATGCACAGTGGGAGTTTTCAAAATTGCCTTTGGCAAATGTACACAAGCAGAGATTGCTCAGCACATTTACTCATACAGTATCATACGGGGAAGCCCTTCAATGGGTGCTTTAGGGATTAATCTGATCCGCAATTCATTTTCAGGTCTCTCCAGCAGACAATTGTTGTCAGTTTTATTTTATCCTTGTCTTTTCAAATAAGATTTCTATGTTGTCTTTTCTGATATGACAGGAACACTACGCCAATAAGATTTCTCTTCACATTGATATCTTAAATTATACTGATCTGAAAAAAACCCAGTCGTATTTCACAAACACTGACATGCTGTATTCTGTCCTTTACATACACAAGGCCCTCTTAGCTTGATTTCAAGCTTTAGAAATGTGTCTATGTTTAATAAGTAATAAGAGATGGTCTTGGTAGGTAAACATGTATTCTTGTTATGGAAACATTATTACTGTCTTAAATGTAGGCAACCCAAAAGGGAGCGGACCCCGTAAGCATCAGAAAAGCAGCGGACATCTGTGATGTGAGCTATACTAATATTATATGCTTATACCTCTACTACAAAACTGTAAAAATGTAAGGTATAAATGACCTACAAGACATTCAATAGAGAAATATCTTCAAGATATGTGCAATTCAATTATTGTAGGTGTATGTAACAAAAATGTAAGCCATATGGAACATGAATAATAAATATCATAGATTATGATGCTTTTTCTTTAAAATATAATAAGATAGTGACCTGTTCAACTGTCTGCAACAGATGTGGCCTCCAAGATAATACAAGTTATATCTTTGTACTGCGGAGAGATTAAAATTTTTGACCCTTAGAACTATGGAGAAGGGTAACTGTATACACAAATATTAATCCAAACCATAATGCAATTGAATGGTAAAATAACACACAACTCAATAAAACAAACACAAATTAGAACAGAAGATTATTTACAAAATTCCCATGAGCATGAAATAGAAAAATCTAGGACACTATCTATCTTGTAAAGTATTTTTAGACTGAATCATACAAAGCCATTCCATAAATTGATTTTTGGAGTTTACATAAGCCCTTTGGTGAACTTGCCAGTTTAATCACCATATATAACCTTATCAGTGATGTATAATATAATTCCCATTTGACTCAGGTTTTACATATAATACATATATGTTGCCAAGTAAAATATGTTTTTACACGGGAAAATTACAATGTGTTCATAAAGGAATACATCTAATAAGCCCATATACAGTATTTATGGTGTGCAATGTGACAGAAGTAATTATTTGTGTAGGTCATCCAAATAAAAAACATTATAGAAATAAAAATTGCCATACTTTGGATAACTATTAGCTCATTCGGGCCAAAGCTATCCCACACAACTTTCACTTGGTTAAGGATGCATGTATAACTGAAGGCGAAAATAGTCAGAGAAAACCTCTGCAAACATTCTGTGCAAACCACTGTGGGAAGAACCGCGATGCATTGCTGCTGCAGTTTTTCCAGCAGCATTTTTTTATTTTTTTTTAACCTTAACCTAAAAAGATCGGGAACGGAATTCCGATCCCGATTGCTTAACTTACCTGCACAGAATTGCTGCCGCTCCCACATGCGCGCCCCCGCCTCCCAGGCTAGTGTTACAGATGCTGGGAGAAGGTGGGACTTGTGGCTTAGGAGAGTGTGGGCAGGTACTGGGAGAGGAGACGTGAGTGATGCACCCTGTACCTGCTCACACTCTCCTAGGCCACAACAAGCCCCGCCTACTCCCAGCATCAGTAAAACTAGCCTGGGAAGTGGGGGTGCGCACGGTGCTCTGCAGACATGTGAATTAGAAAGAAGAGGAGTGAGAACAAAGGTTAGCGGTAGCACCAGCGATTCTGTACAGGTAAATGGGGGGGGGGGGAGAGCTAAGTAGCCGGGGAATTTTTTAATTACTACACAACATGGAGTCCAAAAATTGAAGTGTTCAATTTTTGGACTCCCCGCTGTGTAGTGAATAGGATCGTTTTTAAAATCCAATCTTCGATCATTAAAAAATCCCTTTGACTTGCAGTAGGATCGGAAATGGGATCAGATCAGGTTCAGATGGAAAATGATCGGAAATCGGATTTTAAAAACGATCCTGAAATCTCAAGATCGGCTCAACCTTACTCAAGAATAGTCCCTTTGTAGGTAAAACTAAAACTGTCATGTTCTCAGGGAATGGAGTAATTGGACCTCGCAGTCAATGATTTCTGGATTACATTATCTATAGGCCATAATATATTCTGATATGAAACCCCTTAAATAATTATTTATCTAAGAAAAAACCTTTATTTGAGAAATCTCTTTCATGTCATGATTCTTTAAGTCACATTTGAGAGAACAGAATTGTGTGCTTATATATAGCTGAAAATGGCCCTAAGATGCAGTTTTACTTTCAAGGTATGAATAAATGGTGAGAAATGAAGATAATACACTGTAGAAAAGATAAGTATTTCTCCAGTATTCCAATTTCTATCCCTGCAATGTAAGGACAGCTGACTGTGTATCCGCTGTCATTTTCCAAAGCTGGCAGGCAATTACACGGAAATATAAAAGAACTTTAGAAAACTTCAAATTATTTTGGCAGTGTTTTTAAGGGCACCCGAGCTTTTCATTTATGGCAAAGGTAGCAAATGCTTTTACTGCACATTGAGCATATAGACTAATGTTTAAGTGAGTTGTGTGACACGGTCACCTGTACCAACAAGGGTCATGAAATCCAGATTTGCATGTAAAAAGGAAAGAAAGCTGTTGGTGAAATGCAAACTTTTACAGCTTTACTATTTTTCATGCAGCCTGATTATACATCCTGCGCATTCAGAGAAGGATGGCAAACTTCCCAATTTGACCAAGTCAAATCTGTACTGTTCTCCTTAAGGCTGAGGATAAGTTCACACAGGGTTTTTTGGATCGGAACCCGATCCAAAAACCGGGGTGCCGCGACTGAAAGCCGGTGCAGTGCATCGGCATCCAGCGGCGCACTCTGCTCCGGATTAGGCCCAATGAATGGGCCTAGTCCAGAGTAGGGAGTGTCTTCAGGTCGAATCGCGAGGTAACTCGGCCTGAAGAATGAGCATCTCGCTTCTTTTTTTACGAGAGCCGGAAGAAACGGTTCCCGGAAAAAATACCTGAGCAGCTCCCATTGATTTCAATGGGAGTCTTCTTTTTTGGTCTGGGTTTTGAGGCAAATACGGCCTCAAAACCCTGACCAAAAAACTCTGTGTGAACTTACCCTAAGGCTCCACATCACAAGTCAAAAAATACTGCGTAAAAGACCACAGCGGAAACACATTGCTGTTTTCTCCACAGTTTTTTTTTTTTTTTTTATAGAGAGTCCACAGAGTTTTCTTCTGTGTACTTTCTGCCTCTATTATAGCTATATGAAAACACTAGTACTTCTGTAGTTGTAATTGATATGCTGCAACTTACAAAAACGCTCCCAATTTTGAAATCTTTTTTTTTTTTTTTAAAATGTAGATTGTGAGCCCCACATAGAGCTCACAATGTACATTTTTCCCTATCAGTATGTCTTTTTTTGGAATATGGGATGGAAATCCATGCAAATACGGGGAGAACATACAAACTCCTTGCAGATGGTTTTTTGCCCATGGCGGGATTTGAGCACCAGGGCTCCAGCGCTGCAGGGCTGCAGTGCTAACCACTGAGCCACCGTGTGGCCCCCAATTTTGAAATCTTAACATTTCTGCTACAGATTTTTTTTTCTTTAATGTGTAGATGAGATTAGCTCAAATCCTGTCCATTTTGCAGGTAATGTAAAACTTTTCAGCTACACTATGCTTTATGATGAGATCCCACAATGCAAAACGTCCCTCTTTTTGACATTGATGGTATATGGGCATTAATTAATGTAACTACCATATTTTTTGGACTGTAAAACAAACTTTTTTCCCAAAAATTTGGGAGAAAAATGAGTGTGTGTGCATTTTATAGTCCGAATGTGGGTGTTGGGGGGGGGGGGGGCGAAGAACCGCAGTATCGCCCCACTCCTGCTGCCGCTTGCTTCCTGCAGTGGCATGACTAAGACAATGTGCAGACCTTGGGGTTGGGTGAGAGAGGGTGTCCCACCGAACTGATCCTGGCATCCGCTGTGTCATCATAGGTCTGTAAAGATAATGGCGACTGCTCTGCCGCAGAGTGGTTGCCATGGCTACCGGGTCTCCGCTGTAATGTACAGTGGAAACGCCAGAGCTAATACCCATGGGAGCCCACCTGTTCCTTTGACAGCCGGAATGCCTCTCATAGCAATGTTACTATTGCATCTGGTTTATGACCAGTCTCAATAGTCATGTACAGAATCTCCAATAAACTGCAATACAATTGATTGCAGATTCAAGTCCCCTAGGGAGGACTAATAAAATAGTTTAAAAAAAAAAAGTTTTTAAAAAATATAATTAAAAAAACTAAAAGGTTCTAAATTATCCTCTTTCCTTAGAATAAATATAAATGTAGAAAATTACTGTGAAACAAGTACACATTAGGCATCCCGGTGTCCAAAAATGCCTGGTCTGCAAACTTATAAAAATATTTTTCCCGTAGGGTGAACGTCGTAGCAGGAAAAAGAAAATCAAAAGTGCCAAACTGTAATTTTTTCACTGTTTCGGTCCAAATTTTAATAAAAAGCGATCAAAGCAATAAATATTCCCCAAAATGGTATAACTAAAAACTACAACTGATCCCACAAAAATAGATGCCCTATGCATCCCTGTGCAGTTGCAGCGTCACCTGTCAATGTTCCTTGCAGCTGTTGCAAAACTACCACTCCCATATATCAAATATTTTACCATTTTTTGCTTCAATTTTATTCCCCCCATTTTCCTCCTTTAAAATCTAGGTGCGTCTTATGGTACGGTGTGTCTTATAGTATGAAAAATATGGTCCCTAACTATATTTTAGACCCCAAAATATATAATATGTAATTTTAGCCCTGAAAATGTCTATATTCAGATAATGTCTATATACAGATGTTTGTACTAATATTTTAATAATTCAAGCATATATAGTAGATATTCAAACAAGTGTTAGGGTAAGTTCACACAGGGTTTTTTGGTCCGGAACCTGAGGCGGAGGCCGCCTTAGGTTCCAGACCGAAAAACGGGTAGCCGCTCCAGATTAGGCCCAGTGAATGGGCCTAGTCAGGAGGAGGGAGTGTCTTCAAGCCGAATCGTGAAGTGAATCGGCCTAAAGAATGAGCGTCTCGCTACTTTTTCCATGAGCCGGAACAAACTGTCTCCCATTGATTTCAATGGGAGCCGTCTTTTTGGTCAGGATTTTGAGGCAGATATGGTTATACAGGCTGGTAAAGAATTTAAAGGGTTAATCATGACTTTACTATTGATGATGAATAGCGGATTGTCAGATTGTCTGGTATTCAACTTGCAGCTTGCTGTCAATCCGCAGGTTGCTGGAAGTATACAATTCTGTATACTGTGTAATGTCAAGGAAAGGTGCTCCAAGCTATTTCCTGTTCAAATGACCTAGTATCATACGGATAAGTCATCAATAGCAAAGTCGAGGTCAACCACTTTAATAAAGAGTGAAGAGCAGCTTTGTTATACTCTCAAGTGTCTGGTTGAGAACATTCGTCTTATTCACACTGATGGGGAGAAATCTGTCAGAGGGAAGTGGTGGCCATGAATAAACTAAAGTGGGGGTCATGAATAAGCTAGACTCCTGGACTCATACGTAAGCACAGCACTAAAAAAATATACATATTTTTTTTATTAAATAACTTAAGACTTTGTTCATCTTTTATTTGAGCCTTCATTTGAACCTTAAACTTGTAGTGTGTAGGTGAAGGTATCACAGTAATTTCTGGAGAACAGAGAGGAAGTATATGAAAATAAAACTACTATGCAAATTGTTCAAGGGGTTATCCACTTTAATACATTATGGATCAATGAATGGTACATAGGTTGGTTATTGGTCCCTGCCTCTCAGGGATCTATAGCGAAGCAAAATGGATAACCCCTTTGAAAGGCTTGCATAGTAGTTTTGTCTTAACAAGTTTTTCTCTGTTCTGCAAAATCTAATGTGGTCCCTTATGCTAGGTTCACACTATAGTTCAGGTTTCCGTCATTCGGGTCCACATAGGAACCCGAACGATAGAGACCCTGTCCACCTAAAAATATTTTTATTTTTATTTATCTTTTTATTTTTATTTATTTATTTATTTACTTATTTTTTTATATATATTTATTTATTTATTTATTTAAGTTTATGGGTGGCTATATTGTCTATGTATATACATTCTAATTATGCATGTTTTATACTACATTGGGGCTCTGATTAAGTATTAAGTATTTAATATTCATAATTATGTCCTGGTACTTAATTTACCTATGTCTGCACATTGTCTGCCCCACAGGTGTAATGCAGATCTTCTGCATCACCTTGTGTGTTTTTTTACACTCCTCGGCTTCTCCGGCAGCCGGGCATGGCTATTATTGCTAGCCGGCATGTCGGAGCGCACTGCCTTCACTGCGCATGCGCAGTTTCTCATTCTGGACGCCACTCTCGGGGAGCGCGTGTGAGCCGGAAGCCAGTTTTGGCGCGCGGCTCACACTTCCACTGTGGCACCAACGGTATTTGAAGGCAACAATTCACAGTGTAGCCATGCTCTGGCCCACTGTGGATTGGTAAGTAACTAAGTTGTGATTATTATGGGGGCATTATTGTGATTATATTGAAGGGGGCAGTTTGATCATTTGTGAGTCCCTGTATAGTACTGCATCTCCAATGAATCTTATATGCTATGTATGGCCAGTTGGCTGGACCGTTTTTATTGTACCATGTAGAACTCCACACAATATTTAGCCATTGAGCTTGATCCTTTTAATCTTTGTAGCCACGTTTACATGTTTGGTTGATATATACTATTTTGTCTACTATTTTATTTGCTGTGGGAACATATTTTTATATATATACTTTTCATATGTGTTTTATTGAAGAAATGTATACACTTGAGAAAGGGCTGTGTAGCCAGAAATGCGTTGTGCGTCAATAAAGGAGTATCCACCATTTATACCAGGCGAGCGCTGTTTCTTCCTTGGCCGAAACCTTTGGGGGCTGGTCCGCTTTAATTTGCATCTATACGTCTGAGTGACGCCTACAGCAGCTGCCTTGGACCCTAAAGCATTGGGTATTACGAGCTTCTTGAGTGTTGTGTTAGTACACAACCTCCCCAGGTGAGGGGGCATTTGTCCCTATGAAAATAGCCCATTATTGAAACTTATTACACGAGGATCCGCTCGGTGTGGTCTCTTCTCTTCTCTTTGCACCTAAAAATAGAGTCTATTATAGACTATAATAGGGTCCCACTATGTTTCCTTGAAGGACTTCTCTCTTTTAGGGCCAGTTCACAGGGAGTTAACGGGCACGCATTCTGGCACGTATACACGTGTCAGAATGCGAGCGCTCAAAACAGAATCACATTCATTTCAATGGGTCGTTACGGGCGTATAACGCGCGTAATTTTGCACACGGCATTTTAAGGCCTTAGGTAGAATATGCAGAGGAGTCTCCATGGAGACTCCAACGCAGATGTGATACTACAATACACCATCACTATTTGATAATTGGGCGTCTACACTCAACCTGTTAGGCAAGGTACTGCTAGTATATAATGTACAAAACAATAAGCATAACCTCTGTAGGTCTTTTTCAATTCAATTTAATCATAAGGATAGGCAGTGAAAAGAGGAGTGGCTGAAAAACTTCTCAAGGACACAGGGTCATTTGGCCATTAATGCTTAGTGACTAGGATTGAGCGATCGTGTTCGGAAAAAATCGGATTCCGATCGGCGATCGAGAATCCGATCGGAATTCCGAACACGATCTTTTTAGGTGGGATCGTGATTGGTAGCATTTCCCACAATGCTTTCACACTGAGTATATAGTGTATACTCAGTGTGAAGGCTCCGCTGCGGTTCCATAGGAATGAATGGAAGCAGCCGACACACAGCCTTAACCCCCTGCGTGCCGGCTGCCTCCATTCATTCTAATGGGAGACTAAACTAACATGTCTCGTAGCTACTTACCTCCAGAGATGGCTGCTCCGCTGCTGTTTGCCTCGCTGTCGTTCCAGCTGCAGTCTTCTTCGCCTCGCGGCCCCCTCCCTGCCAGGTTAGGAAAGTGTGGGCGGGTTAGGAGAGTGTGGGCGGGTACAGGGCGGGGAGACATCATGTCTCCCCTCCCAGTACCCGCCCACACTCTCCTAACCCGCCCACACTCTCCTAACCTTGCAGGGAGGGGGCAGCGAAGGGAAAAGAAGACTGCAGCTGGAGCGGCAGCGAGGCGAACAGCAGCGGAGCAGCGGAGCAGCCATCTCTGGAGGTAAGTGGACACAAGAAGGGACTAAGTAGCCAGAGGATTAAAAAAAAATCCTCTGGCTACTTAGTGATTCACTACACAGCGTGGATTCTAACAATTGTTAGATTCCATGCTGTATAGTGAATAGGATTGCTTTTAAAATCCGATCTCCGATTAATAAAAAAAATCCCATTGACTTGCATTGGGATCGGAATTGGGATCGAGATCGGGTTCGAATGAAAAATGATCGGAAATCGGATTTTAAAATCGATCCTGAAAAGTCAGGCTCAACCCTATTAGTGACTTTTTTTTATATTTTTCTTCTTCACCTTCCAAAATGTATAACTTCCTAAATTTTATGGTGACATAGTAATATGAGGGATTATTCTTTATGGGACAAGCTGTACTTTTAATTGACACTATTTTGGAGCACATATAATGTTTTGATTAGCATTTATTCATGAGATTCCGCATAAAAACAACGTGCAATTCTGTCATTTTTTTTTGTGTTTTGTTGGTATGGCCATATTTCGGCCAGGTCAATAATATTATTATGATCATATTTATATCCATTTTATTATGTTTACTACTGTTATTGAATAAATGTAATTTTGCAAAAATTAATGACCGGCTTGGGGAGATTGAATTCTGATGTGCATGCCTTTTTTAATTTTTTTTGTTGATGCAGCCATGTAAAAGCTCTTTTTTTTGCAAGACAAGTTGTAGTTGTGAATGGTACCACGTTTTGTAATGTACAGCTTTTTGATCACTTTTTTTTTTTGCTTTTTGGTGCAAAACCCAATAATTTGTGCACTTATTTTGGATAGTGCAGACATATTAGCACAGTGATACTGAAAATGTTTGGTTATCATTATTTATTTTTTTAAATTGTAAACATGTTCTAACTTTTTTATTTTTTATGATTTTTTTAAAATTTACAAGCTTTTTTTTTACTTGCACCTGAAATCATTTGATCCTCTGTACAATGCACAGTGAATTATCACAGATTCCCTATGTGTTATAGGGAAAGACAGCCAGGAAACTGTTGACAGACCTCCTGGTTGCCATGATAGACCTTCGTACCCCCAGTCTCATTGTGGGGAAGCCAAGGGGGTGAAAGATGGGACATTCTCGCCCTCTAACCACCCAGATGCCACAATTGCTATTGATTATAGTATCTGAGGGGTAATCTAAGGGCCCGTGCACATGGAGTAAACGCGCGCTCATTTTTGCATAATACACATGTAAAGAATACACGTTTAAAAATCAGACACCCATTGACTTTAATGATATTTTTTACACGTGTAAAAAACGCGCAAAAAAACAGGCTTTTTTTGCACATTTTTTGGCACGTGTTTTACACGTGTAAAAAATGTCATTGAAGTCAATGGGATTTTTCTAGTGTATTCTTTACACGTGTAGTATGCAAAAAATGAGGGTGCATTTACTCCGTGTGCACGGCCCTAAGGGAGTTTTCCAACTCCTGCGGCTAGCAGCAGGCACAGTTCTTGTGTCTGCTACAGCTCTGTGTCATACTATTATGGTGCTGAGTATTCACTATTTGCTCAGAGCGACACAATAGTACAGTGCAGAGTGTTAAGGGATTAGAATAGGTCATCAGTTTTAGACCAGCAGGGGTATGATTTTGGAGACCCCATCAGAGCAGATGTTTTTTTATAGGATTGTGGCTACTGGCATTGTTTACATTTTGTCAGTTACAATGCTCACAAAACGGCAGTATATTTCAGAAAGTAAAGGGATGGTGTGCTGTAACATCCAAGAGTGCATCTTGCTGCATTCAAATGTGTTGCAAAAATAATTAAAAAATTGTAAACGTATTTATTTTTCATTTACTTTTTTGTATTGTTATTTTTTCATAAGGATAAAAATATTACAAATGAAATTATTTTTAAGGTTTCCACTAGTTTGGCCCCAGATGAAGCACATCTAAAAAATTGCAACAAGGTGAACTAGGTAAAACAAACTGATACAGGCTTAGGCCTGGTTCACATCTGCATCGGTAATCCGTTCGGGGAGTCCGCATGGATCTACTTTCCTGTCTGCATGTTCCGTGCAGAGACCGTGCAGAAAGCACACGCACCCCATTATAGTCTTTGGGGTCCGTGCACTTTCACTGCACAACGCTTGCCAATGCATTCGGTACTCCATTCGTTGTGGGTCCCCATGCGGATTCCCTGAATGGATAACCGACACAGATGTGAACCAGTCCTAAGACCCCACAGGAGGTCCCGCAACAAAAAATTGCTGCGGGAAAAAACGTCGTGACAATGCATCACAGCTCTTCCCACAGTGCTTTAGACAAAAAAATTTGCGGAGTTTTCCTCCACGGACTTTCTGTTACAATAATACCTATGGGGAAACCGCCAGCGTTTCTGTAGTGATAATTGACATGCTGCGATTTCCAAAACCTGCAGGTCATTTGAACTGCACATGTCACAGAGCATTAGGGTACCGGTAACGAGGATAGGGTCTGCTCCCATCCCATATGGCAGCCCTCATAATCAGGCAAAAAAATGATAAATCATATTCTGCAATGTTCGTTGATAAATACATTAATTTCATTATTTTTTTTAAATAAAACAAGTGAAACAGTAAAAAAGAAAATGTAAAATTTTAATTTTCTTTAAATAGAAGCAGTGAAATTGTTCCATTCATGCCAATGACTGTAATATAAACTGTGGAATTCAATATTGCACATTTATAAATGAATACCAGTGTTCTCAAGATCTGCATTTACTATCCTTCCAGTTAACTTTTTGGCTGACATATAGCAAACTCACATTTAATTACTAGTTTGATTGAAAACCTGAGACTGAAATTTTTTAAAATAAATTAATGTAAAGAAATATCAGGTTTACTCACATCCCTTTCTTCATATCTTCGGCCTTCCTTTGGCTTATCTGTAGAAGCAAATAAAAATTGCTTCAGTGAACCCTAACTATTCCTATAATATGCTTTAAAGGATTTCATTTGTAACATTAAAACTGTTCATGAAATCAATTACCAAAAAACTGTCCATAAATCATATAGAAAAGTACAAAAAAATTGATCATTTTTTTGGCTGTGTTTACCAGAAAGTAAATATCATTCGGTCTTTGCGCATATTTCTAGTGAAGGTCCAACATTATATATCGATTCATTTCTTAATATTACAAATGATTATTCTTGGCTTGAGATAACCCAAGATAAAAGGTACAAGCAACATTTTTGTAATATTCTGTCAGCCACTGCGAATAACCCAAAAGTTTTTTCTTCTCAAGCCAAGGGGAAAGATAAGGAAAAACACATTTGTATATTTAGTAGGGTCAAAACGATTTTATAGCGGCCTTATCTGTTGTGTAGCAATAGACACTACTGGTTGCCTACAGCTGCCACTAGTTGAAGCTCATTGGTCATGGATTTATACAGGTCCCATTGCAGTCAATAAAATATTTTACTTTAGCAAGTTCCTCCCCTAGCAGTGTTTGCATGCATTTTGTATTTTTGCTTAACTTTGTGGAAGAAAAAAATGCTCTTTGAAATATAGTGAACATCAACGAAAACAAATTCTAAAAATCGATTGACCAAAAGACAAAAAATGGTAGTGAAATCGAGTTCCAGAAGAGGAATAAATATTGCCAATGCCATCAACATAAAAAATAAAAATAAAAATTGAGGAATGCAACCATCCATCCAGGAGATCCAAAGATCATATGGAGATATCCAATATCTTTGATATCACAGAGTATATGTTCCAGTATCAGTAACCTTACTTTAAACCAGTGGTTCTCATCCTGTGGTATTCGTACACCTGGGGGTGAGAGCCCCTCTTAATAGTTTGTGGTGTGTACCAACCAATGACTATTATTACACATTGAAATCTCTTGAGACCCCAGAGTATAATTAGTAGAGGCCCAGGGTAGGTGATCATACATAACACTCACCTCCCCTGGACTCCAGAGTGGGTCTTTGAAACAGTATATGGGAGCCACTATGGACATTATACTGTGTGGAGGGCCTCTATGGCACATTATACTGGGTGGAGGGGCCACTATGAGACATTATACTGTGTGGAGGGCCTCTATGGCACATTATACTGGGTGGAGGGGCCACTATGGGATATTATACTGTGTGGAGGGGCCACTATGGGACATTATATTTCATGGGGCCACTATGGGACATTATACTGCATGGAGGGCTGCTTTTGGACATTATACTGTGGGGAGGGATTCTATGGGACATTATATTGGGTGGAGAGCCACTATGGGATATTATACTGAATGGAGGTCTACTATGGGACACTTTGTCACCTTACGGTGTTGGGACCATGCTTTTTGAACAGCCTGGAGCCCATGATATGCTGCTTACCACTCACTCATTAAATATCACTGAGAATTCAGATCATTATATTATTTATAGGGCCATTGTATTACACATAGAGGCACTGCAGGTCCATTATATAACAAGCCTTATTCTGTTAATATTTATAAATGCTGGCTACTTTGGGGGTAATCGGTTGGGACATTTTCTCACTAGGGATCCTTTGCTTAAGAAGGGTGAAAAAGTTTGCTTTATATTATCCACTGTATACAGTTTTCTGTCAAGTATAAATTATAGTATTTCATCCAATAAATTAATATATATAGTATAAACAAACTATGAATGTTTCTTTATTGGAAAATGATCTAAGTAAATGTTAAAGGACTTTTTGGCCACTTAACCTTGTAAAGGCTTCCAAAAAAACTGAAATTCATGTTGAAAAATTGAGCAAAGGAAATTCATAACACTTGAGAATTATGGACTATGACACAAAATCAATATAAAAACAGTATTTTTCACAATGCAAAACAGATACACATTTTTACTCACAAGTGAAACGGGCATTATTTTATTGCAATATACAGTGAAACCGTAGTTATAACATAGAAATTTCAAAAGGTTCAACATGGTTTGAGACCACATGGAAAAAATAAAAGTAAAAAATTAAAGCACATTAGAGCAATCAATATCTAAACAAAAAATAAGTACAATGCATCTACACATGGCACTCACTGCGAAACCATAGATGTTGTAGACATCACAGGTTGTGCAGTCCAGTAAGAAACGTTTTGTCTAACTTCAGTTTGCAACTGTGTTTTTAGGGTGGGCTCTTCGCCCTTTCACATGACTTAAAAAGCATGGCAGGGTCACTACACAGTGTATGGAGCAGGCTGCTTCTGGTTTTGAACAATGTGTAAATCTCTGCTAATCTGTGGGCGTACAGTTGTCAGACCCACAACTGGATAATGATGACTTATCATAAGGAAAGGCCATCAAGACCTTCTCTTAAACAACCTCCAAGGAGTTTTAGTATAAAATTGTAGATTTGTAAATGTTATACTAAAAAAATCAGTCTCCAGATTATTTCCAAGGGAGACACTTTATGCAGTCAACAAACCACATATGATAAACCAAAAAATAACAATACAGATCAAGGACATAATCTGAATGGTCTAAAATATTACACTGCATCCACTTAATCTATAATCGTTACATTGAATACATTTATTGTAATACAACAAACAAGAATATGCCTGGGATTATAATCTCCACTTTTGGCAGATCTGAATGCTTCAAAATATTTATAACCTCAAAAAGCAATATAATATGTAATACCCAGAAATTGAAATGTTTACTCCTTATATTTAACTTGCAACAAGGAGAAAATGAATTGAAAAATTGACTCACAAGAAATTGAAGATCACATTAGATGCAATTAAATTAGTTGTGCCTAGTTCCCACTAGATTTCTATTACCATTGTTACGTCTCCTTAAACTATTTGACAATATGCTTTGTTGTACAACTCTGGACATATGGATTGTTTAGGATACTTTCAGCAGGCTTAATATGACACTGCATTTAGCAGTACTATTAAACTTTCCTAACATGGCATATGGGAAGATATACCATGTGGCACACAGGGACTATGAGAGTAACATGGCCCATTGCTAGTCTTAAAAAAATATATAACCTCCCTACTGTGATAGAAGACACTCACATTCACCCACATCTCACAGTTACTGGGACACTAACAAACTGGTGAGGAATTTTGTGGAGAGTCAAGAAAGAAGTGGTATATTATCAGATTAGCAGAAAAAACATGGGACCAAAATGCTATTTTAGCACAGACCCCATTTCAGCTATTTGCTATTAGCATTAGTGTAGGGATGGCAAGACAATGAAGGCCCAATGTGGCAAAAAAACGCTTTGTGGTTTCCTCTGTGGACTTTCTGCTTCAATTGTACCTATAAAGAAAACACCAGCGTTTCAATAGGTATAGTTGACATGCTGCGATTTCCAAAATGCAACAGTTTTTAAAATTGCAGTGTGTCTGTAGTATGTGGATAGGATTAGTCAGAATCCCTTCCACTTTGCAGGGATTGTAAACCAGTGATACCTCTCGTCTGTGCCATTCACTACATTGGCTGCCTATTCATTATAGATTACAATATAAACTGTCCAGACACCATCCACATGTTAAAGGACTGGCAATGGCTCATACAGTTTTATGTTTGTGTAATGACAGTAACCTCTATTACAACATTGACCTCTGTATAAGCAATGCCGCCCCTGCTACCTCTTGTGTCACACCCACTACCTCATAGATTGTAAGCTCTTGCGAGCAAGGCCCTCAGTCCCATTGTGTGAAATGACTCTTTTTGTAAGGTATCTTTTTGTCTGTATTTGAACCTTACAAATTGTACAGCGCTGCGGAATATGTTGGCGCTATATAAATAAAATGTATTATTATTTATTATTAAAACATTGCTGTTAGTTTCAACACTCAATATGCTGTAGGTTCTCTACAGTCAGTTAGGCAGTTTATGGGCTAGGGCAGACATACAGGGACTGCCCATCTGACAGTAGAGACCATCAATAGCATCTAGGGTGCTGAAACTTACAGAACTGATTTCTCAGGAATGCAGGGGGCTACAGATAAAATTCTGACTGCATTGAAACCAGTGAAGCATCACCTTTGAAGGATGTAAAGCATTGGAGGTGGTGAACGGTCCTTTTTAATGTGCAGGGCAATATACATGTCTAGTTTGCCCTGTGAAATACTTGGGTGTAGCTGTCAGATGTGTCCACAGAGCCCCTAGTAGTTTGATAACATGCGCTGGATGTGTTCAGGCTTTGGAATACATTAAGCCTCAGGGAACTATGTTTGTGTTCCAAAGACATTTCAGTCACCTGTCGTATCTGCTATATAGGGAGAGTAATTGAAACAGGACTTGAAACAACAATATTGATGTAATATATGGAATAAATCAATTATATTGAGGTCATATATAAGTTTTTATCATTTGGTTATAAGGTCATAGCATGAATGAATATAGATTCAAAGCATAAGTGTGTATGCCAGTGATCAACTACTTTCCATAGGGTTTACTTCATTAGAAAGTCACATTTAATTCTGCCTACTATATTCATAAAAGTAAATGCTAAGAAATAAAATGGATTTTTTTTCCCCAGGTTCCCATTACAGTCCATTACAATGCCTATCATTTAGGAAAGGTTGATGTGTGTCCTTCAGTATTTCACCATTTTCATCTTATGGAGTATTCAATACACTATTGCTATAGTAATAAATAGTCATTTAATAACAGCTTGTAGCTAGGCTAATTTTTCTCGGAGGAGAGTGTGTAGCATATTCAGTAAATCACGGCAGACACTTCATATCATATCATTATCATTTATCTTATTTAAATACTCCGAACTCCAAGCCAAATCATTTTCTCATTCCGATATTAGACCAGATCAGTTTAGAAGAAAGTAAGACTTTCCAGACAAAATCTTTAGTACACTCTTTCTTTATTTCCAGTATCCCATTATATTTCTTTATATTCCTGAAAGATACAGTAAACCTAAAAATGAATGATAATGGGAAACAAAGGCTTAATTCTGCAGGGAAAACCAAAGTTAATTTTTCTGTTGATCTGTTCCATTTTCTGCAGTTGAAAGAGCGTAACTAGCAAACTTTGACCTTGGTTCCAACCTTTCCCTACAGCATAGCGCCCCCTTTCCTGGTCCTCACACACTAAATCACTCCATATACACACATTATAATGTCCCATACTGGCCTTCACACAGTATAATTTTCCATAGCAGCCCCGGAACACAGAATAATGTCCCATAGCGGCCCATCCACACAATATAGTGTCACATAGTTGCGCCTTTACACAGTATAATGTTCATTTCCTATGTATTACACTCCATTAAGGAAAGTATTCCTACTCTAGAGAAAGAAATTTCTATTTAGCATCCATTCTTTGTCTTTATAAGCAAAATACAGGTTACAGTGGTAGGATTTTCTGGACATGGTTGTCCTAATGGCCTACAAGATGCATATTGAGGGTTGAACTAGCAGGAATAAATATCAGACTTGAGGGACGCAATTGATTTTAAAACTTGAAGTCTAAAGATGTTCAAATGCAGACAACTGTACGTCTATGATGTTCTTTGTGTGCAGAAACCAAGTGCAGTCATTGGTCAACGGCTTCATTCTTTCTTCTGTCCACTATGTATCATAGATATCAGACAGAAGAGGAGTAAGACAAGTATAGAAAGTGCTTGGTCCACAATGTACTATCCGACAATGTGTCCCTGGCACAAAAGAGACATTTCTGCTTTAAGATTTATATATATATATATATATATATATATATATATATATATATATATATATACCCCTTTACTAGTGGTGTTGTCTTAGTCTGAATGTTAATAAGAAAGTTATCTAGTTGTAAATCTGACAAGAATGGGGCAGTTGGCATGAGCCTCATTGGGTTTTTTGCCTTCGCCTGGATCAGCACTGTAGGGGATTGTAGAGTTATAGGTTGGACTCAATGGACTGATGTCTTCATCCCGTCTCACCTACTATGTAACTATGTACCTATGTAAGAATCCCTTGCTCCTACCTTCTGACTTACATTTATGGAATGGTTATCTCATTCCAATACCAAGGTTCTCATATAAGTCTTCAGGAAGGAAATCCTTTTTAAAGGGTCCTTTATGGTAACAGTAAATTCTATCACTGGAGTATAAGAAAATAACTTTTTTCTTATGCTATCTTAATAACCAGATTTACAAAGTTCCAGCTGCAAGCTATTCTACTCTATATAATGTTCTAGTGAGGTGAGAGATATATGTATATCATATGTAACAAAACCAATCTCCAGTATGAAATGTACATTCTGTTGAACAGAATATCTAATTGTATAAAGGAATATTTTCATTGCTCGTGGTATTTCCTAAGTACACATTAGCTACAGAAGTAAAAATAACTCCACATAATATATTGGCTCACTCTGATTTAATTCAAAGTTTTTGACAACATTTGTGATTTAAATTGCAAAATAAGCCGCCGCTGCTCCTCTAATCCCAAAGTATTCTGAGACAGAAACACAGTGTTTCCATGAAAATGTGTTCTTGAATATTTATCTGCACTTCTAAAGAGATGAGGAAATTCCCCAGTTCTAATAGTTGTACAGTACTGTGTGTGTTCACCCCGCTCTCGCTTTCTCTCTCAATTATTTACCTACACGTTTCAGATTTGCCTTTTTTGTGTTATTTCTTAAGTAACACATGTATGTAAAATAATAGGAAGATATTATTCTCTCAAAGTCACATTATTATAGAAGTCAAAGCGAGACCTGTTTTGATTAGGTAAATGACCCAGCGATTGCTTGTCATTAGATAAAGGAAGACGCTGATATACAAAGTATATTTTAACATGTGACTCTAAAACTTCCCACCAGTAATCATGATTAGAGATGAGCGAACAGTGTTCTATCGAACACATGTTCGATCGGATATCAGGGTGTTCGCCATGTTCGAATCGAATCGAACACCACGTGGTAAAGTGCGCCAAAATTCGATTCCCCTCCCACCTTCCCTGGCGCCTTTTTTGCACCAATAACAGCGCAGGGGAGGTGGGACAGGAACTACGACACTGGGGGCATTGAAAAAAATTGGAAAAAGTCATTGGCTGCCGAAATCAGGTGACCTCCATTTTAGATGAATAGTGGATTTCAAATCCGGGTCATATGAGAATGTGAACTTTGTGACTATGAGACAGGGATAGCTGTACAGGCAGGGATAGCTAGGGATAACCTTTATTTAGGGGGGAATGTTATTAAAAATAACTTTTTGGGGCTCTATCGGGTGTGTAATTGTGATTTTTGTGAGATAAACTTTTTCCCATAGGGATGCATTGGCCAGCGCTGATTGGCCGAATTCCGTACTCTGGCCAATCAGTGCTGGCCAATGCATTCTATTAGCTTGATGAAGCAGAGTGTGCACAAGGGTTCAAGCGCACCCTCGGTTCTGATGTAGCAGAGCCGAGGCTGCACAAGGGTTCAAGCGCACCCTCGGCTCTGATGTAGGAGAGCCGAGGGTGCACTTGAACCCTTGTGCACCCTCAGCTCTGCTACATCAGAGCCGAGGGTGCGCTTGAACCCTTGTGCACACTCTGCTTCATCAAGCTAATAGAATGCATTGGCCAGCGCTGATTGGCCAATGTATTCTATTAGCCTGATGAAGTACAGCTGAATGTGTGTGCTAAGCACACACATTCAGCTCTACTTCATCGGGCTAATAGAATGCATTGGCCAGCGCTGATTGGCCAGAGTACGGAACTCGACCAATCAGCGCTGGCTCTGCTGGAGGAGGCGGAGTCTAAGATCGCTCCACACCAGTCTCCATTCAGGTCCGACCTTAGACTCCGCCTCCTCCGGCAGAGCCAGCGCTGATTGGCCGAAGGCTGGCCAATGCATTCCTATGCGAATGCAGAGACTTAGCAGTGCTGAGTCAGTTTTGCTCAACTACACATCTGATGCACACTCGGCACTGCTACATCAGATGTAGCAATCTGATGTAGCAGAGCCGAGGGTGCACTAGAACCCCTGTGCAAACTCAGTTCACGCTAATAGAATGCATTGGCCAGCGCTGATTGGCCAATGCATTCTATTAGCCCGATGAAGTAGAGCTGAATGTGTGTGCTAAGCACACACATTCAGCACTGCTTCATCACGCCAATACAATGCATTAGCCAGTGCTGATTGGCCAGAGTACGGAATTCGGCCAATCAGCGCTGGCTCTGCTGGAGGAGGCGGAGTCTAAGGTCGGACCTGAATGGAGACTGGTGTGGAGCGATCTTAGACTCCACCTCCTCCAGCAGAGCCAGCGCTGATTGGTCGAGTTCCGTACTCTGGCCAATCAGCGCTGGCCAATGCATTCTATTAGCCCGATGAAGTAGAGCTGAATGTGTATGCTTAGCACACACATTCAGCTCTACTTCATCAGGCTAATAGAATACATTGGCCAATCAGCGCTGGCCAATGCATTCTATTAGCTTGATGAAGCAGAGTGTGCACAAGGGTTCAAGCGCACCCTCGGCTCTGATGTAGCAGAGCCGAGGCTGCACAAGGGTTCAAGTGCACCCTCGGCTCTCCTACATCAGAGCCGAGGGTGCGCTTGAACCCTTGTGCAGCCTCGGCTCTGCTACATCAGAGCCGAGGGTGCGCTTGAACCCTTGTGCACACTCTGCTTCATCAAGCTAATAGAATGCATTGGCCAGCACTGATTGGCCAGAGTACGGAATTCGGCCAATCAGCGCTGGCCAATGCATTCTATTAGCCCGATGAAGTAGAGCTGAATGTGTGTGCTTAGCACACACATTCAGCTCTACTTCATCAGGCTAATAGAATACATTGGCCAATCAGCGCTGGCCAATGCATTCTATTAGCTTGATGAAGCAGAGTGTGCACAAGGGTTCAAGCGCACCCTCGGCTCTGATGTAGCAGAGCCGAGGCTGCACAAGGGTTCAAGTGCACCCTCGGCTCTCCTACATCAGAGCCGAGGGTGCGCTTGAACCCTTGTGCAGCCTCGGCTCTGCTACATCAGAGCCGAGGGTGCGCTTGAACCCTTGTGCACACTCTGCTTCATCAAGCTAATAGAATGCATTGGCCAGCACTGATTGGCCAGAGTACGGAATTCGGCCAATCAGCGCTGGCCAATGCATTCTATTAGCCCGATGAAGTAGAGCTGAATGTGTGTGCTAAGCACACACATTCAGCACTGCTTCATCACGCCAATACAATGCATTAGCCAGTGCTGATTGGCCAGAGTACGGAATTCGGCCAATCAGCGCTGGCTCTGCTGGAGGAGGCGGAGTCTAAGATCGCTCCACACCAGTCTCCATTCAGGTCCGACCTTAGACTCCGCCTCCTCCAGCAGAGCCAGCGCTGATTGGCCGAATTCCGTACTCTGGCCAATCAGCACTGGCTAATGCATTGTATTGGCTTGATGAAGCAGTGCTGAATGTGTGTGCTTAGCACACACATTCAGCTCTACTTCATCGGGCTAATAGAATGCATTGGCCAGCGCTGATTGGCCGAATTCCGTACTCTGGCCAATCAGCACTGGCTAATGCATTGTATTGGCTTGATGAAGCAGTGCTGAATGTGTGTGCTTAGCACACACATTCAGCTCTACTTCATCGGGCTAATAGAATGCATTGGCCAGCGCTGATTGGCCGAATTCCGTACTCTGGCCAATCAGCACTGGCTAATGCATTGTATTGGCTTGATGAAGCAGTGCTGAATGTGTGTGCTTAGCACACACATTCAGCTCTACTTCATCGGGCTAATAGAATGCATTGGCCAATCAGCGCTGGCCAATGCATTCTATTAGCGTGAACTGAGTTTGCACAGGGGTTCTAGTGCACCCTCGGCTCTGCTACATCAGATTGCTACATCTGATGTAGCAGTGCCGAGTGTGCATCAGATGTGTAGTTGAGCAAAACTGACTCAGCACTGCTAAGTCTGCATTCGCATAGGAATGCATTGGCCAGCCTTCGGCCAATCAGCGCTGGCTCTGCCGGAGGAGGCGGAGTCTAAGGTCGGACCTGAATGGAGACTGGTGTGGTGCGATCTTAGACTCCGCCTCCTCCAGCAGAGCCAGCGCTGATTGGCCGAATTCCGTACTCTGGCCAATCAGCACTGGCTAATGCATTGTATTGGCTTGATGAAGCAGTGCTGAATGTGTGTGCTTAGCACACACATTCAGCTCTACTTCATCGGGCTAATAGAATGCATTGGCCAGCGCTGATTGGCCGAATTCCGTACTCTGGCCAATCAGCACTGGCTAATGCATTGTATTGGCTTGATGAAGCAGTGCTGAATGTGTGTGCTTAGCACACACATTCAGCTCTACTTCATCGGGCTAATAGAATGCATTGGCCAATCAGCGCTGGCCAATGCATTCTATTAGCGTGAACTGAGTTTGCACAGGGGTTCTAGTGCACCCTCGGCTCTGCTACATCAGATTGCTACATCTGATGTAGCAGTGCCGAGTGTGCATCAGATGTGTAGTTGAGCAAAACTGACTCAGCACTGCTAAGTCTGCATTCGCATAGGAATGCATTGGCCAGCCTTCGGCCAATCAGCGCTGGCTCTGCCGGAGGAGGCGGAGTCTAAGGTCGGACCTGAATGGAGACTGGTGTGGAGCTATCTTAGACTCCGCCTCCTCTAGCAGAGCCAGCGCTGATTGGTCGAGTTCCGTACTCTGGCCAATCAGCACTGGCCAATGCATTTCTATGGGGAAAAGTTAGCTTGCGAAAATCGCAAACTGACAGGGATTTCCATGAAATAAAGTGACTTTTATGCCCCCAGACATGCTTCCCCTGCTGTCCCAGTGTCATTCCAGGGTGTTGGTATCATTTCCTGGGGTGTCATAGTGGACTTGGTGACCCTCCAGACACGAATTTGGGTTTCCCCCTTAACGAGTTTATGTTCCCCATAGACTATAATGGGGTTCGAAACCCATTCGAACACACGAACATTGAGCGGCTGTTCGAATCGAATTTCGAACCTCGAACATTTTAGTGTTCGCTCATCTCTAATCATGATGCTTGATGTCATAGGCATAACTGGAAGTTTCTAGGCTACATTACAGCTCAAGGGATTCATTTTTTCAAAACAGAAAGAAGCATTGTGTAAAAACCTATTTCCAGGCAATGTAACATGGAAAAATTATGCTAATTAACTCATACCAGCCAAGCTACATTTGTAGACAGTACTGTTATGGTTAAAAAGGACCTTTCACCACCTCCACAACTCAAGTTCTTACCATCTGTTAATAGATGCTGCTTCATTAATTCCAGTGGAAGCTGGAACTTATTTTCTAGCCCCCACCATTCCCGAGCAACAAGAGCAGGTAGTTTTGGTGCCTGATGTGCTATTTAAGTTCTGTAATGTCAGAAGGGCAGTGTCAGGCAGGGCATGTGATTCAGAGCCCCAGTCAGAGGCAGCCAGTGTCAGAGCTCAGAATCACACCCCTTCCCTGCTCCTGTTGGACACTGCCCTTCTGACAGTGCACAGACTAAATAGAATATGTAGCATCAAAATTAACAGCATTGATTGCTCAGAAACAGTGGGGACTAGAGAAAAAATTCCAACTATGACACAATCAGTGGAGCAGCAGCTATTAATTGACATAAAGAGTTGGACTTGTTGGAGGTGGTGAAAATTCCTCTTTAAGAAGGGGGAGTTTGCCCCTGAGTTTCTTCCAGCCATTCTGCTCTGTACCATGAAACACTGTGTAAAGATGAGCATCTCTGGGTTGGCTGCCGGTGTCTACATTGGCAATATGTTAAATTGCTCTTCACCTAGAGATGCAGCAAAATTTTACTTGAATCATGAAAACTCATAACAGCCACAGTCTTGATAAAGATACTTGCAATGGTTTAGTGTCAATACTTAAAGAAAATTCCTCAATATGCAGAATGAAGGAGCTAGAATAAATAGAATCTTAACTTTTATTCCCTATAGTAAATGTACATGTAGTATGTGCTACTATATGTCTGTACACATACAATATGTATAGGCTTGCATGCCTACTGTTTTATCTCAGTTACAATAATTAGCTGTTGAGCATTTTAGAAAATTAAGAAAACTTACTTTATTTCATTATTCATCATCTGACTTTTTATGTATCAGCAATGCAATAAACTGGGATTGGTCACTTGATAAAATCCAGTATCACTTACAATTTATTACAGTTCACTGTAAAATGTTTCATTGGTACGTTAGTGATAAATGACTCATTCTATATGTTATACAACCAGTGCGATTGACAAGCCATACATTATTTTAGGAAGTATAAACCTCTGGTATTTACAGCAATATTGGCTGTGCTTGACTCTCCAAAACAATTTCTTTCAATAATCTGAAAAAGAGAAGATGGCACTATACTATCATTGTGCTGAATGTGAGATTGTCACTTAGTTTTTCTATTGCGAAGAACTCAATGCACATAGCTAAGCTTGGAAGGAACAAAATGAACACTGAATTGAAAATAATACAGTTTACTGTCTCATTGAAATACTTCCAAGACTTCCACAAGAGGTCTTTTACACCAGTAAATTCAAGCATGCTTTGGAAGCACATATCATCACGCTCACATGGAAATGGAAAATCAATGCTTTGGTTTTCCAAACTGAAACCGTGTTCAACAATAGGAAACAGTTTCTAAACCACTATACGATACTGTTCTCCTGAAGTGAGTGACAGTATGTAGGGTTGGCTTTACTTTATGTTCTCTAATATAAAGTTACTCTCCAAAATATGATATTCAAATAAAGACGGCACGAGGAGCTTGTTCAGTACAATCTGTACAAATAATGTTTATAATTAATATCTAGCTCATAAAAAATGCCAGCTACATCCAAGAGGTAATCCACAAAATTCCGCGATAGTAATAAAATATAACTTTTATTGTATCTTCATCTTTAAAAAAAAGTTACATAGTAACTGCAAAAGGGTACATCGTTAACGCAAGGCAACGCGTTTCGGGAATTACTGTTCCCTTTTTCTCAGCTCAGAGAAAAAGGGAACAGTGATTCCCGAAACACGTTGCCTTGCGTTAACGATGTACCCTTTTGCAGTTACTATGTAACTTTTTTTTTAAAGATGAAGATGCAATAAAAGTTATATTTTATTAATATCGTGGAATTTTGTGGATTACCTCTTGGATGTAGCTGGCATTTTTTATGAGCTAGATATTTCTTGTGGACGGCAGGTTGAGAGTCACCTGCAAGCCGGGCTCCTTTGAGGTTCCTTTGTTCATATGAAAATACGGTGAGCTGATTTTTCTCTTTTTTTGTTAATGTTTATAATTAGTCTTATTCTTTAATTATTTTGTCATTTTATGTTTGTATGCTGTGCCAGTCGGTCATTGTTAGTATATTTGTCTTTATATTTTGTGTACTGTATGTAAACCCCCAAATGTAAAATAATAATAATAAGTATGTATACCTATGGCAACAGGTGACAAACCAACCCTATGTAGTTTGATCTACAGTTTTCAGGGCATAGTGTGATGCATTATCAAGCGTCAGAAAATGTTACCATGTTGCCTATGGTAATCGAGCCACATAATTTATTTTCCATAGCAGTTAATGATATAAAATCTGAATTTGCCACTGGCTACTAGGATGTTTTTCTGTTAGACATATTATACAAATGAGGCTCACTGTCAGAATCCTGTATTTTTCAGATCTACCACTAGTGGCCGCTATTTCTCTCACTCTTAAATATTGTTGCACTTCCACTCCTCACCACTGGAGGCGGCTGTATTCATCATAGGAATTGCCTTTAACATAGATGACCAATCTGTATAAATGTGAATCCTTTCTGTTTTCTGTTTGGTTCTATTTACACCGATGAGGCAATACAGCCTTTGCTCAAGTATTGTAACTTGTTTCAGTCTCCTGCTCCTCAGAACTGTCTTTCCCAGACTGTTTCCACTCCATTGCTGTATTACACTTGTGATCTACACTTCAAGCTGCACCTCGGAGTACTACTCTTCAGTACCTATCTGCTCCTGGCTTATTTCATCTGGCCACCAGATTTCAGCCATATATACCAGTATTGTAACACCCACTGTCTTTTTCAAATACATTTTATATGTAGATCACATTGGTTCATATGCAGATATTTGTATCTGTCTTCACTTACTACAAAAATAAAAAATGAATGGTCCCTTCTGCCAGTTTTCCATTTTTTTAGATGAAAAAAAAAGAACAAGGAAAATAAACAAAGTGAAAAACTGATACAATGGACACTTCAGTTTTATTTTAACATTCCAATCAATGAAAACTAATTCAAACAAAAGCCTTAAAAAATCTTTCAGTGCATATTGTGAGAAGGTGTCAGGTTGAGTCCCGGTATATAAGCCCCAGGTTTCTGGCATATGTGTGGTCCAGGGCAGGTCATGAATAGGCCTCAGCCTAGGTGTGGGTCCTAAGGCTCATTACGGGGCCATAAAAGGCTGCAGATTCTACACTTCAGGGCAGATCCTGGAAGCAAGAGGAGGAGCCTGGGTCTGTCCTGAAATACTGAGAGTCTGGTGAGACTGTACTGTGCTACTTTGTTTGTTCATGTTGTTGGTAGTAAGCCACATGCATAGTTAGTTTTTTTTTACTGTTTAGTTAGAGCTTGGATGAGCAGGGCTTTGTTTGCTGTTTTGCCACAAAGGGGCTGTTGTGGTTTGAAGCATGTCATGCTCCTATAGCTCCTATTTGTCTGCGTTACAATTAGCAGAAAAATAATTCTTTTAAAAAGAGGGTCTTTAGAGAGTTTAAGTGCTAACAATAAAATAAAACATAAGAAACATAAATAAATGTGCTTAGGCATGTCAAGATAACGTCTGTATCGACAATACTGGCTAAAGAGAGCAAGTGCAAATGAAGGGCAAATCCGACATGTCATGACACAGATATCAAAAAGCTTACACACGTTAGACCCATCAAGTATTAATTCCAGTATATTCACTATTTCCCAAAACTGTCTACAATACTAATAAATAAAAAAATAGCTTGGAATGTCATCTAAAATAAAATTTAATGAAATCTGGAGAAATTTAAGGGCTAGTTCACACGTAAAAACCTCCTGGCTTATTTTGGTCCTGAAAAAAACCGCTTCCTAATTAGGAAGCTTTTTTTTGACATTGCCAGGCTTTTCTTGGAGCTTTTTTTTTGTAAAAACCGCTTCCAAAAAAAGCCAGGCTGTTTTCCCCTCCCATAGAAGTGAATGGGCTAAAAAAAAACCGCTAGCGGTTTTTTCCGCGCGTTTTTTTGCAAAAAACCGCGCTGAAAAAAACCTGCGCTGTTTTTGCCTCCCATTCACTTCTATTGCTTTCTTCAGGCGGAAAACGCCTGAAGAAAGGTCATGTCGCTTCTTTTTTCTGCTAGCTGAAAAATAACTAGCAGAAAAAAAAAGCTAGTGGAAAAAAAAGCTAGCGGAAAAAAAAAGCTAGCTGTTCACATAGGGCTCCATTGTAAAGGGGCTGATTTTGAAGCGAAATCCGCTGTCAAAAAACTCCCCTTTGCCCACGTGTGAACTAGCCCTAAAAGGATTTCTTTGTATGACTTGTAATAATTTCCATAATTTTTACACTAGGAACGGGACCTTTTATTGTTCACAACATAAGATTTTACAAAGCGTCACATAGATTTGTATGCTTTGGCCTGTGTATAAATTGACAAATGAGAAACTGATTTCTATTACAGAAACAGCAGAAAAACAAAATACTTTCAGATAATTCTTAGTATGGGCCTTAAGCCCTGGAATCCTCTAGAAGACTCAGTTTATGAAAAATCCATTGCAGTCATTTGTACTATTGATGTCCTTAGAAGGAATTTACATTAAGACTTCATTACTAAGAGCCCTGGCACATTACCACTGCATATTGACATACATTAACATAGCTCTTTGGTTTTATTAATTCACAGACGCAAATTCTTAGATCATTGTAAGAATCAATGTTAAAGACAAAGAATAAGAATTAGAATGGAAATTTTGTAACCATAAATACTTGAAGAAAATAATTTTAGAATTAACATGTTTGCCCACTAAAGACATGTTATGGTATATCAACAGGATACGTCACAAATGTGTGATAGAGGCAGGTCCTTCATCTTGGACTCACATCCACCTCTAAAGTGAGTCCCCACAGCCTCTGTGCCCATTATTCACATGACCATGACCTTGATGAGAAGACTTTCAGCTATGTTTTGGGCTGTGATGAAATAGCATAGCTCTGATGCAACCAACATTTATCCTGTGGATATACCGCAAATGAATTTTGTGGGAAAATACATGTTTATAAAGAAAATAAATCATACAACAGGAGTAATGTCAGTGGCCATCCTGAAAGATCATGGTGGCCTCAAATGCAGACACTGACTCCGTTACTGGGTCACATAGCACATTTAGCAAAGGGGGAGCAAGGACTGAGAAGGCCATACACATTAGATTAGTGAAGGTCAATTCACCAATTTCAGCAAGATCACATGTCTATTTAATGTGTATGGGGTGTTTTCACTTTTCCCCAACAATAGATGTTGGCGGAGAGAAGGATCAGTCTGTTCAACTTTAACAATCCTTTTGTTCTCAGAGGAGATAATCCACTGTGGGAAGACCCTAGCAGTAACGTATTCATTTCCACATATTGTGGAGTCGACTGGAATAGCCAACAACTATTTGAATGCATGGCCTTTTTAGACATGCACATAAGACTCTTTTATAGAATATCCAGTATAAAGCAAACATAGACCTTAAAAAATATGTCATGTGTCTGGGCCCCAATGAAAATTCTTTATCCAGACGGCCACAAATATCATGCTTGATTTATAATCTCTTGATATGGGGCTGATGAACTACAAAGGAGATGCCCATACATTTGGTTATACACACAAATATATATAAACATGCACATAAATAAAGGTATTTTCACAAGCAGAGTTTTAGTTTATGTTTATTGTGCATTATAAACACAATAAAAATATAACCAGACTTTTCTGTTTCTCAAATTTCCTATTTTTGGCTGCGAACATGTATTGAAAACTACCATAAATTGCACTGGGTGATCAAAGGTCAAGCTACATAGCAACTTGTCTAGACAGAAATCGCTACATAGAAGGCACTTTAAACCTTGCCGGATGTGTAATGTTCTATCAGTCGGTGTCCTTTGGTGGACTATGATGAGCATTTATTATATGGTCTCTGTCATCCTGCTGCACTAATGTTTGGTTCAATTTTCACTACAACATACTGTGTGAAACTGCAAATGTAGTTTCTAAAGAAGCAAAACTTTAAGGAAATCTTCTTAGGTCCTTTATGTCCATTAAACCCATAGAAAAGCAGGGTAGGTGACCTAAAAATGTTCATAGTCAAATAATTAAATAGCAATTTAGAGAGCAAACTTCGAGCAAATGTTGTACATGTTCCGCAAAGGTAGACCCAAGCCTGGCAAGTGTTCCATCCCTCCTCAGTAAAGATTAGACAATCCTTTAATAGCCCCACCATGAGGAAATTCAGTGTGTTACAGCAGCACAGATAATACAGTAATAATACAAAAGAAAATACTAAAGTTCCATGGGGGAAGCATTACAGTAACAGTAGGTACCGATAAAAGGTAAAGAAGAAAGTAGGAAGGAATTTCACAACTTAAGGATCTTTCAGGTCTGTGTATGGAACGATCTACGCTTAGCTCGGTGTTGGTTGTATAGCCTAACCGCAGCTGGGAGGAAAGACTTTCAAAACCACTCCTTCTCCAAAGGACACAGGTAGAGTTAAAATCACTGCCCTGAATAGTGGGATAGTGCCTGAAATGCAGAATCTTTCCAGCTCAATCTGAGGCGGCTGAGGGGTCCTGTGCTACCGCCTAGATGGAGAGGAATCAGAGGATGGAAGTAGTAGTGGTGCATGATGTGTCACCGGTTAGGCCGGGTGCCCTCAACTACTCTTCCCAGTTCTACTCCTAGGCTGCACACTGATGAAGGGGGCCTGCTGATGGTGGTGGTAATATTTCTCTTGGGGCGCTTCCAGTTGGAGAGGTGATGGTGTTCAGAAGATGGTAATGCAGAAACAACTCAGGAAGGCAATTGTGCAGTTAGAACAGGTTTCAACTTTACTCAGCAGCTGAACCATAAAACCAGCAGTTTCCAAATTAGGGTTGTAGTGTCCCACTTCTCAGCTCCCTTAGCCTTGGTCTTGAGAGGATGCTAAGTGATGTTCAGGCTCTAGTGCTATACTCCCCTCCAAAACCAACTCCACTCCTTAGTCTCCTTCAGCAGAAGATACTGGGGGCTGTATTCCAGGATAGTCCTGACAGGGGTCTGGTTACCTTATAGAAGGTTCCGGGATAACACCTCTTTTTCCAGTACTCTTTTACTCCTTGCATAATGTCCTAGTGATAGATAACTGATCTCCCTGTGTCAGGGCCATCTCTGTAAGAGCCTTGGGCTTGAATTCTTCCTCCTCAGAGGCTGGAAAGGAACTACTAGTCTTCAATGCACAGTGCTGGCATGTACTGACTCCAACTCCACATTCGGCCAAACTACCACTCAGGTTATAACGATCCCTCTCGAGGGACTGGGCTATACCAAGTGTAGGGGTTTGTTATGGGAAACTAACAGGGAATACCTATGGAAAGAGTTGTAAACAATGACATGTAACACATAACATATAGACAGGACATACAAACATAAACAAGAGGCACAAAGATAAACATAAACATGTTCCCATGCGGACCTGAATGTTGAAGATACTAATGTTAGTGTGAACCTAGCATAAGTGTGTTTCTAATAATCGACTACTAATGGACAGATAGAGAGATAGATAGATAGATAGATAGATAGATAGATAGATAGATAGATAGAGATACTAATCTACATTTTCATTGTATGTTATTAACACTGGTAATATGTATTTTTTCTGAGAATGTTTGTTTTGTGTGTCCAATTTATAGTTTCTCAATATGACTGACTCCGAAGCAGCTCCAAATGTCTTTATTGACTCTAATGATTGCCAGCAGTTCAAGACTTGAATATTCATACCACTAGAATAGACTTTGCAGGCAGCTCCTTTCCACCCTTCTACTCCCAATTTAATCACTCAAGTGACAAGAAAGGCTAAATATAGCGGGAGAAATGTGATTTGACACATCTTTTCCATCGAGAAACTGTTTAAATGCAGGTGATCTAAGAAGATTTGATAGCATTTAGCGATAAATCTGTTCTTAGTTGACATTACAAATGCTATAAATACAGCATTACTAATCATGTGTGTTATTTCCTCTTCTCCACATGTTCTCGGCTTTTATACATTAGAGGGAATCTGCACTGAAACAAAGATTATCTACCAGGGTTTCTCTACCTTTTCAAGTGAAGTACCTCTAGTGAAAAAAAGTTCTAATCAAATACTCCAAAAGTAGTAGTAAGTCAGATTTGATGCAAAGAATAGAACAGCAGGTAGCATTATTTTCCCATTAAAGCAACAGATACCACAATGTAACCCTGACAGACCCAACTGTAAGACAATTGAGTCTCAAGAGGGCAAGGGTGGGGAGACAGTTCATGGTGTGCATCCTATAATGGCTTCTGTTTCTGAAATAAAAAGAGGAGTAAAATGAAAAAGCCACACCCCTTTTTGAGCATACTTCACTCTTTTTATGACATGGCCACAAAACATGCAGGTCATATTAATTTTTTATGACATGTCTAGCACATAATATTCTCATATTGTAATATAAAATGACCAAGAGCCCAACGGATGTGGGAGCATTCTGCTGTGCCTTGGAGATTTGCACAGGACTCTTGGAGATCTAAAACCTCCTTAGTTCCCACACACAGCACAATGCCTCTTAGTGCTCCCACACAATATAACGCCCCCACAGAATAATGACTCCTTACTGCACCTATACAATATAATGCATTCTTATTGCCCTCACAAAATTACCCACACAGTATAATACCCCTTAGTGCCCTCCCTGTAATGCCTTTTAAATGCCCCTATACAGTTTTATGAATTATTATGCCACTATACAGTTGTAATGTCTTTGCCTGTTCAGGTCTCTGCATCACCCTCCGCTCGCACACTGCAGCACAGGAGGCGTGTTCAGTAGGGTTGAGCGATCGGGATCTTTTTGGGTGGGATCGAGATCGGGGCTTATTTCCCACAATGCTTGGCTATTGGCCAATCACTGTAGGAAAAGCTTAGCACCCATAGGAATGAATGGAAGCGGCTGGCCGCTTAACCCCCCGCATGCCGACTGCGTCCATTCATTCCTATGGATTTACGCAGCCTGCCACTCTTCTGCTTCATCCCTGTTTTACCATATACTCAGCTGAATATATGGTAAAACAGGGATGAACCAGAAGAGTGGCAGGCTGCGGTAAATCACTGTGTGCTGTGCTGCTGTGAGGAAGACAAAGCAAGTTCACGAGTAGATAGATACTACTGTACATTGACTTGTCTATCTACTAGACAAGTCAATGTACATTAATATCTATATACTTGTGAACTTCGCTCAACTTACCTGCTCAGAAGTGTCTTCGCTGCCCTCTGTTGGTCTGGTCCTTTGTCCCCGCCTCCCTAGACTAGTATTATCGAGAAGGCGATGGCAAGGGTACTGCAAGGGGAGATGCACTCACGTCTCCCCGCCCACACTCTTTAGCCGCACCAAGCCCCGCCTACTCCCTGCATCTCTACAATAGTAGTCTAGGGAGGCGGGGGGGGGGCGCTCTGAAGACATGTGAAGGACGGAGGACCGGACTGGATGAAGAAGAATTGGGAGCTGCAGCTGTACAGGTAAGCGGACACCGTGGGGGGGGGGGGGGGTTAATCACTACACAGCGTGAGGTCCAAAAATTTATTCAATTTTTGGACTACATGCTTTGTAGTGAATAGGATCGTTTTTAAAATCTGATCTCCGATTATTTAAAAAATCCCATTGACTTGCATTGGGATCAAAATTGGGTTCAGGTTCGAATAGAAAATGATCGGAAATCGGATTTTAAAAATTATGAAATTCCAAGATCGGCTCAATCCTAGTGTTCAGTTATAATTGCTTTAGATTCTTGTTTCTCTATCTGAACACTGTTCTATTCCTTCATCTCTGCAATTAATTTTCCACCACACCCATCTCCTTCACTTTGGTTTGTCTTTCTAGGTTGATCTCGGCTTGCCAACTATGCTTCTGTGTTGTTTTGTCTTGTCCTGTTCTCTGTAAAGCTGGGTTCACACTAACGTTGGTGTCTGACAGCTAGTGTCCATAGCTAATGTCTGCAGAAGATTTAACATTGGACACTAGCTGTGTCCATTCACAATTTCCATTATTTTAAATGGGATATCATGTAGTGTCCTTTAGTGTCCGTGTGTGCCCTTAAGTGTCCGTTTAAAAAGATGTCCGATTTTTCAAGTGGACAGCAAAAACCTACATTTAGGACGGGTCAAGTTTAGAACTCCCTGTTTCTGTCATTTTCTTCCTTCCTGGGTTCAACAGCAACCACGGGGGAATTGCTCAACAGGCAATTCCATAATAACAGTATAATTCTCCCTTAAACCCAGGGGTGAACCTGCCCCTTTCGCCGCCCGAGGCGAAGTGCAGAGAGGCCCCCCTCCCGCCGGGAGGGGGCGGAGTGGGGCGTGGCTTAGCGGAGGGGCGGGGCTTATCAGAGGGGGTGGGGCTTAACACCGTTCGCCGGCAGAGAGCAGGCCCGGAGACTGCCTGAGCGTGCGGGGAGGCTGCTGGAGCAGCGCTGCTCCAGCGGCCTCCCCAAACCACCGCTCCGTGCTAAGCCAGTCCAGGACAGCTTGTCCTGGACTGGCTTAGGTTAGCAAAAATGCCGCCCTCCCTGAGGCCCTGGCACAGCGCCGCCTGAAGCGCTCGCTTCAGGTCGCCTCATGGGAGGTGCGGCACTGCTTACACCACATAATATAATGTCCTCTTAGTGCCCCACACTCAGTTTAATGCCTCCTTGGTGCCCCCGTATTGTATAATGTCCTCTTATTGACTATACACAATTTAAAGGGGCTCTATCACTGGATTTTCGCTATTTTAGATAAACATATGCCTGAATAGCCTTTAAAAAGGCTAAAGTCCTGCTAATCGTTTGTTAAAAGACCCCCCTGTTTTAATTAATTACCTTTTAAACGTATATGTAAATGAGCCCTCTGTGAACTTTGTTCACCCCTCACTTCATACTCTGTTCACGCCCTCCTCTGTGGTTCTTGTATGTAAGTCCCTCCTCCTGCTTTCAATTCACAGCCTCTGTCTCTTCTCTGCTAGTGGCACAGGGCCTATGATGATGTCACTACTGCTCTGTGATTGGCTTGTTCCTGTGATGATGTCACTACGAGGTCCTTCATCATCTTCTAAGTAGTGATTTATACAGAGCAGGGGCTGCAGCATATCATAGATCTACTGTACACATGGAGATCTATGATAGACACAGGGAGCTGCAGCCCCTGCTCTGCATAATCACTACTTAGAAGACGATGAAGGACCTTGTAGTGACGTCATCACAAGGACAAGCCAAACACAGAGCAGTAGTGACATCATCACAGGTCCTGTGCCACTAACAGGTAAGAGACAGTTAGAGGCTGTGAATGAAAAGCAGGAGGAGGGACTTACATACAAGAAGCAAGAGAGGAGGGCATGAACAGAGTATGATGTGAGGGGTGCACAGGAACACCCATGGTGCATGGAGGGCTCATTTACATATACGTTTATACAAACGATTAGCAGGATATGAATAGCCTTTTTAAAGGCTATTCAGGCATATGTTTATCTAAAATAGAGAAAATCCAGTGATAGAGCCCCTTTAATGCTCCCTAGTTCCCTGTAGATAGGAGGCAGAGCCAAGTGGAAGGCAGCAGCTCTGAGTGCGACCTGCTCCCGGATGACTGTCAGGAAGGAGATATCTACAATAGTAAGGATGGAGCTCGGGCAAATCCACTGGATCAGAAAATTAAATTAGAAGTCCTATCTTAACAAACTTTTTTTAAAAGCACAAATATATAGCATCATTATCGACCTGTAATACATAACAAACCACATACTGTAACTCTGTGTACCTTCAAGGATGAACATGGAAGCACATGGAGTGATAATAAGAGTGAATAAAGAATACACCAGACAAATAGCAGAAAATGTACTAATCAGTTTATGCCAGTTTTCTGATGGAAGAAAGTCAGAAAGATCTGTGTCCATTATTTTGTGCAAAAATTTCCTTCTTTTTGCTATTTTAGCAACATTTGAAAAACTGAACAAGGCTTAGCATGACGGACTTTGGCTTCCAGGGACCCATAAATCATCAATGAGAGGTGAAGAAAGGCAGAGGAGTATTCCTCTCCTGGATACACTGGACTCATAAGCTTTTGTTTGTGTACTGCATATTATTCCATTGTTCCTATTATTATTCCTAAGTTTGTGCCAAGCTTATTTTGTCTCATTTTGATTAATAATAGATCAGTAGAACGTGTCCCTATATCATGTTCTGCTTATATAAGACAGAATAGTCCAATGGCAGAGCTACTTTCAATAGACTCCTAAAGATTGACTGTAGAGTGCATATGCCCAAAGCATAGTACAAGCTGTAAGTTAGGAAATACAGTACTTATAGACATGTGTGGACCTAAATTGCGCTTTCCTATGCACTATGCAAATGTTGTTTTAATGATATATTTAGAAAAAAAAGTATGTTGTAGAAAGTCAAGCAAAATGACAACTTCTAAAGTAGAAACAAACAGGATTGACTTCTACTCTCGACCCAGAAGGCTGTGTAAAGAGATAAATAGCGTTCCACCAATCATACAACCACCGAGGTGGACATTTATCAATAACCATAGAACAGCACTAATAGACAAATGGCCTGAATCAATTTATGTTCTACTTTTTATGGGGCCTGAGTCATATACTGATGAAAAATGCAAACAGAGCTGGACACAGTTCTTATATAAATCAGAATAAAATGACATCAATTTTGAGTCTGTGATTCCCTGAAGCCTGTGACAAATGGTTTGTAAATCACAAAATTATTGAAACTGGCAAAAAAATGAAACAGTGCTGTTTCTTCCTCATGAGTGATGAAAAACAAGATTATAAGTCAATAATGTAGATTTATTACTAAATACCTATTATTATTACAGTATTTGGGAAAACATTACTGTAGATTGCCCATCAATATTTACAGCTTCCATTAAAAAACTAAAATCAACATACCTAAATGCATAGTTTGCAAACTTTGCTCCAGTCATAGCTTGCTCCTTTTTAAGATGGATACCCCAAAGGGTATTGCTATAGGTCTTTGCAGAATTATCGCCAGATGTACATAGAAAAATTTTGAAGATGCAGCAACACTAAACCAGAGCTGAGCCTCTTCATTCTCCAAATCAGTGGGAATAGGTCATCACTATCTGTGATAGGAAACCCTCTATAATACTATAACTTACCATGTTACTACTTACTACTCCGGAGTAGTTGAGCTGAGTGTGCAGTATCGGACACTACTACGTGGGAGATGAAGCAGAGCTGAGATTTTAAAGACGATACTGCACACTCACAGATGATACTGCACACTATCCAATACTGCACACTCAGCTCAACTACACTCTGCAGACAATACTGCACACTCAGCTCAACTACTCCAGAGTAGTTGAACTGAGTGCACGGCCCGATGTAGCAGAGCTGGCAGATGCTACATCTGCCATTTCTGAGTGTCTTTGCATGCGTGCGTGGTCCGTGTGTGGAATTTATGGGGTGGTATTGTGGTATTTTTGGGGTGGTCTTTGTGTTGTGTGTGTCTAGAGTGGTCTGGTGTTTGTGTGGTGTGTTGTGGCATTTGTGTGGTGTTGTGCTTGTGGGTTGGTGTAGGTGTGCTGTCTGTGTGATGTTTATATGGTGTTTGTGAAATGTTTGTGTGTTGTGTGTGGTGTTTAGCAGCGACTCTTTGGTGCCGTCACTATAATCCTTCCCTGTCAGTCACAACTGTTGTTTTCCCCTCAGCGCTTTCACTTTCACATTTTCCCATTATATGTATAGGGCCTAACTTTGGGGGCTCCAATCTCATGACGGGGGGATGCTAGCAAGAAGCAATTTGCACAGTATTCTGCTCCTGTGGGTGGAGGGGGGCATGCCAAAATTCAGCCAAATCGGGCGAGAATTGTGTATTTGTATAGAGCAGACTACTACAAATCTTGATATATATATATATATATATACACAAACACACAGAGGAAAAGGTAGCATGCCCATAGTTAGAGCAATCTTTAATACTAGCTTGGGAGACACTCAGACATCCTACATGGATAGTGACAAGAAATAACATGCAACTACCTTAGATTATAATTTGCTCATTTACACTTTAATGAATAAATTAGTATGCTGCATCAGTTCTGCTTAACAGTCATGATAATACTTGCATTTATATAAGCCATAATCAGTTTCCGTATAGGCACAGGGGAGAGAAATGATTTATCTTAACAGCTACAAATATTGGCATATTATTATTTTTACATCTTTTTAATTGCGAATGGCTTGTGGCAACTTGTTTGTGTTAGTACAATATAAAATTAACAGCCTTAAATGTACTAATCCATAATATGTAAAAGTTCTGAACCTACCATGTAAATTAAAATACTACATAACAGCTTTTCACAGAAGATAAAACATTACTAATTTTACATTATGAATTTTGACAAAATGTTTTACATTGCTGTGGCGACATCGCTTAGAAAACCTTATTGTACAAATTTCAGGAGCTTCAATAAGTTATGCAGCTTTTCCAAATTATACCAGGATAACATCTTGTCTTGTTTATTAAAAAATGTCTAAAATATTCTTATCTTATCCAACAGGAAGTTAAGGAATAAAATGTTGTTTTAGGATACCCATTTCTTCTGTCTGTACATATACATTTACCGAAAAAAGTTGAGTGTCTATTATACATTTCTAGGCATTATAATTAGGTAAATGAATGATTATATACTGCATAAATGATTAGGTTCATGGAACCGAAGAAATAATCAAAATTTAACATGAATATTAAAAAGAATGATAAAAGATAAAGAGAAATACTATAAGACATATATAGAACACAACAGTGGTTGTCCATATGGTGTAGCATAGACCATGCTGTCAACCACTTGTTTACAATTTAATCCCCAAATACCAAACTTTGCAAAAAACATTTTTCTTGAAGTCACCATATTCTGACATATTCTGACTTTTTTTTTATTTTTGTGCAAGTTCCATAGACTGCATATACAACTGCATATACAACTGTATTACAGTCTATGGAAGATTTGCTACATAACTATTGAGGTTAGTCATAGACCAACCTCAATAGTTAAATTCTTATGGCAGGCCTAAGAGCTCCTCACTGTCATAGGAATAGGATGGCTCCTGTGATCTCGCTGCGCAAAGGCAATGGTACGGGGGCCGGTGGAGATCGCACCAGGGGCTGTTCTTTTACTTTGGGGTGGTGGGTGTCAGCAAATGCAATGCCCATGATCAGAGCCCGTGATCAGACTGAACTCTGAACATGAGCATTATCTCCATTGCACAATACAGCAGAGACCTTGTGGATATGGTGGCCACTCTGCTTCAGAGAAACCAAAATCTTTAGGCTGCCTTCACACGATGTAAACACGAGCTGATTTTGTCAAAACACACGTGTAAAAATCAGACTCCCATTGACTTCAATGCCATTTTTACACGTATAAAAAACAAGTAAAAAACACACGTTTTTGGCACTTTTTTTGCACATTTTTTGCGCATTTTTTACATGTGTAAAAAATGGCATTGAAGCCAATGGGAATCTGATTTTTACACGTGTATTTTGACAAAATCAACTCGCGTTGTTGTGAAGGCAGCCTTAAAGAACTGCCATCCACCATGCTATTATGGCTGATGTTGGGAAGGGGTTAATAACACCTATCCATCATAGAAAACAGTACATACCCTATCAAAGAGACTGTTCAGTCATTTACTCAGTACCTAAAGGGTACGATCACCTGTGTTCTACGGCTGTGAGTTTCAGTGGTGATATAGCCAAGTTAGTCTGAAACATGCTCCCCCCTTCATCATACTAAGCATAAGCCATCAAACTTAGACACCAGATGACCCCTTTAAATATAATTAAACATAGATTTTTGATGCATTTCCCACAAGAAATGGCATGAATTCATCCAGGAAGTATTTTCACTACCCTGTGAGGATTTAGGAACTAATTTCCTTCCTTCTTCTGAGGCTGAGGGCTCTCAAGGGGTTTTTTTTTTGCCTTCCCCTGTGAAAGCATATAACACATTTTCAGTTAATAACAGGTTGAACTTGTTGGACTTTTGCATCATTGAAGCCTTAGTAACTATATAACTACATAGCATATCACATTAAAATAATGAAAATGTGTTATTTTCATTAAGCCCTAAGGTTCCCAAATCTTCTACTTGGCAATTCCAAAATGCTTCCCTCTGCTGTAAAAGAGAATACCAATTTCTACCACTTCTATATATGTTAACTCGTTCGAATCCTTCAAAATAATACAATATAGGATGAAAGCAGTTCGTCTTTATGAAATGTATGATGATTCGAGGTGCCTGTGATGACTATGTTACTGCTCTATTTCTGCTTATATACTGTTTTATTCGTTTTGGGGACGTTAGCTCGGTAGAAGCAGTGGTGCGGACCCAAACAGTCAAGACAAGGACACAAACATGCCACAAACTGGTTTATTTAGAAAAAAACGGGAAAATAAATAAACTTTGACTTCAGGCAAAATGAGCAAAACAAAACACAGCCTTAACTTCAGGCAAAAACAAAATAAAAACCTTCTTGTCTGAGCAACTAACTAAACAGAATTAATAACCTAACTATATGTGTGGCTTACTTCTAGCTACATGAACAAAACAAGCACAGTATTGTCTCACCGGACTCAGGATTACAGGATAGAACCATACACCTCCTTTCACCTCATGAAACTGCACTGGAATGCAGGAGCTGCAGCCTTTTTCTGGCCCAGTAATGAGCCAAGGATCTACACCTGGGCTGAGGCCTACTCCAGATCTGCCCTGAACCACACATATGTCAGAAACTTGGGGCTATTAGACTCTGCCTATCACATTCTCACAATGTGTACAGTGTCATACTCTACCATAGCCTTTCAATGGAGTTGTATATCAGAGCATATTCCAGGGCAAACAGGTCCTTTACCTGTTTATTTTAATACATCTTGTGCGTGATTTCTACTCCATCTTCAGCAAAAAAAAAAAATATATATATATATATATATATATATATATATATATACACACTCTCTCTATGTCCACCTGCTGAGTGAGATCATTCTCCTCTACTGTAAAAAAACTCATCTTTTTCCAACCTCATCTCACCATTAAAGGCTCTAATGTCGCCCCGGTCTTTTCTATTTTCCTGTTGCTTAGATGATTCCTCTTGGTCACTGCAGCCTGCTGTGTGACATCTAAAAGCTGCACTAAAGAGGAACAGTCTATGAGGTCTTTTTAGCAAGAATAGAACATGCTGAGAAGGAGTTTTAGGGAGCCTAAATGGTACTACTGATAAAACCTGACTGTAGTCAATATCCACTAGTTAACCACATCATTCAGCACACCAGTAGAAAACACTAGTAGCAGTGAAACAGGTCTGTAAATGCAATCTAGGTAAATATATATTACACAGTGGCATAGATTTATATTATATAGTTATTTATTTCAATTTGTCTAACGCTAGGTTCACACCTGCGTTCTGGTCTCCGTTCTGTGCTTTCCGTCTTCTGCATGCCAGAAGACGGAAAGCACAGACCGGGTCCGGCCGTGAGTGACGGTGAGCGTTTTATGCTCTCCGCCGCGAAACCGGATTTTTCAATCCGGACACCGAGTACTGCATGTCCGACTCTGTGTCCGGATTAAAAAACCCGGTTTCGCGGTGGAGAGTGCAAAACGCTCACCGCCGCTCACAGCCGGACAGCTTTCTCACCCATTCAAATGAATGGGTGAGAAAGACTCCTGCAGGTTTCCGTCTCCTGCTCTGTTTTATGCAGGAAACGGAAACCTGCATAACGGACACCTGGGCGCAGATGTGAACGAGCCCTTAAACTGGCCTTACACAGGACCCTTCACCACCTTTGTCAATGTTCTTCAGGGACCGTGTCACTGAAATCAGCAAAATTGTAATTTTTTTCTCTAGACTCCACCCTTACTCCACCACTCATTTTTGGTACCCAATATGATAATAAGACTCTCCATGGCAAATGAATTTCTGAGCTCTGATACCTTCTGCCTTTGATTGAATGTTGTCAGAGGGCACTGAATCGCATATCCTCTCTTGACACCACCCACTTGCCAGTAGAAAGTCTAATAATCATTAGCCACCAACACTAGCCGCACTGATTTTCTGGAATATGGGGGCCTATAGAACACTCACCACATAGCATTTTACAATGTTTAAAATTGTAGCTTTGTGACAATAGGTTCACACTTACGTTCAGGTTTCCATTCGTTGGGTCCGCGTTGGGACCCAATGAACAGAAACCTAATACACTTATAACAGCAGTTACCCACTGAAACCCCCTGACCCCTTTCTGTCCAGTTTCTGGCCACAAAAGGCAGAAAAATGCGGAGAGAAAAGTCTTGCTTTATGGATTTGAGGATGGAAATACTGAATGTAGATCAGATGCAGGTGTGAACCTCGCCTTACAGTCAACTGCTTACAGAGAAATTGATACTTTTATAGATATGCAAAAGAACTTGCAAGTACTATTGTGGGCACAACTTTCCTGGCTCCTCCACTCCATCCTTTTGATTTTGACTGAGGGGCACTACGTCACTGGGAAATCTTGCACTTGCACAGTGTATTTGGGTGTTGACTTGGAGGATTTGATGCTGTCAGTCAAAATGAAATTGATGACAACAAGCAAAAGAGTGTCAGGGAGGTGGGAGGAGACAAGGAGCATATTTGCATATTTATAAAAGTATTTCTTTCTTTGTAAAGGAGAAGTATGTGCCCAAAAAGTGTTTTATCAGTGTGAAATACCTCAAATGGTTTGGGCTGCTGACCTCTCCTCTCCACCTCCTACCCCTCTACCTCCCTGGATCTGGTGCTGTATACAAACACAAATCTATTACAGGTTCTCCAGGGAGTTAGCACATGAAGACTGCAGTCTGTTACTGTGAGGGAAGTATAATTATGAACTACAGATTAATAAACTACTGATAGAAAAAAGAAATTAATAAAGCTGCTCTTAGGCATTATCCAGGTGATCTTCCCATTTCCCCATTACAGGACTTCAAGAAGAATGATGGATGGAAAGCACAACAAGCGTACGTGTGAATCCAGCCTTGCACTGTACATTTTGGAACTATGAATGCATATATGTGCATGCTGACAGTGAATTTCTGTATGTATACTGTAGATGAACCTGCAGCTAACTATGCCATGTAGCAGAACTGAGAAAACAGTTATTGTTATTTTGCTTTAGTCCGGGCTATATGGAAGTCAGCCAAACTGAAGATCCACTGCTTATAACACAGTCAGGAGTGATTATTTGTTCTGTGAAAAGTAATCTTCATGAAGTCCCTTGTGGTGTCAGCCACTTCTCAGCACACTTGCATTAATTGTTTTTTTTTTTTTTTTTGTCTTGTTTATTCTTGTAATTGAAGTCACCAAGGCAAGGGTAGCTGTAACTTTCCTAGACAATTTGAGGTTTCTTATGGCTTTTACCCTATTAATGTAAACAAAAATGTGATAATTTTCAGTGGACCTTACAATATGCTTTCAGAATCTCCTGAAATGGCAAACACGTGGCTTCTGCTTCCAAAATAGAGATCAATATTTGATAATTTGTCTCAAAAATATTTAGTACTGAAATTTTTAACTCCTTCCAGTCACTGCCATTTGTTATTTTTGCTTTTCATTTTTTTCATGCGCGCGTTCCAAATGCCAATTTTTTTTTTTTTATTTCTCAGTTCACAGAGTTGAATAGTGTCTTATTTTTCACAGGACAAATACAATTGTGATTTTTTTTTTTTTTTAATAGGTTTCATTTTTACAGCGTTTCACCAAAAATTTGAAAAAATGTAAAAGAAAAAAATTCCGTCACCATATCATGACTCCCTTAATTTTTTAAAAATATTTCTATGTACAGAAAAATATTCAGTTTGCTACCTTATCTCTCTATCTAGATACTCTGGCCAATGTAAAGGGGCTTACTGCCAATACCTTGGCACAAGCCTCACCAGTGTGTAACCCAACTTTTACAGACTGATCCATAACCCTGCTCATCATAAAACTCTGCAAATAAATAACCTCACAATGAGAGATTCGTCAGCATGTGCATAGATTTCTTTATATACCATGTGTGAGTACATATTAGAAATCAGATACATCTGAAAGAGTATATTCAGCATCTATATGCCATATCTGCTATGTATTAAGTGTGGTTATCTGTTTGATGAGTGTCATCTAATATAACATATAATAATTGTGTTTTAATGGGGCTATTTTGGGGGCCACACTTACACTTCTTACAAATATTCTTTTCTACGCATACCTATAGAGCCCAGAGGATGAGTAATTCACACTACAAAAAAAGCAGACATAGAACCAGTGGTCTGTTATCAAGACTCAAGACAGCAATTAAGAAAAAAAAATCATAATAAGTATTTTTATTTAGATCGTCTTAATTAAATATATAATCAGAGCATAAAAGATAGAAAATCCTTGGCCCACATCCTTTCCTGAGTACATAATCATTTCCTTCCAGACATACAGCTATTACCTCTTGTCATATCTAATGAGGAGTTCAGCGTTATTAGGATATTATTAATGAAGGGCTGACAAATAAATACGCAGCTTCATCCATACACTTTAGTTTATTTCAGTTCCTTATTAGACTGCTTCCTTCAACGCAGTTATCACAGGCTGACTATAAATTATAATTGCATGCCAATACTTTCCTGACAGCTCTGTGAGTGCATGTGAAATGGTAGTAATATACAGGACTGTACATAAAGGGACACTCACTGGGTGACTGTCAGCAAACAAATGTGTCTTCCAGATTTATTTTCCAAATGGAATCAATGAATATTAATGCAGAAGCATAAACTTTAATTAATTAAAATTATTTTGTATTAGGATTAATATACATTACTAGAGATGAGCGAACACTAAAATGTTCGAGGTTCGAAATTCGATTCGAACAGCCGCTCACTGTTCGAGTGTTCGAATGGGTTTCGAACCCCATTATAGTCTATGGGGAACATAAACTCGTTAAGGGGGAAACCCAAATTCGTGTCTGGAGGGTCACCAAGTCCACTATGACACCCCAGGAAATGATACCAACACCCTGGAATGACACTGGGACAGCAGGGGAAGCATGTCTGGGGGCATAAAAGTCACTTTATTTCATGGAAATCCCTGTCAGTTTGCGATTTTCGCAAGCTAACTTTTCCCCATAGAAATGCATTGGCCAGTGCTGATTGGCCAGAGTACGGAACTCGACCAATCAGCGCTGGCTCTGCTGGAGGAGGCGGAGTCTAAGATCGCTCCACACCAGTCTCCATTCAGGTCCGACCTTAGACTCCGCCTCCTCCGGCAGAGCCAGCGCTGATTGGCCGAAGGCTGGCCAATGCATTCCTATGCGAATGCAGAGACTTAGCAGTGCTGAGTCAGTTTTGCTCAACTACACATCTGATGCACACTCGGCACTGCTACATCAGATGTAGCAATCTGATGTAGCAGAGCCGAGGGTGCACTAGAACCCCTGTGCAAACTCAGTTCACGCTAATAGAATGCATTGGCCAGCGCTGATTGGCCAATGCATTCTATTAGCCCGATGAAGTAGAGCTGAATGTGTGTGTTAAGCACACACATTCAGCACTGCTTCATCACGCCAATACAATGCATTAGCCAGTGCTGATTGGCCAGAGTACGGAATTCGGCCAATCAGCGCTGGCTCTGCTGGAGGAGGCAGAGTCTAAGGTCGGACCTGAATGGAGACTGGTGTGGAGCGATCTTAGACTCCGCCTCCTCCAGCAGAGCCAGTGCTGATTGGCCGAATTCCGTACTCTGGCCAATCAGCGCTGGCCAATGCATTCTATTAGCCCGATGAAGTAGAGCTGAATGTGTGTGCTTAGCACACACATTCAGCTCTACTTCATCGGGCTAATAGAATGCATTGGCCAATCAGCGCTGGCCAATGCATTCTATTAGCTTGATGAAGCAGAGTGTGCACAAGGGTTCAAGCGCACCCTCGGCTCTGATGTAGCAGAGCCGAGGGTGCACAAGGGTTCAAGTGCACCCTCGGCTCTCCTACATCAGAGCCGAGGGTGCACTTGAACCCTTGTGCAGCCTCAGCTCTGCTACATCAGAGCCGAGGGTGCGCTTGAACCCTTGTGCACACTCTGCTTCATCAAGCTAATAGAATGCATTGGCCAGCACTGATTGGCCAGAGTACGGAATTCGGCCAATCAGCGCTGGCCAATGCATCCCTATGGGAAAAAGTTTATCTCACAAAAATCACAATTACACACCCGATAGAGCCCCAAAAAGTTATTTTTAATAACATTCCCCCCTAAATAAAGGTTATCCCTAGCTATCCCTGCCTGTACAGCTATCCCTGTCTCATAGTCACAAAGTTCACATTCTCATATGACCTGGATTTGAAATCCACTATTCGTCTAAAATGGAGGTCACCTGATTTCGGCAGCCAATGACTTTTTCCAATTTTTTTCAATGCCCCCAGTGTCGTAGTTCCTGTCCCACCTCCCCTGCGCTGTTATTGGTGCAAAAAAGGCGCCAGGGAAGGTGGGAGGGGAATCGAATTTTGGCGCACTTTACCACGCGGTGTTCGATTCGATTCGAACATGGCGAACACCCTGATATCCGATCGAACATGTGTTCGATAGAACACTGTTCGCTCATCTCTATACATTACCTATCATACAAACTCATTTTTTTTCTCACTAACGCCTCAGAATAGCCTTAAGAAAGGCTATTCTTCTCCTTCCTTGCGATGTCTTCTCCACGCCGCCGTTCGCTTGAAATCCCGGTTTTTGTCGGTATGCAAATGAGTTCTCTTGCAGTATTCTCTTCAGGCTATTCTGACGTGTTAGTAAGAAAAAAATGAGTTTGAATGAAAGGATCCCTTTAATGCAGCTCCTGTAGAATTCTAGGGGCTCTAATTTACTTCCCTAAGATTCCAGCTCCAATTTAATTGCAAATTATTGAGATACAACATTGCAGGATAGAGTATGGAGAATACTTTTTCTGTACAATGTGGTGCCATTTGGAGACAATGTACATCAGTACATGGCTAGGCTTCATGGTATGGTCACAAATGATATAACCTCATAGTCAATATTTCCCTAGACTACATCCAGATAGTCTTCCATGGTAGTGTATAGTTAAAAAAGGGTTAAAGCTAAGGCTCCACATTGTGAAAAAGATCCTTTATTTATTGAAGATTTTGCTTTTTTTGAACCAAAGCCAGGAGTGAATTTAACAGAAAAGAAAATTATAAGGGCTAGTTCAAACGTAGTTTTTTTGGTCCAGATTTTGATGCGGGAAGCCGCGTCAGAATCCAGACCAAAATGTGCCTGCCGCAGCTAGATGCGACTGTCGAGGCTTCCGATAGTCGTGGCTTTCCACTCGGGATTAGGCCCAAATGAATGGGCCTAGTCCAGAGGGAATGTCTTGATGCCGCGGCAGTTTCTGTCATGGAATCCCCCTCAAGATAGGGCATGTTGCTTCTTTTTTCCGCTCACGGTAAAATACCGCTCACAGAAAAGCTAAATGACCGGCTCCCATTAAATTCAAAGGGAGGCGGTTTTTTGACCTGGATTTTGACGCAGATTTTGCTTAAAAATCCAGACCAAAAAACTATGTGTGAACTAGCCCTAAGGGTCTCCTTTATATTCTACATTCCTTTACAAAAACTACAAATCTGCAACAAAAAAAATCTGCTTTTCTGCAACATGGGTCCTTAGCCTTTGTCCTAAAGTTAACATTCTTTGTATTCCTGGTGATCTTTGGAAGTGATGGGATTTATAGTCATATGCTTGGCAGTCTATGTTACTGATAAGGTTAAGGGTAAAACAGATCATCATCCTGGGTAGTTATGGGAACATTACAATGCATCCCTTGTAGTCTACAGCAGTGATGGCAATATCCCTGTCTATGACAGTGAAGGGGTTAATAATAACATCCCTCGTGGTCTATGATATTGAATGGGTTGCCAAGACTTCAAAGATTCATCTGTCTCTGATGCTAGATGGGGTTTTTGTTTTATCTCATTTTTATTGTGCCAACAGTGGCATCCCAGTATAATTTTGATGAAAAAATCTAATTGTGGCAGAATGGCAGACTGGTGAGCCTGGTCAAGTGGCTTTTTTTTTTTTTTTTTTTTTTTTTAATTAAAAAATAGAGATGAGCGAACAGTGTTCTATCGAACTCATGTTCGATCGGATATTAGGCTGTTCGGCATGTTCGAATCGAATCGAACACCGCGTGGTAAAGTGCGCCATTACTCGATTCCCCTCCCACCTTCCCTGGCGCCTTTTTTGCTCCAATAACAGCGCAGGGTAGGTGGGACAGGAACTACGACACCGGTGACGTTGAAAAAAGTAGGCAAAACCCATTGGCTGCCGAAAACATGTGACCTCTAATTTAAAAGAACAGCGCCGCCCAGGTTCGCGTCATTCTGAGCTTGCAATTCACCGAGGACGGAGGTTTCCGTCCAGCTAGCTAGGGCTTAGATTCTGGGTAGGCAGGGACAGGCTAGGATAGGAAGGAGAAGACAACCAACAGCTCTTATAAGAGCTAAATTCCAGGGAGAAGCTTGTCAGTGTAACGTGGCACTGACGGGCTCAATCGCCGCAACCCAGCTTTCCCAGGATCCTGAATGGAATACACTGTCAGTGTATTCCCGTATACCCGATATATACCCCGATACCCGTTCCAACGGTGTGCCCCCCCACCTTCACCCCAGAAATACCCTGCAAGTCCCCTAGCAATAGAATTGGGGCTATATACACCCACAATTTTTACTACTGGTATACAGTGCCATTGTCTGACTGGGAATTCAAAGAATATATTGGGAATACAAATACCCTCATTTCTTGCTACTGCCATATAGTGCCAGTGTCTGACTGGGAATTCAAAGAATATATTGGGGTTACGTGCACCCACAATTTTTACTACTGGTATACAGTGCCATTGTCTGACTGGGAATTCAAAGAATATATTGGGGTTATAAATACCCTCATTTCTTGCTACTGCCATATAGTGCCAGTTTCTGACTGGTAATTCAAAGAATATATTGGGGTTACGTGCACCCACAATTTTTACTACTGGTATACAGTGCCATTGTCTGACTGGGAATTCAAAGAGTATATTGGGAATACAAATACCCTCATTTCTTGCTACTGCCATATAGTGCCAGTTTCTGACTGGGAATTCAAAGAATATATTGGGGTTACGTGCACCCACAATTTTTACTACTGGTATACAGTGCCATTGTCTGACTGGGAATTCAAAGAATATATTGGGGTTATAAATACCCTCATTTCTTGCTACTGCCATATAGTGCCAGTTTCTGACTGGTAATTCAAAGAATATATTGGGGTTACGTGCACCCACAATTTTTACTACTGGTATACAGTGCCATTGTCTGACTGGGAATTCAAAGAGTATATTGGGAATACAAATACCCTCATTTCTTGCTACTGCCATATAGTGCCAGTTTCTGACTGGGAATTCAAAGAATATATTGGGGTTACGTGCACCCACAATTTTTACTACTGGTATACAGTGCCATTGTCTGACTGGGAATTCAAAGAATATATTGGGGTTATAAATACCCTCATTTCTTGCTACTGCCATATAGTGCCAGTTTCTGACTGGTAATTCAAAGAATATATTGGGGTTACGTGCACCCACAATTTTTACTACTGGTACACAGTGCCATTGTCTGACTGGGAATTCAAAGAGTATATTGGGAATACAAATACCCTCATTTCTTGCTACTGCCATATAGTGCCAGTTTCTGACTGGTAATTCAAAGAATATATTGGGGTTACGTGCACCCACAATTTTTACTACTGGTATACAGTGCCATTGTCTGACTGGGAATTCAAAGAGTATATTGGGAATACAAATACCCTCATTTCTTGCTACTGCCATATAGTGCCAGTTTCTGACTGGGAATTCAAAGAATATATTGGGGTTACGTGCACCCACAATTTTTACTACTGGTATACAGTGCCATTGTCTGACTGGGAATTCAAAGAGTATATTGGGAATACAAATACCCTCATTTCTTGCTACTGCCATATAGTGCCAGTTTCTGACTGGGAATTCAAAGAATATATTGGGGTTACGTGCACCCACAATTTTTACTACTGGTATACAGTGCCATTGTCTGACTGGGAATTCAAAGAATATATTGGGGTTATAAATACCCTCATTTCTTGCTACTGCCATATAGTGCCAGTTTCTGACTGGTAATTCAAAGAATATATTGGGGTTACGTGCACCCACAATTTTTACTACTGGTATACAGTGCCATTGTCTGACTGGGAATTCAAAGAGTATATTGGGAATACAAATACCCTCATTTCTTGCTACTGCCATATAGTGCCAGTTTCTGACTGGGAATTCAAAGAATATATTGGGGTTACGTGCACCCACAATTTTTACTACTGGTATACAGTGCCATTGTCTGACTGGGAATTCAAAGAATATATTGGGGTTATAAATACCCTCATTTCTTGCTACTGCCATATAGTGCCAGTTTCTGACTGGTAATTCAAAGAATATATTGGGGTTACGTGCACCCACAATTTTTACTACTGGTATACAGTGCCATTGTCTGACTGGGAATTCAAAGAGTATATTGGGAATACAAATACCCTCATTTCTTGCTACTGCCATATAGTGCCAGTTTCTGACTGGGAATTCAAAGAATATATTGGGGTTACGTGCACCCACAATTTTTACTACTGGTATACAGTGCCATTGTCTGACTGGGAATTCAAAGAATATATTGGGGTTATAAATACCCTCATTTCTTGCTACTGCCATATAGTGCCAGTTTCTGACTGGTAATTCAAAGAATATATTGGGGTTACGTGCACCCACAATTTTTACTACTGGTATACAGTACCATTGTCTGACTGGGAATTCAAAGAGTATATTGGGAATACAAATACCCTCATTTCTTGCTACTGCCATATAGTGCCAGTTTCTGACTGGTAATTCAAAGAATATATTGGGGTTACGTGCACCCACAATTTTTACTACTGGTATAAAGTGCCATTGTCTGACTGGGAATTCAAAGAATATATTGGGGTTATAAATACCCTCATTTCTTGCTACTGCCATATAGTGCCAGTTTCTGACTGGTAATTCAAAGAATATATTGGGGTTACGTGCACCCACAATTTTTACTACTGGTATACAGTGCCATTGTCTGACTGGGAATTCAAAGAGTATATTGGGAATACAAATACCCTCATTTCTTGCTACTGCCATATAGTGCCAGTTTCTGACTGGTAATTCAAAGAATATATTGGGGTTACGTGCACCCACAATTTTTACTACTGGTATACAGTGCCATTGTCTGACTGGGAATTCAAAGAATATATTGGGGTTATAAATACCCTCATTTCTTGCTACTGCCATATAGTGCCAGTTTCTGACTGGGAATTCAAAGAATATATTGGGGTTACGTGCACCCACAATTTTTACTACTGGTATACAGTGCCATTGTCTGACTGGGAATTCAAAGAATATATTGGGGTTATAAATACCCTCATTTCTTGCTACTGCCATATAGTGCCAGTTTCTGACTGGTAATTCAAAGAATATATTGGGGTTACGTGCACCCACAATTTTTACTACTGGTATACAGTGCCATTGTCTGACTGGGAATTCAAAGAGTATATTGGGAATACAAATACCCTCATTTCTTGCTACTGCCATATAGTGCCAGTTTCTGACTGGGAATTCAAAGAATATATTGGGGTTACGTGCACCCACAATTTTTACTACTGGTATACAGTGCCATTGTCTGACTGGGAATTCAAAGAATATATTGGGGTTATAAATACCCTCATTTCTTGCTACTGCCATATAGTGCCAGTTTCTGACTGGTAATTCAAAGAATATATTGGGGTTACGTGCACCCACAATTTTTACTACTGGTATACAGTGCCATTGTCTGACTGGGAATTCAAAGAGTATATTGGGAATACAAATACCCTCATTTCTTGCTACTGCCATATAGTGCCAGTTTCTGACTGGTAATTCAAAGAATATATTGGGGTTACGTGCACCCACAATTTTTACTACTGGTATACAGTGCCATTGTCTGACTGGGAATTCAAAGAATATATTGGGGTTATAAATACCCTCATTTCTTGCTACTGCCATATAGTGCCAGTTTCTGACTGGTAATTCAAAGAATATATTGGGGTTACGTGCACCCACAATTTTTACTACTGGTATACAGTGCCATTGTCTGACTGGGAATTCAAAGAATATATTGGGGTTATAAATACCCTCATTTCTTGCTACTGCCATATACTGCCAGTTTCTGACTGGGAATTCAAAGAATATATTGGGGTTACGTGCACCCACAATTTTTACTACTGGTATACAGTGCCATTGTCTGACTGGGAATTCAAAGAGTATATTGGGAATACAAATACCCTCATTTCTTGCTACTGCCATATAGTGCCAGTGTCTGACTGGGAATTCAAAGAATATATTGGGGTTACGTGCACCCACAATTTTTACTACTGGTATACAGTGCCAATTTCTAACTAGGAATTCAAAATGCGCAAGGCTCCCGGAAAGGGACGTGGACGAGGCCGTGGGCGAGGTCGGGGGAATGGTTCTGGGGAGCAAGGTAGCAGTGAAGCCACAGGGCGTCCCGTGCCTACTCCTGTGGGGCAGCAAGCATTGCGCCACTCCACAGTGCCAGGGTTGCTTGCCACATTAACTAAACTGCAGGGTACAAACCTTAGTAGGCCCGAGAACCAGGAACAGGTCTTGCAATGGCTGTCAGAGAACGCTTACAGCACATTGTCCAGCAGCCAGTCAGACTCTGCCTCCTCTCCTCCTATTACCCAACAGTCTTGTCTTCCTTCCTCCCAAAATTCCGAAGCTTTACAGAACAATAACCCAAACTGTCCCTGCTCCCCAGAGCTGTTCTCCGCTCCTTTCATTGTCCCTCAACCTGCCTCTCCACGTCACGATTCCACGAACCTAACAGAGGAGCATCTGTGTCCAGATGCTCAAACACTAGAGTCTCCTCCATCTCCGTTCGATTTGGTGGTGGATGACCAGCAACCCACCCTCATCGACGATGATGTGACGCAGTTGCCGTCAGGGCATCCAGTTGACCGGCGCATTGTGCGGGAGGAGGAGATGAGACAGGAGTTGGAAGAGGAAGTGGTGGATGATGAGGACACTGACCCGACCTGGACAGGGGGGATGTCAAGCGGGGAAAGTAGTGTGGATGTTGAGGCAGGTGCAGCACCAAAAAGGGTAGCTAGAGGCAGAGGCAGAGGTCAGCAGCTTAGGCGAAGCCAGGCCACACCCGGAATCTCCCAAGATGTTCCAGTTCGTACCCAGCCCCGAAAAACTCCCACCTCGAGGGCACGTTTCTCGAAGGTGTGGAGTTTTTTCAAGGAATGCGCCGAGGACAGATATAGTGTTGTCTGCACAATTTGCCTCTCGAAATTGATTAGGGGCTCTGAGAAGAGCAACCTGTCCACCACTTCAATGCGCCGTCATTTGGAATCCAAGCACTGGAATCAGTGGCAGGCAGCAACGGCAGGACAAAGGCCGCCTGCCGTTCACGCCACTGCCACTGCCTCTGCCACTGCCTCTGCCTCTGCCACTGCCACTGCTGACTGTGCTGGCGATGCACTCCAGAGGACGAGCCAGGACACCACTTCATCTGCCTCCGCCACTTTGTTGACTTCTACCTCATCCTCCCCTGGTCCTGTCTTATCTCCTTCTCCTGCACCATCAAAGGCACCATCAGGCGTTTCTTTACAACAACCCACCATCTCTCAGACATTGGAGCGGCGGCAGAAATACACTGCTAACCACCCACACGCGCAAGCCTTGAACGCCAACATCGCTAAACTGCTGGCCCAGGAGATGTTGGCGTTCCGGCTTGTTGAAACTCCCGCCTTCCTGGACCTGATGGCAACTGCGGCACCTCGCTATGCCGTCCCTAGCCGTCACTACTTCTCCCGGTGTGCCGTCCCCGCCTTGCACCAGCACGTGTCACTCAACATCAGGCGGGCCCTTAGTTCCGCGCTTTGCACAAAGGTCCACTTGACCACCGACGCGTGGACAAGTGCATGCGGACAGGGACGCTACATTTCACTGACGGCACACTGGGTGAATGTAGTTGAGGCTGGGACTGCTTCCCAAACTGGCCCGGTGTACCTTGTCTCCCCGCCTAACATTCCTGGCAGGGACACGAGAAGAACACCCCCCTCCTCCTCCTCCTCTACCGCCTCCTCCTCCGCCACCGCCTCCTCCTCCACCACCGCCTCCTCCTCCGCTGTTAGATTGACCCCAGCTACGAGTTGGAAACGTTGCAGCACTGGCGTTGGTAGACGTCAGCAGGCTGTGCTGAAGCTGATCAGCTTGGGGGACAGACAGCACACTGCCTCCGAGGTGAGGGATGCCCTCCTCGATGAGACGGCAATATGGTTTGAGCCGCTGCACCTGGGCCCAGGCATGGTCGTTTGTGATAACGGCCGGAACCTGGTAGCAGCTCTGGAGCTTGCCGGACTCCAACATGTTCCATGCCTGGCCCACGTCTTCAACCTAGTGGTGCAACGTTTCCTAAAGAGCTACCCCAATGTTCCAGAGCTACTGGTGAAAGTGCGGCGCATGTGCGCCCACTTTCGCAAGTCGACAGTAGCCGCTGCTAGCTTAAAATCTCTCCAGCAACGCCTGCATGTGCCACAACACCGGCTTTTGTGCGACGTCCCCACACGCTGGAACTCAACGTTTCAGATGTTGAATAGAGTGGTTGAGCAGCAGAGACCTTTGATGGAATACCAGCTACAAAACCCTAGGGTGCCACAAAGTCAGCTGCCTCAGTTTCACATCCATGAGTGGCCATGGATGAGAGACCTTTGTGACATCCTACGGGTCTTTGAGGAGTCCACAAGGAGGGTGAGCTCTGAGGATGCGATGGTGAGCCTTACAATCCCGCTCTTGTGTGTTCTGAGAGAATCCCTGATTGACATCAGGGATAACTCAGATCACACAGAGGAGTTAGGGATAGCATCCGATCCGTCACAGCTGGAGAGTAGGTCCACACATCTGTCCGCTTCACTGCGTTTAATGGAGGAGGAGGAGGAGGAGGAGGAGGAGGAAGAAGAGTTGTCCGATGATGTGATGGTGATACAGGAGGCTTCCGGGCAACTTCGAATCGTCCCATTGTTGCAGCGCGGATGGGTAGACATGGAGGATGAGGAGGAAATGGAGATTGAACTTTCCGGTGGGGCCAGAGGAGTCATGCCAACTAACACTGTGGCAGACATGGCTGAGTTCATGTTGGGGTGCTTTACAACCGACAAGCGTATTGTCAAAATCATGGAGGACAACCAGTACTGAATCTTTGCTATCCTTGACCCCCGGTATAAAAACAACATCTCGTCTTTTATTCCGGTAGAGGGGAGGGCCAATCGCATCAATGCTTGCCACAGGCAATTGGTGCAGAATATGATGGAGATGTTTCCAGCATGTGACGTTGGCGGCAGGGAGGGCAGTTCCTCCAGTAGGCAACCAAGTTCTCACCGGTCCACACAAACGAGGGGCACACTGTCTAAGGTCTGGGACACCTTGATGGCACCCCCTCGCCAAAGTGCCGCCACGGAGGGTCCTAGTGTCACCAGGCGTGAGAAGTATAGGCGCATGTTGCGGGAATACCTTTCCGACCACAGCCCTGTCCTCTCCGACCCCTCTGCGCCCTACACGTATTGGGTGTCGAAGTTGGACCTGTGGCTTGAACTTGCCCTATATGCCTTGGAGGTGCTGTCCTGTCCTGCCGCCAGCGTCCTATCTGAGAGGGTGTTCAGTGCAGCCGGTGGCATCATCACTGACAAGCGCACCCGTCTGTCAGCTGAGAGTGCCGACCGGCTCACTTTGATAAAAATGAACCACCACTGGATAGAGCCTTCATTTTTGTGCCCACCTGTGTAAAGCACCCCAACATGAAACTCCATGTCTGTACTCAACCTCTCCAATTCCTCCGCATCCTCATACTCATCCACCATAAGCGTTGCACAATTCTGCTAATACTAGGCTCCCTCCAACATGATTTCCCCCAACTCTGCTGGTTAGAGGCTCCCTCCACCCTGATTTCCACCAACTCTGCTGGTTAGAGGCTCCCTCCACCCTGCTTTCCCACAACTCTGCTGGTTAGAGGCTCCTTCCACCATGAATTTGCCCAAACTGGGCTGTTTAGAGGCTCCCTCCACCATGAATTGGTCCAAACTGGGCTGGTTAGAGGCTCCCTCCACCATTAATTGGTCCAAACTGGGCTGGTTAGAGGCTCCCTCCACCATGAATTGGTCCAAACTGGGTTTTTTAGAGGCTCCCTCCACCATGAATTTGCCCAAACTGGGCTGTTTAGAGGCTCCCTCCACCATGAATTGGTCCAAACTGGGCTGGTTAGAGGCTCCCTCCACCATGAATTTCCCAAAACTTGGCTGTTTAGAGGCTCCCTCCACCATGAATTGGTCCAAACTGGGCTGGTTAGAGGCTCCCTCCACCATGAATTTCCCAAAACTTGGCTGTTTAGAGGCTCCCTCCACCATTAATTGGTCCAAACTGGGCTGGTTAGAGGCTCCCTCCACCATGAATTTGCCCAAACTGGGCTGTTTAGAGGCTCCCTCCACCATGAATTTGCCCAAACTGGGCTGTTTAGAGGCTCCCTCCACCATGAATTGGTCCAAACTGGGTTTTTTAGAGGCTCCCTCCACCATGAATTGGTCCAAACTGGGCTGTTTAGAGGCTCCCTCCACCATGAATTGGTCCAAACTGGGGTGGTTAGAGGCTCCCTCCACCATTAATTGGTCCAAACTGGGCTGGTTAGAGGCTCCCTCCACCATTAATTGGTCCAAACTGGGCTGGTTAGAGGCTCCCTCCACCATTAATTGGTCCAAACTGGGCTGGTTAGAGGCTCCCTCCACCATGAATTTGCCCAAACTGGGCTGTTTAGAGGCTCCCTCCACCATGAATTTGCCCAAACTGGGCTGGTTAGAGGCTCCCTCCACCATGAATTGGTCCAAACTGGGGTTTTTAGAGGCTCCCTCCACCATGAATTGGTCCAAACTTGGCTGTTTAGAGGCTCCCTCCACCATTAATTGGTCCAAACTGGGCTGGTTAGAGGCTCCCTCCACCATGAATTGGTCCAAACTGGGTTTTTTAGAGGCTCCCTCCACCATGAATTTGCCCAAACTGGGCTGTTTAGAGGCTCCCTCCACCATGAATTGGTCCAAACTGGGCTGGTTAGAGGCTCCCTCCACCATTAATTGGTCCAAACTGGGCTGGTTAGAGGCTCCCTCCACCATGAATTGGTCCAAACTGGGTTTTTTAGAGGCTCCCTCCACCATGAATTTGCCCAAACTGGGCTGTTTAGAGGCTCCCTCCACCATGAATTGGTCTAAACTGGGTTTTTTAGAGGCTCCCTCCACCATGAATTGGTCTAAACTGGGCTGGTTAGAGGCTCCCTCCACCATGAATTGGTCCAAACTGGGGTGGTTAGAGGCTCCCTCCACCATTAATTGGTCCAAACTGGGCTGGTTAGAGGCTCCCTCCACCATTAATTGGTCCAAACTGGGCTGGTTAGAGGCTCCCTCCACCATTAATTGGTCCAAACTGGGCTGGTTAGAGGCTCCCTCCACCATGAATTTGCCCAAACTGGGCTGTTTAGAGGCTCCCTCCACCATGAATTTGCCCAAACTGGGCTGGTTAGAGGCTCCCTCCACCATGAATTGGTCCAAACTGGGGTTTTTAGAGGCTCCCTCCACCATGAATTGGTCCAAACTTGGCTGTTTAGAGGCTCCCTCCACCATTAATTGGTCCAAACTGGGCTGGTTAGAGGCTCCCTCCACCATGAATTGGTCCAAACTGGGTTTTTTAGAGGCTCCCTCCACCATGAATTTGCCCAAACTGGGCTGTTTAGAGGCTCCCTCCACCATGAATTGGTCCAAACTGGGCTGGTTAGAGGCTCCCTCCACCATGAATTTCCCAAAACTTGGCTGTTTAGAGGCTCCCTCCACCATTAATTGGTCCAAACTGGGCTGGTTAGAGGCTCCCTCCACCATGAATTTGCCCAAACTGGCCTGTTTAGAGGCTCCCTCCACCATGAATTTGCCCAAACTGGGCTGGTTAGAGGCTCCCTCCACCATGAATTGGTCCAAACTGGGGTTTTTAGAGGCTCCCTCCACCATGAATTGGTCCAAACTTGGCTGTTTAGAGGCTCCCTCCACCATGAATTGGTCCAAACTGGGGTGGTTAGAGGCTCCCTCCACCATTAATTGGTCCAAACTGGGCTGGTTAGAGGCTCCCTCCACCATTAATTGGTCCAAACTGGGCTGGTTAGAGGCTCCCTCCACCATTAATTGGTCCAAACTGGGCTGGTTAGAGGCTCCCTCCACCATGAATTTGCCCAAACTGGCCTGTTTAGAGGCTCCCTCCACCATGAATTTGCCCAAACTGGGCTGGTTAGAGGCTCCCTCCACCATGAATTGGTCCAAACTGGGGTTTTTAGAGGCTCCCTCCACCATGAATTGGTCCAAACTTGGCTGTTTAGAGGCTCCCTCCACCATGAATTGGTCCAAACTGGGGTGGTTAGAGGCTCCCTCCACCATTAATTGGTCCAAACTGGGCTGGTTAGAAGCTCCCTCCACCATTAATTGGTCCAAACTGGGCTGGTTAGAGGCTCCCTCCACCATGAATTTGCCCAAACTGGGCTGGTTAGAGGCTCCCTCCACCATGAATTGGTCCAAACTGGGTTTTTTAGAGGCTCCCTCCACCATGAATTTGCCCAAACTGGGCTGGTTAGAGGCTCCCTCCACCATGAATTGGTCCAAACTGGGGTTTTTAGAGGCTCCCTCCACCATGAATTTGCCCAAACTCTGCTGGTTAGAGGCTCAATCCACCCTGATTTTCAAAACAAATGTTGGTGCCAACCTCAACTTACTACAAGGGCCAAATTCACTGCTGGTGACAAGCTCTCCTCACTGCAAGTGCCAAATACACATGTTTCAAGGTGTTTTCCTACTGTCAGAGATGTGGTATTGAGTGTGTAAAGTGTGTAGTTGTTAGGCTGTGATGTTGGGGTAATAGAGGGTCTTTGGTGTGTTAGATGCCCCCAGACATGCTTCCCCTGCTGTCCCAGTGTCATTCCAGAGGTGTTGGCATCATTTCCTGGGGTGTCATAGTGGACTTGGTGACCCTCCAGACACGGATTTGGGTTTCCCCCTTAACGAGTATCTGTTCCCCATAGACTATAATGGGGTTCGAAACCCGTTCGAACACACGAACATTGAGCGGCTGTTCGAATCGAATTTCGAACCTCGAACATTTTAGTGTTCGCTCATCTCTATTAAAAAACAAAAGCAAAAAAAAAAAAAATCTCTTTCAGGCTAAGACCAGGCTAAGACCTGATGTTGCAGAAACAAAGCATTTTTTTTGCTGTCCAAATGCAGCAGGAAAAAAAAACGCTGCATTTTACAGTATCTGCAAAGTAAATGATATTCTGGCTAATCCTATCCACACATTGCAGGAAAAAAAAAAACTGCTGCGAAAAAGCTGCATTTATAAAAAAAAAATACATGCCTTTTTGAAAAACGCAGTATGTAAATTTTACTTGTGGGGATGCTAAAGTTTTCCCTATAGATACAGTCCTATGAAAAAGTTTGGGCACCCCTATTAATCTTAATCATTTTTAGTTCTAAATATTTTGGTATTTGCAACAGCCATTTCAGTTTGATATATCTAATAACTGATGGACACAGTAATATTTCAGGATTGAAATGAGGTTTATTGTACTAACAGAAAATGTGCAATATGCATTAAACCAAAATTTGACCGGTGCAAAAGTATGGGCACCTCAACAGAAAAGTGACATTAATATTTAGTAGATCCTCCTTTTGCAAAGATAACAGCCTCTAGTCGCTTCCTGTAGCTTTTAATCAGTTCCTGGATCCTGGATAAAGGTATTTTGGACAAACAATTCAAGTTCAGTTAAGTTAGATGGTCGCCGAGCATGGACAGCCCGCTTCAAATCATCCCACAGATGTTCAATGATATTCAGGTCTGGGGACTGGGATGGCCATTCCAGAACATTGTAATTGTTCCTCTGCATGAATGCCTGAGGATTTGGAGCGGTGTTTTGGATCATTGTCTTGCTGAAATATCCATCCCCGGCGTAACTTCAACTTCGTCACTGATTCTTGAACATTATTCTCAAGAATCTGCTGATACTGAGTGGAATCCATGCGACTCTCAACTTTAACAAGATTCCCGATGCCGGCATTGGCCACACAGCCCCAAAGCATGATGGAACCTCCACCAAATTTTACAGTGGGTAGCATGTGTTTTTCTTGGAATGCTGTTTCTTTTTGGACGCCATGCATAACGCCTTTTTTTATAACCAAACAACTCAATTTTTGTTTCCAAAATGAAGCTGCCTTGTCCAAATGTGCTTTTTCATACCTCAGGCAACTCTATTTATGGCGTACGTGCAGAAACGGCTTCTTTCTCATCACTCTCCCTGACAGCTTCTCCTTGTGCAAAGTGCGCTGTATAGTTGACCGATGCACAGTGACACCATCTGCAGCAAGATGATGCTGCAGCTCTTTGGAGGTGGTCTGTGGATTGTCCTTGACTGTTCTCACCATTCTTCTTCTCTGCCTTTCTGATATTTTTCTTGGCCTGCCACTTCTGGGCTTAACAAGAACTGTCCCTGTGGTCTTCCATTTCCTTACTATGTTCCTCACAGTGGAAACTGACAGGTTAAATCTCTGAGACAACGTTTTGTATCCTTCCCCTGAACAACTATGTTGAACAATCTTTGTTTTCAGATCATTTGAGAGCGGGCTGTCCATGTTCGGCGACCATCAAACTTAACTGAACTTGAATTGTTTTGTAGAAAGAAATGGTCCAAAATACCTTCATCCAGGATCCAGGAACTGAATAAAAGCTACAGGAAGCGACTAGAGGCTGTTATCTTTGCAAAAGGAGGATGTACTAAATATTAATGTCACTTTTCTGTTGAGGTGCCCATATTTTTGCACCGGTCAAATTTTGGTTTAATGCATATTGCGCATTTTCTGTTAGTACAATAAACCTCATTTCAATCCTGAAATATTACTGTGTCCATCAGTTATTAGATATAGCAAACTGAAATGGCTGTTGCAAACACCAAAATATTTAGAACTAAAAATGATTAAGATTAATAGGGGTGCCCAAACTTCATAGGACTGTATAATAAGGTTAGAAAACCACAGAGAAAAACGCAACACAAATTGCAATAAAAACCGTGTTTCCGCTGCATTTCTTTCAGCAACGTTTTTTTAGCTACATTTCACAGCCTGGGACCTTCGCTTTTGGGAGAAGAAGCCGCACTATCATGAACATGCAGGTACTCAAAAAGGCAATACATTTTTGTGTTTTATTTTATTTCTATTATTTCAACAGTGTGGCAATGGCAACAACAGAATGTAAAGAAACAATTATGGAAGACTGTCATTGTTCATATATAAAATAGCAACTTGTCCTCAACTGTAACACTTCAGCTCTATGTTTTTAAAAAACCTCATTTTTTCTTCATCTAGTCAGCAGTAGAGATGAGCAAGTACTATACGAAACGGTAGTTTCGAATAGCATGCTCCCATAGGAATGAATGGATAAAGACAGCATGCTGCTGGGGCCGGCGTCCTGCCGCTTAACTCCCTGTGCGCCGGCCGCTCTCATTCATTCTTATGGGAGTGGGTCTATTCAAATAGTACTCGCTCATCTCTAGTCAGCAGCTCTCAGGGTCCTGGCAGATGAAAGGTAAATTGTGAATCCTAAGGGCTATCTCCTCAGATGATGTTCACTGCACTTTTGTCTTCACTTTCCTACTACTAATCCATAATTACAAGAAGCAAACATGGCATGCAGCAAGATCCATATTAATAAAGAATAATACAACACACAGTGCAGACCATCCGGAGCAAGGTTGTTTATTTTCAAATAGAAAAAGAGGTATCTTTATTTATATACTCACTTTTTAACCCTTCCCTCTGCAGCCACATTTTATGATTTTCAATTTTTGTTTTTCATTCCCGCCTTCCAAAAGCCATAACATTTTGTTCACAGAACCATATGAGGGCTTAATTTTACAGGAAAAACTGTACTTCACAAATGATACAAATAATAATCCATATGATGCATTAGGGAGCTGGAAAAAATTTAGAATGGGGTGGAATAATAGAAAAACTGCATTTGTGCTAATTTATGTTTGTGCTAATTTTGTTTTTACAACTTTCACTATGCAGCCAAAATTACATGTTACCTATATTCTGTGGGTCAGCAGAGTTTTGGAGATACCAAATTTATATAGCTATGTTTAACATCCTAAAAAAAAAATCCCAAAAAACTGACATTTTTTTTCTTGGAGTCGCCATATTCTAATACCTGTAACTTTTTATAATTTCATGCATTGGGCTGCAAAAGATATCTCGTTTTTGCCGGTGGTGAACATTTTTTTCCAGTTAATCTCAAATGAATCGCAAAAGTTTCAGCTGTGTAAGAAACAAAAACTTATGAGAAATTTGGTTGAATCCAATTTGTTCACAAAACAGTTCACCTATCTCTAGTGACTATGGGCTACTCAGATATATTAGCTTAATAGAGAATGTGAGAAGGGAAGAGACAAGAGAAGCAGTATACTATTTTAACTTCTCAGGCAGCATATTAATAGCTGTAATACAATTTGGGCAATTTTTGTCATATTCACAATAATGGCTTACTAAATATCCAAAATAAATGTGGAGAACAGAATTAACCTTGTTGTGAACCAAACTAATCATCAATTAAAGTAATCTGAAGTCATCTTAAGTTATTAGAATGATACATCTACTCATGTTAAGCTTAACTGATATTTAATGAAAATGATGTCATTTATCCTACGGTATATCACATAATGAAAAAACCCTTTACTAACCACTAGAGAGCTCATAAAGCACATGCTTTGTCTTTGATGTAATAGACTGCTTAGTCAAAGGCCATCTTTATAAAGGCCTTATACAACGCTCTTCAAAATCTTATTTTTACTTTATGCCTCACTGCACTGGAGATGAAATGTTTAATTGCTTGACTTTTAATAATTACAATATCATTCCATACAATAGTCCCCTAACAATTGAGAAGAACTCATGTATACATATATACGGTACATTTTCTTTTTATATTGTAGAGAAAAAAAACCTACTTTTCAATATCTCTGCAAAGTAACAAACAGAACCATAAAAAAAACAGTTGATTGATGATATTTGAACTTGTGAGGTCGGGTTCACAACTGCGCCAGTGTCTGCTTTGCAGGTTTCCATCTTCTGCCCGAGAAACCGGACAGAAGACGGAAACCGACAGTCAGTTTTCAAACCCATTTCAATGAGTTTGCAAAGCGTCCGTCCGTGAGCATCTTCTGCCTCTCCATGGCGAAACAGTTTTTTTTTAACCGGACAAAAAGTCGGACATGCAGGACTTTGTGTCCAGTTAAAAAAAAAAACTGTTTCACTCTGGAGACCAGAAGACACTCACGAGCACTCACAGGTGGACACTGACTGCTGGGTTTCCATCTCCTGTCCAGGTTCTCGGGCAGAAGACAGAAACCCACAAAGCGGAGAATGGGCGCAGGTGTGAACCCTCCCTAAAACGTACCTTGTAATATATCCCATTATATAAATGTATTTCCTTCTCCACTGATTCGGCTACCCCCTTCTCCATATCGTTACTTAGATCTTTACTGAAAAAGAACTCTCTCAAGTTTAGAAATTGCAGCTATATCTAAAAAAAAAAACCTCAGGAACCTGAGAAATGAAGGTAGAGAATGAGAGGATGGAAAAAAAGTGTGCCTCCTATCCACAACATAGGGTTAAACTGACTAATGGGAGTCCAACCACTGGGCCCCCAATGATCACAACATGGGGGGACCCATGAGCCAAATGCCTCCTGTATAAATGGAGTGGCTCTATTCCATTCTATGGGAATGGAAAAAATTGTACTCAGTTTGTCATTAGCAGCTCCGTAGAGAGGAATGGAGTGTTAGCCCACATGCATGACTTACTGCTCTATTCATATGGGCAGCACTTGTCCTTTAGGCCGGAGCCTCACAGGACAGAAATACCGCGATTTGCCCACAGCAGAAACACTGTGGGTGAAAACGTGGCATTTTACAGTACTTGCAAATTGGATGGGATTCATGTGAATCCCATGCCCACTTTGCGGAAAAAATCGCAGTGCAGACACGCTGCGATTTCCAAAACCGTTGCGCTTTTGAAAATCGCAGCATGTCAATTATATCTACGGAAATGCCAGAGGTTTCCTTGTAGATATAATTGTAACAGAAAGTCTGCGGAGGAAAACTCTGTGAAATTTCTGTTCAAAGCTCTGTGGGAAGAACCCCGATGCGGTCACGCCACGGTTGTTCCCACAGCATTTTAGCACTGCGTTTCCGACCCATGGGGCCTTAGCCTTAAAGGGATTCTACCATTAAACTACCTTTTTTTCTAATGAACACGTCGGAATAGCCTTAAGAAAGGCTATTCGTCTCCTACAGGAGCATAGAGAGGCCACCCCAAAATGGCCGCCGGCTCCTGTATTGAACTGCAAGAGCGGTTACCCAAAAATGGCCGCCGGCGCATGAAAGAGCTCTGGGAAGCAATGGCGATGCGCTCATCGGCCTTTCAGCGCTGGGGCCCCCCTCATTGCTGCGGAGAGCTCATTTGTATACCGGTTAAAACTGGTATTTCTACGGAACGGCGCGGCGGAGACCACGTCTAAAGGTAGGAGACGAATAGCCTTTCTTAAGGCTATTCCGACATGCTCATTAGAAAAAAAGGTAGTTTAATGGTAGAATCCCTTTAAAGAGTCATTCGCAGTTTCACCGTACAGTCCGTGTGTACTTAGACATGATCAGATAGGTAGAAACATGAATACCAGAAACTTGTAGTTAGTGATATTCTACTAGAATTAGTAGAGATGAGCGAGTACTGTTCGGATCAGCCGATCCGAACAGCACGCTCCATAGAAATGAATGGATGCACCTGGTACTTCCGCTTTGACGTCGGCCGGCTGCTTAACCCCTCGCGTGCCGGCTACGTCCATTCATTTCTATGCGAGCGTGCTGTTCGGATCGGCTGATCCGAACAGTACTCGCTCATCTCTAATAATTAGGTTTTCTCTGCAGACTTTCCACTTCAATTATACATTTAGGGAAAGCACTGGTATTTCTGTAGGTAACTGACATGCTGTGACGGTTTTGGGAATCGCTGTGCGTATTTTTCTGCAATGAGTGGATGGGATTCACTAGAATCCCATCCACTTCATAGTGACTGTAAAATGCCACAGTTTACATCACATTGGGCCCCCGACCTAGCTCACATCAATGAGTGTTACTGTAGGTGTGTCGCCTTTATACTTTGTTCAAAGTTCATACTTTGGTAAGTAGCAAATTAAAATGATGAACTTATTATATATTTTAGATCTATTTTACAGATGAGCTTTCATCCCCTCAGTGGGGTTACTCATTTCTGATAATTAAGTTTCACTCTTGGATCACAGGGGGGACTTTGAAAAATGAACATACACAAGAGCTTTACTTTCTCCAGCTAGGGTCACTTTTCATTACAATAATTAAATGTGGAAATGCATCGACAATATGTCTGTCCCCATCACATGAATGTAATTATTCTAACAGTCATTATATTTTCTCCATAAAAGATAACACATTCAATCCAAGAAATACTTCATTCTACTACAACAGTTTTCCTGTTTAACTACTTTAAAAAATGGTAATGTAATGAAAATCAAAAGCGGACAGTCAAAAACCACCAAAAATGGGATTATATACTTCTGAATAAATTTTACATATGCACTGATTTGTGATGTCCAAAAATTCATATGAATACGTTATTGTATCTTTTATCTATTGCCTGTGCTTTTTTAAGAAATGTACATAATTTTTTTAAATATTAATTACATTTTGTTACTATAAGCATCACAATCAACCATCTGCTTTACTCAATGGGAAGGAGAAAGCAGTTTGCAACTCTTCAATCTGCCACAAAAATCTAACTGTAGCTGATCAAGTACTTTAAGGCCGGGGCCCTACATTGCGTAACCTGCTTCCTTTATACCGATAGGGAAACTGCCAGCATTTCCATAGATACAGTCCTATGAAAAAGTTTGGGCACCCCTATTAATCTTAATCATTTTTAGTTCTAAATATTTTGGTGTTTGCAACAGCCATTTCAGTTTGATATCTCTAATAACTGATGGACACAGTAATATTTCAGGATTGAAATGAGGTTTATTGTACTAACAGAAAATGTGCAATATGCATTAAACCAAAATTTGACCGGTGCAAAAGTATGGGCACCTCAACAGAAAAGTGACATTAATATTTAGTAGATCCTCCTTTTGCACAGATAACAGCCTCTAGTCGCTTCCTGTAGCTTTTAATCAGTTCCTGAATCCTGGATGAAGGTATTTTGGACCATTCCTCTTTACAAAACAATTCAAGTTCAGTTAAGTTTGATGGTCGCCGAGCATGGGCAGCCCGCTTCAAATCATCCCCCAGATGTTCAATGATATTCAGGTCTGGGGACTGGGATGGCCATTCCAGAACATTGTAATTGTTCCTCTGCATGAATGCCTGAGGATTTGGAGCGGTGTTTTGGATCATTGTCTTTCTGAAATATCCATCCCTGGCGTAACTTCAACTTCGTCACTGATTCTTGAACATTATTCTCAAAAATCTGCTGATACTGAGTGGAATCCATGCGAGCCTCAACTTTAACAAGATTCCCGGTGCCGGCATTGGCCACACAGCCCCAAAGCATGATGGAACCTCCACCAAATTTTAAAGTGGGTAGCAAGTGTTTTTCTTGGAATGCTGTTTTCTTTGGACGCCATGCATAACGCCTTTTTGTATGACCAAACAACTCAATCTTTGTTTCATCAGTCCACAGGACCTTCTTCCAAAATGAAGCTGGCTTGTCCAAATGTGCTTTTGCATACCTCAGGTGACTCTGTTTGTGGCGTGCTTGCAGAAACGGCTTCTTTCTCATCACTCTCCCATACAGCTTCTAATTGTGCAAAGTGTGCTGTATAGTTGACCGATGCACAGTGACACCATCTGCAGCAAGATGATGCTGCAGCTCTTTGGAGGTGGTCTGTGGATTGTCCTTGACTGTTCTCACCATTCTTCTTCTCTGCCTTTCTGATATTTTTCTTGGCCTGCCACTTCTGGGCTTAACAAGAACTGTCCCTGTGGTCTTCCATTTCCTTACTATGTTCCTCACAGTGGAAACTGACAGGTTAAATCTCTGAGACAACTTTTTGTATCCTTCCCCTGAACAACTATGTTGAACAATCTTTGTTTTCAGATCATTTGAGAGCGGGCTGCCCATGCTCGGTGACCATCAAACTTGAATTGTTTTGTAAAGAGGAATGGTCCAAAATACCTTTATCCAGGATCCAGGAACTGATTAAAAGCTACAGGAAGCGACTAGAGGCTGTTATCTTTGCAAAAGGAGGATCTACTAAATATTAATGTCACTTTTCTATTGAGGTGCCCATACTTTTGCACCGGTCAAATTTTGGTTTAATGCATATTGCACATTTTCTGTTAGTACAATAAATCTCATTTCAATCCTGAAATATTACTGTGTCCATCACTTATTAGATATATCAAACTGAAATGGCTGTTGCAAACACCAAAATATTTAGAACTAAAAATGATTAAGATTAATAGGGGTGCCCAAACTTTTTCATAGGACTGTATAATTGACATGCTGCAATTTCCAAAACCACAACAGTTTTGGAAATGACAGCGTTTCTGCAGCATATATTTTTTTGCAATGTGTGGTTGAGGTTCGCTAGAATGCCATCCACTTTGCATTGATTGTAAAACGCTGTAGCCAAACCTCAACATTTACACCATGTGGGGTCCCAGCCTAAGAGTGTTTGCACTATTAGAACTTGCAGAAATTGGTTCTTCAAGGGCTAACAAATTATATTCTTAATTACTACCATGAGATATTAAAACTATTGTAAGAGTATTGCTGGGGCAGCAATTCCTCAGTAGCTGCTAGTGAAACCAGGGGGGAGGGCCACAATAGACCGTGAGCTCTAAGCTGAAACTCCCCTGCTGTCCCTTTATACTTGTCAGTCCTATCCTAAGCAATAGGCGACAAATGGTCGACAAAGCCCTTTCTATATATGTGACAAAACAGAACGCAGACAAGACGAACAACAACAAAGGGAGGTCAGCTAGCCAAGGGTGCGGTAACAGTCGAGCAACACAGTACAAAATCGTAATCCAAGAGAGTAGTCACAAGGGAAGCCAAGGGTCCGAGATTACTAATACAATAATAAAAGAAAGAGTAGCTTAGCAGGGACAAAGTCTAAGGGCAGAGTCAAAATAGCTAACACGCCTGTTTGGGCTGATGGCATGTATATAGGAAGCCAAAGACCAGCCCTAGGCTTGATTGGAAGACAGGCTGTCAGTCACACAGGCAAGGCTAGAATTAACCATTTGACGATCAGAGAGAAACAAGGTACAAGAGATGGGTGTGGTGGAAATTTAATTACAGAGGAGAGGTAATAAAGCAGTATTCACACAGTGCATTTAAAATATCTAATCAAAGAATCAAAATGAGCCGGCCTCCTGCGCTGCAGCGGAGGGTGACGCAGATACCCGAACAGGCAGAGATGTTACAACCGTAATATGAGCTACCATGAAATTTATCAATACAGTTGAGTAGTTACCAACATATGGCACACATAATTACACATTACATATGGTACACATAATTTACAAAACAAATAAAATACTAACAGTGACACAACTGGCACATTGGGATAGAGGGCCCTGCCTGGAAGGCTTACAGTCTAGAGAAGAGGAAAGAGGGATAGAGACAGTAGGTGAGGGTATGACATAGGGTTTATTAATCATGCCAATAACAAGGGGGTAAAATAGGGGATGAATTTCTGGTGGTATTTTTGTATATGTTTATAATCATTCAGTTCTGCTCTGGCCTAAAACCAGTTTGTAAAATTTGTAGAACATTTGACACACAATAAAGTTTAGAGAGGACCTTTCACCACCCCCATCAAGTTCAACTCTTTACATCAATTAATAAGCACTGCCCCACTGATTCTGGCACAGTTGGAAACTTTGGTCTTGCCCCCCCCCCCCCCTCCTGAGCAGTCAATGCTGTTAGTTTTAGTGTCTGATGTGCTATTTAGTCTCTGTGCTGTCAGGAGGGCGGTGTCAGGCAGGAGCAGACAAGGGGTGTGATTCTGAGCTCTGACACTAGCTGCCTCTGACTGGAGCTCTCAATCACACCCCCTGCCTGACAACGCCCTCCGAAATTACAGAGTCTAAATAGCTCATCAGGCACCAAAACTAACTGAAATTGTTGCTTGGAGACTAAAGAGGAATTCCCAACTGTGCCGGAGTCATTGGAGCGGCATCTACTAACGCAAGAACTTGTATTGATGGGGGGGGGGGGGGGGGAGAACTGTCATCTTAAAAAAATAAATGTATCCTGATGCAATAGTTTCTTTCTCTGGTGTGATTTCTATCATTATTTATATGAGAACTCATAAAACATTTTTAATCATAATGTCTAATATTTACATAATGTACCGAGGGAAACAAATAAAGAACTGAAACGAACGCATTGCTGGTTTTGCTATATTATTGAGAAAAGCTACTGTATCTATACCATGAAATAATACTTGTTTTTACTGTAACTAATAAATGAGAAAGAACATGGCTAGCCACTCGCGGCCTCACTTAGCTGGTCTTTGAGCCTCAGTTTATGTATTTGAACTCCGTCCTCAAATCATCTTTCATTCATCCTTCTGGTTGCTAGGTAACTGTTACAATGTTGTTGCTGAAATGGATTACATATTAGGCCGGAGCCATTGATGCATTTTCTTTCTTTATTTTATCTTATTTTATTTTATAAGCAATACATGAAAACTAAAGTGAAAAGTGTGTAATTAATGTATGGCTTTCCAGAAATGAAATTATATGTGGTGTTCTGCAGGCAGAGATGTATGCTTACTGTACAGAATAAAATCTCAGAAATGAATAGACATAGCGAATACTAGAAATTGTACTGCAAGTTTAAGTTCGGGACCCTGCTGAGAAGATCGTGGAACTTCCAATTCATTTTTTTTCTTATTATCTGTCCTGATGCACACACATATATTGTACCAATATTTTAACGTATGTAATACCTGGACTCCCAACAGTATTCTGTTTAGCTTCCACAGCCACAGGCCATGTATGGCACAATTGTAGACTTATAGTAAATTAGGTTCAGTAGAGTCATGAAAGGTGTGGATGTTACATCCGAATACAGAAACACTTGTACAGGGGTCAAAGTAGTCTCAGTTGGGCCTAGCCCAGATGCCAGGAGAACGCACAGGTCACCCTCACAACACTAATGTTTATTTTACTCTCCTTTCTGATTTCCTTTGATGGTTGTCAGTCTGTGCATTGAAAATTTATTACCCCTGCCCTCTGATGCCCTGGAGTAAGACTACAGGTGTCTTAGGTTGAGTTCACATGGAGTTTTTTGGACCGGATTTTGACACAGGAAGCCGCTTCAGAATCTGGTTCAAAAAACACCTCCCACAACTAGCTGTGACTGGATGCCGATGCAGTGCATCGGCATCTAGTCACGGCGTTCCACTTTAGATTAGGCCCAAATGAATGGGCCTAGTCGGGAGGGAGTCTCATGCTGCGGCAGATTCAGCCATGGAATCCGCGACAAGATAGGGCAGATCGCTTCTTTTTTCCGTGATCGGGAAAAAAACACTAGTGGAAAAAAGAAGTGAATGTTTCCTATTGAAGTCAATGGGAGGTGTTTTTTGGAGCCGGAATCTGAGGGGGGTTCTGCATCAAAATCCAGTCCAAAAAACTCTGTGAACTCAGCCTTAGGATTCACAGCCTTCCATTGTCTGAAAGAAAAAAAATAACCTTTTATTGGCAAAAAGCAGTAAGTTATCAGTATATAGTCAAGGAGTCAAGGAGGCACTCTGTTAAAGGGGTATTCCCACCTCACATACTCAGCAGTCTTCACTCTTGTAAAATCTTCTTTCTTCCTGGATTCTTGCATCATTTGGTGGGCGGGGTTCACAGGCAACCTGCCGTTTAGCTCTGCCCCCAAATTCACGTGTAGCTCCGCCCACCCACATTGAACTATGAAGTACAGGCAGCAGCAACTCCATTCTGTGTTACATACAGAGACTGCCTGTCTCTGCCATAATGAACACAACTGAATTAGCTAGCCTGATAACTGGGAGAACAGAAGAAATGAAAGCAGCTCCTCTCCTCTATCTGAGTGCAGGACCTAGGTCACATGGTGTAGACACAGGAATAGCTAGATACACAGGCTCGCTCCCTGCACTTAGCCCCTCCTCCCTCCCCCCTGAGAGCAGCAGATACATCATTTGACTCAGGAGCAGCTAGGTCAGGGCTGTGGCCACAAAGAACTGAATAAAGTAAGATAGTGGACAAACAAAGCAGTTCTGCTGAAGCAATGTATTTAGGAAAAGTCTTACATTCACATTAACAAGCAGTATAGATAGGATCCTTGTGATGGGACAACCCCTTTAAGGAGGTTATGGCACAAAAGGGGGTACACTTCTCTGCTACATTTCTGTAGCAAGAAATGTAACTTTCCACAAGTCTTTTAGGGTCAGCAGAACACCTGTCAATGATCTTTGTGTTACACATTTCTAAGCATCACCTAAAAAAGGTGTAAATTGACCAGTAATAGAAAAGACTTTGGACACAGGAGAAAATATAACCTGCAGTGATACTATGATTTATCATTTCTGTCATTGCCCCGATATTAGCAAATCACTACATACTTATCATTAGAATACATTTTTTGAGAGTTTAGATCCAGAGAGTTGCAAGTTTATTGGAAGTGTCTATAATCAAAAGGCTTTTTATATTTGGACACTTTACACATGTTGTAATTTTATTAGACCAGTTCATGCTTAAAGGGATTCTACCATTAAAACACTTTTTTTTTTCTCATTAACACGTCGGTATAGCCTTAAGAAAGGCTATTCTTCTCCTACCTTTAGAAGTTGTCTCCGCCCCGCCATTCGGTTAAAATCCCGTTTTTTGCTAATATGCAAATGAGTTCTCCGGCATTTGCAGTCGGCTCTGCGTGAGGCCCGATGGCAGAGCTGAGTGCACAGGTGTCAAAGTGTGTCCCCAGCCGGAAGAAGACAAGTGAAGAGGCGGTTGCTGAAGAAGATGAAGGCATCACTGGAGAGAGTTCTCATGCAGCATTGGGGACGCCCCCAGTGCTGTTTGAGTGCTGAGGCCTGCCCCCAGTGCTGCGAGATAACTCATTTGCATATTGACAAAAAACAGGATTTTAACCAAACGGCGAGGTGGAGATGACTTCTAAAGGTAGGAGCAGAATAGCCTTTCTTAAGGCTATTCCAACGTCTTAACGAGAAAAAAAAGTGTTTTAATGGTAGAATCCCTTTAAAAGTTTTACATTTTATAGAAATAAATTCTAACCATTATGTTATTTACACTTTCTGATACACTTTGTATTTTAATTCACCACTTTCTGCAAGATCTCTGCTTACTTTCAGAGGTTAGAAATCCATCCTGAGCTAAGATTTATGATAGCTATGTGTTTGCTATAAATGCATCCAGTACAAATTATTCATCGGATCTAATAGTTTGCTACAATGTATGAAGTGAACATAAAAACATATTCTGGTGTGCAATTTGTTTATCTCTCAATGGATTGTCTAGACTGAATATATTTTTAAAAACCCATTGCTCCGATTCACGCTCAGCAAACAGAAATAGCTAGGAAACACAAAAGTGCATTAAACAATTGTAGTTTTCAGCATATAAAAATTAAGCACTTTTTTTTTTACTTAATATAAATTGTAAAACCCCTTTACTCCACCATTTGATCATGAGAGTAGTTTTGTTTTGAAGACAAATACAGCTACATAAATTGAATTATTTTGTTCTGTAAGGTACCAGATTTTCATTTATTGTATTACAAATGATACAAAACACTATTTTGTACATAGACTGCAGACCAGACCAGCCAATTTATTTGCTACAAGTCACATTTCATTTGTATTCTATGGTACTGTAGATTGAGCAGCACAGGTGGGCAAACCTCCCCGCAAACAGTTCCTGACTTCATCAAAACCCATGTTCTGTGATAATTCGCCTCTTGGCAGATTCTAATTATAGGCATATAATGTATAAAAGCACAACGAAGTATGACCAATTTCATCATGTAAGCTAATAAAAATCACAATGCAAAGCAATGTGACAGCACAAAAGGGGATACAGAAATAGATACGGCTAAATGCTAGGTCACTGCAAATATATATTTACAATTGTAAATATACAATAGTTAGAACAGGAAACAGTCATCCAAAAAATAAAAACCTAAAATATATGCAGCTATAAATCTTAATAGTTCTAAATGTTATTCAGGGAGATTAAAAGCATTGCCCGGAAATACAATTTCATACTGGATCATGTCACAAAACCCTGGACAGTATGGGTCCAGATGCAGGAGCTGATGCGTTTGTCTCCACGTTTGACTCCGTGACTGCATTGTCTCCTCTCCAAGTAGAGCAAAAACTTGGAGGGGATTTCCCATGAACATAATCATATTTCTAGACAATTAACCTGGATGACAATTAACCTTCTATCAGCATAAAAAGGGGTCAGTATACAAACAGTATGTGCATCAGTCCGTTATTAGTCTCAAACTTTATTCAAACGGACGGATGGCATACTGATGTGTGAACCAAGCCTTAGGCACTCTGGAAATGCAAAATGGCACCTGAAAACTATTTCAGCAAATTGTGCCCTCCAAAAGTCAAATACTATTATGTAATAAAACTCTGTATGTATTGCAGTGTTAAGGGGAACTTGAGTAAAAAAGTTTTCAATTCTTTTGCTTCTTTAACCCCTTGAGAAAAATGAAAATATTGGGAGTTAAGCAATGTTTTATTAGAAAAAAAAAACTAGTATTTCATTTCCACGTCCCAATTTTAATGATATATGCGAAACAGCTGTGGAGTCAAATTGCTGTCTAACCTTTGACAAATTCCTTGAGAGGTGTAGTTTCCAAACTTGGGTATTTGAGTGGGGATTTACACTGTTCTGGTTAATTGTAGCAATTGTAAACAGAGTAGAGATTAGGCCCCTTCACAAGGAGGATACGCTGGCTGATTTTGAACGTGTAAATGTTCCGAATCAGCAGCGTTTAAAACAGATCCCATTGCTTTCTATGGGAGCTGGCATACGTGCGCTCCCCATAGAAATGAATGGGCTGCTTTTTCCCATTCATTTCTATGGGGAGCACGTGTATGCCGGTTCCCATATAAATCAATGGGACCTGTTTTAAACGCTGCTGATTTGGAACGTTTACAAAAAAACGTTTCAAAATCAGCCAGCGTATCCTCCTTGTGAAGGGGCCCTAAGGACATTTATTATATGCGATAAGGACATTTATTATATGTACTTATCTCTACTCTGTTTACAATTACTACTTTTAATCCCCTTATCTGTCCTCTAGGGGATGGACATTGTTTGCCATCAGTATAAAAAGGACGGAATTCAAACGGATGGATGGCATACTGATGTGTGAACCAAGCACACTAGCGTATGTATTCCGTACGGTTAGAGTCCGCATGGAGACCCCCAGACAGAATACAATCGCAATTGCAAACGCTGTGCTGTCAAGACATATGGACCCCATAGACTAGAACAGACCTGGGCAAAGTCTGGCCCGCGGGCCATATCCGGCCCTCTGACTGATTCAGTCCGGCCCGCACAGCTTTGACTAGGGAGGCGTGTCTAGGGGGCGTGTCTTAGTGCCGGCCGAAGATGGAGATGTGGAGCGTGTCATAAAGTACTGAGAGATGTAAGGTGAGCTGCAGGGTGGAGAGAGAGAGTGTGTGTGTCTATATGTGTGCCTGTCTATATGTGTGTGTGTGTCTATATGTGTGTGTGTCTATATGTGTGTGTGTCTATATGTGTGTGTGTGTCTATATGTGTGTGTGTCTGTCTATATGTGTGTGTCTATATGTGTGTGTGTGTCTATATGTGTGTGTCTATATGTGTGTGTGTCTATATGTGTGTGTGTCTATATGTGTGTCTATATGTGTGTCTGTCTATATGTGTCTGTATGTGTGTGTGTCTATATGTGTGCCTGTCTATATGTGTGTGTGTCTATATGTGTGTCTGTCTATATGTGTCTGTATGTGTGTGTGTCTATATGTGTGTCTGTCTATATGTGTCTGTATGTGTGTCTGTCTATATGTGTGCCTGTCTATATGTGTGTCTGTCTATCTGTCTATATATGTGTGTGTGTGTGTGTGTCTCAGTAACCTAGGGGCAGAGATGGAGGGGGTAGACATGAAATGGGGAAAATAAAGGGGGATATGAAACTGAGGGAGAAATGGAGGGGGGGGACATGAAACTGGGGGTAGATGAAGAGGGCACTTAGACTGGGGGGACATTAAACCGTGGAGGAAGCTGTAGGGGGACCTGTCTGCCTCTAGTTGCCCCCAGTTTAATGTCACCCTCCAGCTACCCCTACAGTTTAATGTCTGCTTCCAGCTTCCTGATTTTAATGTCCCCCTCTAGTTGCCCCCAGTTTCATGTCCCGCTCCAGCTGTCAATTTATTGCCGCCCTCCAACTACCCCCACTGTTTAATGTCCCCCTCCAGCTGCTTCAGTTTCGTGTCCCCTCTAGTTTCCACAGTTTATACTGGGGCACCAGGAGAGGGACTTAATACTGTGGGGCAGTTGGAAGGGAACATTATAATGTGGGGACATATAATGTACGGGTGACTGTAGGAGGATTATACTGTGTGGGGGCACATGAAAAATGATTGGGAATGGGCGGAGTCAACGTAGAAGTGGGTGGAGCTAAATTTGTCGTGGCGTGGCCCTCTAGCATAGTTTCAATTTCTTATACGGCCCCATGGGAAAATTAATTGCCCACCCCTGGACTAGAATGATTCATGTGGGCAGTGCAAATACATACGCTAGTGTGAACCAACCCTTAAGTACCAGAACAATGGAAAATCCTAATAAGTGACTTATTTTAAAAACAAAACTCTTCATAGAATTTATCAAGAGATATAGTGCACAGATAGTTTAACAAATTTTATTAAGATTGGGATATGAAACTGAAAAACTAATTTTATTTTCAGTAAAACTGTACTTTGCGCCACAAATTGTTGGTGCCTGTGCATGGGAAAATACCAAGAAGCAACATTTTGGAAACTGCACTCTTCAAAAAATGTATCAAGGGGTATAGTGATCATTTTGACCCCAGAAATACTTTCCAAAAATAAATGAGCAGTGGATAACGGAAATGAATATTGAAATGTTCCTATATATGCAATTACAGTGCCAAAATATGTTCTGACCAGCTTGTGACACTGTGCACAGTCAGCGCTCTAACTATTATACTCTGGTTTCTGATTTTAGAAAAACAGCACGACATTAACACTGCATTGTCAACTTCTGAACGGGTGTCTAATATTTCTAATACAAAGGGTTGTGCTAACCCTTTCATGACTGCACCAATACTATTACTGCACAAGTCACAAAGGGTTAAAAAGAAATAATTTTTGCAAAATACAAATATTTAACAGTTTGCAGAGTTCTAGGCAACGGTGCCACTTAGTGAAACGCAGCTAAAAAGTGCTGCGGAAAAAGTTTTTTACTGCATTGTTGCTGAATTTTTCTCATTTTCTTTACTTATTAAACCTATAGGCAAAACACTAGCATTTCTGTTGTTGTATTTCACATTTTAAAAAATATGGTTGTTTTTTGAAAATGAAGCTTTTCCATGGCAGTGTCCCTCCCCTGGTTACCCCACCCTTGGGTGGCTCCTCATCCTCTCTTCTTTCCTGATCTCACAGGTAATTAATTTACATGCAGTGTGGGCGGTGGCTGATCATAGTAAAGCCAACCCTCATAGAACTTACCTGTGAGATTGGGGGTGGAGGGAGCAGAACTACGGGTCCATCAACAGGAATCCCTAGATGAGGTAAGTAAAATACAACTTCCTGGGCAATCCATTTAAAGAGGACCTTTCAGCATTTTGCCCACAGGCAGTTCTATATACTGCCGGAAAGCTTGCAGTGCGCTGAGTTCAGCTTTCCCGATCTGGGCCCAGTGTGAGGAGCTTACAGGTACCGGTACCGTAGCTCTTCTATGGTCAGAAGGGCGTTTCTGACACTCAGTCAGAGACGTCCTTCTTCACAGCACAGCCAATTGCGCTGTGCTGTGAGAGTCGGGAGGAACTCTCCATCTGTTCGCAGTACTCGTCCATAGACGAGCATATCAGGGAGGGAGGGGGGAGTTCCTCCCGGCTCTCACAGCACAGCGCGATTGGCTGTGCTGTGAAGAAGGACGTCTCTGACTGAGTGTCCGAAATGCCCTTCTGACCATAGAAGAGCTATGGTACCGGACCGTAAGCTCCTCACACTAGGCCCAGATCGGGAAAGCCGACAGTGCGCTGAACTCAGCGCACTGTCAGCTTTCCGGCAGTATATAGAACTGCCTATGGGCAAAATGGTGAAAGGTCCTCTTTAAGTGTGAGAAAACCTTAACTTGAAGAATTTCTTTTTTCAACCTAAGTTGCAAAATTTTTTACCCCAAAATTATTTTATATGTACATATAAAGAGAGAAGCAATGATAACAGATGCACAAGTTTTACTGTATAGCTGAGGGAGAAGCTAGAGCGAATGGGCAAATTCTCATGATTGGTGGGTGGTGTTTGCCAAGTTAGGTGTTGGATGCATAATCCTGGAGCACCTCACTAGATTGGAATAACTCTCATTCTACCTAACATAGTGAAAACAGGAAAGGATAAATCCTCAGGACCACGTGAGACCCATTACAAATCAAGTGGACATGGATAAACACCTCACAAAGAGAAGCTTCTCCAGTTGGACAACCTAAGATGGCACTGGGGGAAACTCGTGAGATACAGCAGGCTGAAAACTCAGATGTCAAGAGCTCCTACAGAACACAGCGGAGACTCAGACTCCATTCCTTTGGTGAGAACCTTCTTTACATAAAGCATTATTACCTCCTCATGAAAGAAATGACCGATATAAGGGTGGATGTTACGTATTTTGGTCACATAGTTGTGGCACTTGGAGAGATACAGGTGGCCATTACTACTCATGCTGCTTCCATGTATGCAGAAATCATGGGTCATCATACTCATCTGAACAACCTTGGAAGACCAAGAGAATCAAAGCAGAAGAAAAAACGTGAAAGTTAGAAGCCTTTCAGAATTGGTCGCTCCTGAGGCCCTTCCACAAGTCACCTGCGTCTTCGCCTCTTTGGTAGGAGATGACCATGCTAATAGAGGACTTCTCAAAAGGTCCATAGGACACTTAGACTCAAACCTGCCAACACTGACTCTCCGAGTAATGTTTGTGGTCTATTGAGTTATGTGGACACTGCTGGTATTTCAGAGGCTGCAAGAGAGGCAGAAGACGTAATCAATGAAGATAGTAAGATGCCTTTATTTCAAGAGTTGGCTGCTACTACCCTAGCAAAATACCACTAAAACCATTCACTAATGTCTTTGGATAGCGACAATGTATGAAGGTCATCGCCATTCAGACTCTTGATGACCTGCAGTCTGTGTGTGATAAATTAGGAATACCTCCAATGGACATGCCGTCATGGATGCCATTAGCCTTGAATCTACATAAACTGCAATTACAATGCCCTTGGTACTTGGTGACCAAAGGGCCAATGTCGCTGAAGAGCAAGAAAAGAAAATGCTGCTGTCCACTGATGAAAGGCACAGTACAATATCCTTGGATTGTGACAATACCTGTTGGACATCAACAACTGATAGTTGATAATGCTTACTAGTTGCAGCCTTTGCTTCTCAATAGGATTTGTGGGTTTTATTAAGGTTTTATTAAAGTTACATTAAGGTGCAGTTTTGCGTCTGCATTGCTTATATCCTTACCCCCTTACCCTGAGTATTCCTGAATGCAAATAGTTTAAATTCTCCCCAGAAAGACTACCAACTGTTTTGTATATTCAAGGAGTCTCCTCATATCCTTTTCTTTCAACAGACTCACTTCTGTCATCAGATTATGCGCGTAATACATTGAAAGCATAGGGAAAAAAGCCTCCCATTGATTTCAATGGGGAGCACACGCATGCCGGCTCCCATTCAAGTCAATGGGAGCTGCTTTTTACGCGCTCATTCTGAACGTGTTTTTACGATCAGAATGAGCGCAGCGTTACATCGTGTGAAGGCTCCCAAAAAAAAACAACTTTTCATTACTTAGCTATTCTCCCAACATACATATTTCAGCTAGTATTTCCTTCAGTCATTCCATCTATTTGATAATGTATGGGCTCCATCTATTGGGTCAGCCAATCTTACAGTATTTTCACTGACTAGCAATTACTTGTCTTGGTTTTCTCACTATAAGTCACAATCTCTTGCCAATTCATTCTGCCATTCAAGTCACTCCTCTTCCCCTGTCTCCTCTTTCTCTTTGCCAGTTGGATGCATTTAGGTAGATCAGTTTGAACCACCAATTTGGAGTGAATTGGGAATGCTATAGACCTATTACCGAAAAAATTTAAAGTATTTAAAATGAAATATGAAAGTGTCATTTAAAGCTATTATGTAAAGCACACTGTGCTGGTAACGTCACAATAAATAATTGAATGCTATGACATTAAACCGTAAAACATTTAGCACTTCAAATGAATGCAATGTATCTCAGAGGACAGCTTATTCTTCTCGTCTGCCTGGGGTTCCTACACACACATATTCAAGCTTTAGGTCAAGTCAGTTATAGTTTCTACTAATTTGCACAAGTGCCCTAACATAACATGATGGATCCACTGGAGAGTAAACTTGCTGCAATAATTGGTCCCTATGTTGAAGAACCTAACACATGTACACACTTTTTGGTTTGGCATCTTCAACTTTTCTGTCCTTTACATAATAAACCAGAGAATTCGCTGACTTTATATTTACTGGGGTCACTTCTTATTTTTATGCCACCTCATCTTATCTGCTTGGTCCCTCTTCATTATTTCTATGCTTCTTCCAGGTACAGTAACCAGTTGATACAACACATGGTATAAACCAATATAACATAGCACAGGTCATTGCAAAAACAAAGCAAATACGGAATACCAAAAGTAATATCCGAAATAAGATGTTATTAATGTTATGGACATTGGGTTTATGGACATTTATCACCTATCCACAGGACAGGGGATAGCTTTCTAATTGCCGGGAGCTCAATTGAATATCCTAGTGATCTGGAGGATTGGGGACAAAAATCCCCATAAAGCCTCCTTGTGACCTGAGTGCCAATGTGCTTCTGTGACCAGCACTGCACTTCTATGGGTCTTCTGAGACTGTAATCTTCATCAGCACCATAGACATGAATGGATCACTGGACACAAGCGCACCAAAGCTCTATTCACAAGAAAGCCTAAGGGGGATTTTTGGATCCTCATCTTCCTGATCACTGGGGGACTCAGAGATTGGATCCCCAGCAATTGGACACTTATACTTATCCCCTTTCCTTTCCACAGCATAAGGGATAAGTGTTCATAATGGGACAACCCCTTTTAAGCATTTTTCTGTGACTTTAACATTCATGACCTTTCCCTACTCAGTAAACCCAAGAATCAGGTCATATTTTTCATCTGGGACATTTGTCCATTTTATTGTTGGTAATTGCCAGCGACTGATGGTCCAGTACTGTTACCTGCAGAGTACATCTCCTCTAGATATTTAGTTGGGTGAACATCACAATGCCACAATGCCCATTGTACAGCATATGATCCCTGCAGCTATTATTGGCTGCAGTAGTCACATGCTGTCTGCTTTTAAATAGAAACATGGAGGATCATGATAAAGCCAGAGTTAGAGTGCCAAGGGAATGAAGAAGGGAGAAAAAATTAATTTTTAATATGTATGGGCCAGAAATTTATAGCAAACAATACTGCAGATCTTTGAAAGTAAAAGACTGCACTTGTGGAAACTCGATTTCAATATTTTCATAGCTTGGCTAAAATCCATTTTTGCTACACTCTCATTTTCAGAAAATCTCAATATATTTTAATGCCTTTACTAATACCTTCAATACAATGATTTCTAATTACTTTGCAAGTATCTCATTTTCTTACACTCCAATGTAATGCAATATTAAAAACAGTGAATGGCTTTTAAAACTATTTGTAGAGTGTACCCATTTGGAAAATCCAGCGGCTTAGTAATAGATTTTTGCTGAAGTGAAAAGCCAAGATTCAAGCCTGAAAAATAGTGTAATGTTTAAAGGAGCTATACAACTCAAGTTCATATGAAGACCAAGTATGAGCAGATAGAAAAAAAGTTTAAAGGGAGTCTGTTAGTAGAGAAGTCCATGCTAGACCGTCCAAGTACAATCATACCTTCCATGCTGTTTGTACAAATATGCAAAGGTTAAACCATTGTACCTTCTACTATCAATGGTATGTTAGGATCAGGGACCCACTGTCATATTTACAATGATCCATACTATTTGCCATATTGGCAGTAATCTGTTTTCTTGTTACATGTTTTATTGAAAATCCTCTAACCTAAATGAAACATTTTACAGGATTGCCCTGCAAAGTTACAGCAGAAACATCTGTATAACATGTTCTAAAGTCAAGTAAAAACACACTGCTACTGTGTCTGCACAATGTAACGTCCCATTAGTAATAATGCTACTGGTCAAATCAATACCTGGCTCTAAAAAGTCCACAAAAGGAATAAACAACTAAGAGAAAAGGAAAAAAATACACAAGTCACAAGTTTCTACCTTGAGTCTACACAATATCCTGACAATCTCAAACTGGGATTCCTTAGGTTCACCAAGTAGATGAGATGGTTCTTGTACACATCCACCTTGAACTGCATCTTAATCTTTATTCTTATCATTGCACAAAACATGAATTAATAACTTAAATTAATAAGGGTTGCTAAATTATTATTTGTAAATTAAACCATGAGAAAAAGACTATAGATCTTAAGTTACAGCTTTGTAAAATATCTGAACTTCTTAAAGCATAACTAAATGTTCGGACAATTTTTTATTTTCTGTCGATATTTATGTCATTAATACATTTTGTTATATACTTTGTTAACAATTCCTAATTCTGTTTTCCGTGCTCTTCCACCCAGTAGCAATTAATCTGACATTGGGTACAAAGATCTGTGACTGCATGGTGTGTGGGAAAGTTGCAAAGATAACCATTCAAGGTGTTATTGTCCATATATCCTATTTTAATTCATAGAACTTATGCACAATACTTGCTGGACACTGTCTCCTCCAGCAGGCAGTTATAGCTTTACGACAGATGACACATGCTGTCATTTTTTTTACTGTATAGCAAACTGCAACAGATTGCTGCTTTCTATACAATGGTTTAATTTCAACAGAACAATGCTACTGTGCACCCAATGGTCAAGGTAACTCCATATTACAGTGGCATATGAATACTTCCAAATACCCTTGACAGAAAGGATAAAATGCAATGTAAACATAGCTTAAGGTTGTGTCTTATAAATAAAAGCATTTATCTGTGTGTGTACTTAAGTATGTATAATCCATTTTATTATAAAACGGTAGAAATGAAGCCAGTTAGCAGCTGGGGGTGGGGGGAGATTTTAGTATTCTGTCATAAGGATATATATCATAAGATATTACATCATCAGTATATGTAAATGAGAGGAAAGCAGGCACGATGGTAAACAAGTTCAATGTGGTACAAAATGAAGTCAAACTGGTCTGGTCTCACCAGTACATTTTCATTCTCCTACGCTGATAAGTAAAAGTAATTGTTTTAGTGTATTGTAGGTCTTTGAGTTGTGAATTTATCAGACCTCTTAGAATGCACATTCATGATAACATTAGGATATGAAGTTTGATTAGTCAGGCATGAAATGATTCATTTTGTTCTCACCACATTGCGCTTTCTTAGTGATTAGAAGCAATGTACCCAGATTATGCTTATAGAAAGCTTACAACGAAGCATCATTGCTGCACAATGCATATCCTGCTACCTCTAGCTTAAGATGGAAGCTCCTCCATTAAGGTAGAAGGCATTTGATTCTCCATATGCTTATAGTAACATGTGACCCTGGTTCTCTTACGAAAGATTTACAGTGGATTTGCCTTAATGGGGTTGTCCCATCTCATGGATCCTATCTATACTGGTAAATTGAAGCCTTTTCCTAAATTTATTGCTTTAGAAAGTCTGCTTTGTTTGGCTGGTATGTGAATTTATTCCTCCCATTGTTTACACAGCGCTGCTACAACCACAGACCTGGGAGATGGGACAAGTGACGTCACTTACTCTCTGCTCTTGCCAGCAGGACAATTCAGCTAATTGCACTTTGCTGATAAAGCCAAATCTGTTATCTCACTATGTAAACACACAGATAACACTGAGTCCATTCTGTACAAGCATCTGCATATATTCTGAATTTATCTCTGGATGGATTTTCTGAGATGTACAATCTCGGAAGGATGGTCAACTGCATTTAATGTTTTCCACTTGTGAGTCTTTCCTCACAGAATAATAATAATAATAATAATAATAATAATAATATTTTTTTTTTTTTCAAGAAATGGCTTTCTCAGATTGATAGAAGATCATTGCTGATGTCTTTCCTCCCTGGTGTTGTGTTAACACATGACTGAATGTCCCAGACCAGCAAACTGCCAAATGTAATATCTATATTTGTAGATAATTAATAGTTAAACATTTTTACAAATGTAAATAGTTAAAAATTCTGCAGCATTTCAAAGATTTTCTCTATCTTAGTGGTGACAGTCTGTTGTCTTGATTGGTTGCCAATGGATACGACCATGAATGCAGAAACTTTCTATGGTCTGGGACTTGTCAGGAATCCAGCTATGATTTTCTGATTGTATCTGGGTTATCTAGTAGGAACACTACATGTATAAGAAGATATCCTGGTCACAATAAGGAAATCATGGTGGAATTTCTGACCTTAGAAAGTTTCTGTGTTCATGGTCATATCCACTGGCAACTGATCAAGACAACAAGACTGTGACCACAAGACAGATAGAGAAAATATTTAAAACTGCAAAATTTTTAGTCATATTTAAAAAAATGTTTACCTTTTAATTATCTACTAATTTAAAAATGGTCATGTACATGGGAATACCCCTTTAAGTTTGCCTACTGCTTCTGCATTTTGCCTAGTTTTTGTTAAATAAACAATATAATGGTGGAATTTGCTGCAAGTTGTTTTCTATTTGATATTATATTTATCTAATTTTTAGACCTCCTAAGGATCAGATGGGTTTTTTTTAACTATGTTCCGATACGTAAAACCAACAGAGGATGTACTTTTTTTCAAGACTATATATATATATATATATATATATATATATATATATATATATGAATTACTTATGGTTATATAACCTTGCTTTCATGTAATGGCAATAGATTTGCAATACAAGGTATTCATACACTGCATAACTGTTTCCCAGATGCCTACTATAACAACTAACATCCTGAGCAATGTTGTGGTACGAGTCATGTTGTCAAAGTGCTTGGGCATAATGCCCTTTAGCTTTACTTAAAAAAAGACCTTTAATGGAAAATACTCAGTAGGGCATGTGTTTCTGCTAACATAATATTAGATGGAATCTGACAGTTTGTTAAACTAGTTGTCCCACAGGCAAAAAGTGTAGTTATTAATTGCCGCGTAATTCTAGTTAAGAAAATTGAAACACATTAAAATGTTGTCAGCCCAGCATCCGCAGGACAAATGTAATGGTAAACTAGAGAATTTTCCAGACAGGTGGATGTTTTTAACTACCAATCAACACACAGAAAATGTGACCTCTGGGATTGCAGGAATCACAGCAAACTTGTCTATGGGTCATCTATAGCCCATTAAAAGACATCTGAATGGAACTCATGATAGTAATAAATGCGGGATCTGTGTCTCTGGCACTTTCCCTTTTTATTGGAACTTTGCCCGATCAGTTAAAATTATATGACAGACTAAGAAAATACAAGCTGAACCAGTGTCTGTAAGGATTGGAGTCAGGGTCAGGCAGTGCAAAGTGACACAGCTGGGAAAGCAACACTGTGCAACTAATGACAAAAGGGGTCGTAGGCCCTGCAGCTATGACTATGCTGTAATATCTGAGATGAGGCAGACCAATGCACTTCCTAATTGAAGTGCGCCTACCACGACTCCTTACGCTTCTATCCCGGCGGCTAGGATAAGGGAAGAGGAGGCCCTGAAAGTCCTAGGGACTGGAGTCATGGGGTCACACCTAAACAGAAAGCAGAGTGTAACTGCAATGCAAAACAAAAGACTAAACAGCATGGAACCAGGGAGGACCACAAGTCCCAGCAAGACACAGAAAAGAAGGCGAGGTCAGACGAGCAAGAGGTCAAGCCAGGAGATATAATAAAGGTACCGAATCAAAATACAAGGGATAGCCAAAAATACAAGCCGGGTATATAACCAAGGAACAGACCGAATACAAACAGACAGGGAAACAGACTGAGCAGGGGGACCAGGAAACCCAAAGTGAATGGCTGGCAAGGATCCATGCCTGGGTGGGGATTAAATAGCAGCAGAGAACACACCTGATGGCTAATGACATGGAGACTGAAGGCAAGGAAAAGATTAACCCTTAATGACCTAAGCACACCCAATAGAACTCCTAACACGTCTCCCAGGGAGATGCTGCGCAGCAAGGAGACCGCGGCGACTCCGTATCCTGACAGTGTCAGACTGTTAGAATCTGAATAATTATTAATTAGTATTCATTATTTTATACAAAGTTAATATAATGCAAAGGGTTTGTCCAGTGAAAGACAAAAATATGTGGTAAATGTTAAAAAATGAAATTATTACTATAGTTTTAATTTGAAAACTAGATAGATCACTGTATTTCAGTCTCCTTTTCAGGAAGTTCTCTGTTTCTGCTGTATCTGTGACGTTCTGACACAGCAGGGAGTTTTCCTCGCCCCTATATTTTAATGATATGATGAAGGGGGGAGTATATGGCTCAGTTTAATAAACTAAGTAAGGTGGCTAGCTTAGTTAATAAAATAAGTCATGCTGTCAGCTCCTTTATTCAAGTCATTGCCATACATTGAAGGAAATGATGTTTCTTGCTGTATCAGACTATCACAGGTACAGGAGAAACACAAAACATCCAGGACCAACTGTTGAGACTGAAATCCAATAATTGAATCAATAAATCAAAGTATTTAAGTAATTATTTCTACACATGATGGTCAAATTGTATATTTCACTCATCTACTGTGCATGGGCAATGCCTTTGAGCTGCCCATGCACAGTAGAAGAGTGAAATGTACAATTTGACCATTTTGGGCTACCATTAAGTTAAGCAGATATTATTTGGGTAATGGTCTACAGCTGACTAATGTCTGCCCAAAACATGTTAGATGTGTCTAGCTGATGGAACCTTCACTCGTATAGCATGACTCTTGGCAAAAAACATTATAATTTTTGTGCAAGTTTACATTTTTATACAAAAATGATGGCTTTGTAAATTCTCCACCACGTATAACACTCTCTTCAAAAGGCCCCCTTCAAATTTATTATCATTTATGTTAATTTTCTTGCATTTGGACCCAGAGGATGTGCCTAATTTATCACCTCGTCATAAATTTGGGGTAAATTCCGGTGCAAATTTTGTTTGTTTTTTAACACATTTTTGTTTAAACTATTGTAGTAATGTGGTTCATTCTTGCATGTTAATAGTTGGACCATATGCATATAAAATCAGAGATGATCGACCAGTTGCGAGGTAGCCAATATTAAACTAATATTTAAGTATGGCTATATTTACAATTGTATCATTCCAGTCCCAAATCTATATGACTTTTCCAATCAAATCTTTAATAATTGTTAGTACAAACATAATAGCTTGAGACACTAAAATAGATAAAAGTCCCCTTAATTGCTACATCAAGTATTGGAATTATAGCATCTAGTCATACATTTATTAGCCATAATATCTGAAACAATATACTATATTGAAGCTTCTTTTACTATCTATAGATCTTTTTGGTCAGTCATCAGCATAACTATATTAAAGCAAAATATTTGATCAATATAAAGAAATAGTAAAACACAATATGAAATCTTGTGGAAATATAAATTCTGATTTTTTTTTTATAATAGCTGATACATGAGGGAATAGATTGCCTAATAAATGCAACTATTAATAAATATAATCATCATTGTTAACAAATGTTAACCTATTAAGAAACGATTTGTGTGGCAGTAGTGATAAAAGTTTTTTTTTTATTAAAATGAATGAGATTAAATCCCAGTTTACATAGATTCATATAAACACTGGAATCCGTTGCCATCAGGACTTCATTCACATGATTTTATAAAGGGCATAAGAAACATTTACATGCACCAGTGCCAGACAAATATTTATATCAGTTACATTGGAACTGTACCAGGCGCATTCTCTAAAGTCCAAATCCAAACATGAGACACAAAGTCAGTACAGAGACATCCAATGATCTCTTGAAAAGTTTATTTTTTAATCTTTACCTAGTCTTGGTATTTAAATGTTTCATAATTAAATATTTTTTAATTTTATGTTTTGTTGAATATAAAAATGTAAAAAGTAGAAAAGTATAAAAACATGTCAAATTTAGGAAGATTAAATTGCACTCAAAGATTATTACAACCAATAATAAAAAGATTGGGCAAAATATAATATTGGGCAGGAATATTACAGCTTCTTAAAGCATTTGCAATATTGGAGTTACAATAATAGGATGGAAAAAAAAACCTATGCTGTACTCAATAAGGCTTAAAGCATACCTAATCTGGCAACATACTTTCCATAAATTAATAGAATAGTATGGGCCAATGAAGAGTAACAAAACTTCTGGCAATTATATCACTTATTTTGCCTCCTTAATATTATTCTCCTCTGCAATTTCTATCTAAGTTTATTTCTCACTGAGCTTGTTGGCAGAGACCAGCAGATATGACATTTCCAATACACTGCACACAGAAAGTATAGCATAATCTGTTACAGTATCATTGTAACTCTCCATCTCTTGTTCAAAGTCAGCAACAGGATATAAGACCTCTCAGAGAAAAACTGGTTATGTGATGTCTCTCTTACAGAGCTTTTGCTGACTCCTCCCCTCTACCCATTCCATAGACTTCTATGCTAAACTGTAATCTGACACCTCTCTGAAATCATATTTCATCATACTAGAGCAAAGAAGATTAAAGGGGCAATCCACTTTCTACAACTTATTATAGGCTATCAATAGAAAATCTGACAGTAAAAAAAATATTGTTTACTACTGAAGAATTATACAAAACTAAGTATCTATTGGAAAAAAAATGTCAAAATGCATGGTAAAAAGTTGCATGTTTCATGGGAAAAAAATATGCAAATTAGCTTTTCTTACTGATACATTGAAGCAATCTATCCAGATTGATGTGCTGAATGTGCATTGTACAATGACCTTCGATGCATGGTTTTATAGATTTCATTGACAGCCTTTTTGAACTATACAAAGAACAGAAGACACCGAGCGCCAATATGGTGTAGTATTCAGAACACAGGGGTGATGGTTAAGACCAATTGGCCTTTTACCTTGACCTGTTGTAATAAGTCACAACAAACAATAGCACATGTACAAATGACCGTGGTGGCCGCAGCTAATTTCCCTTGCGTAGAACTGGTATGCAAACAACAATGGAAACGGATCCCTCAAGGTACAAAAAACAATCAGGTAGGAGGAATTGGGTAAAGTACACTCCTCCTAGCTGATTGGTTTTTGTACCTTGAGGGATCTGTTTCCAGCCTTTTTGAACTTTCTGTTTCCTAACTCTAGGTTCACATCTATGCTTGGGTTTCCGCTCTTTGGGTCCTTTTAGAGACCCAAAAAAGGTAATCTAATCCACTTAAAAAGTGATCACTGCATACACATAGACTATAATGGGGCCAATGGGTTTCTGCCTGAAAAATGTGCAGAAAAAAGTCCTACTTGCATTTTTAAAGCGGCATAGGGAACGGAATCTGTGAGCACTCAACAAGGCAGATGTGAACCTAGCCTAAGATGTCAAAATCATCTAAGGATTAGATATTTGGTATATACATATATATATATATATATATATATATATATATTTGATTAAATAACAAAGAGTATAATATTCAATGTGCTAAAGCTAGCTATAGCTGCCTTTATGTTACCATTAAGCATTTACTGCTGACAATCTAGAGTGTGGCTGATAGTGATGAGCTCTAGTTCATCCCATAATAAATTATCAAATACACACAACTGAGTTCTTCAGTAACTTTCTCCCTCTGTGCCAGCCCTTCTAGTATATCATATAAAAATAATAGCTCAATAATTCATGTCATTCTTTACTGATTCATAATTTACTTGTAGTTGAAAAAGTTTGCAGTGAGGTTTCTATTACTTTAATACACAGCTTAGGTGGGGCCTGCAGAGTAACCTCAGCACCCCACTGAGTGTGACCACCTGGTGAAGACTCTCTGTACATATTGTATTATATTCTATACATATTGTATATATACTTATCTGTACATTCTGTATATAAAACCTGCTGCAGCAAAGTAGGAAAACCACAGTGCAAAGCTAGGTTTCGCCTGTGTTCTTTCTCCGCTGGTGGAAGACAAATTGCTATTTGTACTGTAGTTTAGAAGTATCTAAAATAACCTTTATTACGGGAACAGTTTAGCAATAGTAGTCTAAATTCATTTCTAAAGTCAGTTTCACTGCGTGTTAACTGGCAGCCATGAATGAACGGCATGTGTGGCACACGGTGGAAACACACAATGTCATCTGTGTGCCGGCTGTGTTTCCGCGGCCCTTTCATTCAATGAATAGGAGCTGTGCAAGCACGGTGGCAAAATCAGACAGGAGTAGGACCTGTTCCATACTTTGCATCCTAGACTGTCGGCCTGCAGATGAGACCATGTAACTCATGGTCATGTGTAGGGGCCCCTAGAAATTAATGGGCCAGTGTGCTATCTGGAGAAAACACGGATAGCACACTGACTGTTTATTCGTTGGTGTGCAACCGGCTTCATAGTCATAAATTTGGAACATTTTTCTTCATAATACAATATGTATATACTATTATATATATCAGGTATATAGTAATTCTTCATTCTGTGTTCCATAGGACTTGACAAGTCCCTTATTAATCAACTTTCTAATTTAATAGAAGGTCATAGAAAAGTCTATAAAACTCCATGTCAAATTACAAAAATACATTCTGTAAAACAAAAGCTAAAAATAAATGTTACCCTAAAATAAGGCAGTGGTACATTTTGGTTTGAGTTCTCTCTACCCTGTGTTCTGGTTCTGTTCTTCTAATGGCAGTTGTGTATTAGAAATAATGTGACAGACCACATTCTGAAATATCAAATGCTGGAATAAAAGAATGTGTATATACTAGAAATAAAAAAAGTATTGCTTCAATAGTTAAAAATAAAATATCAATATCACACAAAGAGGCTCTTATGACTGTTATCTAAAGTTTCAGAACATTTAACTGTGAAAACTGATGACAAACTGGCATTTTGCACATTTCTGATTTTCACACATAATTTGTTCATTTTTTTCTAACTAATATTTTGCCAAAGTTTTATAATAAGTCATTTATGCAATCTAATCACATTCTTTCCACGGCCTTTAAACAAAATTGGCAGCTGTTTCTTGAGAGGTGCTATTTTATGCAAAATACTGCAAAAGTTTAGTAAAATATTTTTGAACAGGTGGCATATTCCATTTGCTAAACAGAAAACAGAGTAGGAGATAATGTTCTAAAAATGTACGATTAGCTGAGATTTGGCTCTAAATGTGAAAACAAGTGGGCTGCAAAGGATATAATTTATGCATTAACAGAACTTTCAAATCAACCTTCTATGTTTCTGGTCTTTTACATCAGGATGTGAAGGAGTTAAGGATCTGTAGTGTGCTTGCCATGCTGTTGGTTTTTGTACATTACAGTATCATATCTCAGTTAGAACAGTATTCTCCTGCATAAACAATGAACATTTAGCTCTACCACAGGCATAAAAAGGACATTATTAACTCTGGAGAATATTATAAAATATTAATATATCTGCCTGGATATATCTATGTGACAGCAGGATGCCAGATAGACACAGAAATATCCAAAGAGCGTATCTTGTGATGAGGCAGATCTGACCTTTCTCTGTAATTTAGGCTAATAGTTGACACCTCGACAACAGTGATTTCTAGTAATATAAATGGTTCAATATATTGTAGTTCAATGTATTTTATACAATATGAAGGGCAAAAAAATGAAAACTAAATGATATTACATTACTCAGGAATAGTAAGAGCCAATGCATATCGCCTATCAATACTAAGGGGTGTTTTCCCCACCACTTATCGTCAGTCGGGCCCTTTCCCATCTCTTGGTTGTAAAATACTATATACTTGGATGAATTCTTACATGTTGACAGCAGAATAGAATTAAAAACAAAAAAGAAGATAGGTGAGTATCAAAGGACGTTTAAAATTAATTATTCTTTATTGTTTATGATTAAAAATATAACAACTCGTAGAAAACAGACTAATAACAGCCTAGAATACAGTACTTAAGGAGATAGTCAAAATCTCTCCGCAGCAAGACTGACCCTAGAACATCAGTGCCGCAGGGGGAACGGGAGGGCTATAATGCTAACTCAGAACATCGCTTTGAATTGATTATTTAGCGACCAGACATTCTTGTTGTTCTCCCTAATCTATGCCTCTGATGATATGTGCCGGTCATTGCAATAGAGATTGGTACATTGAAATTCGTCAGGCAAAAAAACTCCTATCATAGACAATTGGCTAAAAGGTTATTATAGTGGTTGGGATCGCAGTATCTATACCAGATAACCCCTTTTAGTTTGGAACCTTATACTATCTGGAGTCAGTCTTGCTGTGGAGAGATTTTGACTATCTCCTTAAGTACTGTATTCTAGGCTGTTATTAGTCTGTTTTCTATGAGTTGTTATATTTTTAATCATAACCAATAAAGATTAATTAATTTTAAACGTCCCTTGATAGATACTCACCTATCTTCTTTTTTGTTTTTGATATTTTGGGCACGTTCACCTATTTATTATTATGTATACTTTGCAGAATAGAATTGACCTTTACATGCCATGAATATTGTAATCTACAAATATTTAACAGGTTGAATTTGATGGACAAGTGTCTTTTCATCCATATTAACTGAGTAACCATGTGATAAATGTCAATGGAATTATCCCATTGATGTGTCTATAAATTCTATCAATCAGCGTAAGCTGTTTATACATAGGTGACTAGTGCAATATAGTCACTGCTCATCCTTCTCCTGGCAGAAGAAATGCAATGTCTTGCAGGTCACTACTGCCAAGAGGTCCACTTCATGAACCAAGTGCTGGCACATCAAGAGGAAGTTACAAAAAAAATGAAATGATCACACATGACAGAAGTGGAAAACTGAAACAACAAGGAAACAAAGAGGAAATATTATGTGAAAATGGAACCTTTGGAATATCATAATTGACTTTGTGTACTGCATTCTGCTTGGCATTTGAATGGTATGTTGGCTGACATTGAAGCATTCTGGCTGGCTACTGAAGGTACTTATACAAATTCAATAATGGATGATATAATTGTCAAATATTCTGAAAACAAAAAAATTCTAATGGCAAAATGCTTCCCTTTGTGCCCCACACAGCACTAGTTTTCCTGCTGAACTCCACATAGTAACAGTGCTCTCTAAGTAGCAACAACATTGCATTTTTCCCCATTAGCACATCAACATTATACCAATGTCCATCTTTGTGTGCACAAACAATAATGGTGCCCCAAGCACAATAGTGGTGCCCTACTAGATCCCAAGCACAGTAAAGATCCACCCTTACTTCCCCCGTATATGATATGTAAAGATTGAGATTCCTCAGTAGTTGATACCTTTTTTTAATGGCTAACAAAAATGATGACGGATTGCAAGCTTTCGAGACTACACAGTTCCCTTCATCAGGCATAGTATAGTTAAAGTGTCCCTTTAGCACCTAAAATAAAAGTGCCCTCCTAGAGTGTATCTACAAAGTATAAGTAACCCAATCACTTAAAAAAAAAAAAAAAGAATACTCACATTTGCCCATTCCGACAATTGAAATCCCATAGTACGTGCTATTTGCCAGGCTTACCTGAACTTCAGCCAGATTGTAGGCTTGAAATGTCCTCCACCCTGCAAGAGTGTATGGAGGAGCATGGAGTTAAAGGGAACTTGCTCCATCATAGCATTCAATTGGCATAACTAGGTGGCCTGGGGCCAATGTACCATTAGTCCCATTTAGTGTCCCTAAAGATACACATTTTAACCAAAATTAGAACAGAAACTAGAGTAGAGGGGTTAGTCAGATTCATATTAGTGGTCTATATTGTCCTTCTATGCTAAATACAAAGTATGAACAAAAGAATTATATGAACAGGATGTAAAATACGACATCAAACTGGTTGCTGGCCACAACAACCAAACTACTGTTTCCTTTCCCAAAGGAGATTGATAGGATATTAGGGGTATCGACCAACTGACACACAGTGGAACACTTGAATCCTTTGGTGGACCCTGGAGTATGAGTGGCTCCATTTCTTCATGAGCAGGTACAGAGCAGAGACAGACTTGGGCAGCCTAATGTCGCTAGTGGCCTGCTATTGTGTGCACATGTATCTTATAATCACAAAATCCAGTCAAAGGCTTCTAACAGGTCTCCCTGACGGAAACAGCACAAGATAAGGACCAGGCAGTTGGCTACTCCTGAAAATCATACATGTTGCTGCACCATTGGAAATTTTTGAAAGGGATAAAATAATACAACATTTAGGTCTCCGAATGAACTGTACTTTTTTTTGTACTTTTTATCATAAATCATCTCCAGTGAGGGGCAACACTGTGGCAACAGTGGTTAGCACTGCAGCCTTGCAGTGCTGGAGTTCTGGGTTTGAATCCTGCTAGGAACAACATCTGCAAGGAGTTTGTATGTTCTCCCCGTGTTTGTTTGGATTTCCTTGCATACTATAAAGACATACTGATGGAAAAAAAATGTACATTGTGAGCCCTATATGGTGGTTCACAATGTACATTATAAAAAAAAAATCATCTCCAGTGAAGCAAGTAGAGCTGAAATGAAAACTTTACACTTGGACATTAATTTTCATACATGTTGCATTGACAAGGTATTTTCCCAGTGGGGGTTACAAGAATTCCCTTTAAGCGTAACATTGTGGCTCCTAGTTTAAAGGGCATGGAAAATGTTCTTTAGTAACACAATGATTTACAATTGACTTAATTATATGTGAAGGATGCAAATGCTGACCGCAAAATTTTCATATAATGCTCGACTAAAACAGCTTCTTGAGGAGCTTCCATCTTTGAACTCATATGTCACTTTAAATCACTGCTGTGCATAGCTTTAGGATAATACATTGCTTTTGGATATTCCATTGTGTTCACTGCTCATTGTGAGCTCTCCCTGCTGCACTTCTTTTCTGACAAAAGGGTCTATCAAGGTCTTTCCTGATAGGTTTTTATATATTGAAGTGTACATTCTTATGACACTTTGAAAAATTTAGTACTCGCTGCAGTGACAAAGGACAAACTGCTACATTTTTTGGAAATATAAGAGGTCACTGCAAAAAGAACTATTCTCTGGAATCTTTGTGATGTCTTCTCTCTCCAGTAAATCATGTTATTTAACATCGCAAGATTGTTTGTTACAATGATACAATGATATTGCGTGGTTATACCAGAATGACACTTACATTTTTATAGACTGCGAATACGTGTAGAATTGACATATTATTACTTGTCTCTTCTAGCAATGGTGGAAAGTTTTACAGAATATTCATTTACCAAGGAGTGACTCATCATATTAATTCAAAGACATGAATATGGAAAAGCTAGAAATGTATGTCAATATTTTGAGTTCAACAAATCTACAATGCTGCAACCTTTATTGTAATGTGAAAGCCCACACATTCTCACGCTGTTACGTTCTGCCGTAATATAATACAATATAATTACTTACATCTGCAGCAAGTTCTCTATCCAAAATGATTTCATAGTGCTGTGTGCAACATATTCCTTACATTTCTATACAGACACTCATTTTCTATTGATCTGTAATTTTACTAAGGCCTCATTCACACAACAGAGAATAATGGCCACATGACTGCCATTTTTCAATAGCCATGGCTTGGGCTTCTTAAAAACAATGAAACTGAGAGAATAGTCACAACATTTTTTATAATGGACAGAAAAACAGTCAGTTAAAAAAATGATATGCTACATCTTTGTCCTTTTTGACAGACACACACTCACTAGAAATTAATGGATCTGTTTTTAACTTATGGAAAATGGATTGACATTAGAGATGAGCGAATAGTATTCGATCGAATACCTCCCTTTGCATACTTATTGCTGTACTCAGTCGAATACCACGCGGTAACTATTCGATTTCCCTCCCGCCTTCCCTGGCGCTTTTTTTTTTTTTAAACAATAACCTATTCAGGGGAGGTATTCGATCGAATATACTCGCTCATCTCTAATTGACATACAAGTAATATACTTTTTTTAAAAAATCAGTGTATTGGGTCAAAATCAAACCTCAATGAAACTCATTAAAAATTTATGCAAAACAGATGACACTACCATCAAAAACAGACAAAGGAACAAGGAACGGATACAAAACATTAAAATGTAAAGGTCATGAATATAAGGTTTAACACTAGAAGAGTAATATCCTATATAAATTATATATAATCAAAGACAAAGGGAAGCAATCCAGCAAAGTCCAGGTGAAAAAAAACACAAGGGGCACTTTATTCCCCCATGGTGTAACGTTTCAGCTTCCTAACTAGAGCACGTTTTTGTCCATCATCACAATTGATTTGCTCCATTACCTACCGGCACTGCCGTCATTCAATAGCCTAATTCATGCAGTTCCCTGTCTATTGAAAAGTACCTAATTCATTGAACTATCTCTTATAGGCAGTGCTGATATGTGCTTCATATATTTCCTCTTACAATTGTCCTGCCCTAGTCAAGGGGTTACCTGTGTGCCCAGAAAACACTGTTACTACCTAGGAAAGGCAACTAATTTAAACAAACAACTAAACCCCAGAGACAGGGAAGAACTACTGTCATCCCCATAAAGGGATAAAGAGTGGCCACTGCTGGAGAAAAGGGATAAAGAGTGGCCACTGCTGGAGAAGTTGTGGTTCACAGAACTCACCAGCCAGGACCCATTCACATCCAGGTATCTGGGCCCCTGGGACCTCATAAAACTCAGCCCCCAGAGCCTTAGTGGGAGAGGCAGAAACTTGATATTATTTGGAGTGAAGAAAGACACCATACCACCATTTTATTCTGGGCTTCCTTCATCCCAAGTCTGGGAAGAGCCACCACAGTGGAAACTACAACTCCCATCAGGTGTTGTGATTCTGCTGAAAAAAACAGGAAAAACTGCTTGAAGACGGCTTGCCGGCGTTCAGTTTAAAACCAATTCTTTTCAATGGGTTTTTAAAGCAAACCACCGGTGTCCATATGCAGACTCTCCGTCGTGAAACCATTTTTTTGCATAAAGTCCTGCATATCCGACTTTGTGTCTGTGCAAAACATAAAAAACGGTTTCACGGCGGAGAGGATGCATACAGACACTGGTGGTTTGCTTTAAAAACCCATTGAAATGAGTGGGTTTTAAACTGATCACCGACAAGCTGCCCCCAAACAGTTTTTCCTGGCTTTTCGGTGGAATCACAAAGGGCAGACTGCAGCGCAAATGTAAATGCCCCGGTACTTTGAAAAGGCTTTGAAACGCCACAATGTAATATATCTGCTAAAATGTAAATGTGAAAAGGGTTACCTGGAACACGTATAATTATTATTATTATTATTATTATTATTATTATTGTTGTTGTTGTTGTTGTTGTTGTTGTTGTTTATACAGCACCATTGATTCCATAGTTCTTTACATTTGAGGGTTTACATATGGTACAAAAAATATACAAACAGATATAATACTAACAGTGACCAACTGGCACTGTGGCATAGAGGGCCCTGCCCACGAGAGCTTACAGTCTATGAGGGGAGAGGGATGGAGACAGAAGGTGGAGAGAGATACTGTTCAGATTGTGATATGGTACAGTAGTGTTATTGGAGGTTGTAGGCCTTCCTGAATAGGTGTAATAGGTATAATTATACATTGATTATCTGCACATAAACATGTATAAGGAACTAAAGTGAACAGTAAAATAAAAAATTTGAGGTTTGTTTTGAGGAGAAGGAAACAGATCAGTTAGTTGAGGTGTTAAATTCTATAAGATTTATCAGTAGCAGAGAATAAAAAATGCTTTTATACAGTGTGAAACTAGAAGGATCATTACATTGGAAGCCCTGTCTCTGGTGGACGTAATAAGAAGTGTTCTTGTAATGCTTTTCTCTAGCATGTGTTGTTACACTATTCATAGAGTAAGTGACTTAAAAGAATGCCAACCCACCCTCCGGCCACCCAAAAAAAATAAAAAAATTGCATGATTCTGGAGTGTCTTCCACGGCTTGGCTGTAGCAAAAAAAATGCAGCGTTTTACAGTCCCTAGCAAATCCCATCCACATATTCCAGAAAAAGCAGCAAACCATTGCTTTTTTGAAAATTGCAGCACGTCAATTATAACTACAGAAAAACTGACAGTTTCCCTATAGATATAATTGAAGCAGAAAGTCTGCAGACTTTCTGTAAAAAGCGCGGCGGGAAAAATCTTGATGCATTTCCGCTGTGGTTTTTCCCGCAGCGCTTTTATTGCTCAATCGTGGGGCCTTAGCCTTAAGGTTTATTATACAAGTATCTTGTAAGTTTTCTTTTCAACCAAAGGCATTATGTCATCTTCAAAAAATATAAAATGTTAAATTGAATAAACTAAGCCAAAAAGATCTTGGCAAAACATTTTACAGTAGAAAAAAAAATATATATATTCTAGTCATTTTAAGGTTATTGTCTAGACCTATGCCCTATAATTATTATTGGCAGAAATCCTGAACTGACCAAGCGTAATCTGAATAAAGAACTTCATAAACTGATCAATATGGTAACACAAATATATTTCAAGGTTAATAATATTTTTTTTTTTTTTTTTTTTTTTTTTTTTTAATATACTAGGGGCCACATGGTAGCTCAGTGGTTAGCACTTCAGCCTTGCAGCACTGGGGTCCTGGTGTTCAAATCCCGCCAACAGCAAAAAAAGCTATCTGCAAGGAGTTTTTATGTTCTCCCCGTGTTTGCATGGATTTCCATCCCATATTCCAAAAAGATATACTGATAGGAAAAAAAATGTACATTGCGAGCTCTATGTGAGGCTCACAATCTACATTTAAATTTTTTTTTATTTTTTTTTTTTTTTACTGAAGCTACAGTTTATTTTTGACATTGCAAACTCATGGATTTTAAGTTTATTAGATAAATAAAAGAAAATATTCAGATTATTATTATTGTTTATATAGTATCATTAATTCCATGGTGCTATATATTTGAGGGTTTACTTACAGTACACAAAATATATAAATATAATACTAACAATGACCGACTGGCACAGCGGGGTAGAGGGCACTGCCTGCAAGCACTTACAATCTATGAGGGAAGGGGGGTAGAGACAGAAGGAGAGGGGGGAGACTATTCAGATGGTGGTGTGGTGTGGTGACAGTAGTGTTATTGGAGGTTGTAGGCCTTTCTGAATACGTTATTCAGATAGTATACCAGAACCAAAACAATCAAGTACAGCAGTATACTCCAAGTGAGTATGTGATCAGGTCTGAACTAGTCACTTTATAAATCCTTGGCTAAATCTTAGAATTGTCAGTCACTGTAAATTCAATTTAATATAGAAAAAATTATCTTATCCCAGAGATAAGAACAAAATAAACCATATACTTGTATATTCCTCTCAGGATCCACTGTGGGGAGCTCACCGCACACCGATTTATAAAGATTTTATAACATTCTATACGAGTTGTATATATTCATGTAGGTGCCTCCCCCTAGTGGCGGTTGCATGCAACCAGGTTTACCACATTTATCTAATAAATGATTCAATTAATCTACAAAGAACTTTGGATCTATAATCAGATTAAGGACATTGTCTTTAAAGAAGAACTCCCACCTAAACACTTTACTCCATCCCTGCAGTCTTGATTCAATTGTCTGTCACTCTCCAGGCTTCTTTCATGTATTCTGCGCTCATCTCTACAATCTATCTTCTCTCCAGCTCATGAGCAGACTACACCTTGGGTTGCATAATTCTCTTTGTTTGCTGTGCTATAAATCCAATGATGCATCAGTACTACATCACATAGACTGCCCTATACTGTATCTATTTTCTGTGGGATTGTGTAATTATGCTTTTCTGTATATTCTTCTAAATAATCTATGAGACTAGAAGTATATAGTTATGGAGGCTGATCTGTGACCTTCTTCAGAGTTGTCACAGGAACGCTCTACTCTCCAATAGTTAGTGATAGAGGTATCATGGCCGAATTATTGACACTGGGGATTAGACTCAGAGTATACTAAAGTCCATAGTAAGTTTTGCTATAGGGATCAATAATTTAGTAGTACCACAGCTTCTGTAATGTGATTAGACGGTTATTTTTAGCCACATCAGGTTGCAAAGTCTAAATCTGCAGAATTGTGAATACATTTCTGGGTTAGGAAAGTAGCAAATAAACTTACAAAGTTACTTAACTTTTTATTTTTTGTTTTTGACATGTCACCTGTATTCTCTGAGTCAGGTTTTTTTTGTTGTTTTTTTTTAACACCTTACAAAAAAATCCAAAACTTTGCAAAGCTTTTTTTACATTTCCATGTAAAGGAATGCATAGTTGTTTTTTTGTTTTTTTTTTTGGTTTTTTTCAAGCCAGATACACTTTTTACCATTTTGGGAAAATGGTAAAATCACTTTTACCCAAATTTTTATGGGAGGCAAATGGTTAAAAAACAGTGTTTTGTCTCTTGATGGTTTTTCCTCACCAAGGGGGGGAGGGATGGTGATTAGAATTTCAGTTTTAATTGTTTTTTTGTTAGTTTTATTTATTTTTTTAAGTATTTTATTAATCCTCCTAGGATTCTTGAATTTGAAAACTTTTGATTACATGCTTACAGCTGACATAGGAATGGGAGCTATCCTACAACGGAAAAGGCATGTAGTTGGTGGAAACTGGTCCCAAGGGGCTACTTTTGACTTTGAGTGAGGTATCACAGAAAGCAATGCCCATAATCAGAGTGAATTCTAATCACAGGCATCAGCTCTGTGCCTTTGCTGTGCAATACAGCAGATACCCAATGGCTATCAAGGCCACCAAAAATTAATAATTCAGGCAATTATAAAAGAATTAAAAATTACTAGAGAGAAATGCAACCTTTTTGATCTTACCAGACAATTTCCTCAATTCCCATCTCTAAAGTACCTTTTATGGTCAAAATGCCTGTTATATCCATCGACTGCAAGTCACATAAATCAGATTACACAAAGAAGTCTATATAAAGGAGGAGTGAGCGCAGGAGATAAGGTAAGAAAGACAGGCTTAAGCTGATGCTGTAGCTAAATGAAAGCTTTATACCAAACTACTTTATTCACATCAGTACAGGTCAGTTATAGAGCAGATTCACCCTTTGTTTACTGTGTGTAGTGTACGGCAGCAATCTTCTATCCCACTGACTAAGGAATTGATACAGAAAGTATACTGAAAAATTGTATGACCTCACTACACAAAACAATAATATTTACCTCAATAACCCATTTAATTTTAAGTATGTTTAGAGCAGCACCGCACCTCCCATGAGGCGACCTGAAGCGAGCGCTTCAGGCGGCGCTATGCCAGGGCCTCAGGGAGGGCGGCATTTTTGGTTACCTAAGCCAGTCCAGGACAAGCTGTCCTGGACTGGCTTAGCACCGAGCGGTGGTTTGGGGAGGCCACTGGAGCCTCCTCTCACGCTCAGGCAGAGAGCAGGTCATCTCCGTGCCTGCTCTCTGCCGGTGAACGGCGCTAAGCCCCGCCCCTGACTTCGTCACACCCCTGCTGCTCCGCCACGCCCCCTCCGCTCCGCCCCCTCCTCCCGGCGGGGGGTGGGGGCGGCTTTCTGTAGTTCGCCTCGGGCGGCGAAAGGGGCAGGTTCGCCCCTGGTTTAGAGGATACCAAAATTTAAATTAACTGGGCAGCGCAGTGGCTCAGTGGTTAGCACTGCAGCCATGCAGAGCTGGAGTCCTGGGTTTCAATCCTGCCAAAGACAACATCTGCAAGAGGTTTGTATGTTCTCCCTGTGATCGTAAGGGTTTCCTCCCAAGCTCTAAAGACATACTGATAGGGAATTTAGATTGTGAGCCCTATATAGGACAGCGACTGCCAATGTTTGTGAAACGCTGTGGGATATGATAGCACTATACAGTAAGCAAATAAATAAACTATTTCAATTAGGAAACTAAAGGTTCATTTCATTTCTATTTAAAGCAACGGCACTTCAAAAGGCATACAAAATATTAAAATATTATTAGTAATTTATTCTGTATAGCAAAGTACTTTTTTGCTTAAGGACATCACTGCATGTGATCAGAAATATGACATTCGGGATATATATTTGTCACATGGCAATGAATTAAGTACAGTAGCAATTTTGACCTGTTTGGTCTTGTTCACAATAGTGAAGTTGGTGAACAAGCAATAGTAGATAAGAAATTAAAAATGTGGTAAGGCAACTGACTTTTATTCTCCTCTGCAATCACAATACTAAACTTGTCTTTTTAACCCTCTATTTTATTAAAACTTGGTGGACACTACAATTAAATAAAATGTACCAGGATTTCCTATAGCAGCTAGTTAGATCACATCACTAGTTCTAATGCATGGAGCCCAGCCCTAATCACAAGTAAATAAATGCTTCTTGATATACATACATTATCAAGGCGCTTCCACGCCTAAAGGCAAGCCTTGCCTTTATAACTATTAGACCTTTTCAATGTAATCCTCTATGAACCAGTATGGAATACCAATCTATTAAAGTGGCTCCTGTTCTTGTTCTCAAAGATCCATCCATTCATACATCACATGGACAATTATTTGAGAATTGTCTTAGGGCTAGTTCACACGTGAGTATAAGGGGAGGTTTTTGACAGCGGATTTCGCGTCCAAAACCTCCCCTTATAATGGTAGTCTATGGAGACCGCCGGGCTTCTTTTCTCCGCTAGCGGCGGGCTGCTGCTAGCGGAGAAAAGAAGCGACATGCTTTCTTCAGGCGGAAGCCGTGCGGGCTGCGCTGCATGGCTTCCGCCCGGCTGCAGCACCCTCCATGTTGGCTCATTCATTTGAGCCGACAGCGGAGGTGAAAGCCGAGACCGCGATGGTCGCGGCAGGCGGGTTTTGACAAGAGAGAGACGCGGCTCGCTGCGTCTCTCTCTGTGTCAAAACCCGCGCGGGCAGTTCACGTGTGAACTAGCCCTTAGAGCCAATGCTAGGAAAAGCAAATGCACATCAATTAGAAAGGGGGAATCGGCCCTTTAACACATTCCTTAAAGGGGCTGTTCAGGATAAATTCATATTTTAACTATAGCCCCACCTTAAAAATGCTTTACTATGTAATAATATGTCAATAAATAGTAAGTACACATAGTTTGCATTATAGCAACAGTAACAGCTACAATAAAAGTAATGTTATTTGCAGGCATATGACTAAATTTGTAGAAAAAATAAATCTTTGGAAAGCTTTCAGAATTTACAGATGAAAAAAAACTGAAATAAATTGCTGACTTCTTAAGGCCCAAAACAACTGTGTCCTTAGGGGTTTTCCGGGCAACAAATTAATTCAAAAACTATTTCTGTTATTGCTATTAATAAGTCAATAATTGCACCCAAATACCTTTAGCAGTGTTTTGAGTGATATCTGGGTTGTCTGGGAGTTCCTTTTGACAACTACATCTCTCTATATATATCTCTTTATGAATGTTGGAAATGTATGTCTCTCTTTCTTTCTCATATATATACAGTGTCGGACTGAAGGGCCTAGGCCACCCAACAGCTTCCTGCTAATAGCCTACACCACGGCTCCATCACTGAAATCTTACATATCTGCTGAGTGTCCTGAGTATTTTCCAAGTATCACCATCCCCTATAGTGCTGTACAGGCCCCAATAGCTCATAGCTGATTCATCTACAGGACTGTCTGGGGAATGGAGTATTACATGTATGTGCAAGTTTATAGCGAGAGAGCCATCACAGTTATCCCCACAATCTTACATATGTGTGGATATCGATTAGATCAAATCCCTGCAGCATCAGTGGAATGGCCAAAAAAAATTGTCATATGCACATCACATGACCTACGGTCTAACAGAAAAACAAAGGAGAGCTGACAAAGCATGTCATTTAGAAAGTTAAAGGGAGGGCTAAGGGGCTTGTAATTAAAATATGTATTTATTCTGGACAACCCTTTTAATAGCTTAACAAGTCTATATTGCACATCTCAATTCAGTGCTAGATTGTGATGTAATCTGAGGTTATGCAGTTATTCAGCTAAATACAATAGAAAAAGGCCAATGACTCTTGCTTTTGGGGGTATTAGGTGTACATTACAAAGAGGAAGAGTCTTATTAATGCTCATACAATTGTTTGTACATATATAACATGACAGACATGAGAGAACCCATATCACATTCAGGAATATTAAGTCCACAAATCAAGAAAAGGTTAATTTCATAAGTGAAGATCAACTAAATATGATCAGAGCCCTGTCATTTCTTCCTGACCTTTGGTTGTAGCCCACTATGGTGACGTATATTATAAATACATTATACCTCTCTGTTTAAGGATTCTATAAGTTATAGAAAGTAATTGGCTCTATCCAAATTTAGCAAACATGCGATAAGTGTTAATACACAATATATTGCAATGTGTCCTCAATAAAGAATCTCTGAAGGCATAGATAGTAAAATAACACTAAAGATAGTAAAAATACTATAGTTACAGTGCCTACAAGTAGTATTCAACCCCCTGCAGATTTAGCAGGTTTACACATTCGGAATTAACTTGGCATTGTGACATTTGGACTGTAGATCAGCCTGGAAGTGTGAAATGCACTGCAGCAAAAAAGAATGTTATTTCTTTGTTTAATTTTTTTTTTAATTGTGAAAAGTTTATTCAGAGGGTCATTTATTATTCAACCCCTCAAACCACCAGAATTCTATTTGGTTCCCCTAAAGTTTTAAGAAGTAGTTCAGGCACAAAGAACAATGAGCTTCACATGTTTGGATTAATTATCTCTTTTTCCAGCCTTTTCTGACTATTTAAGACCCTCCCCAAACTTGTGAACAGCACTCATACATGGTCAACATGGGAAAGACAAAGGAGCATTCCAAGGCCATCAGAGACAAGATCGTGGAGGGTCACAAGGCTGGCAAGGGTACAAAACCCTTTCCAAGGAGTTGGGCCTACCTGTCTCCACTGTTGGGAGCATCATCCGGAAGTGGAAGGCTTATGGAACTACTGTTAGCCTTCCACGGCCTGAACAGCCTTTGAAAGTTTCCTCCCGTGCCGAGGCCAGGCTTGTCCGAAGAGTCAAGGCTAACCCAAGGACAACAAGGAAGGAGCTCCGGGAAGATCTCATGGCAGTGGGGACATTGGTTTCAGTCAATACCATAAGTAACGTACTCCACCGAAATGGTCTCCGTTCCAGACAAGCCCGTAAGGTACCTTTACTTTCAAAGCGTCATGTCAAGGCTCGTCTACAGTTTGCTCATGATCACTTGGAGGACTCTGAGACAGACTGGTTCAAGGTTCTCTGGTCTGATGAGACCAAGATCGAGATCTTTGGTGCCAACCACACACGTGACGTTTGGAGACTGGATGGCACTGCATACAACCCCAAGAATACCATCCCTACAGTTAAGCATGGTGGTGGCAGCATCATGCTGTGGGGCTGCTTCTCAGCCAAGGGGCCTGGCCATCTGGTCCGCATCCATGGGAAGATGGATAGCACGGCCTACCTGGAGATTTTGGCCAAGAACCTCCACTCCTCCATCAAGGATATTAAGATGGGTCGTCATTTCATCATCCAACAAGACAACGACCCAAAGCACACAGCCAAGAAAACCAAGGCCTGGTTCAAGAGGGAAAAAATCAAGGTGTTGCAGTGGCCTAGTCAGTCTCCTGACCTTAACCCAATTTAAAACTTTTGTAAGGAGCTCAAGATTAAAGTCCACATGAGACACCCAAAGAACCTAGATATTGGAGAAGATCTGCATGGAGGAGTGGGCCAAGATAACTCCAGAGACCTGTGCCGGCCTTATCAGGTCTGATAAAAGACGATTATTAGCTGTAATTGCAAACAAGGGTTATTCCACAAAATATTAAACCTAGGGGTTGAATAATAATTGACCCACACTTTTATGTTTAAAATTTATTAAAATTTAACTGAGCAACATAACTTTTTGGTTTGTAAGATTTATGCATCTGTTAATAAATCCTGCTCTTGTTTGAAGTTTGAAGGCTCTAACTTATTTGCATCTTATCAAACCTGCTAAATCGGCAGGGGGTTGAATACTACTTGTAGGCACTATATATACACATTATTTCATAATAAAGCATATATAATATATCACAGATGCAACATGTACTATTCTATGGATTTACTGAAGATTGAAGCTGATGGGGCTTGTAAATGCCCCAGTGAGAATGTCATAGACAGAATATAGACTGCTGTGAAAAATGACTGTATGTTACTGAGAGTGCCTGCAGGGAAGCATGGGGGAGCAATCCTGATAATAATATATAAGGTCATTTCTCATAACACTCATCCTTAATAAGTAACGTAGCTTCATACGCAATGCATTATTATAAAGCAGACAACAGTTACTGCTAAATTTTATAGGATGCCACAGAGTCTATAAAAACTTATATTAGCTATTAAAAAGGAGTATGCCCAAGAATAAATGTATCCGCTATCCAAAGGATGAGGAAAAGTGGTAGATTGGCGGGGTCCATCCACTGAGACCCCCACAAAGCAAATCCCTCCTGCTTAGTCTCTAGGGTACCTCCAGAGATAACCAAATGCTGTGTTTGTCTGTCTCTGGAGGTCTCATAGAAATGAAATGTGTGACAGCTCACCTGTGCAATCATTGAGATGGAGGTACAGGGGATTTTCATTCTTATAATTGTGGCGTTTCAGGGGTCAGACCCCCAACAGTCTATAATGTATTTCCTATCTTGTGATAGGGTTTAAGTTGTATTGGTGGGCAAATCTCTTAAAATAGTTATCAAAAAGGTAACTATTGTGATCAGTGGGTCAAGGATTACATTGTACATGGGTCGTAAAAATGGAAATTTGTCACCAGCACCACGTAAATCCAAAGTACATGGGGAAAAAAACCTGATACTAATGATTACTGCATGTAAAGGCCTTGTTCAAGGGTAGGAAATCCGCCGATGTATAAATGCTATCCAATAGATAGTAAGTCTTATAGATCTTGTATGCATATTGAATGCTATACTCTGTACTGCAAAATTGGTTGGTGTTAAAATAAACATTGCAGAAAAAAAAAATCCACAGTCCACATGGCTAGCCTGGGGCCTGGGCAGCACTTTATGCTGCTAATCTCTTAGATTTATCCATCATACATAATATAAATTGTTGAGTTTTACCATCAACTCAATATCTTGATAAGTCTCCAATATATGGTCAAAAATTTATTTAGGGGTCATCTAACATTTTGTAAACTGGAGAGCCATAAGGATGTGTGAAATATAGTGATATGCTATGACCATGCCAAGCACCATGAAAGCACTGAGAAGTGCTGGTGTGGAAAATGATATTAAGGAATGTATGTATGGTTACATTAAGAAAATTTCAGGTGCTGCACTACAAGCTCCTGACAACTGTAAATTGTAGACCCAAACAATAATATTCTTGCCTTGATTATTAGTGCACAACAGAAAAAGCAAAGCATCAAAGTGATATTAATGAGAGTATTATTTCACAGCTTACTGTTCTCTGGAGGCTATATTTCATTTTCTAGCATTTCCAGCTGAGTCAAGAATCATAGTTGTGCTGGAAGCCCCGAAGCTCTGGATTATGTTGCACACACAGTGAAGTGCCTTTAGATATCAATTCCTGTCCCTGAGGCTAAAGGAAAACTCAATGGGAGACAATTATCCAGACTGCTCCGAAAAGTTGAAGTACTCTTTTAGGAGAAAACTTCACACTACTCTTTGCCTTGTTAAATATGTTTAAGGAGTGCCTACCAGATATTTAAGCCCTTTGGTGGATAATTTCCACTAGTAAAAAGTCAGTATCCATGTAAGGTGCAGGTATGAGCTCAAACTATGAAATGGATGTATGAGAGCTTCAGAGAGTTCAGAGGTGTGCACCTCGATTCATATAGGATAGGAATACTGGTTATGTTTAGCATTGGAAAAGTATAATTGTTACCTAAGGTAGAGACGTAACTCACTGTTTTACTGTTGTATGTTTGTTTTAACTTTCTATCCTATCCTACTAATATTATAAATGTGAAAGTTATGGGGCTTGTTACTCTTTCACGCTAAAAAGGCTGAATGGATTTGGATGAAATTTGGCACATAGATAGTTTGTAAAATCGATTAAGACATAGGCTACTTTTTATCCCGGTAAATGACATGGCTTCACGACTGTTTTGAATTTATGTTCACATACTATATTATACTGCTGTTGCCAGCAGGCTGATAAATTCAGGTCTGTTATCACCTTATGTAAACACACAGCTAACCCTGAGTCCAATGTGTACATGCATTTGCATATTATCGGATATGCTCTAAGCAGTACTGACACACTGGATGGGAAAACACTTTTAATCCAAATTGGAGGTTGCCAATTTTAAACATGCAGGGAAAAAGAAAATCTAATTTGTCACAAAATTCTAAGATAATGAGAGCTATGAAGGTAGCCAGAAGTCAACAGAGTTCTCCTCAAGTGGAGCTGAGGGAAGATCATCGAAGCCAACAACACACTCATTATATGACATCCCAGTGAGCTGCTGACATGCCGGAACAAACCCAGGCACGGTGTGAGGAACAAGTTTAGCTGTCGAAATACCAGAGCAGGCGGATCATCAATTCCAACAACACACTCATTATATGGCGCCCAAGCCAGCTGCTGGGATGCTGGAACAATCACGGGCACAGTGCAAGGCACAAGTTCAGCAGCAGGCCAGCTTGACAGATGCCGAAATGCTGGAACAGGTGGATCATCAACACCAACAACACGCTCATTATATGGTGTCCCAGCCAGCTGCTGAGATGCTGGAACAATCACAGTAACGGTGTGAGAAACAAGTTCAGCAGCACCACAGCTTGAGAGCTGCCAAAACGCCGGAGCAGGCAAACCATCGACGGCAGCAATTTGCTGAATGTAGGTGGATCATTGACGCCAACAACACTCAGACGGAGTCCAGACCACTAGGATACGAGATAGTTTTAACCCAAGTCAAAATGTTATTATTTTACATATTGATGAGATATTGTATATATTATCTTGTTGTTTTGTTTTGGTGTAATCCTTACCCTTTACATAAGTCACCTTATTTCTGTGAAACACCTAAGAATTATACAGTAATCGTAAAAACTACGGAAACTGAAAAATAGCTTTGGCTCCATTCATACAAGTGGTTCTTTTTATAACATTACTGCTGTGACAGATCTTGTCGGATTCAAAGGGACACTCACAAACCCTATTTATATGAAAGTGGTCATCCACTTTCTATTATTGATGGCTTGTCCTTAGGATAGGTCATCAATAGCAGATCTGTGAGGGTCCTAGACTTCAATGGGGCAGAGCTGTAGTACCTAAACCATCACTTAACTTTATTACAGTAAGTGAGCAGTGCAGCTCTCAGAATATATATGTTACCAGGAGCCATACTATTCTGGAGCAGCTGATATCTGGGGGAGTCCTGGGTGTTAAACCATCACAGATCTAATATACATGAACTATTGCTAGGATAGCCTATCAATATTAGAAAGTGGATAAACCTTTTAATTGGGGTCTTCTGAGCTTTTGGTGTAATATCTGCAGTGCAGCTAAAAACTAATGAGATGTCAAAATCTGCAAAACGCTGAAACAAGAGGTAGTCATGACTAGTTCAATGACAAAGTTTAACAAGTTCTTTAAGTGATTTTGATTTTATCTTCTTTTGGATCAAGCTGATAGGTTTAAGATATGTGAGAAGTATATACAACATCTGGAGCATCCGGGGATCTTTAAAACAAGTATTGCTTCTTTGATTTTTTTAATCCATACCAGAAAAAAAAAAATCAAAACCACTGAACTTACACAGTAAAGAAGCAGAAAGCACCGACACAGTCACAAATGCTCTTTTTAAAGGAGATCTCACATTTCTATCAATTTCTGATGTCGGGGCAGGAATAATTTCCGTCAATATTAATTTTACATTTTCAAATCTTACATAGAAGGATTCAATATCTATGTTCTAGTTTTTCCTCTTCAAACAATAAATGGTTACCTTACAGTCATATACAGTAAATGTAGTAATGCAAGATGAAATATTACTATAATAAAAATATAAAACAAGAACTGTAGGGATACATAAATAGAAAAAGTCATGAGAAAGAAATATTATGGGAAAACTAAAACCTTTTGGAAAAGTAGTAGCCTGCTAGTGAATGTCAGGTGCATGTTATGTACTCAGAGCGTAACAAGATTCACTAGATAACCAATCCGTGCAAATTTAGTAACAAAACCCATTGCACACATCAAGAAAGATCATATCAGGCCAAAAGGAGACATATGTTTTGAAGAATATCAAGTCTGACCAAAATAGGGCTAGTTCACACGGGGATAAGCAAGGCGCATTTTAGTCCTGCTTCTCATGCAGGAAGCCGCGTCAGAATTGGACCAAAATGCGCCTGCCATGACTGTCGCGGCTTCTGACAGTCGCGGCTTCTCCCTCCGAAGTAGGCTCAAATGAATGGGCCTAATCTGGAGGGTGCTGCCGCGAGGTGGACACCGGGGCTGAAACAGCCGCAGAGTCCGCCTGAAGAAAGGGCAGCTCGCTTCTTTTTCCATGAGCGGCAACTTGCTGCTCATGAAAAAAAAGTAAGCTAGCGGCTAGCACCAAAATCCGCCCCCTCTTGCCCCATGAGAAGGAACCCATAATGTTTAGTGAGTTTAAGACTAGAGATGAGCGAAAACTGTTTAAACAGCCGTTTTGAATAGCACGCTCCCATAGAAATGAATGGACGTAGCGGGCACGCGGGGCTTTAAGCGGCCGGCCGCCGGCAAAATGTGCGTGCAATTCGAAACGGCTATTTCGAATAGTGTTCACTCATCTCTATTTAAGATTATTTCATATCTTTTTAGAACCATTATAATACTAAAAAGTGTCAGAGCTAGGTCACATTCACTTAGCAGTATGTTGGGTTAGTATTTCTAAGGCTGGGTTCACACCTGCACCTGATCTTCACTGGGGGATTGTGTTCACCATTCTGCTTGAAAAATGTGGAGAGAAATGCACTCCGAGCAGCACTTTTTTTTTTCTCCACATTTTTTGGCCCTTTCTAAGCAGAAACCCAGCAGACCCCATTATACTCTATGGGGTCTGTGTGTAACCACTTTTTATTATAAGAGATAATGTAAGAGATAAGATAATCCTTTAATAGTCCCACAGTGGGGAAATTTCAGTATGTGAATTAGGTTTCCGTTCTTGGAGACTCAGGCCCAGGTGTGAACCTAGCGTAAGCCAAAATAGGGATGGAAAGTAGAACAAAGATATAATAGAATGATTTGCACCTCCAAGTTTTGGGTCAATGTCTGGTTCTCGGTGTTACAAAATACTACCATGTGAAAGGGATCTAACGCGCAGAATTTTTAAAAGTCACAGGTGTAGATTTGTGCTATAATTATTTAGATTTTCAGGTATAAAAATAATGAAAAGTCACAAATCTGAAAATGAGGCTTGTTCCAAAATGGGCAACTTTTGTACGGCAGCAGAAGTAAAGCATTGATAAATTCCCCTCAATATGTTTATTCGAAATAGCTCTTGAATTAGCAGAGAAAAACTATTCCACTGTTTGGTCTCTGAGCTTCGACTGCCAGTGTGATTAGTCTCCAGACAGAACATCCCAGACAGTTTGAATGCAAAGCTATTTTAACTTGATTATGTTTTTCCGGAGTATCTATATTGCATTCATTATTTCTTTTGAAAATAAGATTGTGTCCTTTTCTAATTATATTTTTCCAGATTATGTTGAGAATCTTGCAGAACTAAATACGGAATGTAAACAAATATGTTCAAGTGAACAGTCAGTTGCTGAAGTTGATGTGTTGGAAGAAAAAAAAAAAAAACATATAAGGGTCTAATTTTGACATGCGAAAATTATGGACAGATGACCAGGTCAGAACATCTGCCAGAGGTCTTTCCTGAAATGCAGTAGCTAATACCTACAATATCTCAGCAACATCAGGCGAGTCTAACCTATCTAACTGTATGGCTGCTTAATATGCTTTACCCTATTAACAGACTCCCTCTAAGCTACTAAATGTAAATATGATGCTGGCGATAGGACTACCCCTTTAAGGGGTAATGTATATATAGTGCAGATATAGCAAGAGCAAAGCAAACATGTTTCTCAGTGGTCACATTTGCATAAACAGCAGATGACTGATGAGGCCAGTTAGTCACACATGTATGACCAACAGATGGATGATAAGGCCAGATTCTCACTTTTTCATCACATTCTTTTATTTCTCTCTTGGCATACCTGTTTGAAAGCCTATTTTTTGCAAAAAAAAATTATATATATATATATATATATATATATATATATATATATATATATATATATATATTATATACACATACAGTAATTTTGTTGCTTTCAACAGACCTACCACATAGTGTTGTACCAGCCCCATGAAGACATATATTTTCTAGTCTACATGAAGCAGGAGATGTGCAATAATACCTCAGAATTGTGATAAGACATGTCACCACACACTGGACCTGTCACCCGTTTGACAAAGTAATCGCCAATCTGTAATTTATGGGTATGGATCAGAGCTTGTTAGGCACACGACCCTCTACCTTCTTGCTAATGTGCCCCGTCATATCTAGCTAAATCCTTGAAGGTAGCCTAACACAAAGGCTTAAGATACACTGATTGAAAACGGCTGTCACAATGCAGATTTAATAGAATGAATGTATAATAAAACTCATGAAGTTTAAATGCGCTTTAGAAGTCAAAGAAGATGACACTTAATTTTAACAAGTACTTTACTTTGTGAATCTTTGATTACAGATGTGCCAGCTTTAAATGTCCCTTGATCATTTATCATCAAAGCAGCATTGTCACAACCATAACAAGGATCAGGGTCATCTGAAGCTGTAAATGTGGTCATTCAAGGGGTTTAAAGAGATATCTCTTATATTATGAATTATACCTTTGTTATTTTATGAATTATACCTTATAATTCTGGAGATGTTTGAAACAGAATTGGGTCAGTTCTTTCTTCCTTTTTTGTACAAAGGGCATAGCAAGCGTTACTGCAGCTATGCTGATAAGGAAATCACCTCTACAGTCAATTATAATGAGAATAAACGTGTCTTATGGCCGCTTCTCGTTGGGTTTCATAGTGTGGAAACCCCCTTTTATGTTGTCTGGAAACAATTTTCTTCTTACTGAAGCACGAAAACCTCTATAGTCCCTCATTCATTTCATGGGATTTCTATTAACATAACTTACTGTATATCTGTAATAATAACAATAGTCATAAGTTACAATGTAATTATTGACATTTCCCTATAAATCTCAGTCCTTTCCCATACACATAGCAAAATATGATAAGTAGGTATATATACAAGCGTGCCACGTGCGTATACACATATATATAACATATAATTTGACCTCTGAGCAGCATTAGGATTAAGCCTAACGTGTATGGTGTTCCCCAAAATATGCCCACCTATGAGCAGAAAGTATCCAACTACATCTTCCATAAATTTACAATCAGGATTTTATGAGCTTGGAGACTGAAAGTATAAAATATCCGCATTTTACTTTAGAGGAAAGGAACACGCTAAGAGCCAATTTATTGCAGAATTTCGTTTCTGTTCATCTTATTTCACTAAGGTCACTTCACATTGGCATTTTTGTTTTATATTTTTGATTCATGCGATAGGGAAAAATATAGGAAAGGATCCAATGATTGTATTAGTTATATGTTGCAATTTGTATATACTTTTGTGTCTTCTATCTGTATATACACGTCCTAATTGCTGACACAGATATATATATATATATATATATATATATATATATATATATATATATATATAGTCCACATGTGTTACATTCACATGGATTTTACCCCTTCTACAATGACACTGGAGAAATCCATGGTGAAAATCCACAACAAACCCAGGACAGAATGAACTTGCAGCACATATGAAATAGCATTTCCACTTGCCTGATTCAGTAATCCTTAACAGATTTCACCGCGTAATTCTGCATGTAACATTCGTAGCAAATCTGCATTGTGTGTATCCAGCCTAATGGTAAATCCTGCTGTATGGCGCTTTGCCATCAAACAACGGTTGGGCAGGCACTTTGTCAGTGCCAAGAATAGTGCCCAAAGCCAGCCAATCTACCAGTTAGCAGGTGACTCACATGAATGAAAATAGGGACCTTTGCTCTCAGGTATTACAACATGGGATATAATGTACAGTTAAGCACAAAAGAATGGGAGGTTTTTTCTATACGTTTATTTAGTTAAACTTATTACATTGACAAAACAAAAACAGACAAAAAAGAAAATATTTGTGTCCATTTTTTAATAAAACTATTTTAATAGGTTAAATGAAATTATAGTGATCTTGTTTTAGTATGATACAAATGCAGCAAAAATATATAAAGCAAATAGAAAGTTAATATTTGCCCTTAGTATATATTGTTTTGAATAAATGAAATGTTATGGGTTGCTGAAGGGTTAAAGATCTTATCTGGCTTAGGGAACACATTTACCAAATACCTATTATGAAGTACTTAGATATCACATTGGTAGATGGATCCATTCCAATGATGAGTCCAGCTACTATGAAAGGTCTTCGTTCTGATTCCTTTGGTAACTGTATTATATTTCCCTAGTAGTGGTACTGCAGGGAAACAGCTGGTCACTAGGTGTCCCTGAGGAATACAATGTGAACATCTCAATCTCAGGGGACATTGCCAGTAGTATCATAGTTAGGCCAGGTTCACATCTGCGTTCGGTATTCCGTTCATGGAGTCCGCTTGGAGACTTCATTAACTACTTTCCTCTCCGCAAGACTCGTGTGGACAACGTGTGGAAAACTCATGGACCCTATTATAGTCTATGGGGTCCGTGTGCTTTCATTGCTCACCGCTTGTCAATGTGTTCAGTATTCCATTCTGGGGGTCTCCAAGCATACTCCCTAAATGGAATACCGAACGCAGATGTGAACCAGGTCCAAGTGTCACATATGGACTGTCTTGAATGTGAAGAGGGTGCGGATGTCACAGGTTCATTTGCTCCACTGACTCAATCTTACATAAAAATAAAGACAAATAGAAAGTAAATATTTGCCCTTAGTATGTACCATTTTAAGAGATGAAATTTTATGTGGACAAAAAAAATTCATTGTTGTATAATGGTTAAAGGGCTTATCTTGGCTTAGGTGAGCTGCAGATGAGGTGCATCAAAAACCACCCAGTGGGAAATTCTATAAATGTCTAATGGATGTGGGTCTCTGGGACACACACTATCTCAAGGATGAATCCCCTTAGACCCTGTGCTTTGGTAGCCACATTACCTTGTCCATGCTGACAACCAAATCCAGGCTGCAAGCAGTGTTGGGATATGGAAACAGCCAAACTCATTGAGCTATGCTGTCTCAGTAACGTGCAAATCGCAGCATGTCAATTATACATACAGAAATGCTGGCGGTTTCCCTATATGTATAATGCAAGCAGAAAGTCTGCAGCGGAAACCTCTGCTGACTTTCAGTGAAAAGTGCTGCGGTAAAAAACGCAATGCGTTGCCGCCACAGTTTCTCGCATTGCTTTGCTGCAGCCCGCTGTGTGGTGCCTTAGCCTTACAGTGGGTTAATCTGCCATATAGGCTTACTAATAATTAGTGGGCAGATACAATCAATCTATAAAAGCATCTATAAAATGTATGGAATATGCATCATGAATACAGAAAGATGCAGGAGTCAGCTTCAGTTGCTAAGCATATTTCAGGCTTTACCTTGTTCAAGGACAGATGTGTATGACAATGATGCATTCAGACTATGAGCTCGAATACATATATACATGTTCCATCACTTTTCCATGAAGTTGGTAGTCTATACTAGTGGTAGGAGCCTGATTACATCGCATTGTGACAGAAAAGGAATGCTGCTTTTCAAGATAACATGTGCTTAGGGATTCATGCAAACCACTGTGAGAGTCAGCCAGAGCAAGTCCTGACAATTCTATTCAAGTCAGACTTAAGTGGAAAGCTGACAGTAGTCTGGGGGGTATGGGATGTGCTGATATAGGATTTTATTGTTCCAACAAATGAGTGTATTATATGCCACACTGTCCTCCCCATTAAAAACAATGCTAATAGCTGACTGTGGCACATAAGTGATTGTCCATTATAAAGATCTACATCCCTCTAGGGTTTCTAACCTATGGGTCAGGGAATTAATTATCATGTAATATTACTATTTCTCCAATTGAATACTCATTTATTCATGAAAGTAATTAGAAAGAAGTGCAATATTAATTAACTAGCGAACCACAAGCCTTTAGGAAACTGATTTACAGATGCAATTTCATGTCGTGAATAAGCAGGGGTAGAAATATGACACAAATGCATTTATAGAAATTTTAAAGGAGGAAACCATGTTTTGACATATTACACTTTAGAAAAGAGAACCTGCTACTCCACCTAACATGCCAAATGTATTAAATAAATGTATTCTCTGTAATATAACAATTGTGGAGCATCGTAATTTTGTGATGCTACTCTGTTATTCCTGCTAAATATCAATGGGTTACCTACCATGGGGGGAAGGGCCACAACACTTTGACCTCCAACAATGTCTGCCAGTCTAGGTATTATAAATCATCACTCCCCACTTATTTACAGTGATACATGATACACGGTCTGACAAACATGACCCCTACTCTAACAGAAATCATTAACCTTTCCTTTCCAACGCTAAAAGTGGGTTAGTATGTAGTCAAATAAAGGAGAGTATGGCAAAAAAATTTAGCTGTAAGGTTACATTGTAATTGTTGATTTTTTTTTCTCAGATTCTATCTTTTGCCATGGGACCCCATGTTTTTTATGTATGTCACTGTGATAAATTTAGAAAGAAATTTAGGGTTACCATTTAGTGGTTTGAGGCTATAAAGCTTGATGCTGTCCCGTCAATACTGCCAATAGGAACACACACACAGTATGTCTGGTCACACCCACTTGTCAGTTTATTCATGTAACACCATGTTCTAAGAAAAAAATGCTCCAGAGAATAGTTGCAAATGCAGAATCCGGGTTTTTACTAAAACAGATATACCTGGAGGGGTGTCTGGTCTTCTTAAAGAGGTGACTTTTTTAAAAGGTTTACTTATATACAAATGCTTTATGAAACAGGAAAGATGAGTGTTTCTGGAACCTAATGATATAGAATTCTTACTCAGCCATCACTTGATAAAACCTTAGTTAAAATAAAGCTTTTGACTTGGAGTGTCCTGTTCTTAAAAGGTTCTTGAAAAGTTATCATGACCTAGGTGTGATACTTAAGCTGGGGCCCTAGGATGGGAAAACAGTGTTTTGGCTATGGCTGGAATGCTGGCACAAAAACATAGTGGTTTACAGTACCTGCAAAGTAGATGGGATTCTGGCTAATCCTATCCACACATTGCAGAAAAAAATCTGCAAAGCAAAAGCTAAAATTTTAAAAATGCTTACATAAATTATACCTCTAAAATCAGTGGTGTTTTCTGTACAGGTATAGAAGGGGCAGAATGTCTGCAGAGGAAAACTCTGGACTTTAGGTGAAAATGCTGCTGAAAAAAAAAAAAAAACAAGATGTGTACTGACCTTTTAGCAGCATTTTTTTTTTACTGTGTCTCACTACTAAGGCCTTAAATGACTATGGTAATGATAACAAATTTAATAAAACTGGTGTTCCCTACACCAATCTTAATAAAGGCTCCGACTTGCGATAAAGAACTTATGGCCTTGCGGCAGCATGGTGGCTCGGTGGTAAGATAAGATAAGATAATCCTTTAATAGTCCTACAGTGGGGAAATTTCAGTATGTTACAGCAGCATAGTAATACAGATACAGGATAATGCACAGTAATATATTACACACGTAGGCACACATAGGCTGAGAAGAGAAGATATACTAGGAGTCCATAGCAGCTAAGGAACAGAAGACGAAAGAAGGAAGACTTCATAGTCATAATCATTAATTCTCTGTGCGGAGTGAGCTTCGCTTGGACTGATGTAGATTTACACAGCCTGGTCGCGGTTGGAAGGAAAGACTTGAGTTAGCGCTCCTTCTCACACTTGGGGTGAAGCAGACGGTCACTTACAGTGCTGCCAAGTCCCATCAAAGTCTCATACATGGGGTGGGAGTTGTTCTCCCACATGGAGGTCACCACGGACAGTATCCTTCTGTCACCCACCACCTGTACTGGGTCCAGGGGGCTCCCCAGGACAGAGTTGGCCCTTCTGATCAGCCTGTCAAGTCTATTTCTGTCCCTGGTTGATATACTGCTCCCCCAGCAGGCCACACCCAAAAAGATGGCTGAAGCAACCACAGAGTTGAAAAAGGCCCTAAGAAGTGACCCCTGGACTCCGAAGGCCCTCAGCCACCTGAGCAGGTAGATCCTGCTGTGACCCTTTCTGTGCAGCACCTCGAGGTGATCAGCCCAGTCTAGTCTAAGCACTGCAGCCTTACAGTGCTGGAATCCTGGGTTTGAATCCTGCCAAGGACAAAACATCTGCAAGGAGTCTGTATGTTCTCCCCGTGTTTGTGTGGATTTCCTCCCATACTCCAAAGACATATTGATGGGAAGGAAAAAAAGTGCATTGTGAGCCCTATATGAGGCTTACAATCTACATTAAAAAAATTTTAAAAAAATTGATGACTTCTTCAGCTGCACGCCTGTGTGCCAGAATGGAAATCTACACCAATCAGGAACTGGTGTAGATTTCTTGTCTAATACACACCACAAAACTTGCATGAGTTATAATAAATATGTTAGCCAGAGACATCCCTGCCCTTGCCTGTCCTTCTGACCTCTTCTGCCATGACAATGAAACACCCCACATGACCAGTGAGGCCCAATCGCAGGCCTCAGCAGTGACCTCGGGCTGCTGAAATAACCCAAGAGGCCAGGAAATCTGGGGAATAACACTGGACACCATGAGGGAGCCCAGGACAGGTGAGAGAAGGTGAATATGAGTGTTTATTATTTTTCTGCACAACCCCTGGGCCTCCGATTATTACACTCAGGGGTTTCTACAGAATATTAATTCATGGGTGGCGAGTCCCAAAAATCAGTACCAAACCTAGCTGAGTACAAGCAGTACAAGCCGGTTAGCTTATCAGTAGTGATCAGCTGTTAATGCTGAGGAAAGCAATGGGCAATGAAGCATCACACATTACAGTTTAGGGGCATCTGATCAATGCATGCCTTTATTCATCCTGACTTTTGTAAGACTGCTATAGCTTTTCTTTTATCTGAAGTCTTAAGAAGGACATTCAAATCCTGTTTAAACCAGATCAAGCAGTTCAGTGAGCTTTACTACTCTAAGGCCTTGTACACATGATTATATTCAGATTCTGTATACAGATCTGTATTTGTATACATTGGCACACAGACATCAAAACAGGTTTGTACTAAACTCAGTGTGGCTATTTTCCTAATTCTCCATAGTCTATAATAGAAAGCACCACAGACAAGGCTCTTACTTACTTCTCCACTTAGTGTCCAGGCTCAGCCAGGTTTAGGGTATGATAGAATCTTGTGCTTGCATCTCATGTAAAAGAAGAACTGTAGCCCTGTGTTTTCTATGTCCATTACACGTTTCATATTATTATATATCATACAACATAGATGTCTATTTTGAAAATACTCCTCTTACTGAAAAGGTTTCATGGCAGGCGTGACATCTACAAAAACAATGGGGCAGATTATATGTGCGATGACCAGATTGGGGGGTAGTGTTGCAGTTGGGATTGCGGGATGCAGACAGCGCAGACTTGTCACGGTCTCTGGGCACAGCGCTAGTGCTGTCCCACATTACCACCACTGGTACTGGTGATGAGGGTCTGCACTAATGTTGGTGTTGATTGTTCCCCCGGGACGATTCCCCTATACTGTGCTGACTGGTGGTATTTGGGGCGACTTAATGTTATCGGTGCAGAGTCAGACACAGAAACAGTGTAAAGCTGAAACAGAGTTGAACTTTTACAGAACACGCTTCCAAGGGTGTGGAGGCACAAATGCTTAAACAGTTTCCTCAATAGGCAAAAACCGGGTACACCTGGTGACACAGCAAAGTCCTGGGGTGTAGGGTAGATTTGATGAAGGGTTTTCCTAGCTCTTTAAACTTTAGTGTTACAGCCCTAAGGTGCATCTGGGTTCCTATTTGGCTCATAGGAGGATGCCCACCACCATACTAGCACATAATATTCCCCACTCACGTTATGTGGTCCTGATACTCAGAGTTTCAGGGTGCAATAATTAGGGTGTTGGGATGTTCCACAGGTCTGGCCTTGGCCCCTGGATCCTGTGATACTTACCATGGAGCACGTGTTCCTAGATTTTCTCTCTACAGTTTCACACTGACAAAATGGTGACACTTAATTTCCTTCAGGGCGTTGGCTAGGCAGAGAGGGGAAAGGATCAGAAGATAGTTGGAGTATGTCAGCTTTCCAACCTTCCTGGGCCTGATATGTGACACAGGCTACAAAGCAACAAGAAATAATGCAATGCAATTATAACAGAGATCACCCTTAGCGCAGCAACAGTCAGCTCTGGTACGCCACATATGCACCAGTCTTGATGATCTCCGCAGAGGTGGAGAACTCAAAAGATTCATAACAAGGAATCAGGTGCATCCTGTGGCAGGCCATTTACTGTGACAAATTATGCTAGCTCATAAGATTTATTGACAAAGACATCAGGTTTATGTTTTGTGTTTTTTTTCTATATTGACTCATATACCCTTAGCATGCTAAATATGAAGTTCTGGGCCAAATCCTGACTGATGATGACCCATTCTTGCCTAACCAGTTCTTGGAGTTTATTGCAATTTCTGTTTTTATTTGCCCATCTGCTTTTTGAGGACTGAATACAAGTTCTCAATGAGATTGAGATCTAGGAAATTTTCTGCCCTCTGACAAAAAATGTCAATGCTATACTAACCAGGCCAGTTAGTTATCACTTCTGACTTACAACATGGCCTTCCATCATACTAGAAAAAGTATTGTTTATCACCAAATTTGTCAATTTAAATTTTGCTTCTTCTGTACATTCATACTGGCCACAGACGATCACATGAACTTGTATTCAGGAATATCTAACAGAATTTCAAGGCCGCAATTATTAGATATTCCCTTTTTGTAAATTGCAGAGTATATGGGGTAATTGGTTAAAGAGTTATAACGGATATATATGATGACTAAATGACAATTATGCATTTCCACTGCCTTTGTTCTGAAACTGTAAAAAAAGACTGATAAAACACGTATATGATACATATAGACATGTAATTATTCTAAATTCAGAATATTACATATAAGTATTGACTTATATTTATAATACCATCCATCGCTATTAATGTATTGTACTGTAAGGGTCATACATAAAAGTATATTACAGATAGCCAATTGATGTTATTTAGTAACCTGATTAAATACTGACAAATGGTTTAATTGCTACAATGTGCCAAAATGATTCCCCAATGAATTTAGATTTTTTTGAATGATTTGATAGAAGTGAGAACTAAGCAGTTGTTGCCTACAGCAAAGTCAAATGTGCCTTCAAACTAATTTCATTTATACAGTCAGCAATATTATAATTTCTCAATGTTCAGTATGAGATGACAATGCAAGAGAACAAACTTGTTTGCCCAAACATATCATTTTACAATGTCAAATACTTAAATATGTTGGATGCTCAGGAGCTGAGTGGCTGCCATAGCCACCGGGTGTCCGCTGTCTTAAATAGAGGAAACCCAGCGACAATGCTTACTATGATCATGGACATTATCTCCTCCATCACCTCAATCAAAGCTGATCAAGGCAATCATTTTCCCTGTGGCGCGTGGGCACTGCCATGACAGCTGGGAGTCTATTGAAGGCTTCCAGACATTACAATGCATTATATTAGTGATCACACCCCCTAGGATTCAAGACCCGAAAAAAAAAGTAAAAAAATTCAAAATTCAAAATTCGAATCAACCGCTTTCCCTAGAACACATATAAAAGTAAAAAAAAATAAAATGAAACAAATAAACATTTTGCATCCCTGTGTCCAAAAATATTTTTCCCATATGGTGAACACCGCAGCAGAAAAAAAAAAAATATATAGTCAAAAGAGCCGAATAAAAGCCGTTTATTTCACTGTTTATCTTCCCATAAAACTTGTAACTGTAAAAGCAATAGACATTCTCAAAATGATATAATTAAAAAGTAAATCTGGCTCCACAAAAAAAGGATCCCTCATTTATTCCTGTACACGGAAATCTAAAAGTTACAGGTGAAAATGGTGACTCCAAGAAAAATTTTTTTGAAAACTGCTACTAAAATTTTTTTTACAAATAGTTTTATTTGAAGTCTTAAGAAGGACATTCAAATCCAGTTTAAATAATTCACCAAATCAAGCAGTTCAACAAGCTTTACTACTCTAAGGCCTTGTACACATGATTGTATTCAGAATCTGTATGTAAAATGTGCCACACATTGGCACACAGACATCAAAACAGGTTTGTACTAAACTCAGTGGGGCTGTTTTCCTAATCTCCATAGTCTATAATAGAGAGCACCACACACAAGGCTTTTTTTTTGCAAAATTCTAAAAAAAAATTATTATTATTTTTTTTTAGAAATAGTTTTCCCTTCCTTTCCATTATGATAATTTTTATGTGGATGACATATACTTTTGTTTTGCTGGGGGAAGAGCAAGACCTGTGTTGTGGGTGTGGTAGTGAACTGATTTTTATTTTACTTTTATTTTTCTATTTATGCTTTTTTCGAGGCATTTTAACACTACAGAAGTGGAGCATCATAGTGGATCCTATAACTCATTGAGTGCTGTGTATGCCGCATTTGGGGAGCCAGGGACAATATTAATGCATGTCTGCTAAAAACAGACAAACCTCAGAAGATTTGTGTCATCCTGTTTTCGGACAAAGTGAACCCCTGGTTCAGTTTGAACATGTTTGGATAGAACTGGAAGGCATTCTTCTGTGACGTCATGATGCTCCGTGTGCTCATGTGCCCCAGGTGCCTGATAAGACAGAAGAGTACCCAACGCTGTGATAAGGAAGAGAAAGAATGCCGGCCTACAAAAGATAACAGAAGGAGAGTATATATTTTTTTGCCACTTCCCCTTGACTTCCACCTGTGAAGAAACTAATTTACCAATGGCAGCCAAGATAAATCCCACATGGTTCCATTTTGTTACAAAAATAAACATTTTGAAATATCCGGGTAGAATCAAGTTGGCTGCCAACCGATTTGCCCATCTCTAATTCCTGCCTTCCCTAAGGTAGGTTTGACTGTAGTAACAGACAGTTCACTTATTTTTCAGCTGCACAAGGTTGTACAGCTGCTTAACTCGGAAAAGGGCATACAGGTACGTCCTTGCAGATTCAAGAGTAGACTGCCCAATGGGTGGTCCAGAACAGGCTTATCAGGATTCCACCACATTCCTGCAATCTATGTATAATTGGGAACCTTTCACATTATTACAGATGATTTGGTTTTCTTTTGTGCGCACTAGAATAACCACAATCCCATTGAAGTCCATTGTGACAAGTTCATGACACATCATGACATATTCAAGTATGCTACAGTACATCTAAGTATAAACTCTGGCTCACCAAAAATTAAACATACACTTTAGGATCAAGTTAGCTTATTTTAGATTATGTCTATCTTTGAAAGTAAATTGGAATCTTTTACCAATTGTCTTCTACAGTGTTGTAACATAAGTGTTTCTGAAGGGTTTTAAGACTGTAGAGAAATGACGTTGGTAGGAAAGCAGTCACTTATCTGAAGCGGGCCAAAGACGTGCCAGGATTACAATGAGTAGTCAAACAGTTTTCTTTAATCACAATGCTTGTAGTGACGGAACAAACACAAAAAAGCTATTTCCCCCAATTTTTCCCTTTATGGATTTGTATTTCCCAGCATGTATATTTTCACACAATAGTAAACTAGACAATACAATATTGTAATCTTTACCTCAAACAACAGAGAAACATAATACGATACATAACACTGCTCCATTTACTAACATGATAAATATGTTAATACATGGAGCAGATCTCCATAAAAGTAAATGTTATCATAAAATCATTTGCATCATCGATGAGAAGTAGGTCTAATGTAAGGGAGAAAGGACATAAATATTAGATTAATATCATCTGATCTGGTGGGGCTATCCGACAATCTAAAATGTATGGAGGCCTCTCCTGAAGAGTCTGATAGAGGATTATACCCTCCCCTATTCATAACAAACACATGCTCATTCAAGCTAAGCACGTATATGTATGGGGGAGGGCTTCATCACCATCATTATTTATTGCAAAACATTAGGGAAATTTAATGGAGGGACTCATCCTGGACACCTTTAGGCTAAGGCCTCACATTGCAGAAAAGCAGCTTTTTTTGTTGCAGATTTTGCTGCGTTTTTTTGAGCCAAACCTGGAGTGGCGACAAAAGGAATGGGAAATATAAAGGAAGTACTTATACTCCTCCTTTCTGCTTAACCCACTCCGGGGTTTGACGCAGTGTATTGAAACAGTTGATCGATGGAGGGGCCTGGTTGACAGATTAATAATGGCCAGAAGGCCCCTTTAACTACTGCCATGCTACAGTACTTACTGCTGTACACCCACTGAATTATGATATATAGTGGTTATCAACCAAATATACAGTACAAGGGTGACAGCATGCTCAATAAGATTTCAGTAAGCAATGGCATTGATTTATCAAGACTGGCATTCTCTACACTGGTCTTAATAATCTCAAGAAAAGTAATTGGCGTAAGTGATGATAGACCACATGGGGCCAATGGCTTCACCCCAACCATACCTTCTCCACATCCCCTTTGAGAAATGCGGTGTGTGGAACAAAATATTTAAAAAGTTGTAATTTTTGCACAAGACTTCAGACTTGAGACAAAAATTTCTACTTTTGTGGCTTGTATGCCACTTTTCTAATGCACAAACTATGATATATCAGCCCATTGAGTGATTTGCAATAGTAAATCAAGACATAAGAAATCATTGTTAAAATACTGTGGACTTTTAAAGTTCCACTACACAAGTCATGGGCTTATAAATAGTCGGCTAATGGATTCAGTTTTTTCCTTCTTCTAAAGTTACAGATCAATAGCTCAAGGCTAGGTAATGTACATTTTCCCAGAAAACGTGATAGGCTGCTTGTTTGATACTTTGTGGAGGTCAAGTGTGTCACAAAAGTAGCAAACATACAGTCATTCACGTAGAGATTACATCAAGCACTACATGAGGTTTTAGAAGGAAAAGGCCATTTATGGAACTTTACATGAATGCACAATATATTATAACAACCAATAATGTCACATCATCAACTTTACAGTTATTCATGGACTTACTATTTGTACGTGTGTTTTTTTTTTCCTTTCTATAGTCGATAGATTCTGAAATGTTGCATTTTACCAAACCACTTTGAAGTATTGTCTTATTTTCAGCCAGGTAATATTTAGGATAGTAACACAGATCACCTCTATGGCAGTTGTGATAGGTGATGGTGTTGGTTTCCATAAATAATACGGTGTCCCTTACAAGTCTTCTGTTCAAAGGGTAACAACACTGGACGTGTAACAGTCTTCACCATGCCTTAGGGCAGACCTGGGCAATGTGCGGCCCGGGGGCCACATCCGGCCCTCTGACTCCTTCTATGTGGCCCGCATAGCTAGTGAAAGTTTTTTCAAGGACCTGTGATGATGTCATCACAGTCTATCACCAGGATAGGCTATGATTCGTTAGTGGGTGGAGCCACACGGGACTGTGTGCTTGCTGCAAGCTGCTGGCAATGGAGGCTGCTGGATGATAAAGAGAGGAGAGAAATCATGTGTGAGCAAGAGGGAGGGGAACTAGGGGCAGATGTAGGGGGGCAGTTAAACTGAATGCACATGGAGGGGGGACATTAAACTAGTGGGCAGATGGAGGGTGACATTAAACTGGGGCAGCTGGAGGAGTATATTAAACCGTGGGGGGTAGCTGGAGGGGGACATGTCTGCCTCTAGTTGCCACCAGTTTAATGTCCCCCTCCAGCTGCGCCAGTTTAATGTCCCCTCTAGCTTCTGCTAGTTTATACTGGGGCACCAGGAGAGGGACTTAATACTGTGGGACATTTGGAGTTAAACGTTATAATGTGGGGGTGTATAATGGTAGGGTGACTGTAGGAGGATTTTACTTTGTGGGGCACATGAAAAAATGATTGAGAATGGGCGGAGTAAGCAAAGAAGTGGGTGGAGCTAATTTTGCCGCGGCGCACATGGCCCTCTAGAACTGTTACTATTTCTCATGTGCACCCATGGGAAAATTAATTGCCTACCCCTGCCTTAGGGTATCTATTATATAACAGTGGCCCAAAAATATTCTGTTTATAATAATTTTAGTGAAAATGTATTCTGTAAGAAGCAGGGGTATACAAAATGTAGGCATATGAGCCGCTCTGGAAAACCAACTTCACGTGGTTGCTATTAGAAATGGGAGATTCTCAAGAATCTTTTTTATTTTTTCTTAAATGTAGATTGTGAATCCCATATAGTGATCACAATGTACATTTTTATTTCTTTTTTTCCTATCAGTATGTCTTTGTAGAATGGGAGGAAATCCACGCAAACACAGGGAGAACACACAAACTACTTGCAGATGTTGTTCCTAGCAGGACTCAAACCCAGGACTCCAGCGCTGCAAGGCTGCAGTGCTAACCACTGAGCCACCTTGTTGCCCCTCGAGATTCCTTTTACAGTGTGTAGCTTGAGTCCCTGATTTGTTTGAGCTCAAACAAGTTCAGTACGAGTCACAACTTAAATTGGCTTAAAACATAGTTTAGAACACTCTTACGGCTTCTAAAAACATATCCATCCCATTTCTAGCTCTCCAAGATAAACACAGCCGAAGTTATGTCAAAGTGACACTCTGTGTTTATAATAGTGAGAGACCCAGGGGAGGTGCAAAAACATTCATTCGCACCTTCCGTTACCACTTTTCAGCATCTGGCACTGTCCTAGTGACGTTCGGCACTCGTGTGACGCCATGCCCCTTGTCACTGCTGAGTTCGCAGGCCTCAATGATGAGCCTGGGTCAATAGAGTCACAGAAGAGTGCCGAATGTCACCAGGAGAATGCCAGACGCTGTGAGGTGACCCGAGGAGGTAACAGAAGGAGAGTAGGATTTTTCCTTCACCTCTCTGAGCATCCACCTATTATACTCTGGGGTCTGAAGATGAGCATGATGGCTCAGTGGTTAGCGTTGATGGTGCTATACAAGTAAGAAAAATAAATAACAAGGTTTCCAAGCTGTTTTAGTTTTGCAGAAATTCCTACAATTGAAAAATAAATTTTCTTAAAGATTTGAGCCGGCATCAAATTAACTTGAAATGTAAAACCTTTCTTCATTTGTAAGTATTACAATCATACATCACAGTACAGAACAGCACCAATTCCCCTTTGGAAATTCTGTTATGGATTTCTTTTTGTTTACTACATTTATGGCTTCAATAACTTTTTGTTTGTGTCCATGTACAAACATAAAACAGACATAAAATAGGAATTATACAAAGCAGACATAACGCATACAAAATACTAAATAATTAGTTTCTTAATTTTCTAATTAAATCTTTCTTACAAATATCAAATAATTATGGCCATGCAGTCTGCATGAGGTACAGCTGTTTACGTGATATTCATTCACGTTAGGGGCAGGAATAGTAATGGGGTCAGTTTAAAAGAGTCAAGATTATTAAATCCCCATAATAGTAAGGAGCCACAAATAGCACAATAAATATGACATCTGATGTTAAAGAAAATCCACCACCTCCCCTATCATATTCAACTGCTATAATTGCATTACAGAGCAAATCACTTCAAAGAAGTTTTTCCTCTAAATTTACAAAAGTATCATCCATAACAAAGGAATGTTGTTTATCAATGCAGTGTGTCTGTAACATGGAGACAATAGTTGTTTGGCGGTGGTGGTAGACTCCCCTTAAAGTGTAATTCCACTCAAACTCTCAATGTTCAAGTGTGTCTGTAATTGAATCAATACTCCTCTTTCCCCAACATCAGTGGGGTGAAGAAAACTTGAGTTTTGATTTTCTTTTAGTTCCTTTTTTTAATTGTATCACACTGGCTGGGCCCACTGACTATGTATCCTGACAGGGATGGATTAGCAATGAACGCCACAGGGAAAATTCCCAATGGGCCAAATGGAATATGGGCGCTGGGCTAGCAAGCTACTTGCCCTGAGACCCCTTACCCTGACACCCTGACTACTGGTGAAGAGTTCAGTCCAGCGGCTTCCGCTCTATACCTTTAGAGTAGTGGTTATCTGGCGACACTAAGTTTTTTTTAGATGAACCTTGTAAGAATCATTGCGAGAGGTTTGCCCAGCTGTTTTGTTCAGACCTAACAGGTCTCTTCAGGCCCTAGAGTATAATGAGCAGAGACTGAGGGGTGGTGATAAAACACAATGACGTCAGAGATTGCTGAGGCCAGTGATTGGGCCTCCGTGGTCAGTTTGGCATCATGGCGCAAAATGACGCCAGTGTGACCCACTCCACCTTGCATCATGATGCTGATGTGTCCATTGAGGTCCAATAACAGGCCTCAGTGGTCTCTGACATCATTCGTGACATCTGTATGACCAGAAGAGGCAGGAAGACTGGCATTGGAACTCAGGAGAGGTGAGTAACACTGTTTTTTATGTTTAATAACCTCTACTGTGCTCCACTCATTATATTCTGAGGTCGGAAGAGATATAATTATGGGTCGTGGGTGGTAAACCTAAAAAAAATGTTGGAAAATTCATAAAGAAAACTGTATGGGGCACTATAGGACATAATTCTGTGTGGGTGGAAAGACCACTATAGGTCATTGTAATGTGTGGAGGGACCACTATGAGACATTATACTGTGTGGAGGCTGCTATGGAACATTATACTGTATGAAGGTGCCACTATGGGACAATATACTGTGTGGAAGGGCCACTATGAGATTTTATACTGTGTGAAGAGACCAATGTGAGACATTATACTATGTGCAATATGGGACATTATTATTAACCCCTTCCCGCCGATGGCATTTTTGATTTTCGTTTTTCGTTTTTGACTCCCCTCCTTCTAAACCCCATAACTTTTTTATTTCTCCGCTCCCAGAGCCATATGAGGTCTTAATTTTTGCGGGACAAATTTTTCTTCATGATGCCACCATTAATTATTCTATATAATGTACTGGGAAGCAGGAAAAAAAATTCAGAATGGGGTGGATTTGAAGAAAAAATGCATTTCTGCAACTTTCTTACGGGCTTTGGTTTTACGGCGTTCACTGTGCAGCCAAAATGACATGTCCCCTATATTCTGTGTTTCGGTACGGTTCCAGGGATACCAAATTTAGGGTGCATGCACACTACGTAACGCCGGGCGTGTATGAGAGCCGTACACGCCGGCGTTACAGCAGGGCTGCCGAACACTTCCCATTCACTTCAATGGGAGCGCTCGTAAACGCCGCTGTTACGAGCGCTCCCATTGAAGTGAATGGGAAGTGTTCGGCAGTCTGCCGTAATGCCGGCGTGTACGGCTCTCATACACGCCCGGCGTTACGTAGTGTGCATGCACCCTTATATGGTTTTATTTACATTTTGACCAAGTATATGGGGATGCATAGGGCATCTTTTTTTGTGTACTTTTTAGTTCTACCATTTTCGGGAAATGTTATTGCTTTGATCACTTTTTATTCACATTTTTATCAGAATCAAAACGGCGGCTTGGCACTTTTGACTATTTTTCCGCTACGGCGTTTACTGAACAGGAAAAATATTTTTATAGATTTGTAGAGCGGGCGATTTCGGATGTGGGGATACCTAACATGTATATGTTTCACAGTTTTTAACTACTTTTATATGTGTTCTAGGGAAAGGGGGGTGATTTGAACTTTTAATACTTTATATTTTTTTTTACTTTTTTTTTTGCATTTATTAGACCCCCTAGGGGTGTTGAACCCCAGGGGGTCTGATCACTAATGCAATGCATTACAATGCTAATGCATTGCAATGCATTGCAAAAAATCATCCTCTCTTTTGCAGGCTGCATAGACCAGCCTGCAAAAGAAAGAATTTGCAGATAAGCCTGGGAGCCTTGTACAGGCTCCCGGCTGTCATGGCAACATGACGTCGGCCCTGGAGCATGCTCCAGGAGCCGGCGATCCCAGGCAAAATGGCGGCGCCCATGTGCCGCCGGGAAAATGGCGCCTCCGGCGCCTTTGACCGCGGCACCGGAGGGGTTAATGCCTCCGATCAGTCCGGGGACCGATCAGAGGCATTAGAGCCGGTTATCTACTGCTTAAAGCAGTAGACACCCGGCGGCTATGGTGGCCGCCCGGCTCCCGGGCGGTCGCCATAGTTACAGACCCGACATGCGCCGTACTATTACGGCGCATGTCAGGAAGGGGTTAAAGAGGTTGTCCAGGAATTGGACAAACTCTGGAGAAGCTAGGGATGGTGTAAGATTAAGGGGAAAAAAACAAAAACACTAAATACTCAGCTGCCCAGTATCTGACTCTGCAGCCCAATCACATGCTGTACTTTATTCCACTGCACTGCACATGACCACTCAGGTCAATTGGTGGCCTCAGTGGTCTCTGGATAGGGATCTGTGATGTGACTCACATAAGTCACCAGCTTGGCCTCAGCAGTCATATGGGGTGGGGTACCGAAGTAAGGAGCCTGACTGAATGGCTCCAGCAGCAGATACCAGAGCACCAGGGAGTATGTTTTTCTATTTTTTTATGTTACATCTGCCCCGGGCCCCTCCTTAGTTTGTTTAAATCCTGAAAGCCTCTAGATTGAGGAGTCAGTGAACTGTGAGTGCTATGGCAGCTGCTGCTACACCTACAGTTTAATTGCTACCCCAACCCCACAGCCTATAAGTTTACTTACATAGGACTTCTGCCTTTACATATAAAGCAAGCAGCCCCATGTAACAGAAATGTCTGCATTACATGGAGTGAGAGAGGCCTCAGTCCTGTGTAAGTTACAGTTTCGGTCTGACAATGTAACTTACATAGGACTGCTGAATTTCACTCCATGTAAAGTAGTTCTGTGCAAAATTACTTTACACAGGTCTGCTTCACATGGAGGAGCAACTGGCCCTGTGTACTTGTACTGACTCCGCCTAGTTGCACTGAGCCAGCCTATAAAATGGGGCCACTTTTAATTTTTATTCCAGGGCCACTTTCAGGTCCCAATCCATCTCTGTATCCTAGCATATTCTACAGGTATATATCTCCCAATGACTACTCTGACTGCATTAAAGTTGTATTCATCAAAAGCATATTTTTTCTTTTTAAGCAAGTGAAGCTTAAGTAACATTTGCCCTTGAATGTAATAGAGTAGTTTCAGGATCGTAGCACAAATCCATATGTATACAATGTATGAAATGATGTGCAATCTAAATACTCATGCAAGGACAACAAAATCTCCCAGGAATATTTACAAAGTATAAGAAATAATCAATGCGTGGAATACTGCAAAAACACACAGATATTTGATTTGCTGAACATCATCAAACCCTTTTCAATATCCCTATAGACATGTAATTCTCTAAAATTGTAATATACCTCAATATTATTTTTAACCATTTCCAGACTATTTAAACAATTGGGGGGAATCTAAAAATAAACTCAGTAAGAGAAAAGGGTCTACGTTTCATTATGGGCTGTATCTGGTATAAGGCTCCGTTCACACGGGGTGCGGATGGTGGATTTTGGTCCTGATTCTGACGCGGGAAGCTGCAGTAGCAGGGGAACAGTAGCAGGGGAACTGAGCATACTGAGCATGCTCAGTTCTCCTGCGACACCTCGGGTCCCGTCTTCCTCGTCTTCTTCTTCCGGTGTCATTGCTTGTAATCCCGCGCTGGCAAAGTAGCAGGGGAACAGTAGCAGGAGTATCCCTACTTGCGGGATTACAAGCAATGACGCCGGAAGAAGAAGACGAGGAAGACGGGACCCGAGGACATCGCTGCAAAAAGAAAGAAGATGTAGGCATGGCTAAAGATGACATGGGACCATGCATGCCCGCCCAGCGTGCACGATAGATAAGATTATCATATTCTTTTTTAGGGTATTATTTTAAAACGGGGGGGGGGGGTAGTTTAATATAACATTAGCAAGGTCTGAATGGCCTTTTTAAAGGCTATTCACGCATATGTGGGGCTCTATCAGCATAATTTTGCTGAGAGCCCCTTTAATAGATTTGGCAAAGGCAAACAATAACTTGATGTACTTGATTAAGTCTCATCTTATGATTTTACTGGTTAGAAGCCAACCAATCAAAAGTTATGTTGAATTTACACCAAATCTTTGGTAAATAATTGGTATATATCTTGTGAAAATTCTGTATCTCTGTAGACAATAAAATTAAAGCTCATATGTGCAACAAATGGTTGTGATTGTATTATAAGTTTACAAAAATGCATTGAAAAGAGTACTATCAACTATATATTTCAATGAAAAAGTATACAAAATCTAAAGGATATATCTGGCTATACCATCAACTTGATCATTTCACATGGTCCAGCCAAATATAATCCCCGTATGTGGTACAAATGAAGATGCATGTAGGCTCTGGTCACATTAGCGCCATGGCTTCTCTTGAAACCAAGTGATAATTCTCAACATGAAAAACAGTAGAAGCCGTGACAAAAACCTCAAATAGCCAATGTGAAGAGAGCCCAATTCTATGATAATAATTATTTTGATGGAGAAATAGCAAAAATGTATACACACTGAATGAAGTTTACCAGCGATCATTTTTTTACCCTGCAGACAATTATTAGTCAGACTAAATTCTTTACATATTACATTTATTTAAATACAAATTTATAATAACTAATAAAAAAAATGTTGACACAGCTGAAAAGCTTCAGCCTAGAAATGCTTTGTGCATTTGTCAAAAATAATGAAGTTTGTGGCATATTTAGCCTAACCTAGTTTTGACTTAAATAGACAGAAAATGTAGGTTCCCTACAGACTTCAACAATGAAATGCTACAAAACATAAAAGAAGGGATTTGTAGATTAAAATTTTATATCTATAAATATAATATATATATATATATATATATATATATATATATATATATATATATATATATATAGATGGACATTGGAAATCCATTGACTTCAAATAATCAGCCAGATTTGATTTTTGAATATATAATATGTAAAATACTTTTGTAAAATATAATTGGAAAATAGTTGTATTACCATTTTATACAGAGCGCAGAAATTTGACATCAGTCATTGTTATTATTACATTGTTACAGGTTAGTTGAAATCTGAAAAAATGCTTTGGTTTATTTTATTAATTCATTTAAAATACTCATTTAAAATCATTTTATATTTATAATTAGCATCCTGAGATATGTAAGACTATGTAGCGCCGCATCTCCCATGAGGCGACCTAAAGCAACCGCTTCAGGCGGCGCTATGCCAGGGCCCCGGGGGAGGGCGGCATTTTTGCTGACCTAAGCCAGTCCAGGACAAGCTGTCCTGGACTGGCTCAGCGTCACCGTCTCGGCAGCCTGACATGGGAAGCGAGCGGTGGATTGGGGCGGCCCTGTGGACACAGCGATGCTCCAGCGGCCGCCCCTCACGCTTAGCAGAGAGCAGGTCCTCTCCCTGCCTGCTCTCTGCCTGCTAACGACGCTCGCTCCGCCCCCTCCGCTCGGCCCCACGCCCTCCTCCGGGGGGGGCTTTCTGACATCCCTAGGTTCACCCCTGAGACTATCTACACCTTTGTAAAAAAATATATATATATTGTTTTGAATAAAACATATCTGCAGTTGTTTCAAATTTCCTACAGGTTTTATTTAGTGTGCACGTAATTCCATACAGTGAACAAAATAGTGCCGTATGCTGGATCCCATTACAGAAATCCAGAGGACCCCAATAGAATCAGTGGAGTCCATTTGGCATGTCTGTCATGACATGGATCTGGCACTTTCACAATTTTTGTGAAAACATCAAAGCGGGTGTAATTCAGGCCAGCTCATAGCACAATGTGAGGGGAGATCATCTACAACAGTGTACAGAAGAATGTAGCAGAAATATCTACAATAGTACACAGCAGCTCATGGAACAGTATGGGAGAAGATCATACACAGCAGCTCACAGCACAGTGCGGTGAAGGATCATTTAGGGCTAGTTCACACGGGACAAGTTGGCAGCGGATTTTGACGCGGAACCCGCCTCAAAATCCGCTGCTCCCATTGACTTCAATGGGAGACACTCACTTCTTTTTTTCGGCCCATTCATTTGGGCCTAATCCATCGCGGAATGCCATGACGGGATGCCAGTGCACTGCACCAACATCCCGTCATGGTAGCCGCGATGGAATGTGTACACGCGGAACCCCGTGTGAACTAGCCCTAACAGCAGCTGATACAATGTAGGAAAAGATAACATCTACCATAATTGCATCCCTGCTTATAAGAAACATACAAGCGAGGGGCAAAAGCTGAAGTGCTCCTTCACTGTACTAACACTATAATAGCTATAAGAACTGTTAAGTACGTAAGTTGAAAAAACAAACAAACAAGCAAGTGCGTTTTTCACTAGTAAGTTATAGTATGTGTTTTATTTTTTCCATGGACATAGCCTTTAGAGTTAGAGGCATTAAAGACAAAGCTACAGTGAAATCATGATGGAAAAAAATGTTCTATTAGTTCATTCATTTCACAGAAACATGGTTAAATCCAAATCACTATCCAGATTAACAGCTACATCCTATCCGGCATAATGGTTGTGGTTACATGTATATATATTAAAGTATTGATATGAATGGTGATTTTAATTCACATTGGGTGAACTATGAAAACGCTGCATCTGAAATCATAAGTGGAAATCTTGTCATTAGCTTGTCTCAGTGGTACAGTGTTACCCCGCTTTCATACAACTATAATCAGTAGGGGACAGTATGTCGCTGGGGGTCAAGGACTTGTAGCAGAGTCCCTCTCCCAGCACACTGTTTAGGCCAGGTGAATTGAATATTTACAATGAAACTCCTTATAGAAATCGAAAAAGTTTCAACCAAGTTCTTAATTTACTAATCTTATTAAGTCAACAGAACAGTAGGGTTTTTTCTCACAATATACTTTCTTTTATAGGTAACGACTTTTTTTTCTCATTTTTCTTTATTATGCATCTCTTGTACAACATGAACTTGTTGCTGTTGAACATGGTGAAATTACAATTTATTAGAACCAGGTTTACCAGGCAGGTGTTCGTATATATATGTTTTTTTGGTTTTTTTTTTAAAGAAGGCAATACTATAGGTTATTAAAAACATGAAGGCCACAACCAATAATACTAGTCTTTTCTGATACATAATCACGTTTCAGTTGTATGTCTCAATCCCGACTGCGTTTTTAACCAGTGATATCTCTGGAAATTACACAGATAGAACGTCATGTGACACCAAAAACAGTTGTGTAGGTTTTATAATGCTGAGATGTAACTGTTTGAAGTGACCCTCCCCCACCCAAATTTAGAGGTTTGTTCACATGAGAAGTGTAAAAATAATGATTGAAAACATGATTGTAATTGTGGACATCACTCATAGTTCAATAAAGACTTGTAACCAAAGACCAGACGTCAGAATCATTAAAGCACATGTCAGCTTGTGATTTGTACAAGAAGGAATAGCCTATAGCATCAGGTACAAACCTGCTGACACAACAAACTTGATGATTCATACATTTTACAGCGTAGAACAATTGCATAACATATGTAGATACATCTGTTGTTTTGGATGCAAGCAAGGTACATATGACAAACTGCCTCATTTACGCAGGAGAGCTAGAACAAGGGATGTTGCTCAGCTGGTTTACTGTACAAGAGTTCAGTCCAGAAAGCTTTCCCTTCTCCATCACTTTCCCAGGACCACCCTCAGTGCTGCTTCACATAGATAGCATACACTGTTATTGATGAAACGCTGCATGCCCACACCACTGGGAATATCAAGCTGATGTTGCAATCATTTATCCGCGTAATGCCTGATTTTCTCATATTGCATTGCAGGCAGGAAAAAATCCTGAAAGAATAAATGTTTGTGTTGGTTCTTTAGAATAATTTGGCACGCAGCAGGATTCAGTATGACCACAAAGCCAATGCATGTTTAAAGGCAACCACAATACTGCAAGCAGAACAAGTCAAGGCAACGGCAAGCAGCCATAAGCTGTCAAATGCTGGCAATGTTGCTGTAACAAGACTTTTGGTTTTTATACCAGCTGTCTGAACTCATGTAGTGCCACAGTAGCCTAATCTTTAAGCATTGGGAGCTAAGTTTCCTCTTTGTGTATAGTGGAGAGACTTTCAGGCATTGGGATTAATGATCCCAATGAATGTCGCATATTCTCAATGGTATTTAGATGCAGCCATTCATCAATGTGCTGCTTTGGCAGGCAGCCGAAGTAACCATCTGAACAAACCATAAGGCTAAGGTTCACTCAGGGACACTGCGAGAGGCTAGCAAAGGAGCTGAAACATGCACAGGACATTGCTGCATGAAATTCATCAATTGCCATTCACTATCAAGCCCATGGCAGAGATCTAAAAAAAATATACCTAAATATCATGTCATAAAGCATTCTAGGCATTGTATAATCTGTATATTTTTACAGACATTTAAATTATATTATAGTTTACAATAAAATTTTGACTAGTCAGAAAATTAGTGTTTCACATTAGTGATTACTGACTAAAGGGGTCATGGTCAAGTGGCGATGTCTCTGAAGAAAGACTGTCCTAACTTGGGGCAATTCCATCAACAGTTACACATCAACAATGTTTCTTACTTAGTGGTCCAATGTTCATGACATTTTATTAGGCACAGTGAAATATATGGTATAGTAGTTGTGCCTGGTACAGTTACATTTAACTGAGTGGGAGTAAGCTGCAAGCAGGCCATGTGACCCATGAACATGACATCACAGGCCTCTGAAGAGAAATAGTCTTATCTGAATACAAAGATTCTTGGTGTAAGACTGACACTGATTTGTTACTGATGACCTATCCTAAGCATAGTCCATCAATACAAAAATCTTTGAAAATCCTTTAAAGACTGGGGCCCCATGGATGGAAACACTGCGATTTGGCCGCGGGAGAAATCGCAGCGTTGTACAGTACTTGTAAAGTGGATGGGATTCAAGGGGTTTTGATAATCGCAGCATGTCAATTATATCTACAGAAACTCCGGCGGCTTTCCCATACATATAATTGTAACACAAAGTCCGCAGAGGAAAACTCCATGAACTTTCTGTTCACAGCACTGTGGAAGAATCACAATGCATTCATGCTGTGGTTGTTCCCGCAGCTCTTTAGCGTGGGGGTTCCGGCACGTGGGGCCTTAGCCTTAGGCTGAGGCCCCACATTGCAAAAAACAGCTTGTTTTGTTGCAGATTTTGTTGCATTTTTTTTTAGCCAAAGCCAGAAGTGATCACAAAGGGATTTGGAAATATATAGGATGCTCTTACACTTCTACCTTCTTCTGTATATACTCCTGATAACCGCAACAAAATTTGCAACAAAAAAACCCTGTGTTTCCAAAAATGTGGGGCCTCAGCCTAAGGCTAAAGCCCGACATTGCAGAGATGCAGCTTTTTTTGTTGCAGCTTTTGCTGCGTTTTTTTTTTCCGGCAAATCCAAGATTGGCTGCAAAAGGAATGGGAAATATAAAAGAAGTTCATATACTTCTCCCTTCTGCTCAATCCACTACTGGCTTTGGCTCAAAAAACATCAGCAAAAACTGCAACAAAAGGAGCTGCGTTTCCACAACATGGGGCCTCACCCTAAGTTACATTTATAGCAAACCACAAGCACATGCTTGTCAAATGAAAAGGGACTCCTAACTTGAGAGATGACTATGATGCTTGGAGTCCAGACGACTGCTCAATGTTTGATCCAGAAATTATAGCTGACTTATGACCTACATTTATGAAAGCCGACAAAAAATGGGACTAAACAAAAATATATATAAAAAATATAGAAAAACATATTGAATAACAAAACTATATAAATGCATGGAAACATTCAAGAAAAAGTCACTAGAAAATAGTGACAAAGATACCAAAACCCTCCCACACAATGGTGTGTAGAGACTCACTCAATGGTAAACATACAAGAGATGGTTCATGATATAAACAATCAGAGTAACAGGTGGATAATAACAAGAAATATTGTTCAAAAAAACAATAATACTATGTAGTAATAGTACATACCCAGAGACATGATGAATAACACAGTATAGAGTCTACTACACACCACGGGTGAGACTAGCACTAAACGCCCAACATGCGTTTTGACAAAAATGGCTTCATCAGGAGGCGATGACCTACATTTCACAGAGAAAAAAAAAATTGCAAAAAACGCTGCATTTTATTTTTTTATTTATTATCTGCAAAGTGGATGGGATTATGGCTAATGCTATTCACACCTCACAACAAATCTGCAGCAGAAAAGATGCGATTTCGAAAACACAAGTTTTTCCACAATGTGTCAATTATACCTACAGAAACACTGGTGTATAAAAGAAATACTAAAACTTTATTTTTTTTTTTTTATTTTTTTTTTAATATTCTCTTCTGAATCAAAACCTGCCACAAAAAGACCATTGTCCAATTTTACTATTATGGGTAAGTTTACAGGACTACTTTTTTTTTTTTTTTTTTGTGGTGTACATTATTACACCTACAATATCAATGTGGTGTCTTTATAAATTTGGTGTATCTCCTGACAGGGTACCAGCAGATTTAGACTGGCACACTACACAACTGCCCAAATATATCTTTCCCTATGTGTGATTCCAGCCTAAGCGATGATGTTAGACCAATCCTACATCTACTCCATGTTCACTTTTTTTCCAAGATGGAGATTAAGAAACTTGCCACATAAGTATAGTGAATAAACGTCATAAACAGTTGTTACCTAGTCATACTTTGTTTTTATCTTGTGTCAGAGTCTGTTTATTTTCACTCAAAAAGGTAGTGCAGCAACAAAAAGAAGCAATACAAAAATAAATCCCTGCCCAGCTAGGCTCTAACTAAACATAGAATAGGTTACCTCACCTAGAATAACAGAAATCCAAAAGCCAGTAGAATCATTCAGGACACATTTCCAAAAATATGACCTCTCTGTTTGTTCTCCAGCCAAGCTCTGCCCAAGTGTTGCTGCTGGAGCTGGCTTCTTAAGCCTCCTTGACAAGGAGACTCTCTACAGCTGAGTCGCTGCCGGATCATCCCCAAAGTGTGGACTGGAGGGGGGTGGAATGACAGGTCTCACTACCAATCCTACCTGTCATTCCTAAAAATCCAGCCCAGTACTGAGCATTTACCAAAATGCTCAGCAGACAAAAGTTGTCTGCAGAGAACAAACATTCCTGGAGTTTTCTCATCTCACCCACCTGAGGAGTCTGGGTGAGATGTACACCCCCTCCATTACCTGACCAGCCACTTGTTTTCTGTTGAATTCTTTGGTCTAGCCTGCCCACCAGAATCGGATCCAGGAATGACAAAGATTGTTTTGTTTTAAATTCTCATTTTATTGAAAAGTTTGAAACATTAAAAGTACAAAGGTGAAAAGAGCATCCGTTATAATCATACATCCAAACAATTGAAAAATTGAAAAGAGCAATTACAAATAACATCTTGATGACAAAGACAACAGGTAAATAGGGGCCCATCGTCCAGGCGGCCCCAGTGTTACATTATGCCGAATATGGCAGTAAAGGAAATAAACTGTCCAATGACATATAAAATTATTACATTTTAAGAGTAAGTGGGATTAAACCACCAAAAAAAAAGGTAAATAGGGAGGGGGGGAGAGGGGGGGAACAGGTACGTTGGAGTGGGTAGGATGAGGAAATCAGGGAAGGCGGAAAGAAAGGGAAGAGGCAGGGAGACGGTATTCCCATCCAGTCAGACAGTAGAAGAATACAATCATAGGTGTAGATATTCATAGGCTGGCTCTACAGAACGAGTACTAGGAAGTTACAAATATCAATCTGTGTGTATAGACGTATTTTGGTCCAAGAACCACGGTTTCCAGGTTTTCAGGAAATTCTCATGTGTACCTGTGGACCAACTTAAAAGTTCCTCGAAACGGGCAACTTGTGAGACCTTCTCATTCCAGTGTGAGATCGGAGGGGCAGATGGATTTAACCAATAATAGGGTATCAAAGACTTGGCCAGTTCGATCAGATGTGTCTGGAGATTCCTCCGGTGGTGCCTGAAATCGTTTGAGGGGGTGGATAATAAAACAATTGCTGGAGTTAGATCAATAGGAGAGCCTGTAACCCTCTGAATAGCCGATTGGATCTGATCCCAATAATCCCTAATGATTGGACAGCTCCACCAGATGTGTAACATGGAGCCTTTTTCAGTTTTACATCTCCAGCATAAATCCGTGTCAGAGAGCCCACGATCATGTAGCCATATTGGGGTTCTGTACCACCTAGAGAGAACTTTGAAGTGTAGTTCCTGTAGCTTGACGCACTTGGAAAACCCATGGGAGTGCTTCAAAATATGAGACACCTCCTCCTCCGTGAATTGAATCTCAAGATCTTTTTCCCAATCTCTAACAAACTTCGGGGTCTCTACCTGAGCAACATCAAGTAAAATTTGTTTGCACTGAGCCAGATTCCATCTTTTATTGGAGGGTAGCGAAAGTATTTGTTCCAATTTAGTAAGAGGTCTAAAGAAGGCTCTTCGTATGGGGATCGATTTCAGGCACCAGCGAAAATGATCGTAATGAAGAGGGGTTATGTTAGAGAGAGTCATTCTTTCCTGAAGTTGCTCTAATGGGAGGGGTTCAAAATCCATAGTGTACAGTTCTGACAAAGTTAAATGCCTCAGTTGCGACCAGAAGCCACCGTAACCATCTATGGGGTTCTTTAATAGTTTTGGTGCAAGCTGAGCGGGACATAATCTAGAGGGAGGAGGGGCTAATTTATCTCTCCACTTCAACCAAATCCTACAAGGGCCTTTCAAAATACAATCCCAAGTCGGGTTTCTAAGATGTCGAGTCTCTGGGGTCCAGAGGTGAGAAATGAGACTTTGTCCATGCTGTAAGTCTGCCATCTCTCTAACTATAGAATTTTGTCTTGGGGAAGCTAAAGAGAGCCATCTCGACAATAAGTTCGCCTCATAGTACAGTGTTACATCAGGAAATTGGATACCACCTGCACTTTTCCTACAAATCAATTTGTCATAAGCCAGTCTCGCTGGCTTTCCTCTCCAGAGGAACCGGAGAAAAAGTGACCTGAGTGAGCCCAAGTATGTGTTAGGGAGATCGATCGGCAACATTTGGAGTTTATACAATAACTTTGGCAAAATATACATCTGTAACAAATTACGTCTGCCAAACCATGACAAGTAAGGGATGTCCATTTTTTGCAAAGAGGATTTTAAGTCATGTAAAAGAGGGAGAAAATTTTCCTTATATAAATTGAGAAGATTGCTGGTTAACTTCACTCCTAGATAAGTGATATGATCTCTTTTCCAGACGTAAGGGGACGAAGCCTCTAATTCCCTTCTAGTTTTGCTCGGAAGAGAGATCACAAGCACCTCAGACTTAGAAACATTTGGTTTGTAGTTCGATAACTTCCCATACTGTTCCATCAATTTAGTAAGTATGGGGAGCTCCTTGGCTGGATCCGTGACCAGAAACAAAACGTCATCGGCAAAGGCTACACTGTGCAATGCCCGGGAACCCACACGAAAGCCTACAATCTCGGGATGTAGTCTAACAGCCTGTAATAACGTTTCGAGGGTAAGAATAAATAACGTGGGCGATAACGGACACCCTTGGCGGGTACCGTTTTGTATATAGAAAGGAGTAGAGAGAGTCCCATTAACCCATAGCCTGGCATGTGGTTCTGTGTAAAGCGAAAAGACCATCTGGACAAAGACAGGCGGAAAGCCAAAAGATTTAAGGGTGGCTGCCATGAAGGACCAATTGACTCTATCAAAGGCCTTCTCGGCGTCAACACCGAGAAGGACCAATGACTTGCCTGAGGATTTAGCCAGCGCTATGGCATGCAACAACTTATGTGCATTGTCTTTGCCCTCCCTTCCTTTGACAAAACCTGCTTGTTCTTCGTGGATGAGTTTGGGGACAATGGCTTTCAATCTATTTGCGAGCAGTTTAGCCCAAATCTTAATATCCTGATTCAGGAGGGAAATGGGGCGGTAATTTCCGCACTGCGTTGAATCCTTGCCTTCCTTAGCTATCAAGGTTATAAAGGCCTCTTGAGACTGTTTAGGAAGTTTTTCGCCAGAGATCAGGGCATTGCACAGTGCAGCCAGCTGGGGAAGAAGAACATCTTGCAACTTCTTATAATACATGGCCGTCAGACCGTCCGGCCCCGGGCTTTTCCCTAATGGAAAACTTTGTAAAACATTTTGCAATTCTGGGACAGTAACAGGGGCAAGCAATTTCTCTACATCCTCCGAGGGGACAGTCGGGAGTTGCAATTTTTGTAGAAAGAGGAGTGTCTGTCTATCCCTCTCTTCGGGTGCGTCTGCCTTCTCAATATTATAAAGTTTTTCGTAATAATCTCTAAAGATTCTAGCAATTTCAGGTGTATTACAATGTGTGATCCCTGAGGCATCTTTAATCGAAGAAATAAATGATTTTGCCTTCGCTTTCTTCACTAGGGTCGACATAGTTTTGCCCCCTTTATCTCCATGTGAGTACACACGAAGTTTGTGATAAAGTTGATTCTTAGCTTGTTGTTTCTGAAAAATGCGCTGCAATCTCTCCCTAAGCGCCACTAGATCCTTTTGTATAGAGGCTAACTGTGTCCGTTTATGAGCCCGTTCTAAGTTAGAGATCTGAGCTAAAAGGGAGTCTATTTCAAGCTGCTTTTTCTTCTTAAGCAGTGAGCATCTCGCTATCAATAGACCTCTGACATAGGCCTTATGAGCCTCCCAGATAGAGCCCGTGGATACTTCATTAGATTGGTTAATACGGAAGAACTCCCCAAGCCTAAGTCTAAGCTCATCTAAAAACACTGCGTCACTCAAAAGCGTCTCATTTAGCGTCCAGTTCCATTCAGTTGGCGTAATTTCAGGTATCACAACGGAGATTGAGACTGGACCGTGATCTGAAAGGGTCGCATAGCCTATATCTGAACCAGTGAGATTGGTAAGAAGCGATTTAGAGCAAAACACATAATCTAAACGCTGATGCGAGTTATATTTAGGAGAAAAATGCGTGAAGTCCTTGACATTTGGGTGCAAAGATCTCCAAGTGTCAATCAGATGACAATCATGGAAGGTTTTAAGAAGAGAAGCTAAAGCTACTTGTGAGACTGCTGATTTCCCGGTTGAAGTGTCTAATAGTGGGTTTAAGGTGACATTTAAGTCTCCTCCCATCACTATTTCTCCTTCTGCAAATTGTTGGAGATCACTAAGCGTCTGTTTGATCCAGCTCACCTGGCCTTGGTTAGGCGCATACAGGCAAGCGAAGGTGAGGGGTCTGGTAGCCAAGGTCCCCTTAACAAATAAGTATCTACCCTCTGCGTCCATCTGTGACTGTTTACAAGCGAAGGGGACAGAGCGGTGGAACGCAATCGCCACCCCTTTGGACGCAGACGTAGGGTGTGAACTAAAGAACCATTGGTCGAAATATTTTTTTGGAAAATTGGGCAAATTAGTGGCTTTAAAATGAGTCTCCTGTAGCATTATCACTTCCGCCTTCAATTTTTGGACTAACCGCAGAATCCCATGTCTCTTCTGTGGAGAGTTAAAACCGTTCACATTTAGAGAAGTGATTGAGAGCGACGCCATAACTACAGATGCAGACCAAAGCAAGGACTTCACTACTCAATAAAACGTAACACCGTCTCTAGTACCGTAAAGAGGGAGGGGGGGAGATAGGGTATAGGAAATGAAATATACGGTTAAGAATGGAGAGAGGGGGGGGGGGAAGGAAGGTGGGTCAATGGAAAAAAATCTCTGAAAAACACTAGGGACCTAGATGCCCAAACGAAGTGCACCTACATCCGAGTGTTATCCAATGTAAAATAAACACAATTATAAGAGGAATAATGTTGCTAACAAGAAGATGATAGGGACGGAACAATTTGGAGATAGGTCTGATCGGAATTCCAGCCCTATCAGTCTCCCTGGATACAAACCGCTGGAGAAAGTAGCATAAAAGATACGGCTACTAAGTAAAACATACAACTGCTGAAAAAAAAAAGAAAGTACAGAAGTGTATAAATCTATAACACCTGTAAATAACTATACACTGCATTGTACATCCATAAACTAGGAAATACAATCAAGTTAGTGTAGCGCTGAGGCACATATAAACCATGCAATCTTGGGCAAAAACAATAAGAAACCTTTCACGGGACTCCTTGCCTCGAACGTGCCAGGAACTTTTTAATTTTTGGTGACTTGGCGCAGCGCCCCTCAGACCACTGGTCGCAATCTGGCAAGTCCGGCCAATCTGGAAGTGGGGGTGTTGGTAGCCAGGAAGGAATGTCCAACGGCTCTATGCGGAGTTGAGCCCAGAGAGAGGGTAGGTCTGATGGGGAGTGTACCGTAATCCTCCTCCCTTTGTAATGAACAGCCAGACCGAAGGGGTACAGCCATGCGTATTTTATATCTTTCGCTCTGAGGATGTCCAGCAATGGTTTAAGCAGTCTACGTTTAGCCAGAATAGAAGGGGCAATGTCCTGAAAAATAGACACTTCAGACTCTGCATAAGTTATAACAGGCTTATTCCTTGCAGCAGTTAAAATGTCCGCCACATCCGGATACATCAGTAGGCCGCAAATTACATCACGTGGAGGCTCCCCCTGTTGGGGTTTAGGCCGGAGTGCTCTATGAATCCTCTCAATCTTAATGTCCTTAGCCCTGTCAGGGCCTAAAAGTTCAGCAAAAATAGCCAATGCCGTGTCATTTAGGTTTTCATTATTATCTTGTTCTGGTATCCCCTTTAATCTCAAGTTTTTCCTCCTCCCTCTGTTTTCTTGGTCTTCCACAAGCACCAATGATCTGTCTATATATTCCTTATACACGGCCATCCTAGCAGCAACAGAAGTAGCATGGTTAGTAAGAGCCATGGCCCCGTTTTCTAATTGAGACACCCGCTGCCCCATATGCTGTAAATCTGACCTGATTGCCGCCAGCTCCGACATAACCGGGTGAAGAGCCTTAGTCAAGGCTTTCTGTAGCATCGCCATAGACACAGTGGCTTGTCCGGTCTCTTGCTGCTGAGACTGGTCTGTGAGCGCCACACTCTCTGCCTCCGAATCCTCTTCCGACTCATATCCTCTGCGTGTGCCCGGCGCCATCTTGGAAGGCCTAGCAGGTGAGTACCCGACCTTCTTCCTCGCTGATTTGTGCAAATCTCCCAAGTGTTTCGACTGATTTGGGGTCCCGGGGGGATCCGGGCCCCGTTCTTTACCATTTTTGCCCATGGTAGTAGCCGTATCAGCTATCAGGGAGTCCGAAAAAGGGCTGCGTGTGAGGAGCTCAGCAGGCTTGCATCCTACACCGTGCGCGGTCAGACTCAGGAATGACAAAGATTGAGTGGAATCTATGGAGTCTACAAGGCACGCATGGAAGAGATTATTATTATTAATTATGCTTATTATCATTAACATTTTCTCACCTGATGCTGACTGACTAAAATGTGACTGCTGGTAAAGGTCAAAAATGATCTGCAGGCTGCCTAAGAGGTTAATCTCTACAAGTGGATATTAGTTGCATAGTAAGCAGTCATATGGCTCAAAATTTGCACAGTATTTTTCATCTTCATTTTCATATAAATTGTTGTACATAAACTGCGTTTAAGAAAATGAATACCTTAGGCACAAAGTCTAGCGTAGACGTGTCCTCTGTTGGGCATCACACAATTAGAATGAAGAGTTACTACAAAGAGCTGATCTGGTAACAATTTATCCTATAGGCGATAGATAGATAGATAGATAGATAGATAGATAGATAGATAGATAGATAGATAGATAGATAATCATATAGCAGTTTGCTTTGAGTAGCTACTACATTTAGCTTATCTTTAATACAGTTATGTTTGTATTGTGCACACAAAATAATGGAAAGTCAGTAATTTGTATGCAACCATTAATATCTTATATAGTTCATATTTTTAAGGCATAGCCTCTGCTCTAGCAATGTCCAGTCAATCTACAAGCTACATCTCCATATCTATACCTGTTCACATTTATATAATGCTTAGTTAAATCATATTGTACGTTGTGCTATACAATTTTTAGTACATCGCATCGCCCATATCAACCATTCCATATAGTTTTCATAAGATAACCATAACATGCCAATTTGAATATTTTTACAGAGCACCCATATGTACATTATAGTGCCACAAAATACCCATATAAATAATGTCATAAAGTGTTTTTTTGAAAATAGTGACACACTGTAACAATATACATCTTGTGAAGAGTGCCAAATATTCTCAATAGCCACACAGTGCTAATATGTATAATGAGGAAATGTCATAGGAACAAATAAAACTGCCCAAAAAGTGTCACACAGATCCCAAATTAACAGAAACACATGTCCATATATCAATAAAGCGACACAGATCATATTTGTGTTATATATTTCGATGTATAATGTTTTAGATGTGTAATATCCATGTAATACCCCACATAGTCACAAAATAGTGGATAGAAATTTTCTTGTTCCTATCAGATTTGTAGTATCATGGTACATAGGTAATACACAAAATTAAATAGGGCTTTCATTGTTAAAGGGACTAAAGGGGTTTTCCCAACTAGTCTGCTCACCAACTTGCAGGCCGTCTGCTCTGTTCACTTCTTGGTTTTCTCGGTAAATTGGTGGGTGGGGTTTCACTTGCTGTCTCCCAGACTAAGCCAGCTCTGCTTAGCTCTCTTCATAGCGGTACATGTTTGCAGTCAGTAATGAGGGATGGTTGTAAATAAATTAGCACACTATCACTGGAAGATGCACAATATGAAGCTGATGTAGCAGAGCTGGATTTGATAGGTGATGAGAATCCGTAATTTACGTGCTACAGGACCAAGAGTCAGGTTGTAATAAACTCAGTTTTAAGTCTGTGTTTACATACAGAGGTAACAGACTCTCTCTCTCATCCCTTACCAACAAAATTAAATTAACAAACCCGATAACCGGAAGAGTGGGAGATAACAGCTTAGAAATACAAGCTCACTCCGAGCACTCAGCTCCCCCTCCCTCCCCTCTGAGAGCAGTGAGCTATGTCACTTGTCCTGAGCGGAGAGATAAGATCATTCCCGGGTTCGTGGTTATGGAAACACAGTGTAAACAATGAAGTGAATAATCTCACATACAAACAAAGCAGTTTTGCTTAAGCAATGTATTTAGGAAAACTCTTAAATCCACACAAACTAGAAGTATAAATAGGATCCTTGAGATGGGACAACCCTTTTAGTCATAGCTGAAGTTTATCTTTTCCAGTAACATGGCTCAATTAGTAGACAAGTCGCTATTTTGAATATGTTGGCACCATTAAAATGCAAAATAGTAAAGCTAAGAAAGTCCAGCAGCAATAACATGCTACAGGAAAAAACACGGCAGGAACGCATTGTGGTTCTTTCTGCAGCGCTTTAAACAGAACGTTTGCAAAGTTTTCCTCCACTACCTTTCTGTTACAATTATATCTATAGGGAAACTGACGGTGTTTCCGTAGATATAATTGACATGTTGTGATTTCCAAAACTGCAGCGGTTTTGGAAATCGCGGTGTGTCCCCACAGCGGTTTTTATCACAAAGTGGGCATGGCATTCGCTTGAATCCTATCCATTTTCCTGTATTGTAAAACGCCACGACTCTTCTTGCGGAATCATGGCGTTTCCAGCCTGAAAGATGAACTTTCTTGTGGTTGTAAATAACTTAATGTCAGTCATTCATTCATGGTCCAGAAAAGAAATGAGTTTGCAACAACACTATTTAGATAATGAATATAACATCTCTAAACTTGTAAAATGAAGGTATAGTATGCTGACACTTCTACTGTACTATTATATGATGTCCCCAAATAATAAATAAATTACAATGACAGTTTTAAATTTTGCTATAACATGCTTGCTTGTATGTAACAGTAAGATCGATTGTTCAGGGATTGTATATTGCCATGTGTTAGCAGTGTCAGTCTGAGCCAATAGAGTACCTGAGGGTCTTCCAGTAGATCCAGGCTTTAACACAATAATGGTCCAGCAGACAATACCCAATTTTGAAGGGTACTATGGTTTATTTCCTAGTGGTTGTTGGAGTGCGGGCCCCCAGAATAATTTTATCTGTTGGATTCAAGGTACCAAAGTTTGACACAATGTCTTAGCATACAAGTAGGCACAGGAGACATTGTTGTTCTTATACCTGTCTAGACATTGTGATGCTATTCATACAAAGGGATGAGGAAGAGAAAGAGTAGCATTTAAAGGAAACCAGTGTTACGAATTCTAATCACTTCTCTAACTTTGAGAAATTTCATAACTATGGCTTCCTACCTTGATAGATATCCTATTAATATTTTTCCATCATTTTGAAATGTATTTAATATTTTCTACCTGGAAACCTGCATAACATGTGTGACTCAAATAGTTGACAGTGAATTTGGCTTCAATTTAATGCTTATTATAATTGATTAAAAATTTTCCTGGAGGCCTACTTACCGAAAATGAGAAGTGCTCTTAATATAGTGCTTTAGGTAGAGTTGTAGCGTTATATCAGTTAACTCATTTATCCTGGTGAATTAGCTGAGCTGCAGAGACATCCAGATGATGTGCAATTTGTTTTCCTACATAATAACATTATAATATGTAACACTGAATATAATTACCTACTAATTGTATAAAATCTCTATATCTTATACTTGACAAATCAACATGGAAGAGAAGTTCTAAAAAAGTCTTAGCCACAGAGATGATTGAAATTATGATACTAGATGATTTTCCAAAGCGTACAAGCAGCCAGGTTAGGAATAATTGCTTAGACGTTATAAAATAAATTAATTCAAGCCATCATTGGGTTAAATAACGTCTTTGATGAGTTTGGATAATAATCTTGTTTTCCTTTAATACAATATTACAAATTTACTCAAATTGCTAGTTTAGCTCGTATACAGAAAGTACATGGAGGTTTGTAAGATTGGCTGATCTAGAGCAGATAAAGGTGAACATTTGGCAAGGTAATATATACTTTTGAAGGTGTGCCATATATTGAGCGCCTCTACCAGCGCTTATCACATTGAAAGCAATAGGGAAAAAAGCCTCCCATTGATTTCAATGGGTAGCACTCGTATGCCGGTACCCATTCAAGTCAATGGGAGCTGGTTTATACGTGCTCATTCTGAACGACTTTTACGTTCAGAATGCACGGAGTGTATACTCCGTGTGAAGGATCTTTCTGGGCTTATTCACAATCCCACTTTTTAATCATTCATGATGCCTCTACAAATCATGGAAAAAATTATCAGTAGAGGAAACATTCTAGAAAAGGTAATTTTCTTAATTTTTTTTTCACATGGATCATGGGTCCAAGTAAAAAAAAAAAAAAAATGCTGTGTATGGCTCCAACCACTACAGTGCGTCCATGTGCAGTCCAAGTCTAATCTGCCAGACTGAATTACAGCCATGAATGTCAGCTGTCTGAGGAAGCCCTAAGGCCTTATTTACAAGACACATGGACATTTTGAGAACACATTGATTTGAATGTATTTATTCACATGCATCTGTTTCTAACAGATGTAAAATGGATTGACCTTTGTTAACTACTTCTGAACTGCCCATTGAGTATAGACGTCTGGAGAGGGGTTGTAGAGAACCCAGATCAGCTCGGCAGTGATGGGCAGGAGGCTGATGTATCATCCTGCTGCAGATTTTTCCATGTTTTCATGTTTTGTTTTGTTTTTGAGCCAAAGCTAGCAGAAATGGGAAGCTAGCTACAGAAGGAATGGGAAATATCTAGGAAACTCTTGCACTTCTCTCTTCTGCTCAAAAAACTGCAGCAAAATCTACATGAAAAAAACTGTTTTTCCAACATGTGGGACCTTAGCATAAGGCTATATTAACAGAGAGAGATGCAAAACGGCCATAAAAAAATAAATAAAAAAAATGTCAAGGCTCTCTTGCACCTATGGGCCACCCGTGCTTCCATGTGAAGTATGTTAAAAAAAACCGGACATCACATGGTCATTATTCACTGCTGTGTGGGTGTAGCTTAAGGCTAAGGCCTCCTACACACAACTGTACCTTTGATCCACAATTGCAGATAAAAATTCAGGCACATGCATTTCTATGGCCCCATGACCGCATTATTTGCGGCCATGTGTGAAAAAGCTGCGCTTTTTTTGCTGCAGGTTTTGCTGCAGTGTTGGAGCCAAAGCAAGGAGTGGATTGAGCAGAAGGTATTAGTATAGGTTCTCCTTTTATTGTTGCCATTCCTTCTGCAGCCAATCCTGGGTTTGGATTAAAAAAACAAAGCAAAACCTATGGAAAAAAAGCAGCATTTCCACTACATGGGGGCCATAACCTAAAAATACTTTGTCTAAATTCAGAAATCTGTCTATGTCTATGCATCATTTTTCTAGATATATAATTTTTGTCGACACGAAGCATTAATGAATTGGCGCTATGAGCCCCGCTGTGTTTAGCGTAGCGTTGTTCTCTAATTACTTTAATATGCACATAAAAAAATTAAAAAAAAAACAAGAAAGGTGTTATACCTGTGAACTTCATAGTCCTCTGAAGTTTGGGAGATCGTGGCCCCGAAACAGCACATTTCCCCCATGATTAGAAAACCTTTGATAATCCAGGATGTCTCTCATGTCATGGTCTCTGACAGAATGCTTGGTGTTTGGAGTCTACTGTCTGGTAAGCCTGTGTATAAGCTGTATACTCTAAATGAAGCATGGCTCATTAGTGGCTTACTGGTATTATACTAGAACAGCATACTGTGCTAATGCTAATGACTTGATAGGCAATTTGCTTAATTAAATTAGTGCCCGTTGATGAATTGAGGCATGTGCTAATTGGAATCCCCCACAAAGAAACATGACGTATAAATATCTTTAGTGGACTTAAATGTATTTACCTTTGACTACAATGAAATTAATCCAAGAAGTGTTATCCTTATGATATAGGACTGAGAAACAACATATGAGTTATTGTGAAGTTTTAGATATTTTCCTAGCTCAAGTCCATAAAACAAAAGTTCAGTATTCTATACTTGACCATTTCATGCTTCATAGTTTGTATTATACACTTATACAAATGAGGATACAGAGATACTGCACTTCAGTACAGTACACAGCACAGATATAAATAGTACTGTAGATCCCCAACAACTGAATAATATGAAGAATGTGCCTAAGGTCGGACCCCACATGGCGTAAATTCTGCGGTTTACAGTCCCTGCAAGGTGGATGGGACTTTAGTGAATATGCGCAATAGAAATTCTGCCATTTCCAACACCATTGCAGTTTTGGAAATCACAGCAAGCGAATTATACCTATGGAAAAGCTCTATAGGTATAATGGAAGTAGAAAATCTATAGATGAAAACTCTGTGGACTTTTAGTGAAAAGGGATCTGGGGAAAACTGCAGTGGCAACGCATTGCTGTTCTTCCCACATTATTATGTGTGGTCTTAGCCTTAGCCTTAAACTTGGAAACCCATGTAAGGGTAAAGCCCCATGCTGCAAAAAAGCTGCATTTTCGTTGCAGATTTTGCTCCAGTTTAAGGCTGAGGCTCCACGGGGCGTTCCACAGCAAAAAAGGGCTGCAGGAAAAACCGCGGCGGTTCTTCCCACAGCGCTTTAGACAGAACGTTTTCAGAGGTTTCTTCTGCAGACTTTCTGTTTCATTTATACCTATAGGGAAACTGCCCGTGTTTCCGTAGGTATAATTGACATGCTACAATTTCCAAAACCGCAACGTTTTCGGAAATTGCAATGTGTCTGCATCTTGGTTTTTACCACAAAGTGGGCATGGGATTTGCTAGAATCCCATCCACTTTACCCTGATTGTAAAACGCTGCAATAGATGTCTCCTGTGTTTTTTTATGGTGGAACCGCAAACTAGAATCACACATTGATGGCACACTGAAAACACTCTATCCATTTTTGCAGATCTACTTCACTGATGCTGAAGAAACGCTAAAGACACACCGAACACACACCAAGACACTATGTCCGCAAAATCTGAAGACTAATTGTTGACTGCAAAATACACACAGTCGTCTGCAACTAGCCTTAGGCTAAGGCCCATGTAGCGAAACACAGCAAAAAACATTGCAGAAAAAAAACACAGCGGAAATGCATTGTGGGTTTTTTGCACTGTTTTTCAATGCGTTTTCAATTAGTTTTTTTTCCTGTGGACTTCAGCCTAATATTATAACTATAAGGAAGACGCCAGCGTTTCCTTAGATATAATTGGTATGATGTAATTTTCCAAAACACGGTAATTTTTTGAAAACGAAGCTTTCTGCTGCAGATTTTTTTCTGCAATGTATTAATGGCATTAGCCAGAATCCCATTCACTTTGCAAAGACTGTAAAATGCAGTGTTTTTGCCACGGCATTTCTGCTGTGGCAAAAACGCTGAGTTTTTGCAACATGGGGTTCCAGCATAAAGTTTACTAGAGATGAGCGAACAGCGTTCGATCGAGTACATGTTCGATCGGATATCAGCCCGTTCAAGGTATTCGATTCGAGTCGAACACCAGGAGGCAAACTCACTAAAAATTTGATTCCCCTCCCATCTTCCCTGGCGCTTTTTTTGCACCAATAACTGCGCAGGGGAGGTGGGACAGGAACTATGACAACGGAGGCATTGAAAAACAATCGGAAAAAGTAATTGGCTGGCTAAATCAGGTGACCTCCAATTTATACAGTGGATTTAATATCCGGTTCATATGAGACTGTGAACTATGTGACTGTGAGACAGGGACAGATGTACAGGCAGTGTTAGCTAGGGATTACCTTTATTTAGGTGGGAATGTTACTCACACAGCTCTTTGGGGCGCTATCTGGTTGGGATCCCTTTCAGCTTGCGATATGTGCAAGCTGACTTTTTCCCATAGGAATGCATTGACCAGCGTTGATTGGCCGAAAGCCATACAGAGTACAGCATTCGGCCAATCAACGCTGTTTATGCCGGAGGCTCGTCTGTGAGGAGGCGGAGTCTAAGATCGGACCAGAATGGAGACTGCTGTGGACTGATCTTAGACTCTGATGCAGCAGAGCTGAGTGTGCAGCAGGGTTCACATCTCTGGTGTAACAGTGCTGGCCGTGCACTCAGCTCGGCTGCATCTCTGATGTAGGCGAACTGAGCGCATGGCCAGCACTGCTACATCTCGACATAGGAATGCATTGACCAGCGTTGATTGGCCGAATGCCATACAGAGTACAGCATTCGGCCAATCAACACTGGTTCTGCTGGAGGAGGCGGAGTCTAAGAGTGGTCCACAGCAGTCTCCATTCTGGTCTGATCTTAGACTCCGCCTCCTCACAGATGAGCCTCCGGCGGAACCAGCATTTATTGGCCGAATGCTGTACTCTGTATGACATTCGGCCAATCAACGCTGTTCAATGCATTCCTATGGGAAAAAGTCAGCTTTCGCATATCGCAAGCTGACAGGGATCCTGACGTAATACAGTGACTTTGGAATGTTAGATGCCACCAGACATGCTTCCCCTGCTGTCCCAGTTGCATTCCAGGGTGTTGGCATCATTTCCTGGGGTGTCATAGTGGACTTGGTCACCCTCCTGAGTCGAATAGTAGTTTCCCCCTTAATGAGTATTTATTCCCCATAGACTATAATGGGGTTCAATGTTCGATCGAACAGTCGAGTATTGAGCGGCTACTTGAATCGAACTTCGAACATTTCACTGTTCGCTCATCTCTAAAGTTTACCATTGACTCAATAAAATTGGAGAGGGACAACTGATTAAATAATAAAACACATTTTCATTTGTAGTAGTATGCTCCTTGCTAGGTCACAAAGATAGCATTTTTTTTTTTTTTTTTTTACTTTACTTTTAGACCAAAGTAGAATATTTCCTATACCGATGTAAACAGCATGAAGCTTGGTGGCCTACTTTGCTATAGAATTGTACACTTCACTGTACTGTATGTCAGAGTGTACTGTAGCCCAGCAGGAGAGTAGAATATTAAGATAAAATACTGCCAGAGTCTACCTTTGCATGTTACTGTGTCATATCTAAACACTTCTTAGCTGTAGTACTCAAGCAGAAAGAAAAGTAATACAACATATACATTATATATATATATATATATATATATATATATATATATATATATATATATCGAGAGATTGAGAGAGATGCATACTCAAATACTTTAGCTCTAGCCTTAAAGGGGTATTCCCACCTCACATACTCAGCAGTCTTCACTCTTGTAAAATCTTCTTTCTTCCTGGTTGCTTGCATCATTTGGTGGGCGGGGTTTCACAGGCAACCTGCCGTTTAGCTCCGCCCCCAAATTCGCGTGTAGCTCCGCCCACCCACATTGGACTATGAAGTACAGGCAGCAGCAACTCCATTCTGTGTTACATACAGAGACTGCCTGTCTCTGCCATAATGAACACAACTGAATTAGCTAGCCTGATAACTGGGAGAACAGAAGAAATGAAAGCAGCTCCTCTCCTCTATCTGAGTGCAGGACCTAGGTCACATGGTGTAGACACAGGAATAGCTAGATACACAGGCTCGCTCCCGTGCACTTAGCCCCTCCTCCCTCCCCCCTGAGAGCAGCAGATACATCATTTGACTCATGAGCAGCTAGGTCAGGGCTGTGGCCACAAAGAACTGAATAAAGTAAGATAGTGGACAAACAAAGCAGTTTTGCTGAAGCAATGTATTTAGGAAGAGTCTTACATTCACATTAACAAGCAGTATAGATAGGATCCTTGTGATGGGACAACCCCTTTAAAGCCTGTAAGAGCATCAGGATGACCCTAAGGGCTAATTCTGACGGGGGCAAAGAGGTCGATTTTGATGGCAGATTTCACCTCAAAATTCGCCTCATTACAATAGTAGTCTATGTAGACTGCTAGTTTTTTTTGTTTTTTTTTTCTGCTAGCAGTTTTTCGGTGCTAGCAGAAAAAAAGAAAAGACATGACTTTTCTTTAGGAGTTCTCCGCCTGAAGAAAGCAATAGAAGTGAATGGGAGGCGAAAAACATGCGTTTTTTTCCGCACGTTTTTTTGTAAAGAAAAGACGCAGAAAAAATGTGACGCTTTTTTTGTAGCCCATTCACTTTACAGGAGAGGAAAAACGCCTGGCATTTTTTGAAGCGTTTTGTACAAAAAATTGCTCCAAAAAAAGCTCTAAAAAGTGCAGCAAGGTCCAAAAAACCCTTCCTAATTAGGAAGCATTTTTTTTCAGGACCAAAATAAGCCACACGTAATTTATGTGTGAACTAGCCCTAACACTAACCATTAGCAATGAATAATGGGTGGAATTAGCTTTTTTTTCCCTATAAGTTAAATGTGAACTCTCATTTAAAGAGAGTCTGTCAGCAATAAAAACAGTTTTTAACCAGCCCAAGCACCTTATAGTGTACTGTGCTATAATTTCTTGGCAGAATGGCTACTTAATTCTAATGAAAAACTGCTTATTATTCCAATGAAGATGAACTAAGGCTAATGCCCCACAGGCCAGAAACACCGCGGGAAAAATCGCGGCGTTATACAGTAACTGCAAAGTGGATAGGATTCATGCGAATCCCATGCCCACTTTGCGGTTAAAACCACAGAGCGGACACGCTGTGTTTTGGAAATCATAGCATGTCAATTATATCTACTGAAACGCCAGTCGCCTTCCCGTAGATATAATTGTAACAGAAAGTCCGTGGGGGAAAACTCTGTGAACTTTGCAGTCAGAAACAATCAGAGACCTGTAGAACAGTATAAAATGCTATCGGGTCATATTGACCCGAACAGTACAAGTGTAACAATCAGCGTGTAGCAAAAAGTAAACAAAAAAAACAAACAAAAACAACAAAAAAATGTAGAGCTCCACAAATGAGGAGAAGTCAAGGAACCACTAGTTTCAAATCCTCATTAAAAAAAATCTGCAGGGTCTCAAAAATCATTTCGGGTCATATTGACCCGAACATAACAGCAGGGTTAAGGGGTTTTCCCATCTTAGAATATCCAAAGAACATAAATGTTGATGTATGTCCCATCTCAAGAACAGAGTAGAGGTTCCTCATCTCATGGCTGTTATGAATGGAGAGGTGGTCACACATGATCAGTTGCATTTTTCTATATGGCTGGGTTCACATCAGTGTTTGTATCTCCGCACAAAATCAGTTTTTGAAACTGTCTCAAAATCCTCAAAAACGAATTTCAAACGCATTGATTTCAATGTGTTGTAGAACCCATCGTCAGGGGTGTGTCTGGAGCTTTATCGTCTAGTATCCGCTCTTTTGGTTCGGGTATCTGCTGTGTGTAACCATTTGGAATCCTTTTTGTACCAAAACATATTTCTCTTAAACAGTTTGCAAGTGGACGGATACCAGGCGCGGTTGTGAACCTAGTGTCATACGCTCTAATGGGGTATTTCAAATCTGACAACCCCTTTAATTGTATATGGTTTGCTCATATCATGTCCAGAATAATATACCGTAGTTTCAGTCTGGCTGAAGATCTGGAATAAGTACTATGCAGATAAGCTTCTTGCAGTAGTTGCTAAGGTTCTGTTTGGATACATGTCCTTCTAGAAGAATTAGTTTCACTCACTACACTTGTCTCCAGGCTACATAATTCCTAAAATATAGTGTGAAAAGCTGAATGTGAATGGATAATAAAAATAAATCTCTCTCTCAGGACAAATCAAACAAAGATTACAGACTGCACATTCTACTGCTCTGTACCCTTCAGGTTAGCAGCGAAATCTGGACATGTCACCGGAAATCAAAAGACCAGTAAAAACTGCCACTCACATTACTGTGACAACAGTCAGTTTTCCTATTGTTTTATCTTTATGTTCATTTTTGTGCTTGCTGCGCATATCAGCAAATCTGCGGTCATTATAATGAAGATTGTTCTGTAGCTACCGGTATATTGGCTTCTGCAGGATAATGTGTTCCTTAAAATCATTAAAATAAGAATACTTTGGCATAGCTATAGAGGGTGCAAAGGTAGCGACTGTACCTAGACCATGGAGCCTGAGGAGACCCAAAGGCACCTCTGCCACATGAGAATCATCAGTATTATAAATGACACATGGTAGCCTAAGAATCCTGGAAAATATTTTACACTGAGGCTCAGGAGCTTCAAGTGACACTTTTAGGGTGAAGACAAGGATATAGTACAAAACTTTTAAGGGGCAAAAACTTTGTTGAGACATGCTCAAAATATGGCCGAATGAGATTTACCTAATTTCTTGTGTTAAGAGACATAGATCCGGTGAGGTAGACCTGGTGGCTGGTGTAAAGTCTCCAGTGTAATGCCTGGTCATTTAAGTAAATTACTTAACTAATTGGTTGACACCAAAATGGATTTTTATTAAAACTCTCCCTAAGGATGAGCATAGTTTTACTGCTGCATGAAACAGCTCTCAGCACAGAACCATTCCAACATTTAGGTTCTATGGATAGGCGGTAAGTTGCTGATTGGTGAGGGTATGACAGCCGGGACTCCAGTAAGTCACAATAACCAGAGAGTTCTGCACTCCAGGTGAATGAAGGAGCAGGTCAGAAATGTGTGCCATCACTCTATTTATAAACTATTCACTAATAAGTATTTGGACACCCATGCAAATAAAGATATCTGCGGTCGTAATGTACGTCACGCCTTCCACCGTTAAATAGGAAACAGCATTGGTATTGGTGTATTAGCATTAGTCACATGGAAGATGCCACAAAGTGCAGAGCTGTCCGATTTCAAGAAAGGGGTAATTGTCGGGTACCACAGAAATGGTCGATCCTTAAGGGACATAGCAAGCGAACTGAATTACCCAAAATCGATAGTGGCCTATGTTATTACGAAGTGGAAGGTGAACGGTGAGTGTCGGAATGCGCCCCAAGTTGGCAGACCCTCGAAACTGGGAGATAGAGTGCTGGCCAGAGAAACCGCACCCAACTGATGGCTCACATACACCAGGAGTTTCAACAGGCATCCAGGAGTATTGTGTCGATCAATACCATCCGTAAGGAAGCATCTGCTGGGGTCTACCAACTATTGAATAGGAATAAATGTTGTTTTTCTATTCTACCACAGGTATCCAAATACTTATTGGTAGACAGTGTATTAGTAGGAACCTCCAGAGATAGCTGAAGTATAGTCCTTACCTGCGGTGGTTGCCCCTGAAATGAATGAAGTGGCAGCATGCATTTCCGACCAACTGTTCCACTCAAACTGGGGTACAAGATAGAATTGTTGGATCCCTTTAGATAATAAGTTAGGGATCAACTTATTACCAGAAGCTCCATTAGACTAAGGCTCCATGTTACAGAAACACGTTGTTTTTGACTGCTACAGAAAAACAGTGGGAAAAAAAGTTGTGTTTTTCAGTACCAGAAAAGTAAATGTGATTCTGGTTAATCTCATCCACACATTACAGAAAAAAAGAGCTGTGGAAAAGCTCAGCATGTTCATTTTAGATGTAGAATTGCAAGCGATTTCTCTATAGATTTAATACAGGAAGTATAAAAGCAGAGAAAAATGCAGAAAAAAACATAAAAAATGCTGAGGAAAAAAACCGCAATTTGTATTAGCTGTGTTTCGGTATATGGGACTCTATCCTTGAGGGTTTAGAAGAAGTGAAGAGAATTTATACTACATATATATCTTTTATGAACTGAACATAAAGACGAGAAAAAGGAAACTCATGAATTTTCAGTAAATAAAAACCCAGCTGAGTGAAGTAGAGCCTAAAAATATTAACATTAATAGAGCAGAGCATCAGTCATAACACATTGTTGAAGATTTTCTCCATGATTATGTATTATTATTTAGATTTGCAGTACTAATTATGAAGTCATGAAGGCCACATTCTAAACATCACCACTCAGAAGGAAAATGACAATTCTCTTGTGTTATAATAAAATGGATTAACATAATTAAGGTGTTAAATATGTTTCTTGTACACATCTCAAAATCTAATCACGGAGTAGTGAAAATAATTCTTAACACCATATAAAGGAATTTAAAAACAACATACCCGGGAAAATGTTATTACTTCATTGCATATGGTTATCAAATAACGGAAGGTCACAACTGTTTAGGTCCAAGTCTAGAGATCAGTCCTAATGTCCTGACTGAGGTCCATTTAATGTTTGTCAGAAACTAGAAAGGGTATCTCCAAATTAGAATATATGAGGGCAGTGGTAGACTGTAATTGCCATAAAGGCTAAGGCCCCACAGGATGATATGCAGCGCTAAAGCTTTGAACAGAAAGTTCACAGAGTTTTCCTCTGCAGACTTTCTGTTACCATTATATCTATGGGGAAGCCGCCGGCATTTCCGTAGAGATAGTTGACATGCTGCGATTTCCAAAACCGTGCCGGTTTTGGATATTGCAGCGTGTCCGTGCGGTGGTTTTAACCGCAAAGTGGGCATGGGATTCGCATGAATCCCATCCATTTTGCATTTACAGTAAACACCACGAGGATTGATCATATAAAAATGGATAATAGAGACTTTGTGGCCAACTTTTCATTGTCTTTTACAACATCCTTAATGCCTGATTGGTTAATATTCCCACGTGTAAGTCCAGTCTTCACTAACAACCAAAACCAGAGCCCATATATATATTTTTTTTGTATTCGTCCAGCTGTATTCTTTGCATTTTTGCCCAACATTACAAAGAGCATACACATTCACAAATCATACTGTTATTTTATTACATTTAGTTACATTTGATTATTGTGGTTATTCAATTACTTTAACTCTTAAAATTTGTTGTCACTTATATTATGTATACTGTATATTTGGAGGACTAGATTATCAGTTAGGCTGGTCTTGCATGACTGTATTGGATTTACGGTCCAGAAGTTGCTGATCAGCAACACTACTATTTCACTTGAAATAGACCTTCTGCAGACGTCCGTGTCCTGCCGCACGCGCCCATAGAGTTCTATGGCCGAAAACGTGCAGTGCCGTGAATTCACGGCCTTTGCGGACCTGCGCTATTCAGTGTGGACCTCGGTCATGGCACGCCACACCACGGGTAAAATATCCGATGGTGTAAGAGGCCGCACTGAATATAATGTGTTCGCAAATGGTTCGCAATTGAAAACCCGCAATTGCGGTCCATTTGCGGATTTAAATTACAGTTGTGTAAGACCAGCCTAAAACTCACTTTTTTTTTAAATAACTTATTTTATAGCAACTTTAAAAAATTATATATTTAAAATAACCAATATAATACAATATTTTTACTTAGCACCAACATATTCTTCTGCTCTTTAAAGTTAGAGAAAACTAGTAAAATGACAAATAATTTAAACAAATGAACAAATAAGGGCAGAAATCCCTGCCCATAGGAACTTACAATCTAAATGGTATTAACCACTTCAGTACCAAGCCAATTTCTGGTCCAAGACCAGACACATTTTAGGGTTATTTTTTGTATGTGCAATAACTGTAAAATTTTTCTCATAAGTCTCATTCAACTAATTTCTGTGTCTTTTTACGGTGAGACATGGGGATTTATTTCTATGTTGTTTTTATTTTTGCATGTGTTTTAATGTTTGGGTTTTTTTTATATCCGGGAAAATATAAACAAAATAGGAGGGAAATCATGTCTGTTTTTCACTTTTTTTTAAAAACGTAATACCACAAAGTGCTACTACACAGCTTTATAAAATAGTTTTTCCTCTCCATTACAGTAATTTTAATTTTGTATGGTGTCATTGGGTGTTGGGTTATAACCTTTAATGACAGCATTTTATTGGCATATTACTCTATTTATTTCTTAAATTATTTTATTTACCTTTTTTTAAAAAAAAAAACATAAGGTCATAACAAACCTTTGGGGACAGCTGATCACTTTTTTTTTGTATTGGAGACTGATTTCCCCTGCAACTGGGGCTGGTACATTTAGCCCCAGATTCAGGAAGAATACAGCCTCCTGCATGCTACTATAGAGCTTATAGAGCTGATATGAGTCCTGTAGGACCCAAAAGGTCTTGTTAGATGCTGATCCCGGCAGATCACGTTACTGTTGGGTCAGAGGGCGGCTGCATCATGGCGGCGCTCATAGCTGTGTATACAGTGCTCATTGTGTGCTATATACACAGCGATCGAGCTGGCAGGGAAGGTAATAAACCTTCCCTGCCTTCTCTCTGGGAGCTCTGGTTGAAGTTACAGCTGGCTTCCAGTTTCAGTAGCTGCAAGATGTCATGCAGCTGCTGTGTTCTGCTTGGACGTACCACTACGTCCTTGCAGAACAAGGCAACATTAGACAAATTTAGCAAGAAGTGCATTGAAAAAAGAACTAAATCCCATTAAGTAAGTGGCCATTTTCTTGTGGCCTGGCCTAGAAGTTTGACACCCAGCACCGGAAGAAGACATGTGAAGAGGCGCTCCTTAAGAAGATGGAGGTGGTGCTGGAGAGTTCTCTCGCAGCATTGGGAACGCCCCCAGTGCTGTTTCAGCACTGGAGACCACCCCCAGTGCTGCGAGAGAACTCATTTGCATACCGTCGAAAACTGGGATTTCTACGGAATGGCGGTGTGGAAATGACATCTAAAGGTAGGAAACGAATAGACTTTCTTAAGGCTATTCTTACGTGTGAACGACAAAAAATTTGATTTTAATGGTAGAATCCCTTTAAAGGGATGTTCCAGGACTTTAATACCAATGACCTTTCCGTAGGCTAAGTCTTCAATATAAAATCGAACAGGAGAAGAGATCTTAGTCCTGGAATCCTGCTGTTCAGCGGAGCTGCAATGTACAAAATCTAGTACAGTTCCAAAGACTAGAAACGGGACTGTGCCAGCACTATTACACAGTATATGAAGCTATTCTACTGCCAATGGACAGAAGTGCCAGGAGTCAGATCCCATGATCTGATACTGATAAATTATCTAAGGATAGTTCATCAATACTACAGTCCTGGAATAATCCTTTAGCAGTCAATAATGACTAAGAAACATTTGGTTATTACTCAAGAAATGCTAGACAGACAGCACTGACTGAGAGATATCCAGTATCGGGAGCTGACCAGTACATTAGGTCTCTTGCAAGAAGAGTAATAAGATATCACACACATGTTTCTATTTGTAACAAAGATTCTGTTGAAGGAGAACGGCTATGACAGTGATATACCAAATACACACACGCACATACACACACACATATATATGAGGTGCTCTATTTTCTGAGATTTTGTTGGCTGTTTTACAAGGTGCCTGGGTGGCTTTCACTTCTGCTTCTTGCAATGTAAGGGCATAATGAAAAATATTGCCATTTGTGAAGTGGAGTGAAGGTCCTCACTCGTGCAGAATACACAATCAGTCTGAATGCAGGGACAGAATATTAATGCATCAGAGCAGTGTTGTGGAATGCATAAGCAGTAGAGTATCTAAAGTATTAAAATACTAGAAATGTCATGCATGGATTCTGAAATACTGAACATGCTAAGTACATTACTGCAGTCAAAAAGTCACCAAGTGCACAATACGTAGCTGACAACAGGCCAGTATATCGCATACTTAATTTCAGCAATCTGACTTTTGTTTTCTTGTTTCCCCTGCGTATTACTTTGGTGTTTCTCCGGAAATCTCTCCTTCTTGCTCTTCCAATGTGCTGTGCTATAATTATCTTTTTAGGAGGTGACAAGATAAATGAATCGATCAGGTTGGCTAATTACTCCATTATCTTATCAAGCCAGCAAAGGCGCCCTTCTGGGGCTTATACTACACAACAGCATTAGGGAAACCTATATATAAATACAGTGTATACAGTACAGAAACTCAGTGTAAGGCCTCATTCACAGGACCATAGTTATTTTACTCATATTATCTGCAATTACGGCTCTGCAATAGCGCATAATATATGGTCTCATCATTCTCTATGGGCTCATACTCTCAGCTGTAGCTTTTGTGGTTATGTGTCTAGGTTGTAGAACAGAACTGCAAAATATGGAGCCTATACCTGTCTGGTTTTGGAGCTCTGCTCATTCACTCAAATTTAAGGGTCAGTGAAAATCATGGATGGTACATGGATACCAATTCGGATACCATTTTTCACTGACCTGAAACCTGTACATGGTCATGTGCATGGGGCCTTATATAACTCTGTATACTTTGGCTGAGGGTAGTATGTGTTGGTGAGTGTTTATTAATTATTGTACCCTACTAGTAATGTTATTGTATAATTTCCATCTTCAGGAACTCTGTCTGTGGTATTAAGAGACATCATGGTAATAATAAAAAGTGCTATTTAACTCTGTCAACGGGATGCTAGTGTCCCGGGAATAGAACATTTTCCCAATTGTTTAACTTCTAGCATTCAGAGCTGCCACCAGGGCTTCCATCAGCCTATACACACCTCAAGATACACGTCAAGTCAAGGTCAGAATTCGCCAGTATCTGTTTGAAAATGGATCAGGGATAGCTGCTATGGCTCTGTTATTAGTATATGCCATGATAAGCTTAAGGCGTCATGTATGTGATTGCATCACGCCTCTATGGTAGTGCTTCTGCAGAGGTGCATAGGGCCTCTACTGTACTGGTGCATGTACTGTACCTCCATATGCCTCCAATTTCATACAAAGACATGCATTGCTCTTACATTTCAAATCAATTTTGCAGAAATAAATTTTGAGACACGACATAGACACAGTCTTTACAGCTGCACACGGAGGCAAACTGCCATGTTCTAGATAACCTAACGATTTTGTCAAAAGGGTCATGACTAGAGATGAGCGAACACTAAAATGTTCGAGGTTCGAAATTCGATTCGAACAGCCGCTCACTGTTCGAGTGTTCGAATGGGTTTCGAACCCCATTATAGTCTATGGGGAACATAAACTCGTTAAGGGGGAAACCCAAATTCGTGTCTGGAGGGTCACCAAGTCCACTATGACACCCCAGGAAATGATACCAACACCCTGGAATGACACTGGGACAGCAGGGGAAGCATGTCTGGGGGCATAAAAGTCACTTTATTTCATGGAAATCCCTGTCAGTTTGCGATTTTTGCAAGCTAACTTTTCCCCATAGAAATGCATTGGCCAGTGCTGATTGGCCAGAGTACGGAACTCGACCAATCAGCGCTGGCTCTGCTGGAGGAGGCGGAGTCTAAGATCGCTCCACACCAGTCTCCATTCAGGTCCGACCTTAGACTCCGCCTCCTCCGGCAGAGCCAGCGCTGATTGGCCGAAGGCTGGCCAATGCATTCCTATGCGAATGCAGAGACTTAGCAGTGCTGAGTCAGTTTTGCTCAACTACACATCTGATGCACACTCGGCACTGCTACATCAGATGTAGCAATCTGATGTAGCAGAGCCGAGGGTGCACTAGAACCCCTGTGCAAACTCAGTTCACGCTAATAGAATGCATTGGCCAGCGCTGATTGGCCAATGCATTCTATTAGCCCGATGAAGTAGAGCTGAATGTGTGTGTTAAGCACACACATTCAGCACTGCTTCATCACGCCAATACAATGCATTAGCCAGTGCTGATTGGCCAGAGTACGGAATTCGGCCAATCAGCGCTGGCTCTGCTGGAGGAGGCGGAGTCTAAGGTCGGACCTGAATGGAGACTGGTGTGGAGCGATCTTAGACTCCGCCTCCTCCAGCAGAGCCAGCGCTGATTGGCCGAATTCTGTACTCTGGCCAATCAGCGCTGGCCAATGCATTCTATTAGCCCGATGAAGTAGAGCTGAATGTGTGTGCTTAGCACACACATTCAGCTCTACTTCATCAGGCTAATAGAATACATTGGCCAATCAGCGCTGGCCAATGCATTCTATTAGCTTGATGAAGCAGAGTGTGCACAAGGGTTCAAGCGCACCCTCGGCTCTGATGTAGCAGAGCCGAGGGTGCACAAGGGTTCAAGTGCACCCTCGGCTCTCCTACATCAGAGCCGAGGGTGCGCTTGAACCCTTGTGCAGCCTCGGCTCTGCTACATCAGAGCCGAGGGTGCGCTTGAACCCTTGTGCACACTCTGCTTCATCAAGCTAATAGAATGCATTGGCCAGCACTGATTGGCCAGAGTACGGAATTTGGCCAATCAGCGCTGGCCAATGCATCCCTATGGGAAAAAGTTTATCTCACAAAAATCACAATTACACACCCGATAGAGCCCCAAAAAGTTATTTTTAATAACATTCCCCCCTAAATAAAGGTTATCCCTAGCTATCCCTGCCTGTACAGCTATCCCTGTCTCATAGTCACAAAGTTCACATTCTCATATGACCCGGATTTGAAATCCACTATTCGTCTAAAATGGAGGTCACCTGATTTCGGCAGCCAATGACTTTTTCCAATTTTTTTCAATGCCCCCAGTGTCGTAGTTCCTGTCCCACCTCCCCTGCGCTGTTATTGGTGCAAAAAAGGCGCCAGGGAAGGTGGGAGGGGAATCGAATTTTGGCGCACTTTACCACGCGGTGTTCGATTCGATTCGAACATGGCGAACACCCTGATATCCGATCGAACATGTGTTCGATAGAACACTGTTCGCTCATCTCTAGTCATGACCACATAGCCTTTAAGTCTCGGCTTTTGAGTTTTTTCAGCAGGCAGTGATGCCAGGAGTCAGATGGCTGCTGATATGATATTGATGACCTTCAATAATCAATAATGCATTAATATATATAATATATATTAATAATATATAGCATTAAGAGATAAACAGAAATTCCCGACACTTCCTTCTTGAATTGGACTCTGTTCATTGACTTGTACTAGTGAAAAAAACAGATCCAAAAAAGGATGAAGGGTATACAAGGATAAACAAGTTCTTATATGTTATCGAAAAATGTCTTCACTCATGCTGAAAGGTGTGAAATGTCCAGGTCAGCGACTGGTGAATTTGAATTATTTATACTGAAAACATGAGATGTAGTAATACAGATAGTATGTCAATGTACTTGAATAATAGAGATTTATGTACCATTCAAAGTGGCTACGGTTTGTACAACAGCAGTCATTAGAGGTTGTCACTAAATACCTGCTACCCTTGTAACTCAGAAGTGCTGAGCAGAATATTAAATGGATTCACGTAAACACAAATGTAATCAATTCTACATACTAGAATACTGCATTGTAAAATATATGCTCTGTGCAGGGAGAGATAGTATTAGAACCCACAGTACCGAGTGCTATAGCCATACAGACGTACATGGCAGACAGAGTCTGTAAAATAAACTTTAGCTTTTTGATTTTTGTTTTTTGTTTTTGACTCCCCTCCTTTTAAACCCCATAACTTTTTTTAATTCTCCGCTCCCAGAGCCATATGAGGTCTTAATTTTTGCAGGACAAATTTTTCTTCATGATGCCACCATTAATTATTCTGTATAATGTACTGGAAAGCTGGAAAAAAAATTCAGAATAGGGTGGATTTGAAGAAAAAATGCATTTCTGCGACTTTCTTATGGGCTTAGGTTTTACGGCGTTCACTGTGCAGCCAAAATGACATGTCCCCTGTATTCTGTGTTTCGGTATGATTCCGGGGATACCAAAGTTATATGTTTTTATTTACATTTTAACTAGAGATGAGCGAGTACTGTTCGGATCAGCCGATCCGAACAGCACGCTCCATAGAAATGAATGGATGCACCTGGTACTTCCGCTTTGACGGCGGCCGGCTGCTTAACGGGGGGCGTGCCGGCTACGTCCATTCATTTCTATGCGAGCGTGCTGTTCGGATCGGCTGATCCGAACAGTACTCGCTCATCTCTAATTTTAACCCCTTAAAAAAAATCCAAAACTGTGTTAAAAAATTTTATTTCTAAAAGTCGCCATATTCTGACAGCCGTAACTTTTTTATACTTCCGTGAATAGGGATGCATAGGGTGTCTTTTTTTGCGGGGCCGAGTGTACTTTTTAGTTCTACCATTTTTGGGAAATGCTATTGCTTTGATCACTTTTTATTCAAATTTTTATCAGAATCAAAACTGTGAAAAACGGCAGTTTGGCACTTTTGCTATTTTTCCCGCTACGGCGTTTACCGTACAGGAAAAATATTTTTATAGATTTGTAGAGCGGGCGATTTCGGACACGGGGATATCTAATGTGTATGTGTTTCTCAGTATTTAACTACTTTTATATGTGTTCTAGGGAAAGGGGGCTGATTTGAATTTTTAATACTTTTTTAAAAATTTTATATTTTTAACTTTTTTTTTATTTTTATTTTTTGCATTTATTAGACCCCCTAGGGGTCTTGAATCCCAGGGGGTCTGATCACTAATGCAATGCATTACAATGCTAATGCATTGCAATGCATTGCAAAATACCAGCACTTCTATTTAAGCCATTAGCGCCGGTTGTCTACTGTGTAAAGCAGTAGACTCCTGGGCGGCTGCCATAGTTACACACCCAGCCTGCGCCATACTAGTACGGCGGATATAGGGAAAGGGTTAATAATATATTATTATTATATATAATTAGATAGATACATTAGATTTAAGTAGACACTTCATGCAGTGTTGCATCTTTGACACATCTTGGCACAACTTGGAGCAACAGGTTTGAACTAAGATTTTTCTAAAAATTGAGCTAAAATGCGAGCATGTCTTGTCAGAAAAGTGTGGCATGGCTTATATGTGTCAAAAATGCATCAAAAATATGTACTTAATTCTTGCTCAAAGTAAGCCAACTAAAAGGTGGTACAGACTTAAACTAGAAAGTCTAAACATATGCCAGATTTATCATCCAGTATCAGTCACTGTGATAAATCTGGCATATTTCCAGACTGCATGTCTAAGTTAGCACTATCTATTAGGAAATCTGGGCCACTGTGTACAGAAATGATTCTTCTTAGCCACGCTGGAGTGTTGCTAAGCAGAGACACCACTCTCCTTTAAGTAATTTCTTTGCAATACAAGGCAGAAAATCTCCAAATTTGCTATTTAGCACTCCGTATAGTAGAGTAGTTGAACTATGCAGTCTCCTCACTGCAGCTTCTGCCAGTTGCCAACACTCTACATTAGATATGATATTTAATATGTATTTCCCCTATAGCAATGCCTCACTAGGGAATGAAACTGTACAGATGATAAATGGAGAAATAGATAAGTAATATTTGACTTATTTCAGTTTTTAAAGTGCACGACAACATATCATAACATGCGATCTATTATTTGCTGTGTTCTGTATTGATAGATGTATTTGTATATTGTATAGGAGACAATTCAATGATTCATCCCTCCTGTCTCCATTCTATAGCTCATGTCCTTGAAGTCACTACTGTTAAATAACTCTCTCTGGATGCAGAGACAGACTGAAAGAGAAAAAAAATATATTATTGTGCTAGTCCCTAGCAATAACAGCTGTTATGTAATTTTGTTATAAAGCTATTTCCTTCTGCTAGAAGGTCTTAGAAATAGCATTTGCTCATATAATTCTAATTCTATTTGTTTTATCCATCCGGACTTCAATAAATAGCACAAATGATTCCATATTGAACATGCCATAGAGATAACCTTTAGAAAAGAATTAAATCATGTTGATTAATTCATTCTTATCTAAATGCAACTGAAGCGCGTACATTACCTGCCGACTTCACAATGCTCAATGTTTCTTCCAACGACATGCGTAAAAGGAGAGCTTCCCGCTGCGCCTAAATCTACATGACATGTTATACATTACAGTCCTACCTTCTTTCTTGTCTACTCTTAAACTTACAATGTCCAAAATTCTGCACTGACTACTTTCATATTTTTTTTCTACAAAAAATGCAATGTGAAGAAGTAAAATGCATTGAGTTGACTCTGCTAAATAATTTGGATTTTATTGTCAAGAGCATTTGACAATATGAAAATGAATATTGAATTCCAACAATATGACTGCAGGAATACCATAGGTCTCTGTGGATTGGGGGAATTAGAAGTACTGTACAAGTCAACTCCACTGGATGAGTGAATCTTGTATAAAGGAATTATTTAGTATGGTGACCCAACAGAAGTTACCATTTGTTTTATCTTCTGTGTTGCATTGAGTTTCCCTCTATATTAGGCAACATACACCAGACTGTGATGACATCCATGTGCCGAATGTGCGCTGCCTGTGCCTCTGCGACCCCATTCATTGAGGTCAGTACTGCAAAATGGACAGGAATAAGACCTGCCCTGAGCTTTGCTCTTGGTACCATGTATGGTAGTGTGTATGGACCGTATACAGCGATGCCTCTGGTCTGTGCCTGTCGCTACATTGGCTGCCCAATCATTATAGAATAAAATATAAAGTTATCACCCTCATCCACAAGGCTCTCCATAATGCCGCACCTCCATACATTTCCTCCCTCATCTCTCTCTACCGCCCAACTCATACTCTCCGTTCACTCAATGACCTAACACTTACATCCTCTATTATCAGAACCTCCCACGCTCGTATACAAGACTTCTCCCGAGCTGCACCACTTCTCTGGAATGCTCTACCCCAGACAATCAGCTTAACTCCCAATTTCTACAGTTTCAAACGCAAACTAAAGACGCATCTTTTCAGACAGGCCTTTCACAATTTCTAATGTAAAACCTTAACCCTCCTCTGTCCCCGCTCCCACATTTCCCCACATGATATGTTGCCATTTCAGCCTAACTTTATATCTCCAAGCTCCATCCACACGTTAAAGGACACCACTGGTGACGGCTCATAAAGTTTTATGTTTGTGTAATGACAGTCACCTCTATTACAACATTGCCTGACCACTGTATAAGCAATGCCGCCCCTGCTACCTCTTGTGTCACCCCCTCTACCTCATAGATTGTAAGCTCTTGTGAGCAGGGCCCTCAGTCCCATTGTGTGAAATGACTTCTTCGTAATGCATCTCTCTGTCTGTATTTGAACCCTACAAATTGTACAGCGCTGCAGAATACGTTGGCGCTATATAAATAAAATGTATTATTATTATTATTAACCAATGAAACAAATGGGTCAGTGTTCTAGCCGTGAAAAACTCGACTAGCACCCTGACTGTGCACAGGGTCACATGCGTGAGGCCTAAAATTGTTTTGTTATTTTTACACATTTTAAAGGGTGATCTTATTCTTCTTTCATAATACAATGTGCTTTTACTTATTGATTGTTTTTTATTTTATAATGCAACTTTTTCGGGTTTATATTTCTGCTCTATCAACATAAACATTCAAATCAACTGTTTTCTGGTTGCCTGTCACTGCCGCTGGGGGAAATTATTGAAAATAAAAGTATATTATATAGTATATTTAGTTAAAAAGCTATAAATATCTGTTTGGTTTTAAAAAATGAACAATAGATGCATGTTAAAAAAATAAAAAAATATTTATACTAGTAAGGCTAAAATGCATTCTGTGGGTCCACTATTCATCTACATGCAAATATTTTCTGAAACTCATTTGCAAATTCCTAAAATTTTACTAACATCACTTTTTTAGCATTTGTCAAGTGCCTAGCCCTGGCGTCAGTGTCTGTCGTCGGCTTCTGTCAGTAGCATATTATATGGTTCTTGTCTTGAACCAGGGACATTTTAGCTTTTGTGTGCCAGGGATATGTACCACCCAACAGCAGGCCTCAGGCTGAAGCAAGATGTTGTAAGATGATTGGTATTTGGGAACCCTGCAGTGTGATTGAAAAGATGGGGCCCAGGAAGGAGTTATGCCGCTTGGTCCCACTCTGTGCATAGATGTCATATCAGGGTATACTAGCCATAAACTTGGTAAACAGATATATATATATATATATATATATATATATATATATATATATATATATATATATTAACTGGGTAATTTCTTTAAAAAATTCCCCAGTGTATTATATTGTTGCCGGATACTGTATGATGCGTATCTGTATGAAGTATAGTGAGTGCATGGTCCTTGGAACTAAAGTGCAAACACAACTTTCCATCATTACATCCCCATTTGATTAACTTTTACACCTTTTGCACCTCTATAATAGACCCTGTATACAGTGTAGCCTCTTGTATACTATTAATCATACTAGACTTAACAAGAAAGGACTGTTATCAGAGCCTGTTTTACACTTTTATTAGGCAACCGCCCCAGTGGGATAAACAGAGATTGCAGCAGAAAGAAAGCATTAGAGGAATGCAGTGTTTTTTTTTTGTTTTTTTTTGCAGTTTTTCTTGTCTTTTTAAATATATAAGAAAAATGTAAGTATTTCCGCAGGTAAAATTGACATGCTGCTATTAAATGCAATATTTTTTCCTACTGCATTTACGAAGAAGGAATAACGCTCAGTTTCCCAACATGGGGCCTTATCCTTATATCACTAGAACAATTTCCGAGATCCAGTGGGGTTTACAAGCTTAATTCCTTGTCCATTCATCAATCCAAGATCTAAAACCCAAGAGTAATTTGGTGAGACAGTAGGACAAAGATCTAAATCGCAAGGCCAAGTCTACATCTGAGTACTGAAAACAAACAAAAGTTAGGTTTAGGTGACCTAGTCAATGTCCTAACTGGGGGGTGGTGAAAAGTCCACTTAAGTTTAAATGTTAATTACCAAAGTTTTTGGATGATGACACATATAAGATTCACGCCATGTTTGGGCAAGAATAAGTAATAAAAAATATTTCAAATTAATTTATTCTGCTTTGATGGTCAAATGAAGTAGATGGGTCGATGCTAGCAATTGGTATGCTAGTGAAGATAAAATGGGTTAATAGCTAAAATTTAAGGCGCACAAACACAAAGCCCCTTTCGTGGCCTTCACTATAATGTCCTATTGATGTTTCCACAACTTATAATGGAGCATTATACGCTTTGGAGGGCACTAATAGGGCATTATACAGTATGGGGTGCAATATGGATCATTATACTATAGGGGCACGAATGATGTATTATACTGTGTGTGGGGCCATAAAAAGCATTAAACTGTGTGGGGAGAACTAACATGACATTATACTTTAAGGGGGGCACAAAGGAGCATTATACTGTGTGGAGGGTACTGATGTAGAATTATAATGTGTGTGGAAGGCACTAATGAGGAATTAGTGGCCCCCATAGTATAATTTCCAATGAGTGCCCCCGTACAGTAAAATGCTCCTCTGTGTCTTCCATGTAGACCCTGACAGCGATGGGGAGAAATGCTTAGCTCCCACTGCCCTTTCCTCAGTAATACATTAGCGGTATCAGTAATGGCTCCTGCTGCCTACACAGTCTCTATACATATGGAAATTGTCATAGGCTCATAGAGAAACGCTATGTCTTTGTATGAAATGAGAGTCATATAGAGATACCGCAAAGGGCCCCTACTCCACTAGAACAGTTTCCTTCACATTAGACCCATAATATTGCAGTATATATACATACAGTATATACTGTTGTACATTGAGTAGGATCAATTGACAAAAAAAATCAATAACTTATGTTGCTATGTTTACTTGTCCACGTAAATAACGTGTGGCTTATTTTGACCTTGCCAAGCTGTTTTTGTAAAAACAGCTTTAAAAAAAAGCCAGACTGTCTTTTTTCTGCACGTTTTTTTGCAAAAAAAGCGTCACTCATTTTTTAAATAAAAAAACGCGGTTTTCGCCTCCCTTTCACTTCTATTGCTTTTTTTCAGGTGGAAAACGACTGAAAGGTCATGTCGCTTCTTTTTCTCTGCTAGCAGAAAAATCTGCTAGCAGAAAAAAAAAAGCTAGCAGTCTACATAGACTAACATTGTATGGAGGAGGATTATGACGTGGATTCCGCTATCAAAATCCTCCTCCATGTCCCCGTGTGAACTAGCCCTAAGTATGCTTGATACTTCTAAGGTTGCAGGGATGCTATAAGTAATTTCACACAACTTGTTGGTAAGAATATGTTATACACATTGTATGTGCTAACTGGACTTTAAGATGCAGGCAAGCTGGTTTCAGGGAGCCATGAAGCTGTGAATGTTCTCAGCTATTAGATTCTAGCAAGTCAGAAGACATTCCTGGACTGCACTGTTATATCTCCTTTAGTGTCACTGCTGGTATCAGAGAACTAATGTTCTGTCACATTTAATGACTGATCAGCAGTCTCAGCACTGCAGGCAGGGATGAATACTGTCACAATGTACGCAATGAAGGAGATGGGACTTTTACACAATGGTCATGCTACAACAGTATGTACTGTATAATATATTTATATTATCCTTTTTTAATACATTTCTTCTACTGCAGTATAAAGAAGACTTAAATGATGTGGACACTAAGACTCAGTGTAACCTGTTATATAGTTCTAGGTTTTATAATCCTATCCCAATAGATGACAGAATATACTGAAAAAGCATTTCCGAACAATTGCTACCATTGATGGCGGCTTCTACTATTTTATTTTGTAACGTAAGAAATGGCATGTTGGCAACAGGGATATATATCTGTTATATAGCTGTCTAAATGCTGCTCCCTTGAAATCGGTAACCAGTACCATCTGGGACAATATTATAAGCCCACTGCTTTAAGTGGATCTGCCACCTCTTCCAACATGACTGTATCAGTAAAAAAAAAAATGAAAAAAAAAAATGGCATTCTCCATAAAGTAATGCTTATGGAGCTTTTTGCTTCACTTTTTGAATTATTATTCCAACCATAGGGCAGGAAACGTGTATAAAAAACATGCTCAGGCACTCTGGTCCTCTTCCAGGGCCGTTGTCCATCTTAATAGGCCTCCAAGTCACCTCTGAGGCCTGTGATTGAGGGTATCATGATGTACACTGCAGCGTCAAAGCATGATGGCATTGTTAGCCACCACACGACTATGCAACTAACCAATGGTGACCAGGGGACTGTATAAGATGGCTTAGGAAGAGGACAGGTGGCAGAGCCAAAGAACAGAGACCACCATTTTGTTGGACTTGTGTGAGACAAACCCCAAAAGTTTAGCATTTGGTAAAACCCGACCCAATTTGTTATGAGCTTGTCTTCCTATCACTTTTCCGCATTGTTCTGTTTGACAGCTTTTTCTCCTCAGCGTGAATACACTAACAAATAAGTGTTGTTGGGGTCTAGTACTGCCCCAATGTGGCTAAGTGACTAATTGCATGCTAATGGCTTTCCTAAACAGAAACTGATCTGAGTTCAAAAGACCCCAAAGGCTAGCCAGTATTATTATATATATCAATACACAGTTAAAAATATACATATATTAAGCATCAGCAAATAACACATATAATAAAGTCATGATATCTATAATAGTTAACACTGCAATAAAAATGTGAAATTTTGTGAATTTAAAAAAATGAATTCCACGAAAATAAAAGAAAATCATATATATTAACCTCTACCGTATGTGATGCCTTACAAAATTATAACTCGTCTCTAGGGTTGAGCCGATCTTGACTTTTCAGGATCGATTTTAAAATCCAATTTCCGATCATTTTTCATTCGAACCTGATCTCGATCCCAATTCCGATCCCAATGCAAGTCAATGAGATTTTTTTATTAATCAGAGATCGGATTTTAAAAGCAATCCTATTCACTATACAGCATGGAATCTAACAATTGTTAGAATCCACGCTGTGTAGTGAATCACTAAAGTAGCCAGAGGATTTTTTTTTAATCCTCTGGCTACTTAGTCCCCCCTGGTGTCCACTTACCTCCAGAGATGGCTGGTCCTGTGCCCCATGCCTTCATTCTTCACCTCGCTGCTGCTCCACGCTGCTTTTCTTCGCTGCCCCCTCCCTGCCAGGTTAGGAGAGTGTGGGCGAGTTAGGAGAGTGTGGGCGGGTACTGGGAGGGGAGACGTCACGTCTCCCCGCCCTGTACCCGCCCACACTTTAAGCCACAAGCCTCGCCTACCTAGCACTTTAAACACTAACCTGGGAGGCGAGGCAGCGAGGCAAGAAGAAGGAGGGCACTGGAGCAGCCATCTCTAGAGGTAAGTAGCTGCTAGAGATTTAGTTTAGCCTTCCATTCGAATGAATGGAGGCAGCCGGCGCGCAGGGGGTTAAGGCTGTGTGTCGGCTGCTTCCATTCATTCCTATGGAACTGCAGCAGAGCCTTCACACTGAAGATACAGCGTATACTCAGTGTGAAGGCTAAGCAAAGCATTGTGGGAAAAATCACCGATCTCGATCCCACATAAAAAGATCGTGTTCGGTATTCCGATGGTGATCGTGAAATTTTCTCACTCGTCTATATATAGATATATATACTTTGGTATACAGAATGCTGAAAGAGTAAGGTCACCTTAGATTTATCAGCATAAGACTACACTACACAACCTTCTGCAGGCATGGACTTGTATTTGTCTTTTGGACATCGATTGCATCTATTTTGATGGCTATGCTGCTTTCTTGTAAGGGTTTTCCTTTTTGATTCAAGGTTATAGAAAGCATATTTCCTTGCCTGTTCTGTTCTTTTGGCTCATTATTCTTTGGGACACTGATAGTATGCTGTCTTATAACAAAATACTCCAAAAAGCCAGTGGACAAGTTTGATACATTTATTTACCTTAGATCTTAGAACTGAAGAATATGTAGAGGAATCTTGAAGTCTTTCATCTTAGAATCTATTCATTTCAACTCAGCCTCCTGGACAGTCCTTTTAAAACTGGAAATAACTAATGATTTATCATCACCTACACAGGCTTTCGGGCCCCCAATAACCTCACTCACAGGCAATGCCATCTGTTTGATATACTCAAGGACAATGAGCGGCTTAAAGAGTGCCATCTTTGCTGCCTTTTATCTGGGTTTTGTCTCTTAAAATGTCTCACTGATAAAATGAACATTTTCTGTTTTATGTTGCTTTGCTAATCTTGAAATGTATCATTTACATCATTATTATTACTATTATTCAACTGCATAGTAAAAACAGTGTGAAAGACAATGGGGCAGATGCACATCTAGTTTAGCCCACACTGTTATGACTCACTGAAAAAGAGGACATGGTTTCATGGACAGTGGTTGAGTTTTTATGGAGAAAGAGATGTGGATTGTACATGCCAACATGCACCAAATTTGTGGCCCAAAGTGAGGTACAAACTAGAAAAAAGATGCACAAAATCAACCTACAGGTATAGTCAGAAAGCTGCCTTATTTCCAGACTGAGAAGATTGCACTAAATATTTGCCACAGTCACATATTCCGGTATTGGGGTGTTATCATTGCAGTAGGATCTGTGGGGGACTGAGCAACACTGAATAATAAAATAATTTTTACATTTATTGTTTTATACTATCATAGGCTGAGGCCCCACGTTGCGTAAACACAGCTTTTTTTTGTTGCAGATTTTGTTGTGGTTTTCTGAGCTAAACTCAAAAATGGCTACATAAGGAATGGGAACTCTATAAAAAGTTCTTATAATTCTCCCTTCTGCTCAATCCACTCCTGACTTTGACTCAAAAACCGTACCAAAATCTGCAACAAAAAAAGCTGTGTTTCCGCAACATGGGGCCTTATCCTAAGGCTAAGGCCCCACGGGCCGGAACTGCCGCACTAAAGTGCTGCGGAAACAACCACGGTGTGAACGCATTGCGGTTCTGCCAGCAGCGCTTTCAACAGAAAGTTCACTGAGTTTTCTTTCGTGGACTTTCTATTACAATTATATCTATGGGAAAGCTGCCAACGTTTCCGTAGATATAATTGATATGCTACGATTTTCAAAACCTCAATGGTTTTGGAAATCGCAGCGTGTCCGCTCTGTGATTTTTTTCCGTAAAGTGGGCATGAGATTCGCATGAATCCCATCCACTTTGCAAGTATTGTACAACGCTGCGATTTTTCCCGCTTTTCCTGCCCGTGGGGCCCCAGTCTAAGGGTGCATTCACACTACGTTTCCTGAAGCTTATTCTGAACGTAAAACACGTTCAGAATAAGCGGCGTATAAAGCAGTTCCATTCATTTCTATGGGAGCCGGCATGCGAGCGCTCCCCATAGAAATGAATGGGCTGCTTCTTTCACTGCGAGCACTCTCATTGAAGTGAATGGGAAGTGCCGGCGTATACGGCAAGCTCTGCTCATGCCGAGCCGTACACGCCGGCACTTCCCATTCACTTCAATGGGACTGCTCGCAGTGAAAGAAGCAGCCCATTCATTTCTATGGGGAGCGCTCGTACGCCGGCTCCCATAGAAATGAATGGAGCTGCTTTATACGCCGCTTATTCTGAACGTGTTTTACGTTCAGAATAAGCTTCAGGAAACGTAGTGTGAATGCACCCTTCAGCTGTTTTTTTATTGGCTTAATAACAGTTTTAAACATGTGGTGCTCCAGGCTAACTTGGCATATGGATTGATATGTAGAAATTAATGAGAACCTTTCATGGGTTTCCTAAACGATGAGAAATGTCACTAGACTTTTTGAGTCCTGGAGATAGGTCCTCTTTAAGGTTGTAGTCCTGTCCCATAAACACACATGCTTATTCAGACTGGTACAAACCTGCTGTAAACTCACCAATGAGGTGTATGAGAGTTGTTTTTCTTATTACTTAAGTAAAACGACAGTACATGTAAAAATACAAGATCCTGCGCTTTAGAAAATCTTAAGCATTATGTTGAGTTTGGTAAATAAGTAGCGCATCATTCCACAATTATATTGAATTTCCCATTAGGTTTTTTTCATTATCTTTCAATGTAGAAAATGTGTGGAAAATAGACCTGTAAAATTGATTAGCACAGTCTATCAGTCCAGAAATAGATCCAATAATCAGGTAATTATTGATGTCTGAGATGAAAATAAGTCTGCGCCAACTACCCCTTCGGGCTAAGCTGACAGTTTTTCACAATTTGTAGCTAATAAAATATTTAACAAAAAAAGTGTTAAGACATTTTATTGAACATAAGCATTACTGTTTGCAATTTAGATGTATTTATTTTTTTATTAAAGGGGTTTTCCAGGACAAAATGAAAGCTCATTAAGGGTCAGGGTTGGGTAAAAATTAAATGAATCCACTCCAAAGAGGTTCAGGTGACCATTGCAGCCAATGATTGTCCTCATCGGTCACAAGTTGGGTACTGATGACATTGTTGCTGATTTGTCACTGGTACCCAACATTTAACCAGTGACTGGCCAAAGCAATCACCTGACCTTCAGCACTTCTGTGCAGTCTGTGGACTGTAGGGAATGAGGGATGCATGGTCTGAACCAAGGACTGAGGATAAGAAAGTATCATTTATTATTTTATTTTTTTTTCACTACCCCTGGCCCAGAGTGAGATTTTAAGTGACAGACCAACACAAAGTAGCAGATAATTGTGAAGTGGAACAAAAATGATACATGGTGTTTGAAATTTTGATCAAATAAAAATCTGAAAAGTGTGACGTGCAAAAAGTATTCAGCCCCCTGTATTCTGATATCCCTAAATAACATCCAGTGTGCACAATTGCCTTCAGAAGTTCCTTAATTAGTTAATAGAGTCCAATTGTGTATAAATACAGCTTTTCTGTGAAGGCCTCAGTGATTTGTTAGAGAAGACTAGTGAACAAAGTGGATATGAAGAGCAAGGAACTCTCCAGATAAGTCAGAGATAAAGTTGTGGAGAAGTTTAAAGCAGGGTTAGGTTATAAAAACATATCCCAAGCTTTGAGCATCCCAAGGAGCACTGTTTAATCCATTATCCAAAAATGGAAAAAATATTCTACAACCGCAAACCTACCAAGACATGGCCGTCCACCTAAACTAACAGATCTAGAAAGAAGAGCACTAGTCAGAGACAGCCAAGAGGCCCATGGTCACTCTGGAGGAGCTACAGAAATCCACAGCTCAGGTGGGAGAAACTGTCCACAGGACAACTATAAGTCGTGCACTTCACAAATCTGGCCTTTATGGAAGAGTGGCAGGAAGAAAACCATTGTTGAAAGAAATACATAAGAAGTGCCATTTTCAGTTTGCCACAAGCCATATAGGAAACACAGCAAACATGTGGAAGAAGGTGCTCTGGTCAGATGAGACCAAAGCTGAACTGAACTGAGCCTCATTCTGTTTAGTTGCTTCAGTATGTTACTTCAGTATGTTACTCACCCTGCTATACTGTTATAAGACTAAGTTCACATAGAGTTGAAAAAATCTGCGTCAGGAATTAGGGAAAACCATGTTACATTTTTTCCTCCTCCCATTCATTTCTATGGGGTTTGCAAGGTGGAATCTGCCTGAAGATAGACACAACTTTGTTCCTTTAGCTGAAAAAAACAGCTGGAGGAAAAATTCTGCTACTGACTCCCACAGAAATAAAACAGATGTTTTTTTAGGTAGATTTTGAAGCAGATTTTGATTCAAAATCTACCTGCAAAAAACTCCATGTGAATTTACCTGAAGGGTCAGTAAAATTTCAATTTGCAACATTTAGAAGGTCGAATTATTTATGGAGGATGTAGACATCTCTTACCTAACTCGCAGTAGAAATGTTACAAAAATAAAAATGTTTACTGTCAATTGCATAAATAATTCATGGAAAGTTGTCAAGCATTTAAAACTGGCTCAGAATCTGGAAAATGACACCCCGCTTTTCTGTCACAGTTCAGTATGCATATTGTTGTGGATTTTACTGGAGCAAATAAAGCTGACATAACATTTCAAACATTATAATACATAGCTTCTGCTTCTTTTATATTGTAATAGGTAGGCAGGTTAGGTACATTACAATGCACATATCCTCATTCCCATTACATAAAATATGGTTTATAAACGGTAAAAAGCTAAATGTAAATGACAGTTACAACAAGATATTTTTACAGTCCTTTCTCCTTCCTATGGTCGGCTTGTTCTGTAACGTTTATAAAGTTCTCACATTCTACAATCATAATTTCCCATATAGATTGTAATCCTGCAGGAAGTTTTCTATTTCCTTCTTTTATTATGTTGTCAACTAGTTAGTTTTATGCTGGTGTAGGCAAACCATCGATGGCAGCAATTTGCTGAATATAGGAGGATCATCGACGCCAACAACCGGCAGACGAAGTCACAGGCAGAGGCTAGTGGTGTTATATTTGTGCTATGTATGTAAACCCCTTCCTGGTGCTATATGAATAATAATTTAGATAGTGCAAAGGTATTCTTGTAAGGCCCGGTTCACATCTGAGTTCGGTATTCCGTTCGGGGAATCTGCTTGGGGACTTCTTGAATGTTATACCGAACGCATTAAAAAGCAGTTAGCTCAGAAACCACATGGACCCCATAAGACTATAATGGGGTCCATGTGTTTTCCGTATGGTGTCTGCATGAATCAAGCAGAGAGAAAAGTGCTGCTTACAGCACTTTTTTCTCTGCATGATTCGTGTGAACACCACACAGAAAACACACAGACCCTATTATAGTCTATGGGGTCCGTGTGGTTTCTCAGCTAACCGCTTTTTAATGTGTTTGGTATTCTGTTCGGGGGTCCTCAAGTGGACTCCCTGAACTGAATACCGAACGCAGATGTGAACCAGGCCTAACTTCTTAAGTATGTGTGTTTTCATTGATTAAGAGGGGAATTAGGCACTGTAACATGGTGCTGCCGAAACCTCCATACACAGATATTGTGTGGAGGTTTGTATATTTGTATATTCAGTCATTGCTGCAGTTGTGATCAAATGACTTTCATTCAGGGCTTGTGAAAAATCTGCTCTGCACTTTCCATAGGAACTCAGCCACTCAAAGCTTTCACAACCCCTGCACTGCAGTGAAAGAGGTTTTTCCACGCACTGTACTGATCACAGATAAGAGATCTTCTTTCGTACTAGAAGAGCAGGACTGTAGATCTTGTATTGACTTGTATTGATTTCCTATAGCGCTGTCCTGCCCTCCTGTTCTCTAATGTAGGACTATCTTTCATCTTTTGCTAATCTGCCATTACAATCATGCACAACATATAACCTTTCCCCCTGCACCCTATCCCCTGCATCTGCTGGATGCTAGGAAGTTACTTGCATATTAACTCCTTTACTGCCATAGACCACAGGGATTGCCCTAATTGTAACATAAATGCCTTAAACCACAAGGGATCTCCTTATTAACCCCTTGAGGTTACATAAACACTGAAAAAATGGCTTTGAAAGCAGATTCAAGCCATTTTGCATCAGTGGGGCAACTACTAGAATCTTAAGAGATACGTGAAAATGAACAAAAAATAGAACATAGAACGGTGTATTAAAACAGAACGTCAAAAAAACAGATGTGAATAGACACATTGAAATCAATGTGTTGTAAACATTCATGTAATAAGTCCTAAATTATCAGATATCTGCCATTAGACATTTCCTTCTTCCTAGTTCAGATAAATGACACATAATGCAGCTAAATCTCCGATAGTCGGCGTTCTCTGTCATTTCTGTTTATAGTCGTGAAGTCATTGTACCCTATAATTGCTTACATAAAATTAGTTTGTAAGTCATTTGTTAACTAGAGATGGTAGATTTAATGCTGCAGATTATCTAATAAAGTATTTTTTCCACAGTTTAATTGAAAAAGGAAAGAAATGCAGAATCAGTGAAATGTCCACTACTGCACTGTTGCATGAGTAGCCGCAACGGTAGCTGAAAAAACAACAGTTATTAGAGGAAGTGTATACCTTACTTCATTATCTGCACCATAAAACATTGTTTGCTCACAAAATGAATTTTCACTGCCATTGACAACCATGAGGACATAGCTTTATTTCATTGTATTTATCAGGAAATCAATGGTCAAATAAAGTTTACAAAGCAGTGAAATATGTAAAGTTGAAGGTAGTAACCTTGCGCAAACACAGATTGAAACATTCTGTTTTAATGACATATCCAAAGTCCATATGACGGTGAAAGGAGGTTATTTATTAAGCTCCCTTAGTAACTGTCTGGCTAGAAACATTCATTGAAATCAATGGAGCAAACTACTAGTAGAATTACTTCATTATGACGTTCATTCAAAGATGCCTGGACAATCCTGGAGACAAATGAAGAAATATCAGATTGGGAATTGATATCCGGGGGTGAACATATAATTCAAGATTCAAGATGCAACAATAGGTCAACAGCATTTTATTTATTTACTGTATAGAGGGCTAATAAATGTAAGGTGATCTTGCCTCATTCTTTAAAGGGATTGTCCAGAAATTGGAAAAACCCCTGTCTTACCTGTCCCCAGCACCTAAATTTGCACCAGTTCCTTTCCAGCAGCCATTGCAGTACTAGAGGTCACGCGAGGACTTCTACTATCCACATATCAGCCCAAGACTGGATGGACAATGGCGGTAGGCAATGGAGTGCCAGGGATAGGTGAGTATTAGGGATGAGGGAGCAGTAATCGATCGAATATTCACTGCGCTTAACCCCTTGGTGTTCGGCCGCTTACACGCATTCATATGGGAGCGAGGTATTCGATCGAATACCCTGCGCTCATCTCTAGTGAGTATACTTTATTTTTTATTTTCTACACCTTCACAGGAGTTGCTTAAAGTCCTGAAAAAACCCTTTACAGAAGATCTCTATTTTAAACACAACTTTTCATCACAGTTTCCCCACCTTATTGTCTATTAATCTAAGAAATTCTCCTGCAATCCATCAGGATGTTAGTAACAGACTACAAGCCATGCTGTCTTTGTCTAACAACATAGAAGCCAGGGCCCAGCGTTGCAAAAATGCAGCGTTTTGGCCACGGTGGAAACGCCATGCCAAAAAACACTTCGGGGAAAAAATGCTGCATTTATCAGTACCTGCAAAGTGGATGGGTTTCTGGCTAATCCTGGCATTTTCTGCATAGGTATAGTAGGAGCAGAAAGTCTGCAGAGAAAAAATCTGCGAGATTAGAATGAAAAACACTACGGAAAAAAATGTGATGCATTTCTGCTGCATTTTTTTCTGCAGTGTTTTTTTTTTTTTTTTGCTGTGCTTTACTATGTGGGGTTTTAGCCATAGACTTGCTTAGGAGCATAAAATGGTAGACTAGTTGTAAAGTCGCTTCATGCCTTTCATTTAACATCAAGCTCAATGGAAATGGTATGATAACATGTTGTAAGGAGAGCATTAGCGCTTTTAGCAGGTCTGAGGTGCAGGCCTTCTACACATCACAAATCTTGATCTGCATCTTAAATGTAATTTAAGTCATGTCAGACTTTTCACTTTACATTGAATCTTAATTTTTGGTAAATCATGCAAAAGTTACAGTTAAGTTACAGTTTATCCCTAGATTTTCTACATATATGAGAGTTTCAGAAAACCCCTTAAGGCCGGAGTCCCATGCATTGCAAACACTGCTATTCTGGCATGGCGTTTTACAGTACCTGCAAAGTGCATGGGATTCTGGCTAATCCCCTCCACACATTGCAGAAAATAATTAGCAGTTTCCCTATTGGTAAAATGGCAGCAGAAAGTCTGCAGAGAAAAACTCTGCGGAATTTCTATTAAAAGTGCTGTGGGGGAAAAAATGTGTTTTTGCTGCAGTTTACCCCACAGTGCTTTTTGACTGTGGCCCACTAAGGCTGAAGCCCAACATTGCAGAAACGCAGCTTTTTTGTTGCAGGTTTTGCTGCATTTTTTTGAGCCAAAGCCATGAATGGCTACTAGAGGAATTGTAATTATATAGGAAGCTCTTAAACTTCTACCTTCTGCTCAATCTACTCCTGGCTTTGGCTCAAAAAAGCAAAGCAAAATCTGCAACAGCAAAAAAGCAGCTTCTCTGCAATGTAGGGCCTCATTCTTAGGGCTGCTGCAGAAATGTAGCAAAAAAAAGTTCTGCATTATACAGTTACCAGTTAAGTGAATAAGATTCTGGTTAATCTCATTATTTATTTTTTTTACACTTTTTTTTAATGCCCCACTAGGGGACTGGAATCAGCGATGCTCTGATTGCTGGTTCAGTACTATACACTGCAATACACTTGTTTACTCATGTATTGCAGTGTATAGAGTAAGACGCATATCCTGACCTCCTCCCATTGCGGCAGGATCAACCAGGTATGTGGGCCTCCTGCCAGCCTGAAGTCATTGGTCAGACCCCAGGCCAAAGGGGATCATTAGCTTATTGGAACCCCTAAAATGCCATGGTCATGTTTGTCGTCGGCATCTAAAAGATTAAAACTGGGGGGGGGGGATATGGAGCAGCCATTAGTTGTCAATTACAGTTACACTATTATCTCCATTTGTGTTGAGTACTGGGCGGCAAGGATTTATTAATACGTCCTGTGTTGCTAAGAGGTTAATAAATCTAACCCATTGTATTTTTGTTGGTTTTTCGGTTCAGGTTTTGTTCAGGTTTTGCAGTTTTTGACAAAGCCACAAGTGGATTTAAAAGCAAATGGTTAATACAAAGTATGACATATTCTTCCCCTTCCTGCTGAATTCTGAACAAAAAAAGTGCAGCAAAGTCTGCAACAAAAATTCAACTTGTGTCTTCAATTTAAAAAGAGATTTGTAAGGACTGTATTTATACTACAGTTAAGAAATGCCAATAATAAGGAAATGGCTACACCTTTGCCTAGGCAGGAAAGGGTTATTCATGATGATTTCTGCTTGATGCATCCCCGCTAAATTCTGGAAGGTTCTGTTATTTTGTCATTAAAGCATGACAGATAATCGATAGCAAAGCTACAGAACAGTTTAGAAATCTAACATTTTAAGCACTTCAGCCAATGGACAATGTTACTGAAAGAACATTCTCCATCATTCAGCTGAAAGTTGTAATTATTTAGGATGTTCTCTTCCAGTTCCCTACTGGAGGAAAAGTACATTAACATTGGCTTGTTTTCTTCTTCCATTCTTTCCTTGGTCTCTAATTCCTTTGTGCCATTATTGCTCTCTTTGAGATAACAAAGTGCTAAAACAAGAAGAGAGGCAGCCTTAAGTGTGTAATGGTGGAATACTAGTTGCTCACTATTTATATATACAATTTATGTATAAACTATTTCATCTATATAAAATCTGAATAAAGATTACACTATACTTATACTAATTCTAAATGATACCCTGTAATATAGTCCAGATCTGCATTCACAATTCTCTGGGTGTCAGTCCTAAAACCTCCGAGGATTTCTCACTCATCGTCTGCACACGTCTTGCTCTGCTGATATGTCTAGGAAATGTAAATTTTACAGCAAGGACCAGTGATGTACAGGAAAAACTAAAACTCACCTTTGCCATGATTTAGAAATTACCCATGAGATTGATGAGCAGCAGAATTTTGTACACTACCATGTGTAGCATAATAGCAGCAATGGCACATGATACAAATGTTGGGCGGCATCTCTGCTTTCTTGGTCAAGATGGGGGCATTTATTCTGCCAGATTGACAATCTAGCCTTGGAAGCAAGGCCTCCTTCTCTCTCCCAAAAGTGCATCTGAAATCCTGTAATGCCCAAAGTCCCCAGTCTATTTTTGTGCGCATGCGCCAACTTCCCTTCCTTGCATTACACAGAGCTCATCCCTCACTGTTCTGTGTCTCCAATGGCATGCAGCCCAAATTGAGCCTGCACAATATTTCATTTGCACTTCAGGAGAAACGAGGGGCTCAGCTGTCAGAGGAAAATTATCAAGCTTATCATAGTCCTGCACAGAATAAGTGCCCAGGACCACGGCTAGGAAAGCAAAGGTGCTGCATAAACCTGAGATGTGTCTTAGGGGCGGTTCACACTTCTACCCGGTGTCCGGTTTGTGCATTCCACCAGATTTCCATCTTCAGCCCCAACCAAACTGGACAGGGGACGGAAACCCGGCGGGCAGTTTTAAAAACCATTCACTTGAATGAGTTTGTAAAGGTGACCGCCCGTGTCCGCCTACTGCTTGTCCACAGGGAAACAGTTTTTTTTAGCCAGACACAAAGTCGGACACGCAGGCTAAAAAAAATGGTTTCCCCGTGGACAGGCTACAGGCGAAAAACGGGCGGCCACCTTTACAAACCCATTCAAGTGAATAGGTTTTAAAACTGACCACTAGGTTTCCGTCCCCTGTCCAGTTTCGCCAGGGTTGAAGACAGAAATCTGGCTTAATGCACAAACCGGACACTAGGTGCAAGTGTGAACCGCCCCTTATATTCAGACGTGCCTTATTACACATGCACTTTTGGTTTGACCAAGCATGCGTCTGACTCTAATAAAGAAATGGTAATAAATTAATGCCAGAGTCTTCTGACGTTCAAGATTAAAAAAACCCTTCTTTCCTTCATTGTTTTGGGGCAGCATTGACTCACTCCACAACCGTATGGATATAAAATAACCAATTGGCCATGACAATATTGATAGGTTCAGTCAACTTTGCTCTTTCAAAACTTTTAGGCATCTGTGGGAGAAAATGCTGCATAGTAAGAATGCTTTCCAAAGAAAATTATTTTTGCCAATTAACAAAATACAAAGTGAATGAAAAAAGAGAAATCTAAATCACATTAATCTTTGGCATGACCACCGTTTGCCTTCAAAACATCATCAGTTCTTCTCGGTACAGTTGCACACAGTTTCTGAATGAACTTGTCAGGAAGGTTGTTCCAAACATCTTGGAGAACTAACCACAGATCTTCTGTGGATGTCGGCTTGCTCGAATTCTCTTCATGCAATCAGTTTTGGTGATGTTCAGATCAAGTCTCTGTGGGGGTCATTATTTTCAGTGGTTGCACAAAACATTGATTTGGTTTAGATTTCTCTTTTGTTCATTCACTTAATTTTCTTAATTGACAACAATAAATTAACACTTCTATTTTTGTTATTCTTATGTTGCAGCATTACTTGTACCCCTGCCTAAACTTCTGCATAGTTCTGTACATATGAGCACTTTTATAACGTGCACAGTATTAATGGAAGATCACATAGTCATTGGAAATATATAGATCTCTATAACTAAAGAAAATGTAAGAAAAAGTACATAGTCAGATACAGAATGGTCTGACTGTATTGTAGAAAAAGTTTCATCTGTATCTCCATCGGATACTTCACTATTTAGCCAGACATTTATTACAGCTATATGGAAATGGTAACCTAAGTATTGGCCATCGATGATCCTCATCTCCACTCATGATACCTCTGAATGGTTTATATTATATTTACAAGTATAAGCTAAAAAACTTATTGATTTAATCCTCACAGGTTTATTAATGTCTACACATGCATCACTTACTTATAAAAGCTCTCCTACAATACTATTTACTTATTTATATATGGAAGTCATGCCTCGGGGCAGCTTAAAGGCAGCATTACATTTCAGATTATACTTCCTTCAAGATTTCAATGTTAGTTTTCAATACACCAAAACAATTTTAACACATTCTATGTTCTATTCTTTATTACTACTGTATGAGACTTGCACAGTTCCCAACAGTATAACCTTTGTAATAATATCTAGGCGGAAACAATACCTTTAAGTAAGCCCTGATCTGAGACCCATCATTTCTCTTTCTCCTAACCATTAGCTATAGAGAAATTCTTAAAAAGCTAATTATACAATTCAATAATAAATAATCAATACATTTAAGAATGCTAAAAATCTCACTCAACTTTGGCTTTGAGTGGTAATTTTAATACTAGGTATGTGTATTGCATGATCTAAAGTCATGATCATGATCTAAATCATACAGTATTATCTTGCTTTCGATTCTTAAACAAAGTTATGTGACTTCATAAGAAAATAAAGAAAAAGTCTGACTACCAGACAATTGACTCTGGCTAGGTCTTCAAAGCCTGTCAGAACTTTAAGGGTAAGTTAACACAGAGTTTTTCGGTCAGGATTTTGAGGCTGTATCTGCCTCAAAATCCTGACCAAAAAGACGGCTCCCTTTGAAATCAGTGGGAGCCGCTCAGGTCTTTTTTCCGGGAGCCGTTTCTTCCAGCTCTCGGAAAAAAGAAGCGAGATGCTCATTCTTCAGGCTAAGTCACCTCGCGATTCCGCCTGAAGACACTCCCTCCTCCCAACTAGACCCATTCATAAAAATGGAATTAATGATAAAAAACAAATTAATTTTCTCGATGTAACCTTGTGGGGGGATGTTACAAATGGCCAAGTAAATACTAGTGTATATCGAAAACAACAAGCAGGTAATAGCCTACTGCATGCCAAAAGTCTCCATCCCAAACATACCAAAAAAGCTTTGCCAGTTGGAGAATTTACTCGTTTTAAAAGAACATGCTCTTTGAACAGTACATTCACAACTCAATCCAATGAAATTAAATCTAGGCTCAGGAAAAGGGGTTATCCCTCCTGGACCATAAACAGGGCCATGAACATTGTATCACAGAAAGATAGACATTCATTGTTATACGAAACAAAATCAAACATAGACAATAAAAACTGTAATGTTTATTTTTCCACCAATTTCAGTGTCAACTACAATGAAATAATAAACATAGTTAAACAAAATCTTTCAATTTTAAAGCAGGATGACGTTCTTCATAAGATGATCTCAGAAGGCTGCAAGTTTATATCTAAGAAAGGGAAAACTATCGGTAATTTTTTATCACCGAGTCTATTTGTAGACACAAAAAACATTTCATCCACTTGGCTAGATTTATTGGGTTGTTATAAATGCGGCATGCCCAGATGTAAGATGTGTAGATATATTAATAAATGCACCACCTTTCAAAATTCGTCACGGAATCGTACCTATAGAATCAGACATTTCTTTAATTGCATGTCAGACCATGTGATTTACATGGTTAACTGCAGTTCTTGTAATATGGATTACGTAGGGAGTACAATTAGAACTGCCAAACAAAGGATATCGGAGCATTTACAGGCTATCAATAATACTAATATTACAAAAACCCAGGTGTATCGAAGCATTTTCTACAAATACACCAAGGTGACACATCTTCTTTGTCAGTCAAAATTATCGATAGGGTTCCCAAACCAATAAGAGGAGGTGACAGAACCCATAAATTAAGATTGAAAGAAGCTTCATGGATAATGAAGCTTGACACGAGATCTCCCAAAGGTATGAACCTCCGCAATGATTTGGCATATATATATTAGTTACACATATATATTCCCTTATAGTAGCTATATTTACATGTTTTCTCCATTGAGCCTTATATCATCAGTTTGATTTGGCATCTTTGTGCCACAAAAAATATAATTGCTTTTATTTAAATATTGCGTTGTATCCATGCAGCTATATAATTAATAACTCATTGCATTTAAGACAAAGTGATCGTAAATACTCCTCTTACCTTTGGAGAGTTTGCTCGTGCGTCTTTTAATCCTGGAAGTTTCACAGTGTTTGCTTCGCTGTGTGACCTCTGATATGTCTATTGTCTATTAAAGTTACACACATTCAAAATTCGAGCATGCGCACTATCAATTTGATGTCCGCTCTACCATCTTTATTATGGGCAAAGGATTGCCAGCATCTTTCATTCTGATTACATGGTATGTCCCTCCCCCTTTTCTAACGGTCAGGCTATAATGTTCATTTTTGACATGGTTTGCATCGCATCATTAGTGTTCCTTGACATATAATATAAATTCTAAAACATTTATACACTTACCTCTAATGAGTTGATCCAGTTGTCTGTTAGACTGTAATGGTTCTTCAGTATTTATTTTGATTGTGTGATGCATGTTACATTCTTTATTAATGAAAGTCACACATATTTAAAACTTGAGCATGCGTATGATAATCTTGATGTCCGTTTCATTATTTTTAGCATGGGTAAAATTTGCCAGTATCCCTCCAGTAATCATATTGGTTGCTACCCTCTGAAATCAGGTGATAGTATGTGTTTTGTTTTTCCTGTTTACATAGAATATATGCATATACTTACCTTGTCAACTTATACTCTTGTTTAGAGATACGGTGAGTTTATTGTAAAGTATGATATTTTTCCAACATGTAGTGTAATCTTCAGGCTGGATCATTTCATTACGGATTCATTCAATCTTCTGCTTACTTTCTTCCAAGTTCAAATCGCTAATACATCATTTTATCTTGTGCCTCTTGGTTTATTTCATGATGTTTCAATGTGATTTATATTCATTACAACAATCGTTGGGTTTTGTTTTCTTGTTTTTTTATTGTTTGATTTTAACTTGTATATGTAACTCCATGTAAAGATTATTAACATGGCAATGTTGGGGGTTAAATTCATTTTGGCCTCAAGCCGCAGGTGTTATTAATTTATACTCCTCTGGTTGTATATATTGAGCACTGTGGCAAACATGCATTTAGCTATGACTAAGAACACTTACTGTGTTCGAAACGCGTCAGCTGTTGCTCCATCGATTGCATGTATCTAGTGTGGTTCATCACACAAATGATTATGATTTTATGAATTTTGTCTACAATCAATAAACGCTAAGTTTTAACCAAGGAGCTATGATTTTGCTGGAATCTTACTTCTGAACGTGTAGACCCATTCATTGGGCCTAATCCGGAGTGGAGTGCGTGTCTGGATGCCGATGCACTACACTGGCTTTCAGTCGTGGCTACCGGGCTTTTGGTCTGGAAATTTGAGGCGGCCTCCGTCTCAAGTTCCATACCAGAGAACTCCGTCTGAACTTATCCTAAGACACAGACCCAGTCAGAGATCTGACTCATCATTCAATTAATTATAGGTAGGGTACTTAAAGAGGTTGTCCGGAATAACTATAAAACCCTACACTAATCTAAACTCTGTCCCCCTCCTACTTTCTAAATAACATAATTAATCAAAAATGTACATGGACTCATGACCGTCCCAGGGACATTTTCTGATTATTCGATGATGATCTATTTCCCTATTTCTGGAAACGGATCATCACAACAACTCCCCCCCCATCTACCCCATTATACTTACATGTCTCTTCCGGGGGACGGCTCCTCCTTCTTTATTGATTCGGCAGGCATGCGCTCTTATCCAAGCACTGCTCTGTGTACTGCTGCCGATAATCCACCTCATGCACAGTAGAAGTGGACCATTACTGCAGAAAACAATATGCTCCACAGTATGCTACACAGTGGCCCCCACACAGTATAATATGCTCCACAATGGCTCCAACAGTATGAAATACTCCCAAGAGCCCCCTCAAACCTCACAAAATTAATTCTGCCCTTCAGTTTATTTCAGTGCTATTATTATACTCTTGAATATCCGCAGACCACAGAGTATAATAAGTGAAATCCCAGCTGAGGTGAGTAAAATAACAAACACTAATACCTCAACTTGCTTCAACTCTCCTGGGCATCCTTGTTTCGGTTCCCTCCAGATCCTTTTTGTTCCTCTTTTCCCTGCCACTGAGGTAACATATCCCAAAGGTCACCGTTGGGACCTGTGATTGGGCCTCAGTGGTCACATGGAGTGCGCTGACGTCATTACACCAGTGCATCCCTATGTGACTGCTGAAGCCCAACCACAGGCCCCAGCAGTGACCACTTGAGCATGTGACCTCAGAGTCTTGAAGAGGATTCTTGGAAGCATCAGAGTGCTAGGAAAGGTGGGTATTTAGTTATCTTTCATTACTTCTCCTGAGCAGACTATTACTGGTAAGGGACCCAGCGGCATGTACATACATCACATAATGCCAGGACCCTTTCCATTAACGATATGTATAGTATAGTAGTACTGGCTGGGGCGAGAGCGCACGTTCCTACATAGAGGGCTTTGAGTATTCCCTCTAGCACGCGTAGCAAAGGTTTACCACCACGATCCTAGAACATAACGCTCAACAATTACTACATTTACATTATCCTGCAAACACAAAAGAGTCCACTTACAGTAAAATATCAGCCTTGATCATATGTCTGAAAGGAGTGTTCAAGGAGCACAGTGGAAAGCTGTAATCTAAGTATTTCACTCAGTGCTTTATATTTTCCCAGAAGTATTTTTTTTTTCTACTTTTCACCTGTATTGTCTGCATAATAAATGAATGTGCCAGAGCTACCTATTGCCCCCACATGCTGCAGTCATAGACACTGTGCAGTGGCACATGTGGAAAAAGAACATGTTATTTTCTTTATATTTCCAAGCTATAATTATTAAATTATTGAGCAGTCTCCGAGTTACTTTAAATTGCTAAGTATACTGTATGTTTGATTTCTTTAGCTCTATCCTGGGAATAGTGCTTCAAGGCAGCCTGCATGCTGATCATGGAGCCTGAAGGAATAACATTTCAGTATTGTTAGACCAGATTGTCTTCCTTCAACACATTTTAGTAAATTATTTGTCAAAACAGGAACATTCTACAGCTCCTACAAGAAATTGTGTAAAACTAACAAAAATGCCAAAAGTATAAGAATTAAAAGCTGAGACAGAATAAGATATATTGGAAAGAAAAATAATCATTATAGCTCATTGTCTTTAATTATTACTAGAGATAAGTGAACAGTAAAATGTCCGAGGTTCGATATTCGTTTCGAGCAGCACCTCAATATTCGACTACTCGAATTGAATATCGAACCCTATTATAGTCTATGGGGGGAAAATGCTTGTTTCAGGGGTAGGCAACGTTCGATCAAATTATACTTACCAAGTCCACGAGTGAGGGTCGGGCTGGATCCTCCGTGCAGTCTTCTCCTTGCAGGGTCCCCGCGGCGTCTTCCGGCTCTTCATTCACTCTGCCAGGCATCGGGCCTGGGCAGAGCCGACTGCGCATGCCCGCACTACAAGCAGACATGCGCAGTCGGGTCTGCCCAGGCCTGATAACTGGCAGAGTGAATGAAGAGCCGGAAGATGCCGTGGGGACGCTGCGCGGAGAAGACTTCTAAAGGTAGAAGAAGAACCAGCATTGATTGTCCGACTGTATAGCATTCGGCCAATCAATGCTGTTCCTGCATCAAACTTTTACATTTGAACAGCGAGTGGTACTCGATCGAGTACAAGTATTTCGAATACCGTAGTATACGATCAAATACCTACTCGATCGAGTACTACTCGCTCATCTCTAATTATTACTTATTCCATTTAATTATTTATTTTAAAGCAAGTCATATTATATTATAATGTATTTATTGCATTAAAAATTATTAGTAGGTGTAAGTCACTGGAATCAGGATTAAAGCATACTTTTTATAATTACATAAATTGGTTCCATGGACATTTATACTGGTTGGGATCTTAATTGGATGATCTTCTCCAAGCATTCCCCTATGTCATCAGGAAGCCAAAAAAAAAAAAAAAAAAGACAGGCCAAAGTTTTGCCACTACTGAGACCTCCAGGGATGGCTGTAACTGCAGGAGAAGTTGGAAGCAAGTATTCAATAGAAAGTGCCAGAGGGCCACAAACTACTAACTTGTGTAGGTTATGACAAGGGATAGCCCTTCATTTAACCACAATTGCATTATAAAGGGTTTATTAACCAGAAAACCACTTTTAATAAAATTTTTGGGCCATACAGTGTATAATATTTTTGCTTGGGCACTCTAAAAATCACAAAAAAAAAAAACACAAATCACAAAAGGGATCTACCAATAAAATGCACTTCTTGACTTTCAGACACATGATACTTATATGATATTTCTTGGCATTGTTATAAGGCATATAGATATTAGTCTTCAGTTTACAACTTTTTTTGTTAACTCCTTATGGTTGGTTTAATTTTTAATTAATTATGTAACTTTAATCATTGTATTTGTTAAAGTCTGAAAAAGTAAAAGTTCACTCCAGTTCTTTGAAAAAGCGCAAAGGCAATAGGCGAAAGCGATTTATGAAGACAGGCATTGTGTATGTGCAACAAAACATTGCACTTGTTACAATTTTTCACCTCGCAAAAGTGGCTTTAGGCTAAGGCTCCATATAGCGGAAATGCAACGTTTTTGGCTACTTCAAGATACGACCCATTTTAAAGTATCAACAAAGTGAATTAGATGTCATTAATCTCACCCACACATTTCAGAAATTTTTTTTTTTTTTTTTGAAAAACAACATTTCTAAAAATCACAGCATGTTAATTTTAGCTGAGTAATGCCGCACATTTTCCCTATATGTTAAATAGGGAAGGAAAAAAGGTTAGAAAAACACAGCAAAAACTCAATTAAAAACATGCTGCATTTTTCCACAACATTTTGAAGCTGTGATAAGGTCTTGATAAATGTGCCCTGATGTATGTTCTCCACAAAACTATCCAAGACACTTTGGCTGCTTGTGGAAACGAGATGTCTCCTTACTTGTCATTTTCCTGTAGTATTTCGTGGTTAGGTGAAGAATTACACTACGTATCAGTCCTCACAGCCAATATTTTCTTGAAAACCTTTCCCTAGATTGATGACAAAGGTCTCAACCCTCACTTTGGGAGCCACTGCAATAAAAAGCCTACATTTATACAAGAATAGATATGGAGTCCTTCATTCTTAGTACTGGTTTTGCTCCGGTTGTCTGATATGCAAGAAGGGTTCTATACCTAGGGTTCTGTTCTAGGGGCCAGACCCATAACAATTAGAGATGAGCGAACAGTGTTCTATCGAACACATGTTCGATCGGATATCAGGGTGTTCGCCATGTTCGAATCGAATCGAACACCACGTGGTAAAGTGCGCCAAAATTCGATTCCCCTCCCACCTTCCCTGGCGCCTTTTTTGCACCAATAACAGCGCAGGGGAGGTGGGACAGGAACTACGACACTGGGGGCATTGAAAAAAATTGGAAAAAGTCATTGGCTGCCGAAATCAGGTGACCTCCATTTTAGACGAATAGTGGATTTCAAATCCGGGTCATATGAGAATGTGAACTTTGTGACTATGAGACAGGGATAGCTGTACAGGCAGGGATAGCTAGGGATAACCTTTATTTAGGGGGGAATGTTATTAAAAATAACTTTTTGGGGCTCTATCGGGTGTGTAATTGTGATTTTTGTGAGATAAACTTTTTCCCATAGGGATGCATTGGCCAGCGCTGATTGGCCGAATTCCGTACTCTGGCCAATCAGTGCTGGCCAATGCATTCTATTAGCTTGATGAAGCAGAGTGTGCACAAGGGTTCAAGCGCACCCTCGGCTCTGATGTAGCAGAGCCGAGGCTGCACAAGGGTTCAAGCGCACCCTCGGCTCTGATGTAGGAGAGCCGAGGGTGCACTTGAACCCTTGTGCACCCTCAGCTCTGCTACATCAGAGCCGAGGGTGCGCTTGAACCCTTGTGCACACTCTGCTTCATCAAGCTAATAGAATGCATTGGCCAGCGCTGATTGGCCAATGTATTCTATTAGCCTGATGAAGTAGAGCTGAATGTGTGTGCTAAGCACACACATTCAGCTCTACTTCATCGGGCTAATAGAATGCATTGGCCAGCGCTGATTGGCCAGAGTACGGAACTCGACCAATCAGCGCTGGCTCTGCTGGAGGAGGCGGAGTCTAAGATCGCTCCACACCAGTCTCCATTCAGGTCCGACCTTAGACTCCGCCTCCTCCGGCAGAGCCAGCGCTGATTGGCCGAAGGCTGGCCAATGCATTCCTATGCGAATGCAGAGACTTAGCAGTGCTGAGTCAGTTTTGCTCAACTACACATCTGATGCACACTCGGCACTGCTACATCAGATGTAGCAATCTGATGTAGCAGAGCCGAGGGTGCACTAGAACCCCTGTGCAAACTCAGTTCACGCTAATAGAATGCATTGGCCAGCGCTGATTGGCCAATGCATTCTATTAGCCCGATGAAGTAGAGCTGAATGTGTGTGCTAAGCACACACATTCAGCACTGCTTCATCAAGCCAATACAATGCATTAGCCAGTGCTGATTGGCCAGAGTACGGAATTCGGCCAATCAGCGCTGGCTCTGCTGGAGGAGGCGGAGTCTAAGGTCGCTCCACACCAGTCTCCATTCAGGTCCGACCTTAGACTCCGCCTCCTCCGGCAGAGCCAGCGCTGATTGGCCGAAGGCTGGCCAATGCATTCCTATGCGAATGCATACTTAGCAGTGCTGAGTCAGTTTTGCTCAACTACACATCTGATGCACACTCGGCACTGCTACATCAGATGTAGCAATCTGATGTAGCAGAGCCGAGGGTGCACTAGAACCCCTGTGCAAACTCAGTTCACGCTAATAGAATGCATTGGCCAGCGCTGATTGGCCAATGCATTCTATTAGCCCGATGAAGTAGAGCTGAATGTGTGTGCTAAGCACACACATTCAGCACTGCTTCATCAAGCCAATACAATGCATTAGCCAGTGCTGATTGGCCAGAGTACGGAATTCGGCCAATCAGCGCTGGCTCTGCTGGAGGAGGCGGAGTCTAAGGTCGGACCTGAATGGAGACTGGTGTGGAGCGATCTTAGACTCCGCCTCCTCCAGCAGAGCCAGCGCTGATTGGTCGAGTTCCGTACTCTGGCCAATCAGCGCTGGCCAATGCATTCTATTAGCCCGATGAAGTAGAGCTGAATGTGTGTGCTTAGCACACACATTCAGCTCTACTTCATCAGGCTAATAGAATACATTGGCCAATCAGCGCTGGCCAATGCATTCTATTAGCTTGATGAAGCAGAGTGTGCACAAGGGTTCAAGCGCACCCTCGGCTCTGATGTAGCAGAGCTGAGGGTGCACAAGGGTTCAAGTGCACCCTCGGCTCTCCTACATCAGAGCCGAGGGTGCGCTTGAACCCTTGTGCACACTCTGCTTCATCAAGCTAATAGAATGCATTGGCCAGCACTGATTGGCCAGAGTACGGAATTCGGCCAATCAGCGCTGGCCAATGCATTCTATTAGCCCGATGAAGTAGAGCTGAATGTGTGTGCTAAGCACACACATTCAGCACTGCTTCATCACGCCAATACAATGCATTAGCCAGTGCTGATTGGCCAGAGTACGGAATTCGGCCAATCAGCGCTGGCTCTGCTGGAGGAGGCGGAGTCTAAGATCGCTCCACACCAGTCTCCATTCAGGTCCGACCTTAGACTCCGCCTCCTCCAGCAGAGCCAGCGCTGATTGGTCGAGTTCCGTACTCTGGCCAATCAGCGCTGGCCAATGCATTCTATTAGCCCGATGAAGTAGAGCTGAATGTGTGTGCTTAGCACACACATTCAGCTCTACTTCATCGGGCTAATAGAATGCATTGGCCAGCGCTGATTGGCCGAATTCCGTACTCTGGCCAATCAGCACTGGCTAATGCATTGTATTGGCTTGATGAAGCAGTGCTGAATGTGTGTGCTTAGCACACACATTCAGCTCTACTTCATCGGGCTAATAGAATGCATTGGCCAATCAGCGCTGGCCAATGCATTCTATTAGCGTGAACTGAGTTTGCACAGGGGTTCTAGTGCACCCTCGGCTCTGCTACATCAGATTGCTACATCTGATGTAGCAGTGCCGAGTGTGCATCAGATGTGTAGTTGAGCAAAACTGACTCAGCACTGCTAAGTCTGCATTCGCATAGGAATGCATTGGCCAGCCTTCGGCCAATCAGCGCTGGCTCTGCCGGAGGAGGCGGAGTCTAAGGTCGGACCTGAATGGAGACTGGTGTGGAGCGACCTTAGACTCCGCCTCCTCCAGCAGAGCCAGCGCTGATTGGCCGAATTCCGTACTCTGGCCAATCAGCACTGGCTAATGCATTGTATTGGCTTGATGAAGCAGTGCTGAATGTGTGTGCTTAGCACACACATTCAGCTCTACTTCATCGGGCTAATAGAATGCATTGGCCAGCGCTGATTGGCCGAATTCCGTACTCTGGCCAATCAGCACTGGCTAATGCATTGTATTGGCTTGATGAAGCAGTGCTGAATGTGTGTGCTTAGCACACACATTCAGCTCTACTTCATCGGGCTAATAGAATGCATTGGCCAATCAGCGCTGGCCAATGCATTCTATTAGCGTGAACTGAGTTTGCACAGGGGTTCTAGTGCACCCTCGGCTCTGCTACATCAGATTGCTACATCTGATGTAGCAGTGCCGAGTGTGCATCAGATGTGTAGTTGAGCAAAACTGACTCAGCACTGCTAAGTCTGCATTCGCATAGGAATGCATTGGCCAGCCTTCGGCCAATCAGCGCTGGCTCTGCCGGAGGAGGCGGAGTCTAAGGTCGGACCTGAATGGAGACTGGTGTGGAGCGACCTTAGACTCCGCCTCCTCCAGCAGAGCCAGCGCTGATTGGCCGAATTCCGTACTCTGGCCAATCAGCACTGGCTAATGCATTGTATTGGCTTGATGAAGCAGTGCTGAATGTGTGTGCTTAGCACACACATTCAGCTCTACTTCATCGGGCTAATAGAATGCATTGGCCAGCGCTGATTGGCCGAATTCCGTACTCTGGCCAATCAGCACTGGCTAATGCATTGTATTGGCTTGATGAAGCAGTGCTGAATGTGTGTGCTTAGCACACACATTCAGCTCTACTTCATCGGGCTAATAGAATGCATTGGCCAATCAGCGCTGGCCAATGCATTCTATTAGCGTGAACTGAGTTTGCACAGGGGTTCTAGTGCACCCTCGGCTCTGCTACATCAGATTGCTACATCTGATGTAGCAGTGCCGAGTGTGCATCAGATGTGTAGTTGAGCAAAACTGACTCAGCACTGCTAAGTCTGCATTCGCATAGGAATGCATTGGCCAGCCTTCGGCCAATCAGCGCTGGCTCTGCCGGAGGAGGCGGAGTCTAAGGTCGGACCTGAATGGAGACTGGTGTGGAGCGACCTTAGACTCCGCCTCCTCCAGCAGAGCCAGCGCTGATTGGCCGAATTCCGTACTCTGGCCAATCAGCACTGGCTAATGCATTGTATTGGCTTGATGAAGCAGTGCTGAATGTGTGTGCTTAGCACACACATTCAGCTCTACTTCATCGGGCTAATAGAATGCATTGGCCAGCGCTGATTGGCCGAATTCCGTACTCTGGCCAATCAGCACTGGCTAATGCATTGTATTGGCTTGATGAAGCAGTGCTGAATGTGTGTGCTTAGCACACACATTCAGCTCTACTTCATCGGGCTAATAGAATGCATTGGCCAATCAGCGCTGGCCAATGCATTCTATTAGCGTGAACTGAGTTTGCACAGGGGTTCTAGTGCACCCTCGGCTCTGCTACATCAGATTGCTACATCTGATGTAGCAGTGCCGAGTGTGCATCAGATGTGTAGTTGAGCAAAACTGACTCAGCACTGCTAAGTCTGCATTCGCATAGGAATGCATTGGCCAGCCTTCGGCCAATCAGCGCTGGCTCTGCCGGAGGAGGCGGAGTCTAAGGTCGGACCTGAATGGAGACTGGTGTGGAGCTATCTTAGACTCCGCCTCCTCCAGCAGAGCCAGCGCTGATTGGTCGAGTTCCGTACTCTGGCCAATCAGCACTGGCCAATGCATTTCTATGGGGAAAAGTTAGCTTGCGAAAATCGCAAACTGACAGGGATTTCCATGAAATAAAGTGACTTTTATGCCCCCAGACATGCTTCCCCTGCTGTCCCAGTGTCATTCCAGGGTGTTGGTATCATTTCCTGGGGTGTCATAGTGGACTTGGTGACCCTCCAGACACGAATTTGGGTTTCCCCCTTAACGAGTTTATGTTCCCCATAGACTATAATGGGGTTCGAAACCCATTCGAACACTCGAACAGTGAGCGGCTGTTCGAATCGAATTTCGAACCTCGAACATTTTAGTGTTCGCTCATCTCTAATAACAATCAAACTTGGCATTTCTATCTTACATTCCAAAAGAATATTTGTAGATAACTCTTTTATATTTACACAATATACTGGAAACTGTTTAATATAGATCAAATAGATAGATAGATAGATAGATAGATAGATAGATAGATAGATAGATAGATAGAGATACATAGATAGATGGATGAATGGATGGACGTACAGAGATGATAGATAGATAGATAGATAGATAGATAGATAGATAGATAGATAGATAGATAGATGATAGATAGATAGATGATAGATAGATAGATAGATAGATAGATAGATAGATGATTATATTACATACATATAATTAACTTAGCGACACACATAAAAACCTTCCATAATATCTTTTATCTGCCATATCACAGCTTGAGACAACATCCCATCATTTCTCATTGCTGTGGAAACCATGGGTTCCAAACTTCAATTCTTGTTTAGTTAATTATGCTTAGCTAATAGCAAATGTCAAGCAGTAAATATACATATGTTGTTCAGTATTCATTTTTGGCTCAATGTGAACCTATCTATTTGTGTCCTATGAGTATTTGGTGTCTCAGCTATATTGGATCTTACTGTTCAGCATTGACAGAGATGTTAATGAACCAATTACTATTTCTTCTCATTCTGAGACTCTGAAAACTACTTTTATTGTAAAACTTCAAATTTCCAACATATAGTAATATGGTTTATATAAAATTATCCATTTTACCAACTGTGTATACATTTATGGACTGTTCGTAAAAGATAGAAATGATAAAAAAAAATTGTGATTTTCCTTAAAGGAGTTTTCTGGGCAAAACATGTTTGTTTTCAGGTTTTTTTTTTTTTTCATGTCTGCCAGAGCTATTAATGGGTTAATAAATTCACCCATATAACTTTAGCCATGTTTTGATTGATTTCTGGGTTTCTCTTGGAGCTACAGGTATCTCCTGCATTTGTTTACTTGGTTCAGCTTCCTGCTATATGTAACTCCTCTCTCCTTACTCCCACCTCCTTCCTCTGTCCCTCCCTCCTCTCTCTCTCTCTCTCTCCCTCCCTTCCATACACACCATCCATGTCTCTCTAGCTATCCTGCCTGTAATGTTGTTATAAGTATATTCTGTATGTTCTATGCTACTTACTCATTTTGCTTTGTCTGCTTAGCAACAATGAGCTAGTAAGGGAGAAGGGGCTGAGCTAGGAGGTGGAAATGCTAGACAGGGAGCCTTGGAGAAAGCATGGAATATAGAGTTCTGATCCATAAAAGTCAGTATCGCATAGTGGACTTATTCCAGGTGACTTTTATCCTCACTATAACACTACTTCGCCCTTCCTTACCTATTTAGCCCAACCCCCAACCCATATTATATACTTACCTTCCTGTGAAAGGACTCCTCCTTCTTTAGTAATTCTGCAGGGTGCTCGCTCTTCTCCATCGCTGCTCTGTTCTCTGCAGCGATGATCCGCCTCTACTGTGCATAAGGTTAATAGATCTGACTCTAAATGGGGCAATGTAGAATTAGTAATTCATGTACAGACATTGTTTTCTGCACAGTGTCTAGTATTTTATAGCATATATATTATAGTATATTAGTGTTAGAGCACTTTTCTATGAATCATGCTACAGACATGTCCACAAGTTTACTCTGCCCTATGATTGAATATAAAAAAAACCAAAGCGCTATAGCCCTCCCAACATGTTTTACTGTAAAATGGCCTCGCCAGGGATCCATCATGTAAACACGCTGTGTTATTGATTTATATAAAGTTTTTTTCAAAGATGAGTTATCGATTAAAGGTGTAGTCTTATCATATGCAACACCTTTTAAATAGAAGTTGTCACACCAATGTTAAATAGTGACCATTCAGATAAATGGCCGGTCAACTGAATGGAAATGAACTTTACAGCTTATGCACATTGTACTGAGCTGTATAGGTTAGATGCACTGCAGCTCCTGCAACAGCTGAGTAGTGGGAGTTCTAGGAAACAGACCCCACTGATCTGCTATTGATGACCTATCCTAAGAATAGTTGAACAATAATGAGGATCTGGACAACCCCTTTAATGCATCTGTATCAGCAGTCAACTAAGAATAATGCTTGAGCGTCAAAGCTCAGAGAACCACTTTCCAAACACTCCAGCCAAGATATATTGTAGCCTTGAGAGGATACAACACTGTTACGTAATCTACATTGATGATACAGTAGGATCACTGTTAGTTTATGTCTTTGTAATTATCTCAACAATATTGAGTATATCTTATATTATTCATTGATGATGATATGTTCTTCCTGCCAGTGATCTTTATGATTTTTCCTCTTCCTATCCTGACACAGCATGAATCAGCTAGCACAGAAAATTTTCATGGCAGGAGCAGCATATATTGAGTGCTATGATAAAATGTAAAATAATAATGTGCACACAGCTGTGGCTGTTACTATTGAACCTAATGAATGATAGTTGTCGAAGATTAATCATGCACTACATCTTTGAAAGCATCTGATGAAAAAAATTGTTTTATCTGGAACTAAAGAACTCATATACTGACAATAGGTGCAAGCTTGAGTGTGCTTTGCTGCTTATCTCTAGATATTTGTTATGCTTCATTTCAAATACAGAACAAGCTGTTCACTGGCAGAGCATGCTGAGAGTTATAATTCAACTACAGTCAAACGCTGCATGTTCCCTGTCCCTGTTTGAAGATGTTCAGTTTATTATTGATATATTTATTGCGCTGCTATACAGTTCGTGCATTCGCTCTTCACTCGCCTACAAAATGAACTCTTGTGAACTTGCCATGCAGCTGACCATTGTACACCAAGATGGAAATCCAGACACGTTGGACACTTCTATTATAGACTTATGAAGTTGAATTAAAAGACGTTAGTATTTGCAGGAGCCATCTGAAATATATAAATTCCCTCTATAAGGTGCTTTCCATAATAGGTAAAGCACTATGGTGTCCTTGTCTTAGACCTCTCACCACTCCTGACGTGTCTTTTTAGTAAATACTTGTATTCCCCATGAAGTTATAACTGGAGACCATCTTTTCCCAAAACTCTGTGCTGAGCAAGTCCATGTTTATTCTTCCTAGAAATTTATGAATAAATTGGCTGTTACCAATCCTCTTGTCCCTTGGTGTGTCCCTATAATGTCTAGTACTGTCAGTACAATGTGCAATAACATCTAGCTGTCAGTGCAGCCATACATTTCTATGAGGAATAAAAGAGAAACAGCCCTGCACAGTTATAGGAAAAGATGCTTCAGAATGGTTGTATTATGGCGACCATAAGTATTTATTAGACCAGACATATCAAGAAAGTGACAGACCCTCTTTGAAGTGGCTTACTATTCTTATATACATAAGCTGTAATTGTCATACCATTAAAAGTTGTAGGCAGTAAATGTACATGAGAAAACTTCTTTATACTGTGGCCCCATGTTGTGAATACGCAGCATTTTTACCTTGGACAAAACACTATTGCAAAAAAAACGCCGCCTGCAAGGTTGATTCGATTCTTGCTAATATTATCCACACATTTCAGCAGTGTTTTAACAGCATTTTGCTATGTGGGATTTTAGTCTTAAATGGGTTGTCCAGGGTCTGAAATCTGAACTTAACCAGCAAGGGAGGATTTTAAAATAAATATGCACAGTAATTTACCTTCATCCTCCCCTCCTTTCTAGCACTAGATCAGTTGTCACCGCCACCACTCTGATTGCTTATAGAGTCCCTACAGTGGTGACATCACATTACAGTAGTGACATCACTGCTACAGCCACTCACCACTCTCATTTTCTAGCCCTCCCCTGCTGCCTGCATTTAATATTATGATTGTGGAAACTTCTTTAGGCTAAGACTCCATACAGTGAATTGCTGCGAAAAAACACTGCAGAGGAAATACATTGCAGTTTTTCCGTAGTGTTTTTCACAGAAAGTCTACAGAGTTTTCATCTATGGTCTTTCTGCCCCTTTTATATCTATATGTAAAACACCAGTGTTTCTATGGGTATAACTGACATGCTGTGACATTCACAAATGGGAGCATTTTTGAAATCGCAGATTTTCCCTTGCAGAATTTTTTTTGTAATGTGTGGATAGGATTAGCCAGAATCACATCCAGTGTCGAACTGGGATGTACAGGGCCCACCAGTGAAATTGTTTCTAGGGGCTGCTGTAACCCTAGGGTTACATCACATGACCATGGACCGTAAATCACATGACCATGGTCAGACTTTTATCCACTAGAAGTAACAGAATGAATGACAGCAAGCAGAGATCTAGAAAACTGTGAGGAATTGATACAGAAAGTATATTGGAAAATTGTATAGCTTTTTATTGTACATTTGTTTGTCAATATTGGTCTGAAAGTGGCCAACGCCTTTAATAGCTAAGAATATCAATCTATCTATCTATCTATCTATCTATCTATCTATCTATCTATCTATCTAGAACATAGTATCAACAGCTTGCCCAGCATAAACAGCGGCAACAAAGTGCCCTTTCATACATGGTGTCAACAGAGAGCCCAAATTAACAATAGTGCAAAGCAAGGCTATAGTCAGGAGGCCACACAACTAACTTGGTCTCCATCTCATCTACTTTTACACAGCCTGACTCCATCATAAATGGCTTATAGATATATTTAGACAGAAGCTGAAAAGCTCCTCTAATTCACTGAAAAGCGAGTGACTGAATTTCTATGAAAATAAATATCCCAAAAACTATGGCTGTCATGAATTATACAATATCAACCATCATATAATATAAATGAAATCAGTAAGTTATAAAAATACTTTATTATAAAGCCACAGTCAGAGTCGGTAACTATTTCCTGACTCTGACCCCACCCAAAACTCACTTTGTTTGTACATTTCTATACACAGCACAAAAATTTAAAAACAAAAAAGTAACATAGCATAAACTTTCTTTCTACAGTCTATATTCTTTACAAATTTGTATGGAACATTTTAATGAGTTTTTTAATAACCCATTCACTTCTGAAGATATTTTTGAAAAATTGCAACAATTCCACCACATCTTAACATTGTCCTAACAGTGGGGTGGAGCTGATCTTCAAATTTCAGGATCGTTTTTAAAATCCGATTTTCGATCATTTTACAGCCAATCCTGATCGCGATTGTGAAATTTGCTCGATCTCCGATCGGGATCTTATCTTTTCCGATCACTCAACCCTAGTTGCTTTATGTTTATGGAGTAGGGTTGAGCCGATCTTGAGATTTCAAGATCATGTTTAAAATCTGATTTTCGATCATTTTCCAGCCGATCCCGATCGTGAAATTTGCTTGATCGCTGATCGGGATCCGATCTTTCCCGATCCTGATCGCTCAACCCTACGTAACAGTGATCTAAGAATTACATGAGCAGTGGTCACTGTAAAAACCTATGCAGATCAGTATGTACTACAAACTAGAACCATCACAAGCATTTAGTCCCAGCGTTAGAAAACTATTACTAGGATTGCAGGAAAATACCACATTTTATAGCTATATAAATTTCCTAATTAATATAGAAATGTTGTAGAAAACTTGGCAATGTTGGTATAGTATATTTCTTGGTCTGACATTTGACAGCCAACTCTAGAGGCAATATTCAGAACTGAATTAATAAGACTGGATGCTACTAGAGAAACCTAACCTAAAAATATCCTTTGGTTCTGTTAGCAGCATCGCTTCATAGACAAACTGTTAAAGACTCGATGGCAGAAATAAGGAAAATATTGATGGAAAAATGAGTTTAGGAAGAAAATTATATGCTCTCATTCAATTACACAAACAGAAAACTAAGTTCCAAGGATCTGAGGACTGCCTGTGTGCCTGTGTAGCCTTAGCAGGAAATATTTGGAGGGATGCTTTGCCCTTGAGCACATACTATTTTATTTAAATGGCTATCCATTAAAATAATGATTTCCGTAAAGGGGCGCTTTAAATGTAAAATTCCTGCAATTCCTATAAGTGTTAGTACCTGCCAATAATGGAAAATAGTTGATGTAATTGTGCCACCTCCAGCCATTTGTTTGATTTATGTAATCTTGTCCTCTGAAAAAGGAAAATCTCCCTTCTGCTTATTGGTTTATACTCAGCAAGTAACATCCTTGTCTTTCCCGTAATTCCAATCTCAGATTTAGTACAAAAAAAAAAAAAGCACCCACCAAAGAAAAAAAACACAAACATGACTCTATTACATCACTGTAATTACTAACTCTTTTTACGGTGACAAATGACACAACTATGCCATTTATTGGACAGGATGTAACACTATATAAAATGAATGAATTAATATAAAAACTATTAAGGGAATTTAATATATATGTCTTATTTTGCTGCACTTTATTAGATGTATTTCCTTACATTAAAAATATTAAAAAGATGCCAGATACTAGCAATGAGCGAGTAGTATTCGATCGACTATGTATTCGAAATACTCGTATTCGATGGAATACCACCCAGTAAACGCAGTAAAAATTAGACTCCCCTCCCATGGCGCTTTTTTTTTTTTTTTTTTTTTTTTGTACACCAATAATTATGCAGGGGAGGTGGGACAGGAACTAGGACAACGTAGGCATTGGAAAAAAAAAAACGTATACAGTCATTGACTGGCTAAACCAGTAGCAGCAGCAGTGTTGGCATCATTTCCTGAGGTGTCATTGTTGACTTGATGACTTCAATTGGTCGAATTTTGATTTCCCTGAAACGAGCATTTTTTCCCATAGACTATAATGGGATTTGATATTCAATCGAATAGTCAAATATTGAGGACTACTCAAATCAATTTTTGAATATTTCTCTACTCGCTCAGCTCTACAAGATACAACATAAATCTTGTACAAATTGATCTCAAGGAAATTTAATTCCACTGCTTTTAGACATTTTCTGTTTTTCTTTTTTTTACAACCCATGTACCAAAATATACAGATGCCCCTTTCTTGCACCTTTTAAAACAAGGCACACTTCATAAATGCATTGTAAGATGTTACAACAGATAAACCACACTCCCTTCCCTGACACAAAGCATAGTGATGAACTTTGTGTAAAACGCTTCACATGATAAATCTTCCGCACATAGCATAAAGTGTTTAAAGTGAATGTGTAGCCAGACAATGACATATTCTTTTCAACAAGTTTTATGGTAAACATATTTTTTTTTAATTGTGGTGAGGTTTTAAAAAAATATTTCAAAAAATTCTAAAAACCTTGCAGTTTTCATTCTGGACACTAAGCCACATATTATGCTGACATTTCCTGTTTCTCTAAGGGTGCATTCACACAGAGGAAAATGGCACCGAATTTGTTGTGGAATTTCAGCGCTGAAAAAGAAACCTCCCATTGACTTCAATGGGTTTCTTTTTCTGAGGAACCCATTGAAGTCAATGTGAGGCTTTTTTTTCAGCGCTGAAATTCCACAACAAATTCTTTACCATTTCATCCATGTGACTGGACCCTAAGACTGCGTTCACACGGAGTTTTTTGGTCAGGAATTTGGTCCTTTTTCTGAGGAAACCCATTGAAGTCAATGTGAGGCTTTTTTTTTCAGTGCTGAAATTCCACACCAAATTACTCACCATTGTGAATGGACCCTAAGAGAATTCACATTAGGCTGCGCCCGCTCTCCGCCTGGGGATTCCATTATCCATTCCACTTTGCGGAGAGAAAAGTGCAATTCTTTCTCTGTGCATTTTCTGCCTTTCTCAGGCAGAAACCCGGTGGACATTATTAGAGTCTATGGGGTCTATGGGTTTCCAAAGGTAACTGTTTTTTAAGCGAATTAGGTTTCCATTTGAGGGGTCCCCAAGCAGATGCCCCATATGGAAACCTGAATGCAAGTGTGATAAGACACAGAATCCACCAAGACACAGAATCCACCAGTCACAATACATGATTTGACTGCTTATCTACTCACCTATCTGCAGTATGACCTCTTCTGACATCACAGTGCAAGCCTAGAAAACTCTTCCATAGAAGTCCAGACTATTATGTCTATGTCACGAAGAAATTACCCAGCAAACAGTGGCTCCATAAAACTTAACTTTTAATTTGTCAAAAAAACATCATAAAATATAAAAAAACACGTTGGATTTAAGGAACTCCCATGTAATGCCAAGAAAGGCTGCCGCCTTTCTTAGCATTACATAATTTCAAACATGATTGGTCTTCTATTTATTAACAAATTTCAGTCCTCATGATCGATCGTTGCATTCATTTGTGTGAATTTCACCTTATTGTTTTTTCTAATCTCTGTATTGGATATGAGGAGCGTTTTTGACCCTTGGTTGGGGTGCAACATTTGAGACAAGTCGCCGTTATTATCATAGTCTATCTATGGATTCCTGACTTTGTATATATTTTACAACTTATGGATAATAATAATGCTTTGTAACAAATGAATACAGAAGGAATGTAGTTCATGGACAGCGAAGAGTTTCCCTGTTACACACGGGCATGTGTAGTCTGGGAATTTAATGTTCCATCAGGTGTCTAAATCGAGCTCATTTCAATACTGTCTAGTTTACACTGAGGCTAAGTTCACACCTGCCCTGAGCTCCCCATTGCTCACGTCTGCCGGGGGTCCAGACAGAGAGCTCAGCTACTAAAATAACAGTTATCCACTGATCTAATAGAGTCCACCAGGTGTCCATTGGGTTTCCACCATTTTTATACTGAAACTGCTGGAGAGAAAAGTCCTCCTGTTTTTCTGTCCATTTTAGGCAGACTCTGCAGTGAGAAGACTCTGACGCTGATATGGACCTAGCCGGACAATGACTAAAAATAAGACAGGATTAGTAAATCTACCTTAATATCACATAACAATTTTGTCTTGAAAACCTATTTATCTTGTTACACTCTAAAGCTAGGATCACATCTCCATAGGAGACACCACCACAGAATCTGCCGAAAATTGGCATAGAGAAAAGTCCTGCACACAGGTTTCAGTATAAAAACATCAGAAACTTGTTTTTATAGTGTATACGGTCCATGGGTAACCACTGCTTTATGGGACGCGTGGAAGAGTCCACGCAAGTTTGATCCTACCTGGACATGTACGCTCAAGAGGAAAAGTGAGAAAGATCACATCTGTATGTGAATGATGGTGATGATGGTTGGCTGACAACATCCACAGTGCCTTCAGGAAAACTGTAGATCTGGTCATATGGTGTCTAGCAGCCAATCCAATTGAGAATCAAAATAATTTGCATAAAGCCTACATTTAAATAGGCATTTGCTGACTTGTTCAGATGCTCTTAGGTAGGGTTCACACTACTGTTGGTGTCCGCACAGAAGGTGTCCGTTTACAAAAAAAACTATCATAATGGACACAAATGGACAGTAACTGATGGCTATCAGTTACTGTCTGTTATATGTCCGTTGCCCATAGACCTCAATGTTAAAAAAAAACGGACAGAAAATTCTTGCATGTAGGATTTTTTTTTCCGCTTGAAAAAACAGACATGGTTGTAAACGGACACTAAAGGACACAAACAGACACTAAAGGACACAAGATAAAATCCCATTGAAATGAATGGAAATTGCAAACGGACCAGCTAGTGTCCGTTGCTAAAATCTTCTACGGACAATAGCTACGGACACTGCTGAGCGGACACCAATGGTAGTGTGAACGCCCCCTTACAAAGATGCTGATACAGTCCGTTCTGTTGATAGATTCCAACAAAAACTTGCAAAATGATATTGCTGCATCTCTTCTATAATATAAACAGGAAGAAAAATGAAAGAACCTCCCAGTGTCACAGTGGTACAATGGAGCCATGACATCCAAAAATGACATTAACTTTTAATAGATGCAATAAATATGCAAGAGCAACCTTTACTAAACTGAGCCTGTAATGTTTTCATTCCTATATCACCATACAAATGACAAAAAGGACTTTTCCATGTGGTTAACTGCCTGCAGCTTTTTTTGCTTCCTGCAGTATATTTATGACCGGCTTCTTTAATATTTCAGTGCAGAAGTTGAGGCAGTGAACTGGAAATCAAGTATGGTGAAGCTACAGAGATCATCACTCAGACAGGAAAATGTATAATAATCTAAATGAATTATTTATTCTTATTCTCTGGGATCTCGGAATAGGAAATACATTGCCTTATTAAAAATTTGCCATACTTAATTCAATACTTTTGTATCAGAATATGGCACAGTATTTGCAAGATATTTAACAACATTATTAAAAATATGCAGATGAGAATAAGGTGGTATAGATATACTTTACTTGGAGATTTTTGTCTTAATATTATCTTATAAAAATAATATTCTACTTATCATGTGCAGAAAACAATACAGTGCAAATAAATCTCGTAATGCTTCCGATTTCCTGGATGGCTTTAATTGTTTTAGGCTAATAAATATTAAAAGAGTCTTTGTCCAAATTATATTCATCTATTTAGTGTTTGGCGAATACTTTTATTTCTTGCTTGCTGAAAACCCAAATTGTATTAGCCCAAATTATATTATACTGTTGTACAATGTAGAAGCTATGTAGAAATCTCACAAGGAGGGCTAAAGCTTAAACATAGAATATGAGGATAATTTGTACAAAATAACACTAACCCTAAATAGATGCAGGAGATTATTCACTGGCACATTTGATTTTTGGCAATTTCATATCTTCATCTTGACAGAATCTAGCTGATTTCTATGCAAAACGGATCATCTATCTTCTGAGCCTTAAATGTTTTTTTTTCCAGAATTAAGAAAGCTTTTTTCATAGAGACCACAACACATATCTCCACTGAAGTGAATGAGGCTGAACTCCAATATTACTCACATGTGGCCATGTTTCTCTAATCCTTAACAACAACATGTCCCATAAGATGAGTAATGTGCTAACATACCCTAATATGAGGAGTTATGATCTTGGATGCCTACCCTTAACTCCTACCTACTAAAGAGCCTTTCAGTCCATATTATTAAAAGATCTGTATGGAGGGAAGAAACAAGTTTTATAGTATAATCTCATCATTTACATCACCTTGATCTCTTCTTTACCATCCACTGGTTTGTTCTTTGAGAGTTTATCATTATTATGGTGCTGTACATACAATACGCAAAATAAGTACATTATTAACAGTGACCTACTGGTAGTGTGGGCTTACCATCTGTGAGAGAACGAGGATAGAGACAGTAGGTGAGGGGAGAAGCTGTTGGGTTGGTCGTGTGATGGCAGTAGTAATATTGAATATTGTAGGCGGTCTTTATATACAGAGTTATTGAATATTGTAGGCCTTCCTGAAGAGCTAGTCTTTATATACAGGGCTTACCATCTGTGAGAGAACGAGGATAGAGACAGTAGGTGAGGGAAGAAGCTGTTGGGTTGGTCGTGTGATGGCAGTAGAGTTATTGAATATTGTAGGCCTTCCTGAAGAGGTAGTCTTTATATACAGGGCTTACCATCTGTGAGATTACGAGGATAGAGACAGTAGGTGAGGGTCTACAATTGGTTAAACTGCTGTATATGATATCTTATTACAAAAGACAAGAAAAACTAATGAAAATTCATTAAAAATAGTTTTTGTATCGAGTTTTCATTGGTTTTTGTTGTCTTTTGTGGTAATACCTCACACTGCAGCAATTTAACCAATGGCAGAAGCTTGGATTAACTCTGTTACATCTGTATGTGATAATATACTCACCAACAAAAAACAACTAAGAATGATGGAAGATACCAAAAATATACAGGGCCACATGCAAATTGTCTTTATAGATGTCTAGTAGGTGGTATACTATTAATAATCATTTCCCTTAAAGCTAATGCAGAAACCCAATTGGAAGCAGAAGTGGCAAATGTATTGATAACTATGACACTCATGATCAGAATGTGAAGCAGCTCATTGGTATAATGCCAGAAATTGTCTTTCCTTCATAGTACAAGCCATGTGTGCCCATTGATATTCTGCATATTCTGCTTCAGTGTGGTCCCAAATGTCATCTGCAGTGCAGTCTGAAGGTCATCCAGGGACAGTCAGAATGCCACAGTGTCAGCTAGAGTGTGACCATTGTGCTAGTTAGGGGGTTTTCACACTTGCACCTGTGTCTGCCCGCTGGGAAAACTGCATAGGGAACGGCTTCCCGGCTGTCGGTTTCCTGATGCCCATGTGCATCCTCTCCATGGTGAAACCTGCATGTCTGACTTTGTGTCCATGCAGAAAAAAAAAAAAGTTTTCCCCGTGGAGAGGCTACATACAGACACCAGCGGTTTGCTTTAGAAACCCATTCAAATGAATAGGTTTTAAAACTGGCTGCAGGGAAGCTGTCCCCTATCCAGTTTTCCTGGGAAATAGGATGTAGACACTGCAGGCGGACAAGGGCACAAGTGTGAATGCCTCCTTACACTTCTTCATTAGTAACCAGAATAACCAGCAAGACAGACAGGCTTCTTTCTGTATGCAACAGAAGCATTGAAATTGAATATTTATAGTAGGGTACAGATGGATGCCCTTATAGGAAAATGCCTACATCTAACCAAAACAGATCTATAGGCAAATGAACCACATACCAATTTACTAACACAGGCAATCACTAGGCCCACAAGGACTAGACATAAGGTAGTCCTTGACTTACAATGTTGATCCGTTCTTACGCGGCGTCGTAAACCGAATTTCGACGTAAGTCGGAAACATACCATACGACACCGCGTAGGAACGGATCAACTTGATTTAGTTTGCAGGGGCTCGGAACCGAGGAAGACTGTACCATATACAGTACAGTATAGTACAGTCTTCCTCGGTTCTGAGCCACTGCACACTAAATCACGTACTGTACAGGGAGAGCTGGCAGCTTGCGTTTATGTGGGAGCTTACTTTTTCTCATAGGAATGCATTGGCCAGCGTTGATTGGACAGTGTACAGCATTCGGCCAATCAACGCTGGCCAGGAGGTGGAGTCTAATATCGGACCACAATGGAGACTGCTGTGGTCCGATCTTACACTCCGCCTCCTCACAGACGAGCCTCCGGCAGAACCAGCGTTGATTGGCCGAATGCTGTACACTGGCCAATCAACGCTGGTCAGTTCATTCCTATAAGAAAAAGTCTGCTCCCTCCTAACAGCAAGCTGCCATCTCTCTGCCGATGAGCAAGGACGAGCCTGCTGCAGAACCAGTGTTGATTTGCCGCAGGCTCATCCTTGCTAGTCGGTAGTGCTGGCAGCTTTCTGTTACGAGGGAGCTTTAGTTTTTAGATCATCTCTAGTCGTAACCATGAAACTTCGTAACCTGAGACCATCGTAACCCGAGGACTACCAAGTACTTTTTTAGCAATTGCAAATAGGGTACAATGGATGCTACAAATGACACATCCATTACAATATAAACTGCAGTCGTATTATATCTGTATCAATTCACATTTCCATATCTAAACATCTAAATCATAAAAGTCTTATTCATTTTGAAATGAAAGTAACAGTATGTGAAATATTCCTTTTATCTGGCCAGATGCCCAATATCCCAATTCCTAGTAGTATTGTGTGGTCGCTGTTTATTACTTGTACTATGGCTCCAGATGAATACTTTTATTAAGGCACCAGTATCCGCACAATATTGTACATCTACCTCTTTGTTTCATAAATAATCTTTTTACTTCAGTGTCTGTATCAAGTTGAGCGTTACAATTTTGGTTGAACTGTAAGCAATAATTTCCACCGAGATTACTGACTTCTTGTTTTATTAATTCCTGAGGTTATCTCGGAGACATTGAAAAGCTAATCAAAGAAGAGAAATTCAAGCTCCATTCCTGACAAATAAATGACAAAGCAACTGATATGTTTTATTTGATTTGTTCCAACCTGCTGACTTTGAAGCCAAAACATGTCCCCGGCATATCTGTCACCACAGAGAAGGCAACTGCATTTTCACTTTGTAATTGGTGTTACATTAGGGACTAACAACCCTAAATCAAATGATCAAGTTATCCCCATGTTAATTGTTTCTTATGAACTATTCCCACCAATTGTCAATTATTAATACTATTATTTTTATACAGTGTACCCAAGGTTGGAATTGAACAGATTTTTACAATATATTTATTTACATATATTCTCGTGTAATTTTCTAATGAAAAGGATTATTATTATTTTGACTAAGATTAGTAATGGTTATCAAATGTAGATGGTATAAATAATGAAGTATAGCTATGACTTTGTACTGCACATGGAGGCAATTCTCAAGATTCAAGAATATATGTACTAAATACAAGAGAATCCTCCCCAGAAGACCACTCGCTTATCCAGACTTATATAGTTCCACCATATATAGTGACCATGTGAAATTGCTTTGAAAAGTGGTCATCTAGGGAGTGATGTTCTCGAGATCCACGATGATGGTCATATACAGTTTTAAAGGGAGTCTAACTTTGGCTATATTGTTTTTTAAATAAGCATATCTTTACATCTTTATTCTAGGCATACCTTTCATTCATTGATCCTCTCAGCTATTTTTAATTAACCCGATTTTCTTGACATGCTAATTACTCTTCAGGGAGCATTGGAAACCTTATCACCATTCCTCAAGCACTGATGCGTCATCAGCCACCTCCGAACTCACCTCCCCCTTCTTTACAGATGATCCCTTCTCCTACAGTTCTTTACTGCTTCCTTCAGAGCAGGTAGTCATGTACAGGGCGATTAAAATCTCGCACATGCGCTGTACGTGACTAGCTGCTCTGCAAGCAGTGAAGAACTGTAGGTGGAGGGATCATGTGTAAAGAAGGGCCGATCAGAATTGGGGAAGGCTGATGACACTATGGTGCTCAGGGAACAATGGTAAGGCTTCCGGAGCTCCCTGAAGAGTAATTAACATATCAAGAAACCGGGCTAATTAAAAAAACAGCAGCTTTGATCAATGAATGAAAGATATGCCCAGAATAACCTTTCCAAAGGCTATGTAAAGATATTCTTATTTAAAATACAATATAGCCAATGATACTGTAGACTCCCTTTAATGAAAATCTGGTATGATTAGGGGTTAGAGTTCTTTTGGAGAGGTTTGACAGTATTTTTACACTCATATTGGAGTGCAGTCTACATCTAATTATAACTGTATTACGCATACTGGCCATTTCCTTTGAGGAGATAAATCTCCTAGAAGCCCTGTTTTCAATGTAATTTTGTGTTTTCATTTCAAAGAGGTTTCCCTGTATATTTGGTTTCATTTTCCCAATATAAATAGCATTACTGAAACTAAATGCAAAATGGAATTCACTCTCTGGGCTCTTTTTCCCCACTGTAATACTGTAAGTATCTGTGCTGTACTGATCCCTGTTATAGAGATATAGCCTGCTATGGGCAAATGCTCTGTGGCAATGCAATTTTTATGTAGAAGAGTTTTCTTATGGATTAAAAAAATTGTAATAGTTAATTGATCACATATTATGTTAAATTCTTCACTTCTATGGGATTCTACAGGAATTCATCAAGGCACTATTAATCTGCATGCAAAGTGCCTACAGTACATGTGTGTCCCTGTAAGGGTATGTTAACACGGCGGACACCTTTTCCACCGTGTGGCTTTTTCAGACAGCTAGCCGCGACGGGCTACCGATGCAATGTATCAGCATCCCATCGCATCATCCAGCTCCTGATTAGGTCCAGATGAATGGGCCTAAGCAGGAGGGTGTCTCGAGCCGCGGACGCCGTGGCTGACTTAGCCGCAGAATCTGCATGTAGATAGGATGTCGCATTTCTTTACTGCTAGCTGAAAAAAAAATCGTTAGGGGAATAAAACTGCGAGTGACTCCCATTGAAATGAATGGGAAGCGTTTTTGCAGGTGGATTTTGAGATGGATTCCGTGTTAAAATCTGCTTGCAAAAAAGTCCGTGTGAACATACCCTAATACAACCTAAACAGAATCTGTGTGCAGCTGTAGCAGTAACACTATCTAGTTCTAGATTTATCTATTTCAACATTTCCTCATCTGTTCTGAAATTTACTTTGATCACTCTCATTGTCAAGGTCAGTATATAGAGAGATTGAGATTAAGCAGGGCCGTCTTAAAGTCGCATCTCACGGTGTTCAACTAAATGTGATTGTTAACATTTGGTCAATTGATTTATATTTGCACGGTTTTTCTTTCCTTTTGGATAAGAAACTATTCAGATTGGTAGATATTCAGTAATGGATCATCTAGCATGAAATTTTCAATATAATTATACTACATTAGTAAAAGTACAATAAAAGTTGAAATATAAGACCTCACGGATACAGGTGTAATTGAGATCCGGGTTATGCTGTTCATAGTATTGCATTTGCCTCTTTCTAAACTGCTAGACTCCTATGATTTTACATACTGCAGAATCTGTGAGAAAACAAATCCTGTGATATGCCAGATTACAGTATTGTTTCTAGATGAGACACAGTAGGAGTGCACCACATAGTGCCACAAGAGCTGCAATACAAGGTCATGCTACAGTCCAAAGATGTATGTGCATAAAGCCTTTCAATAAAGATGGAATATGTATATAAGATATAAGTATAACATACTGTATGACAAAAGTATCAATTTTCCATGAAATTCTTTATACTAAATATTATGTAACATTCATTTATTTAAATATTTTCCTTAGACTTCAATAAAGAAACTTGATACATGTAAAGACATGTACAGTTGTATACAAATTTCAAGGGGTTATCCAGGGAGTGTGTCAAAATTTCGTTCCCGCAGGGTTCTGTATGTGCCAAACTTAGGAATTGTGGACTGGTTCAGACCCAGGGTGACGTGATTAGAATCCGCACCTGACCATTGAGTCACTCCATTTACATATCACTATGAGATATTTTGTCACAAAACTATGCTGTGTTTGGATTTGTCATATGTATATCTGGATATCTCCAACCAAAAAGACAAATAAGGACACATTAGTAATGTGTTCAATACTGAGAGTATGGCATAATAACATGACATATTATAACATCATTATCTAGAAAAGTCTGGTGCTGGAGAATTATTTTAATTTGTAATCTGGGTGAAAAAATCTTGACCAAGAATATTTAAGACTCTTAGCAGGAAAAGAAATCATATGCATTACTCTGAAGGTTCACATTTTACCTCTAAATACACTGCTAAAGATTTCAGAAAAAAAAAACCTTTGTACAGCTAATTTAAATAATGTGCTGCAGATCAAAAATATTTGTAATTCCCATTTTCTGCTTCAAGCTTTTTGTCGCACTCCATTTTATTTTGATGTTCCTTTGGAAATATGCTGTATTCTTGTGAAAGCAAGTTCCAGGATGAAATAAAATCATTATGAAAGATTGAATGGGGTGGCAGACCTTAATTCATTCTCTAAGGATCACATTGTGAAGGTCTCATTAGAGGACATGCTTCTCATGCAACTCTTAACTTGAAATCATGAAGTAATTAGCTCTTTTTCTGAGTAGGTACGAACTGCGAGGGTTCAATCTGCTGCCAATGTGAAAACAATGGTTACAAGGCAAGCACAGAAGCTACATGAGATCTTCTGCTTGCCTAAATGCCTCGAAACCTAAACCAGCAATTGGATCATATAAGTGCACATATCAATGACAAAACAGACTAGCCACTAGATGTTCTGTACATGGGTGATCTATTATTATTATTATTAGTAGTAGTAGTAGTAGTAGTAGTAGTAGTAGTAGTAAACTTTCTGCCTATGCATTATTATTATTTATTATTATTATTAGTAGTAGTTGTCTTCATAGTAGTGGTAGTAATTGTAGTACTAGTTAAGATATAACTCTTAGGGCTAGTTCACATGTTGGGGGGTCCGCACGGGTTTTGACACAGAGAGAGATGCGGTGAGCCGCGTCTCTCTCTGGTCAAAACCCGCCTGCCACGACCATCGCGGTCGCGGCTTTCCCCTCCTATGTCGGCTCAAATGAATGAGCCGACAGAGGAGGGTGCTGCCACTAGGCGGAAGCCGCAGCCCAGCGCGCTGCGGCTTCCGCCTGAAGAAAGGACATGTCGCTTCTTTTCTCCGCTAGCAGCAGACCGCTGCTAGCAGAAAAAAGAAGCCCGGCTGTCTGCATAGACCACCATTGTAAAGGGGCGGATTTTGAAGCGGAATCCACTGTCATAATCTGCCCCTTTGTTCACATGTGAACGAGCCCTTAGGCCTGGTTCACATCTGCATTTGTTATTCTGTTCAGGAAGTCCGCATAGGGGCTTCCCAAACAGAATACCGAATGCATTGACAGGTGGTGAACAATGAAAGCAGAAGGACCCCATAGATTCTAATGGGGTCTGTGTGTTTTCCGTACGGAACATGCGGAGAGAAAAGTACTTCATGACTGACTTTCCTCTCTGCGTGACTCATGTGCGGACACTGCACAGAAAACACACGGACCCATTATAGTCTATGGGGTCCATGTACTTTCATAAGCTCACCTCTTGTCAATGCCTTTGGTATTCCATTCGAGGGGTCCCCAAGCAGACTCCCTGAGCAGAATACCGAACGCAGATGTGAAACAGGCCTAACTCAGTCATTCTATTAGAATTTTTCTGGACATTATATATACTCTGCCATGACGAAGGAACATTAAGTGTTCCGAAACGCATAGCTAAACAACTTCATACGCATATACTTGCCATCAAGTTGGTATGCTGTAATGCCTTTTTAATGGACGAATAATGGTTAATTTTTAATGATCTGGTGATGCTGGATTTCCTACTATCGATTATATATACTCTATACCTTAAAACAATTGCCAAAATATAATTCCCATCAACTATCATACTTGCAAAAGTAATGAAAAACAACAGCTAAAGTAAAAGGACTTATCACTAGAGATGAGCGAACACTAAAGTGTCCGAGGTTCGAAATCCGATTCGAACAGCCGCACACTGTTCGACTGTTCGAAAGGATTTCGAACCCCATTATAGTCTATGGAGGGAAATGCTCGTTTCAGGGGTAGGCAACATTCGATAAAATCATACTTACCAAGTCCACGAGTGACGGTCGGGCTGGATTCTGCTTGAAGTCTTCTCCCGGCGCAGGGTCCCCACGTCCTCTTCCGGGTGGAATTCACTCTGCCTAGGCATCCGGCCTAGGCAGAGCCGACTGCGCATGCGCGTGTATGCACGTGCATGCCCGCGCATGCGCAGTCGGCTCTGCCTAGGCCGGATGCCTAGGCAGAGTGAATTCCACCCGGAATGTTTAGCATTCTGCCAATCAACGCTGGTTCTGCATCGAACATTAAACTTCGAACAGCTAGTAGTGTTCGATCGAGTACGAGTATTTCGAACACCTACTCGATCGAACGCTACTCGCTCATCTCTACTTATCACCTCTCGCATGTCTGATTTATTATATACTTATATTCCCCATAATATAACATCCCTATAGGATCTTTATTTAGAACTCTGCACTGTACCACCCCTCTGGTAATACAATTAGAAATAAATGAATAAAATGACAACTTTGTGTCAGCCCTTGGGGTGTGTTCATACATAGTCTTATACTGTTCAATCTGTATTGTCAATGTTAGACTCTGTAGAGACAAATTCCTCGTAGAAATAGTAGCAGCCTGTTGTCAATTTACTTAGACATTTCTAGAAGGAATAATAAGGGAATGGCACAGCGCTGAGCTCTAAGAAAAAGGTGGCCCTGGATTTTGTGGGGAATGCAAGTAGAGCTGAGAAATCCATAACATCCTGGGGGTCGTGTATCAATATAAAACAGTTACCTAATATCTGAATATTTACTATGAGTGCTTCCTCTACACGACATCATTTGGATTAGTAAAAAGGACATGGTCTTCCCGATGAGTTGCAGGAAGGTATATATGTACCACTTAAACACTACTCCAGTTTTCATATATGACTCCATTGGGTAATGTTCTACACAATGTTTCTATATAATAACTAATGAGCGAACACTGTTCGGAACAGCCGTTCCGAACAGCACGCTCACAGCACGCTCCCATAGAAATGAATGGAAGCGGTGCTTCCATTAATTTATATGGGAACTTGCTGTTCGGATCGGCTGATCCGAACAGTGTTCGCTCATCTCTAATATATATATATATTATAATAATTACATGTGGTTCTAGTTTAGTTATTGTTTATTTTATTTATCAGAATAGATGGGTGAACGTCATGCTATCAGCAAGTTTTCGCTACCTGGTTCGTTTTGGGCCAAACTTATTCGGCATGAACCAGAAGTGCTATTACTATCCTCTGGGGTCTCTTCAGTTGCTTGCATTTCAGCGTCATGATGCTGGCACTCCCCATGCAATCTGCGTGGCATCAATTAGGGTTCCAAGGAGGAGCCCAGGGGAGGTTAGGCAAGGTGAGTATAAGGGTTTATTATGTTGCCGTACTTCCCCTAGGACTCCACTTATACTCTGGAGTATGAAGAGATCCCAGATTATAATAGTCATGTGTAGGTGACAAACCCAAAAGTTTTGGGTTTAGAAAACTCAGGCCAAATCCAATTCAGTCTAAATTGGTTTGCTCATCTCTAGTTGTCATTAATTTTGACTTGCTATGAACAGTAATGTATTATAAGAGTACTAGTACAGGTTCACCCATGTGTCTCCCCATTTTACAACCCCTCAAGCCAAGAGACCCCCCCAGGAAACTCCCAAACATACACTCAAACCTTTTCTTGCCATATACTGACCCAAATACAGCTACCATTCATTACAACACCAATAGAACATCAGCTTAAAGAGAATACATGAGTCATGGAGAGAGTCATCAGAGAGTCATGGAGATGCATACAGCATGCATCCCTCAGGAATCCCAGCATACTAGCTCCTGTTTGCAGTCGCTGCCTTAAGATTTCTCTGACAACCAAACAAACTATGAAAGCCTGTCACAATTTTACGATGCAAACCCAATCAGATATCTGACTACAATTAAAAGTTAAGGTGGAAAGTTCAGTCTTGTGCCTGTAATTGTCTTGTGTGGCTGGACTCCTTACTCTGCCTGAACGGACTTGTTTACTGCTGATCACTTGGTTCTGATTTCTGTCTTGTTCTGCTAGTTAACTCCCTTGGCTTTTGATTTGGATACTGTTGTGACTTCTTGGATTTAACTTCAGCTTGGACTCTGGCTCCTCTGATGTTCATTTTGGCATATTTATGGTAACTATTTTTGTTCTCTTTATAGCTGCTAATGCACCCACTGGCTTATACTTGTCTTGGATTATTGACTTGGATCCCAAGTGGCCAAGTCCATCCTGCATCACACCAGATTATGGTAAAAACATTGGACGAGCCTTAGACTTCACGTTGCAAGATAGTGCTGGATTACAGGTAGCAGTGTACTTGCAGAATTCAGACCTGGCCTGTTCTTAGGATATTTTCGAGACTAGCTCTATCTGTGTGTTGAATACTTACCAACTTCATTACAGCATCTTTGTGATTCTTGTGTTAATTCCGTCTCTATAAACAATGGCAATTGGAGAAACTTTATGCTCTAGATAGTCACTTTTTGCAGACAATTGTAAATTTGTCTTCAAATCTATTACTATGCTTTTGCATAAAAGCACACTAAGCACTAATTTCAAGCACAGTGGGAAAAAATGTCAGCAATATTACAGAAGGTCTAGAGCCTGAACATTTGCCCTTGATGTTAGTGGTACTATTAGATCCTGAGTTACAAAGGTCCATGTTATATAGTAATTGCAGTGTGAACCTCTGCAACCAATAATAGTGCCAAGCTTTATTTAGCATAGTTTGACACATCTCTATGCACAAATGCAAGCTCCTCTCCAAAAAACAACCTTTTCTTAACTCTTATCGCCTATGTGCCTGCTCACCTCCTTGCACATCCCCACTCCTCTAGAATACACTGCCACAGGCCATGTAGCATTCCTCTCTTCCTTCACAAATATAATTTGGACAGTGAACCTTGTTCTCATGTTAGCACATTAATCGAGTTAAGAACACTTATGAGGATAATTGAAATAAATATGCAATTTACTACTCTATGTTAGTGGTATTCTAAGATAATAGGCCGTGTGTCAGGGCTGAACAGGATGGAGACACATATTATGCTTCAGAAATAGAAACTGATCTTGTGATGCAAAGTACAAGGAAACACGTCATGGCAGCATGTAAACTGACATAGATATTCTCATTGACGGAAGTAGAAATGTCTACACACTTGCTACGGTGAACAGTTTTTCTTGCATGTTTTATATGTTTTGTATTACAGATGTGATCAGGTCACCACAATATCACAACATGCTCACAAAACCTTTCAAAGACTACAATTCACATATTTTGCCCGGACCCCACAGAGTGACCACACATAGACACAAATAGGATATTTAGTATATTCCTTAGTGTTAAATCTTCAGGAGGCTTTTTCGCTTGAAGAAATGTCTAGCCAAGAGTGAAGATAAGGGGGCTGGGGGGTCGGGTAGATTGGATCATGTCTTGGGTACATCTGATACATGTATAGTTGTGAATTACCTACCTAAACTGACAGCATTTTCTACAGATCACGCCACTATACCATCCCCTAATCCATCTAAAATGGTCAGATGAAGCGACAGCCATGTATGAGTGCACAAATGTCTATGTGAGTCTATTTACCATCAGGGAAATCCAGTAGTCTGTTACCAGGAGACCTGCAGAGATTTTTGCATTACATTACAAATAATGAGAGCTGCTGAATAAATCCACAGCAATAACTGATATGTTATGGGTTTACAACATTTTGTGCTGCATGTTTCAGTCCCAGCATGTAGATGATTCATTTACACCTCATTCACTAAGCCTAGCACAGTGGTTTAGTCACTGGCAATCGCTGTCTGTGTGTCCCCAGCCAAAAGGTTTTCCTAGACACGACAAAAGTCATGGGAGCAAATATTGCAAAAATAACAAAAAAAGTCTATACTTTACCTCCAGCTAAGCATCTGTGGTGGTCTCGGCCAGTCTCTGTTGGAAACAATGCATTTTCTCTGTGGATTTTCTTCCCTTATTAAAGGGATTCAATCATTAAAATGGAATTTTTTTTCCCTAACACGTAGGAATAGCCTTAAGAAAGGCTATTCTTATCCTACTTTTACAAGTCTTCTCCACGCTGCCGTTCCGTAGATATCCTGTTTTTCTTCGGTATGCTATTGAGTTTTTTCGCAGCACTAGAGGGGGTCCCCTGCGCTCAAACAGCACTGATGGCTGCAAGAAAGCTCTTCAGCAATGTCCTCTGTGTTCTTCTGGCACGCCCTCTCCGTGACGTCTTCTTCCAATGGCTTTTTCTGTCTTTAATTGGCATGCATGCGCATTTGACGCTGGCTACTATTTAACATTACAATTAGAGATGAGCGAACACTAAAATGTTCGAGGTTCGAAATTCGATTCGAACAGCCGCTCACTGTTCGAGTGTTCGAATGGGTTTCGAACCCCATTATAGTCTATGGGGAACATAAACTCGTTAAGGGGGAAACCCAAATTCGTGTCTGGAGGGTCACCAAGTCCACTATGACACCCCAGGAAATGATACCAACACCCTGGAATGACACTGGGACAGCAGGGGAAGCATGTCTGGGGGCATAAAAGTCACTTTATTTCATGGAAATCCCTGTCAGTTTGCGATTTTTGCAAGCTAACTTTTCCCCATAGAAATGCATTGGCCAGTGCTGATTGGCCAGAGTACGGAACTCGACCAATCAGCGCTGGCTCTGCTGGAGGAGGCGGAGTCTAAGATCTCTCCACACCAGTCTCCATTCAGGTCCGACCTTAGACTCCGCCTCCTCCGGCAGAGCCAGCGCTGATTGGCCGAAGGCTGGCCAATGCATTCCTATGCGAATGCAGAGACTTAGCAGTGCTGAGTCAGTTTTGCTCAACTACACATCTGATGCACACTCGGCACTGCTACATCAGATGTAGCAATCTGATGTAGCAGAGCCGAGGGTGCACTAGAACCCCTGTGCAAACTCAGTTCACGCTAATAGAATGCATTGGTCAGCGCTGATTGGCTAATGCATTCTATTAGCCCGATGAAGTAGAGCTGAATGTGTGTGTTAAGCACATACATTCAGCACTGCTTCATCACGCCAATACAATGCATTAGCCAGTGCTGATTGGCCAGAGTACGGAATTCGGCCAATCAGCACTGGCCAATGCATTCTATTAGCCCGATGAAGTAGAGCTGAATGTGTGTGCTAAGCACACACATTCAGCACTGCTTCATCACGCCAATACAATGCATTAGCCAGTGCTGATTGGCCAGAGTACGGAATTCGGCCAATCAGCGCTGGCCAATGCATTCTATTAGCCCGATGAAGTAGAGCTGAATGTGTGTGCTAAGCACACACATTCAGCACTGCTTCATCACGCCAATACAATGCATTAGCCAGTGCTGATTGGCCAGAGTACGGAATTCGGCCAATCAGCGCTGGCTCTGCTGGAGGAGGCGGAGTCTAAGGTCGGACCTGAATGGAGACTGGTGTGGAGCGATCTTAGACTCTGCCTCCTCCAGCAGAGCCAGCGCTGATTGGCCGAATTCCGTACTCTGGCCAATCAGCGCTGGCCAATGCATTCTATTAGCCCGATGAAGTAGAGCTGAATGTGTGTGCTAAGCACACACATTCAGCACTGCTTCATCACGCCAATACAATGCATTAGCCAGTGCTGATTGGCCAGAGTATGGAATTCGGCCAATCAGCGCTGGCCAATGCATTCTATTAGCCCGATGAAGTAGAGCTGAATGTGTGTGCTAAGCACACACATTCAGCACTGCTTCATCACGCCAATACAATGCATTAGCCAGTGCTGATTGGCCAGAGTACGGAATTCGGCCAATCAGCGCTGGCCAATGCATTCTATTAGCCCGATGAAGTAGAGCTGAATGTGTGTGCTAAGCACACACATTCAGCACTGCTTCATCGGGCTAATAGAATGCATTGGCCAGCGCTGATTGGCCGAATTCCGTACTCTGGCCAATCAGCACTGGCTAATGCATTGTATTGGCGTGTATTGGCTAAGCACACACATTCAGCACTGCTTCATCACGCCAATACAATGCATTAGCCAGTGCTGATTGGCCAGAGTACGGAATTCGGCCAATCAGCGCTGGCCAATGCATTCTATTAGCCCGATGAAGTAGAGCTGAATGTGTGTGCTAAGCACACACATTCAGCACTGCTTCATCACGCCAATACAATGCATTAGCCAGTGCTGATTGGCCAGAGTACGGAATTCAGCCAATCAGCGCTGGCTCTGCTGGAGGAGGCGGAGTCTAAGATCGCTCCACACCAGTCTCCATTCAGGTCCGACCTTAGACTCCGCCTCCTCCAGCAGAGCCAGCGCTGATTGGTCGAGTTCCGTACTCTGGCCAATCAGCGCTGGCCAATGCATTCTATTAGCCCGATGAAGTAGAGCTGAATGTGTGTGCTTAGCACACACATTCAGCTCTACTTCATCAGGCTAATAGAATACATTGGCCAATCAGCGCTGGCCAATGCATTCTATTAGCTTGATGAAGCAGAGTGTGCACAAGGGTTCAAGCGCACCCTCGGCTCTGATGTAGCAGAGCTGAGGGTGCACAAGGGTACAAGTGCACCCTCGGCTCTGCTACATCAGAGCCGAGGGTGCGCTTGAACCCTTGTGCACACTCTGCTTCATCAAGCTAATAGAATGCATTGGCCAGCGCTGATTGAAGCAGAGCTGAATCTGTGTGCTTAGCTCAACTACTCCACCGGTGTAGTTGAGCTAAACACACACATTCAGCACTGCTTCATCACGTCAATAGAATGCATTGGCCAGCACTGATTGGCCAGAGTACGGAATTCGGCCAATCAGGGCTGGCTCTGCTGGAGGAGGCGGAGTCTAAGGTCGGACCAGAATGGAGACTGGTGTGGAGCGATCTTAGACTCCGCCTCCTCCAGCAGAGCCAGCGCTGATTGGCCAAAGTACGGAATTCGGCCAATCAGCGCTGGCCAATGCATCCCTATGGGAAAAAGTTTATCTCACAAAAATCACAATTACACACCCGATAGAGCCCCAAAAAGTTATTTTTAATAACATTCCCCCCTAAATAAAGGTTATCCCTAGCTATCCCTGCCTGTACAGCTATCCCTGTCTCATAGTCACAAAGTTCACATTCTCATATGACCCGGATTTGAAATCCACTATTCGTCTAAAATGGAGGTCACCTGATTTCGGCAGCCAATGACTTTTTCCAATTTTTTTCAATGCCCCCGGTGTCGTAGTTCCTGTCCCACCTCCCCTGCGCTGTTATTGGTGCAAAAAAGGCGCCAGGGAAGGTGGGAGGGGAATCGAATTTTGGCGCACTTTACCACGCGGTGTTCGATTCGATTCGAACATGGCGAACACCCTGATATCCGATCGAACATGTGTTCGATAGAACACTGTTCGCTCATCTCTAATTACAATCTATGGGTAACGGACAGTGATGGACGGGTGTCCATTATACTGTCTGTTATTATTGTACATTTTTTTTCTGCACATGCTGAGAAAGCAGAAACAAAAAAAAAAAAAAGGCAAAAAACGACAGGCGCGCAGGGGGTTCAGCATCAGGACGCCGGCCCTGGCTGCGTGCCGGCTGTGTCCATTCATTCCCATGGGAGTGTGCTATTTGAAACTACCGTTTCGAATAATACTCGCTCATCTCTAATTAACATCAGTTAGTGTCTGTTAATGTCCGTTTTTTTGTTTGTTTGTTTGTTTTTTGTATCGGACACTATCATAAGGGATATCCAGCAGTAGTGTGAAGCCACTCATAGAAACACTGCTTTTTTCTTACAAATTTTGCTGCTATTTCACGACATGGCTACTTAGTCTTATTTTAAACTTTTGATAGTTTACACAGATAAATAGGCAGACAAACAGATTTTTCTCATGGCATGTTAAGGCTGCATTATACACTTGCAAATTTACTACATAAATTAAAATGCAATATACTTGCATAGAAACATTTTTTTCCAGAGTACAACATGTTCCCATAATCTGCAGATGTGAAATCATCAAATATCTCATCAGTCTCTATAATGAAGCATCAAGACAGCATGGAGTATTGGATAATAAATAATGTCTGTGTTCCTGTACTTTATGATTACTGTCTACTAGACCAAAATATAACTCTGGACTTCAAGATAGTTAAGATTCATTTAGGGGGATTGATAAGACTGTGTACAAAGCAACTAATGTGCAGATGTTATTCATTGTCTCCAGAATGGCATTCAGTGCCATATCTTAAAATGAATATCCAAGTCATAGCACCATCTTGTTTTAAGGTCCATCATTTTATGTTGATTCATTTGATAATAAATCTTTTTATGGTTTTTGTTTGTTTCCTTTGATACAGAGGTCTAAATCTTTTGCACTGCCATAAGGCTGGTCTTACACAACCGTATTGATTGTACGGTCCGCAAGTTGCTGATCGGCAACATAGACACCGCAGACGTCTGTGTCCTGCCGCACTCGCCCATAGAACTCTATGGGCAAGGCCGTGCAGTGCTGTAAATTCATGGCCTTTGCGGACGTGCTCTATAAAGTGCAGACCTCGGTTTGTGCCCCGGCACGCCACAGATAAAATATCTGGTGGTGTAAGAGGCCGCACTGAATATAATGTGTCCGCAATTGAAGGTTTTCAATTGCAGATCATTTGCGGACTTACATTATGGCCGTGTAAGACCAGCTTAACACGTACTGTTTCTAGAACTGTCATAGGACTGAATGAAGCGAGGCGCACACTTTCATGACTAAATCTCTATTTAGTCTGTGCCTGGGTGGAGCCAACAGCTGCAAAATCATCAGCAAGGATGTTTGCTGAGGTTCTTGTACCCCACGTGGGACTGGGTCCCAAAGATGTGACTGGCACCCATTACACATTTATAGTACATTGAGTGAATATACCATAAATGGCTGAATATAGCAAACCCCTATAAATAATAAAATTATGTTTGTTCACGTGCACCACTAGAGGTAGTTGAGCCATATTGCACAGGCTATACTGTACATTCGACACTGGTAGGTAAGAACCAAAATAATGATAGTACCGTTTGGGGCAGTTAAATCTTTAAATGCAGCGGTCGATTGTCATCTGGTCATACTCTTACTGATCGGCATTACTAAAGCACTACTCATGTCATCATATGGAGGCACTGACAGCCGTCATGACAGTCGGGAGACTATTGAAGTCTCTCAGGCCTATCAAATGATCAAATATTAAAGTCCCCTAAGGGGACTAAAAATTTTATTTAAAAAGTTTTTTAAAAGTTTTAAAGGTATCAAAAAATTGATTCATCCCCTATTGCTACTTTACATATTAAAATAAATAAACCAATAAAAAAAATTATCATCACATATCAAAAGATTATATACAGTAATGTAAATGTTGAAACTGGAAAAAAAAAATTCAAAACATCCAAAAGGCAGTTTTTTATTGCCTCACCTCATGAATAAATGTAATAAAAGTAATCAAAGTCATCCTTCACAAAAGAGTGCCTGCACAGCTCAACAGACAGAAATATAAAAAAAAGTTGTTAGGGTCCATTCACATGGAGGAAAATGGTGAGGAATTTGGTGTGGAATTTCAGCGCTGACAAAAAAGCCTCCCATTGACTTCAATGGGTTCCTTTTTCTGCTAAGGAACCCATTGAAGTCAATGGGAGGGGTTTTTTCAGCTCTGAAATTCCACACCAAATTCCTCACCATTTTCCTCCATGTGAATGGACCCTTAAAGGGGTATTCCCACCTCACATACTCATCAGTCTTTACTGCTGTAAAATCTTCTTTCTTCCTGGTTTCTTGCATCATTTGGTGGGCGGGGTTTCACATGCAACCTGCCGTTTAGTTCCACCCCCAAATCCCTGTGTAGCTCCGCCCACCCATATTGGACTATGAAGTACAGGCAGCAGAAATTCCATTCTGTGTTACATACAGAGACTGCCTGTCTCTACCATAATTAACACAATTGAATTAGCTAGCCTGATAACTGGGAGAACAGAAGAAATGAAAGCAGCTCCTCTCCCCTATCTGAGTGCAGGACCTAGGTCACATGGTGTAGACACAGGAATAGCTAGAAACACAGGCTCGCTCCCGTGCACTTAGCCCCTCCTCCCTCCCCCCTGAGAGCAGCAGATACATCACTTGACTCATGAGCAGCTAAGTCAGGGCTGTGGCCACAAAGAATTGAATAAAGTAAGATAGTGGACGAACAAAGCAGTTTTGCTGAAGCAGTGTATTTAGGAAAAGTCTTACATCCACATTAACCAGTAGTATAGATAGGATCCTTGTGATGGGACAACCCCTTTAAGGTCTGATTACTGGGATGAAAATTCTAAAAAAAAATTACTTCACAAACATGTTATTGCTGCATTCATACTGACCAACACAATAAAAGTATCACAATTTTTACCAAAAAGTGAAAGTATTTATGTAATATTACATTTAAATGGTGCCATTTACAAAATACAACTTGTCCCATAAAAAATAAGCTATTTTAATGGCAATATATAAAACATTATCTAAGATAGGAAGGACAAAATGAAAGTCCGTGAATCCTCTGTGAGGTGCATCTGAATATTTTTGTCAGGTATTCAAATGGATCCCATTGTCAGATGAGATTTATCAGATCAGCCGCGGTGTTAATGGCCACTTAGCTATAGAGCAATCTGTGTCCTCACTGAATATGGGTTCTATAGTGACATAGTGAAGCAGTGGAGGAAGAAAACATTATGACAAATGGAACAACATAAGTTCCAAAGTGTCTTATTCACTCGTATTATTCACCTGTACTGAGTTGTTTTATCCTTGAAGAAATGTTTAAAGAGAGCTGTAAGGCCTGGTTCACATCTGCGTTCAGTATTCCATTCAGGGAGTTCGCTTGGGGACCCCCCAAACGGAATACCGAACGCATTAAAAAGCGGTGAGCAATGAAAGCACATGGACCCCATATACTATAATGGGATTGGTGTGTTTTCCATGCAGTGTCCGCACGAGTCGTACGGAGAGGAAAGTAGTTCATGAAGTACTTTTCAGTCCGTATGTTCTGTGTGGACACCATGCGGAAAACACACGGATCTTATTATACTCTATGGACCTGTGTGCTTTCATTGCTCACTGCTTGTCAATACGGTCGGTATTCCTTTCAGGGTTCCCCAAGAGGACTGCCCGAACAGAATACCGAATGCAGATGTGAACCAGGCCTAAGTGGAGAAATAAACACATTGTATAAAAGTGAGCAATACTAATTATACTAATTACATTCAGTCACTACATGTAAGGTTCTATCATTATAGAGAATGGAAATAAAACTCAGGTACAAGTGATTATGCCAAATGAGGGCAATGGCTATTACCAAATATCACATTCTTATCACACTGTTGGAAATTGAAAGGAACTCTGAATTGTGCCAGCCACGGAAATGCGCTGTGCTATAATGATGGCCTTTAATAAAAAAACACCACATTGATATTTGCTAAATTTCGGAAATTGTGTTACTTACTTTTCACTGTTTACTCTTTCATGGAATAAGTCACAATGACTTGAGGATATCCTGAGGGTGCAGAGTCCTTGTCTCTCCCCACATTAAATCATGTTTTCTTAAAATAGACAATAAAGAGCTGGATGTAAATGAGCTTCCTACTCTGCAAACAGCAAAGATTACTAGAGGAAAACAAAACTAAATGAAAACTTGACTTGATTTTTCTTCAAGTAGAACTACATTTGGCAGATTTTAGAAATGGCTTGGGGATATCTTGATGAAATCATTCTGAATTGGCAACTAATGGATAGCTTCACTGATAGCTCTTTTATAGCTCTGTGCATCTGGAAGGAACATTGACAACAAAGGGATCTCAAGTGTCTTTAGCATTATTTTGACTTTGTTTAGCAGATGTTTTTTGGTGCTATGGCAACCTGTTTAATGTATCCCTGAGTAATGGGGATTCACTTAATATACTCATTACCCCTCTAATACACTAAATTGACTGGAGTTTTCTGATATTACAACAATGGGTTAGATTCAGCACATAATGCAGGTACACTTTATTTGATAGATCACTGAAATAAAAATATTTATAGTGAGTTAATATCAATATATTGTGAGCAGAAACATAAAATGTCAGTTCTACCACTTACTATTTATGCAAATATTCAATATTCCACCTTTACAAACTAAAATAAGACTCAAAGACTATTAAGCTGGGATGACATGAGCTTACTCACAGCAGGTTAGCCACTGCAGGCACACTGTCGGCTGACCCTCTACAAATTACCATAGCCGTATAGTGGGTGAGATTTCAATAAATCTACCCACAGTGCAAGGCAGAACAACTATTGTTTATCTACGAGTGCATCTCAATAAATTAGAATATCATCAAAAAGTTCTGGACTGTTCAGTGGTGAAAGGTGTTTTCAGATGAAAGTAAATGTTGCATTTCATTTGGAAATCAAGGTCGCAGAGTCTGTAAAGGCTGCTGTACACAATCCAAGCTGCTTGAGGTCTAGTGTGAAGTTTCCACAATCGGTGGTTTGGGGAGCCATGTCATCTGCTGGTGTAGGCCACTGTGTTTTATCAAGACCAAAGTCAGTGCAGTCGTCTACCAGGAAATTTTAGAGCACTTCATGCTTCCCTCTGCCGACAAGCTTTTTGGAGATGGAATTTTCATTTTCCAACAGGACTTGGCACCTGTTCACACTGCCAAAAGTACCAAAACCTGGTGTAATAACCACAGTATCACTGTGCTTGATCGGCCAGCAAACTCGCCTGACATTAACCCCATAGAGAATCTATAGTATATTGTCAAGAGGAAGATAAGAGACACCAGGCCCAAAATACACACGAGCTGAAGGCTGCTATCATACAACCTGGGCTTCCATAATACCTCCGCAGTGCCACAGGCTGATTATGCAAGTGGAGCCTCAACCAAGTATTGAGGGCATTTACTGGACAGACTTTTAGCCAATATTTCTGTGTTAAATATTTTTTTTTACACTTGGTCTTATATAATATTCTAATTTTCTCAGATAATGATTTTTGGGTTTTTCTTGGCTGTAAGCCTTAATCATCAGCATTAACAGAAATAAACACATGAGAAAGTTCACTCTGTTTGTAATTACCCAATATGCTATATGTTTTTGTTAAAAGAAAAAGCAAAAAAGCAGGAGGGCTCTCACCGCAGAGTGAGATCACCGCCGATCACTCCTTTATTTAGGTATATAAAAACAGCTCCTGGGAGGGAATGATTGTAATACAGGCATCAAGGCCTCCCTCCCAGGAGCTGTTTTTCACTGAGTATGTTTTTCACTTTTTCAATTGAATTAATAAAAATAACTTTTTGATGATATTCTACGGTAATTTATTGAGATGCACTAGTATAATCACTAAATAGATGCCCAATCACAGAAGCATCTCAAGTACTGTACGCCAATAAACAATATATTCCAAAATTAACAATATTGGTCTTGTATTCCACTCATCACATTAAGTTTCATCAAAGACCCAGAGCAGCATCCCTATACACAGATGTCAATAATAACACTTCTATGTCCCATCAAGTCACCAAAAGGAATACTCATTTCATCATGGCTAACCTTAGATACAGTGATGCAACTAAAGTCTTGTGGGACAAGATATACAAAAAAGCAAAAGAAAGTTATATGACTCACCATACGATACAAGGTGCACGACCTAATTCTTCCGGACTTTCAGAAGAAAAACACTTGCGAAGATGAAGGAGGTAAAGTCCGCAACTCTTGTTCGTAAAAAATATCAACTTTTATTCCATCATTTAAAAGTTTTGACAAAAGATGTCATACAAAAGAAGTGAAAAAAGAAAGAAAAAACGTGAAATAAAACACATCAAGAGATCATATCTCTTGATGTGTTTTATTTCACGTTTTTTCTTTCTTTTTTCACTTCTTTTGTATGACATCTTTTGTCAAAACTTTTAAATGATGGAATAAAAGTTGATATTTTTTACGAACAAGAGTTGCGGACTTTACCTCCTTCATCTTCGCAAAAGTCTTGTGGGCCCTGGTGCAAACGTTGTCTTGGGACCCCTATCCCCTCTCTTTGCTCCGCAGTGGATCCCACACAGTATAATATGTTCCACGGTGGCCCACACGCAGTATAATATGCTTCACAGTAGCCCACACAGTATAATATGCTCCACAGTGGACCCACACAGTATAATATGTTCCACAGTAGCCCACACAGCATTATATGTTTCACAGTGGCCCCCACACAGCATAATATACTCTAAAGTGGCCCGTACACATTATAGTATGCTGCACAATGTAATATGCTCCACAGAGGCCCCTACATAGTATGATATGCTCTACAGTGGCCCCCACAAAGAATAATATGCTCCACAAAGCCCCCCTCAAGCCACTTCAGATAAACCCCACAAAATTAAATGAATTTCCCCACAAAATTTTCTTTCAAATTCCTACCCTCATCTGGGTGACTGTAATATACCCATCAATATGCCAGCTGTCTCCCCAGCTGAATGCCAATTTCTCTAACTAACCAAATATTCTGATCTTTTACAACTTTTATCTTCTCCCACATACAAAGATGGCAATACGTTTGATCTAGTCTGACTCCTTTCAGATTGTAAATTTACACGCTAAATGTAAACTCTTCTCTTCTGCTTTCTGACCATAACCTTCTGTATTTTACCATCAGCACTTTCAGTGTATCATTTGCAGGCTGTCATTTCCCCCTTCCCTTTGCTGTTGAGGTTCACCAAGGCCTCAGTCCTATGTGCCCTTCTATTTTCACTCTACAAGGCTTCTATTGGACAAATCATCTGCAGACTTGGTTTTTGGCACCATCTTCATACTGATACCTCATCTAGTGACATGACCCCTGCATTACTACAAAACACCAGTGACTGTTTCTCTGCTGTCTCTAATATCATGCCTTCCCTCTATATGAAACTGAATATTTCAAAGACTGAACTACTGTTGTTTCCACCATCTACTAACCAACCTAACCCTGATGTTTCCAATTCAGTCTGCAGTCTTACCATAGCAACCAAGGCAACATTCCCACTGTCTTGGGATTACCATATTTTTCGGACCATAAGACGCACTAAGGTTTTAGAGGAGAAAAATAGGAAAAAAAAAATTTTGAAGCAAAAAAAATTGTAAAATATTTAATAACATTATAATATGATATTTCACCAATGTAAATAGAACCGGGGGTTTTCGAACACAGGGATACCAAATGTGTACGCGTTTCAACAGTAATCTTTCCGTTTTCTATGTATTCTAGGGATATGGAGGTGATTTGAACTATATAATATATATATATATATATATATATATATATATATATATATATATATATATATATATGTAAATTTTGAACTTGCAATCATGTGATTGCAAGTCCCATAGACTGCAATACAATTGTATTGCAGTCTATGGGAGATGCTCAATATTACTATTGAGGCTCGTCGGGGGAGGCTCCCACATGGCACAGTAACAGGTCAGCCGCTCTTGCAGAGCGATTGCCATAGCTATCGGGTCTCCTATACAGCGGTCTCCCCACCCGGTCCGGTCCTCTATCCTTCACATGTCTTCAGAGCGCCCTGCGCCCCCCCCCCCCCCCGCCTCCCTAGACTAGTATTGTAGAGATGCAGGGAGTAGGCGGGGCTTGGTGCAGCTGGAGAGTGTCGGTGGGGAGATGTGAGTGCATCACTTACGTCTCCCCTCCCAGTACCCACCCACACTCTCCTAAGCCCCGCCTTCTCTATAATACTAGTCTAGGGAGGTGGAGGCGGGGGCGGGGCACATGGCGTTCTGAAGCCACATGAAGGACAGAGGACCAGACCAGCAGAGGGCAGCGGCAGCAGGTAAGTTGAGCGAAGTTCACGAGTAGATAGATTACTGTACATAGACAAGTCAATCTACAGTAGTATCTTTCTACTCGTGAACTTGCCTCATCATCCTCACAGCAGCGCACACACAGTGATTCACCTGCTGCATTTGGACTATAAGATGCACCCCCATTTTCCTCCCATATTTGGAGGAAAAAAGTGCGTCTTATAGTCTGAAAAATACGGTATGTACCTCAGGCCTTTCCAATTACTTCCACGGTCATGTCACCAGCACCTGAAAAACATCTCCAGAATCTGCCCTTTCCTTACCATGAAAAAATCAAAAACCCTAATTTACTCTAGACTTGACTACTGTAAAACCCTAATAATCGATATACCCGTCAATAATTTCTCCTCTCTACAATCTATTCTGAATGTGACAGGCAGAATTATCTATCAGTCTAAATGCAACACAGATGGCTGCCTATTCACTATAGAATACAATATAAACTGATCTCTACCACCCAACCCATGCTCTCTGTTCAAGCTATGATTTAAAACTGGCATCCTCTATTATCAGCACCTACCACTCTCATATCCAAGATTTCTCCTGTACCACTACTCTGGAAGGCACTACCTTGGACAAGCTTCAAGTGCATTGTAAAGACATCGCTCTTCTGTGTCCACGAACAGAATACCAAACGTATTGACAAGAGGTGAGCGACAAAAGCGCAGGAACCCCATATACTATAATGGGGTCTGTGTGTTTTCCGCGCGGTGTAAGCACGAGTCATGCGTAGAGGAAAGTAGTTCATTAAGTACTTATCTTTCTGAATGTTCCGTCCGGACACCGCACGGAAAATACATGGACCCCATTATAGTCTATGGGGTCTGTGTGCTTTCATTTCTCACCACTTGTCAATGTGTTCAGTATTCCATTCGGGGGTCCATGCAGATGTGAACCAGTCTTTAGACTAGGGACAAACAGCAACATGTATCACACATCAAGGTGCACAGGTAGTTCACAGATCATTGTATATCACTCGTCTGCTGCTCATTCCTCTTCCCTCTCTTCTCTATAGCCTTCTATGTACCATTATAGTCTTCTATGTACCAAATATTAACAACTACAAAAATGTTCAGCGATGCCCCAAATTTATCATCTTGCATGAGCCACTTTGGTAAATTTGACTCATCTTTAGACTACCTGGTCTAAGTTTTTACACTGTCTAAATACAAGGACATGATTAATAAACCTGCCCCATAATTTTCCACATTCTAAATACCTGGAATATTTTTCTCGTAACTTAACAGCAATAAATGTTTCTCTTATTAGAATTTGCGGGATCCACATCCCCCCATTCTGCAGAGCGCACTTTTTCTATGGACTTTTCTCATTTCATATCAGCCGGCTGACTTTGTAAAGTTCTATGTTAGCCGGCACATCCACCAATGAAATGCTTATTCATTCCTGTCTTACGTTGCATAGTCGCAGCACATAATTAGATTCAGGTGGATTCTGGAGTTGCTATAGAAATATGCATTTGAATAGAAACTGATTCCCTTTCAATATATCTTTTTTTCTGAGAAATTACAGAAAGCAAATAGACTCGGTGCAGCACCCATTCAAGCGATATTCCTTGCTATGAGCCAGTGTGTAAGGGGGATTTTACTACACAGTACTAATGTGTGACATGACTGGAAACAAGAATTCATTAGCTCCGGCTAATGGGAATGCTGATGTCACATTTAACATATGTTCTGTTGCATGAAATTGCAGAAAGAAAATATTTGCTCTCTTCTGACACAGGATCACTAGAATGCTTATGAAGCTGGAAATAGAATCCGAATGGCAATAGTTAAAGAAGTCTCTGCCCTCACTTTAACCCTTTAACCCTGACTGGATTAGACCTTGATGATAAAACTAGCTTTTTTTCCATCGTCATATACCATACTATAGTTCTTTTTATTTTCCGTCAATGTAACTGTATAAGGGCATGGCTTTTTTTGTAGTCACTATTTTGGGGTACAAATAACTCATCGATTAACTTTTAATTACTCTTTCTGGGAAAGAATAGAAAAATCAGCAATTTTGCCATTGCCTTTTTATGTTATAAATTTTCTAACATTCATCGTGCAGCTTAAATAACCTGAAACAGTTATTCAAAGCATTGATGTGATTACCATATTTTTCGGACTATAAGACGCACTTTTTTTCCCCCAAATTTGGGGGGAAAAGAAGGGTGCGTCTTATAGTCCGAATGTGGCGCCTGGCACCCGCTGTACTAGAGAGGCGGAAGCCGGAAAGGGATAGACGCCGGGGCCTGAGACATCGCTGTGCTCCTCTGCCCTGCATGAAGCCAGCAGCAGGGGTGATGCTATTTTGCTCCTCCGTCCCCCCGCCGCTGGCTTCATGCAGGGCAGAGGAGCGCAGCGATGTCTCAGGCCCGGCACCTGTGCCAGCGTCTATCCCTCCCCGGCATCCGCCTCTCTAGTACAGCGGATGCCGGGTCAGTATCGGTGGCCCCTTCTCCCCCGGGGCCGGTCCCCACCGGCCCCGTACCTGTAGAGTTGCAGGCCGGCTCCAGCGCGGCGATATCGCAGGAGCCGACCTGTTCGGGTGACAGCCGGGAGCCTAATGAGGCTCCGAGGCCTGTCACTGCTGTATTAGTATTGCGGCTGGTCTCTATGAGTTGTATTGCCGTCTATGGGACTTGCAATCAAGTGACCGCAGGCTCAAGCCCCCGGGGGGAATAAAATAGTAAAAAAAAAAAAAAAGCTTTAAAAATATAAATAAAAGTTCTAAATCACCTCCTGTCCCTAGAAAAAAAAAAAAAATATATATATATATATATATCATAAACCACCGGGTTTTTTTTCAATACAAGGTGATCTAAGCAATAGATATTCCCCAAAATGGTATAACTAAAAAGTACAGCTGGCCCCACAAAAAAAAACGCTCTATGTGTCCCTGTACAGCTGCAGGGTCACCTGTCAATGTGGCCTTGCAGCTGTTGCAAAACTACAACTCCCATATATTAAATATTTTACCATTTTTTGCTTCAAAATTTTTTTTCCCTATTTTCCTCCTCTAAAACCTGTGCGTCTTATAGTCCGAAAAATACGGTAAATTGGGACCAAATATGCACCGCCTGACCACTGCAGTAGGTTTGGCACCCATACCCCGTACAGATCAGCTGTTGCAGCAGTGTCTGAGTGTCAGAAGTCGTTGCAGTCGTCAGATGGTGCTTATTTGGTATCAATTTAATTTTGTCAATCCCGTGAATCAGTCTGTGAGGGTATCAACCTGCACAGATCCCATACTGAGGACCTATCCCATGAATAGGTTATAAGTATGAATGCTCAATTTGAAGTCAGAAAATACCTAGAGTCCCACGTGGCGTAAATCCTGCAGCGTTTTACAGTCACTACATAATGGATGGGACTCTAGAGAATTACATCCACACACGACGGAAAAATACCGGCACCGGTTTTGGAAATCACAACATGTAGTTTATACCTGAAGCCCCACATTGTGAACAAACAGCATTTTACGTTACCCCATCCACACATTGCGGAAAAAAATCTGCAGCGGAAAAGCTGTATTTTCAAGATTACCAGCATTTTTGAGGATCATAGCATGTCAATTATACCAGCAGAAACAATGGTGTTTTCCATATAGGTATAAGGACAGGAAGTCTGCAGAGAAAAATTTAGTGAAAATGCAATGAAAAATGCTGCAGAAAAAAAAGCAATGTTTTTCCCCTGCATTTTTTTCCGCACCCTTTTTTTGCTGTGTTTCATTGCATGTAGCTTAAGGGCCCGTTCACACGGAGTAAACGCGCATGTATTTTGGCAAAATACACATGTAAAAATAAGACTACCATTGACTTTAATGAGATTTTACACATGTATTTTGACGTGTATTTTGATGTGTATTTTGATGTGTATTCTGACGTGTATTTTGACGTGTTTTTTTTACACGTGTAAAAACGTCATTGATGTCAATGGGAGACTTATTTTTATACAGACTATAATGGGTTCCGTGTGCTTGCCGTGCACTGCAAGCACGAATGAATTGTGCGGGCAGTGCGCGGCAAGCACATGGAGCCCATTATAGTCTATGGGCTCCGTGTGCTTAACTGCACAGTGCTTGCATTAGTGTTGGTATTCTGTCCGGGGGGGGTTCACCATGCTGATGGAACACAAGTGCTAGTGTGAACCAACCCTTAGTTTTAGGCTAAAGCCCCACATTGTGAAAACGCAGTGGAAAATGTGAAACCGCGGCAGAAACATTGCAGTATAAAACTTGTACTTGCAAATTGAATGAGATTCTTGCAAATCCCATTCACATATTGCAGAAAAAAATCTGCAACAGAAAACCTGAATTTTCAAAAATGTCCATGTTTTTGAAAATCACAACATTATACCTGCGGAAACGCTGGTGTTTTCCCTATAGGTTTTATCAGGGTAGAAAATCCACAAAGAAACACACTGCAAAAATGCAATCAGAAATGCTGTTAAAAAAATGCGTCTTTTTCTGCAGCGCATTTTTGCTGCATTTCGATACGTGCAGCCTTCGTCTGGAGACTGCAATACAGTCACTTAAATAGGCATTGTCATTTTAACAATCTTTACATAAATGAATAGTACAGGCAATCCACCTTTTGGTTTTACACCTCAAATTCCAGTTTCATCCCTCCGGCTTTCCGCCATGGCTTTCACTCACTGATTAGTCCAAGATAAACGGGGCTAAAGAGTGGAGTGGCTTGTATCTGAATCATTCATGGAATCCATGGCAAGATGGAGGAGAATGATCCATTGACCTATTGGCTCTCCAATTTCTGTTGTACTGCATTGTATTGCATGTGCTATCTCTATCTATCTATCTATCTATCTATCTATCTATCTATCTATCTATCTATCTATCTATCCATCTATTTATCCTGAGAAAGACAAACAAAAAGGACCAGGCGTGGGAGACCAAGCCTCAGGAATTGCGCTTCCACCACAAATTAATCCAAAATGGCTTTATACTGGGCAATACCACACGGTGGTATTGCCCAGTAAATAAAGCCATTTTGGACTAATTTGTGGTGGAAGCGCAATTCCTGAGGCTTGGTCTCCCACGCCTGGTCCTTTTTGTCTGTCTATAAACACCTTGGGGTGTCCTGGAATTTTTGCTGCTCAACCCTCCCCACACAGAGAGGAACCCTCTGCTGATCGGTTCCAGCGCAGCATAAATGGTTGTGAATGCACAACCACACTAGGTGAGAACCTGTCCGCTCTAAAATACCAAGTGTTTGAAACCTGATATACTACACTATAGGCTGCTCGGGGTTGTCTCTTGTGTTTTTGATTTATCCTGAGAAGGGTGCGTAGGTAACTTGGTGGTCTGGAAGCCATACATATCCCATATGTATTCATCTCTTCAGTATTTCACAATGTTTCTATGTATGTAATTGGCATATACCAGAGAATAAGGCATTTGCTGTGTGTTGTCTGCTTACTCAAACAGAAATATGTATTCTTGTGGTCACTCAAAATCACCAAATATATTCCACTAATAGAAAGTAAATCAATACATGTTACAAACTGGGCCAGTTGATAGCATGCAATCATATGTTAAATAGATTTCTCCCCTCATTTTCCATCTAAAGTGTTCTGAATATTAAACTACTGAAACATGTTAAGCACTGCTTGTGTAAGAGCCTTGCTGGATGACTGAGTGATTTATTTTTACCCAGCGGGTCATTTCATTTTCGTTTGAACAAGATGGCCAGTACAAAGTCTTTATGCATTGGCTTATGAAGCATGAAGACCTCTTCAACCAAACAGATCTCTATAATATATGTTAGGCTGTTTGCCCTAGTTTAATTCATGTCATTCATTTTAGGAATTTACAGTTTGTGTCATTTACATTCACCAAACTGAAATCAAATAAATACCGCAGGCGTTTCCTCATTGCCTCTGCATCTTTAAATAGCAGCGCTGTATATAATATATCTATTTATTGAAATGATGTTTTGTAAGGTAAAATTCTCTTAAATTACACTTATGTATATTAGCTTCGGCAATCAATTTCATTATGCAGAGATTAACATTAAGAAGTGCTGTAAAAAGTGATCATTTAAAAAGTTTATCCAAAGCGATATCTGAAGCAACAAGACACCGTATACACTTACCGCAACCTTAGCTGCCTTAGCATGAGGCTCTTTGTGCCGTATTATAGTGAATGTACCGTACGGCGAGGAAAGGCTGAAAAGTCTTATATTACAGAAATCTTTAGAAGTCATGGGGAAACAGTTTTGGTCATCAGTAATGTGGTTAGGCATTGTGCATTGGCATGAACATGGCATGGAGAGAGAACTACAATTAGTAGACACAGCCCATATCCAAAACATGGAAAATGTCACAAGCCCTAATGCCCAAACTAGACTGAATCCTTAGAGGGTTATAGGGGCTTATTAATGTAATAAAATATAGAAAATATGTATATGTGTGCTGAATGTTTTGACCAGCTTTGTGCTACACTTTTGATGTTGCTATGTTTTGTAGAAGGTATCATCAAGTAGAGGAATATAGTTCCCTTAATTCCATGTTATTCTCACAAACATGGCCTCTGGTTACAGTTACCTAAATGTCATTTTTGCCATTTATAAGCTAACTTTGCTATTGAGAACCTGTTCTCCTGCCCAGCATGAGAAATGTGATCCCTCCAGTGTTACGGAGAGATCATGTCATATCAAAGAAACTCTTTAAATAACCAAACCACTTTTTATGCTGGAATGAAGAAATTCTGCTTCCAAGTTAAATGGTGCAAAGTTTTCCCATGTTAGAGTATGCCCTGATATGCAAACATTTCAAATAAGATAAGACAATATAATACTTTAATAGTCCCACCATGGGGAAATTCTGTGTGTTACAGCAGCATGAATAATACAATAATATAATTCAAGAAAGACATATACAAGCTCAGAATAGCAGATAGAAAAGGATACATAGTATCACATAGGAGTCATAGCAACTAGGAAAAAAAAGGCTCAGGATCATTTAGTTCTCTGTGCGGAGTGATCTCTGCTTAGCCTTATGTGGATTATACAGCCTGACCGCAGTTGGGAGGAAGGATCTCCGATAGCGCTCCTTCTCACACTTGGGGTGAAGCAGTCGGTCACTGACAGTACTGCCCAATATTTGTACTTGTACTTGTTGTACATAAAGTAGTTGATAAAAGAAAATTTGCTATTTCCTCCATCAACCAAAAAAAACTAAAAAAAATCTTCTATTCTGTATCACTATACAGGTGTAAGCCTCAGCACCATCTCTAGAAATCCTTATCCTCATATATGTAAATATCAGCAAAGAAGATAATACAATATACTGTAAAGATGCCTGAGTGAAACTAGAGATTTGTGTGAATTCAATCTTTTTGCAACAACTTTATAAAGGAGGATGAACTGTATATGGGTACTACTGTATATCGGTTTATGATTATTGTTTCCTGCTGCATATTATGTATTTATTTAAATACCTGCTCATTCTGAGCCCTGGAGTCTAGTTGGGATTTCATTCAATCACTGTCACCTTTGTATTTGTATGTGCATGTCGGTCACTGTTTAGGTCACCTATTTGACTTCTAAGGCTAGGTCCACATCTGCTAGCTTCACAAGTCTAGGTTCACATCTAAATCACAGAAAGGGTGACTAATACTAAAACTTAGCTCTTAATGATAATAAATAAAACTCCCCCACAAAAAAGTGTCTAAAAACACTACAGACACACTGGTTTCCACACAGCACTCTGAGCAAACACAGTGAGAATAGGAACAGATGACGGCCCTATCCCTCAATGGGCTCACACTGTAATCCACATGTGTACTGTATAATGAAAAATACTGGGTGTATCAGACAGTGGGGTGTGTGTGTGTGTATATATATATATATATATATATATATATATATATACCCAATGACAAATATGTGGAATGGGCCATAAAACTGTTTATATGTACCCTCAACCACGCTCACTGTCATCACCCTGGTCAGATGAACTAGTAATGACCCGTTAGAGCCAGGATATGGATCACTGATATGGATATATAGGAGTCCACTACTACCAGATGTAAGCTAGATAATATTCTAGAGCACCAGCTACTTGTATGCTATAACATTACACCATCCTCCTATCGTAATTTCAGCTTTCTTAGTCCTAAACATGTAACCAGGCTACCAGAGTATGATCGCAGCCCGTTACTGTTATATTCTCAACGTATTTCTCCTTTAATAATTCAAAGGTTCATCAGGAGTAAGGGCTTCGTTACCCTAACATATAGTCCCTATGGAGTCTTCTCAAAATGATGCTGCAGGGTCTCAATTTATCCTAACCTGCAGTTAAAACTGCATTTCCCGGCGGCTCTGGTAGTGAGCCCTGGTACTATCAGCCTATAGACGCCACGGGATGCCGACTACTGTCTTATAAAGCTGCCAGCACACTGAAGGACTTGTAGCCACGCCCCCTACGTGTGCTGGGAAGGGGCCAATCAGCTAGCGCCACCGCACCCTGCCCATAACTCGCATCATCAGTGGGCGTGACGTCCTTGCATAACTCACAAACTGACTATATGGAGATAGGAGATGTTTTAAACAGATATAAACAATATCCCATACCGGGCAGCGTGATCTATCCAATCAAGAGTATCAATTAGAATTGCATACTTGGCATGTTATCATTAGTTGGTTTAGTATAGTCAGGGCTTGTTCACATGTGCGCCCCGTCTCTGTTTATACAGGTTTCCGTTTCTTGCCCGAAACTGGGCAGGAAACAGAAACCTGCAGGCATTTTTCAAACCCATGAATGGGTTTGAAAAGTCTCCGGCCGGTGAGCATTTTATGCTCTCGACGGCGAAACCATTTTTTTTTAACCGGAAACAAAGTTGGGCATGCAGGACTTTGTGTCCGGTTTAAAAAAACGGTTTTGCCGTGGAGAGCATAAAACACTCAACGGCGCTCACGGCCGGACCTGGTCTGACAGGTTTCCGTCTTGTGCCAACAAAAGACGGAAACCTAAGTATGGAGACCGAACGCTGGTGGGAACCCAGCGACACACAAACAGCTTTGGTAGATCATATCCAATGCCAATCCATTTACATTCTAGAATCTAAATGTGTTCACGATTTTATGTAGCAATTTACAAACAACAATATCCAACACAGTTACATAATTGTTTATCACATCTTTCTGAGATTCTGTCACAGAGACTACCGGAAATCGGTGGAGAAAAACTCCTTCACAGAGGACTTTGTTCTCCTCCATTTTCAGTTTTGAATTGGTAGACGTTTGGTGTAGATGTGTAAATGCTATTGTAGGAGTCCAGCTCTCTATCGTTTGGGTTCCCGATGGATTAGTATGAATCTAGCGTCAGTCTAGAGTGAGCAGAGGATTAAGGAAAGTGACTCTGAATGTTCTCCCACAAACCTATATATTAATCCTGCTCTAGAACGTGCTAGACACAGCTCAGACAGTGTATTCAACATAACAGGTTCCCTTAAAATTGCCTCAATGCTTAAATAACTACATTAATGTCTGGTGTTCAAGGACAACATCATATTATTGTGCAGCTTGAATTGTATTATTGTGTTAATATAATTCATATAGTCTGTTATATAAATAGATACAGATAACATATAAAACATTGAGGAGATCTCTACAGTTTCTTATGAGATATGTAAATGTTGGTAAGGTAACCCATGGGACTTTAAATATCTCTAGGCATCCCTATGTGACAAACGCAGCAGAGTTTCCCTTCCTTCTCCCCAAGGCTCGTGGAGAAAGGAGTAGATAATGATTCTAGTGTTTAGCTAAGAGCAACAAGCATGTTAAATCTGGCTTTGCTTTAAGTACAATTTTAGGATAGAAGAGAAGGGTTCAGTGAGCAGAAACAATCGTTTTCAATTGTAACGTTTCCTATTTTAGTATAGAATCAAAATATTCCACCCCTGTTCCCATGTGGTCAAGTTCATTATTCCTCTCATCTTGTGTATGCACAACCACACATTTTATCTTATATTATTCGGAACAGCTCACTGCAGAACAGATACTCTCAGATGGAAAGGCACACTAATGAAATATGCATTTTATAGTACTTTTCCTGTTGAATAAATTATGTGTATTCTCCTTTCTGGGAGATGCCTCATTCAAAAGTTATCATACCTCAAACCACATTTTATGCTCACAAAAGACAAGAAGAAAATAGTGTGGTATCAAACAATTGATTGTTGTCAAGCTACGTCTGACTAATAGGAATAGGTTAACAATGTGGAGCGCACCAAGGGATACGTCAAATACGCATTATATACTTTAGATGCTTCACAGTATCTGTCTGGGAGTCTCTATGTTTCTGAGCAAACAGCGGTATCATTTTTCAGTAAGCTTAACAGAGTATATATAATAAATCAAGGCATTTCCCAGTTCTTCCCTAGGCTACAATTTAGTTAATAATACAGCCAATGCTATGCAGATGCTTAGATTATACTGCAACACTTCCTGACAAACTTGCCGAATGTCCTAGGTTCTGTTCACATTGGCATCATGGATTCCACATACAAAGGAAATCAAGGTGTTTTGCCACATTAGTCATACAATATATTCATACAGCACACAACAAGCTGTTTGAACATTTTCCATGGTTTATATATACATACATATATATATATATATATATATATATATATATATATACTGTATATATATATATATATATTTTTTTTTTTTTTTACTCAAACACTTCTGTATATTCTCTTTTTATTTATCTCAACAGTATAGAAAAACACTAGACACCAGGTTCTACAGAAGGTACATTGGAAAAAGTAGACCAAATCAAATGAGGAAGGGGATCACATAGATTAACCTGAAGAGGAGTAATGAGGAAACAGTCAAGAACTCCTTGTGCTAGTAGTATGGCCACAGACATTACAGGCTAGTTAATGAACTCAGGGAAAGGTCTTGGAAGAAATTCAGGTACTCAAATTTAGAGCAGGGGTAGGGAACTTTCGGCACTCCAGCTGTTGCAAAAATTCATCTCCCAGCATGCATACTTGCTCTGCTGATCTTGGAACTCCCATGGAAGTGAATGGAGCACGTTGGGAGTTGTAGTTTCACAGCAGCTGCAGAGGAGAAGGTTTCCTACCCCTGATTTAGAGCAACAATGAAAAAGGGACAAAGTAATCTCCTCTAAATTGGCTCCATGGTTGAGTAGTACTTGCAATAGGTAGTGGCAGATAATTTTTACTCACCTGTCCAGGCCGCCTTCCACTGCTGCCTCTAGGTGGTGCTACACTTACAGGTGAGTAAAAATTATTGGCCGATACTCTGTGTAGGGTTGGGGGGGGGGTCCTAAACTGGGAGGGTGGAGTCACATACTGAGTGTGGGCTTTAAAAAGGGATCATAAATTGTGTGGGGGCCATAGATTGTGGGATCCTAAACTGTGTGAGGGAGGGAAAAAGGGGGTTATATACTGTGTGGGAACCAGAAAAAAATCAGTCATATAATGTGTGTGTGGGAAAAGGGTTAATATATTATGTGGGGTCCATAAGGAATGGGTCATATACTGTGAGGGGCCATAAAAATTGGGGTCATATACTGTAGGGGCAAAAAAAGGGGTCATATGTCATGTGGTGGGCAAGAAAATGGGGGTCGTAAACCATGTGCAGGACCAGAAAAAGGGGGTCATATACCATCACATATTATGTGGGGCCAGATCGATGAAGGGGGTCATGTATCATATTGTGGGCCAAAAAAAGGGAGGTCATGTGGTGGGTAAAAAAAGAGGGGGCTGTATATCATGTGGGGGCCAAATAAAGGGATTTTTAAAATCTGCCAATGGGAGGCCCTATCACGCAACTGAAGATAGGCGGGTTAGATATCTTTTTTTTTTTTTTTTTGGGGGGGGGGCAACAAAGAGGCTAAGTTACCCCCTGTCTGAGCAAAAGACAAATAATAATTAACAAACAGATTTCTTTGATTGATTGATCGATTGATTGATTGATCTCCATAAGTCATTTTTGGAATTAATTATAACTTCACTGCCTGGGTATTAAATCCTCAAAGGGTGGAACACCCAAGGGAAAATAGAAAAAAAATAGTGGCCTAAGATGAGGGGGAGAAGGCTGGGATAGTCTGTAAGAATGACAAGATAAATCCACTCAAAGGTAAGTATGTTAAGAGATCACCTCCATAAGTGTCAAGATTTATACTCGATCCAGGGGCAACACGGTGGCTCAATGGTTGAATCCTTGCAGCGCTGGAGTCCTGGGTTCGAATCCTGCCAGGAACAACATCTGCAAGGAGTATGTATATTCTCCCCGTGTTTGTGTGGATTTGGTCCTATTCTATAAATTACTCTAATAAAGCAATGACCAAAATACTGACGTGTGAATAAGGCCTTGATCAAATATTTCTCTACTGAGGTGCTGCAAGATATGTTCTTAATGTGGAAATGATTTACTTGGCAGCAGTTGTATCAAAAAGTATAATATGCATATACATTTTTCTCTCCATCATAATTGGAAAATATTTTAGTATTAATGGAGTTTTCGGACATTTTATTTTAGTCGTAATACCCAGTTTATACCAAGTGACTGCCATAGCCAATCACAAGTCTCAGCAGTGATTGTCATCATAAATGTCACATATGGAACCATTGACATCTATGGTCTAGTGCTTAGACTATAGTCACATGACCATGTAATTTTAACGGCCATTAAAAACGTCCTCTTTAACTTCCATTGGATCTGTGTGGCCGTGAAAACAGATAAAAAATAGACCTGGACTTTTTTTGGACTAATGTGTTCTCCTAATGGCAGTTTTTTCTTTTTGTCTGAATACGACCTTAGTCTCACAGTTAGTTTTTATAGGCATGTATACACAAATAAGCATTGTACTGAATTTCTACATGATATTCTTTCTCGCTCTGATTGGCTCTCTTATATTTACTGATAGCCTCATTTATATAAGGAATCAGCTTGGGAATTATTGCATGGTTTTCTTTGAGATTGTTAATGTCAAGTTATGTCACACACAGATGTCATATCATATCACATGTACTAAAAGAAACATAAGCTGCAAGGGAAATTGGTTAGACATTTAAACTTGCTGTTGGCAGAACCTAAGCAGTGTATGTATAAAAATACAAGTTCTAATTATTGCAACACTTCCAGGTTTTACTTGATTTACTGCTTAATGGTCTAGTGTAGTCAAACAGGGAATAAGGTAGAAATATATTTATATTGGAAAAACAATCATTCATGGAACAATAAAACTTAAAGAGGTTGTCTTACAAAGGACACCTTGGCCCAAAATTGTTAACAGTCTGAAAATACACCAGATTTATTATAATGGTCGATACAGGATGATAAATCGGGTGTATTTTTAGACTGTCTATATTTAAGGACCCCCCCCCCCCCCCTCCTATTTTCATGAGAATCCACACTAGAGGTGAGCAAATCTCTGATGATTTGTTTCATTTCAGGTTTGGGTGGTCCAGTCCAAAGATTCATTTTGGGATGAATAAATACATCACAAAACGGAGGTGAGATCCCAGAGTATAATACATGGAGGTCCAGGGAAGCTGTGAAAGTGAATAGTTATACCCACCTTCCCTCACATCTTCTAGGTACAATCACAGGCCTCAGCAGTGACCCCTGGGGTGCAAGTGGTCACCCTGGATATTGGAAGAGGACCCAGAGGGATGCTGTGAAGATGTCTACGAGGGTGAGGTAAGGTGAGTATAACTCCTTGTTATTTTCCATATCTCAACTGGGTCTCCACATATTATACTCTCAAACCCCAAACTCTTGGAAAATTTGTGTTGAATCTGTATTGATCTGAAGCAGTTTACTCATCTCTAATCCACACCCACATATCTAGCAAGTCAAAAAATTTGAGCCCAAATTAGATGCACTAATATGACCCACGCTGAGCCAGAGAAGTGCCACAATTACATCAGTGTCTAGTAACCGCAATAGTAAATCCGGGCCATTGTGTCTTTCATGGGACAGGGAATAAATGTCATAAGAAGACAGTTCACCAAAACCCATATGACTAGAGTAGTACCACATATACCTGACCACTGATTCTTTCACTTTATGACACTGGTACAGATCGTCAACGACAGCGCTCTGTCAGTCCAATAGAAGTGAATGGAGTAGTTGTCATGCATGCACACCACCACTCCTCTCATATGGGACACTCAAAAACCTCCCAATGGTTGAACCCTCAACCACCAGACACTTATTTCCTATAATCCCATTTTAAAGGGGCTTTCCAGGATAACTGGAAACCAAGGAATGGCTATAGGTGGTGTAAAGTAAAAAAGTGATACTCACCTACCTCCATTCCTGTATTTGGATGGTGCTTGGCCATTCCATTACTAGCCTTAGCAGCCATATTTTGGGTCCTGGTGGCGGCAAATAACTTAACTGCCACTCAATATGTGTCTTCTGAGGCTGAGCAGTCAAGTGAGCATGTACTTCCAGCCAACGCCAATACCAGAGGGAACAGGGAAAGTGCTGCTCAAACAAAGGCCCACAGATAAGTATTACTTTCTTGAAATTTACATCACCCCTTGGCTACACCTTGGTTTTTCAGTTATCCTGCAAAATCCATTTAAAGTGTACCAAAGATGTATATTTAATGTAATCTATGAGGGATCTTCAGATCTCAGCAACTGGTTCAAAATGGTACAACTGGTGACAGACATCTTAATTTACAGATTTAGATACACATTATAACAAACATTATCAAGATATTACCCTATCAAAATCTTTTTCTACTTGCCAGGAAGGGAATGTTTAATAGGAATATTTATACTCTTGTCTTCAATTCATTACTGGTTTGGGCTATACAAGCATGCTGTGTAGGTGCACCACAATGGCAGGGTGAGACCAAGGATTAAAGCTGGCCATAAACCTTAGATTTTACACTGCTATCACTCAGCTGTTCCAAACACATGAATAACCACAAGGCCTCCAAACCTAGTTCATAATAAGGCTGTATACCCAGAGTGTCTACACTATATAAAATTAAACCGGGTCATTTTTCGTACAATATATCCAATATATTATACTGACATACAATCTACTTGAGATGCAGTATGATACATATTTGCATAAAGTACAATGAATCCACCTTGCCAGCCCAGGATGAGATTGACAAGGTTCTCCTTCTTAAATCTTCAGCTGACAAAGAATACGTGTGTAGCCACCATAACACTTGTCATATATAGTTGCCTACATGATAAGCAGTTGTGTCAATCCCAACATTAAACTTGGCATATAACATATATTAACCCCTTCCCACTGCAGATATTTGTCTAGTTTGTGTGTTCTGCCTTGCAAACAACATAACTTTTCTATGTTTTTGTTAACAGATCTGTATGACAACTATTATTTTTGTAGACTGCCATCGTTCGTCTGAAGTGGACTGTGGATAACTGGTCATATCGTAAACTGTTCCAAGCTCATGATCAACCACAAATATTCGTCTACCCCGACACTTGGAAAATAACATTAAATGAAGTCCTTCAACACTAAAGAAGTGGTGAAAACTTTCTAGTGGCACCATATAATATGCTGCGTAAACAGAAAGGGGTAGAACACAAGTGCCCCATTTTCTTGTAGATATATTTTTTACAGTTGGCAGTATGGTGAACATCACATCTTAGTTATATTATGTGGGTCGAAATGATCATGGCAAAATCATATTTATATTGTTTTTATGTCTTAATATCTTTAAAACAATTTTTCAAAACGTTATACTGAACCCCATTGCTTTTTTATATTTCCATCTAGAGTTATTAGAGGACTTTTTTTTTTTTTTTTAAAGGAATGAATTGATGTTTTTATTGGTACCATAATAGAGTACATATCACTTTTTATATCATTTTCATTCAATTTATTTTGGGATTCAAAACAAAAAAAAAAAAAAAAAAAAACTGTTATTCAGCCATATTGATTTTTCCTGGAGTTCTGTTCTTATATTTTAATCACTTGACACTAAGTGATGAATATATCCATCGCACTGCCAATGTGTCCATGTAATCAGCAGCAGGATCTGGCTGTCATACATAGCCTTGTACCTGCTGCGATTGCTGCATACAGACACTCAATTCCTGGTAGAGGCTGGTCTAAGAGACTTGATGTCAGTGTAAGGCCGGGGTTCCATATTGCGAACACTGTGTTTTACAGTACCTGCAAAGTGGATGTGATTCTGGCTAATCCCATCTACACATTGCAGAAAAAAATTTACAGCAGAAAAGCTACATTTTTGAAAATCTCACCATGTCTATTATAACTGTGTAAAAGCTGGTGTTTTTCCAAATAGATATTATAGGGGCAGAGGAAAACTCTGCGGACTTTGTGTGAAAAACACTGCAGTTAGGGTTGAGCGATCGGGATCGGAAAAGATCAGATTCCGATCGGCAATCGAGTAAATTTCACGATTGCAATCGGAATTCTGATCCTGATTTTTTTAGGTGGGATTGGAGGTTATTTCCCACAATGCTTTGCTACTGGCCAGGCATTGTGGGAAAAGCTAACAATGTTAGATAGCTAACATCTCTAGTAGCTAACACTTATCTGCACAGATCGCTGCCGCTCCCCGCTGTTCTCGCTCCTCTTCTCGCCTCACTGCCCCCAGGTTAGTGTTACAGACCTAGGAAGAAGGCGGGGCTTGTGGCTTAGGAGAGTGTGGGCGGGTACTAGGAGAGGAGACGTGAGTGATGCTCATCTCTCATCTCTATTTGTTATCTATTTGTTATCTATTACATGCATACATTGCATAGATGTCAAGGAATTTTTTTTTTATAAAGACTTCTGCAAAGTTGCTTCAATTTCGTGGTATATGCATTAACAAGCGAAAAAAAATTTTTTAAAGTGAAAAGAACTTTTCCATTTTTCACATTGTGAACAATCTATTGAAGCAAAAATTACAGATACTGGGCCAATTGGAGATCATTACACTGCTTTAAAATTTTACTTGCTTGGTGTTAAAACAAGATAGGTTATCAGTAGAGATGACAGTAAAATATTCGATATTCGTTTCGAATAGCCCCTCAATATTTGACTATTCGAACGAATATCGAACCCCATTATAGTCTATGGGGAAAAGATGCTCGTTTCAGGGGATCCCACTCTTCGACTCAGGAGAGTCACCAAGTCCACTATGACACCCCAGGAAATGATGCCAACACCCTGGAATGCAACTGGGACAGCAGGGGAAGCATGTCTGGGGGCATCTAACATGCCCAAAGTCACTGTATTACATCGGGATCCGTCAGCTTGCGATAGGCAGGAGCTGACTTTTTCCCATAGGAATGCATTGACCAGCATTGATAGGCCGAATGCCGAGTACAGTATTCGGCCAATCAATGCTGATTCTGCCGGAGGAGGTGGAGTCTAAGATCGGTCCACAGCAGTCTCCATTCTGGTCCAAACTTAGACTCCGCCTCCTCACAGACGAGCCTCTGACAGAACCAGCGTTGATTGGCCGAATGCTGTACTCTGTATGGCATTCAGCCAATCAATGCTGGACAATGCATTCCTATGGGAAAAAGTCAGCTTGCGCATATCGCAAGCTGACAGGGATCCCGACCAGATAGAGCCCCAAAGAGCTGTTTGAGTAACATTCCCAACTAAATAAAGGTAATCCCTAGCTAACCCTGCCAGTACATCTATCCCTGTCTCACAGTCACATAGTTCACAGTCTCAAATTAACTGAATGTTAAATCCACCATTTGTATAAATTGGAGGTCACCTGATTTAGCCAGCCAATTACTTTTTCTGATTTTTTTTTTTCACTGCCTCCGTTGTCGTAGTTCCTGTCCCACCTCCCCTGCGCAGTTATTGGTGCAAAAAAAGTGCCAGGGAAGGTGGAATCAAATACCTAGAACGGTCTGATATTCGATCGAATATCTATTCGATCAAACAGTGTTCGCTCATCTCTAGTTATCAGTAGTTGATCTGTTGGGGTCCAATACACGGACCCTGCGCAGATCATCTGCTTTAGCAGATGAGTGAAGCTGCTAGTGATCTGAATGAAGAAACAATCCTATGTGAGTAATAGGAGTAGCGCAGCAGCCCCACCGACTGCAGCATGGTGGTTCTGGTGAACTGCAGCACCACTCCTATTACAGGATTAGGAGCAGCACTGCGCATGTCACCCATCTACTATCAGCTTTCAGCATCTAGTATCTGCAAGAACAGATGATCTGTGCGGGGTCCAGATGTCAGATCACATATTGATGATCTTTTCTGTGGATAGCTTATCAGTAAAAAAAATTTGATTTGGGGCCAGAAAACCCCTTTAACAATTAGCTAACTATCACCTTTGACAGGGTATAGGGGAATTCGACATGAACAATACCTTCTATGATGCAACAATCACATCAGGTATTGCAGAGAAAACATAATTTCACTTTAATTGTATTGAAAAACATATTTCCATCAATGACTAGCTAAACAATCATCTCATGTAAAAAAATAGTTTTCAGCTAAATATTTCCTTAAGATAGGTTACCAATATCAGATCAGTAGCACCTTAGCTGATCAGCAGTTTGAAACAATGGCAGCATATCCACTTCATAGGCCTTTGATGTCACATTCATGAATCACATGGCTTGCTTGCAGCTCAGTCTCACTGTACTTGGTATGCAGTGAAGTGGCCACATTAGTTGTCTGAATGCTGCAGCCCCTTCAAACAGTTGATCGGAGCTGCTTGGTGGAGGGGTTGGGTATTGGACCCCCACTAATCTTATATTCATGGACTATCACAGGGACAGGTCATAAGTATCATAGCACTGGAAACCTATTTACATTTCCCCATGGTCGGACTATTAAAAGATTATCTTATCTTAACTTTTATAAAAAAAAAAAAAAAAAAAAAAAGAATTTGAACAAATGTAGTTGCAATTGACTTGATTCTTGTTGCAAGTTTGTGTTAGTGATGATATAAGACAAGTAGCCATGTAACTAGCCGTCTATCCGAAGCCCTGCATGTCAGACTATTCATTATAAAAGTATAAAGTGTTACATATTCTTCCATATCTGATATATGCTGGTATAGGGGATATGCAGAATTAGTATACCAAAAAGTAATCCATTGATGTTTCTTTGTGCTGTTTATCCTCTAGATCAGTCAAGTCGTTCATTTTCATAGTAGACTGCCTTGCAGGCCCGAACATTTTACATTTACAAATGGCAGAATATGCCTCATCCTTGGGTTAGTTAGTTTACTTGGTTTCTCGAGCCCACAGATTCAAATTCATTCAATGCTTTTGATCTGTCATTTAGCCTTCCTTTTAAAATTGCATGGTTTTTGCGTAAATCAATATCTCTAGAGACTGTATTTTCACTAATATATTCCATGTGGCCTCTAATCTGTGAATAATAATTCTGAAATGTACGTCACTGGCCACTGGCAGACCTTTAGAAGCAATCAAATTGTGTTTGCAACAAAATATTTTAACCCCGTGTAGCCCTTTTTAAGCGCCTGGGTTCTCACGAAGAGAACGCCTGTCACTGACTTGATACTTTAAGGTTGTACTGTATGTAAATTGCACAAAGGGAATTCTAGTACAGATGCACACTGGAACTACTAGGCTAATACATTGCAAGCTAGATGACAATAATGTACAAATAACTGGGTTTGTTCAGGTACACTAAAGAATGTCCTCAATAAACCTATCCGTAGAGTTTTAACCATGGCTAAGCCAACCACCTTATCCAAACAATTTCTAGTCAAATTACTAAAATGACTTAAGCTGTGTGTACTATGGAGGGTGGCACTATCCCCATCCATAACTCCAAATTATGGCAGTCACATGATTTTACCTTCCCGTCTGATTGTGTTCAGCAAATGTGCAGCAATAAAAAGCAGAATCTCCTGCATTACTTGAATATGGGCTGAACCCTTTGATTCTACAAAAACCAGCCCTCTAATATGCATGGTGGTGTCCCAACTATGTTCTTATGGCAAATGTCAGGGAAAGAACGGTCAGCGTCAGTCATGTCAAATTTCAACATGCCTTTCAGGAGGGATAAGCCATTACAAGAGTTGCCTAGCAGTAACTTACTCCCCTCTCCATTTTGAGAACATATATTATGCAGCATGGTGGCTCAGTGGTTAGCACTGCAGCCTTGCCAGCACTGGAATCCTAGGTTCAAATCCTGCCAAGGACAACATGTGCAAGGAGTTTGTATGTTCTCCCAGTGTTTGCGTGGGTTTCCTCCAGGTTCTCTGGTTTCCTCCCACACACCAAAGACATACTGATAGGCAATGTAGATTGTGAGCCCTATATGGGACAGTGACTGTCAATGTCTGTAAAGTGCTGTGGAATATGATGGCGCTATAGAAGTAAGCATAATAAATAAATAATAAATACACATTTATCAAGTCGATCATGAATGTGTATAAGTAAATCAGGAAGAATAATTGTCGGCCAAATAAGCAATCTGTCCTAGTCATGTGATGGACATACATGTGCAGGACCTATTATTGTTGTTGAAAAAGCAACAAATAGGTATCACTGTCTGTTGTTTCAGCATTATTTCCTGCTCTGATGCCACGACAAGATAAGGTAGGAAGCATCTTCTTTCATAGTACTTCAAAACAAGTGTCCATCCCAGAAGTAAACAATGTTGGCTCCTATTGGTGAACAACATACAGACATTCGAAAACCCTTGAGCCCTACCTGCCTGAGCCATTTCTTGTTTTTGAGTTTCTAAAAGTCATACATTTTTATTTTTCCATTCACAGAGACATATGAGGGCTCATTTATTGTGGTACAAATAGCACTTCCTAATGGAATGGAATTTTTTTTTGAATAGGCAAACAAAGAAATGGGATGCCAGGAAATCAGCAATTTCAATTTCAATTTTCTTCTCACTATAGCATTCGTTGAATGAGATAAAGATGATTATATTTTATAGTACAGGTATTTTGAATGTATTACATATAATATGTAAAACTTTTAAACTTATACAAGACTAAAGACAGCAATGCATCAGTGAGGGTATGTTCACATGGAAGAAAAGTCGCTGAAACCTTTTCCGCCGTGTGAACATTCCGCGTGGCTAGCCATGATGGGATGCTGATGCAGCATCGGCATTCTGTCGTGGCATTCCGGTCCTGTTTAGGCCTAATCAGGAGCGAGTCTCGAGCCGCGGACGCCACGGCTGAATCAGCGGCAAGATCGGGCATGTCACTTCTTTTTTTCCCACTCCTGGCTAGCTGAAAAAAAAGCGTGCGGATCCCATTGAAGTCAACAGGAGCCGTTTTGGAGGTGGATTTAGAGATGGATTCCGCGTCAAAATCCATTGCCAAAAACTCCATGTGAACATACCCTAAAATTCTTAAGGCGGGGTTTAACTGTACCCTGCCGCAGGCATTTTTCTTTTTTCGTTTTTGACTCCTCGCCATCCAAACCCCATAACTCTTCGATATAAGTAAAGAACTCAGGGGAACATGTAGGTTGGATAGGGGTTAACTGTCTACAGTGGAAAAATCCCTTTAAGGGACTGATATAAATCTACACTTATGTTTCATTACACAAAGGGTAACTTTATGAGTTGAAACTAAAGCCTATAATGTCAAAGGTGATGCTGAAAATGTACCCTATAATGCAAAAAATCTCTAATAATAGAAATACAACATAAATGATCATTTTGTACTTTTTATCAGAAGCACATTTAGTGTGCATTCACACTACGGATACGGTGACTTATTCTGAACGTTAAAACACGTTCAGAATCAGTGCGTATAAAGCAAATCCCATTCATTTCAATGGGAACCGGCATACAAGCGCTCCCCATTGAAATGAATGGGCTGCTTTTTACTCTACGAGCGCTCCCATTGAAGTGAATGGGAAGCGCTCGCGTGTACGGCTCGCCATGTGAAGGGGCCCGCCGCTCGGCTCAGTCCAAGCCGTACACGCGAGCGCTTCCCATTGACTTCAATGGGAGCGCTCATAGAGTGAAAAGCAGCCCATTCATTTCAATGGGGAGTGCTCGTATGCCGGCTCCCATTGAAATGAATGGGATTTGCTTTATACGCGCTGATTCTGAACGTGTTTTAACGTTCAGAATCAGTCACCGTATCCGTAGTGTGAATGCACCCTTAGGGAGCCTTCACATGGAGTAAACGTGTGTGTATTTTTGCAAAATACTGGAGCCTTCACACGGAGTAAACGTGCGCGTATTTTTGCAAAATACACGTGTAAAAATACACGTGTAAAAATAAGACTCCCATTGACTTCAATGACATTTTACAGGCGTATTTTTACACATGTAAAAAATATCATTGAAGTCAATGGGAGTCTTATTTTTACACGTGTTTTTTGCAAAAATATACGCGCGTTTACTCCATGTAAAGACTCCCTTAAATAGTTATCCAAACTTGGAAATTTACTCTTATGTGTCTCTTCACATACATGGTACAAGTGACACAGGATAATTTTATTTGGTAGAGGACACTAAAGAATCCTTAGGTTATCAAATATTAAGGATATGTCATCAATATTTATTCTTATGGTAGAGTTGGAAGGGACCTCAAGGGCCATCGGGTCCAACCCCCTGCGAGTGCAGGTTTTCCTAAATCATTCCAGCTATATGTTTATCCAGATTCCGCTTGAAGATTTCCATTGATGGAGCGCCCACCACCTCCCGTGGCAGCCTATTCCACTCTCTCACTACCCTCACTGTCAGAAAGTTTTTCCTAATGTCTAATCTGTATCTCTTTCCCTTTAGTTTCATCCCATTGCTTCTTGTACTTCCTTGTGCTAATGAGAATAGGGTAGATCCCTCTGCACTGTGACTACCTTTCAGATATTTGTAGACTGCTATTAAATCTCCCCTCAGCCTTCTCTTCTGCAAACTAAACAATCCCAATTCTTTTAGCCGCTCCTCATAGGACATGGTTTGCAGACCTTCCACCATTTTGGTTGCTCTTCTCTGGACTTGCTCCAATATATCGATGTCTTTCTTGAATTGAGGCGCCCAGAACTGTACACAGTATTCCAGGTGTGGTCTGACCAGGGAAGAGTACAGCGGAATAATGACCTCTCTTGATCTAGATTCAATGCTTGTCTTAATACATCCCAGAATTTTATTAGCCTTTTTTGCAGCAGCACCGCACTGTTGGCTCATGTTGAATTTGTGATCTACTATTATGCCCAAGTCCTTTTCCCCTATGCTATCACTTAGTTCTATTCCTCCCATACTATATATGTTTTTTACATTTCTGTTACCCAGATGTAGAACTTTGCATTTGTCCCTGTTAAATACCATTTTGTTCGCCTCAGCCCATTGTTCCAGTGTGTCTAAGTCCTTTTGAATACACTCTCTCTCCTCTCTAGTGTTGGCTATTCCTCCTATCTTCGTATCATCTGCAAATTTTATGAGTTCCCCAATAATTCCATCGTCCAGATCATTTATAAAGATATTAAAAAGTACTGGGCCCAGAACAGAGCCCTGCGGCACCCCGCTTTTGACTTTCTTCCAGTTCGATGTGTAGCCATTTAGTATTACTCGTTGTGCCCGATCATTAAGCCAGTTGTGAATCCACCTAACTGATTTTTTGTCAAAGCCATACTTAATCATTTTTTCAATAAGAAGGTTATGTGATACTTTATCAAATGCCTTACTGAAGTCAAGATATACTATGTCCACGGCATTCCCTTGGTCCAACCATTCAGTGATTTTGTTGTAGAAGGAAATCAGGTTAGTCTGACAAGATTTATTGGTCATAAAGCCGTGCTGGCTCTGGTTAATTAATGCCTTCCCATCCAGGTACCGAAGTAAATGTTCCTTGACAATTTGCTCAAAGATTTTTCCTGCTATCGAGGTCAGACTTACCGGCCTGTAATTTCCTGGATCGTCCCTTTTCCCCTTTTTGTAGATGGGGACAACATTTGCCCTTTTCCAATCTAAAGGGACCACTCCTGTTTCCCATGACTTACCGAAGATTATAGCAAGGGGTTCTGTTATTTCCTCTGCTATCTCTTTCAGGACTCTAGGGTGTAAATCATCTGGTCCTGGGGACTTGGTTTCCTGTAACATGGCTAAGTGCTCTCTTACCAGACCTTCGCTTATAGTCAGCTTGGAGTCCTCTTTCCCCTCATCTCCATCACCATTAATGTCGATATTTCCATTAGTTTCTTGGAAGAAGACGGATACAAAATATGAATTTAGTAGCTCCACCTGCTGTTCCACCATGTTAACTGTTTCTCCTTTGTCATTCTTCAGGACTCCAATGGTCTCCTTCACTTTTCTTTTGCTTTTAACATATCCCCAAAATCCTTTTACCTTACTCTTTGCCTCTTTTGCAAGCTTCAATTCGTGTTCAGCCTTAGCTCCTTTGATGCTTGTCTTGCAGAGTCTGCAGACTGCTGTGTACTCTTCCTTAGGTATAGTTCCCATCTTCCACTTTTTGTATGTTTCCTTTTTCCTTTTTAGCAGGTTATGTAATTTTTTGGTCATCCATCCTGATATTTTTAGGTGCTTCCCATTTTTCTTCCTTCTAGGTATTGTTAGTTCCTGTGCTTTAATGATTTCCCTACGGAAGATTTCCCACCCTTCATGTGCATTTTTGTGCTGAATTTTGCACCATGGAATTCTGCTAACCCTTGCCTTCAGGCTCTTGAAGTCTGCCCTGCTAAAGTCGAGCCTTGAAGTCTGTGTCTTCTCAGGTCTTCTTCTTCTTGCAACCCCAAACTCAAGTATAGCATGATCGCTGAATCCCAGTGTCCCTGCTACCCGTAGTCCCTTAACCATGTGCTCTTTGTTGGTTAGGACTAGGTCCAAAATGGATGTTCCTCTCGTGTTTTCTTCTACTAGCTGGGCAATGAAGTTGTCTGCTAGAGAGGATAAAAATTTGATGGAGCCTTTACTCTTGGCTGTGTGGGTTTCCCAATGAATGTCAGGGTAATTGAAGTCTCCCATGATCACTATTTCATGTTTCTTTCAGAGCGTGGTCATTTGCTGTGAAAAAACCTCATCCATGTCTTCTGTCTGTCCTGGTGGTCTGCAATAAACGCCTAGTATGATGTCCTTATCATTGTTTTTCCCTTGAATTACTACCCAAATAATTTCCAGTAGATTATCATTCTGTAAAACTGTAATTTCTGTGGAGATGTGTTCTTTTTTAACATACAATGCAACTCCACCTCCTCTTTTGAACCCCATAGATAAGCTGTCTGTGCAGACCCTGGAGAAGACAGCTTCAATGAATACCAAGCACAGTACATTGTACAGAGGAGGTGCTATTAGGATGTATCATCTAGGAAAAGAGGAGATAAGATAAGATAACCCTTTAATAGTCCCACCATGGGGAAATTCAGTGTGCTACGGCAGCATGGATAATACAGTAATATATTACAAGAAAGAACACATACAAGCTCATAGCAGATAGAAAAGCTACTAGGAGTCATAGCAACTATTATGCAGACAAAACAATAGATGAGTAGGTAGATATAATCATATGTTGCCTATAGGTGACAGGAAATATTTTGGAGGATCTCTTAGTGACTATGACAGATCACACACGATGATGGAGATCTATGGTGACCCCACATTGTACTGATGACCTAATGCTATGTACTGCCCCAGGCAAATTCTGGCAGATATAGATGATGCAGCAATAAGAAGCAATGGTTTACAACAACATGGTCTAACAGAATCTGGTTTTCCTGGGAATTATATCACAAACATAACCATCATTACCCTGATACATTAGAAGAGCGCTGTGCAGTTAACAATAAGTGTTTATTGCCGCTTGTGAAATGCAGAAAACCTTGTTTTCAACTTCTGCTGTTCTGAAACATAAAAGAGCTGAAGAAAAAAAATCCATATTTAGTGCCTACACCCTGGCTGTAAAGTCCTAATGCTATTTAATTAATAAAGTAATTTAATGCGGAGTACTCCACAACAATAGACTAATTAAATGTCATTTGTTAGGAGGTAATCCAGAGGAAATCCCCTGATAGGCTACTGATATTTGCATGTACGAGGCGGCTGCTATTACCAACAGAACTGGCGCTTGATTTCCTAATGATTGTTACAATGTTTACATGGAGTAATAAAACCAAATTAATAACTACTTTACAACATTAAATATGTAAAAGAAAACAGGCATTTTTGAGCCAAATGAACTGTTCAATAAAAGTCATATTTGCTCAGTCAGATATGCTATTAAACAGATATATTGAATAAATTTAATTTATTGCATCCATGGTGCGAATCCTTCATGATAAGGGTCCCAGGAGAACTCAAATGTTGATATGCAAGGCATGGATAAAGCAAATTACTTTTATCTAATTTACTTTTCTTGAGTGCCCAGAACCTTGCTGCTGGGACCAGCCTGGTGGATTATAAGAGTAAGGGGCATATGGTGCTCTGTTTTCTATAGAATCACTGTGGATAGGTTTTAAAAGTATATATTAATTTGGAACGGGAATTCCAATAACATGGCAACAGAACTGTAATAGTCTAAGGACAGAGAAATATAATCATGTATAAGCCTAATCTCTTTAGTGAAGTAAAGCTAACTTCAAGAAATATAGTAATATAAGGTAATGAAAGATACATATTTATGTTTTTGTTTTCAATTTGTCTATTTTTGTGAGTAACCCATGCATCAGTCATGTGCACGGCTCTGTCCATCAATGAATGACTCACTCTGCCATTGAGATAGCAGGAACCCCCTGAATTACTAATAAAAACCTGTCATCTAGCCAGTTACTTGTAACCAAATCTGAGTGTCTTTATGTGTCTGCAGCCAAAAAAAATCCCATTTGTAGTCTTCTGATATTTCATTTTAATACAGTTCCAATAAAACAGTTCCAATAAAATAATTAAAGGCACAGTAAACTTTTTCCATTTGGAAGATGGGAGGTTGGGTGGGGCTTTAAGGTGTGGGCCTTAATCATCATTTTGTCCTATAATGGGGGAGGAAGGCTGGAGCTTATTTAAAGGTGCAGGGCTTAATCATCATTTTGTCAGATAATGGAGAAGGCTTGATGGAACTTAAAAGTGAAAGACTTAATCATCATTTGGTCTTACAAGGGGGAAGGCTGGGTAAGGGTTAAAGGAGTGAGACTTAACCATCATCTTGGTCCTACAAGGGAGAAGGCAGAGTTAGGCTTTATTAAAGGTGCAGGGCATAATCATTATTTTTTCATAAAAGGGGGAAGGCTAGGTAAGGTTTAAGAGTTAAGGGATCATCATTATGTCCAGTGGTGTAACTACCAAAGCCTGGGTCCCACAATAAATCTTTGACTCCAGCCCCCCCATAGCTTAAGGGACAAAAGTCCCATCTACTGGACGAAACGTGCGTCGGGCGTTTCACACCACAGGCGGTATGGTACATCTCTAATTAGGGGATATTATTGTGTCCATTGGTCATTTTTGGGTGGTCATTGCAATATCAGATGGAGGGATATTATTCATTATGTGCTTTTTAGCAATATTCTGGTGGTACTTTCTTCTCATATCTGTATGTGGATTGCACCATTTTGACCTGGTAATATACTTGAAACTCATTCCCCCCCCCCCCCCATCTTGGTTTTGTATCCATAGCCACTTGTGGCCAGGTTTTTCTGGTTATTGGGTTACTATGCCCCCCCCCCCTCTTTTGTCATATTGTCTTTCATTCTTTCTTATGTTTATTGTCATATGTTTTTTATTTGAAATTAATAAATTTGTTAGTTTTTTACACACTATAGTGTCCCAAAGTGGCCTTCATACAGTATAATGTCCCATAGTGGCCACTCCAAACAGTATCAAACAATATAATGTCTCCCCGTAGGCCCTGCCCACACTATTATGCCCCATAGTGACCCCTGAACACACAGTATTATGCCCTGTAGTGGCCCCTGCATACACAGTATTATGCCCCACAGTGGACCCTGCACACAGTATTATGTCCCTGCACACAGTACTATGCCCCTGCACACACAGTACTATGCCCCATAGTGGTTCCTGCACTCAGTATTATTCCTCATAGTGGTCCCATAGTGTACCATCCATGCACAATTATTATATTCTGCTATATATAGTCTATAAAACTGCTGTTATTATCTGGTCCAAGGCAATGAACACTATTAAAATTCCTGTTGAAGGGACATTGCACTGTCTACTATAGGGGAACTGTAATAACTACTCAATAACAGGAGCATTGTGATGATTAGAGATGAGTGAGTAGTGTTCGATCGAGTAGGTGTTCGATCGAATACTACGGTATTAGAAATACTCGTACTCGATCGAACACTACTAGCTGTTCGAAGCTTAAGGTTCGATGAAGAACCAGCGTTGATTGGCAGAATGCTATATATTCTGCCAATCAACGCTGGTTCTTCTCTTACCTCTCCGAAGTCTTCTCCGTGCTGTGTCCCCGCGTCTTCTTCTGGGTGGAATTCACTCTGCCTAGGCATCCGGCCTAGGTAGAGCTGACTGCGCATGCGTGGGCATGCACGCGCATACACGAGCATGCGCAGCGGCTCTGCTCAGGCGTCGGGCCTGAGCAGAGCCGCACACGCATGCACAGTCGGCTCTGCCTAGGCCGGATGCCTAGGTAGAGTGAATTCCACCTGGAAGAGGACGCGGGGGACCCTGCGCCGGGAGAAGACTTCAAGCAGAATCCAGCCCGACCGTCACTCGTGGACTTGGTAAGTATGATTTTATCGAATGTTGCCTACCCCTGAAACGAGCATTTCCCCCCATAGACTATAATGGGGTTCGAAATCCATTCGAACAGTCGAACACGTGTGCAGCTGTTTGAATCGGATTTCGAACCTCGGACACTTTAGTGTTCGCTCATTTCTAGTGATGATCACTGGTTGCAAGACAGAGGACACTACTTTGACTCCTTATAGGAGAGGACTGAAACTGTAGTGATAATTTTTAGGAAGGTACAGCTGCCCCTCTTGCTAATAGGGAACACAGATGGACCTACTGTTAATGGAGAGTATGGGTATGCAGATGTGTGTGACAAATCTATTTCATTTTGATACAATTTGAGTCTAAGTAATGAAAACTGCCCAGTTAATATGTCACACACAAGTAAGATAAATCCACTTAGAAGTATGTCTTAGCTTCCCCTTGTAACAATTGGGTTCTGATTGACTTGCATTATGCAGCACACCTTTTAAGTAATTCTAGCACAGAGTATTTAGACAATTAGCACTGATATGATATAGTAATAAATGGTGCTCTTAGTCTTTATAGCTTTACAGCTATTTCATTTTCTTATCATTTTTATGAGTTTTATTTGGATAATCACATGAAAGTAAATGATTCATTGTGGTGGCCTAAGCAAGATATCATACAGACATGCCTCATTACTCTCCTCTATCAGGTCTGACCTGCATCTAGCACAATATGTATCAGCATCCTGCAACTGACAATTGCAGCCAATTGTTGTAGATTGAGAAAGCTGCTAGAGGACATGTATCCATTTTAAACTTTATACCATTATATGCCAAAAAAGGTCTTATAGCTGCTGTAATGATGACAGTTAAATTACCACCTCAATGGTTTGCCAGCAATTACCTTGTGTTTTGGAAGTATGGGATTTCTAGACTAAGCTTCCACTGTAGCAGAATGTATTCTTAGTTAATATTGAAGATTTATTCAGTCAGTTGAGGAAAGAGTTAAGGGTTTTTGTATTGTCATACACTTCAAGACATTGATTATAAAAAAAAGTAATTTAATCCAAGATATGTGCAGTCAGTAAAAAGAGCATAACACGTGTTCACACGGTAAAGAAAAAGATACCATTGATATAATTTATGAGTGAATTTCTTTTAGCCATATGCAAAATCATGAGGTTTTTCTTTTTAGTTTATTAGTGTTTTATAATATGTGGGGGTTTTTTAGGGCAGTCATGTAGGTACTGCCCTACTGACTGTGAATGAAGCAGCTCTCCCCCTTCTCTTCCAGCAGGAAGTCCCAGCACAATCACGAGTTCCTGCCTCTTAGCGACATACTTGGTACAGGACAGTGTATGGACTCCTACCATCAAAGATAACTAGTCCCACTCCCAGCATGAAGTTCAAGCTGGTAAATCTGGCTAACACATGTCATGTACAGCAACCCTAAGGGATATTCATATGACCGCGAATAACATTTTGACAACACATTGAACTTAATTTGTATATTTACGGCCATCAAAAATCCAGGCATACACTATCATTGTCTGTGTAAACGCACAAAGATAAAGTCATGTAAATAGGTGCATTGAAAATCATCGGTTCTATATTGACCATGTGATGACATATATATAAGACATAAAATAAAAGCTATGGGATTGCTATGAAAGTGTCAAACATAACACTTCCTAATATCCAAGCCAGTTCCAACCTTGGCAAATAAATAGGGAAAAACCAAATCTGCAAATTTCCATTAAAAATGTCTCTCTCTGATGTTAGTTAATTTCTAATTACATTGACTAGCCCGGAGGCTTGCTTTGCTAATAGTTTTGTGTCGTACACTGACATATACAATATACAGAATTGTAACAATTAATCATAGGAGACGTAAGTTCACTTTGTTTGACTCTTTATAATAGTTTCTATGAAATGCCTTTTTATGATATGCATGCGTAGCACATGTAGATTTAGAAGATTTGGGTTTGCTGTTTAACTTAGTTAAAAACACAAAAAAGAGTGGAATGACCTACCTATCAGTGTTGTGCTAAACAGTCAGGCACAACAGAGGTGGAAATACCATTGGTGCAACCAGTGCAACTCCACAGGGGCCCAGTAGGTCATGGGGCCCTATCACCTTAACATCAGCTTTCTACTATCTATTAGACTGCAGGTAAATACCCAAGCTGAACTAGTTAACTATCACTGGTGGATTGTTAGAAAGACATTAAGATTGGGGTTATACTGAGATATTGCAAAACAAGGGGCCCATTAATGTTCTTGCACGGGGGCCAACAGTTGTCTGTGTCCACCCATGAGGCCCAACACTGTAGAAAGATGATAAGTTTATGCTTCATTGGCTTCTTCCATAATTCTTGCGCATCTAGAGGATGAGACAGAAAGACAGTGGAAAAAAACAAGCATTGTACTGAAAGTGCTATCAAGGAATATGGAGTTGGTCAGCGCTTCATAGTTACATAGTTAAATACATAGTTACATAGTAGATGAGGTTGGATGAAGACATCAGTCCATCAAGCCCAACCTATAACCCTACAATCCCTACAGTGTTGATCCAGGGGAAGGCAAAAAAACCCATGAGGCTCATGCCAATTGCCCCATTTCAGGGGGAAAAAATTCCTTCCCGACTCGTATCTGGCAGTCAGTATAAAAACCCTGGATCAGCATGTTCTTAAAATCTAGAGTCCATAACCTGTAATATTGTTCTCTTCAAGAAAGGCATCCAGGCCCTCGTTAAATTTGTTTAATGAATCCACCATCACCACTTCTTGGGGCAGAGAGTTCCATAGCCTCGCTGTTCTTACTGTGAAGAATCCCCTTCTATGTTTCTGGTGAAACTTTCTCTCCTCCAGACGTTAGAGGATGTCCTCTTGTCACTGTCACTGGCCTAGGAGTAAAAAGATCCTTAGAAAGTTCTTTGTATTGTCCCTTCACGTATTTGTACATTCTTATTAGATCTTCCCATAGACGACTTTTCTATAAACTGAATAACCCCAAGTTTGTTAATCTATCGTTGTACTCCAGTCCACCCATTCCCCTAATCATTTTGGTTGTCAATCTTTGCACTTTTTTAAGTTCACTTATGTCTTTCTTGTATATTGGGCCCAAAATTGTGCACAATATTCTAAGTGTGGCCATACCAGTGATTTGTATAGAGGCATAACTATGTTCTTGTCAGGAGAAGACCTCTTTTGATGTATCCCATAATTTTATTTGCCTTGGCAGCAGCTGCCTGGCACTGGTCACTAAAGATAAGCTTGCTGTCCACCAAAATCGCTAAGTCTTTTTCATTGGCAGTCTTACCCAGTAATTTACTATATAGTACATAGTCATACATTTTATCACGTCAACCAAAGTGCATAACCTTACATTTGTCAACATTAAACTTCATTTGCCAAGTCTCCGTCCATGCTTCCAGATTCCTTAGATCCCCTTGTAATATTCTACTATTCTCCTCATTATTGATTACCTTAAAAAGTTTAGTATCATCTGCAAATATGGACACCCTGCTTTGTAAACCCTCTACCAGGTCATTAATAAAGATATTACACAAGAGAGGACCTATTACTGACCCTTGCGGCACCCCACTGGTGACTGAGGCCCAGTCTCAATATTTACCAAAGTGCCTGCCAGTATTGATGATGTGTAGACATCGCCAGAACAGATGATATGTGACTGTAACCTTTCTTTGGTTATACCAATATCTGCTATTGAAACTACACTACAGTAACTAACAGATTTTGTGTTTAAGGGTTGGTTCACACTAGCGCTCGTATTACATCCAAGGAGTCCGCATGGACAACCACTGGACGGAATACAATCACATATTGCATGTGATGTGCTGGCAAAGCACATGGATCTCATATCTTTTTTTATTTTCCAGGGTTACCAAATTTATGTACGTTTATTTGCATTTTAACCCTTTAATAAAAATCAAAAACTTTGAAAAAAATGTTTTCTAAAAGTTGCCATCTATAATTTTTTTTAGATTTCCATGTACGGGGAAGTATACGACATCTTTTTTTTGCAGAGCCAGGCTTAATTTTTAGTTATACCATTTTGGGGAATGTCTATTGCTTTGATCACTTTTTGTTAAAAATTGTATCAAGAAAAGAATCAGCGAAAAGGTGTGGTTTTGCCATTTTGAAAACACACGGACCCCGATATAGTCTATGGGATCCATGTGTTTTCATTGCTCACCACTTTATTATGCGTTTGTTATTTCATTTGGGGGGTCCGAAGTGGACTCCCTAAATGGAATACTGAACACTCATGTGAACTGGGCCTTAAATACTGCCTCACCCTTAAAAATGGTCAGTCTTATTATTTTAAACAATGCTATATATAAAAATACAGAACACTGTATCTATTTATTAAACTGGAACAAAGTAAAATTAGAGGAGTTACCTATAGCAATCTGATTATTTAGTTCATTGTCAGAAGGGCTCTTAAATAGTTAGACACCGGGTCTGAAAGGCCGCTATTGTGCATTAGTTTTAGTCCTCCACAATGTCACATTTCCAGTAACAGAAATCTCACAGCGTTGTTAACAGATTTGAATCTTCTATAGCAATTCTAAAAACCAGTTTTGGTGTGAAATAACCAAAACTTCACAAATGAGATCTTTTTACATGTATCTGTGATATATCAGAAGATAATTTTGATCTATTTTTTAATGTAAACGGTTTATCATAAAATATGTTTCTATTTAATATTTAACATTTCAATCTACACAAAGGTTCTTTATTATTTTATGGTGATTTTTTTATTTCACCCGTGCGACAATAATTCTAATCCTTGTTCCAATTTCACAGAACGTTTTCTGCCAGGAAAAGGTGAAGTAAAAAATAATAGAAGTGTTTCTCTCAACCCTCTAGCTGTTTTTTTTTCTAAGGCTGTTATTGTGACTTTAGTCTAAGCTCCTAAAATAGGCAATGTCTGCCAGAATGTTGTCTAAATTTGTAGCTTTTATTTTTGATACACTTAATTAGATGCAGAGGTATTTAGAAGCAAATTAGCATTTGATAATTTAATGACTGTTTCACAATGTTTTCCAGTCGGCAGGGTTACATTAGGATGTGAAGAAAAGAATAACTCTCAGTGGGCTAATAAGTATTGCTGAAGGTCATATGTAGATGTATTACTGGTATTGCATAACAGGGGCTACGGCACAATATACAGCGAAAAACTGGACATATAGTTTCATTCATTTCGATTTTTTTATTTTTCTTTTCTCACACCATCCTCTAGCTGTAAGGCTGTAATTTTTGGGCACTGTGGCTGATATTATATGTGGGAACTATGTGTCCTTTTATAATTTTTCGGTGCAAGTACAACTTGTGTTGTGGGATTTTGAACCAACTGTAGTAGAACTGAACTCACTGCATCATAGTGATCTAGGATATAGGCAGATCAAATCCAACCACAGGCCTTCTGTACCACAATAAAATGAACTTTTGAGGACAGGACAGTAGACCTGAGGTTAGACTGGAATTTGCTGCGTCCTTTACCAAAATGATGCAATAGTGGTCCAGCTCGACCACAATTGATCCAGGAATTGTGACCATCACATAGACTAGGACTACGTCATGGAAATCTGAATTTGACACTTACCATTTTATGTTACAGAAAACAATTATTTTCCCTTCTTTCAGCGCATCACTTGAAAAATAGATGGTCAGTTGCAGAAAGAAGACTCCTTTTGTGTAGCAGGTCATCTCCTTCTCATTACAAGACATATGTCTATTAAAATATGCTACTGTTTTTGGGAGCAGAGAGAGAATTATGTCCGTGGATACATTATCATTGGAAAGTGTGAAAGCAAATATTTATATATAGCATTAGTAATGTCATTTCTTTTTTTAAATGGCAAATCTGATGGAAGTGTTGAAGCTCGGGAATAGCATGTAGAAGAGTGTGAGAATGTGTCTGGGAGTACTGTACATCAAATCTGTTTGTACATCTGGAGTAACAGTAGAGTACTGCTCAGGCAATACTAGTTTCTTCTGTAGTGACAACCAGATTTTAAAAAAAAATTCTACAAACCACACCAAGTATTCCTGATCAACTGATTCTGTTGGTTGTGCTCTTGCTGGTCAAATAAGGTCCCTGTCTCAAGTCAGAAGTCTTTGGTTTATGAGTTATATTTTAGGATACATTAATTTTTTTGCTACAAACAATGGCCATTTTGAGGTGTAGCATATAATGGTAATTTTGCAAATTTCAATCAGAGGCCTCTCATATTTACAAAATACTCCATATCCTAATGTAGTGTCCAAAGCTTCTTATTCCCATCCAATAAGTCCAAGACTTGGGTATTTCAAACCATCCATAGATTGCATAGTTGGTCACTCAAAGAGCTCTCATATTGAAAATGTATGCTATGGCATAAAAGAAGAAGAAGGAGAAGGAGAATGGTGTATTAAAAATGGTGTACTAAAGTTGAATAAAGTATAGGCAGACAAGATCTAATACTGTTACTGATAGAAAATCAGTTTACAAAATACTTTAGTATTCAGCAAAACTGAAAAGCCATCCTACAGGGTCCTCATAAAATAATTTGTATATGGTTATGTAACACAAACCCATAAATTGAGAGTTGTCTAGCAACCCAATAGCACTGTCCTCACAAATTGATGTGGAATCAAGCTCAACATCAATGCCATCATAGTCACGCAAATAATTGTACAGCATGCAGCAAGCTTTCACTACTGCATCCATCATGGAGATAACCACCTGTATAGCTCTCTGAAGCACCTTGCTTGCTATTATTCAGAAAATACATTTGATGAATCTCCTAGGATGGTTCAGTCTGTAAATGAACACTTTTTTGCAGATTTTAGACTTCTTCTGGGGTGATTTAGATGTCTTCTTCTCTACATATTTGGAGTTAGAGGAAATGCTTCATCAGACACTAGTGTAACTGTAACAGGTACATAGTTGTTCCAGGGAGAGGCCTAGGTGGAGACAGTGTCATCTGGTATTTTAAAATGAACTGACCCTACAACATTACTTTAAAATTCCACTATCATAGACTGGTAGGATTGCCCTATTCAAAATATCCATCTTATTAACCATTCTGTACTTCATGCATGCTACAACAATCCTAATGCCAAAGAAAAGGAAATAGTTTCCCTAATCTGGGCAGACCTACATCCAAGAACACAATATCATTTAATGAGATGGGATAAAGGAGGGATGGGTCTCAGAGACCTGAAGAAATATCATCAGGTGAAGCTAAACACTAGAGGACAAGTTTAACCTATAAACCAGGGGCACAAGTTGAAGAATTTATGAACAATGGGATCCATGGTCGATATCTATATATTAAAAACACAGAAAAACCACAACCCAACATAAACTCCTTAGTGTTACTGAAATGCAGAAAGTATGGAAAACATATATTAACTCAACGCTAGACTGCAACAAAATCACCCTAAAATCCCTCCCAAGAAAACTTATCCAATCACTATGATCAGCTATATCACTCTCCGGCCAGACATTGACATAAAACGTAACAGTCACCAGTTGAATACATTCTAACAACTGCCCTTCACATTTAATCTGCCTAAAACAAACTAATACAAATACAGTATATTCAAGTACAATATACACTTTCCACCTTAGTACCAAGTATGTTTAATATCCCAGATAGTAAGTAAATGCCAAACACCTCTCATAGTAGATCAAAAGTATTGGGCATGTGGAAATCCAATATACCTAATCTTTCCTTCTATACCATCTGTTGGGTGCACTTCAAGGGACCCTCACACCCTTATCATAGTCATTCAGTCCTGAAGATATTAGGGGGCTTTGACAACTTTTCTTTTATGTGCATGACAACTTTCCACCAACAAATGATGTTAGGGGAAGGAAAGACTGGGCATACTGAAATTTATCAAGCCTAATGCTTAATTCCAGGCACAGACTTACGCATGGCTCCTTATTACGAATAGTATTTTTTCATGTAGCAATACTTGTTGGGGAGAAATATTCTATACCAACCAATGAAGCATGATGGCATAATGGCAGACCATTGACTTTGAAAATTGTCTATAGTTGGAGCTATGTGAATCCACAGTATGCTTACCAAATACATGACAAAAAACACTTATTGTCAGAAATTTAGCAATGAAAACATACTGGGACATCAGCGTATATGTCAGATTTTCCTGACACATATTATACAACCATACACCACAGAAATGGTGTGAATATAGTGGTAAACAGTAAATAATTGGGATTTTTATTAAATCCAGAGTATTTGATTGGCCATATCCATATCTCTTTATATACTAATTATATTCTTGTGAGGTTATACTTTAGTTTTTATTTTTCTGATCCCTATATGTCCTTAACAAAAGACGATAAAAGAAATCAAGTTGGTTACACCACTTGCCGCATATTAGAGTACTAATGGTGTTTCTTCATCCCCTAGATGTGAAAGAGACAGCTGTATGCAAAAAAAAGCGCAACAGATTACAGGAGCAGGCATTTCGTTTCTATAATCTCCTCAAGCATATGCTTCTCTGCTGTTCTTCTATGGTCACTAAACTAACAACACTTTAGAAGAAATCCAGCCTCTCCACGCAATTTAGCCAGAAATCTCCTGTCACAGCAGTAGAAACCTTAGAAGCTGAGGCTGAGTGATCACTGCATGTTGGCTAAAATACATTGAAACAAAGAGGAGGCAGGATCCAGATTTCATACAGTATTCTCTGTCTATATAAAATCTGTGACTTCAAAAGTATAGGAAAGAGTTTTCGTAAATAGGTATTTTGGTGATAAGTCATTTTATTCAATGTCGTCCCTGTTCAGTTGTGTCCATAGAATTTGAACATTTTCATTATGGAAGACAAATCTTCATTTGTTCACAAGTCTAACTAAAGGTTTTAAGCTTGCTCCCTTGTGCAGACATGTGGCCAGTCTCTCCTGTCTATCTGACTACCTGTACACTACTGGATTACCTCTTTATCTATTAAGTTCCTTTTGTCACCTTCCATACACCTAGATTTTCCAACCATCTCCATCTTCCTTTTTCCTCGTGTATGTCACTCCAGTGCTGCTAAATATGTATCTGCATTATTTAAAGGTGATGTTCCAGCATAAGAAAAACAAAAACTTCCAGAAAAGGGGGGGGGGAACGGGGAAAAGCAGGGACTGCAAAAAGAGTGGGGAAAATTTTCTTCTGGGGGAACCAACAAGGGTTGGTGCATGAAGTACACTGTAAAAAAAATTTCAGGACACACACCCTTTAATTCAAAGCTATGCCCCATTTTGGAGCCCCAGTGCCTCCTGCCACATAGAGTGTCCCCTCTCCCCCATAATAATGTTCCCCTTAGATTATGTCCCCTATTAATATTCCCGTTAATGTTCCACAGAGGGCAATACCCACTTACCAGTACCCCCACAAAGGAGAATGACCCCCAGTGCCTCCACAAAGAATAATGTCACCCTCAGGGCTCGTTCACATCTGTGCCCGGTCTCCGTTTATACAGGTTTCCGTTTTCTGCCCGAAACTGGGCAGGAAATGGAAACTTCTAGGCATTTTTCAAACCCATTCATTTGAAAAGTGTCCGGCTGTGAGCGCCCGAGAGCGTTTAATGCTCTCCATGGCAAAACCGTTTTTTTTGTAACCAGACACAAAGTCGGACATGCAGGACTTTGTGTCTGGTTTAAAAAAACAGTTTTGCCGCGGAGAGCCCAAAACGCTCACTGGCGCTCACGGCCTGACAGGTTTCCGTCTTCTGCCAGCAGAAGACGAAAACCTAAGTACAGAGACCGAACGCTGGTGTGAACCCAGCGTAAGTATCCCCACACCGTTTAACGTCCCCCTCAGTGCTCTCACACAGCGAAGTGGATGCCTCTCAGTATCACCAAACTCCTAGGAAGGGAGTGGTGAGGATTAGTACATGTTATGTGTGCCCAACAGGCGCGTAAGCATCGGACCCACCATATTCTTGATAACTGCAGTTGTGGGCCCACAAGACTTTTGGTATGCCACTGGTGCCCAGAGTAGAGAAGCTGCGCTGAGCAGAGAGGTGAGTAACAAATCGATACCCACAGCTTGTAGACTGCAGGCCTAAGGCAGCTTTTGCTATAAGTTGGAAATTGGGTCGGCAGTACTGAGGAGAACTGTCTGCAGGCGACCAATGCCTTCGTAAGTTCTATAGAGATGAAAGAAGCACAACAAATATGCGTGCCCAATGTTCTATTCATGAGGAGAGCCTCTGAATCCCTATTCTCAGGATCACTTATTCCCCATCCTGTGAATAAAGAACAAGTTCCATCATCTAAGCTTTCTTGCTCACTACTTATTGAAGTTTTTAATGTTAATTTTTTTTTTGTGCGAACAAAACAATATACTAATGAGTAACACTTAACCTGTAGTATATGGATGCTACAGATACTTATTACACTTTAATTAATGAGATTTAATTAGAAATGAAGACACTTGAAGTAAAAAGGAAGAGATTATACCCAAGGAAATTAATCACATTCTAACACAAATTAACAACAATGAAGCGTTTTACTGGCATAAAACCATAAAATCATCAATATGAATAAACACACATACATATACCAGTAGCATATACTGTATACTAACAAGCTATCATTGTATTTACAGACTTGTTCCTTTCTGTAGTATTTGCTGATGCAATCTCGTGCATAATGTTGTGTTTTATGTAAATTATAACCCCCTAAACCAGAATTATATTTGCCTATATAATAAAAAAATAGCATAAATGATATCATGCACTTCAGAATAACGTTGTTGCCAATCGTGTCAGATCCTCCGCAAAATGCGGGCAATACATTCTGGACAAAATAAAGCTGATCTCAGAATGGTAGCTTCTATGGCTGGGGCTGGGGCTGCATTGTCATAATAGTATACAAAACACATAAAACATGGCCAACACTGCATATTACAGCTCTAATAGATGGGGTTAGGGGAACAATCATTTGTACCCTATAAAAAAGGTGTACCTCACAAAATATAAGGAAAGAAATCCAGTACACACAAACATTAAACCAGACGTACTCAAAATGAAAACACCATTTTAGAAAATAAAAGATGATAAACTTTATTAATACTTTTAAGATACCACAAGACAAGTTAATACAGTAAAAAAAGCTAAAAAGTGACAGGTGGAATCCACCAAAAATGGGCCTGAAAATAATAGTATATCTACAATCGTCTATATTAGTATTGCTATGGGATACACACAAACAGGCATTAAGGATATAATCTATGTCATAATAAGACAATAAATATATTCAGGATAAATAATATTATTATTTAATGATGATACAAATCACCTTTCACAAGAAAGAATAGATAGAAATATCCCAATGGAACTCCATAATATGTTAGAGGATTGAGTAATTCTCCAACAACATTCACTAAAGTACTTGACCTTGTGCTATAGGACCAGAGATCAGTGTATCATGTATATCATGAACAGACTTCTAGCTAACAAGTTAGTATAAATATGCATACTCATGTTGAAGGTTAAAACACAGGCCCAAGCGCACACCGTCGGCACACCCCAACGTACATTTCGGGAACTTTTGTCCGGGTCATAATAGTCATAACAGAGTATATCCCTTCCACAATTCATATACTTGAACATTTGCCATAGGTTACTTTTAATATGGCTATCTATCCCATGTTTTGTTTATGTGTTTGCTGTATTGGTTGTACCTGCTTATGCTATTTTATGTATGGAAACACTGTGGACAGCAGGTGTGCCAGGCCCACGAGAGAATATAACCTATATAGTGATTAACCTGTCTGTCAACCTGAGATGCCTGTAAAGAGCAACATTCATTATAATACTGCATGTATTATAACAATATAAAATATAATCAGTTTGTAGGGACAGGACTGCATGGTATGTACTGAACTTTTGGTCATTTACTGCAACACTCTTGGATCAGAGCAATGTGTAGCTCCTACTATATTGACACTACACAGGTGGGTGCTATAGAGGACTATATTCTGTAACGCTATATTCTATGCCTTTGTAAGTTATGAAACGGCTATAAGTACGTATATCTGTAAAGCCTATGGCCTCTCTTTAACTGCCAGCCTTGTAACCACAAAGCCAGTTTCCTCATAAAATCTTGGTATACACCAACCCTGTTCTGTCAATCGTAAGCAAATCCCTTTCTAGTTAACTGCTGTGTCTGGCTGTAGTACTATTCCATCCTGATGTGGGGCCAAAAATTCTGGTAAGGACTGACCCTATTTATATGACAAGCTAAATACCAAATTAGAACTGAATGCTAAGATGTTAAGTTAAGCTCTGTTGGGTATTCATATCTGGCATAGGTACACTTACATCCTGTAATATTTCCATAGACGTCTATGGGTCAGAGCTATGCCTTCTGGCTGAAACATTTATTTCAAATGTGTAATAACCGAAGCGGGACATTAGACATCAGAAGTGACTTCACCTATAGCAGATGAGTCACAAGAGAAAATATATGAAGCATGTATAATCACAGCAGATAAATGGGAATACAAGGAAAGAGGAACTCACCATAGATGGTCAACCACATGGGTGATGATAATGGTAGTTCAAACAGATGATGGTGGTTGCAGTAGGTAATGGAGCAGACAAATGATGACAACAAACCAAAGAACAGACAAACACCAGAGCCTGGACATGAGCAGCGCGGGATCTAGGCATACTGCATGGCAGAACTGAAGCAAGAAGCAAGTCAAGCAGATGCAATCGGGAACAGACGAACTAAACATTTCAGACAACAGAGAAGAAAAAAAAAACACATGGCACAGAGGTGTAAGATAGTAGAATGACTGACAAGGAGCTTCTGACCTGAATTTGAAGAAAGGCTAGCCAATCAGAAAATCTTCCTTAAAGACGCTTTTCTCACTATAGCCCAGCTGCCAGGTAGTTGAACTCTCAACAAACTAGCAGGTTGAGAGTAAAAATTTCTGCTAAATGCAGAAAAGTATCATTTTCTACCAATTTCAATACAACTGTATACAGAAACAAAGTATAACTTAATGGGGTTATCCAGTTGAAAAAAAAGCTGATACAAATACCATGATGTATCAATAGACAACACTTTCTAATATATATCCTGTTTAAATCTGGCATAGTTTATCTGATTTATTTTCAGGTCATTGACTTCAGCTATGACGTTTTGCTTCCATGTCACTACCCTTCCCTGTGAGCATTGTGGCCAACAAACAGAATGATACAGCACAACGTGACCTTGGATGTGGGAGTGATTTATTACCTGGATGTATATGCAGATAATTTTTGGAAGCTGGATGACCCCTTTAAGAACTGACTTTAAGAACCCCTTTTCTCCTGAACTGTCTATTTTAGACAACAATTCTGGGGCATCTTTTTTAACCTCTATTTTGTTTCTCAGTTAATACTCCTAGAAATTTATAAATATATTCACAATAAAAAAAAGATATTCCAGAATTATTTCACATGGAATACAATTATTTAAAATTATTTATCAAAACATGCATCAAGAGAAGTGACATGTTAGGGTATATGTTTTTAATAGAGGTCAATGACAACTATATGCAACTAAATAGATATACAAATGCATACTTCTGCAATACACACCAAATGTTTTTATCATTTGACAGCTGACTAATGATCACCCACTTAAAGGAGTCTCCACAACCCAGGAGATCAAATCAGCAGGAGATCAGAGATCAAATTACGCTTATGAATCAGCCTCTGATGTCACATATCACCATCTTTGTCATATGAAATGTGTTCTTTAGAGCAATGAGGGTGTTGCCATTTCTCCAAAGAGGTAAGCAAAAATGTCCTTATTGCACCAACGAGCCTAACCAATTTTTTGTCCCTAACATGTAGGAATAGCTTTAAAAAAGGCTATTCATCTCCTAACTTAAGATGTCTTTTCCAGGCCGCCGTTCAGTATATAATCCAGTTTTTGTCGGTATGTACATGAGTTCCCTCACAGCACTGGGGGTAGGCCCCAGCACTCAAACAGCACTGGGGGCATCCCCAATGCTGTGAGAGAACTCTCCAGTGATGTCTCCATCTTCTTCAAGAACGGGTCTTCTTCGCGTCTTCTTCTGGGGGTTGGCTTCAAACTTTGCCTAGGGTAAAGACGACTGCACTTGCCTGCTGGCCACAAGAAAATGGCCGCTTACAATACTGTGCAAGCGGCCATTTTCTTGTGGCCGGCGGGCATACACAGTCGGCTTTGCCCTAGGCCTAGAAGTTTGAAGCCAACCCACGGAATAAGACCTGTTCCTGAAGAAGATGGAGGCAGCACTGAAGAGTTCTTTTGCAGCATTGGGGACGCCCCCGATGCTGTTTGAGCGCTGGGGACCGCCTCCAGTGCTGCGAGAGAACTCATTTGCATACCGACAAAAACCGGATTATATACCGAACGGCGGCCTAGAGAAGACATCTAAAGGTAGGAGACAATTAGCCTTTCTTAAGGCTATTCCTACGTGTTAGGGACAAAAAAAATAACTTTTAATGATAGGATCCCTTTAAAGAGAGAGAGTTTGTAAAGTCGGTCAATAATAGTGCTGTGTAAAGGGACTTTAATAGGAGCATAAACCTGCAGAGCCTTTAATAGGAGAAAAATAATAAAAACAAAAAAATTTTAAAAGTTTAATGGTTAAAAATTTAAAAATATATAAAATGTCAAATTAACCCCTCTTTACATAGAAAAATAAACAAAAAAATAAACAAACTAGATACTAAAAATAACAAAAACGATAAAAATTTGGTATCACCGTGATCATGCCAAGCTGCAATACTAAATCCATATGAAAATGGTACAAATACAATTTTTTTCTAATTCATCCCATTCTCAATTTTTTTTCCTTCTTCCTAGTACATCATATGAAATATTAAAAGGTACCGTTATGAAGTACAATTTGTCCTGCAAAAATAATTAACCTTCATACAGCTCTGTGAACAGAAAAATATAAAAAAGACTTTTAGAAGGCTGGAAATAAAAAAGCAAAAATTAAAAAAAGCTATGGAGGGGCAGGCTATAAGTGATCCTAAACTGTTATAATATTTTTCTTTCATGAAATCAAAATAGCAGATAATAAAAGTAAACTGTGTAATATATTTTATTTAAAAATGGTGCTTCACTTATTTCCCACCTTCTGCCCCAGTTAAAATCCCTACACCAAAACCTTTCCAAAATGTTAGATAGCCAGAAGACCTCTCTCTACTATACAGGGACAGTTCTCTTTGGGTAAGTTTCCATTGTGTGGCTTTTTGGAGCGGCTACCAGCAACGGGATGCCGTTACAGTGCATCGGCATCCCCTTCTGATTAGGCCCAGATGAATGGGTCTAAACAGGAGGGTGTCGCAAGCCGCGGACGCCTCGGCTGACTTAGCCACGGAATCCACGTGAAGATAGAGTATATCATTTTTTTTCCCCGTTAGCTGGAAAAAAATCGCTAGCGGGAAAAACTGCGAGTGACTCCCATTGAACTGAATGGGAGGTGTTTTTGCAGGCGTATTTTGTAATGATTTCATTACAAGCAATGAAGCAATAATCACCTACCCTTGGTCCTCAGTATTAATAAATCTCAAAAACTAAAAATAATCTGATGATGATCTCATGTAAACTGTATCCAAGCTTAATATATATTTAGGCTCCGTTCCCACGGAGTAACGCGTCGCGCATTCAGACACGTATACACGTGTCAGAGTATGAGCGCTCAAAACAGATCCCATTTACTTCAATGTGTGCCGGCTTACGGGCACTACACATTGAAATCAATGGGAGACTTTTTAAACCATTGATTTCAATGTGTAGCGCCCATAAGCCGGCACACATTGAAGTGAATGGGATCTGTTTTGAGCGCTCACACTCTGACACATGTATACGTGTCTGAATGCGCGGCGCGTTACTCTGTGGGAACGGAGCCTAGCAGTTTATTTTGCACACAGTGAATAAAGTGCTATAAAGTCAGCTCAGCTACCTCTATTTTCATCCTTTTTTAGGCCGCAGTTCATACATACAGATAACAGTAGAAGTCTTCTATTATCAATCTATTATTAATGATGACCTTTCATTTCTAATTAGCAACTTTGTCACAAGTTATGGCTCGCAGAAACAGGTAAGAAATAATTTATGTGCAAGTTACTATAACCGCTGCTGTAGATTTGCGCTTTCTCAGTGGGAAAGAACAAATATTCTAGTTATAAAAATGGAATCATTACATTACTTGATTATTGTCTTATTAGAAAACTGTGAGTGCTGGCAGTATTAGTCATAAACCCGGTATGTCTTTCCAGGCGCATTGCAGGTGTTACCATTGCCTGCACTACTAATATATTATCTCACAGCTTTAATATATACCATCTTCATATAACCACAGGATCAATATCAAATACTCATAATAGTGTTTAGATTTTGTTTAAAAATACTTGATGCAAGGGTCTAAGGAAGTGGCAGGTAGCAACTAGTTAACCCTCTATAATAAAGAGGATAGGCTGTTAGACTGGAGTTACACAGTCATAGTACATCCATATTACACAAACAGTATTACCGCCACAAATCCTGTTCTGGCCTCAGGTTTAATAAACTGAACTAGGAGCATCATAGGACTCTATAATGCTGATAGGTTGTTTCATTAGATCTCTGGTCAGCAGGAGCATATCTGAAGGTTCATGTAAGAGCTCAGTACGGGCCCTCCTGCGCAACATCTCTTGACAACCGTGAGCCATGTCCCATACATACATATTAGAAACACTTCAATTTTCCATATGGGCTCAGATCTCTGGAAAGAGTTGTTCACAATATATTTGTGCATACAAGCTCACTATAGTTTCACCAGTGTTGGTCAGGATGGGATTTGCAGCTGAAATATGGTATAATACAAATACAATATGGCCATGTGAATCCAACCTGAGGCTTTAGGCCCCATGTAGCATACCACAGCGAAAAAGTGCTTCAGGAAAAACTGCGGAGCTTTGCACAGTAAGTTTGCAGAGGTTTCCTGTGCGGATTTTTTCTGCTTCAATTATACCTATAGGCAAACCTCAGGCGTTTCTGTAGATATAATCGACATGCTGTGATTTTCAAAACTGCAAAACCCTTGTGGCTTTAAAAACTCGTAGCATGTCAATTACATCTACGGAAACGCCAGCGGTTTAACTATAATTGAAGTATAAAGTCCACAGAGGAAACCTCTGAAAACTTTCTGTGAAAAACAGTGTGGGAAAAAAATGCTTTTTTGCTGTTGGACACTACATGGGACCTTAGTCTTTAATAGATTTCTATTATAGGCGGGCTAAGGCAGCCTGTAATAGAAGTGAATATGTTTTACAATATACTGTAATACATTAATACTGCAGTATATTGTAGTGGTGACCAAACTCCCCAGGGTTTACTAGCATCATGCCATAACTAAAAGTTTTTAATACATGAGAATACAAGCAGTATGAAAATGGTACATGTGAACACATCTTACTAGTTTTTTCAGTATCTTATTGGAGATCATTGTATGTGCATATCTAGTATTGCATGGCTTTACACCAAAAAAACAAAATATAGGTCAATACTATCAGAAAGTAAAAATAAAAGATACTCAACTGTATGAACTCAATAGCAAAATACAGTATATACCATTGACTTCATCGCAGACCCTCAATGACCACTTTCTCCATTTGGGTGGCTTCACACTACCATTATTTACAGAGGACCTTTCATGTACTCATGAATTTGCAATTTTATATATCACTAGAAAGCACATTAAATTCAGTGTACTTTTGGCTTTCCCAGTATGTGCCCTGGTATATAAAACCATGAGAACATGAAAGGTCTTCTTTAATGAACGTTGTTCTGACTCATCACAGAATGATTTCTGCATTCACTTCCATGTAAAAAGCACAATGGAAGCCCTATCCATTTTTTTTTTTTTTTATAGGGCTCTGTCTATCAGTTACTCTACTACTATTAATGTCCCTTGTTGTCCTCAACAACAGTCTATATTAAGGAAAGTCGGTAGAAGCAGTGCTTGTCTTTCAGAGATCTTATACTGGGACAGGGTGGAGTCTGATATCAGGACCCTCACATCTTGGGCCTAAGGCTAAGGCCCCACAGGCCGTAAACGCAGTGATAATGCACTGCGGAGTTTTCCTCCGCGGACTTTCTCTTCCTATTATGTCTACGGGAAAGCTGCCAGCATTTCTGTAGATATAATTGACATGCTGTGATTTGCAAAGCCGCAACAGCTTTGCAAATCGCAGCGTGTCCGCACTGCATTTTTTTCCACAAAGTGGGCATGGGATTCGCATGAATCCCATCCCCTTTGCTTGCACTGTAAAATTTTTCCCGCAGGGCAAATCGCGGTGTTTACGTCCCGTGGGGCCCCGGCCTAATACTAAGGATATGTATGGCCTATTTCAATGGCAGGCACACAGTCCTATAAGAAAGGTCAATAGTAATATAAGCAGTATACAAGTGTATGTGTATGACATAGTTTTTCCACTAACTCAAATGCAGCTCTGAAAAAACCCAAGCGCAAATAAATAAATCCATAAATAAGCAGATAGAAGTTTCTAGGCTTGCCATGAAATCCATGAGACTTTCCAGGATGTTTCCCCTCCCTGCCTGAGCCTTATTACTAGAGATGAGCGAACAGTGTTCTATCGAACACATGTTCGATCGGATATCAGGGTGTTCGCCATGTTCGAATCGAATCGAACACCACGTGGTAAAGTGCGCCAAAATTCGATTCCCCTCCCACCTTCCCTGGCGCCTTTTTTGCACCAATAACAGCGCAGGGGAGGTGGGACAGGAACTACGACACTGGGGGCATTGAAAAAAATTGGAAAAAGTCATTGGCTGCCGAAATCAGGTGACCTCCATTTTAGACGAATAGTGGATTTCAAATCCGGGTCATATGAGAATGTGAACTTTGTGACTATGAGACAGGGATAGCTGTACAGGCAGGGATAGCTAGGGATAACCTTTATTTAGGGGGGAATGTTATTAAAAATAACTTTTTGGGGCTCTATCGGGTGTGTAATTGTGATTTTTGTGAGATAAACTTTTTCCCATAGGGATGCATTGGCCAGCGCTGATTGGCCGAATTCTGTACTCTGGCCAATCAGTGCTGGCCAATGCATTCTATTAGCTTGATGAAGCAGAGTGTGCACAAGGGTTCAAGCGCACCCTCGGCTCTGATGTAGCAGAGCCGAGGCTGCACAAGGGTTCAAGCGCACCCTCGGCTCTGATGTAGGAGAGCCGAGGGTGCACTTGAACCCTTGTGCACCCTCAGCTCTGCTACATCAGAGCCGAGGGTGCGCTTGAACCCTTGTGCACACTCTGCTTCATCAAGCTAATAGAATGCATTGGCCAGCGCTGATTGGCCAATGTATTCTATTAGCCTGATGAAGTAGAGCTGAATGTGTGTGCTAAGCACACACATTCAGCTCTACTTCATCGGGCTAATAGAATGCATTGGCCAGCGCTGATTGGCCAGAGTACGGAACTCGACCAATCAGCGCTGGCTCTGCTGGAGGAGGCGGAGTCTAAGATCGCTCCACACCAGTCTCCATTCAGGTCCGACCTTAGACTCCGCCTCCTCCGGCAGAGCCAGCGCTGATTGGCCGAATTCCGTACTCTGGCCAATCAGCACTGGCTAATGCATTGTATTGGCTTGATGAAGCAGTGCTGAATGTGTGTGCTTAGCACACACATTCAGCTCTACTTCATCGGGCTAATAGAATGCATTGGCCAGCGCTGATTGGCCGAATTCCGTACTCTGGCCAATCAGCACTGGCTAATGCATTGTATTGGCTTGATGAAGCAGTGCTGAATGTGTGTGCTTAGCACACACATTCAGCTCTACTTCATCGGGCTAATAGAATGCATTGGCCAATCAGCGCTGGCCAATGCATTCTATTAGCGTGAACTGAGTTTGCACAGGGGTTCTAGTGCACCCTCGGCTCTGCTACATCAGATTGCTACATCTGATGTAGCAGTGCCGAGTGTGCATCAGATGTGTAGTTGAGCAAAACTGACTCAGCACTGCTAAGTCTGCATTCGCATAGGAATGCATTGGCCAGCCTTCGGCCAATCAGCGCTGGCTCTGCCGGAGGAGGCGGAGTCTAAGGTCGGACCTGAATGGAGACTGGTGTGGAGCGATCTTAGACTCCGCCTCCTCCAGCAGAGCCAGCGCTGATTGGCCGAATTCCGTACTCTGGCCAATCAGCACTGGCTAATGCATTGTATTGGCTTGATGAAGCAGTGCTGAATGTGTGTGCTTAGCACACACATTCAGCTCTACTTCATCGGGATAATAGAATGCATTGGCCAATCAGCGCTGGCCAATGCATTCTATTAGCGTGAACTGAGTTTGCACAGGGGTTCTAGTGCACCCTCGGCTCTGCTACATCAGATTGCTACATCTGATGTAGCAGTGCCGAGTGTGCATCAGATGTGTAGTTGAGCAAAACTGACTCAGCACTGCTAAGTCTGCATTCGCATAGGAATGCATTGGCCAGCCTTCGGCCAATCAGCGCTGGCTCTGCCGGAGGAGGCGGAGTCTAAGGTCGGACCTGAATGGAGACTGGTGTGGAGCTATCTTAGACTCCGCCTCCTCCAGCAGAGCCAGCGCTGATTGGTCGAGTTCCGTACTCTGGCCAATCAGCACTGGCCAATGCATTTCTATGGGGAAAAGTTAGCTTGCGAAAATCGCAAACTGACAGGGATTTCCATGAAATAAAGTGACTTTTATGCCCCCAGACATGCTTCCGCTGCTGTCCCAGTGTCATTCCAGGGTGTTGGTATCATTTCCTGGGGTGTCATAGTGGACTTGGTGACCCTCCAGACACGAATTTGGGTTTCCCCCTTAACGAGTTTATGTTCCCCATAGACTATAATGGGGTTCGAAACCCATTCGAACACTCGAACAGTGAGCGGCTGTTCGAATCGAATTTCGAACCTCGAACATTTTAGTGTTCGCTCATCTCTACTTATTACATTAGCACCTGATTAAACAAGCAGCATGTTGTTTTTCTTGCATATTTTATTTTCCAGCTCTAGTTATAATCGGCGTCCAGATAACTAGTCTTGTGAATACCTATTATTAGAGTAGTGACAAACAATCTTCAGTACACAATAATTATGGTGATTTTCTTTACGTTTGTTTCTTTAGCACAGTTGTAAAACTTCTAAGGGAATTGTTAACCTCTGGGAAAGTACTAATTTACCATCAATCAGCTCCACAATGTGATCTGATCGGGTTATAAAAAGATTTCATATTTAACTATAACAATCTTAGGACAGCTTTTATAAACATCTCACTGAGTCATTGGGAGCAGTCTGCCGCGACCACACAAAATAGGTTATGTTCATTTATCATGGAGACAATTCATAAGGAAACTTATAAGAATATGGACGATATTTACAGAAAGAATACAGTAAATAGGAATAGATCTAGGATCTATAGTAGGGGGATGGACTGAATGCCCTCATCTGCAGATAAAGGACTGCTCTTGTATCCTTTTAGAGTTGTTTGTTCCTTTAAATAAGGGGTCCTCAAACTGCGGCCCGCGGGCCACATGCGGCCCGCCAAGCACTTCTGTCTGGCCCCGCCGACAACACCGGCAGGCGTGCATTTATAATGAAGCTCCTGGGGAGCTCGGGCCAGGCCATGGAGCGCACTTCACTTTACCTATTGGAGGGCACCGCTCCCAATGTCTGTGCGACCTGCTCTGCCTACAGCCCACTGTTTAAAAAGTTTGAGGACCCCTGCTTTAAATGGAATATATTTTTTCTGATAGACTCACACAGATACCTATTTATTGGTACTTTGTACATCCATGTATTGTATATATATTGTGCTGCATTATAAATATGTTTTGTTCTGGTTGGGTGAATTATAGGTTAAGGTGCGGTAAGAGTCTTCTGGAAGACAGTTACAGTGGTACATTGGAGTGTGTTGCAAACCTATTTCTCTCCCCCATGCTTAGGGTACAAAAGATGAAGTGGACTCATGTGCCCATCTTTTGGCATGCTGATGTTTACTAGGTGGTATGCTGGATATCCTATGACACTAAATGGCACTGCGCCTTGGTGCCAGCTCTGGGCTGTGTGTGGGTTCATATTTGGTGGGGATCACTATAGCGTGACCATGCTGATTCACATGATGGCAAAAAAATGTTATCCCTTCTGCAACATTTGCACAAAAATGTTATTCCTGGGGCAACACGGTGGCTCAGTGGTTAGCACTGCAGCCTTGGAGTCCTGGGCTCGAATCCCACCAGGAACAACAACTGCAAGGAGTTTGTATGTTCTCCCCGTGTTTGCGTGGATTTCCTCCCATTCTACAAAAAGACATACTGATAGGAAAAAGAAAAAAAAAAAGTACATTGTGATCCCTATATGGGTTCATTATCCACATAAAAAAAAAGTTATTCCTTTTGTCATTTTTTAAAAGCATAGTTAATTGGGGAGGGGGTGAAACAATTATCAGTTCGACCAATTTATTATGAAATACAACATAAATTGATGCAAATTATAGAAGAAATGTGTGTTGCTTAGGGCGCGTTCACAATACCATAGGTGTCCGACAGCAGTGTCTGTAGCTACTATCCATTCAAGATATTAGCAATGAACACTACAATTTCCATTCAATTCAATAAGATTTTATCTGTTGTCCTTTAGTGTCCGTTTGTGTATGATTACAACTATGTCCATTTTTTCAAGCAGACAAAAAAATTCTACATGCAGGACTTTTCTGTCTGTTTTTTTTAACATTATAGTTTATGGGCAATGGACAGTAACTGATAGCCAGGACACCTTCTGTGCGGACACCAACGGTAGTGTGAACCCTACCTTAATAGATTTTATTCCAGTGAAAATCAGTTTACACATATAAAATGCTAATCTTAGTAAATCTTCCCCTTTGTGTATTTGACATTTAACAAAAAAAAAATAGATAAATTATTGCTTAATATAAAAATGGTGGGTCAGGGAGGAGCTATTTCCCATAAGACCACTCAGTACCAACATTAGTCGTGTTATTTCTTTATTGAAATCCTAATAAAACACATATGGATAATACATATAGACGGCATACAAAGAGCATTACAACAGACCAAGCTCCAAAACTCTATTTATTATCAAATAAAATGATAGGAGTAAATAAATGGAAAGACTATTGTTCTAAAAAGAGCACAGCAAAGGTTAAATGATTTGTACATAAAGTGCTTCCTGTAAGGTACACGTCGACAATAACCCCAGGCATGTTGGTAATGCAGGAAGATATCCCCTTGCTAGGTTTTAGTGAATAGTCGATTAACTGCAGTACTAGAATGATGTCAATTTGTTTCAAAATATTGCAGCAAAGCTTTTGAATGAATGAGCAATTACCCAGAACAGAGGCTGCAATTATAACCAAGTCACTGGGAATGCTTTGATATTTTTTTTCTCCTAAATAGAAGGAATAACAAGGAAATGCAATGAAAAAAGAAGGAATAATCTGACAGCTGCATTTGGAGGCACCTTGGCAGCTGTCACTGGAATACAAACAGCATTGCTTCAGACCCCCTTTCTGAGGTTTTCCTCGAAATCTAAAGAATGTCAGTAAAAGCAACATCAAAGTGTTTAGGTTTATGCACAATGTAGTTACAAATAGCTGAACAATGAACATTTCTCTATTCTATGTTCTAAATAAGCTCAGTAGAGAGAGAAATTCTGAATGAATCTTAGTGAAGACTATTATTACAACATTACACAGTGCTAGACTCCATGAGGGTCCAAGTTTTAGACCACATGGGGTTCAGGTTCTGTCTTGATCAAATACAGTAAGTTAACGTTCTATGCTCATGGCGCTAATACAAACTGTCATTAGAAATCATTTAAAGGTATTCTATCATTCAAATCACATTTTTTCTCGATCACACGTAGGAATAGCCTTAAGAAAGGCTATTCTTCTGCTACCTTTAGATGTCTTTTCCATGCCACTGTTTGGTAGAAATCCCGGTTTTCGTCTGTATGCCTGAGTCCCGACAGCAGAGCCGACTACGCATACGTCGACGTTTGAATCCAGCTCCGGAAGAAGGCACACAGAGAGGCTGTTCCTGAAGAAGATGGAGGCGGCAATGGAGATTTCTCTCGCAGGATTGGGGACACCCTCAGTGCTGTTTGAGTGCTGGGGACCACCCCCAGTGCTGCAAGAGAACTCATTTGCATACAGACAAAAAATGGGATTTCTTCCGAATGGCAGCGCAGAGAAGACATCTAAAGGTAGGAGAAGAATAGCCTTTCTTAAGGCTATTCCTACGTGAGATCGACAAAAAATGTGATTTAAGTGATAGAATCCCTTTAATATCAAGAAAAAGATGGTTGTCCTTACTAAGGTCAGAGAGGAATACTCAAATAGGCTCAATAGTCTTCTGCAAATTATTGAAATAAGCAGCAATTTTAATTTATGCTAATTCTGTTTTTGTTTTTTTCCTCCCACTTATGAGCTCTAACTTTTAAATGTTTACATTCACAGAGCTATGTGAGGGCTTATGTTTTAGAGGACAAGTTGAATTTGGTAAAAGTACCAATTCAATTTTTATGTAATATACTGCAAAACATGACATGGCGTAGCATTAAGATAAATGCAGAAGATAGATGCAGAAGATAGATGGTTAGATACCATTTTAGTTATAATTGTATTTAGCGAACTGTCACTTATATATCGGAGAATTGCATGTAGGTTATTCGTATAGAAGTTAATACTAGTTTGATTTGTAAAACAAGTTTAGAGAAATATTGCTACAGATACCACTGCATTGTTTGTTCACGATATGCACAAAATATCATGGAACAGTGAATTATTAGATTCAGCTTAAACTTTGATACATCTGCATGTTTTGCCCATCAAGTACTGCCTATAAGTTGTCTCCATATATTTAATGAAACCCAATAACTCCCAGACTTAAAACAGCATCAACTTCTCTGGAGGACCTTTCACATTCATTCAATGGCTGCCTACCGGTATGTATTTTAATGGTCAATGTGTAATACTGATGGGTTCCACTCACAGAATACAGATAACCACTAGGAATCTCACTAGTGGCTCTGACAACTATTTTAATATTTTCTTAGTGCTTTCAACATGTAAGTTGCTTAGCACTGACTCATAAAAGTGACCACCATGTAGAAACATGGAAAGGATGTTCTGCCAGCAATACAATGCAATGCTTGCCTTGCTGTGCATAAGTGTTTTACGTTCCCCATTTCTTACTCAGGCAGCAGAAATCTTGAACAGATATAGTTTTTCTGAAAGAAAATATGCGAGAAAAGGGAGTATAACTATCCCCTGCCTCGTGCAAGAAAAGGAAACATAATAAATGTTCTCAAACTTAAAAAATAGAATTTACTACAGTGAAACCTCTTTGAAAAAACCACCTCTTTGAGGAGACAACCATAACAACCAGATGACATGCCCTGTAGCAGACCCAGCTGATAGATGGAGGTGCGGCATTGGGAATAGCACAGTGGATGGAGCTCTATGTATTGTGCTGGTTAACTGCAGCTCAGCGATCATTTAATAAGACCTTAGCAGCACTAACTTGTTACCGACCCTATACATTCATAGGACATAGTGTACACAGCTGTCCGTTTTTTGTTTTTGTGCCAGTAGCTGCTTATGTCAGCAAATCCATGAGATTGTTGGGTGGACATCAAGATGTAAAGTCTGGAAAACTTAGAAGACAACTTTCCAATGCAATTTTGTGTGGTCAACTCAATAAGGTGTTACTATATTACATTTTTTTTTACAAAGGTTATGCTGTAAACTTACAAATGAGTAATGTGCTTTAACAATGGTATATCCATGTGTCTCTTAATAAAGTGCATTTACTTTACAATAACTGAGAAATTGTGATATGAGATCTTTTATTATTATAAATCCGAAAATTTAGCCTGTACGTCCTTTGCGATACCAGTCAGCATTAGAATTTCTCAACATGTTTGCTAGGAGTCTTAATACATTCTTAGTTTAGAATAAGACTTAAATTCAAATGGGAAAAGGCGAAGAAAACTGGGACACACCATAACCCTGACCTATAGATACTTTGTCATTCCAGAAAGGTATTAATGGCATCACTAACTTATTACTTCCCAGTAACCTACAATACACCTGAGAACAAATGAGAGTAGATTCAGCAGGTGAAGAAACATATATCTTATATTCTGAAGACATGGCTTAGCATTAAGATAGATACAGTAGACAGACAGATAGATAATAGATAAATGCTATTTTTTTTTGTTATAGTCACATTGCTTTTCTCTAAAAAAAATTCTAAAAGCAATGGCTGATATTCAGTCAACCTTCCCTTATATATTAGGGAATTCCATGTAGGTTATTCCCTAATAAACTTCTATACCCAAATTGCTCCCTTTAGGAGAGAGAGTGATTCAGATAATAAGATCATATTCCCTGCAGCTTCTCTCTATGGAACTATTAGCAGAATACAGGCGCTATTTTTGTTAAAAATAGAATAAAAGTTTTCCATAATATCTAAAATGTGTGGCTCATGGTTTTAGATGTAAAAATCCTGCAATAATATATGGCTCTCCAACAAAAAATATTAAGAATTGCATGTATTTGATATGTTTTTTCATATGTAGACATTTATTATCAAAAATTCCTTATCACATATAGCATTTCAAATAAAGCTGGATAAGTCCATTGAGTCCAACATATTGACCCAGAGGAAAGCAAAAAAAAATCTATAAGGCAAATGCCAATTGCCCCTATATTAGGGGAACAAAAATGGTTCCTGAACTATAAAGCTAATAATTAGAGATGAGCGAACACTAAAATGTTCGAGGTTCGAAATTCGATTCGAACAGCCGCTCAATGTTCGTGTGTTCGAACGGGTTTCGAACCCCATTATAGTCTATGGGGAACAGATACTCGTTAAGGGGGAAACCCAAATCCGTGTCTGGAGGGTCACCAAGTCCACTATGACACCCCAGGAAATGATGCCAACACCTCTGGAATGACACTGGGACAGCAGGGGAAGCATGCCTGGGGGCATCTAACACACCAAAGACCCTCTATTACCCCAACATCACTGCCTAACAACTACACACTTTCCACATTCAAAAAAACCTCTATCAAAGTGGGAAAATACCTGGAAACCTTCTTTACTCCCCAAATGGATGGACACAAACCCCAATTTAAGCTCAACAAACAGTAACAACCACCCCTTTAAATCACGTTCCCCATGACAACCACAAATGGAATAGGCAATGGGAATTCCAAAAGCCCTCACCCTTAACTGTCATTTTGAGTGTGTGTGTGTGTGTGTGTGTGTGTGTGTGTGTGTGTGTGTGTGTGTGTGTGATGTGGTAAGACCTTCCAAAATTCACTTTTCTAGCCCTTAACATGAGCCCTTCCAAACAAAGTTACATGACCTTAAGCTGAGCTACCAGCAGAGATTGAGGCCCTTGGCATGAGTAGAGCCTTGCACCAGCAGTGTTTTTGGCACTTAGGGTGAGTTGAGCCTTGTACCAGCGTGTGTCCCTTAACATCAGGCGGGCCCTAAGTTCTGCGCTTTGCACAAAAGTTCCACATTAACTAGGCTGAATGGTACAAAGATTAGTAGGCCCAAGAACCAGGAACAGGTCTTGCAATGGCTGTCGGATAACGCTTAAAGCACATTGTCCACCAGCCAGTCAGCCTCTACCTCCTCTTACCCAACAGTCTTGTCCTCCTTCCACCCAAAATTCCCAATCTTCTCAGAACAATAACCCCAACTGTCCCTGCTCCCCAGAGCTGTTCTCCCTTCCTTTGACTGTACCGCAACCTGCCCCTCCATTTCGCGATTCCACGGACCTAACAGACGAGTATCTGTGTCCAGATGCTCAAACACTAGAGTCTCCTCCATTCCATCTCCGGTCGATTTGGTGGCGGATGACCAGCAACCCACCCTCATCGACGACGATGAGACGCAGTTGCTGTCAGGGCAGCCAGTTGACATGCGCATTGTGCAGGAGGAGGAGGCGAGACAGGAGTTGGAAGAGGAGGTGGTGGACGACGAGGACACCGACCCCACCTGGACAAGGCAGATGTCAAGCTGGGAAAGTAGTGTGGATGTTGAGGCAGGTGCAGCACCAAAAAGGGTAGCTAGAGGCAGAGACATGTCCAGAGGCAGAGGTCAGCTGCTTTGCCGAAGCCAGGCCAGACCCGGAATGTCCGAAGATGTTCCCTTTTGTACCCAGCCCAGAAAAACTCCCCCATCGAGGGCACGTTTCTTGAAGGTGTAGAGTTTTTTCAAGGAATGCGCCGAGGACAGATATAGTGTCGTCTACACAATTTGCCTCTCGAAATCGAGTAGGGGCCCTGAGAAGAGCAACCTGTCCACCACTTCAATGCACCGTCATTTGGAATCCAAGCAATGGAATCAGTGGCAGGCAGCAACGGCAGGACAAACGTCGCCCGCCGTTCATGCCACTGCCTCTGCTCACAGTGCTGGCGATGCACTCCAGAGGACGAGCCAGGACATCACTTCATCTGCCTCCGCCACTTTGTTGACTTCTCCCTCATCCTCCCCTGTTTCTGTCTTATCTCCTTCTCCTGCACCATCAAAGGCACCATCAGGCGCTTCTTTACAACAACCCACCATCTCTCAGACATTGGAGCGCCGGCAGAAATACACCGCTAACCACCCACCCACGCAAGCCTAGAACGCCAACATCGCTAAACTGCTGGCCCAGGAGAGGTTGGCGTTCCGGCTTGTTGAAACTCCCGCCTTCCCGGACCTGATGGCAACTGTGGCACCTCACTATGCCGTCCCTAGCCGTCTCAACTTCTCCCGGTGTGGCGTCCCCGCCTTGCACCAGCACGTGTCACTCAACATCAGGTGGGCCCTTAGTTCCGCGCTTTGCTGCAAGGTCCACTTGACCACCGACACTTGGACAAGCGCCTGTGGTCAGGGATGCTGCAGTGCTTATCTTTAATGACAGGCAGGGTGAATGTGGTGGAGTCTGTTCCCCGGGTGCAAACTGGGGTGGCCTATCTCCTCTCCCAGGCCAAAATTCATGGCAGGAGTAGACTGAAACCCTACGACGCTGCAACCTCCACCACAGCTACTAGCGGCAAACGCTAAAACACTGGTGTGGGGAGACGTCAGCAGGCGGTGCTGAAGCTCATCAGCTTGGGGGACAGACAGCACAGTGCCTCCGAGGTCAGGGATGCCATCCTGGCTGAGATGGCATTTTTTTTTCCCTGCTACACCTGGGGCCTGGCATTTTTACGCCTGTGATAATGGCTGCAAACCTGGTAGCGGCTCTGGAGCTTGCCAGCCTCCAACACGTTCCATGTTTGGCCCACGTCTAACCTAGTGGTGCAAAGTTTTTTAAAAACATACCCAAATGTACCGAAGCTACTGTTGAAAATGCGGCGCTTGTGCGCCCACTTTTGCAAGTGCACAGGAGTCGCTGCTAGCCTAAAAACACTCTAGCAAGGCCTACATCTGTCCAAACACAGGCTGTTGTCCGTCATTCACACACGCTGAAACCCTACAATACCATATCTTGAGCAGGGTGTGTGAGCTGCACAGACCTTTGATGGAGTTCCATCTACAAAACCCAAGGGTTCCTCAAAGTCAGCAACCAAAGTTTCTGCACCATGAGTTTCCAGGGGTGGCAGAGTTATGGCTAGGGGAAGAGGCATGGATAGGGATGATGTCTAGGGGCAAAAGCAGTGTGGATGTGGAGGCAAGCTAAGCAGGAAAAACTGGGGGTACAAGCTAAGGCATGGACTGGGGTGATGTCTAGGGGCAAAAGCAGTGTGGATGTGGAGGCAAGCAAAGCAGGGAAAATGGTGGCTAGAGGCAAAGGGATGTCCATAGGCAGCAAGGGCAAAGATGCAAAACTCTCCCGTTTCAAGAATTTTCCTGACTTGTTTCCCCACAAAACATTCCTGGGAGGAGGGCTGAAACACCACCCTCCTCCTCCTCCGCTGTTAGATTTACCCCAGCTACGAGCTGAAAACGCTGCAACACTGGTGTGGGGAGACGTCAGCAGGCTGGGCTGAAGCTCATCAGCTTGGGAGACGGACAGCACACTGCCTCTGAGGTCAGGGATGCCATCCTGGATGAGATGGCAATTTGTTTATCCCCGCTGCCCCTGGGGCCAGGTTTTTTAGCTTGTTGGAGGGCTCTGGAGCTTGCCAGCCTCCAACACGTTCCATGCCTGGCCCACATGTTCAATGTAGTGGTGCAATGATTTTTAAAAACATACCCCAAATTAGCTGAGCTAAGGGTGAAAGTGCGGCACTTGGACACCCACTTTCCCAAGTCTACAGTACCTGGAGCTAGCCGCAATACACTCCAGCAAGGCCTACATCTGCCTGAAGCACCTACTGTTGTGCGAGGTCACCACACGCTCTAACCCTAGATACCGTATGTTCAGCAGGGTGTGTGAGCAGCAGAGACCTTTGATGGAGTACCAGCTACAAAACCCAAGGGTTCCTCAGAGTCAGCTCCCTCACTTTCTGCACCATGAGTTTCCATGGGTGGCAGACTTATGGCTAGAGGCACAGGCATGGATAGGGGTGATGTGTAGGGGCAAAAGCAGTGTGGATGTGGAGGCAAGCTAAGCAGCAAAAACTGGGGGTACAAGCAGCCGGTGACATCATCACTGACAAGCACAGCTGTCTGTCAGCTGACAGGCTGACTTTCACCAAAATGAACAGACAATGGATAGACTCATCATATACATGTCAGTTACATGACAAATTTAGTGCAATTTGCAAGTCCAAGATGGTTTGGAGATCTGCGGAGAGGAATCTCACCACCTCTTGCGGGTGCCATCATTTGGAAGGCAAGCCCTGGGCTCAGTGGGTGAGAGCAAGCGCAGGATAATCGTCGTTTGGCCTGGCGGCCACTGCCTCTTCCACTGTTGACAGGGCTGGCGCTGCAGTCCAGACCAGGAGCCAGGACACCTCCACATCTGCCTCTGACACTTTGGGGAGTTCACCCTTATCCTCACCTTTTCCTGCCATTTCTCCTTTTGCCCGCGCCATCATGCGCCTCTTCCCAGCAACTCCCCATCTCCCAAGCCTTTCATTTCATGCTAAAGTACAGCGCAACCCACCCACATGCCCAAGGCTTCAACGGCCTCATCTCAAGAAATCTGGCCCAGGAGATGTTGGAATCCCGGCTGGGGGACACTCTGCCCTTTTTGGGCAGAGTGTCTACTGCGCCACCGCACTGTGCCGTCCACACCAGCACTTTCCCCCAAACATGAGGCGGTCCCTAAATTCAGCGCTTAGCCCTAAAGTTCCATGTGACCAGTTACGAATGGACAAGTGCATGCGGACAGGGACGCTACCTTTCAATTTGGGCACAGTGGTTGAATGTAGTTGAGGCGTGGACCGGGTCGCAAAATGTGGTGGCCTGACTTGTCTCCCCACACAACATTCCTGGGAGGAGGGCTGAAACACCACCCTCCTCCGCTGTTAAATTGACCCCAGCTACGAGCTGGAAACGCTGCAACACTGGTGTGGGGAGACGTCAGCGGGCCGTGCTGAAGCTCATCAGCTTGGGGGCCAGACAGCACACTGCCTACAAAGTGAGTCATGCCATCCTCGATGAGACGGCAATGTGGTTTTTGCCACTGCACCTGGGCCCAGGCATGTTGTCATGTGTGATAATGGCCGTAACCTGGGATTGGCTCTGTAGCTTGGCAGCCTGCAACATATTCCATGCCTGGGCCACGTTTTTAACTCATTGCTGCTAATCTTTTGAAAAAGGTACCCCAATGTTCCTGAGCTACTGGTGAAAGTGTGGCGCTTGTGCGGATAGTTTTTAAAGTGTATAGTTGCCGCTGCTAGCCTCTATGCACTCCTACAACGCCTGTACCTGCTGGAACAACGGCTGTTGTGCGACGTCTCCACACTGCTGGCACTAAACATATCATGTGTTGAGCAGAGTGTGTGAGCAGCACAGACCTTTGATGTAGTTCCAACTCCAAAACCCTCGGGTTCGTCAAAGTCAACTCCCTCAGTTGCTCAACCATGAGTGGCCATGGGTGGCAGACTTATGTGAAATCCCATCCCATCCATTGCACTGGACACGAAACATTAGCATGCGCTCAGCACAACTTCGGATATGGCAGATGCGTTAAGCAGGGTGCAGGGTACAACACAGACCAGGCCCGAGCACCAGGAACAGGTGTTAGAAATACTGCAGCATCTGCCATTTCCTTCCAATTTTGGGGTTTTGGACCCGCCACCGACTTGTCTGGACCTAAGTGGGGATCATGAGACACAGTTGCCATCAAGGCAAGCTGTGGTCATGTGCGGTTTGCAGTAAGGGGGCAGTGCGCAATTGGAAGAGGAGTTGGTGGATGACGAGGCCACCGACCCCACATGGACAGGGGTGATGTCTAGGGGCTAAAGCAGTGTAGATGTAGAGGGAAGCTAAATCAACAAAAAACCTGGGTAGAAGCAAAGGCATAAACTGGGGTGATGTTTAGGGGTGAAAGCAGAGTAGATGTGGAGGGAAGCTAAGCAGCAAAAACAGTGGGTAGAAGCAAAGGCATGCAAAACTCTACCCTGTTGGAAGACTTATTCCTAGGTCTGGAACACGTTAATGGCCCCCCTGGACAAATTACTGCCACTCAGGGGCCTAGTGTCACCAGGAGGGACAAGTATAGGCGCATGTTGTGGGAATACCTGGCCGACACCAGCTCTGTCCTCTCCGATCCCTCTGTGCTCTACAGCCTAAACTTATTTTCTCATCTTTTTTTCTGAACTGCACATCTCTTGCCTGCTTCCTTTGGGATCTTAGAAATGGTGGTCCACTTCCACAGATGGTAACTTCAATAGACAGTGTAACGGGAGTAGCTGAGGGATCGCTGTCTTAACCACTTTTTGGCACAAAATTAACTTCCAAAGCCAAATATGGTGCAAGTATATGATGCAAGGACACCTACACACCTATCTCTGACACATTGGGGAGTTCACCCTCATGCGCCCTTTTGGCCTGCACCATCATGCGCCTCTTCCCAGCCACTCCACATTTCCCAAGCTTTTCATTGCAGGCAGAAGTACAATACAACCCACCCCCATGCCCAAGCCTGTAACAGCCTCATCGATAAACTGCTGGCCCTGGAGATGTTGGTGTTTGTTTATGCTTCTGGAGACCCAGGCCTTCCGTCAGCAGATGGCAGCTGGGGCACCTCCCTATGCTGGGCCTAGCCGTTACTACTTCTCTTGGTGTGCTGTCTCTGCCTTGCGCCTGCATGTGTCCCATAACATCAGTCGGGCCCAGAGCTCTGCGCTTTGCTGCAAGGTCCACTTGACCACCGACACATGGACAAGCGCCTGTGGTCAGGGATGCTGCAGTGCTTATCTTTAATGACAGGCAGGGTGAATGTGGTGGAGTCTGTTCCCCGGGTGCAAACTGGGGTGGCCTATCTCCTCTCCCAGGCCAAAATTCATGGCAGGAGTAGACTGAAACCCTACGAAGCTGCAACCTCCACCCCAGCTACTAGCGGAAAACACTGTAACACTGGCATGGGGAGATGTCAGTAGGCCGTGCTGAAACTGATCAGCTTGAGGGACAGACAGCACAGTGCCTCCGAGGTCAGGGATGCCATCCTGGCTGAGATGGCATTTTTTTTTCCCTGCTACACCTGGGGCCTGGCATTTTTGCGCCTGTGATAATGGCTGGAACCTGGTAGCAGATCTGGAGCTTGCCAGACTCAAACACGGTCCACGCATGGCCCACGTTTTCCAACTTGTTGGTGCCATGTTTCTTTGAAACCTACACCATTGTGCCTGATATACAGGTCAAAGTGGGGCCATTTTCGTAAGTGAGAACTAGCCTCTGCTAGGCAGAAAACATTCAGAGCACACTCCTCTCATCTTCGCACCGTTGGCTGGCGGAGGAAGACGAGGGGGTTGGAGTGGCATCTGATGTCCCTATCCCACACGAGGCTAGAGGGTGCACTTCAGTGCATCCCATTGCTTCACCACAAATGGTGTGAAGGGGAGTGGAAAATGGAGGAAATGGAGAGTGACCCTTACAGTTGGGGCCAGCAAAGGCATGCCAAGTAACACACTGGCACACATGGCTGACTTCATCTTGGGTTGCTTTTCAACACATATTTCACATCATGAAGAACAAATAATACTGGATTTTTTCAAGCCTCGAACCCCGGTCTAGGTCTAATGTCTGTTCCTTTCTTATATTAGGGGAGAGGGAAAAAAAATTACTTCAGTGATACGTTTAGCGTACATAGACTGACTATTAATGTGTATCCCACTTAGTGTTGTTAGGGTTACACACCGTCACAACCTGGCTAAAGCTTCTATAGCTGTTAATAAAGTCAACATAACTTTACGGTATCCAAAAAGACAGCTGGTACCGACAGAGAGCAAGACAAATGTCACCCAAAGCTGTGAGCTCTGAACACCCACAGTGACTTTGGCGTCATCATCATTATAAGGGAGTGGGTGGTAATAAATAACTTGGCAGTGCCTAAAACCCAAAAAGCTTATACAACTATATTTACATTAAGATACACAAATGAAACTTTTCAGTAGCATGTCATGAGACAAGCTGATAAGCTCTTCCTTTGTGCAGTGCTATTTGAAAGTTAAACGCTGCCTTTATTTTAATTCTGGAGAAGGTGCAGACATTAGATTTAGAACATGTTGTCTTCATTGTCCAAATCCTCTATATAGGTAACGCGTTTTTCGGGCCGAGCTGTCTGGGAATGAGCTGGTGCAGCACTGACAACCTGGGTGAATATGGCAAGAGCCTGAGATGTAGGGTGAATGAATCCCCAAATTATTTGTGGAATTCCCAGTGAGACAATGGCACTGTATACCAGTATTAAAAATTGTGGGTGCACATAACCCCCATATATTCTTTGAATTCCCAGTCAGACAATGGCACTGTATACCAGTATTAAAAATTGTGGGTGCACATAACCCCCATATATTCTTTGAATTCCCAGTCAGACAATGGCACTGTATACCAGTATTAAAAATTGTGGGTGCACATAACCCCCATATATTCTTTGAATTCCCAGTCAGACAATGGCACTATATACCAGTAGTAAAAATTGTGGGTGCACATAACCCCAATATATTCTTTGAATTCCCAGTCAGACAATGGCACTGTATACCAGTATTAAAAATTGTGGGTGCACATAACCCCCATATATTCTTTGAATTCCCAGTCAGACAATGGCACTGTATACCAGTATTAAAAATTGTGGGTGCACATAACCCCCATATATTCTTTAAATTCCCTGTCAGACAATGGCACTGTATACCAGTATTAAAAATTGTGGGTGCACATAACCCCCATATATTCTTTGAATTCCCAGTCAGACAATGGCACTATATACCAGTAGTAAAAATTGTGGGTGCACATAACCCCAATATATTCTTTGAATTCCCAGTCAGACAATGGCACTGTATACCAGTATTAAAAATTGTGGGTGCACATAACCCCCATATATTCTTTGAATTCCCAGTCAGACAATGGCACTGTATACCAGTATTAAAAATTGTGGGTGCACATAACCCCCATATATTCTTTGAATTCCCAGTGAGACAAAGGAACTGTATAGCAGTATTAAAAATTGTGGGTGCACGTAACCCCCATATATTCTTTGAATTCCCAGTCAGACAATGGCACTGTATACCAGTATTAAAAATTGTGGGTGCACATAACCCCCATATATTCTTTGAATTCCCAGTCAGACAAAGGAACTGTATAGCAGTATTAAAAATTGTGGGTGCACGTAACCCCCATATATTCTTTGAATTCCCAGTCAGACAATGGCACTGTATAGCAGTATTAAAAATTGTGGGTGCACATAACCCCCATATATTCTTTGAATTCCCAGTCAGACAATGGCACTGTATACCAGTATTAAAAATTGTGGGTGCACATAACCCCCATATATTCTTTGAATTCCCAGTGAGACAAAGGAACTGTATAGCAGTATTAAAAATTGTGGGTGCACGTAACCCCCATATATTCTTTGAATTCCCAGTCAGACAATGGCACTGTATACCAGTATTAAAAATTGTGGGTGCACATAACCCCCATATATTCTTTGAATTCCCAGTGAGACAAAGGAACTGTATAGCAGTATTAAAAATTGTGGGTGCACGTAACCCCCATATATTCTTTGAATTCCCAGTCAGACAATGGCACTGTATACCAGTATTAAAAATTGTGGGTGCACATAACCCCCATATATTCTTTGAATTCCCAGTCAGACAATGGCACTGTATACCAGTATTAAAAATTGTGGGTGCACATAACCCCCATATATTCTTTGAATTCCCAGTCAGACAATGGCACTATATACCAGTAGTAAAAATTGTGGGTGCACATAACCCCAATATATTCTTTGAATTCCCAGTCAGACAATGGCACTGTATACCAGTATTAAAAATTGTGGGTGCACATAACCCCCATATATTCTTTGAATTCCCAGTCAGACAATGGCACTGTATACCAGTATTAAAAATTGTGGGTGCACATAACCCCCATATATTCTTTGAATTCCCAGTGAGACAAAGGAACTGTATAGCAGTATTAAAAATTGTGGGTGCACGTAACCCCCATATATTCTTTGAATTCCCAGTCAGACAATGGCACTGTATACCAGTATTAAAAATTGTGGGTGCACATAACCCCCATATATTCTTTGAATTCCCAGTGAGACAAAGGAACTGTATAGCAGTATTAAAAATTGTGGGTGCACGTAACCCCCATATATTCTTTGAATTCCCAGTCAGACAATGGCACTGTATAGCAGTATTAAAAATTGTGGGTGCACGTAACCCCCATATATTCTTTGAATTCCCAGTCAGACAATGGCACTGTATACCAGTATTAAAAATTGTGGGTGCACATAACCCCCATATATTCTTTGAATTCCCAGTGAGACAATGGCACTATATACCAGTAGTAAAAATTGTGGGTGCACATAACCCCAATATATTCTTTGAATTCCCAGTCAGACAATGGCACTGTATACCAGTATTAAAAATTGTGGGTGCACATAACCCCCATATATTCTTTGAATTCCCAGTCAGACAATGGCACTGTATACCAGTATTAAAAATTGTGGGTGCACATAACCCCCATATATTCTTTGAATTCCCAGTGAGACAAAGGAACTGTATAGCAGTATTAAAAATTGTGGGTGCACGTAACCCCCATATATTCTTTGAATTCCCAGTCAGACAATGGCACTGTATACCAGTATTAAAAATTGTGGGTGCACATAACCCCCATATATTCTTTGAATTCCCAGTCAGACAAAGGAACTGTATAGCAGTATTAAAAATTGTGGGTGCACGTAACCCCCATATATTCTTTGAATTCCCAGTCAGACAATGGCACTGTATAGCAGTATTAAAAATTGTGGGTGCACATAACCCCCATATATTCTTTGAATTCCCAGTCAGACAATGGCACTGTATACCAGTATTAAAAATTGTGGGTGCACATAACCCCCATATATTCTTTGAATTCCCAGTGAGACAAAGGAACTGTATAGCAGTATTAAAAATTGTGGGTGCACGTAACCCCCATATATTCTTTGAATTCCCAGTCAGACAATGGCACTGTATACCAGTATTAAAAATTGTGGGTGCACATAACCCCCATATATTCTTTGAATTCCCAGTGAGACAAAGGAACTGTATAGCAGTATTAAAAATTGTGGGTGCACGTAACCCCCATATATTCTTTGAATTCCCAGTCAGACAATGGCACTGTATACCAGTATTAAAAATTGTGGGTGCACATAACCCCCATATATTCTTTGAATTCCCAGTCAGACAATGGCACTGTATACCAGTATTAAAAATTGTGGGTGCACATAACCCCCATATATTCTTTGAATTCCCAGTCAGACAATGGCACTATATACCAGTAGTAAAAATTGTGGGTGCACATAACCCCAATATATTCTTTGAATTCCCAGTCAGACAATGGCACTGTATACCAGTATTAAAAATTGTGGGTGCACGTAACCCCCATATATTCTTTGAATTCCCAGTGAGACAATGGCACTGTATACCAGTATTAAAAATTGTGGGTGCACGTAACCCCCATATATTCTTTGAATTCCCAGTCAGACAATGGAACTGTATAGCAGTAGCAAAAATTGTGGGTGCACGTCACCCCAATATATTCTTTGAATTCCCAGTCAGACAATGGCACTGTATACCAGTAGTAAAAATTGTGGGTGCACATAACCCCCATATATTCTTTGAATTCCCAGTCAGACAATGGCACTGTATACCAGTATTAAAAATTGTGGGTGCACATAACCCCCATATATTCTTTGAATTCCCAGTCAGACAATGGCACTATATACCAGTAGTAAAAATTGTGGGTGCACATAACCCCAATATATTCTTTGAATTCCCAGTCAGACAATGGCACTGTATACCAGTATTAAAAATTGTGGGTGCACATAACCCCCATATATTCTTTGAATTCCCAGTCAGACAATGGCACTGTATACCAGTATTAAAAATTGTGGGTGCACATAACCCCCATATATTCTTTGAATTCCCAGTGAGACAAAGGAACTGTATAGCAGTATTAAAAATTGTGGGTGCACATAACCCCCATATATTCTTTGAATTCCCAGTGAGACAATGGAACTGTATAGCAGTAGCAAAAATTGTGGGTGCACGTCACCCCAATATATTCTTTGAATTCCCAGTCAGACAATGGCACTGTATACCAGTAGTAAAAATTGTGGGTGCACATAACCCCCATATATTCTTTGAATTCCCAGTCAGACAATGGCACTGTATACCAGTATTAAAAATTGTGGGTGCACATAACCCCCATATATTCTTTGAATTCCCAGTCAGACAATGGCACTGTATACCAGTATTAAAAATTGTGGGTGCACATAACCCCCATATATTCTTTGAATTCCCAGTCAGACAATGGCACTATATACCAGTAGTAAAAATTGTGGGTGCACATAACCCCAATATATTCTTTGAATTCCCAGTCAGACAATGGCACTGTATACCAGTATTAAAAATTGTGGGTGCACGTAACCCCCATATATTCTTTGAATTCCCAGTCAGACAATGGAACTGTATAGCAGTAGCAAAAATTGTGGGTGCACGTCACCCCAATATATTCTTTGAATTCCCAGTCAGACAATGGCACTGTATACCAGTAGTAAAAATTGTGGGTGCACATAACCCCCATATATTCTTTGAATTCCCAGTCAGACAATGGCACTGTATACCAGTATTAAAAATTGTGGGTGCACATAACCCCCATATATTCTTTGAATTCCCAGTCAGACAATGGCACTATATACCAGTAGTAAAAATTGTGGGTGCACATAACCCCAATATATTCTTTGAATTCCCAGTCAGACAATGGCACTGTATACCAGTATTAAAAATTGTGGGTGCACATAACCCCCATATATTCTTTGAATTCCCAGTCAGACAATGGCACTGTATACCAGTATTAAAAATTGTGGGTGCACATAACCCCCATATATTCTTTGAATTCCCAGTGAGACAAAGGAACTGTATAGCAGTATTAAAAATTGTGGGTGCACATAACCCCCATATATTCTTTGAATTCCCAGTGAGACAATGGAACTGTATAGCAGTAGCAAAAATTGTGGGTGCACGTCACCCCAATATATTCTTTGAATTCCCAGTCAGACAATGGCACTGTATACCAGTAGTAAAAATTGTGGGTGCACATAACCCCCATATATTCTTTGAATTCCCAGTCAGACAATGGCACTGTATACCAGTATTAAAAATTGTGGGTGCACATAACCCCCATATATTCTTTGAATTCCCAGTCAGACAATGGCACTGTATACCAGTATTAAAAATTGTGGGTGCACATAACCCCCATATATTCTTTGAATTCCCAGTCAGACAATGGCACTATATACCAGTAGTAAAAATTGTGGGTGCACATAACCCCAATATATTCTTTGAATTCCCAGTCAGACAATGGCACTGTATACCAGTATTAAAAATTGTGGGTGCACATAACCCCCATATATTCTTTGAATTCCCAGTCAGACAATGGCACTGTATACCAGTATTAAAAATTGTGGGTGCACATAACCCCCATATATTCTTTGAATTCCCAGTGAGACAAAGGAACTGTATAGCAGTATTAAAAATTGTGGGTGCACGTAACCCCCATATATTCTTTGAATTCCCAGTCAGACAATGGCACTGTATACCAGTATTAAAAATTGTGGGTGCACATAACCCCCATATATTCTTTGAATTCCCAGTGAGACAAAGGAACTGTATAGCAGTATTAAAAATTGTGGGTGCACGTAACCCCCATATATTCTTTGAATTCCCAGTCAGACAATGGCACTGTATACCAGTATTAAAAATTGTGGGTGCACATAACCCCCATATATTCTTTGAATTCCCAGTGAGACAAAGGAACTGTATAGCAGTATTAAAAATTGTGGGTGCACGTAACCCCCATATATTCTTTGAATTCCCAGTCAGACAATGGCACTGTATAGCAGTATTAAAAATTGTGGGTGCACGTAACCCCCATATATTCTTTGAATTCCCAGTCAGACAACGGCACTGTATACCAGTATTAAAAATTGTGGGTGCACATAACCCCCATATATTCTTTGAATTCCCAGTGAGACAAAGGAACTGTATAGCAGTATTAAAAATTGTGGGTGCACATAACCCCCATATATTCTTTGAATTCCCAGTCAGACAATGGCACTGTATACCAGTATTAAAAATTGTGGGTGCACGTAACCCCCATATATTCTTTGAATTCCCAGTCAGACAATGGCACTATATACCAGTATTAAAAATTGTGGGTGCACATAACCCCCATATATTCTTTGAATTCCCAGTCAGACAATGGCACTGTATACCAGTATTAAAAATTGTGGGTGCACATAACCCCCATATATTCTTTGAATTCCCAGTGAGACAATGGAACTGTATAGCAGTATCAAAAATTGTGGGTGCACGTCACCCCAATATATTCTTTGAATTCCCAGTCAGACAATGGCACTGTATACCAGTAGTAAAAATTGTGGCTGCACATAACCCCCATATATTCTTTGAATTCCCAGTCAGACAATGGCACTGTATACCAGTATTAAAAATTGTGGGTGCACATAACCCCCATATATTCTTTGAATTCCCAGTCAGACAATGGCACTGTATACCAGTATTAAAAATTGTGGGTGCACATAACCCCCATATATTCTTTGAATTCCCAGTGAGACAAAGGAACTGTATAGCAGTATTAAAAATTGTGGGTGCACATAACCCCCATATATTCTTTGAATTCCCAGTGAGACAATGGAACTGTATAGCAGTAGCAAAAATTGTGGGTGCACGTCACCCCAATATATTCTTTGAATTCCCAGTCAGACAATGGCACTGTATACCAGTAGTAAAAATTGTGGGTGCACATAACCCCCATATATTCTTTGAATTCCCAGTCAGACAATGGCACTGTATACCAGTATTAAAAATTGTGGGTGCACATAACCCCCATATATTCTTTGAATTCCCAGTCAGACAATGGCACTGTATACCAGTATTAAAAATTGTGGGTGCACATAACCCCCATATATTCTTTGAATTCCCAGTGAGACAAAGGAACTGTATAGCAGTATTAAAAATTGTGGGTGCACGTAACCCCCATATATTCTTTGAATTCCCAGTCAGACAATGGCACTGTATACCAGTATTAAAAATTGTGGGTGCACATAACCCCCATATATTCTTTGAATTCCCAGTCAGACAATGGCACTGTATACCAGTATTAAAAATTGTGGGTGCACATAACCCCCATATATTCTTTGAATTCCCAGTGAGACAAAGGAACTGTATAGCAGTATTAAAAATTGTGGGTGCACATAACCCCCATATATTCTTTGAATTCCCAGTGAGACAATGGAACTGTATAGCAGTAGCAAAAATTGTGGGTGCACGTCACCCCAATATATTCTTTGAATTCCCAGTCAGACAATGGCACTGTATACCAGTAGTAAAAATTGTGGGTGCACATAACCCCCATATATTCTTTGAATTCCCAGTCAGACAATGGCACTGTATACCAGTATTAAAAATTGTGGGTGCACATAACCCCCATATATTCTTTGAATTCCCAGTCAGACAATGGCACTGTATACCAGTATTAAAAATTGTGGGTGCACATAACCCCCATATATTCTTTGAATTCCCAGTCAGACAATGGCACTATATACCAGTAGTAAAAATTGTGGGTGCACATAACCCCAATATATTCTTTGAATTCCCAGTCAGACAATGGCACTGTATACCAGTATTAAAAATTGTGGGTGCACATAACCCCCATATATTCTTTGAATTCCCAGTCAGACAATGGCACTGTATACCAGTATTAAAAATTGTGGGTGCACATAACCCCCATATATTCTTTGAATTCCCAGTGAGACAAAGGAACTGTATAGCAGTATTAAAAATTGTGGGTGCACGTAACCCCCATATATTCTTTGAATTCCCAGTCAGACAATGGCACTGTATACCAGTATTAAAAATTGTGGGTGCACATAACCCCCATATATTCTTTGAATTCCCAGTGAGACAAAGGAACTGTATAGCAGTATTAAAAATTGTGGGTGCACGTAACCCCCATATATTCTTTGAATTCCCAGTCAGACAATGGCACTGTATAGCAGTATTAAAAATTGTGGGTGCACGTAACCCCCATATATTCTTTGAATTCCCAGTCAGACAATGGCACTGTATACCAGTATTAAAAATTGTGGGTGCACATAACCCCCATATATTCTTTGAATTCCCAGTGAGACAATGGCACTGTATAGCAGTAGCAAAAATTGTGGGTGCACGTCACCCCAATATATTCTTTGAATTCCCAGTCAGACAATGGCACTATATACCAGTAGCAAAAATTGTGGGTGTATATAGCCCCAATTCTATTGCTAGGGGACTTGCAGGGTATTTCTGAGGTGAAGGTGGGGGGGCACACCGTTGGAACGGGGATTTGGGGTGTATATATGGGGTATACGGGAATACACTGTCAGTGTGTTCCATTCAGGATCCTGGGAAAGCTGGGTTGCGGCGATTGAGCTCGTCAGTGCCACGTTACACTGACAAGCTTCTCCCTGGAATTGAAGTTATATGTAAGCCCAATATATTCTTTGAATTCCCAGTGAGACAATGGCACTATATGGCAGTAGCAAAAATAGTGGGTGTATATAGCCCCAATCCTATTGCTAGGGGACTTGCAGGGTATTTCTGGGGTGAAGGGGGGGGGGCACACCGTTGGAACGGGTATCGGGGGTATATATCGGGTATACGGGAATACACTGACAGTGTATTCCATTCAGGATCCTGGGAAAGCTGGGTTGCGGCGATTGAGCCCGTCAGTGCCACGTTACACTGACAAGCTTCTCCCTGGAATTTAGCTCTTATAAGAACTGTTGGTTGTCTTCTCCTTCCTATCTAGCCTGTCCCTGCCTACCCAGAATCTAAGCCCTAGCTAACTGGACGGAAACCTCCGTCCTCGGTGAATTGCAAGCTCAGAATGACGCGAAGCTGGGCGGCGCTGTTCTTTTAAATTAGAGGTCACATGTTTTCGGCAGCCAATGGGTTTTGCCTACTTTTTTCAACGTCACCGGTGTCGTAGTTCCTGTCCCACCTACCCTGTGCTGTTATTGGAGCAAAAAAGGCGCCAGGGAAGGTGGGAGGGGAATCGAGTAATGGCGCACTTTACCACGCGGTGTTCGATTCGATTCGAACATGCCGAACAGCCTAATATCCGATCGAACATGAGTTCGATAGAACACTGTTCGTTCATCTCTACTAATAATCAGAATAAATCCCTAGCACAACACCTTATCTCAAAGTTACAGTTCCCATAACTTGGTAGATCTTTACTTTCAATAAAGGCATTGTAAGGGAATTTCTAGTTGTGCAATTCCCAAGTGCTGATGCTGGAACAATAAAAGGGAAAGACAGAGACAGTGAGCCCTAAACTCGACCCAGCACCTGTCCATACCTGCTTCCTACACTGTCCTAATGACAGGAGGAACTGGGCAGCGATCCCTTATCTAAATAAGTATCACACAGAACAAGACAAGACAAACAACACACAAGAGAAGTCAGCAAGCCAAGGGTAAAAAGCCAGACAAAGCAGTACAAAATTGTAACCCAAAAGAGAAGTCACAAGGGAAGCCACAGGTCAGGGGTCAGTAATAGCCAGAAAACCTGTGTGGGCTGATGACCTGTATATAGGAAGTCTAGGACCTGCCCCAGACTTGATTGGTAGACAGGCTGTCAATCACACAGGCAAGGTTAACAAGGTGCAGGAGATGGGTGTGGTGGAAATTCATTTACAGAGGAAAGGTAGTAGAGCAGTGTTCAGACAGAACAACAAAAAACTGTAAGCAAGGAATCAAACAGAACACACCTCCTGCACCGCATTGTGTGAGCGGAGGGTGGCACAGACACCTGAACAAGCAAAGATGATACAGGTATCCAATGCCTTCTTGAATTTGTACAAGTTATTAGCCATCACCACCTCCCGTGAAACCTTTTTAGGGAGCCTTCACAGAGTTTATTCTCGCTCATTCTGAACGTAAAAATCATTCAGAGTGAGCGGCGTAAAAACAGATCCCATTGACTTCAATGGGTGCCGACATAAATGTCTCATAAATAAATGCAGATACTATGTTATAAGGCTACTATCATTGATATACTCCAGGAAAGCATTTCTGAAAAACCTTCAAATAATTTTCCCACGAGAGAGGTTAAACTAACAGGGCTATGGCTTCCGTTTTATCATTTAGATTGACGCTACATTTGCAAAGCTGCAATTCTTAAATATATTAAAAAGAAGGGTTTTACTCCAAAATGCATGGTCAGTATACACTACATTATACAGTATACAATATATATTAATTACTGCGAGATAATACGCTAATAGTACATTTATTTTTTTTATTTTTTTTAATGTAGATTGTGAGCCCCATATGGGGATCACAATGTACATGTTTTTTTTCTATCAGTATGTCTTCGTAGAATGGGAGGAAATCCACACAAACACGGGGAGAAGATACAAACTCCTTGTAGATGTTTTTCCTGGTGGGATTCAAACCCGGAACTCTAGTGCTGCAATGCTAACCACTGAGCCACCGCACTGCCCCACTAATAGCACATATTTAATATTATAACCATAGATACTATAATAGTTTTATTTTCACTAGTCACTAATGCTACATGATATACATTTATACATTACCTATACCCCTGCACTTAACATAAAATCTATCAGTAACTTGGAAACTTGCTGAGCAAACAAACTACATATCTCCTTTAGGTACTTTAAATAAGACGGTAAGACTTCCCCTCCTCTTCCAAGACATCACCGGCCTGATATTCCTTTACCCTCTGGAAAATATAACATAGTGTAGTTTATGAAAAATTAGAACAAATGGCTGCTGAGGTGAAAATTACACTTTTCCCCAAAAGCACAAAATCATCTCAGCGCAGGGAGTCAACACAGCTTCAGTAATTTTCCATTTTGCAGCCAGCAACAAGCTTTGACAACATCACGCAGAGCTGAAAAACAGAGATCTGAAGGTATTTTCCAAAAGGCAATTTCAAGTACATTTCACAGGGAAACAAATCTGTAAAGCTTTGTTAGCAGTGTCCAGTGCCTCTTTGTTTCCTGAACACAGATACAGTACACACTCCATAGTGGTCAACTTATCTCCAGCGATCCTCTGCGTTTGTAGCAATGCCTTTATTCTTCTTTTATATGGAGGAATCCCCTTTCTTTTATTGTGCGGCACTTAATGAAATATTCCCATCAAGTACTGTGTAAATGGCCATGTCTTATCAGATCACGTACAAGGGACACAGGTTCATGGATTGGACTTGGGGATGAAATACCTTTATAGAATGACTATTTCTAGGTCTTGTATAGATGATCTTACAGCGTGGTAACAAAACTTTTCTGGATCAAACTTCCCTTAGTTGTCTCCAGATTTATCTCCCTAAATATTTTAATTTACTATGCGATTAGCTAATGTACATGTTCATGTCACAAAGCCTGGATAGTAACCTTGTGTATTATGGAGAATACATCAATTACATAATACCAGATGGAATTGTATGTCACTATCTATGCAGTGACATGCTTCTGAGGATTTCATCTAAGATGTACTTCAAGATCTTATTCTGATCTTCAACATCAACTGCAGTGTAAATATAACCTAATACTTATTTTGTATAGCCCAAGCACAGCCGTTTACTATATAGCAGAAGCAAATAAAAAAAACGTTAAGGGGGCGTTCACCCTAGCGCCGCTGTCTGCTCTTTGTGAGTCTGTGGAAGACAGACAAAACTGGATGGTTGATGGCTTGCCAGCAGCCAGTTTTGAAACTCATTTACACAGTCTAGTCATATTAATGTGACCACCTCTTACTTTCGACGTCAACGTTAAAATACCAATTGCAGGAGGCACGTGTCATCAGCCATCTGGGTCCACTCATCATTCTGGAAGGTACGATGGATCAACACAAGTATGCATTTATCCTAGCCTACCATGTTCACCCCTACATGCGAATTGTTTTTCCTCGGGATGATGGCATCTACCAGCAGGACAATGCAACATGTCATAAAGCTTGTAGAGTACGTACGTGGTTCGAGGAGCACCAGGATGAGTTTACCGTACTCTCCTGGCCAGCAAATTCCCGGGACTTGTACCCAATAGAGAATCAGTGGGACCACCTCGATCGGGTTGTTCGCGCTATGGATGCTCAACCGCATAACCTAGCGCAGCTAGACATGGCACTGGAGTCAGCATGGCTCAACATCCCAGTGAACGTCATCACAACAGCCCCTCTGTTCCTGCAGGTCTCGCAATGGTCCGCTCTGCGAAAGGTGGTTATTCTGGATTTTGCCAGGTGGTCACATAAATGTGACTGGACTGTGTATTTCAATGGATTTTTAAAGCAAAACACCGGGTGTCCGTAAGCAGCCTCTCAGCGGTCAAATCTGTATTTTTGCACGGACACAAAGTCCTGCATGTCCTTGCAAAAAAAAACAGTTTTACAACTGAGAGGTTGTATACGGACACTGGCACTTTGCTTTAAACCCATTGAAATGAATGGATTTTAAAACTGATCGCTGGCAAGCCGTCCCCTATCCAGTTTTGCCTGGTACTTCCAGTGACTCACAAATGATGTATGTATAATTGGTATTGTCCAGGATTAGAAAAACATGACTGCTTTCTTCTAGAGACAGTGCCATATCTGTCCATTAAGGTCCGCTGGTTATTGCCACTCAGCTGCACTTAAAGGGGTTGTCCCATGAAAAGCATCCTATCTATACTGCTAGTTTATGTGGATTTAAGACTTTTCCTAAATACATTGCTTTATGAAAACTGCTTTGTTTGGCTGCTATCTTAATTTATTCACATCATTGTTGACACTGCGTTTCTATGGCCACTGGGCTTATTTGCTCATTTCCCAAGTGGCTAGCTGCCTGCTCTCGGGGGAGGGGGGGCGGTGGGGCTGACAAGCAATGGGGAGCTCCTCAGATAGGGCAGGGCAGAGGTGAGAGCTCCAGGATTACTGTGCTGTCTATCTTCAGCTTTTCCACTTAGCCAGTTTAATTGAATTTGGCTGATAAGAGCTGAGATAAGGAGTCTGGTACCTCTGTATGTAATGCAAGTTGACTCAAATCCAGCTCTGCTGCATAAGCCTCTACATCAGCTTCATACTGTGGTAATGCATAGCACATAGCAGAGCAAGTGAAACCCCGCCCACCAATGTGCCGAGAAATCCAGGAAGTGAAGAGAGCACAGAGCCTTCAGAACGAGAGTTAGGGGAATACCCCTTTAAAGTGAATGTGGAAGAGCTGGAATTGCATAAGTTTACAGGTGTAATGCTGTTTCTATAGATAAATATAGAGTATTTTAGTTAAAGGACAATTAAAACTGCAATTAAAAATGCAATTAAAAAATCTAAAGGCTGACCAGGTGCAATATATTTCCCTTGTTCATACCTTTCCGTGCCTACATGTCATACATTTTCCTTGCAATGTCTACATCTAAAAACCTAAACAGGGCTCAAAATCCAGCAAATGCATGTGAATAATCCTTCAGAGCTATTCATCTGTACCAAGAATTCCTATTAGAAATATATACTGCATTGTAAGTTGCATGGCATTATTGTCTGCAATTTGTAGCAGAAAATGGAAAATCTATACAGGAGCTAAAGGGATTTCCAATCTCCTTACATGGCATAAAAACCTCTGCTCTACCTTAGCTTCTTATACTTATCTCCTAGCTGTAACAGCTTCATTTCTGGCTTAATTCACAGCCGCATCTTACCTCCTTCTCACCTTATCATAAAATAGAGTCAAAAACTCACATTATAATATGCCTGTCCCTTTCAATTATCAGTTTTACAATAAAAGAAGAACACTTTAAAAGGAGAATATTATTATTTTTCTTTAGATAGAATGGCCTATGTGTTAACCAGTAACAACTTCTGACTCCAGCAATACCCAAAGCCCAGAGAGGGAGTGGTCAAGTACGAGGAACCAACTACATAGCCCCAACAATGTTTCTCTGTTGCTTTTCTTAAAAAAAGGGAGTAGAAAGATAAATGGTAAAAAATAATAATATATTTTATGTTGCGCCATGAACATCTCATTTAAACAATTACCATTTTACGTTATAAAAATCTATGCAGGCTTGTATAATCCATAAGACAGTATTACTCTTCATTTTCCACTGAGTGATCCTGGCCTTGCATGGCATTATCCTACTAATATTATAAATGTGAAAGTTTGTGTGTTTCGATGTTTGTGTGTTCCTCAATCACGCAAAAATGGCTGAACGTATTTGAATGAAATTTGGCACATAGACAGTTTGTAACCTTGATTAAAACATAGACTACTTTGTTATCTCGGTAAATAACATGGCTTCACAACTGTTATGAATTGATATTCACATACTATATGAGGGCTAGTTCACACGGGGCCAAAGAGGCGGATTTCGACAGCGGAATCCACATCATAATCCGCCCCTATACAATGGTGGTCTATGGAGACCACTAGTGTTGTTTTTTCCGCTATCGGAAACTGCCCATAGCGGAAAAAAAGAAGTAAGCTGCCCTTTCTTCAGGCGGATTCCGCAGCTCGCTGAGCCGCAGCTTCCGCCTGGCAGCCGCAACCTCTGGCGTCAGCCCATTCATTTGAACCGACTCTGGGGTGGGAGAAGCCATGACAGCAACATTGTGGCAGGCAGGTTTTGACCATATTTTGACTTGGCTCCCCGTCAAAATCCACCCCCCCTCCCGTGTGAACGAGCCCTTACACTGCTCTTATCTCACCTTCTGAGAAAGCCAGGTCTGCTATCTCTCTGTGTAAAAACACCTTTAATCCAAATTGGCAGTTTGCCAATTTTCAACATGCCTGGAAAAAGAAAATCTAATTTGTTGCAAACAAGGAAAGCTAAGAAGGAAGCCAGAAGTCACAGAGTTCTCCTTAAGCAGATCTGAGGGGGATCAGCAACATCAACAACACGCTCATTATATGGCGTCCCAGCCAGCTGCTGAGATACCGGAACAATCACGGGCACAGCACGAGGAGTGAGTTTAGTGGCAGGCCAGCTTGACAGCTGCTGAAACGCTGGAGCAGGCGGATCATCAACGTCAACAACACGCTCACAATATGACGTTCCAGAGAGCTGCTGAGATACCGGAACAATCACAGGAACGCTGTGAGGAACAAGGTCAGCAGCAAGACAGCTTGAGCACTGCCAAAATGCCGGAGCAGCCAAACCATCGACGGCAGCAATTTGCTGAATATAGGCGGATTATCAACGCCAACAACCCGCAGAATATTTAAATGGGAAAAAAGGATTTTTAACCGGCTAGTACTGTTGAATATTTGCTTCCTAACATATTAAGTAGCACAACACATAATGAAACGTGTCAATAGAGAAGCCTTAACAATCCTTTTTAATACTTTTTGAACGTTTTCTAAATGCTTCTATGCTTATAAATGACTCTTCTGCTTTGGACACAGAAATGATAAATTATTTTCATTTTATGTCACTGTAAACCTGACAGTAATTGTCACTCGATTGTCACACTCAGTAACAATATTTATTTAGTTCAGGAAATACTTCTACTGAAATATGAAATCTGGTAATGAACTGGTGTTTTTAGAAATGTAATGAGCAGAATAGACAAGGTCACATAGTATATATGACCGGGACAAGTACTTGCTTAAGGGTCCATTCACACGGAGTCTCCGCAAACGGAAAAAGGAACCCATTGAAGTCAATGGGAGACTTTTTTTCTGCGTGGATTCTGACGCAAATTCCATGCCAGAATCTGCACCAGAAAACTCTATGGGAATAGACCAAAGGAGATTCTTAATTATAAAAATGCTGTATCATTTGACGAACCCCAGGACACACAGGTTTTCCAGATTTTAAAACTTATTAGTAAGGAGAACTTTAACTACAAAAATAAGAACCTTAACCCTTTCATGACCAAGGGTCACTAACGAACCAGGTCTAGGTAACAATTTGCAGTTCTCATATAAACTTCTTTAAACAATAATGTTCTATAACTGCTTAGCATACCATTATACTATATTTCATGACATATGATAGATTACTTTAATTGCTTATATTTTATTTTATTAGCAGATAATATTATTTATTATTATTTATTAGGCAGATAATGTAAAATTTGAAAAAAAAAAAAAAAAACACACACACATATAGATGTAGCAGAGTGTCACCCTCTCCATTGTTTGGGTCCGACAGAGAGGCCGACTGCTATAACAGCAGTAATGTGCGGAGCCTGGTGGACCTTACTGAATATAATAGGTCAGTTGGATGTCCATTGTTTGTTTTTTGTTTTTTAACTTAAACCGGTAGAGGAAAAAGTCCTCCATGCAGGACTTTTTTTTCTCTGCCAATATTCAGACAAAACTGCTAAGGAGTCTCCAAATGGAGATGTGAACCTAGCCTTAAAGCTAGGCTCACATCACCGTTCGAGTTTTCGTTCAGGGGGTCCACTTGGGGACCCCCCGAACAGAAATCTAATCCACTTAAAAAAAGCATAGTTTCCATTCAGTTTCCACTCGAAAAGGGTGAAAAATGCAGAGAAAGGGGAATGGAATCCCCATATGGAGTACAAGCACTGGTGTGAACCCAGCGTAACCCAAACTTCTGCGACTGGTTAAACTATTGTAATGTGATATCTTATCACAGAAGCCAACAAAACCAAAGAAACATCAGTGGTAAAATAGTGAAGGTTAACTCTGCTACATCTGTAGGTACATAAATATATATAAGTACATTGGGGAAGATTTAGGCCTGAAAATGTCACACTTTTTTGCATAAGTTTGGATTTTGTGTTAGAAAAATCTGTCTTTTTTTCTTGTTTACACCACCGTTTTGAAATGGGGTCTGGAATAGACGGAACCACTGACCCCATCAGATTTGTTATCATTTACACCAGAAAACTGGTAGAAATGGTGACTGAAATCTACAATAATAATAATAATAATAAATTTTATTTATATAGCGCCAACATATTCCGCAGCACTGTACAATTTGTAGGGTTCAAATACAGGCAGAAAGATACATTACGAAGAAAGTCGTTTCACGCAATGGGACTGAGGGCTCTGCTCGCAAGAGCTTACAATCTATCTACAATAGCTGTGAGTTAGCATAAATTTCAGTACAGGTACATGGCCCCGGCAGAAGTGTAAGCTATTAACACTTATATTATTGAAATCCATTATATTATCCACTATTACATATTATCCAATGCTATTATTAAAAGGTTCATAATATGAAACATCCAGAACAATGGCCATCCATAATGAGGAGGTCAGTGACTTTCAAAGCGGACCACCATTTTAGAAAGATATTGAGCACACAAGTATTATACACTTCTACACTTCAAGGTGTATAAACCCACTAGCCAGTTCACAGTGACCTATGTATGGTGGGTATGGCACTGCCTGGCCACTGCCATCATCACAGCATAGTGCCCAGAGGGGTTTCAACTCAACATCCAACAGCACCCCTGCAGCCATACTAAGCCCCAGGCTCTGGGCTGCACAACCCCCGAGCCACAACACTTTTAATGGGACGATTTCTTCTTCAGCCACTTACAGTCCATTTGTTAGGAAAGTAACTGTCGTCTCTATGTTTGACAGTGTAATTTTTTGGATGGCACACAAACTGTAGTACCACCCAGTTGTATCTTGTTTGGAATGCCAAGCTGCAGATCTTCTCATTCATTGACTAGTCCACAAAAGCAAAAACTTAAAAAAAAAGGAGGAAAACATGGCTGGTGTGCTAAAAAGGGAAACATAAAAAAACTTATATTATTACATGTTTATAAAATAAAGAGATGACAATGATTTACTGACTTAATATACATTCTATTTGTACATCACACATAGAAATGTTTGGGATATTCTTCATAGCGGGTTTTATCAATTTTTAAATAAAACGCTTCATAGAGCATTTCAGACTTGCTCAGAGAGACGTGCGGTGTCACAACTGATGGCACCAGACAGAAAACTGTTCCCACAGAAAATTACTACTTCACTTCTGTCATCGGTTTCCTTCTGGTGTTTCTAGAATGTGCCAGAGGTAATTATCACAGATGGACGGGATATTTGTGAAGGGGGATTTAGGTGAGTTCTTATTGGGAAATAATATTTTGATTCTTAATTATACAAATTCTATTATAATTAATCATACAATAATCTTTCAACTTTATATTATACTGTCTACCTGAAAAGAGAGATTACCCTGAATTATTTATACCGTATATAGATTAGATAGATTTCCCAGTGTTTCTTGCAGAGTCATATCAAAGCATCATTTTTCTGTGGCCAACATATAATATACCGCTCAATGTTATAAATAGCTATCATGTACCTTATGTCTTAGTTCAATAGTGTTTATACCCTGACATTAGGTTCTGGGCTGTCTAGACTGTGAGAAAATCTCTGTAGTGTTAACTAAACACTATAAATTATTTACAGGGGCCTTTTAGACACTTGTACAAACCAGTCATATTACATAAATACACACGTGAAAAGAAACAGTCACCTTTCCTTACATGTATCTTTAAGGTGGTGTTCACACTACTGTTAGCTACGCTCATTGCTACTATCCGTTAGAAATTGGTAACTGACACTAACAGATCCATCATAAATCCATTACACAATCCCATTGATAGTGATGCAATGTTTCTTGCACTTTGTTGGCTTTACGTATTTATGAAAAACTCAATAAAATGTTACTTATGAACAAAAAATACCATTGAATTCAATGGGATGTGATTTGTTAGTGTCTGTTTTTTTAGCAGACATAATAATGTGGGGTGAAGGACTTTTGTGTTCATTCATAATAATGGACTTATGATGCATTAAATGGATCGGTTAAAAAACATCAGTTGGTATCCATTCATGTCTGTCCCCTAAGTCAATCTTTGCATTCATCACAAAATAACAATTTCAGGGCACCTTTTCTTAGAAATTTCCATTGTGCCATTCCTTTGTTTTTCCTGATTATAATTGTATGCTGAGCCTAACCCCTGGTTCACATTAGCGTTTGGATTCCATCCGGGGGAGTCCGCATGAGGACTCCCACAAATGGAATACCAACGCAACTGCAAGCTCTGTGCAGTTAAAGCACATGGACCCCATAGACTATGATGATTCGTGCGGGCAGTGCACAGCAAGCACACAGACCCTGTTATAGTCTATGGGGTCCGTTTGCTTTTATAGCACAGTGCTTGCAATTGCGATTGTATTCCTTCTGGGGGGTCTCCATGAGGACTCTAACCAGACAGAATACATACACTAATGTGACCCGACCCTGACACTGATCCATCAGTGGGACACACCCGTTTGACAAAGGAATGGTAATGCCGAGTTTTCATATTGTTTATAAACTTCTACGAGGAATAACCGAGAAGAAGCACAATGTAAAGTTTCAAGAAAACATGTTCCACAATTGTTATTTCATGGAAATTACAAGTATACAGCAGAAATAAGAGAGTTTACAGATTCACTTTGAGACTAAGGCCCCATGTAATGGGCTGCAGCAAAAACTGACGGCAACACATCGCGATTCTTCCTACAACACTTTTCACAGAAAGTCCGAATAGGTTTCCTCTGCTGACTTTCGCCTTCCATTATACCTATAGGGAAACTGCCGGCTCTTCTATAGGTATAATTGACATGCTGTGATTTCCAAAACCACAATGGTTTTGGAAAACCCAGCGCGTATTTTTCTTCAAAATGTGGATGGGTTTTGCTACACTTTGCAGGGACTGTAAATTGCTACGGTTTTACACCACATAGGTACCCAGTCTGAAGTACTTG